>NC_139253.1:8890816-10128074 GCF_977018435.1 Lepisma saccharinum
ATGACAAAATTGCCATATTTTGTGCATGGCCTAGTGTAAACCAAAAACAATTCTCACCATGGTAATTGCACTACCAATAAATGGAGAACACACAAAATCACACGTGTAACATTATCTACCTATTCTCACTTGAAAGAGGTTTGTGATTTTTGTTTGCTTTTCTTTGTTTATTTTTACACGATTAACAAAATCTTCAATTTCATTTATTGAGTGAAACAAGTCACCACTAATGTTTGCTTGAGAATCAACACACCATGCTTCTACATTGTGAACAACATTCCCTGACTAATCACAACTGACTACTCAAGGCAGATAGGAAGACTTTCACAAATCATTGGCTAGTGGGAGTTCAAGGACGAACACCTGCATTATTGAGGAGTGTGTGGAGGTTGCATACCAACACACAGAAACTTTCTCTTCCCTAGGGCTGTCTCTGTATATCCAGGCTTCAAATTATCCAAATTAAAGATTTGAAAATTCCGCATCTGAATTTTTAACATTGGTTAATTTCAAGGGGAATAAACTTCTGTTCAAATTATCGAAAAATTTGAATTAGAAAGAGGCCATTGTACTTACAACAGATATTACACCAGCCTAATATATAAGTGGTAACATTTCATGAAGAACCTCAATGATACCAATACCAATTCATATGTTTCAAAACTGCAAGATGGCAATAATCTCCCCTCTATACAATAGCAAGTACCACAGTTTACCTTGCTCCATCTGAAGAATTTAATATCACAGTATCTTCTACTTCGCCCCAACATGAGAAGTACTTGGAGATTGCCTCTTCAGAAATCTTCCTGTCGATGTTTCCTATGAACATCTTCCTCAGGTTCTCAGGTTCCTGCTGAGTTCCACTCTGAAAAAGTTTTGTACATATTACATTACAGTTATTACAGTATTGTAAGTTGAAGTAGCAATGTGCAGTTACAGGTGCCTCAAGTCAAAAAAACATTAACACAAATGGTTGTTTTAATTATATATATATATTGATGCGTTCACTAGTTTCATGAGCATAGAATGTGGGGATCGAGCTAGTGAACGCTTTAGGGACCAGATGGTAGAGCAAGGTACGTTTATGTTCCCCATACAATCTCCCTAACAAGCCCTGAGCAGAGAGTGGAAGCAATCAAGGGATGTCGTCATCGTACATCTTACCTCTCGGCCAAACAGATGTATGCAGATGTCAGGCGACAGCTCAAGAGTCCTGAGTTCGGGGACCACAGTCTTGCGCTGGTTCTAGCAGGAAGCCTCTCTTGGGAAGGCATCCGAATGACTGACTGCACAGACGGCTGATACCTTAAGAGCCACGGTACTGAATGTGGCTAACTCGCATCGAGACTTTGCAGTTGCCCTCGGTGAATGCGGCATCTTGGAATCCCAAGCCTTGCTTGATTTGGTGTTTTAAGTCCACTTTATGCACAGTAACGCTAATCAGGACTGGACCTACAGTTTAAAGTGGGATCCGAACCACTATGTGCCTCCACCAAGTATCGAACCCGGGACCCCTTGATTACAAGGCAACGACTCTACCACTGCGCCATCGGGGAGGCCCCCCTAGCCTTGCTTGAGAACTGAATAGTGTGCAGGAGGTCTTCGCATGGTAGCCAGTATCTTTCTGAGCTCCTTCTGAGGTCTGAGATCCTCAATTCTGGTGGATACCTCTTTTAAGCTGATGGCATTTACTTCCTAGCTGCATACTCAGCTCTTCCGGATTCACCAGTCGATGACGGGTTTGAACCAGGTAGTATTGAAGAATGCAGTGTCTACTGACGTCATATGATTCCGCTATTGCTAGAATGTTAGCTTGTGTAGTGTTTTGTCGATTGGCCGAATACCGATGTCTGGATTGAGTTTTAGCATTTTACAAAGTCTCCCTTGAGTCTTTCCACAATGTATACATATTGGAATTGGTAAATTTGTTCTTGACTTTAAACAAATACAGAATTTTTGAGGTTAGTTCAAGTTTCATCATGTATGTTTGTACGTACACTAGTGGCAGAAAGTTTAGACTCGCCTATGAAATTTATTGTTTAAATGAAAATAAAATGCTATTAGTTGAAACCAACCATCATAGTGCATATATTTGAACTTGTATGGGTATGTTACACAATAAACCTACATATAACACTGTATAGAAGACACCAATTTTTCACAAAAAGTTAAAAAAGGCATGAAAATGCATTTTCATCACACTGCCTGTTTATCAATGTGTCCTCCCCTTGATTTGATGACAGCTTTACATATGCTTGGCATTCTTGCTGTGAGTTCTTCTAATGTCTCTGTTTTCATACCTTCCCAGGCTTCCAGTAGACACTGCCACAGCTCCTCCACAGAGCTTGGGCTCCTTGCTTTTGCCTTCCTGTCAAGTTCCTTCCACAATAGCTCAATTGGTGACAAATCAGGTGATTGGGAAGGCCAAATCATTGACTGCAATGCTCCTTCGGCTTCCTTTCCTGCGACATATTGCTTACACAATTTTCATGTGTGTTTAGGATCATTCTCCTGTTATAGAACAAATCCTCGACCAATTAATTTTGTCCCGGATGCTAGAGCATTGCATGAAAGAATACGATGATACTGTTTCTGTTCCAGTGTTCCTTGCACTCTCACTAAATCACCAACCATATTGTTACCAAAACATCCCCATTCCATGACACTTCCTCCTCCCTTGTTT
The DNA here is from genome assembly GCF_977018435.1 of Lepisma saccharinum. NCBI lineage: Eukaryota > Metazoa > Arthropoda > Insecta > Zygentoma > Lepismatidae > Lepisma > Lepisma saccharinum. The sequence continues at coordinate 8,893,500 of NC_139253.1, forward strand.
GATGGTCCAGTTAGCATGATCTTTGGCCCACTCCAGCCTTTTACGCTTGTGTACGGCTTTCAACAATGGTTTACGAACTGCTACTCGGCCAAATAATCCAACCACATGCAGACGACTTTTCACTGTTGTAACAGACACTGTTGCTCTCTTGTTTTATTTATTTCTGCGCATATGCCCACTGCCAAATGCCTTCTGTCACGCTTACTGAGGATGACAACGTGGTTGTCCTCGACCATAGACGTCTTCCTTCGACACCCACAGCGTGGATGATCCTCATGACTGCCAGTTTCCTCTCTTTGTATAACTGCTCTACGGACACTGCATTCGGAAATGTTTAATGTTTTGCTATTTGTCGGTTTGAGCATCCAATTTTCTTATATGCACATGCCTTGGCCCTAATTTCTTGGCTTATATTAGCCTTTTTCCCCATAGTTGCTGGTAAATGCAAACTTGTTCCTGCCTTTACGTCCAATTGGGCACTAATACTTCACAACGTTCAAATACAAATAGCACGACAATAGCAGGTACTGTAGGTTAAAATTACACACAATCACTTCTGGTATAAGTACCACTGACCCCACAATAACTCATCAGTAGGCTGATGCAACCACTCACAATCAGTAATATCATTGCAACGTTGAAGATTAACATAGCAAGAATGTATTGAAAGACAGCGAGAACTTGTTAAGAGCATACCGATAACAGAGGAAAAAGTTTATAGAAGAGTACTGCACACTGATATTACATAAACATCATTCGATAAATAGATTAAAATTTCCAAGACATATCAAAACAGCTTTAAATGTGATTGGTTTTTCCATCTGTTTTTGTTATTATTATTCCACTTAACCTGAAATAGTGAAATTGCAGCACAGTAGTGTCACCTGTTGCCACATTTTAAACTTTACTTTCAGTGAATTACAAATTTTTATACATGAGTCTAAACTTTCTGCCGCTAGTGTATGTATCTCTCTCTCTGTCTGTGCAAGGGGGGGGGGAGGATGAGGGAGAGATCTCTTATATCCAAAAACTGCTGAAATCCCTCCCCCCAAACTGGAAAATTTGCTAATACCACATTATGTATAAAAAAAAGGTAAAGTGCTCCCCTGTGCTTAGCACCATGCCATGAAGGCATATAGGGGGTGTGGGGGTAACGTCCCACACTTTCTTGATCCGGTCATGAGTGGGGGTGATGTGATCAGCATCACGCCCCTGACTGCCTTTACCCCCCAGGGTTTCCCCCAGGTACCCATGTTATTCGACACTGGGTGGGCACCGGGGCCGCTTCCATTAGAAAAGTTCCCGGATTTGAAACGGCCAAGGATCGAACCCGGGACCTTGAGCATGGTAGTCACATGCGTTACCGACTGTACATACATCAATTTAGAATACATGGCTTGCTGAAATCTGTCTGCAAGTTACAACATCATGTTTCGAAATAGACCCATATCCCATGTCATTTGGATTTCAAAGTAACAACAACATACAAACTACATTTACGAACAGTGTCTCATTTCTTTGCAAACTGTGAGAGCTACTCAAAAAGAAGTAGTGGACACTCAACAAGAAGGCTTGAAAAGAGTTGTGAAGGTATTTGACCTTATCATCTAATGTGAAGACACTTCACAGAACTTGGCCCTCACAGGGATATTATGCCATGGAGTTTTCTAAATGATGAAACATTGCAAAGGAATGAAATACAGTACTTGCTAAAGCAATTTGCATGTTTTTATTACTTTGAACTGTAAGCTCAAAAAAAAAATGCAGCATGTTTACCCTATAACATATTAAAGTTAGTTAAAACAAATATTTTGTTCAATTTATAATTGCTTATATATTTCTTACACTTTGTGATATATTTGTATTTTATAAGTTGCAAGGAAATTAGAAATTAAAAGCACAAGCACATTATACACTGACAAATTCCCTACCAAAAAATAAATGTTTCGTAGTTAAAACATGTAATATCTGGAAACTAACATTAGGCATGCATATGATAAACACTGAGGCTAAGGACAAATCAAAACCAGAAATGCCACAGCCTCATTAGCTTGCAGGAACTCCAATTTGCAAGGTGCGCTACAAGCAAGAAAGGTAACTCCACAGATTTTTCCTTCCTTAACATAGCTAAGTAGGTGGAAATTTCTGCACAAAAATGTGTGAACACCTTGTAGAGGAATATCTATGTAATTTAAGATAATGAAGCAAGTGGAAAGGATGCTTTAGTTACCTGTTTTGGCAGAGCTCGTCGAAGAAGCAGGTCATTCCCATCCACCTTGAGGTTTCCCATGGATAACATTACATCCACCATCAGAGAATGGGAGAAAATAACAAAACCATGGGCTTTGGAGCTGTGTAGGATTAGAAAAACACTTTGCATAAACAAGTTAGAATTAAATTACCATAAATAGGCATTCTCTATTTAGTATTCATATTTTCAAACTGAAAAGTAATATTTTTCATTTTATACTAAAAAATCAAGGTGGCTGGGTAACATAGAAGAAGCAGAGAAGAAGCAATAGCCCCAAACCATATTATTTTCGCTCAAAAAATACATTCTTAACTTGGTTACTTTGTCAGTATAATATAAGTTATTACCAGGTTAGGAAAAACAATGGAACATCTTTTCTTTCACTGAAATGAGAGAGATTGTTATCCGATTGGGAACGTGGCATATATTGTCTAACATGTAAAAAATCAAACAATAAATAACAATTTTACTGACCATTAAAAAAAATAATTACAGACCAGGATGAAAACCTACTTTTACATGAGCACTTGTCATCCCTGGTACTACTACATCAAAAGACTACATGGCAAATGTGACAGTTGTTTCACAGTCCATACCATACCAACGGAGGTATTTATTCACTCCTGATCCACTGGAGCATGTATCTGTGCAGAGGGCAGCACTTTCAGGGTGAGAAGCCTTCCAATAGGAATGTTTCATGTCAATACATTTTGTGGGTGACATCCAGGAAGTTCTTGACAACACCTCGTTTACGATCAAAGCAAACCTGTGCTCTGGAAAATAGGTTCTTTGTTCCAAAAAGATTGAAGACAATTGACATATTAGTTTCTTCTTTTTAAGCACACTTTATGCACATATAAGCTAATTGGGACTGGGCCTAAAGTATAAAATGGGATCGAAACCACCGTACCTCCACTGGGTATCATACCAACTGATACATTACTGCCTATAGATGTTACACTGTACTAATATGCAACATCAAACTTACTAGGTTTCTTTGGTATCCAAGAACAATGCAACATCCTTCACATCAACCCAATGCTGAAGGAATCTTTGGAAATTTTTCCTTGTAGTTTCAAGGCTCAAGTTGTCAACAAAAATAATTCTGGAGAATTCTGGTTTCCTCAAAACTTTCTCCTGCAAAGACAGAATCTCTTTAAAATTATGCTAGCCCACTCACAATAATATTAATGCAACATACATCAACACATTAAATTCAACAAACAGTTTGGACTTGTAAAAAACCTGAGGCTCAATCTTATCCAAAGCTAATACTTCTGTACATTTATGGTGATCCAAGTACAAAAACTGGGTGCATTTCGGGATCAAAAGTAGTACATAAAATAACATTTCGGTGTAAAAATGGTGAATATAACCCTAAATTTCATTTTTGAAACTACATTTATTCCACAAAATAAGGATTTCTCTTCTGATAGTACATTTATGTAGTTTTCAGGATATTAAGTTATTCGTGTGTAAATGAGTCCAATTTTTGCTTCTAAAATATTTACAGCAGGATTAATCAATTTCCCTTGCTTTGCACACCTCAGAGGATAATTCAGACTTAAGGAAGTGTTGCGTCGGTAAAAAAATATATCTAAATTTCACATTTAAGAGTGTATTTCACATCATTTGGTGACAAAACAGGGTAGGAAAATTCATCTCACACCTTTCGAAAACAAGAAAAGTGAACATTATAGTGTGTTATTTTACATTTCACGTTTCCATCGAAAACAACATATGCATGCATCAACCTATCAAATTATAGGATAAAAAGATTCGTATTTTGTCTACTTACAGAAGAACTTAAAAAAACATTATCGGCAATTTTCATAAAATATTAAAGGTTTTTAATTCTTGTATTTTTCTAATTTTACGTAATTCTTTTGCCACTTTAGTATAAACAAGGTCAATGATCAGATGAAACAATTCTTCAGTGGTGAGATAATCAACATGTTCAGCCAATGAGGTGACACATAAGGTTATTAGTATGGCCCGGAACTTTATGTCCTATAAAACTGTCCTAAAAAAAGTCAGTATCTTCCCGGGAAGTTAGAATCCCTTTAACCTTTTGGTGCAATAGCATCTCGAACGAGATACCCAAAAGTAACGCTCAGGACACCAAGCGTCTCGATCGAGACGCTGTGTCAAGGTCGTAGTTTTTACGTTATAACTTTTCTATTTTTGGCTAGAATTTCGATTTTATTTTTTTATATTGTTCCTAACACATGTATTTAACAGAAATGGTTTTTTGCATTTTTTTTGTCTTCATGAAAATGGAGGGGGAAGGGAGGGAAAAGGGACTTCTTTTCAAGGTCAATTTTTTGCCGACAAAGGAAAACCAGCTTTGTTGTTCTAAAGAAATGCTTTTAACTCCCTCTTGCTAAGTGCATTCGAAGGAAGCTTGTTTATCAGTATCCGATGTCAAAATGAAAGTTTTCCGTGAGGGTGCAAGCAGGGGGTGGGGGGAAGACTGGTTGTTGAATCTGTGTTGTGAGGATGGAATTTCGAAGCACGCTGAAGGAAACCTTTGTTATTTTTAGCACAAGTGGCAACAGGGGTTACCCAGCATTGTCTAAAAATAGAATTTCAAGCAGCTGCAAGAATTGGCACTCATTTGTCACTACGTTCTAGCTTTTCGTCTGTGAATTTTGTGCATAGGTGTTGTTTTCTTATATAACTACCAATAAAGTTTTGGTATATTAGTGATTTTCAAAAATCTGGAGTATTTTAACTTTGACAACTCAAAAATATACGTACTTATTGTTGAATGCTGATCTTACATGATATAAAATTTGAAGATAATAGAAATGAGATATTATTTTTTACATGTACGACAATGGAAAAATTCACATCGTACAAATAATAAATCCCTAAAAATTACCTGCAAACCATGTGGTCTTTTGTTCATTTAAAAAAAAGGAAAAAGAAATATTTTAAATTAATTAAATTATAAATTAAAAATAGGGAAAGTGATGTCACAGAACTAGAAGTGTTAATATAAAAGCTATTCAAGTTTATAAAATTAAAATATTATAATTAAAAGCACATGATTCTTAAATGCTCAACTGATACTCATTGTACCTTAGATCAAAAAGCAAACAGCCTTAAAAAAAAAGGTAAAGTGCTCCCCTGTGCATAGCACCACACCATGAAGGGGTATAGGGGGTGTGGGGGTAATGCCCCACACTTTCTAGATCCCGGTTGCGAGTGGGGGTGATGTGATCAGCATCACGCCCCTGACCGCCTTTACCCCCCAGGGTTTCCCCCAGGTACCCATGTTATTCCACGCTGGGTGGGCGCCGGGGCCGCTTCCATCGTTAGAAAAGTTCCCGGATTTGAACCGGCCGGGGATCGAACCCGGGACCTTGGGCATGGTAGTCAGATGCGTTACCGACTGAGCCACCGCGGCCTTAGATGGAGAAAAAGTGAAATCATGTGCATATGCTACCATGTTTTCATGCTCAAATCAGACACTTACCACTTCTTGATCATCCAATTGAAATCCTTCAGGAAGATCTTGAGGGCAGTACCAATGGAAAATCTGACAAAACAAAAAGAAAATATTGTAATTCTATGTGCAAATTCTCAGATTCTCCCCACACAATAATGTCAGATAAGCTACATTTGGAAAAAGATACTGACATGCACATATTAAAATATTATTACCAGCCCTTCATACAAACAGGGAATAAATGTGTGCCTGCCAAGGGGGTGGGGGGTTAGCTTCAGGGTACAACTTGTTTGCATGAGCAAACTTGTCATGCCTTGATTCAGTGGAAAAAGTAACCTAGCTTTAGCATATCAGTTCTCCCCATTCATCTCAAGATACAAATTATTTAATTTGATTTAGTTTATTTAATGTTGCATTTCTACCACTTTTGGTTAAGCATGATGATGGGGATGAATGGGGACAAGGTGAAAAAGATGAAGGGACGACAATCACAAACATACATGATGAACAATAAAAAAACACACAAGCTCCACAGATAATACTAGCTGTGAGAATTGCCAGAGCTTCGTTAGTCTGCAAGAATGCAGTCCACGGTGTAATACATGGAAGTGAGGTTGAGATTTGTATGTCTTAACAAAGAGTCACCCCTTACAACCCAAGATACAAATGAAAACATATTAAAAATTTTAAATGCATATTCCTAGCATAAGGTATAAGAAACACACTGTCTTATTCATGCAACTAAATAATAGCAAAAAAAGGTTATGGGTTGGTATGATAACTTTGAGTATACAATGGAGAATCTGAATATGCATTTCGATACCACTTGACAAAAACTATTATGCATACCAACATTGTTACCTTGCATATAAACTAGGACTGAACAGATACCGATATATCAGTAACAGTTAGTATCAATTGCATCGTATGAATTTAATTACTCATTCTACGTAGTTGATACTTTTCTGGAGCTGATGTACCTGCCGAGTCTACAAAATGCTGCACGAGACTTTCATCGAGTACCAAATTCCTATAAATTATACCAAGTGCACACTTTGCATTAAGTAGGTTTCCTTATCAAAATACAGTTATGTATTAATTTATGGATAACAAAGATTCCTACATTGGTTGGTTTAGTTTTTCCTTCAGTTTTTGCAAAATATATGTATCCAAAAGCACGAGGAAAAGACTTGATCTCGGACTGAACCAATACCTATACTTTTCCGGCATTTTGGTCTTTCGAGGAGTTTTTATAATCCTGCAGAATTTAAAGTATTCATTTATTTTGCAGCAATCTTGTGTGAAAACTGTATTTTGTGATTCATAACAGGTATTTTGCTATTCTTCTTGAATATTTTGAAGCAAAATGCTTGGCAAATCAATGCTTATAACTGGTGTGGAATACTCACTCACCAATAATAATCAATACTTCGAACAGCTTTTATTTGTTAAAATTTTCAAACATTGGCATCGGTACACTGAAATTTGAAATTGGAGGATCATGTACCAAGGTTCTTGTACAGGCCCTCCTTGTTTCAAGGGATGTTCTTGGTTGCCACTCTTTCCAACATGCTTCAATAAGATTTCAGACATCCTAATTATAGAACGAGTTGACATGTGGTGTCAGGTATACATCATCAAAATTAGAGTTACTAACTACTTACCTCTTTCGAATGTGAATCCACGGTGTCCTTGGTTGCACTTGATTCTTGATGCTTGGGTGTTTCATCAGATCTCTCATGCTTGTAGACGCTTCTTCCTCTCTCCCTGCTACTTTCTTGTGAACTCAAAGCTCCCCACATGGCTATATCGCTCCGCCTCGGAGACAATGAATCAGATCGCCTAATGCGACGGTAGGGTGTTGGAGAAGTGCTTCTTCGGTTGTACGGCAGTGGAGATTCTCTTCTGTCCCTCAGCTTATTGCTTGACCATCTCTCTCTTCTTTCGTGGGAATATTCTGGTGAGGCCTGTCTCTGGTATTCTGAAGATTTATGATGTGTAGTTGCTTTTCTGCTTGAATAAGATTCATACGAAGGAGACCTGCTTCTCCTTTCATTGCTGGCTGAGTACAATCTATCTCTAGACGTGAAACTTCCCCACTCTCTCCTTGCTTGTTCTCCAGATCTTTTCGGCGACTCATAACCTCTTCTTTCATATGAAATGTTTTTCTCCCTCTTTGATGGCTGCGAATATTCACATGGTGATCTTGTCCTGTCTCTTTTCTTTCCTATACTTTCGGTTTCTGAAGATAAGTATCGCTCTCGCCGTCTCTGAGCTGCACTTCCATCGGCTGATGGAGATACGTGTCTCTCTTGGAGTGGATACGTAGCTCTAGGTGATACACTTCTATCACTTACAGGAGATGTATATCGTCTGCTTGGGCGAAAAGCATGTTCTTTGCCACTTTTAGGAGATTCCTCTCTTTTGTTTCTATCACTAGAAGAAGATCCATACCTTCTATCAACTGTAGAAGATCTATATCTCCTAGTACTTGATGTAGACGCATGCCTCCTGTCACTAGGAGATACGTGTTGACGGTCACGTAAAGGAGACTTACATCTTTGGTCACGCATGCTTGTTTGATCATCTGAGAGGGACACGGGACTTTCTTCTTTTAACGAAGCTTGATGCTTCCTGTCACTCGACGAGGAATTATGCCTTTCAGTTCTCGATCTTTTATTACTCTCCTTATGACTTTCTCTTTCTTTCTCCCTTTTAGATCTTCTGTTGCTTGTAGAGATTTCTTTGTCTTTTTCTCTTTCACTAACTACTTTCCTTTCTTTCGAATTACTTCTTTCTTTGTCTCTTTTTCTTTCACTGTTAATTACTTTCCTTTCTTTTGAGTTACTTCTAACTCGCGACCTTCTCTCCAGCTTTCTATTGTCATATCTCTCTGCTTTTTGGGTGCCCACACTACTTGCATTGTCATCACTCACATCCTCATATGTACAGGACTTATTAGTGCAGTCACTGACTTCCTCCAAGTCACTGCACTCCTTAGATACCTTCTCAACATTTTCTCTTTGCTTGGACTGTTTTAATTTCCCACTGCATTCTCCAACCTCTTGCGACAATTTGGATTCACTCTTCTTCTGACGCTTTGAGTCCTTTGCGGCTGTAGCGCTCTCTTTAATAGCACAACTTTCACGTGGTTTTAGTTTTGATTCAGTTTGATTTTCCTTCCGTCTTTCCTTTCGCTCAGTTTTACTAGAATCACTGCATGCTTCCTTCATACGTTCTTGATTTTCTTCTTCTTTCCGATTCTCCAGTTTACTCTTCCGCACCTCTTTCTCCTCGATCACAGGTTGTGCAGTTTGCTTTTGCTGGACTTCATTCTCTTTCACTGAACTCTCTATTTCGCTTTTCGCCATATCGTTGTTCTGTTTTTCTTTCTGTGTTTTTGAAGATTCGTGTTCATCTTCTTCTTTGTCCTTTTGTGATGATCGTCGTGTATCCCGTTTTGAGTGTTTTTCTTCAGTGACCACATCATCGTGCTTCATTTGTTTCCTTCTAGAACCAGAGCCTTCATCCTTTGTTTCCTTATCGGCAGTTTTACTGGATGATTTCCTCTTCTCCCTATCTTTCCGAGAGGGGCTGGACTTCCGGTCTCTTTCTTGCTTTTTGGTTGAAGTGTGCTTTTCCCTTTCACTTCTCTTTGAACTACTAGCCTCTCGTTCCTTTGAAGATGTAGTCCTCCTGTTTGAGGAACTCTGGTAATTCAATTCCTTGCTTTCCTTCTCTCCGTATCTCTTTTGTCTGTTCTCGAAATCCCCACCAGTACGCCTATAATTTTGTTGATACTGAAAAGTTCTATGTGAAGTTCGAGACTGCCTGTTCAACTGGTAGTACCCACCTCCACAGGATCCTCTTCTACCCTTATACTGAGAGGTAACTTCCTCATAGATATCATTCAAGTAAAGGGACATCTTTTGTTGCTTTCTTGGAGATCCGTCATAATTCCAGTCATCTCCTAAATCTTTATCTGAATATGAATCATCTTCTTCAAGAAAGTCGCTCAACTTGTCTATGTCTTCAAAAGAGTCTATCTCTGACTCATCACTATCAATCGTCTCATCATCATACTGTTTTTGACTGACAAAGCCCCAGTGTTTACGTCTTCCCCTTGGGTGTGCATTTTTGTTATATCTGTACATTGCTTTATTTTAATACTGCTCAGCAAGGAATGAAACACAAAGTAGACTTTTTCCAGAACTTCAGGCCATTTACTTGTTCCATGTAATCTGAAAGTATAAGGAAGATAATCAGTTAAGGTGTTAAAACACAAACATCTGCAGAACAAATATATAATTTCCTACAACATACCATCAAATGTTAAGAGAGGATAAGACTGGCTCATAACTAGAGCCAAGCCGATACTGGCTCATAACTAGAGCCGAGCTGATACTGACGTATCAGTATCAGCGAATACTAGTGATGTAGTATCGAAAAGTACTGGTTGTTATATATTTACCGAGACCAGCAGATCCTTTTCCAGCATTTGGTCTTTCCCAGGGTCTGCAAAAATTTTATGTAACATTTTTGTGGAGTCTAATTGTCCTGGAAGTTATGCAACAGTCTAAGTTTTCCATTTATTTTGCGACAAGGTTGAATGAAAAATTGCATTTTGTGATTCCGTAACAGATATTTCGATCTTCTGATGTGATTCTTCAATATTCTGAACTGTGGAAAATTGATACATATAATTGGAATGGAATTCTCGCACATCTGCTCACTCTACTCATAACAGAAGATAGTGAAATTTTTGCATTAACTTTATCTTGTACTGAAGTATATTATTATTTTCACTGTGATAGCGAATTGTATTTACTTGCCTTCTCATCTTCCTACCCATCTCCTGTATTGTAGAGTGGGATGCATAAATATTACCATGCAAATTGTCCATAATCATATTCATTCACCACAATTTTCAAGAATTCGAACAAAATGGTAACAAAAAAGTTGACAACTCATAAACTAACATGAGTGCAATTTCCATTCCTTGAAAACATGCGGAAGTGAGGTTTAAATTTGGGTGGAGAAGGCCAGCCCGTATACCTTATATGCAAGATGTTGAGTGTGGAGGAAGTTGTACTCGCTGCAGCAGCATGTGTTATTTTGGTGCAAGAGAAGACCAAGAAGATTCTGGCGAGACCTTCATTGCAGGCAAGAGATAATTATAGTGGAAGTGACCTGTTGGTTTTTGTCTTTAAATTGTGGACAAGTTTGGTCCCAAAGGACAGGCTTCTGGCGGAATAATTCAACTACATTCAGCACCTGATCCTTTGATCACTCCATCTCACTCAAAACATTTTCCAAGATAAATAAATTACGAAACAAAATCGCACTCGCTGGCTGGGTGTCACTGGCATGGTGGTAGCAGGAGAGGGAGTGGGGGAAATGTTGCTAACATCGAAAAGGCTATGTTAACATGTGTTGGTAACAAATGTTACTAACATTTTTTGACTTTTAATGACTTCTTGTGGATAACAAAATTTCTGTTGCCAACACTGGAAATCTGTTGCTAACATGAGATGTTGATAAATTCGCAAGCGTTTCTTGAAATGTTACCAAACAATACAGCAGGTAGCCTAAGATTCATGATTTTGTTGATATGTGGAAGGTCTGTAACATTTACATAACTAATTGCACATTGATGTAAAAGTGGTTAAACTTATACCTTATATTACATTTGCACCAATTCAAATTGAATTGATTGAATTAATTTTAAATTATGTTTGCACCAATTCAAATACAGTTTAATAAAAGGTAAATATAAAGCTATCCCCTGTGCCTTGCACCCGCTGAAGGCACATGGGGTGTAAAGGTAGGTCTCTACACATTCTTGATCTCAGCCATAGTGGAGATGATGTGATCAACAGACATTTTCTCCCAGTGTTGCACCCCCTTGTTTTACTGCCTGGTAATGTACATCAGCATAGTTGTAAGTGAATTAGTAACATTTTTAAGACAGAAATTTAGAAGATTGTCGAACAGTATTTAGCATTGCATATAAAGATATCAGTTTGGCGGTTACGCGGAGATAGGTAATTAATACACTTACTATTCATTTTTTCTATGCAGCGATCAATTTCGCCACTTGTCTGGTGGCTTCGTCAGGCATGAACTGTCTTGCTGCGGTTGGCGTGGTTCCTTCTTCCGCTTGTGGTGGTGCTAGTTGATGCAGCACTTTCACTTTTTGTTGTTCTTATGCGGGTGTAGAGCTTCCTTCTGTTGCCATGCCTCGGGGTTTTGGCGCTGCAGAAGGTGGTTCCAGACCTTGTCGTCTACTTTAGCGGGGCGGTGTTTACTAACGTGCGCAGGTGGGCTTTCTTGCGAACGTTTGGGGTTTGTGTTTGGTTTCTAGTTGCAAAGGGGGAGGAGCAGGTTGGGTGGGTGCTTGTTGTTGGAGAAGAACAGGTTGGGCATGTGTGCATACTCCTCAATAAAACCTGGCTTCCTGCCATCAGGAGTATGCACACCCACCCAACCTGCTCCTCCCCTGCAACAAGCACCCACCCAACCTGCCCCCCCCCCCCCCCCCTGCGACAAGAAACCAAGCACAGACCCCAAACGTTAGGAAAAAAGCCCACCTGCGCACGTGAGCAAACACCGCCCCGCTAAAGCAGACGACAAGATGTGGAACCGCTTTGTGCAGCGCCAAAACCCCGAGGCACAGCAACAGAAGGAAGCTCTACACCCGCACGAGAACGACAAAAAGTGAAAGTGCTGGATCAACTAGCACTGCCACAAGCACAAGCGGAAGAAGAAGGAACCACGCCAGCTGCAACAAGACAGTTCACACCTCATGAAGCCACCAGACGAGTGGCGAAATCGATCGCTGAAAAAAACTTTCGCGGAAAAATAAATAGTAAGTGTATCAGAGTTAAGTATTTAGCAATGTAGGTATATGTCGAGTGACCCAAGTTCGGATTATTTAATTCCAATCTCATCATGGTAAATAAGCATTTTCTTTAATGATTTGATTTTCTATTTATGTCTGTTAACACATACTTCGGAGTTTTAGCATTTGCATGTTTGTTTGAGAATGTCTCTTCACTTTTGTATGTTCCTACAGGATTCTTCTCTTGCAATCAGCCATATGTGTGGTGCAAAGGGATTTTGTAGTTAGGTTTAGGGCAGTTAGTATACAAATAATGTTTCTGTGATTAGGTTAGGTGGGCCAGGTTTACAGCTTTTAGCATTACAATTATTTCCCTAAATACTTTCAACATCTCATCATGTTGCTGCTGGTCTCAAGTACGACACTCCTTCGAGCCTCGTGTCGGCGGCATTCTGTGGAATGCCTTGTCAATAGAAAGAGAGGATATTTGTGTATGGTACCTTTTACATCTCCCCCCCCCCCCCAATAAATATGACTATTCTTAACTGCAAGCAATGCTAATTACTTTCACAATCATTTCTATTATTCTGCTGCACTTCCTCGTTCTTCTATGAACGAAAAATGTCTTGTCAATGGGAAGAGCGAAAATGCTTGCAAAAGGTACTTATTGTGTCTGTTTTCATTGTTTATCATTTGTACTTGTTTTATATAAATATTGTCCAATTAATGCATATAAACATTTATATTGAAAATGTGATACATATAATGAAAAAAGTAATAGTTCTAGTTAAAAATAATAATACAAAATAGTGATTTAATCAAAAATGGCTTTCTTGATTTTTTTTAAAAAATAAAAAAACCAAGAATCCTGCACATAAACACTTCATTCTGCTTTGCTCCTTAGCACCCTCAAAATATCAGTCACAAGCGTAACTCAAATTTAATCTGACAGGTAAAGGTAAGGTAAGGTTCCCCGTGCATATACAAGGTGGCCACTCTCGGATCATGATAAAATTCCCGATTTTCAAGGAAAACTTTCCAAAAATTCAAGGCTGCAAGCACATTTTTTCTCCATTTCAACTTTAAGTAATCAAATCCTATCCAAAAATTCAAATTCAATTCAATTAAACGGTTTTTATATTTAAAAAAAAGTTAATTTAAGATGCGGAGTTTACATTTTTCATTTCACATATTTAGGCTCGAAATACATCTGCAAACACAAGTGACAAATGTTACGGGATATACAAATCTACTAAAACTTGTTAATTGTGTAAGAATTTCAAACTCAAATTTATCTAATCAACTTAAAGATATATTAACTTGCAGTGTTCTTCCAACTGTCTAATAGATTCTTCTGCAGATTACACTAACAAATTAAACGGAATGAATTCTGTTTTATTTTTCACACAGCTTTCTTTTCCTTCCCCGGTACAAATAACAGATAGACTGTCAAAACGTGCCTTGGAGCATTTATAAATATGTATATTTTCAATGGGATTTGGATTAATAAAAGTAGCAATTTTTCACGGCTACGGAGAAAAATTCACGCAGAATGTATGCATTATTCCGTAAGCCAATAATTTACGCATGATTCCCAGAATTCAAGGAATTCCCAGTGAGTAGCTACCCTGATAGACACTGTGCCATCAAGGCATATTTAGGGGAGGTGGGGGTAAGACCCTCACATCTTGGTCATTTTATTATGAGTTGTGATCAGCACCATGCTTCTGGCACCTTTACCCCCCAGGTACCCATTGATTTGAGGCTGAGTGAGGCCCAGAGCCACTTTATGAGGGGACGACCTTAGATCACCCACACAGGGAATTGAACCTGGGTCTCCCACGTTGCAGTCAAGATGCTCTATCGACTAGACCACCGTCGGTCTTATTTTAATCTGAGAGAGAATCTATATTTGAAACTACAAAAGGAAATAAAGCCTTACAATAAATTATGATTTGTCCACTTAATGAAAAGATAAGTTAATCTGAAAGTATATTTCCAGCCTTGCAGTATTCCCAGACTGGTACAGATATTCTCTATGCTACTGCTTTCATGATTGCCTACACTTCATATTCAAGAGAATGAAAGAAAATGTCTTGTAACCAAGGGTGTATATAGACGGGGGGGGGGGGGGGGTCAGGAATTCCCCCCCCCAAAGATTTCTCAAGTACGAAAATTAAATAATGAAAAATATATTATTTTAGACTTTGTTGTGGCCGCGGTGGCTCAGTCGGTAACGCGTCTGACTACCATGCTCAAGGTCCCGGGTTCGATCCCCGGCTGGTTCAAATCCGGGAACTTTTCTAACGATGGAAGCGACCCCGGCACCCACCCAGCGTCGAATAACATGGGTACCTGGAGGAAACCCTGGGGGGTAAAGGTGGTCAGGGGCGTGATGCTGATCACATCACCCCCACTCACGACCGGATCAAGAAAGTGTGGGGCGTTACCCCCACACCCCCTATACGCCTTCATGGCATGGTGCTATGCACAGGGGAGCACTTTACCTTTTTTTTTTTACCTTTGTTGTATAATTTCCTCTGAACTTATTGGAAGACAAGGATTATATTGGGATCATACAGCTTTGAAGGAAAGGGAGGATGTATTTAGGGGGGCAGACCCCCCACCCCACCCCCACCTGAATGACTTATTAAGTACGAAAATTAAATATAATGAAAATATACTCGTTTAGCATTTGTTGTATCATTTCCTTTGAACTTATTGGAAGACAAGGATTATATTGGGATCATACAGCTTTGAAGGACGTACTTAGGGGGCAGACCCCCCCCCTCAAAGACTTACGAAGTACTAAAATTAAGTAATGAAAATATTAGTATTTGTTGCATAATCGATGGCTATTAATTTCCTTTGAACTTTTTAGAAGACAAGGATTATATTGGGATCATACGGCTTTGAATGACATTACAAAGAAGATTTATGTCCACTACTACTCAATATGCATAAAATATTGAAACTTACTTTTCTCCAACTACATGTAACATCATTTTTGTTATTTGATAAATATTCAATTATTCATCTATTTGACATTAATTTCATTGCCAGGGCACTTGCTTTTAAGTAAATTATTCCGATCTTAACTACAGCTACGTAATGAATATGCGCTGTTATATCTCTATTCTTATACAGTCTTTTTACCTATTCGTGTAATAATAATAATATAATATTAATGTATGTATTGTATTTAGTATTAACTTTACTTAATATAATTATTTTAATTTAAACATTATTGTTATTATTATTATTCCTGAGACACTTGATTCGGACCCCTCCCCCAAAACATATTTCTAGATATGTGCCAGCTTGTAACATAGGAACAAAACTGATGTCCCTTTAGTTAGTTATTTTGATTTGGATTTGATTAAATGTTTTAAGTCCACTTTAAGCACCGTAAGGCTAATCGGGACTGGACCTACAGTTTAAAGTGGGTTCCGAACCACTTGTGCCTCCACCGGGTGTCGAACCCATAGTTATTTTGAATTTGAATACAGGCACATGAAGGAATTTAAAGGGTTGGGGAGGAAAGTTTAAGTACTGAAAAATATTTCAAATGCTATTCTCATATAGAAAAGGGGTTGGAAAATTAAAACTGGCCTATTTTCTTTGGAAATTGAAGAGGGAGATTTTGACACCCCCCTTCTCATTGTTGCACTAATAGTGGAGTGATCTTAAGGCGAGGAGGGACAATTTCCCCTAGGTCTTTCTCGCTGGGGCAGCTACTGATCACTGTTGCCAACTTCGCTCTTTTGGAGCCAGATCTGGCTCTTTCGTGCACTCGTTTGACTGTGAACTGTGGCACCCGTCCTCTGCCCCACTATGATGCCACCACTGGCTCCGGCCCATAAATACCAACTTTTGCCTTGAGTGTAAATTTTGCACGTGACGTGATATTCGTATAGCTATAGGCTGCGTCACCCACCTCTTCTTTCCTCCCCATGTATTTTTATATATAGCGCTGTGGCTAAGATGAAGATGACAATTTTGTTATCCGGGAACCCTTTATTTTCGATTTTATATTAACATCATTGGATTATTGAGATGGGTGATGCCGCCAAATCTAGGCGGTGAAAACTAAGAATAAATTGCCATCACTTTAAAGCTAACGGTAATAGCAGCACCCCCACACCTCTGACAACTAAAATTACCCTAGTAGGCACTTTATGCAGCCTTCGTTAATCTAGCTCCTTGAAAGTCCTCTTTAGCTATATTAATGGTGAAATTTAGCTATATTATGCACATCAGGTTTGGCAACACTGCCAGGAGGCAAGGAGAAATGCACTAGGGTTATGGGACCATTATTTTATTCGTTCTCTCTGGAATATCAAACATCCGATGACGTAGAAAAGTACATGGACGGAAAAAGGAAACGTTGAACTATGTCATAGTAGTAGGAAAAGTCGAGACTCCCATTTGATGAGCCGTAACTTGAAGTTGAAATTGATGTCCCATAAGGAATACATGGGATTCGGTAAATACTAATTCATCATATTTTTCAAAAATCGTATAAGGCTTAATAATCAACTTAGGAAACTGCTTCCACTTGCCACATGGGGAGAAATGCATACTCTTCATTTCTGGCGGAGATCTTTTTAGTAGCATTGCTCATTCCGACGATATTGGAATAAATGCATGCCTGGTGCGTAATTGTCCCTCTTCGCCTTAAAGAGATTTTATTTTTGCAATTTACTATATCATGCAGCACATTCAAATAAATAAAATTTCAGAATTAAGCTGCTATGCAGTTTGAATAAAATTAAATTTGATTGATTTCAGCTATGTAGTATAACGTAGTACTAGTGATTTATCTACAAAACTCCACCCCCACCCCAATTTTCTACATACCCTATTTAAGAGCTGTGGTGGTCTAGTCAGTAGGGCTTCTGACCACCAGGCGGGTGACCTAGCGGATGATTCAAGGTCAAATTTTTCTGGCCTTGTCCCTCTATAAAGCGGCTCTGGGGCTCACTCAGCTTGAAATCAGTGGGTACTAGGGTGTAATGTTGTGGGGAAAAGACAGCCAGAGCATGATGCTGATCACATCACCTCCAAAATGGCAAGAGATCTTGATTTTGTGAGGGGCCCTAACCACACATCCCTTAAATGTGCCTCCATGGAATGGTGCTATATGGATGGGGAACTTTACCTCTACCTTTTACCCTACTTCAATTTTTCACAAAGCTAATTTAGCTCTAAATTTGCCTCCCCCCCTTTAAGATTTTATCTCAAAACTAAAAAAGATATGGGTCGTATTGATAAGAGTTTTGGGTGAATGATCCCTCCCTCCCCCATTCCATGATTAACATAGCGTGTTAGATTAAATTTTGGTAAAATATGGATGTCTCATTGTGCTTGTATTTCATGTTGTTCAATCAATTTGTCCTCCTTATCACAAATAAAGGAGAAGTAGAGAAGAAACATATAGTAACCAAACATTACTTGGGATTAAAACCAAAGACCACTAGTTTCAGAGTGTATCACACTAGCCACTCCATGGAGAACAAACATGAAATTTCCACCAGTATCCAGTTGTTGAAAGAGGAGAAAAGTATAGAAACATCAATGGTGGAAATAAATACTTTCCCTATAGTGTTACTGGTTTTAAAACTCTATGGGTGGAAACATTTATTTCCACCACTGTTTGGCTTTTCATTGAAGTCCACTTTATGCAGATAAGCTAATCAGTTTTGGACCAAGTTCAAAGTAGGATCTGAACACAAGACCATTCAGCGTAACTTATTTGGGAAGGGGCAGGCAATGAACCTCACGTTCCAGTAGGCCAGGCTAACAAAACTACCGAGGACCTGCGTGACATGGTGGTCAGCACAGTGCGATGCGACGTTTGGGTTCCACGTTCAAATTCCATCCTAGGCATGAGTGGTTTTCTTTCCTTCAACAATTTCATATCACTCATCCACATCTTTGTAATTAGCCAAAAGTAGCAGAAATGCAAAGTAAAATAAACTAAATCAACCAAAAATACTCTCAACTTGTAAATTTTAAGAACCCTGAACATTTAGGGGCAAGGAGGCAATGCCTTCTTGCTCATTCTTTCAAATTACACCTATGCCGAGATCCTGAGGTGACAAAGTTACTACTATGGCATCCGATTGATTAAATTGTTGTTTTTTAAGTCCACTTTACGCACAGAAAGGCTAATCGGGACTTTCTATAGTTTAAAGTGGGATCTGAACCACTGTGCCTCCACCGGGTATTGAACCCAGGACCCCTTAATTACAAGGGAATGACGCTACCAATGCGTCATCGGGGAGGCTCTTAGTATGGCATCTGGGATACCATTTTCCACCACTGTATAAAGTACAGTATTGAGTTTAAAGGAAGAAGAAAATGCATTATTATTCTTTGAATTATTAAGTTGCACTATTTTTATTGATCAGTTACCATCAATATATTATTCTATATAGAATTTGGTTAGAACTATGTGTTGTGATGCACAGCAGAAGAGAAATGTTAGTAACAGCGATCCTCTTCAAGTTTGCCACCTACCACCAAATAAATGCTTCGTTTAACATAAACATTCCAAACTCTTATGATATACATACTCATCTGTCCATGACTGCAACTATTTCTATTTTATACCACAAGTTATTCCACTTTTCTGGCACTAGGGTACATTGAATGACTAATTGGGGAACTGATCCTTCCCTTGTTAGCAAGCTTCTAATTCATATATTTTCATAATGACTGCCAGCTGGTCCCATTTTTGAGTGTCGTTCACTGGTCCTAGATCCGTTAGCAGTAAGTTTCTTTCTTTTTGGAAGATGGGGCAAAGGTTTGTGCCAATACTTCAGTCAGTCCATTCACTTAATTCAAAAACAGTTCAGCATGAGAATGCTCATTCTACTAAATGGTTGAAATTTCTCCATGCAGGCAAAATTTCTTTGTAATAGCTTATCCTTCCAGTGAGTACATGAATGAATATGTGGATTACAATTGCAATATATTCTTTAAAACAACATCTGTTGAATTTTGCCATAATATTTTTTTTCAATTAGAAATGTTATTTTATAGTAACTAATGTGAGAAAGAAAGATGAAGGGTTTGAGTAAATATAATTGTACATTATGCTGAAAATATGGTATTAGAATAAATCAGGCTGGATAATGATTGGATCAACCATGATTCATGTCACATCTACATTTTCCACATACAACATTTTGGAATATATCGAATATATCTGATGTTACTTTGAAAACTTAATAATCAGTATTTTTTCTGTTGAATGGGAATGGGTCTTTTCTTGTACATCTAAATTTTACATGCATAATTCAGATTCATTTTCATGCACAATGTACTCTTCCAACAAATATCCTTTCTATTAGTCCACAATCCAATCTCCTCATTTCCTCTCTATTTTTACCAAAGAGACTATCAATTTTGCTATTAGGTATTCCATAGAAACGCATAATTTCTGTTTACAAGCTCAATAAACATTTCTCTTCCAAAGCACATCCATTTATATCACAATGTTAAGATGTAATTTATTGAACTGTATTTCTCTCTGGGTATGGATACATTTGCATACAGCAATCAATTAGCAGCAAATAGTTTTTTTTTTTTCCTTTTTTATCTGGTCTTTGTTCCCATTCGCCAGAGTAAAGTGGTTCCACCTGAATTTGGATGAATTTCTCATAATTCTGCTTCGTTGAAAACAGCAATTAATGCGTATCCTTTAACTGCAATTTCTACTGCAGTCACTGCTTGGGAAAAATGTCATGTGCCACTGCATCCATCGACAGATGAGATGTTTATATATGTTTGAAAGAAACAACATATAATGACAAAATAATCACGAAGTTGCATTGCATATAATCTGCCAATCTCATCACTAATCCGGCATTCTTACTTTTAAAAATTCAGCTTCAAAGACGGCTTCTATATCTGGATTCATACTTTGTCGGAAATATCCCCAATGCTTCTAATAACAGAACTAACAGCGCTTCCTCGCATGATGTCCTACGGCAGTAATCCCATAGTCCATTAAATATCCTCAATCATATCTTGTGTAAGTCACAGGATGTAATGACTAAACGATACGTAAATTCTTATCTATTGTCTTTGCACTTTTCTATGTATAATGAACAAAAGTTTACCGAATTACGACCACGATTAATTATTACGTGTTAACACGGAATCACCACAGATCACTACTGCAACTGATTTCACTCAGTGTTGTCAGGTAAAACGATCAAATTGAAATCTAATCAAATTAAAAACTAATTAGAAATACCTCCTTGCGGCATGAGCGTTATTCACACACTGAAGATTTCCAGTTTCCATACAGTTAGGCTTGTTACAGAAATGTTGAAAATCGGAAATTTGTTTTTCGGCGTCGAGAGTTCTTCCAACGTTGTATAAAATAATTTTCATTCGAAGATACGCGACACATTGACGCGGGTCTCACTTATCGCACAACATTTGAGCGACAATGTGTTCTAACGTTACGGAAGAAACCGTTTTCATTTTAGGCTAAATGCCTGCCTTGTTATGTTAAGCTAGCTATATTTACTTCTCTTAGCCTAAATAATAATTTTTCATTGTATTTATGCTAATAGAACCTAAGGTAACAGGCCTAATCTAACCTCGTACTCATTTCTTATCTGACGTCAGAACACAAGGTAGCAAGACTGTTGTGCGACAAGGAAGATCCCTTGACGCGAACCAAGTGATATTCTGTGAGTTGATGTCGTTTGTGAAAGAAGGCAGGCATGAACGAACAGCTGTTTACAACTAGCCGAAGAAGGTAAATTTGGTTGTTAATTATCCCTTGTCCTGAAAATTGGAACTGTCTGTATGTGAAAGTCGTCATTGAATAAGGCTAAGGTACGGCGATATCCTGTTCCTTTCAAAATGACTTCAGTGGAATGGGAAGAAGTGAAGCGTTTGGCAGCAGACTTTCAAAGAGCACAACTCAGCAGCACAGCCCAGAGGTTATCCGAAAGAAATTGTGTTGAAATCATTTCAAAACTTCTTGATTTGAAGCACCTTGAAGTAGTTTTTACTGCAGATGGGAAGGAATATGTTACACCTGAACATCTTAAAAATGAAATTCGCGACGAATTGTTTCTGCATGGTGGACGTATCAATTTGGTGGAGTTAGCTCAGATTCTCAACGTGGACTTAAGTCACATTGAAGTTAGAGCAGCAGAATTAGCACACTCTCAGCCGAACTGTAGATTAATTCTAGGTCAGCTGATCGACAACGTGTATCTGAACAGGATTGCACAAGAAATTAATGAGAGACTTGAACAGGATGGGCAAATCACTATTGGCGACCTTACCAGAGTGTATGACTTACCCAGTGAATTTCTTAAAAGTATGGTTGAGAAGCAATTAGGGAAAACCATTCATGGCCAACAAGATAAACATGATCCATGTGTGATTTTTACGGATGCATATGTTGCACGTAATAGAGCTTGTATTCAGGGAGCCTTGTCTGCTGTTACTAAACCAACATCAGTATTGGTTTTCTTGACCCAGTGCAACATTCCAGAAAGCCTTTTCTTTTCTGTAACTGAAAACTTATTGTCATCAAAACACATTGAAGGTAGTTTTTCTGGAAAACGAAACAGTAGTAGCTTCTATGTTCCTACCATTTATACTAAATCTCAAAATGAATGGGTAAATCATTTTTTCAAACAAAATGGCTATTTGGAATATGATGCACTTAGAAAGCTTGGTGTATCTGATCCACGTGGATTTGTTAATAAACATTTTTCAAGTGAGAAGCTAGTGTTATTGTCATCTGCTGCAGTTGGAAATGTGTTAATGGAACAAATTGAAATGACAGTTGACGAGGCAGTAAATGCTGGTTCTTGGATAGATGTTATGCCAAATATGCCATCTGTTTTTACACCAGAAGATGCTGAACAGGTCTTAACTGAAGTTGTTAGGAGGAGGAAGACAAATGTACATCAGAAATGTCACATTTTCTGTAACACTGTGCTTGTGACGGAGGCATTATTTCAGAACATATTAAAACAACTTCAAGTAGGTGTTAAAAGGAAAGCAGAACAAGCTGTTACATCTGGTGAGTTTTTGAAAACTCTACTAGAAAACAAAGCAGAAAGCAAACCAGTATTTCTAGAAGAGACTAAGTCAGATAAGAAAGAAGATAGAAGAAAAAGAGTGACTGCTGGTAAGAGTGGAGGGGGCACACAAGGGCGAGAGACTAAAACGAAGTCAACTAAAAAGAAATCACGTGGGAAAACAGTAGAATTGGATGCAGACGATGACGAAGATGCTTCTGGTACAAGACAGGTTACGTTAAACTTAGAATATATGACAATTGCAGAAATCGAAGAATTTTTGGCAGGTGAAGAATCTTTGCAAGATTGTTTTGAGGAATTGTTGACTGAAATTGCTTCACATTTATACAAGCCCCTGAACAAAAGTTGTCACGAGGTTGCTCAGAAAATATTTGAAGAAACCCAAGCATCTTCAGCTCAGTCACGTAGGAAAACACATGGAGAACTTCAGGATAAAATTAATGCAATGATGAGCAGTGTGCATTTATTTGAAAAAGGTATTAAGCAATTTCAAAACAAAGATCATCAGCAAGCTCTTACCAAACATCTTTTGAAGACAATTTGCACTGAAATAACTAATGAAATATTTTTGTATATAGTACAAGAAAAAACAGGACAATATGAGCAATACAAAAACCTTACTCCTGAGTTGAGAATAAAAGCATTGAATGACGTTCGCAGTGAAGGTAAAGAACCTCTACTAAAGCTTCACAAGTCACTTAACGCTGTGTCTACAGACGATTTTTTAAATGCAGCCGAGGTGGCCATTGGTCCAGGCATGTGTGACATGTTTATTAAGAAAATCGACAAAAAGAAAGAGAAACAGCTATTACTTAATCACAGGCAAGCTCTGCTCGAACAACTCTCTTCCACTCAAGATCCCGCACTGGCACTCCATCTCGCAGTGCTGATACTGTTCCAGACTGCAACACAAACAATGCTACATGCCTCTGGTCGTTTCGTTCCGAACGTAATCACCTTTCTTCAGGGTCATATTCCGGCAGACACTTACAACACTTTCGTCAGTTATCAGGACTTGGTTATGAAGCTTCTGGCAAGGGGAAACGAGGATACAGATGAAGACATCAAGGGCAAGTTGGAAGAACAAATTTCACAAATCAAAGATCTTGCAATTACGTTTAAGAAGGTTTCTGAGAAAGGAGTGAACAGACCTGTAGAATAATGGTGCCTTGTGATTTTCTGTCCTGTTTCAAACTATTTACGTTGTTTGGAATTCTGTACACAACTTCTTTGTAATAGGCTTCAATTGTATTGAGTTAAATAATTTGCTGTATTGTTATCAGCAAAGTGAATGGTGGCAAGTTTAATGGATGTGTGATGTTAATCAAGATTTGATACTTTTATCCTTTTGATAATCAAATGTAAATAATCGATTTGTAATATATACACATGTTTAAGCTTGGTAACGAGAAATATATGTTAAAAGCAATGGGTAGGTTGAAATGGGGCATATCTCTCAAATTTTTATTTTCTCAAGTGTAAAGGTAGAGGAACATGGAAGAAATGAATTTATATAATTTGAAGTTGGATGACTTGTTTGTCATTTTCTTCCCTTACTGGAAAGATTATTAAATGATTTTATTGTGACAAATATATTATGGTAAATGTACCATTTGTATCGGAATTGATCATGTATATTCATCCTCCAAGCTGCGTATGGTACTGTTGTCTAATTTTGAATGCAACCTAATTGAGAGACAATTTTACGCATGCAAATGTGTCTTCAGCAGTGTACAAATAGAAGCTCTGTCATCATAAATATTCCTCATAACCTACATGGTTTCACAAACAGAAAATTATTTTTAATTGGTGTATTTATAATGTTAAAATATCACAGATTGATAGGCATCTTGTATTATTGAACAAATGGTGCTGAAATATTGTCTCTATGTCCATGCCCCAGTTACTGGCAGTTTGACTACAAATTGACTTTGACATTGTATTTTCTTGACATTATATGCATAAATTGTGAAACTTATTGAATTATTACTACAATGTACTTCTCTTAATTTATTGGGCTTGTAAGTAAAATAATTTTCGGTTATGTAGGTCACACACTTGGGAGAAATTTACCTCTGTGCGAATAAACACAAACTGAAGTTACTGCAATTTATACCCTTCTGTAAGAAACAAACTTGCATGGCATATTACCCCATGATTTTTACCTGTCATTAAGGAGTGCAGTGGCGAAACAAGATCTTAAGAAGGACGAAAGCAATATTTAGTGTAATATGCAGTACTTATGTTAATATGTCTCAAAGGAGGGGGCATTATTATAATTCGAATTATTATAATAATGCATATACCCCACTCCCCCTTTCAATGGCATGTTCTTCATTTCAAATGCTTGGTCACATTATTGATATATTAAGATATTTGCTATTACTTACAGCTTCCTGTAAAATCACAACAAACAAAAGAGAAGACCCACTTTAACCATGCTTTGAAAAGCTCTCATTCTAACTAAAAAGTGACAAACTATTGTTCGCAGGAGAGTAAAAGCCATGACTTAAAACCTAAAATTAAATATAAAAATAAAGTTTTGGAATCTCATCAAGACTAGGGCTTAGCTGATACCAATGCCAATACTCTCATTGATTCCCACTGATACTGTTTCTTGAAAAACAATAACAGTTGTTCAAAATAATGATTACTATTAATATGTAAGTATTCCACTGTAATTATATACATCAATTTACCAAGATTGTGCTTTAAAATATTCCATAATTACATCAAAATAGTAAATTACATGTTAACACAAAATTTTGTTTTTCACAAAAAACTGGTGCAAAATAAAAGACACTTCCAACACCTAGTGAACACTGGTGTGTTAAGATGGATGAGGCCGAGACAGGAAATGTGTGTGCTGTTTCCAACACCACCCGATACCAGGAACATTCTTTTTTAACCACTGAAGGTTGACATTATTGACATGCTTTGGTAAGATTTTACAATACCGGACACTTCTGTAATTTCTATCCTACTTCTTATACTCATGAAGTACGTAGTTCCAATAAAGTATCTGAGGTTAACATATGGGGATGACGTGTAGAAGTTGTAAAATAAGCTTTTTATTTTCCGCGATTATTCTCCTTATACAAACATGGATGTTACGAAAATGGCATCTTCCATGAGGAAAAATTGTGGAGAAATTGTTTGCCGTTATAGTGCTACAAAACTAAGATTTTGTTAATGTATGTACTCACACTTGGCCATCAAACAATTCCTTGATATCCCCACGGACCATTCCAGGTAAGGTTAGGTTAGGCAAGCATAGTTAAAATTCTGTTCGTAAAACAATTCACATGTATTTCACAAAAAAAAACACATTCTTTCCGCTTATTTTCAAAATGCGACCCCCACCTTTTAACTTCAGATTCATGTTTACAAGGCCTTAATTAATGATTAGGTAAAAATCTGATAGTCCCCAGATACCTATAACTTTTTCGTTTTGTGAATTTTTGACATTCGTACTTACCCATCTGCTTCGCGGAACATTCTTGAAGGTGCATTCACGTTTTTTTTATGAAAGTAATTGCAATTTTTTTTTTTTTTAAAAAAAAGTGTTTTTGTAACTGAAGAACGTACGTTTCCGCAAATGGTTTGTGGGGCTATGTGTCAATAGTTCGTGGGGCAACGCATATTTTTTTCGAAACCAATTTTTAACTATTGTAACCTATACGTGACCCTATCTAACCTAACCTTACCGGAAATGGTTCGTGGGGCTATGCGTCAGTGGTTGAATTTCCACTATGAAACATTCCCACATCACACAAAACACCTTTCAGATGTTAGACAATGCTACAGGAACGTATTGCCGTAAATAGTTTCTTCTGTAAAAATGAAGAAATCTGTCCGGGGAATATCAGATTAGTACCAATGATTATGCCAAATATGAAATAAATCTGAGAGGCGTCCGGTATTGTAAAATCGCTCCCATGCCTCCACCTAGATTTCACCATGTGGTGCTCGCGTGAATTTTTTACCCGTACAGTGGCCGAAAGCAGAGTGGCTGGTGTTCGCCACTAAGCTGCTATGCGAGTTGGTGATTGTAAATTTTCACGGAAATGGAAACTAAATTAGGTTTGGTACTACTTTTGTATAGTGGAAACACCTGTAAATCATTTTTTTCACACTTTTTTACATTCCTAACGTACTATTCTGCATTGCAGAACATTTCTTTAGGCGTAATAATGAATTTCTAACGGAAATAATGTATATTTCTTACATTTACAAGTACTTACTGTTCATTTTTTGCATTCTATGTCACACAATATGACGATAGCGTACTGGTTCACCGCACATTGTGCCAGTGTTTTGTCATTTTGGAGTGTGTTTGCAGTGTTGCAACCTTGTTCACAGAAAAATACCTACTTTAGTGCCCGGATTTGAAATTATGCTAATACCTCGCGATCCATTTGGAGTTAGACCCACACACCATTTCCCGTAAGGTTAGGTTAGGTAAGCATATTTTAAAAAAAAATTAAAAATCCTCCACACGTCATCTTATAGTGAAAACATGGTGTGGTTTGAAACACTTACTCAGGGGTTATGTGATCTAACACATGGAACATTTTGCTCACGTGCAGAAAGCAAATGGCGGCAGCAGCAATATTGTGTCGAAGAGATATTTTCACAGATAAACAATTGATTTCACATTAAAATGGATCAAAACTACATTCCTGAACTTCAACAACGCTAAAGAAAATGATTTCCGTAAGTACTTTCTTATGTAAAAAGTAAGAAATTTGTTTCCACTATACGAAAGTGTTTCCAAAAACATTAAGTACGTAAATTAATATTTTCATAGTGCAAGCAAGCAGTACACTATCATGCAGTGTATTATATTTTTGCCACTGTTTTAGCATTTGTTTTATTAATCCCGTAACTACACTAAATTTTGCCTGTTGGTACAAGATATTGCTACTAGACATTTCCCATATATAAAGTAAAAATAACACAGATTTATACTTGATTTTCACACATGTTAGCATTAAGCCATAGCTTACACTTTGTGCCAACATGTTTATGAATAAATAAAGTCATTTTTGCACTAACGGCAGTTGCGATTTGTGTGCTGTGTGCACAAACATCCCATCGCCTGGTAGAAGACTGATGTACTGTGACACCACCATGTTGTTTCTTCCTGATACGAGTCCCTGAGTAGTAGTCATGTAAATTATTGTTGTTATTTAAACTTCAAAATGTCAGCTTACATAGTAGTGGTTAGGGAAGTGTGCTGAAAACTAATCAAGCTATCCCCGATTCAAATATTTTGTTAGGCATCAGCAAGGCTAGTTAGCGATTTTTCAATAAGTAACTTTGGGTTTTACTTTGATGTAGTAACAATAAACATGGTACAATTGACACAAACACCAATTTTATCTAAATTTCAGCCATCTTTTCATTTACATGACCATGGAGGAAATCCTTGAAGTCACTTTGTGTTCATTTTAATTGTGTAGCATGTTTTTTAAGAACATGAATAAATATACACAACTCATCTTTAACTCCAAGGAGTTAAAAAAAGTGCTCCCTGTGCTTTGCACCATGCCTTGAAGGTGTATAGATAGGAAGTGTGGAGTTAGGACCACACACTTTCTTGATCGCGGCCGAAGATGGGGTTGATGTGATCAGCACCATGCCCCTGGCTGCCTTTAGACCCCCTCCCCCTGAGTTTCCTCCAGGTACCCACTTTATATGACGCTGGGTGGGCCCTGGAGCTGCTTTAACAGGTGGAAAAAATCCTGGTTCTCCCCCACCAGGGATCGAACCCAGGTCTGTCGCATGGTAGTCAGCTGACGTAACAACTGAGCTTCTGCAGCTCAGTATATAGCTCTAAGGAGATATACTGACATTCAAATATGTGCACTGAAAGTAGTTAGCTACAGCTGAAGTAATAATACATATATTTTTAATAACATGACAGATACAATTCAAAGTACATGTCTGTTCTTAAAATGAAAAAAAAATATTTTCTTGTGAGCCGATATTAAAGAAACAACTTGATAGAAACAGCCTGTTGAAGGCCAAGGCCTGCAAAGTGGCTTTTTGCTGGTTGATGCGTGGCCAGCAGCTTGTGTCCAATCTCTGTCTTCTCACTCCCGAGCCCCAAGCTTGCAATTGTTGCTTTCAAGTAGCTCTTCAATTGTCCCTGTGGTGCTGGTAAAGTCCACTGCGAATTGAACCCAGAATGACATGCAGTAATCTGCGCAGGTGTTTGAACTAATTTATTAGTAAACTATCAGCATTCAATTGCCAACATCCACAACTGGTTGTTTATTCAAGGCCAACATTGTAAATCGAACAGAATGTATGCATGAACAATTTTGAGTCAGTGGTTGTACTAATTTCAGTTTACTGCACAATTTTCATTTATCTATCATATTGTACAAAAATGTGTGTTTTTTTGTCTTTATACAAGGCAAAAAAATTAATTCAAATATGTTTTAAGAAATCAAAATACATGCTTATGTTGTAAATTGGTAAAATTACAAAAGCAAATTTGTGTCTAAAATTCCATTACTGACTATTTGTACCTTCTATAATGACTTGATAAGTCTGAAATTTGGAGGAAAAATGAAAAACTTGCCTGATACCTGATTTCAATCTCTTGAATGGAAAAAGTTTCAATTACTAAATTTGACTTGTGGTTTTTATAGGCAAAAAATCAATTCTGTGTTAATTTATGGGTAACATTTGCATACATCGGAGACACATTTCTTCAATTTTACACAAGAAACTACTTACGGAAATTAGTTTCTCCAAGGTTTACATCGTTCGTCAAGGTTTTTTCCTTAATCGTGGAATATATTTGACCGGGAAATCATGCATTTTTCAAGAGAAATATCACACCGACGCACAATTGCTATTGCTTTCATTTGCTTGCCCTACAACAACCAGATGCTGCATACGTTTGATGACGTAAGCCCCTGTCAGTGTTTCAACCCCCCCTTTTTTTTTTACTATGCTTGCCTAATGTAACCAAACCTAACCTAACCTTATTGGAAATGGTTCGTGGGGCTATCGGTCAGCTACCCGTGCATAATGTACAATTTGCACAAGTGACGATCACGATAGTAGGTATTTTTCAGTGAAGGATGTTTGAAACACTGCATGTCCACTACGGTAGTAAAGATTTGCCCGCCATATTCTGTGTTATGGAAGCGAAAAAAGGAGTCGAAGAAATTACTCTGTGTGTAAAATGCATAATGGCACCTTGAACTATGTTCTGCAATACACAATTGGTAAGTACGAACCATGCGAAACACAAAATATCTGATTTTAATGTCTCTCCGATGTATGAAACTGGTACCAATTTATGTTTACATAATGTTACTTTTCTATTTATTATAAAACTGTTGCATTAATTTTTCTTGGTGTTATAGAAAAAAGAAGTGGAATTATATTGAAAGAGAACTAGTTATGTAAAAGTAATTAGTATTTCTATTTACATCAGTATATAATTTATATGTAAAGTGGGATGCACAAACATTGTTTAGCAAATTGTCCATTTTGTTTCAATTCTTGAAGCCCTCATTGTGAAAAACAAAGAGAAAAAGAGAATATATAATCCGTCCCAGCTAACTGTGGAGCAGGCAAACTAAAACAAGTCTCTGCACAAGTAGTGACGTGAGACAGCTCCACCAATGAACATGTGAGAGAAACAGAATTGCATGGAGTGGGGAGGAAGCAACTGTAGTTACCAGCCTTCCCAGTAACGTGTACTGCTTCGCTCTGACCACTTGATTTCCCTTGCTACTCTGACGCTGTGTGTGGCCTTGCTCCACAGTTAGTTGGGACAGGGAATAGATGACGATGGACAACTTGCTTGGAAATATTTGTGCATCCCACTGTACTTTTCTAGATTGAGTTATTGGTGCTATTGTTCAAAACAATTGTTGTTAGAAATATTTTTGTGGCCTGAATCAACATATACTATTTACATATTTTCATTATTGGTTTAATATAATGAACTCATTATTTAGATTGTATGGTCAAGTATGAAATTAAAGTCAAATTATTTATAGTTATGGTGTTTTTAACTTCTTATTCCTTAGTTTATATAGCTTTTTATTTGTTTTGATCAAACAGGGGTAGATAAAATTCCGGCCATTTCAGAAATTTTAAGATTTTTAAAATAAATATTTTCAGAAATTAAAAAAAAATAGTACTAGATTACATAGTCAGTGCTTAAACCAGTAGCCTACTTATGAATAGATGGCAACACCGCTTATTTGCTATTTGCCCTTTTTCTCTTCTAATTGTTCCTGCATCAAGATGGTATGTTGATATTT
The DNA here is from genome assembly GCF_977018435.1 of Lepisma saccharinum. NCBI lineage: Eukaryota > Metazoa > Arthropoda > Insecta > Zygentoma > Lepismatidae > Lepisma > Lepisma saccharinum. The sequence goes on from NC_139253.1 coordinate 8,924,428, forward strand.
TACCACATTTGAAAACGCCAGCCATCCAAACAATCCAACTCAATAATTCTCATTCTATGATTTTTTAAATTTTTGCATTTGAGAAACCCACTCTTAACATTCTTAAAAAAGAAAAACAGTAAAATCAAATTTTTACTAACTTCCAACACTCGCATTGCATTGAAATTTGTACATATATATTATAAACAAAACAAATTATCATCTGTTTTTCAAGAAATTCCATGTTTAAATGCTGTCACATGGTTCTGGGACATTGTCTTCAAAGTGATATTTTTCTGGACTTCATGTAGTCACAGCCATCCGTTGGGGTTAAGGTCACTGCCTGGAGAGTATTGATGTTTGAGCAATATTAAACAAAAACTTTTCCAACATTGTAATATCACAGCTTGGTAACCTACTGATGTATCTGTATTCTATAGTGCGATCCATTCAAGTGTAGACTGCCATGTCATTGTTTGCGCTATCAGCAAGCAAGGTGCTCGCAGCCGTATGTCAGCACTGTAGACTGTCAATGATTTAAAGTGCACAAGTTTCCATGCTTTGTTCATGGACAGTCTAAAGTCTAGTTTAAAGCATGTTTTATTTACTTACCAATTTATGAATGTTCGCCAGACTAATAAACAGGCCACACAATACAAACAAGGGCCCTTATCACTTCACTGTCTCACGACTACTTTCAGGACCTCCGTAAAAACTGGTTTCTAGCCCCCTTCGTTAGCTTACCTTAGTGGGTGTTTTATTAAGGATGTATCAAAAATGTGTGTGCATCGTTTGAACACCCCCTTTTATAAATCTGGTAACTAAATAACTTTTTAATATCATTATGGAAACTGTTGTGCACTTGCTTCATTGACACACTATGAGGCTTGCCGATAGCGCAAACATCGATGCAGCAGTCTACACTTCAATGTACTGCATTGTATAATGTAAAGGTATTGGTTTGAATTCGCTCGGAAGAGACCATTACTTTTTTCCTTTTTATGCGCACACACACCTAAATTGTTAAATCCTGAAAAATATTGGACAAATACGTGCTGTTACATCACTCTGTAGTCTAGGGATGGGACAGATTAATTGGTAATTTTACGAATCTGTTATATCTATGAAAAGACTATAAATTTGTGGAAATCGCTAACTGTAATGAACATAAGTATATCCATGATGGATGCGTTAAACGTGGTTTAAGTATTACCTACATGAAATTTCAAGTTTCTGCATTGCACAATTGGATAGAGGGCAGCGAGCCTTCGAAATTAATCTGAAATAACTATCCAATTGCACAATGCGGAAACTCTAAATTTCACGTAGGTAATAAGCATATCATTTGTATGCAGTCGTTTTGGAGGAAAAGTCTAAATACACAGTTTGCTTTTCAAAGAAAACCTATGATATTAAATAAGATGAGTATCTCACATTATTATTATTTCTCATATTTGTTTTTTACTCAATCTTTCCAAGGTGGTTGGATGGATTGTTTTCTTGTCATGATGTAATAACAGCAGAAGGTGAATTTATCTATAAACTAATATGGACATCTGTGAGTGTGTTGCACTATGCAGACAGAAAAAAGTGACAACTCAACACAGAAACTGAATTCGCCAATGTGCATTTCCTGCTGTAAAAATATGGCAAGTGAACCTATTTGCAGTTTCTACATCAATGTTTGCGATTGTGAACAAAAATGCAAGCATATTATACATAACAACTAGTCAGAGTAGTGCAGTTATTACTTGTGTACCATATGATTTTGTGACAAAGTTGCCATACTTATACCGCGTTTGTTCAAACCTGTCCCATTTCCAGCGCTAGCAAGAAGCAAATGGAAGGCAGAAGAGAGGCGCTTACGTAGACGCTGTTGCCACGTTGCGGTCTAACTCATGTGTTTTGTTGAAGAAGCTTGTTTTGTAAGTGTGGTGCTGATTAGTGGGAGTTTTAAAATATCCAGGATACAATTTATTCAGGTGATATTTGCTTGTGTCATTTGTGTGTTTAGTGCCATGTTAGCTGGAACATTCAGGAAGGGGAATTGTGTATATTTGTGCATTTTCGCGTATTTTATTCACAGCCTGGCTTCGGCTTCCCCCAGCACGGAGTTCACGCGGTCTGCAGCGGCAATGCCGTGTGGTTTCTGCTAAGAAACCCAGTGATCAGCAAGTGCGGGAAGCGGGATAGGTTGTAACAAACGCAGTATAGACATCCAACATTACTTACAACAAACTAAAATTGTCACCTTGGAGATAGGCTAGGGTTGAATCTTTTAACTGTTTCAGTGTTCTTGAGATGAGTAATAAGGAATATACTAAGTCAAGTCTTGGGCTCTTGATATTGCTCACTGGATGAAAACTGTATTTGTTACTTCCGTTCTGGTTATAAAACCTGATGATACCCAACTTCTTTGTAACATTTTAGTAATGGAGGAAGATGCAGCAAACATTTTACAAATATTTATATGTAACTGTAAGAAATTTCCTGCATGTTTTGCGTGAAAACTTTCTTCCTTACATACTGCACTGCATTTTTAGGAACCTTTCTGTCTGTAGAAACATTTAATGAGCACTCTGAACTGATTAGATCCAGTGGTGCCATGTGGACTAAATTGTTGGGTGTTCACACCCAGCCTAAATTGAGAAAATTTTACCCTCCCCCCCCCCCCCCCCCCCTCATCCAAAGTGGGCTACAAACACATCGTTACAGTTTCCACTTTACACCCCTCTGCCTGCCTGTCCATACCCTCAAAAAGGAAAGAAAAAATTACTAAGGTAAACAATGCATTTTTTCCCTTTTCAATTATTGAAATGCCTTACGTTTCTCCTTATTTTAGTGTTGGGAATAATTTTACCTGTTCATAAGAATTAACTCCACTCCCATTTCCACTACCCATAATGCAGACAAATATATATTTTTTTCAATTTCAATAGCTATTTGAAATTTTACAGCAGCTTTCCTATTTGGCAAGTCTCTGACAATCTCAAACTTCATGATGCGAATTGCAACTTTGCTTACCAAGATAAATATTATTTTCTACTAGCAGTGTCTTTATCTTCTTTCTTTTTGACTCGTCTACATTATCTAAAGGCTTAAGCAACACATTTTAAACTTTAATATAAGTGTAAATCTGCTCATTTTGGTGATATATTGTTTGAAAACATAAAATCTTTGCCATGCAAGACTTTGGGTGCAGGACAACTATTTGCAATGCGGTTAAGGAAGTTTTTGGCCTTAATTTTTGGCAAAATGCATTGGAAAGAAAAGATGTTATGCTAAAACATACACGATCTTAGGAATTACTCTAAGAATGCAAACAGGGTTTGCAATCTTAACTACTGCTTACTTTTCCCCAATACAGAAGATAAACAAAACAAAAAATAAAATACTTGGGAATAGAAAAAAAAAAAAAGATCATACCTCCATGGCTATCTCACATTCTCCAAACATTTAACAGTTGCTGCCATCTGTTGACAGTTCTTTCGGAAGATTCGTGTGCTCCATTTTCCACTTTTTCATCCTTGGTTTCTCTCAGCTTCTTCGGTGGAGCTAGAGCACAAGAAGAGTACAGCAGAGGGAGTTCACACGCCAGATGTGTGCCAAGCTCTCGCTGTCTAATCTGGTGAGCTTTTCTTGTCCACCGTCAGGGAAAATTGGGGAATTTGAAGCATTGTAAAGACTTAATAAACGAAAAAGGTTCTGTGTGAAATAAGTATCTTGAAATGTAGTGTTTTACTGTGCAACAAAGAAAAATTGAAGTTTTTTAATTTTCAGTTGGGGCTTCATGATCTCTGTGAATCCCCTTCAGACCATGCCTCTGACTAGATCACATTGGGCCCAAAAAAAAAAAAAAAATGCTGTTCATTTTTATTTATGGGAACAATTATAGGAATCTACACTGGAAATTATTCCAGATGCAATGCTCCAAATGGCACAAAAGAAAGAAAATAAGCAAAATTAATGTAAAGAATTAAAAACGAATTTCTTCTTTAAAAATATGCACTAAAAACATATTTTAATATACTGCTGTCTTTTTGCCATGATTAAAGCAAGCTTTAGGAATTTGCACAAATTACTTTTTGGAATTATTGAAGACACACAGAGAAAAGGGACACTGATACTACCCGTTTAGAATTTGAATTTTGTGTATTATGCTGACCATGTTGTTGAAAATAAATTCACACCTACTCTTGGAATACATACAACACTTCATGACATATTGATTACTTCCCCCACTTGTCACAAAATTTGGAAGTTCTGAGCCCAAACGTAAACATTTCATGAGACATTTTCAGTGTATGACAGTTCATGCACCACCCTGTACCTTCGGGAACATGGAAACACTTAAATCCAGTATGCTTTTGTGATCCAAGCACACATTCACCAATTAAAAATACTGGGTAATTGTTACCTATAAAAGGACATAACATATAGAGATCAATTTTAGTATTACTTGAAAAATATTGGACAAATATGTGCTGCTACTTCACTCAGTATTCTAGGGATGGGGCAGATTAATAGACAGAAAAGAAAAGATTTAACAGAAAATTTTGTTTTCTGAGCTCTAGCAGTTTATCAATATTCTTTCATATACCTCCCCACCAGACACACACTTTCTGGCAATTATCTCCTCAATGTTGCTCAATTCCACCAGGTCAAAATATATAAGCACAATGAATTTATGTTCAAAATTTATATACAATTCTTACAACAACATTTTACAGAAAAATGTTCAGCTCAACAACAGAAAAGTAAAGCACATCAAGACTCTTATCTACAACAATTTTTTATAAGTAATTGCCAACAAACATATTTTTATATCCAGCATTATTGCTACAACAATACACCTGTTAGCATAATGAAAATGTCATGCAAACAATTTAGTAGTAAATATAATACAAGTTTTGAAATGACACGATGCTGCTTGCTTTTTGGTTTACACTTGTGAATCATGTATTAAAATATAATAGAGTATCTTTCACAAATGAGTTTTGCTATCAAATAATAAACAAGCTGTACATAAAAGTTGTGCAATTTGCACTACTGTTACAAAAGTAGAACAAAAGACTTTAATACCTGCATCTTTGTATGTCTTACATTTGCTCAGGGTATATGTTCTCAAAAACCTAACAATACCTGCCTTCTTTCTAACAGTCTTGTTATGGAGAAAAATGCAGAAATCATATTACAAATATTTATATGCAACAGTAAACAAGTCTCAGCATGAATGTATGAAAGCTTTCTTCCTTACATATTTGTGCCACCCACTGCACTACATTTTCTGTTTTTACAGAACCTGACTGTCTTTTAAAATGTTTCTGTTCAGTTAATAGAGCAGTCTCAAATGAACTGACTAGATCACATGGGGCAAAAAAGCAATGTTGTTTTTCTTTTATAGGAACAATTACATGAAATTATTGCACATGCAATAATGCAAATGGCACAAAAACAAATAAATGCTTGTTAAAACATATAGAAGGAAAACATCAAAAATAAAAATTATAATTCCCGGTATTCCTCCTTTGGGCTTCATGGGGCAAAAGAATGCTGGAAGGAAACATGCAAAATTTATGTAAAGAGTTAAAATTAATTTCTTTTTTAAATGTATACACTGAAACTATATATTATCACATGTTGCTACATTTTTTTGCTTGAATTGTAGCAATTTTTTTTTTTCCCCAAAAATTTATAAATTTTGCACAAATAGACACAAGTTGCTTTCTGAAATCATTTCAAACATGTAAACTAAAAAGGGTGACACTTTACAATTTGGATGGCTTTTGATATGAATTTTGCTTGTACAAAAGTCACACACAGTAATAACAACACCCACTCTTGGAAAAAATACAACACTTACATGATGCACCGAGATTACTTCCCCGAATATAGCCCCTTTCAAACTGCTGTAAATTTTTCTTTCACGATGCAACACCCATTTCAAATCACACATTTTAAAAATGAAATGTAATTGTATCAATTGAAAACAATCACTGTATTGTTGCACTCTCTTTTCCCATATTTAAATCGGCAGTGCAGTCTTCTACATAACTTGGTTCTCGTTTACAAGTAACGTTTTGTTAACAACATGCAGCATTAAACAGTATATCATCATAATCAGGTGCTTCAGATTTGATGTTGCAGATTATTTTGCAAGATTGTTCTTTTACGGCAAAGGTTTCACTCTTGCTCTCGACAGTTCCTACACACTTGGCATTTGGTTTCTCACTTAAATTCTCAGATTTACTGGTGCAGTCAGCGGATGCGACCTCACTTTGTACTGTGTTGCTATTTGAAGCACTTTGAGAGCGTTCATTGTTTGCGGATGTTGGACTTTCTTCCGCACACTCTTTGGTAGTTCTATTCTTTCGTTTCCGATGCCTTTTGTTCTTCTTTCCCTCCGTAACATATGCTGTTCCAGTCAACATGTCCCCTTTGGTTTCCACTTGAATTTCTACACTTCGTGTTTGTTTAGGGTGTATTTTGTATTCAGTTCTATTGTTATCACACAATGGACAATAACCAAACACCATATGCAACACTTCTTTCTGCAGAGGGGTCAGGAACACAGCAATATTATCTGGCGGTTGGCTACACATAAAAGAATTGTCTTTCAGCTCGTTACACCGTACACTTTCCACAATTGAAGCTGCATCGTTGATATATTTCAAATTCTCTGCTGTCAATCGATGTAACACTGCACTCGAGTTTACAACATTGTCTGTCTTTGTCGTATGCACGTTGACTGTCCCACGTGAAACGAGAGAGTCAACACCAGGCTGGTGTATCACAGATGAAGTTGCGGTGGTTTTCAAACACGAATTGTTTTGTGTATCATGAAGACTCTGCTTACGTTTATTAAAGTTTATCACAATTTTGTCCTGCACTCCAGTTGCTGCAGTCTTGCGTAGACCCGAGTTGAATTTGAAACTTGTTGGTATCACAAGTGGGGAATTGGTCCCCATTATTCCTGGTTTCCTGTCAAGCTGCAGTCTGAAGCATCCTCTTGGTTTCAGAGGTTTCAGAGTCTTCAGTTGTTTCAGAACATCCTGTATGGGCACTCCAGCCGCCAGCAGCTTAATGGCAGTATCACACCTTTCAATAACATCAGATCTGGCACCCACCTTTGAGGCATTCACAGCTGTAAATAAACATGTGGGATATATTAAGGTCATCGATATAAAAATCTGATAAAATACATATTTACAAAAATAATACTCTTTCCATTAACTGTATTTCTGGCATATATAGTTTTAACAATATATTTTAGGAGATAAGATTGCTGTGTGTCTGATGATGGGGTGGCCAAAAAGTTTGTTTCTCAGACAACTTTATGCTCAGATATGCTAATCGGGACTGGGCCTACAGTTTAAAGTAACATCAAAAGCATTACACTGTCCCTCCACCAGGGACTGAACCCAGAACTTGTTGGTCACAAAGCAACAGCTGGTGTTCGACTGGATGCAGGTTACATTTTATTTTTCTCCTTTTATATTTTATTGGTAAGATAACATGATGGATGCAGTGAACAACCAGGGTGTGTTTATCAATGTTGAAGCACTTCTGCTCCAGCAGTGCACTAAGGTGCCACAATATACAGACATTGGTGTGGAATCTCTGTTGACAAGCTACATTTTTCCAGGGAATAAAAATAAAAGAGATCAGGAATTTGGAAGGGGTGAATTTCGGTCAGGAACATCACCTCAGCGAGAATCAGTTCTAGCCTATAGTTCCACTGTTCTATGTAAGCAATATATAAACAGGAAACAAGCTAATTTCCATTTAAAATTTGGCATATTCTTTTTCAAAAATAAGATCCAGGGCTGGAGTAGATAAATATTATTGTATGTCATTATAATTATTCCTCCTCTTGCAACGATAAACTGAACAATCAGATAAGAGGATTTAAGTGAATAAAGAAAGTAACATGAATATTCTCTCACGGGGTCTCACTTTCGATCCCCTTTTGAGGGTTATTGTATACTGGTTCGGATCCAAATTTAAACTGTAGGCTCAGTCATGAGCATAAAGTGGACTTGAATCAAACTGTAAAAAGTATTCTCGAGCTTGTTAAACTTTGTGATGAAAGACAGAACATTCGAGTCTTCACAAAAATATTAGCATAGTAAATGTAAACTTCCCCGTGTACTTTGCACCATGCCATGAGGCATATGCGAGGGTAGGGCCCCACAGATTCTATTAATCTTGGCCATTTTGGAGGTGACGTGATCAGTACCATGCTCTGGCTGCCTTTACCTCCCAGCCCCAGAGCCACTTTGTGCAGTGACGAGGCCAGAAAAATTCCGACTTTTAAATAACACAAGGAATCAAACCCGGGTCTCTCACATGGCAGTCACATGCCCTACTGACTAGACCATCACGGCTCCATATAAAAATAATACGCATAATAATATATCTGAAAACTTGGCAGTTGCCTATATTGGTGACATTTATATCTGTTAAGTTTGTTTTCTTCCCCCAAATTTGTCAATAAAAAGTTTTAAAAAAATGCACTAAAATTGCAAATAGGGTTAACTCCTCCTTATTTCAATTCCTCTATTTATTGTGTGACACTCTCAACACAAGATGCTCGAGAGGTAGAGCAAGCACCTTCCTGCAGCACTGAAGATACCAAACTTGAGCAGGTAACAAGTGGCAAATTTTCCACACACACCCAACTAGTTGTTAGTTTGAACATGATGAAGTCACACGATATGGAAGCAGAAGGTTTGATTAGATTTATTTTACTTCGCTTTTCTGGCACTTTTGGCTAATTGCGATAATGAGGATGAGCGAGTGTTGATAAGATGAAATTGATGAAGGGACACTCACAAAGAACACCCATGCCTAGGGAGGATTCAAATATGGGACTCCTGGAATCGTAGCATGCCCATCCACCATGGAGGTCGGTGGAGAAATTTAGAAAAGCTCAAACTTAATTCAATAAATTTCTATTACAACTATTAAATGTGCTAGAAGTAATATAATTTCACTTCTGAACCACTGGAGAAATATATTTTCATAAACGTTAATGGTAAATGGAACAACTAAACGTTACACTGTGGGTACTGCTGTAATTTACTTCTAACTGGTATCCTGATGAAGCTTGTATTAAAAACAGACAACACACCATTTCCACTTATTCTTTCCAAAATAAGATTAAAAGGAAAAACATAGAATACAAAAACAATAAAAAATGTTATGATGAACTAAAAAAAATAGCAGTTAAGCAAATAAAATAATTCATTATGCATGGATATTGAAGCATTTGAAAGTTCAGCATCTTAAATGGTGAAATCAGGAACAAGGAAATTTTCTTTTTTCAACGGTTAGATCCTTAACATAATTTAGATTGTGACTTGCATTTTTTTACTCTCAGCTTTGATTCTGACATTTGAATTCATCTTTCTCTTAAATATTCTAATCATACTCACACACACGTCAGAAAATTTGTATGAAAATAATTTGTGTACCAATTAAGTCACAATTTTCCAACGCACCTTTACTATCCTGTTTGGGAGGCACTGGTCCTTGTGAGCAAGTTTTCTGTAAAGAAAATTTGTCTGAAATGAATTTCTATAAAAAAAACTGATTGTAATGTGAAGAAAAAATCTCTTCAACATGTATCTTGTGTTTAACTGATTCTAACACCACCACCAAAATATTCTTTGTTTGGTAACGTTTAGTTCTTCAGTTTAATGGCATGGCATCACCTAATTTATTAGGTTCATGAAGTGAATTTATTGGTTCAATAGAACAATTTAACATAAAAATGTAACAAAAATTTAATACAAGCATATTAACTTTGAAAACTGAAATTAAAGTTTACAAATACATTATGTACATAAAATGTAATTAATAGCAATTAATTTTGGCTTATATATTAGTGCTAGCTGTTTGTAGAAATACTGACAAGCAAGAATTACAAATACACTTTGGAAATTCTACAATCTAAATCATCTCTCTCTCTCTCTCTCACACATACATACACACACACAAATATCAATACTGAAGAAGTAGAAAAGAAACTTACGGATAATGATATAAATTGAAAAAAGCAACACACATGAGGAATTTATTTTATGAATCTCTTCTATTCTTTTTAGAATTTAAATTCAGGGTACAGTGATATGTATGCATCACACACATTTTGTGTTCATTTTATTTCCTACTAACTGTGTTGCAACCAACCTGACTGGTGGAATTATCTTATAGTGCAAATCATCACAAGTAGTTGACTGTAGTTTGTATTAACTATAGAGAGAAATTTATCTGTTTTCATCTTTCTTTCATGATATATTGTCATTGTTTCTTACACTCACAAAGATGTGGGTTTCAGTATTCCTAGCAAATGAGGATCTGTTTAAAATCATAGAACAAATCATCATGTCAGCACCATGGATGTAATGTAACTCCCGATTTATCAAATTTACAGGAGTAAACAATGTATTAGGAATATGCCTGACTCTAAAACAGTCTGCAAATTGGAGATATGTGACTCCAGTTTACCACGAAGGATCAGAGATGGAGATACGTACATCTCGCTCCAAATAGAGCTTTTCAGAGGGCACACGTTACACAAAACTGAAAACTGCATGTTTGGAGTTACGTTCCTCTGGTTCTCATGCGACAAATGTCCTTTCTGTAACTTTCAGAACACTGGCATGTTTCACATTTAGAAATTTCGTTTTTGAAATTACTACATGCAGAAGACACAAATTCCACAATACAGCTCTTTTCTCATGTGTATCCGATTTGTTCTCATGCCATGAAGCAAATTATACTGAAGGGCAAACACACAGAGTACATAAGCACAAAGCAAAATATAATCTGTTCCTACTGCGCCATTAACACAACATAAAGAAAGAAACTGTAAAATAAATCTGTGCATGCATGATATTTTCTTGTGTTTTAGACAAAAATTATAAACTGTTTACCTTTGTAAAATCTGACAAAGCTGACAGTTGCACGTGTATCAGACCCTTAGTGGAAACATGGCGGTTGTGTCTTTTAGGGGATGGACGCAGTCCAGGTGGGGTCATGTGGGGTATGGGGTATTCTGGAGGGAATTCCGGGGGTGGCACCGGCACCGGTGGGGGAGGCTCCGGGGGTAAAGGAGGTGGCATACTTGGAGGAGGGGGTGGTGGGGGTGTATCTGGAGGAAGCGGTGGATTGCTCTCACTTTCAAGTGGCGGAGGAGGAGTCACCCCAGGAACCGGGGGCTGGGACTCCTCGATAGTCTGGCTCTGATGTACAGTTGGGGGTTCGGCGATTGGTAACTCGCAGGCTGGCACCAGTTTCAAATTTGGAGATGGTAACGGTGGGTTCTGGTAAGGAGCTTGGTAATTGTATGAATCACTCTGCGAAGGTCCATATCCTTGTGGCACTGAGAATGGTGCAGACAAGTATGAAGCCGTAGTATTGACATAGAACATCTGTAAAAAATAAATCACCATTAAAATTGAACAATTCAAATGGTCCAATTAAGAAATATATTAATTTGTTAACTTTCACAGAGCACAGAAAATAGAAGTAGGAACAGATCAACATGAAAATTACTGCCACTGTTCTATCAATCTAATAAAAACTGCAAATGTTCCTGAATGGTTTATTAACCCCTTTATTAATACATGTGTATGCAGGTGATTGTAATGGATTTTGCCTTAGAAAAATTAACTGTTATGAATTTTATTGATATGGGTCTGTAAAGGCCAATATTGATAGAATGCCTATTAACCTGTTGCTGCTGTGACAAAAAAAAAAGTTAAGTTTCACTGGAAGATACGATAATTTTCAAAATAAAAGGGCCATGCACGAGAAATACCGTATATTGTTAACCTACTGAAATACAAAATCATTTTTCTATATTACAGAAGCATTTAATAACTTTCTCTTATTACACACAACCCTTAAAAAGCTCTACAAAAATCATCTCTTTTATATCCCTTCCATGTGTTGAAACAACACTGAACTACAAATAGTAATATGTTTCACCTACATGAACTGAATTTTGGTACATTAATAAAAGATTAGACCTGTAAGGAGACAGACAGTCAGACACACACACTAAGATATATATTAAGCAAAGTATGTAACAAGAAATAAGTATAGAATCAGCAAATGAAAACTGATTTTGCGAACATGTTACAAAAGCTAATTCCGAAGAAACAAGGAAAAAAAAAACGAGAAAAGATACATGCAGTGAAACCCTAGTTTTAAATTCCTACAGGAATTTTCCCCTTGTAACACACAATCCCTTTTTGGTCCAATAATAATAATAGAAAATCTTGGCCAATTTTAAGTTTTTCCCCCACACTAAATTTTGTTTTAGGCAGTGTACATTTGTGAAACATCACAGCTCAAAAAATGCCTCATCCAACAGTATTAATTCACATGAGCAGAGACACACTAAAGTGTAAATAAACTAAACAAGTGTTCGAACATTCATTCTTTCTTTCTAATACAGCTATTTTACATAACTTTTTACCTCTTCACCATAATGATGCCTTACCAAAGGTTCAAACCTGAGATCTCAGACATCATAGTGAGTCATGCTGACTACTTCCATACAGAGACTGGTAGGTGTGTGAGTATATATGATATGTGGATAGTGCATGAAAGCTGTAATTTCTGTTCATTTAATGATAATGAAACAGGTATACTTTAAACATTTACTTCCTTACTTGTCCCTACTAGTTTTATAAAATACACTATTTCTAAATTTTTTACACATTTTATTATTGGCATGTTATTTCCACACCACCAGGCATAACATTTAGAAAACTATTTTCAACAATATAAATTACTGCTCTTGAATTCTACATTGATTGAACATTATAACACTGCCTAAAATAAATACAGTAGAAACTCAATTTTGTTTTTTGGAAGGATGAACAGGGCCGGATTAAGATGAAATTGGGCCTGATGCTTGAAATCTTCGGTGAACAATAAACACAAAGACGTTATAGTTACGTCACAGTGCAAAGAATAATAGTAGGTGTATAATAAGTAACGCTGTGTCTAGGCATCCGAAATTGGGGCTCCAAATTTCATTCTAAGATTTATTTTCAGGTTAATATAGCGAAAGAAAAATGTTCAGCTTTCGGAGAATTCTCGTCTGTTTTCATCTGGGCCTATTTCAGGAATGGGCCTAATGCTGCAGCATCAATTGCACCCACCTTAATCCGGTCCTGAGGATGAAGGTATAAAAATTAAAATCCTGGAAAATGTAAAATTTGGATTCCACTGTTATTAATTTTGTCCTTTGCATAACACAAGAAAACAAATAAATACATAAAAAGCAATTCTATATTAAAAACAACTAACAATAAGTAGTCTGTGTTGCACACCATTTAAGATACACTGACATTTACACCATATTCAGGAACCTAGAAATGCAGCACAGTAATGCATCACCACCACCATGTCTCTTAAGGCCTGTCACTCCACTATTCATCCATGTTAGTATTTCCCTGAAGAAGCCTTCAACCCACTCTCCTCATTTCTGGAGAGAACATTCTGAGCACACGTTACAAAGATGGCACTGCAACTAATTATTAACCACAAAACAGAACAGCCATGCACAATAACCTTCCCTTCTTTTACCACTGACTACTTACTTCATTCGGCTGTGACGGCTGCACAGGCAGTGGTGGTGCAATGGTCTGTCCTGGTGGTGGTATGCGTGGGTCAAAATTGTAGGGCAAAGATCCATAGCAAGCATTCTGTACTGCAGATGTATCGTAATGGCCTAACTAAACAGACACATCAAAGTCACATTAATGGCAATACAAGTATTAAATTATGGATTACACTTCACTCATGTAAAACATTTTGACTGTGAACATCATGCAAATTTATACTTTAATAGCATTATATTAGAAAGTTGCATATTTGGGGAGCCAAAGTTAATAAGTTACTATGTAGGAAAATGTAAAATAAGGATTCCATTGTACGCAAGTTTGTCATTTGTATTGACTTTATCCTTTGTGCACATTTAGTGACAAATTTGAATAATACACTATCTCTTTAATAAATATATGTGATTATGTTGCACTTCTGCCTCAAAAAAGGATTCAATTATTTTACAGAAAAATGTATCATAAGAGAAGAGATGTGTTTCCACTTACTCTACTTTTCTTGAGACCCACTGATTTACCACTTCAGACTAACAATGGTATTGTATCACTGCATTGTTTACATTCAGGTGATGGGACTTCTGATTTCTACCATTTGCCAGCGCTGGAAGGTTGGTCTGTCTCATGCTGCTCTGTGCATCAACGTGCATGCCTGTTTGATTGGGAGTGAGGAGTTGTGTGGCAGGTCTCCGATCTGATGAAATGGACTCTAAACTGGAAGCTGGAGAAGCACATGGCACCATGCACTCCAGAAAATCCCACACAGCATGACTGGAAATGCAGACTCACTGCAAAACCCCTCACTTCGGACCAGAGGAGCAAGAACGGTAATGCTCAGATCAACCTGGCAGATTAGCACAGTCAATGGTAGAAATCAGGTCTACCAACAGATGGAAGTGAACAATACAACGATGTGATGGTACCTCTGCTTCAAGTGCCAACAAAACATGATAATGAGGGCAATAAATCAGAAGTAAAGTAATGCACTGAGGAAACACAGATCTTTCCTCTTACAATATTAACACTGGTTACTACACATCAAGAATAATAAAATGCATAGAATTCTCAAATTATAAAATAGTTGTAGAAACTACACCAGATGGATGAGACTAGTTTACATATAAAATCACAAAAAAATCAAGAATAAAATATCAAAGAAGCCAAAGTTCTGGTTACATCGAAGGATATACGTTCCTAAATTTCGACAGTTACATCAGCTTGTTTCACGCCTCTGAATTTCATTGGCAATGAAAGAACAGGAATTTGCCCAAAACTTACACTCTAGGGGAAAATTTGCATACAAGCAAAGCTTCACATAACATCACTTTCCCACAATGTTTATACTCATATGAATAACTTCTCATACAACACACTGAACAGAAATGTTTTTCTTGCCTGCATAAAACCAGCTGTCTCGTGTAACAAAATACCTGCTGTGTGTCACTTTATGCACTTGGTTTTACACAGGTTAAAAAAAACAACATGCTTTTACATTTGTGATGGCCAAATATGTAATAAATTTAGAATTTTGCAAAATTTACAGACATAATTTTACCAAAAAGCCACTAGTGATAAATTATCAATTTCTTTGCCAATTAGGTAACATTACAACACTTCATACAATTTTCTTTAGACCAGATATTGGATTTTTCACTCAAGTATGAATATATTACTTATTTTTCATATAACATTTGTAACGTAGCATGAATACGAGTATTATCAGTATATATGCTTTTGAATACAGCAAGGCATGCAAACAGACTTTCTTTTAGTTAATACTAGATAAAACATATTATATAATAAAAATAATTACACCCACAATTATATCTACGTATTAATAGTGAATTAATACTTCATTTCAAGTTCAATGGCAGTCGTAGCTTAAAAGCATCTCAGTTCAAAACCATGCTTAACACAAATCACCACAAACTTTTCTCTATTAGAATGCACATACGAAAAATACCAGTTATATTATGATTCTTCTAGCAGAATCTACACTATGAAGCATGTATTAAAGCAAAATTGTTTGTATAATCAAAATATTAGAACCAAAGAATGTGTAGTTTTGAAAATACAATGGTAAATACACAATACATGTTCACGGAGTTCTTTCTACTCTTCAGGTAATTGGGGAAGTAATAACAGTGCCTTTTCAGTAAGTTATAATCTTGTGTATGTGGTTTCATATTGCTCTCTGCCCCAATTATACAGGGTAATGCATGAAAAAGTAGGCTGGGTCAGTAGCATAGAGTAAATACAAATAATACAGGTGTAAAGTAAAAAGTAAAGTAAAGTGCTCCCCTGTGCTTTGCACAACGCCATGAAGGCATATAGGGGGTGTGGAGTTAGGGCCCCACAACTGAGCTACCGCAGATTCATAATACAGATGTGCAGATACAAATATAATAATTATACATGGTTTAGTACATATGAAAAATAGCTCGGATTAATTTGATTATTTTCCTTCACTTTTGGCTAACCGTGAAGATGAGGATGAGTGATGATATGAAGAAACTGATGAAGGGATACTCGCAAAGAACACCCATGCACAGGATGGATTCGAACGTGGGAAACTAGGCATCATAGCATGCTGTGCTAACCACTTCGCTAAGGAGGCCACCAATAGCCATGTTTGAACACTAAGACTCCATGGTGCCGAAACAACATGGAGCAAATAAAGACCTATTCAACAGTCTACAGCTTTAGGTGAGCATTGCTCCACATAAGTTGCATTGAAGTTTCTGTACTGCACTGTGCAAGATGCCATCATCGACAGACGAAAGAGAGGTGATTGTCGAAAGATACATTACAATGGGTTTGATTAAGGATATGTTTGTGGGCAAGTTTCCAAGTAGAGTCCCACCAGCAGACTTTGGGTAAGTAGTGCACTACAGGGTCACCATATAACACCCCAAAATAGAGCCCCATAGAGTTCAGTTCTAGAGGACATTCACCATAATATTCCAGGCAATTTACACTTTGACCTGGGCAAAATTGCTTCAGAAGGTTTTTAAACAGTTTCTAGCTCAGAAATCATTGCTGAATAACATATGCAAAATCAGACAAAATCTGACCACAGGAAAAACCCCAAAAACGGATTTTAAAATGGCGGATTGGCTGTTTTCTACTAATGGCAAAAATAAAGTAATTTACGCATTTTAGAGAGAGGTAATGCTCTTATTTACATTTAATGATACTTAAACTAAAACTATCTTTCAACAATATACCATTTCTTATGCAAAGTTGATATTAAAAGTTATTTATAGAAGTTAGACACTGAGAAAATAACAATTACTTGAAATAAAATTATTTTAAGTTCTCTTAATTATAAAGTCAACTTCTAAGGATGGACAAAGTTTAATTAATTGTCTTCATCACCGTAAACACTGGCTTACACATGGGGGGGGGGGGGGGGCTACAGTCCCTCCCGACACTTTGAGAAAAATCAAAATTTTTAAATGGAAGCAGCAAAGAAATATGTAGAGCTGCCTCTTTGCCAAAGAAATACAAGATGAAGAAAAAGGGATATTATAGGAACAGAGGACAAGAAATTGAAACCGCTTGGCATCAGAAGAAGTGTGCAGCAGGGGTATTCTGTCACAAAAGAAGTGATGTAAGTGAGGTGACAAAAATAAATTTTATAAAGAACATGGAGGACAGAATCAAGAAAATATGCACGAAAGAATGTGAAAAAGAAGGCAAAATAAATAGCCTATGGAAACAGCTGGAAAAGAATGGCTATGAGAAGGAGGGTAGACTGGACATAAACAGAAGAAGGAAGAAAAGTGGCAGGGGAGAATTGGAAGAGAAGCAAAAAGAGTAAGAGAAAGAAAAAGAAAGGAGGTTTGGAATAAGGAGTATGGGAAAGACCTCAGAAAAGATATGCAAAATGCTTAGAAAAGCGGGCATTAAAACTTACAGGAAGGGAGGGAGAAGCATCCTAAGAATAGCGAAGAAGCAAACAAGAAAAAGGAAAACAGAGAAGAGGAAGGGATCATCTACAAAGTGAAATGTAAAGAATGTCAGAGTATGTACATAGGAGAAATGAAAAAGAGGCTGAAAGACAGGTTGAAACAACATAGGGATAATGTATGACTTAAGAGAGAGAGAAATGCGATATTTAAACACATGAGAGGAACAGGACATGACATAGAGTGGGATGAGCCTAAGCAGATAGGAAGGGAGAAGAGAATGCTAGTGAGAAAATGGAAGGATAGAGAAGAAAGGTGAAGAAGTCACAATGAACTTGAATGGGGGATTGAAGTTAAACAAAGAATGGAAGAAGGTGTTAGAAAGAGTGGAAAGGACAAGAGAGAAAGAGGGTAGAAGAAGGAAGGAAATAGAGCGTGAGATAAAGAGTCCAACCACATTCTCTTTCAGGTGAAAGTACAGTTGACAAGGGAAAGCCACCTGCTAGATTGTTCCAGAACTACTTTCTAATAGTCTGGAGGGGAGTATTTTTGTGTATATATATCATCCTGTTTTTGTACCTTGTTACATTTGTACTTGGTGCAGAATCTGAAGAAGACCTTGCTAGATATTTAAACGTTACGTTTAGTTTATGTTTTATAATAAAATAAATTTCTGCCTTGGTCAGCATATTAAGTTTTTTTTTTAAAAAAAAGCCATTAAGACCTAAAACAAGGCTAAAAAAGGACCCATAAGCCAAAAAACTCCGAAAAAGGCAAAAAATGACGAATAAAACCCACCTTTTTCTGGCCTACAATGACCCAAAATGAACATATATTATGTTGGGCCTCGTCTTCGGACACTAGGAAAAAAAGGATTTTTCCTCAACTTCCGAGCCCTAGTCAACATATTATTATTGCAACCACTCGCCACGAGCTGTTGGAGAAAACCATCGATTACCCTTGCATCCACATCGTGAAGTATCATCAAGGTTAGATGTGCAAGAACAGCAAACCATCTTAAGGAGGAATTCTAGATTTAGTGGGTGTACAGCATAGCAGGAATTATTCTTTACATGCCAACCCCTTACATCTACCTCGATCGTCTCTTCTCTATACTTCCAGATTCTGAAAAACTAAATATGCTGACCAAGGCAGTAATTTATTTTATTAAAAACATAAACTAAAACGTAACATTTCAACCTTCTAGCAAGGTCTTCATCAGACTCTGTACTTGATACAGAGTCTGATGAAGATCTTGCTAGAAGGTTGAAACGTTACGTTTTAGTTTATGTTTTTAATAAAATAAATTACTGCCTTGGTCAGCATATTTAGTTTTTCATAATCATGGAAACAAGGCTTAATGGTGTTATAATTCCAGATTCTTATTTGAAAGTGTGTGCGAAATTTAAGGTACTTTGTGGACGAATCGGTACGTGACAAACACTCAGGTGTAACAAACGATATACCTGCAAATAATGTTTTCAATTAACATTCAACGACATAGTTTGTTTGTGGATTCCGACGACTCACAGTCATACAACAGAAGCATTGCTGCTCTTCCAACGGCTTCAATATCTGAATGTTGGCAGGAATGGAAACAAAATGAATTTGCAGCTGAACGGAGTTCAGTTACGTTCATCAGTTTGTCTAATGCTAAGGATTTCCCAATTGCGCAAGATGTGGTTTCGAGTTTTCGTTTCAGGTCCGCTTTACTCACACGTACGCTAATCAGTACTGGACATCCAATTTAAGTTGAGATCCTAATCACTACATGCCTCCACCAGGTATCAAACCCTGAGCCCACTAAATACAAGGCGACGGACCTTATCACTATGCCATCGGGGAGGCCAGATAAATTCTGGGTATGGTATTAGAGCCAGTGAAAACATACAGAAAGAGGAGCAGCTTGCAGATGTGTCGACCCAACAATGATTGAATTTCGAGGATATTGTACACAGTATTGGGAGATGGTCCCCGTCTTATGTCACTGCGATGTACGACTTGAAACCATTGTCCTTGGCATGGTACAGAAGCAATTCGGTCTTTTCCCTCTATTACTGTTGTACAAATACTTGCATTTTGTAATGAGACTGCAGCACAAACGATTCCCATACGAGCATCCTCATCTGCGTTGTACACATCATACCGGTGCTTCTACATCATTTCACCTGTAAGGGTAATAATTGCTTGGTTGTTTTCTTCTTTAGATAGAGAGTGTTCTTTCTTGTCGGCGCTGAAATTATCATTCCTACTAGTCTTGATGCGGAATCTGAGAATTAAGCCCTTGTTCGTAGGAAAGCCTCTGTAGCCATCATCAAAAACGATAGCCCTTCCATCTATTTTCAGAGTGAAATCTACGCAAGGGATTACAATGTTCTTGTGTGTTTCATTGTTATGCCATGGAACGGAATGTTGGAGAAATCCATCATCCAAAATGCACTGGCTTGTGAACTGGATTTCTTCAACTTCCGTTCGAAAGTTATTGCATGACCTAACTGAGAATTCTTGGCTGCTCTCAAAATACTTTATCATTCGAATAATGCACGAAGCTTGTAATTCTCTGAAAGAGTGCTGCATCTACTTGTATATCATATCCGACAGGGCCCACAACGCAGCAGCAGCAGAAAATCCTATGATTTTCACTTTGTCAATCTTTTTGCAGAATATTTGAGAAAAATCTTCCTCAATTATTTTGAAGATGATATCCATACCAATGTAATGCAATTAATCAAAATTAACTGTTGTACTAGTGTTGCAGAAACTTGAGTCAAAATGATATGGGGGTATGGATTCCAGTCGTTCTATTCCTTTTTTAATAACATTACAGTCTTCCGTTTGTCTACTTTCTCACATTTAATTGTGTTGCTCGCTACCCTTCATCAAATCTCTGGAATATTCTTGTATTACTAAGTTTAAGTGGAACACAAGTGTATAGAAAACAACCATGTTGCCTTCTGGATGTCTGTAAATCAGTTTCCTCCTGTCAGGTCCTCAGCTGCTTTGCAGAAAAATGCCACGAGGTCTGATTCGAGTCGCACACAGGGTTCCGGATTCGATAAATGGTGGAGGCACATAGTGGTTCCGACCCCACTTTAAACTTTAAGTCCAGCCCCAATTAGCCTTTCTGTGCATAAAATGGACTTCAAACAAAAATTCAATCTGAGTCCGGTCCATAATCTGTCACTTATCTTCTCACAAATTTACCTCCCAGAAACATTTTTTGAACGGTTGGATTTTTAGACGACAAACAACATTTTCTGCAAGTACAGCTATAGGGGCTTGAGGTAATTGTGATCTATGGCTGCTGCAATGATGGAGAGAATCTTCAGCATAGCTTGCAACTGCAAATCAACCACGAGCCGGCTCTATCAGCATTTATGAAGTTACATGCAATGCTGGTCATTTGTGGTGCTCATATTTTAACTACATCTTGTCCATTGTCCAATTTTCTCTCACAAATCGCGCACAATTCAGATATTTTCATTCTTAAAAGGCAAAATATAATTTGACACAACGAGAAAACACAAATTTTAAGTAATAACTCACAATATATTAAAAATAATTCACAAATTAACATACAATGTAAGGAAATTCACAATAGCCAGTCTGCCATTTTGAAATCAGTTTTTGGGGGTTTTCCCGTGGTCCGATTCTGCCTGATTTTGGATATGTTATTCAGCAATGATTTCTGAGCTAGAAACTGTTTAAAAACCTTCTGAAACAATTTTGCCCAGGTTTGATGAAAAATTGCTTTAGATTGCCTGGACTATAAGCATAACTGGGCTATTTGGATATCTCTCTTAAAAATAAATTACTTTTAATCCAATCATGAATTCATCAATAAATTAGATGTTTTAGGGTCGCATTTCAAAATGAGTAGCTTTATCTCACTTGGATTCATGATTTTCTTAGTCCATATTTGAAAAAAAAAAGCTGGCTCCTGAATTATTTTTAGTTTTGACTACCCCTGATTACTTGTATTTATTCTATGCTACTTTTTCGTGCACCACCCTGTACATACACAATGCACTGAATACCACTCATTTTGTTTCTTCCTATCCCTGCTCAACAAATGCAGTTGCCCGTTGTTGGCAATCATATGGTAATTAGCTGCTGTGTGCCTTATAAGATACATAAAATACAGTAATAAAAGATCTCTAGAAACATTTTAATACGTGCAATTGATAATCTCAAACACTAGTCCTGACAATTTGGAGATTTTGAAAATTATGAGCTATTATCACAGTCAGTCAAGTATCCAAAAATTTATACTTAAAAAAATCTGAAAAATACTTACATCTAGATAGGAACCTGGCTGTTCAGTACTTTCTTGTGTGTTATTCACAGAAGGGAGTTCAGAAGTACGAAGAGGGGAAACGTTCCGTTCGATGCCTCTTGATGGACTGGGGGACATATCTAATCTGTCTCTAGGTCTTCTCTCGGGGGAAGGGCTGATTGACATCGAACTAGATCTTCTCCGCTGAGTCTTCCCGCTGGTTGGTGTTGACGATCGAGACCTGCTTCTCCTCCTCTTCGGCCTGTACACTCTGTATCTGCCCCGATCTCCACTTCTGCTGCGGCTCCGACTTGAACTGCTCCAACTCCGACTTCTCCAAGCTCCTCTTCTCTTCTTCACTCCTCTGCTTCTACTCCTGCTCCTGCTTCTACTTCTGCTTCTCGCCCTACTGCTTCTGCTCCGACTTCGGTAATACTTGTGCTTATCGTTGGTGGGTGATATTGAGAACGAGTAACCCCCCCTTAGGGGCGACAGAGAATTTTTCTTGTATCTTAAAGGGGAATCGAGGCTTGGGCTGCTACGGTGTCTGGAATCAGGGGATGAATATTTCTTCCTTCGACTTGGCGAAAGTGAAGACGAACGTTCCCTTTTCCTGCTTCTCGAACGGGTTCTCTTAAGCCTGGAGGAGTAACTGTTTCTCCTTTCTCGGCTGTTTACAGACACTGGTGTTCGATTTCTTCGAGAAAAGTCATCTGGATTTTCGTCCAAGAGCGGAGTTCCATCTCTCTCATGCCTCTCCTTCCTTCCGTCTGAAACAACAGGTCTCCCGTCTCTTGCCTGAGCTGTCTTAATTTCTCTGGAAGAATGAGAATATGGAATTTTCTTATCCGTGAAAGTCTCAATGCTTCTTAAAGTCCTTTTCCTCTCAACATTCTTATTTGCAGTTTTGCAGTCCGTCTCGTCCAGAGCTCTTGTAGTTTCTTTGTCTTTCCACATTGTATTCAAGAACTTTGATACTTCCTTTTTAAACTGTTCTGGGTTACCACTCCCTATTGTTTGAATTGGTTTGCCTTGTAAACTACTTTTTGCTGGGTCATTGTCACTCTGGTTTGAGTCACATTCAAGTTTATTTGTAGATTTCATTTTGTTGGGAGTGTTTAAATTAGACGAACCTGAACTTATTTCAATGGTAGTGTCAGTGGGTGTAGAAACTGGGCTTTGTTGTTCCTTAACGCTAATGCAAATCTTATTACCTATAAGCCGACAGTTGCGGACTGTCGACGGCACATTTACATTAGATGCAAACTTCTTTTCACCACCATGAACCACATTACTGTTCGGAACATCCATGCCTAGAAGCTTACTTTTTATGCTAGTAGAACTTACATCATTTTGCGAACCTCTACTTTCTGGAACAAGCTTCTTACGCAGCCTTATCGGCTTATCTTTCTTAATTTTGTGCTTTGTTTTATTTTTTATCTTTGAATGCTTTTCTTTTTTCTTCCTTTCTGGATGTTTCTGTTTGCGTTTGCTGTTTTGTTCAGTTTTATCTTTAATATCTTTCTCAGGTTTATCTTTAATGTCATGCTCAAATTTATCCTTAACATAACTATCTGATGTTAATTCACCTTCCGACATGTCGTCGTCAGACAAAGACCCATCGGAAATGAGTTCTGTATTATTCACAATGGCTTCTGTCGGATGAGCACTGACATCAGTGCAGTCATTGTGTGTTGTGTCCTTGTCTTCTGCAAGAGCTTCAACACACGTCTCACTTTTAAATGGCTCATTTATCACACTTTCATCTGGCTCATTTACCTCACTTTCATCTGGTTTATCTGGGTCATTTACCTCACTTTCACCTGGCTCATTTATCTCACTTTCATCTTTGGCTTCAATCACTGCATCATCTTCATTTTTTGTGCAAACTGCAGCAACAGATTCCTCAGGTACAACGGTGACTGCACTTTTCTCAACACTTGCATTCACCACGGTTTCTAGACTGGCACTCGATAAATTACCTTCGTCTATGTCTCCTATTAAATCCTCGTGGCTCTTTGTTTGTATTTCATCAATTTTCTCACTTTTTACTTCAATTCTCTCAGTTTTCACTTCTATTTGCTCAATTTTCACACAAGTTCTTTCATTTTGCAATTCACCATCTTCAGATTTTACACCAATAGTCGCATCTTCACATATCTCCACATCCTCGTCATCATCAATATTCCACGATTCTTCTATACCATCTTCATTTAAAAACAGTTCATCCGCCAAAGATTCTAACTGGTCCAAGCACTCTGTCACCTCAATATCATAATCCTCAACTGCACTTCCTTCCAGGTTTGGATCCAGAGTCCCCGGCTGCACAATCTGCTGCTCACTGTCCATCTTCGCTCCTCAAAATCAAGACCCCTTGCACTTCAGTGGGTACTAGAAAGATGACAATACTTATGAGTATATTAGGCTACGGCAGTTTAAAAGGAAACACAAAACTCTTTAAAGATACACTGCTGAAAAATAACCTTAGTACCTGAAATTTAAGATAAACATAAAAGTAACAGACCAAGCCAAATGTATGTTCTCCAAGACTATGAATAATGCAGTTTACTACATATTTTAAAAATATAGAAATTGTTGCTACAAAATTGAAAGCAAATAAAATGTATTTTTATTGAGTAAAAGTAAATTATTTTCTCGTGTTAACTTCAACATGATTAATATCAGTTTGAATTGTAGTTGCAATGGTCTACTCAATAAGGTGTTTAACTACCACCTGGGTTTAATTCCTAGGGGAGGGGGGGAATCTTCCAACATTGCCCTGGCAAAAAGAAGCTTTAGAATTCACCCAACCTCTAATAACCCTTGACCCTCTGTACCCCTGCTAGAAAGTGGAAAATTTTCCATGGTTTATAAAGATTATGTTGTTTATGAACAATTTATGTTGATTTTAATTCGCTTAGATGTGTTATGGCAAAGTAATGTACCTCATTTACCTTCGCTTGTAGCAGCACAGTGGGAAGGCTTCACACAGAGTATAGCACCCAGCACAATAAGCCAAACCACCAGATGGGAGGTTGCCTACCAATTCATACGTTGTTAGGTTTGATACTGATTAACAATTTTTCCATGCTCTTCTTAGGTTAGAAGTGCTAAGTTTGTTGGTGTTAGTGCATTTGTTTCTTTTGCTATTTGAGTGTGCATACAACCATTTTTTATGAATAAAGAACCCTGAAAGTATTCCAAGGTTTTTTATTATTATTTATGCAATTATGGAATTCTTGAGAGGCTACATTTGGTCAAGGGTTCCTTACTTGGGTGGAAGGTTAAAGATAGCTAGAGTGAAGTGCTGATGACAGGTCCGTCTATAGCCAGAATTTTATGTGGGCAGCATCCCCGCCCACACCTTCCCCCTACGTGCCTGGCTGAGACATCACCCCCACAGTGGCTATCATGAATGTAGGGGGATCCTAGTTGTCTATATTGATGACATGGTGAAATGAGGAAGGCATAACTTAACTTCTTTACTAATTATGAATAATTAACTATTAATAATGTCAGCACTCTTGTGTATTTCAACCTAGGGTCTATTCAGTATTTAGTTACACTATAAAATGTAAATAAGCAGAATAAAATACAATACAAAGCATCTTACTTTTGTTGCAACTTGCAGTATGTCAAATGGTGTCTATACGAGGGTGAATCAAATATGAATGAGCCTTGATTGGCTAAGCGTCGGAATGGGTAGCAGGGTGTGATTGGGCATGTGCGGCCAGTAGGTGGGGCTGTCGTGAGTCAGGAACCAGAACAGCTGGCGTGTCGCATGCTTCGTTTAGTAGCTCTCACGATGAGTGAGCAGTGTGTGCCTGTGTGTGTTGCGCAACGCATAATCATCAAGTTCCTCACCCAGGAAAACGTCAAACCAGCCGAAATTTACCGGAGACTGCAAGGCCAATTTGGGAATGGTACCCTCTCGTGGGCAAGAGTGAAGGTGTTGCAAATGAAGTGCACCCCCGTCATCCTCGACACAGTGGGACGAACGACAACATGGCTCGTGTTCGTGAGCTTGTCGAACAGGATCGCCAAGTCACTGTGAAGCAGAACTTGGTGTGAGCTATGGAAGTGTCCAATCAATCATCACAAAGCACTTGGGCTTCCGCAAAATCACAGCTCGGTGGGTTCCCAAGCTGCTGAATGTTGCTCAAAAAGATGACCGAGTTCGCATTGCTCGGCAGCTTCACACTTGTTTTGACGTGGAAGGGGAAGCATTTTTGCATCGCATCGTTACCTGTGCATCATTACACCCCAGCATCCAAGCGTGTCAGCATGGAGTGGAGGAGGAAAGGTGAAGGAAACCCCGTGAAGGCCAAAGTTCGGTTGTCTGCGGGGAAAGTGTTGGCCACGGTGTTTTGGGACTGGAGAGGGATCCTACTGGTGGATTTCTTACACGAACATCGGACCATCAACGCACCCTACTACTGCGGCCTCCTGGATCAAGTTAAGGTGAAGTATCGACGCAAATGACGAGGCTGTCCCATCTGCCAGGTCTTGTTCCTCAATGACAACGCCAGATCCCATACAGCAGGTGTTACGCGGCAGAAACTGGTGGAAATGTACTGGGAACCGCTTCCGCATTCACCGTACAGCCCAGACCTTTCACCATGTGATTTTCACCTGTTCGGACCCCTCAAAGAAGCACTTGGGGGCGAGCGATTTGCGACCAACGATCAGGTGGAAACCTTTGTGCGCAACTGGTTGGCTACCCGCCCAGCTTCATTCTACGAGAACGGCATCAAGAACCTACCACAAAGTTGGGAAAAATGTATCACTAAGGGCGGAGACTATGTAGAAAAATAGGATGTGGTAATGTCTCTGTTTCCTTCAATAAATTTTGTTTTTCTGCACAAGGCTCGTTCATATTTGATTCACCCTCGTATATGTCTCAGAGTTGCATTTTTAGGAATTTAACATTACTTTGCCAACTCCTTAGATTAATCAAGAAAGAACAAACACAAAGTTACAGACATGCGCTGCTGGACAGGAATCAACCTGCGCATCTACATAGGTGAGACAATAAATCAGACACTAAATATATATGTTCAATGAACCAGCAACTTCTACCTGCATTATCCACAAATGATACATTAAGTGATTGGAACATACAAGGTGTGGCTATTAATATCCAGGACTGATGTCACAGCACGAAACCGATCACTCACCCGAGAGGGGCGCAGCTGGTATCCGGTAGGTAGTAACTCTGCACATGCAACCCGAAGCACGTGCCAGTTGGAGACAAGAGCTTGGCTGGGAAAGACGCGTCGAAACGTATCTGGTGAAGTGTTGTTGTCGAAGTGGTAAAGTGGTGTTGTGGAAGTGCAGAAATGGAGCAAAGGGTGAACATCAAATTCTGCTTCAAACTGGGCAAAAGTGCGACAGAAACACATACAAATCCCACCAAGAAATGGTTTGTCCTCTGCGGGCTATTGTTGCCAAGAATATGTTTTGTGCAAACTTTGGACTGACCATGCTGATGCACTAGTCCTTCAAATCAAGATGACAAGCAAATAAAGATATTCAAGCCATTATGAGGATGTAGAGAGAGATAGATATAGTTGGAGTGTCTCATTTTCTACTTTCCTGTCCAAAAAGAAAAGGAAGAAGAAAAAGAAGAAAGGATGGAAAGGAGAAATATAAAAAGAAAAAGGGAAAAAGAGAGAAATGTTCATTGAGAGAGAAAAATAAAAAAAATGTTCCTTCTCTCACTTCATTTTCTCTCTCTCTTTTTCAGAGATAGAGCAAAAAAAAATCTCCCCCACTGGGGAGGGGCGATTAATCTTCAGTATCTTCTGATCCCATTGCAGCCCGGGCTGAAGAAAGGAGGCAGGAGCACTCTTTTTGCTTTCTTTTACCAGCTTTCTCTTATTAGAAGGAAAAGCAAGAATGTCAAGGGGGAGCTTGATGGCAGGATAAGGAAATTAAGGAGGAAGGGTGTCTCCGCCGCCCGTCGAACGAGGGGAGAGATGTAAGGGCCCTCTTTCTTCATCTATTCTCCTGAGGCCCTCTCCCCCCACCCCCCAATTTAAGGAAATAGAGAAGAAAGGTGAAGAAGACAAATAAAAAGGGGGGCCCTCCTTCCTTTTATCATGCAGCCAAAGAGACATCAAAATGAGAAAACAGAGAAGAGGAAGGGATTATCTGGATGGGGAGTTTCTTGTTGTCCAAGCAGAAAGGTGTGTTTCCTGCGATGATGGAATGGGGGATATGTCCCAAGAAAGGAAAGTACACTCTTCTCTCCTCTCCAGTAAATTCCTTTCTTGTTCGCCCCGCCCCTCCTCGCAGCAGTGCGTACATCATAGTGAAAAAGTTAAGAAAGGAAAATACCGCAAGAGAGAAGGTGAGAGAGAGAGAGAGACAGTTTTCTCTTTGCTCTCGCTTTTTTTTCCTCCACTGGGTATCGAACCCGGGACCGCAAGACTCATGGGAGGAAAAAAAGCCTTGTCACCCATGCCCAGACCGGGGAGAGATGGAAGGTTTCTTCTTTTTTTCTTTTACTCCCCCTCCTTTGGGGGAAGGTGGCATTATTTTTTATATTTTTGCTTGTTGTTTCTCTTTTCTCCAAGTCGCTTTGCTTTCCTTTACTTTTCTTTCTTCTTTGCTTGAAAAGGATTGGATACCGGGCGGCGGAGTTGGTTTTCCACTTTCTCTATCAGTTCGAATCCCAGCCTGTGCGTGCGGGGCGCATCCCCCCAAAAGGAAATCGATACGACTCCACCGCCAGTTTTTTTTATTTTAAAAAAAAAGCCTTCACCTTTCTTCTCTATTTCCTTGGCCTCCAGGAAGTGGAGAGGTGTCTCTCCTTTTTCCAATAGAACTCCTGAAAAAAGAAGTTTTAACCCCCTGGATCCCCCCTTTCCTTGATTTTTTTTTCGGAGAATAAAGAAAAAGAGAAGAGGTCCATTTCGTTCTCGTTTTTCACCCTTTTCTTCTTTCTTTTTTTTGTAAAGAAGTGAAGAACGGAGAGGAAAGAGGAGTCCTGAAGTGGCAGAAAAGGAGAATGGAGAGGAGGGGTGTTGCCTTTCTTTGTTGCAGACTCTCTTCTTCGGAGAAATTTTCTTTCTCACTTGAAAAGAAAGAGAGGAAGAAGATGTAAACAAAGATAAGGGAAGAGAAGATGATGTAAGAAGCAGATAGTTCTTTCTTTTTGTCATATCTCTCTTTTCTCTCCATGAAGAGGAAAAAGGCGGCATAAGAATAGAAAAATAATTCTCTCCCTAAAGGTAGAGAAGGGAAGAAAGCAAGGTTTCTCCTTCTTCTTTTCTTCGAAATGGAGAAGAAATAACACCACATGAAAGAACGGTTCTCCCACAGACCGGAAGAAAGAGAGGGAAATTTCTCTCTCTCTCCTCTAGGGTGCTCTCCCCTCTCCCAAACCCATTTCCCTTCTTCAGCGGAGATCTGGGCTTTCTTATTTTCCCCTTCAAAAGGAGAGAAAGAGAGAGGAAGGAGAGCAAGTGTTCGTAGTGGTTAGTTCTTTTTTCTCCTCCTCGCACTTTCTCTCTCTGTCTCTCCCTTTCTGGCACAAAGCGCGCCCCTTCACTCTTTGGAAAGAAGTTACACCCTCTTGGGAGAAGAGGGAAACCCATAAGAGAAAGAAGATTTTTTCTTTTCTTCATACTGGTAGGTCTCGGGTTTAATTCTTCCCCTTCAAAATCCCTTTCTTTTCCTCTCTCTTTTCTATTTCTTTCCCGAATGAGAAGGAAATAGGAGACACTGCTCTTCCCCTCTCATACAGAGAGAGGGAAGTAGAGAGAGAGAGAGAGAGAGAGAGAGAGAGAGAGAGAGAGAGAGAGAGAGAGAGAGAGAGAGAGAGAGAGAGAATGGGGATGCAAAGGGAAAGAAAGGAGAACAGATCATCTCTTTTTAACAATCCCCAAATATACTCTTTCCCTTGCTATTTAATTTCATTCATTATTTTCTTTCTCTCTCTCTCTCTCTCTCTCACAAAAGAAGACGAGGATGATTCCTCTTTTCTTCCGAAAGGGGGGGGGGGGTTGGATTTTGAGCCCGTAGCATGATTTCCCTCCTCCTCCTCTATTTTGCGATGGGAGGAAAGCATTTCCTCTGCTCTTTCTTCCATAAGAATAAAAAAAAAGTGGAAGTTCTGACCTTCCCCTTTCACCAATCCTCTCTTTTTCCCCTTTCCCAAAGAGAGTGTGTAGACTTGGGTCCTTTCTTCAATAGAGGGCATCTAACTCTGGAGAGAAAACAGAGATATGTGCCAGAAAATGGACAGAAAGCTTTCTCTTTTACCTGAACCCCCCCCCCCCCCACCTTTTCCTATAACGTGGGGCCTGGCAGAATATCTGCGCCAGTACTATCGTACATCGGTGAAAGGGGAAGGTCCCGGAAAGGTTCTTTCTTTCTAGCACCCATGATTCCCTCTTCTCTCTTCTTCTTGTAATTTTCCAGGGGGAGAAGGGGGAAGAAAAGAAGAAGAGGAGGAGGCCTGGCGAAGAGGAAGGTAATTTTCAAAATTCTTTGAAGGCGACATTAGTTTAAGATAAAAAAAAATTGAAGTTTGAATTGGTTTCATCTCTCTCTTTCTCTTCTTCTTGTTCGAGAGAGAAAGTGCTAGTATCCTGTCCTCCCCCCCTAATCGAAATACTCTTCTCGTGAAATTACTTTTCCTTCATTGCGCACCTTGCTACGACTCCGCGGCGGAGTCGTAGAGGGGAGGAAAGAGACTGCAGGAAGAGAAAGGAAGGGAAAAGGATATCAAAAAGGAGGAACGAGACAGAAAGGACTGCTTTGTTGTTTTCTTATTTTGATGTTACCAGAGCGAGAGAGAAGTTATAACAAAAGTCCCCACCCTTCCTCCCTGAACTTTCTCTGAGAAGAAGAGACGGGAAAGAGAATTAAAGAAGAGAAAGATGAAAGGAGAAAGAGAATTGAAGAAATTATTTCCCTCTCGTCATTTGAAATAGGTCTACCTTTTCCCTCTGAACTGTGTAAAAGCACTACCATGATGGCTGCCAAGGTCTTCCAATACACAACAAACTTGTCAACTGGCAGGAGCAGTAACAGCATAAACCTTTTGAGGCATAGTGTACCACACGATGATTGATCTCACTTCGTTTTGGCATTGTCTCCAATCCACCCATGTGCCTGACACCTTTCGAGGATTAATAGTAAAAAGGTGAGGATGTTGCAGACTGACAATGCACAAAAATAATGCTACTTATTTTTAGTAAGAATTAAAAGCCAATATTAAGTGCAGGGTTCAGATGTTTTTCAGATAATATATTGCTGCTGTACTCAGGCTTTAAAAAAGAAGATAACAGTTCCAAATATTTAATGATGTCTACAAAGTTTCATACGCTAAAGACGTACTGCAGAATAATGGAAATGATTGTGAAAGTAAATTTGAACTTTGATTAAAGTAATTAGCAATGTTTGCAGTTCTGAAAATCCTATTTATCGGCGTAAATAAGATGTAAAATGTTCCTTACGCAAATATCCCTGCTTCCCATACAAGACATTCCACAGACTACTGCCAACACGAGGCTCAAAGTGGTGTCGTGCTTGAGACCAGCACAAAAATGATGAGATTTTGAAAGCATTTAGGGAAATTATTGTAATGCTAAGAGCCCTAAACGTGGCCCACCTAACATAATCACAAAAGCATTTAGAGACGATATTTGAATACTAACTGCCCTAAACCTGACTCACCTAACTTAACTACGAAACACCTTTGCACCACATACATGTGACCTAGACGGCAGCAGCAGTCCATAAACCAAGACGACAGTAAACGAATGGTTGATTGCAAGAAAAGAATCATATATAGGAGTACACGGAAATGAAAAAAATTGCAAACCTACAGTAAGTAATCACTAAAACTCCAAAGTATGTGTTAACAGGCACAAAAAGTAGAGCCATGGAAAAAAAAATCCTACATACCATGAACCAATTGGACTTAAACAATCGGAACTTATGCCAAAAAAGAAAAGCATGAATACTGGCGAAATTAAGAGAAACATAAAGGTAAAGTGCCCCCCTGTGCTTAGCACCACACCATGAAGGCATATAGGGGGTGTGGAGATAACTTTCTTGATCCGGTCATGAGTGGGGGTGAAGTCATCACGCCCCTGACCACCTTTACCCGTTTCCCCCAGGTACCCATGTTATTCGACGCTGGGTGGGCACCGGGGCCGCCTCCAACCTTATAAAAGTTCCCAGATTTGAACCGGACGGGGATCGAACCCAGGACCTTTAGCATGGTAGCCGACTGAGCCACCGTGGCCACCAATTAAGAGACATACAGAATTTTACTTTCTCAATTAGGTAAATATGCGATATCGCCCAGACGGATTTCTTCAAATTTACAGGAGAAAGTACTTACTGAAATGAGTTTCTTTAGCATTCTGGACGTTCTTGGAGGTATTTTCTTTCACGGGAAACTAAAAACTTCGTATTTGAATGCTGCCGAACAAGAATTAATCACTTTTTACGTAAGAAATTTGCACTGCCTGCCATATTATGCCGTTGTTTCCATTGTGTGCGTTCAGATGGCGAGAGCGTCGAAAGTCACAGGGTCTCGTCAGTATTTTCAAACATGCATTTTTTAACAAGGATTTTTTTTTAAACTATGCTTACCTAACCTAACCCAACCCAACCTAACCTTGCCAGAAATGGTTTTTGGGCCTATCGTTAATGGTTTTTGGGGCTAACGTGAATGGTTTTTGGGGCTATTGTGAATGGTTTTTGGGGCTATCCGGCAATGGTTTGTGGGGCTATCCATCAGTGGTTTGTGATGACATAATGAACACGAAAGTAGGTATTTTTCGGATAAGAAGGTTGAAACACTGCATACCCACTCCAAAACGACAAAACACAAGCATGGCGCGATGATCCGTGACGAGTGCATGCCATATTGTCGGTTACCCAAGCGAAACAAGGAAGACAAATAATCACTCGTAATATGAAAAGTTGACACTATTTTATGGAAAAAGGCATAACTTCACCTTAAAGAATGTTCCGCAATGCAGAAAAGGTAAGTACCAGTAGTAAAATTAAGGAAATAAATGAGTTAAAAGTGTCCGGGCGTTATCGCATATTTACCACATAATAAAATAATTACAACTATTTTCTCAGGATTTTCTTAATGTGGAACGCAAACAAAGCTTGTTTTTTTTTTGTTTTTTTTTTTAGAACGTCAGTTGCCAATAGTCTACATTTTGACATACTTCCACGAATTTTCCTTGATTCCGAAATTTCACATTTCTTGTAACTGTTACAACAGAGTGGCCTCACACTAATCTACTGTATCCGTTTAAAATACACTATTGTAAAATTAAGACACCAACAGAATCACGCCTGTCAACTATATTTTCTCATTCAAAAGATTAATTACCACCAAATAAAATTTACAAACCCTACATTCAAAACAATATTTCACTAGCACTCATACCGTTCCACAACATTAATAATTATTGCGTTATATATAAATTACAATAAAGGATAATCATACTCATTTAACACGAATATTTTCAACCGCGAAACTGGTGAAAACCTAATTCACAGATTACTAACCGACGAGACAGAATATGTACGGTGCGATGCACAAGTATTGCTGAGCAAATTTCATTTGATTTCGTTTATTTTAAGGCAGTGTCTGCTGCCACGTTCTTTTTCTGCTGGAACTTCAAAAAAGATGAGCGTGGCAGTAGACTCGGTCTTTGTTTTATCGTGATTTCATCATGCTATGTATACAATTACGTCTGTAACACGACTGAGCCACCGCGGCCACTTTTTTTTTTACTTTACCTTTTTAACACATACTGGGCCCGTTCCGAAAGTCGCACGAGTTTAACGCGTACGAGTTATGGTAACTGGCCGTTCCATAAGTGCTTCCGTGCGTTTCGTGAGTTTCATTATGCTGTCCCAAAAGTCACATTCCGTGCGTTTCGTGCAAGAACGAGATACACCAAACGCACGGGCCAGGATGCTGGTTTGTTTCGTGAAAATCGTCTGCTCCTTGCAGACAAAGCGCGTGCTGATGGATTCAAACTGCACTAGTTCGGAAAATGTATTATAATTTTAACAGATAGCGATATGAAGCAACATGCACAAGATAAGTATGCCTTGACCGTTCTTAGAATGTGATTAAAATGAGTAACAGTGGCCATAATAGAGTTTATTTTTGCCATAAGGACATTCCTTCCGCTGACGCCAGGCGGAAACTTTCTCTAAACAAAACGCTGCGCCTGCGCTTTCGCCTAGCGTGTCCCATATTTTTTATTTACATTTTACTTGGGATTACCGCTAAGCAGTTTTTCCCATATCTATATACATATGTACTGTACATAAACTTACATTTTTTAGTACATTATTATTAAAAGATACTATGAACAATTTTTTTTCTATTAAATAGTTAAGCCACATTTTCTAAAAAAAGATAACAATATATATCCAACTGTAAGGTTAGGTTCACAAATCAAATATTCCAAACACTGAGGAAAAGGAATTTCACAGTTTATAAGAGTTTTATAGAATGTCTCTCTTTCTTGTGTGTATCTATTACACTCAAATAGGATATGGTGTATATCTTCCTTGTTGCCACATGTACAGTTTGGGTTTTGTAGAATCCGGATCTTTTGTAAATGACTTTTAGTAGTTGTATGTCCTGACCTAATACGATTTAGTAATACTATCACATTCCGTGAACCTTGAACTTTTGTAAACCAAGGTCTCATTCTATTGAAATTAGCTATCCTATGATAAAAGCTGCCTGCATTTTGAAATTCACCTTTGCACCATTCCGTCCAGTTTTCCTTCAACTTTTTCTTCACCCTCGGTAGAAGGTCTGTGTACAGTGGGATCCATGAGTATTACCGTGCAAATTGTCCATCACCATGTTCGTGCACTTTATCTGACCCAAGAGATGCTTCAAGAATTAAAAGAAAACTCAAAACAAGCTCTTTACAACTTGTGCACCAGCATACATAAAAATCCATTGCTTAAAAACATTTACGATGTAAGAGAAAAATTAATGAAAGTAGTCATGGACAATTTGTACGGTAATACTCATGGATCCCACTGTACCAGGTTTTCAGCTCCAGTACAGGTTGAATTACCCTAGCTTGTTTTGCATACAAATCTGCCATATCATTTCCTAAATTTTGACAATGTGCTTTAACCCAGGTTAAATGAATTATCTTTCCCCTGCTCCTTAAATTTTGTAAAGTTTTTACACAGTTTATAATGTATGGGGAGCATTTAAATAATAAATCATAATTGGACTGAATTGAATATAATACACTTTTGGAATCCGTTAATATTAATATATTTTTTTCTTGCAATTTATATGTATAAATTAGTGCTTGGTAAATTGCATAAGCTTCAGCTGTAAAAATGGAAAAATCTTTCGGTAAATGTACCATAATTGATTCCTTCTTCTGTACATCATAA
Organism: Lepisma saccharinum; assembly: GCF_977018435.1. NCBI lineage: Eukaryota > Metazoa > Arthropoda > Insecta > Zygentoma > Lepismatidae > Lepisma > Lepisma saccharinum. The sequence goes on from NC_139253.1 coordinate 8,959,662, forward strand.
ACAGCACATCCTACATTTTGACTACTTTTTGAACCGTCTGTGTATAAATAAAGTAATAATCTTTCCATCTTTCCATGTAATCATATTTTGTATATTGTTCAGGAAAATAAATATCTCTATATTCACAAACAGGAAAATCTAGAGTATATATGGGCTTACTCCTTACTTTCAATAATTTTTGATGATCCTCATAGTACTCATTATATAATTGCACCCATCTTATATCTTCGCAGTTATTAATTTTGCCTGTATCACATAATTCAACCAAGTCGAATGGAATGTCGTTAAACGGATGATTAACTTCTGACATTGTTTTCAACAGATATTTAATAGACATTTCTCTTTTCCTATAACTTAAGTTCCATTCGCATGCTTCCATGTATACAGCAACATTGGGAGTACTCTTCATCAGTCCTAGACACTTTCGTAGAACTTTCCTCTGCATTACTTCCAAAGGTCGAAATACACGTTCCGAAATTGTATTAAAGACTATAATCCCGTATTCTATTGTTGGTTTGTAATAGTTTTTGTAAAAATTCATCATGGTACTAGGATGACTTCCCCATTTTGTTGTAGCCATAGAACGAAATACATTGTAAATTACTTCTGCCTTTTTCACTAACATTTTTACATGAGGTTTCCATGTTAATTTACTATCAAATATAACGCCTAAATATTTCACTGAATTTTCTATGGGAATGTGTAACTTTTTTGTATATTGATTCACATTTTTCGGAGCTCCTTTTTTACTAAATATAATCAACTTTGATTTTTCTGACGATATATTCATAGACCTATTCTCAAGAAATTTCTTTATCTCTATTATTTTCGCTTCCATGTTGGTGACTCCTTTATCTACTTGCTTGACACTCTCATATATACATAAATCATCTGCATATTGTATAAATCCAAATGGCTCAGGACATATTCTTTGAACATCCATTAAATATATATTAAAAAGTAAAGGACTTAAAGGGCTTCCTTGTGGAAGTCCTCTTGTTATCCATCTAGGACCCTCAACTTTATTGTGAAAGTAAAAATATAAACAACGATTTTTTAATAGATTCCAAATTATTTTTAGATGCATATAAGGTATTTTCAGATTTTGTAGAATGTTTAATAATTTATTTATATTTACATTATCATATGCCCCTTTAATATCTAAGAAAGCAGCAATAAGACTACTTTTCCTTTTCTTTGTATCATAAATTTTTGATGATAACATTGCCAAGGCATCTGTACACCCCATTCCCTTCCTAAATCCAACTTGAAGCCTTGAAAATAATTCCTGTCCCTCTATATGCCAACTTATTCTCTTTAGAATTAATTTTTCAAAAATTTTCCCCAGTACTGAAGACAAAGCTATCGGTCTATAAGATTCTCCTTTATGTGGACTTTTGCCAGGTTTCAATATTGGTAAAATCATTTGAGTGTACCACGATTGCGGTACATTTCCTGAATTCATTATATAGTTGTAGATGTTACAAAGATATATTATACCACATTCCGGCAAGTTTTGAATCATCGAGTATGTTATTCCATCTTTTCCTGGAGTTGTGTCCTTGGCTCTTATTATTATGTCTCTTATTTCATCGATCATGATATTGGTATATAATCCTTGTGAATGTCTATCTTTAGGACTGAAAGAGAAAATTTCATCAGGGGCATCTGCAGGTACTTGTTTATTATTACATGTTACCTTCATAATAAATTCATCTTTACAGGTTTCTTTGAGTGGTATTAATCGAGGGGTATGTGGTTTGCGGATTGATTTAAATTTAGCCCACACGGTACTGATACTCTCTTTGTTATTTATGTCTTCACAATACTTTGCCCACGATTGTCTCTTTGCGCTGATATAACATTTCTTGGCCTGCGCTATTGCTTTCTTATAATTAATCCAAGTTTCCTGATTTGGTATTGTTTTATAAACTTTAGTAGCTTCAATTCTCTGTATTTTAAAATTTTGGCAATCTTTATTCCACCAGTGTACTATTGGATACTTTTTTTACAACTTCCTCTTTTGCCCTTGTACATGATCTGTCCATAACAATACTAACAGAATCTACAAAATAATCATATGTACTGTTATCAATATTATTTAAATCTGTATTTTTAAATAAGATTGTAAGTAATTTAGAATATTTATTCCAATCAGCTTCGTTAACTTTCGATTTTCTGAGCGGAATAGTGAAAGATCTCACTGAATTAGTATCAGTATAAAAGAAACATGGATAATGGTCACTGGTTCTTTGATCACTGTCTGTTTCCCACTGAAATTGACCACATATATCATCTGACATTAACGTTAAATCTATAGCTGTTGGCCGAGTACCTAATCTTCCTATATACGTAGCAGATCCGTCATTAATTACAGTAAAGTTGTACAAATCCATACATTCTACTAACACTTTCCCCAACTTATCTTCATCCTGATCTCCCCATATTGTGTGATGGCAATTGAAATCCCCTGCTATAATAAAAGGCTTTTCTATGCATTGAAACATTTGCGATAATGTATTTGTCGTTAATTTCTGTGACTCTGCACCTGTAGGAATATATATAGATATAATACTAACTTTTTGATTCATAAAAGCTATTTTAATTCCTACGACTTCAATTTTGTATGTGTCGTATATAGACAATGTATAATCAAAAGATATAGGTTCAAATGGAATGCTTTCATGAATCATAATTGCAACTCCTTTACTATCATCTTTAATCTTTTCATAAATTATGTGATAATGATTTACTTTAAAATAATTTGTTTGATGGGTTCACAGAGATTTCCGATAAACATAAAAGTTCAGGTCTATATTCATCTATTAATTTCACCAGATTTTGCTTTCTTGCTTTCAATGATCTTACATTCCAGTGTACCCCCACGAATGTTTTCCATTATTTTTCCTTCCACACCCTAAGGTGTCTCTCCAAAAATTTCCAAATCCTCAATAATTTTCTGCACCTGGCCATTTATTTGTGAGCATTCTGTTAGTATTTCTTTTATGCTTAATAAGTCAGAATTTTTAGTTAATGTCGCCATAAGTTTCGCCATTAATTGTAACAAATTGTACATAAGATCCTTCTGAGATGTTATGTGAGGAAAGTACACGATTTTTTTCTGTTCTTCATTGTTGTAGATTCCGGTGCTCACCTCCTGCATGCTTCTGTTTGTACTATCCACATCTTCCTCATTATTCCTTGTCTTAATTACAGTTCCTGTAGACTTTCCATTTAATTGTTTTTGATTACTTTGTAATTTCTTTAGAGAACCTTTACTTGATTCTCCTTCAGAATTTCCATTATAATTCTTTGTTTGTGAATAGGAATTTAGTCTGAAATTTTTTCCATATTTATTTTCAAATTTGGAATAGTCTCTATGATGTTCTGGAGGAACTCTTTTCCATGAAACATTTTCCAAGTATGTATCTGATTTTCTTTCACCCCAATCACTTAAGGCTTCAAATCTGTTTTGTATTGTTATGCTATTTCCTACAACACCAGTCTTTCTTGTGTTAATTTCACTTATTTGACTTTTGTTTATATGGTTTTTTATTTGATCAGCATATGAGTTGCCTTGAACAACATAATTGCTTGGAACATTACCTGTTATTACTTTCTCTTGCATCTTGCCGGGATAAATTATCATATGCCACAACTCTCATGATTTCTCTTTCCATTTCCCATTTTACACATGACTTATCAGTAGCAACATGTTCTCCTCCGCAATTTAAACACTTCGGACTTTCATTACAATTTTCATGTTCCTCTCTTCCACATCTAGCACACTTAGCTTTATCCTTGCATATGGCTGCTGAATGTGCGAACCTGTAACATTTCTTACATTGCATCACATTTCTAACTTTAGGAGTAACATCGAAAATGTGACTAACCACTATAATCTGTTTAGGCATTTCTTGAGATCTAAACGTGATTGATATTAGCTTAGTAGGAACAAAATAATATGAATCATCATCTTTTCGAATTCTCTTTTTCATTCTTTCCACTGATATTACTGTCGGGTCTTCAATACTTTCCTTAATTTCCTCCTCTTCAAATTCAGTGGGTACACCATATATCAACCCTTCCTTCACCAATAAGGATTCCGGGATGAACACATCAATATAAACCACTTGGTTGGATATATCTGACCCTTATATCTTTCTTTCGCAATTCATTGCCTATTTTCATAGAGTTAAATTTCTTTTCTGCACCTTTTGTACTAGTCATTATTACTAAATATGGCCCATTATGTGTATCATAATACATTTTACGCTTGTCTACATTATTTTCTCTTCGACCTTCTCCAAACGTGTTTACTTTATCTCTATTATCTAACCTGTCTATCCTTACCGCTTTTGCTGGAACTTGATCATCTTCAGAAGATCTGTCTCTTTTAGCTTGTTTTCTAGATGTTTCTTCTATAATGTTATCTTCTATAACAATTTCATTGTCTTCTACCATGTTCGTTATAATTTCTACTTGATTATTAAGTTCCATATAACCTATGGCATCCGCCATGACGTTAACAAGAACTGCCTTACGAAAATCACATTAATGAGTATAATTCCTTTTACCGTAGTTTTAAACTTCAACTTAAATAAGTATATGGGTTTAACTCAATTCCAGTCACAAAATTCTATCTTTATAAACAGTACTCACTTAATTAACAACTATTAATATTACCACAATATTACACAAACAGCTCAGTTTCCATCAACCACAGGCTCTTCGCGTGTCCCATAAGTCTGTAAAATAACTGGTTTCACCAGATTCACGAGCCCAGTTATTTTCGTTGAATGCGTTCGTTTCGTTAAGACTTTCGGAACGCACCCACTGTGAAGTTGTAGCGATTACTTTCACAAAAATGCTTTAAGATTAGGTCCCTCAGCATTCTTCTAATAATAAACCTAAATGCTCTCGTAGTTAGGTTAAGTTCTGTTAGTATTAAAATAATATCGCTAAATGCTTTCTAAATTACCTGTACCAGAGGCGAAGATATAGTACAAGCAATGCAAGCACTGCTTGCATTATTCGAATATCATTTAATGTACTTAATGTTTTAGCCTTATTTCGTTTCCATCGCACTCGATTTCGCGAAAAATTACGGCCGCAAACTCCCTCAGCAGCTCTGTAGCAAGCACCAGCCTCAATGCTTGCGGCTGCTCTGCGGGAAAATAACGCACCCGAAGGAGTCACATGGCGAAGCATGAAATTCGAGTGGAACCCGTCCACAACGCTTACACCAAAAGCTCTGCTTGCTGAGCTTGCGTTATTCCCGAAAATAGCCGAGCTCAACCGAAAGCAGAAGGATATATTGCCACCAAAAACTACGAGTAAAGAATATTTGTCTTCATGAACACGTAAACAAGATCGCGAATATAAAAATAATTCTTGGTCATAAAATAACTAAAATAAGTTATTATCATTGTTCTAAATTCCATATATATATATATATATATATATAATTTTATATTACAATTTATTTTAGATTTCGCGAATTGTAAAACGCGTAAAAAAATGGATATTGGGAGTTCGGGCGAGATGGTAAAGGGCGGGGGTTTGTGTTTCCAGCAAGTGAAATATCTGCACCCCCGTGAAGAGTTTCCCCAGGGAGGGAGGGAAGATTCGACGGACCTTGGTCTGCACCCTGTGTCCAGCTCGGTCCAGCTCAAATTACGTCAAAAGTGTTGACCGCACCAGTGTTTGCAACTGCCAAATTATTTACACAGTAATTCAAGTGAGCTGTTTCACAAATTTTACAACCACATTCAATAAATTGACTGCTTTTGAATAAAACTTGGGGTGAAAATAAAGCTATCTAAAAAGAACTCTCTACTGATATTTACACAGCACAATTAAATCGTATACATTGTACATATTATGAACACAAGAACATGTTTTAAGTTTTATTATTATGACACAAGTGGTGCTCCCAGGATTTTTTGTAGTAGTCTCCTCATTTTGTCATCTTTTCCTGCCTTTGACTTTCCTTTCCATAGGAATACTGGGCCAAAGGGGGGGCCAACCCTCCCCCGGCCCCGGACACGCCTCTGTATTTCACTTTATTACTTAAATATTATGTATATACTCTTTCTGCTGTAATGATTCTGATTCCATCGCTTAATTTCTATCTCCAAACTGATATATCTTTCCTTCCCATGATGAATAAAATTAAGGAAATAGGTTGGTATCACTTTCGGTCGTTTCAGAGATTTCCAAAGTGATCTTGCGTGGATGCTTTCCAGTTGTGGAAAGAGCGTGGAAGTGTCTTCACGTTTTGAGAACCTTGAGGACCTAAGATTTGTTGAATTGTTCGATAGCGGGAAATTTCCTATATATGTAAAGGAGTTTGGAATTTATTGTGGTGAGTACATCGTCTATGCATGTGTTTCTTTGGTTTGAAATGAATTTTTTAAAGTTTGTGTTTAACTTTTTTTTTTAATGTTTGACTCCGAATGCGATTTTTAGGGTGTCCACAAATCCTAAATTACAATCACGCAGTGTAAATTAAATAAATGAGTTATTTTACCTAAATCCGTTTGGTCACCGTTTGCCCACATTAAAAAATAATGAACAAATAAAAGTACTAATAAATAAATAAGAAATTACGTACCCCTTTAGTCGTATGCGGAAAGTTCGCATATGTAAGACGTTTACTACCATACGAATAACGTTACCTGGAATTTCGAAAGTAAATGTGACGTTTGAGGATCATATGGTTTATGTTTAGAACCGTCATTTTATTATGATATTTTGACAAATCCAGCGACCGGGCCAATGAGGCTATAAACCTTTAATCCCCCTCTTGGCGTGCCATTGTACTACATGTTTTGTTGTACTGAAACATTGCTTGCCTCCTTCGTAAGACTACGCTTCGCTACTGACCTGTACCATAGCCTGTACATTCATTCCCACTAATCATAAACTTGCATTTCTCTCGTCTTAATCTGTTCTTAAGATTTGTAACATCATCTTAGCAGACGAATTACGTGGCAGCAGCAAATTTGACGCTTATTCTTACTGCTGACACGTGCTTATTTTAATTTCTAATTTCTGTCACTTCTTTCTAGCTAATCGCGAAATTTTAAGATAATAGGTTTAGAACACTCTGGTTTACACGCGAATTTCTGCAATATAAGAGGTGATACGGTATAAAAAGGTACGGGCAGTTAATATATATATATATATTGCAAATTTTTGTATTTAGCCTACTTTTACGTCGCTTTACCATCACTTTGTTTAACCGCAACGATGAGAACGCATGATTAATTTATCACATTTCTTCCAACTTTTGGCTAATCGCTACAATGAAGATGAATGGCTACAAGTCTATGATAGTATTCGAAGTCGGGGTGCAGGAGGAACCCCCCCCCCACATTACCACCACCAACAACAAGCACAATCTAAGTATCATCCAACCTGCCACGATACGAAACGAACTTTTCTTCTGTCCCATCACATTTCGAAAACATTCACTTGTCCCATCTCCTTTTATGATACGAGACCGAAAATGTCTCGTCTCGTGAACAACACTAACATTAGCAATAAAAGCATCCCCCTAGCTGTCCGCAAAGTCTCGAGCAAACATCCTCCCATGTAACAATTTCCAGTTCAATGAAATGTCACTCACAAGGAAACAGTCATGCCCAGGTCGAGAGTCAAACCTGATATGATATGATTTTCTTTATTTTACTTCGCCTTTTGTGCCACTTTTGGCTAACTTACGAAGATGGAGATGAGTGATGATATGATGAAATTGATGAATGGACACTCACAAATATCCATGCCCAGGCCAGGATTCGAACCCGGGACCCCTGGCGTCGTAGCGCGAGAGAGCCAAACCTGGAACATGCGACTTCTTCAGATAAATCATGAATTTTGTGTATAATAATTACAACGCCAGTTCATTCCTGGTAATTCTGAATCTGCGGTTTGGTTTGCATATATAAGCAGGATAATATTCAGTTTTCGAGGGCTCGTACCGTCGAAACGAGGATTTTTTTTTTTTTTTTGTATTTATAATGATAAGCCTTTGCATACGTTGTTAATTCTATATTTTTCGAGACTTGAGACGAGAATTGCCCTCCCAAACCGAGACGAAACTGTCAATGAGACACTTACAAATAAACACGAGACAGACATTTACAACTCTCAACGAGAACGAGACCAAGGCTGGCATGTCTCGTCTCGATAGGATCTTTAGGGGTGAATTAATGCGTTCGAGGTAACGAGATGAGGCGGCTATTTTCGCAGTATAGAATTCAAAATATTTATATCGTACCATTTCAGTATGGGATATTGTTATACACATGGGCGTATATATACATACAATAATTATACATAAACTAAGTATTAATATTTACTGTGCAACTGATGTAATCTTCTCAGTGTATTTTCTCTTAATTGTCCAAAAATATTTGATCATAACTTGCGCAACAGAAATGAAACACAAACATTGCTTTATGGAAAATAGGCTTTATAAATAAAGTGAGGAATGTGAAAGTTCTTATTTTGCACTACATAGGTTACGGTAAATTTCGATAAATATAAGTTTAAAATATATATATTTTTGAAAGTTTTGAAATTTTACAAGCAATATTTCTCGCATGACCTGAGAACACGCACGCAGCAGATCCTTGCACGTGAGCAGCAGGGATATTTCATGGAAGGATGATCATTACAAAGCATAGCTTTCCTTTCCACTATTGCTCCTTCTTCCATTATTAAAATCTGTACAGATTTGTAAAACTGCAGCACATGTTCGCTAACCGTGGGCTACCCGCAGTAAACTGAACGCTCGAAGCAGACGACAAACGAGCTCTATCTAAGTCGTGACGTATTAACATGGCGTGGCATGTTCTCAGCGCAACGCTAACCTCGCAACTTTGGAAGTCTCGTTTTTGCCTTGAACTGGACGCAGAAAAACGCGAGAACTTGTAGGGGTCATTTTTCCAGGGTATTCGCGATTAAAATTAACCGATATGCCATCTTGTGGGATTTCCAGGAAGTACTGTAACTATGATACGTTGTGTTGAAGTCGTTTAAAGCATGGGGAATATGCGAGAGAGTAAGGGCTTTTTTTTGCTCTAAGTCAGAACAAATTAAAAGTTTTCATGTGTTTCCACCCCGTGGAATCAACAAAATGAAATTTGTTAATAAATCAGGGAAAACGTAATTGACAGAAGATTGGTGTGGGGGATATAACACTCTAATTCGGCAAGGAAATTACGAAGAATGCACGAGTCTGCTTACTTTATTTTTCGAGAGATAAATATATATTACCATGAAAGTAAAGTTTTAAAGTGTACTTTATAAATAAAGCTTTTTTTCTCGAAAAATCATGAAGCGTCTTACCCAATGCGCCAATGTATTACCGGTATTACGTATGTGTGAAATTTGGAACAGGTGCTAGTCGATTAAGAGAGAAGATGAAAATAGTTTGAGAATGAATTAATGTCAAATGTAACCAGAAAAAAAGGTGGACATGCTAATGTTACTGTTTCATTCAGTACGATGTCCTTTTTCAGTGAGTATAGCCTGGTCATGAAATCGTGAATATTATTATTAAACCAGCCTTTCTCTTTCGAGAAAGAACTGCAACGATATGTTTGCAATTTTCTCCTGTCCCAGCTTTTCAAGTACAGGACAATTTTAATTCCTTTATTTTCAAATAATTTCCGACAACCCCAGTTACGACATGACGCGCAGATGATACAGCACTGCTTTGGACAACCAGTGCGTATACATAGTTTCGTCTGCATTTTCCGTGTTATTTTTGCCTATCATAATTAAATGCTTCGTTCTCAGTACAGCTTCACGTTTGTTACAGTACCTGAAATTCACATCGCATTCGCAATATTTAAAAATAATGCGTAATTTAAATGTTTTCTACCATAGTCATGACAGCACGCTGCTATTTTGTACTACTGCTGCTGAATGTAAACAAGGATTTATCCTACTTAGAGCGGCCATATTGGAAGCGACACTAGCGGTCAGGTGGTAATTTTAATCGCGAATAGTTTTTAAAATTGTTGTAAAAAAAATGAGTGGAAATGTCCATTCCATGGACACTCACAGACTGTTCTCAGAAAGCATTTACTCGGTCGAGTCGCTGTCCTCCGTGGAAATATTTATATTAGGGGTGTTCGATATCCCGAAAACTCGGGAAATACCGAATGGTCATTTTTAAAAAGCTGTTACTTTTCGACGTTTTCTGCATTGTAAGTGTCTGACGTGTAGAATTCGAGATTTTCAGAGCTTCGGGAAATTTTCGACTTTGTCGGGAAATGGGGAATTTTTCCCGTACCGAATGTCAGGATTAATAATATTTCCCGTCCCGACCAAAAAAATTCTGTCCCGCACACCCCTAATTTATATGAACGGCTTGCGATATAGCGTAATTAGAGAGAAAGTTCAAGTAACGGAAGGTGATGCAATATTCCAGTTTTATTAATTGAATTAAAAAAATAGTGTTGTTTATTCCAAATAATAAATAATAAATGCAAATATGCACCGGAGTTTTGGAAAGTTGTGAAAGTGTGTGAAAATGAAATTTCGAGTTTTGTTCACATCAACTATTCTATTTCCATTCCATAATTAACAGCATTTCAAACACCCAAATTACAGCACCTTGAATAACGTAGTGTGGAGAACGACCCAAGAAAATGGTTCCCCAGACGGATGAAAACATAGATGACAGTGCGATTAGTACGAGTGCTAATTTTCTTATGAAAGTAATGTGGCTTAAGCCCCTATCATACGGAACTGGATTTCTAGTAGGAATGCCCTAGTTGGCACTGAACTAACTTTCTAGGTAGCAATCATGGCCGCCTGGCTGACTGCTTGACTGGTTTGGAGGAATAGGACCTGTTCTAATTGCTACTTGCTGTCCTCGACTGGATTCTGTGGAACAGCCAATCAGATCAAAGTTTCACCATGTGAAGATAATATGTGAGTGTACAAAGGAGCGCTTTTGTCTGTGGTTTCCGAGTGTTACTCCAGCAATGTATAACGTATACAGCATGAAAGGTGCGTTGAGTTACACCATCCGTTTTCCACACTACATTATTCAAGGCACTGTACCCAAATCTTGTCCAATCGTGACTCGACGGAGCCACATTGACCAGAGATTACCCAAAGACACTGATATTTTGATCAATGAGCAAACTGCGTCAAGTAAATGATCTGTCTGCTCATCGAGAAAAAATCTTGCTCAGCGAGCGTCGCTCAGATACTTGACGGGCTCCTGACTAATGAAGCGAATACTGGCTCTAGTGCAGTTGTTTACACAGGGAGAGTAGCTCGCTTTACCCTACTCGCTCCAGCTACTCTCCCGTCTACTCGACCAATGTAAACCAGCCTTTAAAGGGGCAAGGCTTGATCATCCACCAGTTAGGGCAAACTCAAAGATGAAGAGAAAAGAATTGTTCATCACAACCCCTCCCCCCCACACACACCCACAACTAAAGTTTGGATGAACACACAATAATTGATTTTTGTTTCAATGTCGAAAATTTGATTTTTTTAAAACTATATTTTTGAAAAACGTAAGCTTTTTACACAACGAAAACTGGCGGTATTTTACAATTGTCAGTCATAGCACAGGAACACAAACAAGCGAAGCAAATCGCGCGTGAAATCATCCAACACTGAAACTGAAGTCTGCATGTTGGAAGTTCCGAGTAGGGATGGCCAGATCCGGATCCTAGCGGATCCGAAATTCGCATCAGGATCCAGAAGTTTGGGATCCGGATCCGTTTTGCCATCCTACATGAGAACTTCTTTGGAAAGTAAGAATGTGTTTATAACATATTGTTACCTGCTAATATACATATATATATATATATATATATATATATATATATATATATATATATATATATATATATATATACACATTCTAAGGAAAGAGAAAGTATTTTCAATACAGTGAAAGCTCCAAGCAACTACGGCGTAGGGATATATATATATATATATATATAGTGTGTGTGCGCGCGTGCGCGATTTGTAATTAATACACTTACAAGGGAGGTCTAAGTCTGCCCCTGCGATTTCCATGAAACTTGGCAGGTCTATAGAGGGGTCCAAAGGAAGAAGTACGTGTTTTTGTGTTTCAGCTAAAAAACGGTTTTAGGGGGCAACCCCCCCCCCCCCTTCAGATGTCAAGATGAGGAGAAATTGAAGTGGAGATCTGGCCACGAAACCACGTAATTATGGCATAGGAAGAAACAGGGGGCATAGGGCCCCTATACACCTGCCAAATTTCATGGAAATCGGAGTGGGACACAGGCGTCAGATCACCACGTCAATTTGTCCTCATCTTGACATTTGAGGCGGGTTTTACCGCCTAAAACAGTTATTTTAGCTGAAACAAACAAACACGTATTTCTTCCTTTGGGCCCCTTTATACACCTGCGAGTTTTCATGAATATCGGAGGGGGACACAGGAGTCAAATGCCCACTTAAAATTGTCCTCATATTGACATTTGAGGGGGTTTGCCCCCTAAAACAGTTTTTTAGCCGAAACAAAAAAAAAAAAAAACACGCATTTCTTCCTTTGGGTCCCTTTATACATCTGCCAAGTTTCATGGGAATCGGAGGGCAAGACTTAGATAACCTCCCTTGTTATACGGCGCACGCTTTTAGAAGGAACATGAATTCGGCCAATACCCAGCCAGTGCTACTGCGCTGTTGCCAAACTAACGGCTAGCGCAAGGGAAGGACAGAAAATTTGCGATGTGTCCATTATTTTGATAATGCATGCACAGTATATATGCGTACAGTGAAATAATATAGTGAATATTTCTACACATGATTATAATATCATATCACTGTAGGATATACGTTAAACCCATACCTGAAAGAAGCTTGAAGGCATTTATTTATTTATTCATCACCGCTCTCGTCGTCTTCCTCGGTCTCCGCATGGACGTCCGCAGGATTTTTTCCAGGGAGGGGAAAGGAAGGTGCTTTTTTCCAGGGGGGGGGGGGGCAAACAAGGCACATTTTCCTCCATAATAGTGTTGTTCATCAAAAACCTTGCTTAAATTTGAATATCATATTCATGCAATAATTAACACATATTATTGTGGCTGTAATGAATTTATATGTGAAAAATATATAATTTTATGTTTACTTTCATTTTCCAGGGGGGGCACGGCCCCCCTCCCGGACGCCCATGGGTCTCCGTGTCACTGATTTCACTCATTTCCGAATCACTCTCCTGGAGGTTAATGATTAGATTTTGCACCCTTGGTGCCTGTACTACTGGTGCTAAGTTTTGAGTTGGTGTTTTAAGTCCACTTTATGCACAGTAAGGCTAATCGGGACTGGACCTACAGTTTAAAGTGGAATCCGAACCACTTGTGCCTCCACCGGGTATCGAACCCGGGATCCCTTGATTACAAGGCGAGGACGCTACCACTGCGCCATCGGGGAGGCCCACTAAGTTTTGAGAGTGACATTTAAAATAAAAAGAACACACGGAACACACACTATCGCACGAAAGGGCTGTATTTAATCTTTTCACAAACTGCTCTTTGTGGCGCACGAGTGAACGATAAGCGAATAATTTTACACCGGCCTTGCTACGAAAACGCTGAACTCAAACTGACCCAGGCTTGCAATGTTCGAGAACGCCCAGAACAATGAAGGGTCATTGTTTATATCGAGGCGAATTTAACACCCACAGTTTTCCCTAGACACAACAACTCAGCTGCATCAACACGGTGGCAGCGAAAAAAAAACAGGCTGAAGGAAATGAAAGGTGTTTCCCTTGTTTCTTCAAGGAACGATAACTCCGGCTGTAGGCGACGGAAATTCATGGGACTTGGACAGTCAGGTTCAAAATGTCTTTCCCCATCTTATGATGAACCTTAAAGTGGCGAGTTTTATGAAAACTTCTTGCGCGCAAGAAAAATACAGAACACGGCTTATAACTTCCGCGCCGTAGTCTCCTAACTGTACAACGTTGCACTCCTGCCATTGGTTGATCGCCACGCACACCCTCTGCGTGGCCCCACCCGATATCGCTTCTAAAAGCGTGCGTCGTATAGTCTTACACTTTGTAATTATATAACACTGCATATATTATAATGTTTTATTTTAATTTTTAAAACTGTAACTGTAGAACAATTGTATATTTTTTGTATAACATCTATATCTTGTTAAATATGTTAAAGGTTTCATCCTGGAATGGAATGTCTCACATTTATGTGTGTTTCCATTTCCAATACATTCGAATGAATACATATTCATTTCAATGGCATTTACAAAATCACCTCTGACATTTTATGTTAAACGAGTACGGTTATTTTTGTGCACGAGTGTGTTAGCCGATGAGTAGCAAAGTATTTTAGGAACAACACTTGAAAAAAAATCTTGAAGGACTAACTAATGAAAAATTTCTTGGTAATCGAAGATCATAATACCTTTTAAGGTATGGTAATATTATAATGGGATTCAGATACCAAACTCTCGGATCCGTAACTTTTGGATCCGGATCCGATCCGAACGAATCCGGATCCGTTTGGCCATCCCTAGTTCCGAGCAGACTCGGAACAACCAGAAATAAAACACCAGATATGGTTTGCAACTCGCTAAGATGCCAACAATGGAAAGGCACATGACATTCGAAACGTTTCATTGCAGTTGAAATTAAAAGGCTAAAGAAAGAAAAAAGGATGACTCACTTTCATGTTTGCAAACATAAAATGTACAAAACTGCTCAGACTCACTGCCATTGTTAGTGCACTGAACCTTATTCTAAGCGATTTGTCTGCTTTTACCTTGTATTAATGCAAACAGCACCCCCCCCCACACACACTCCCTTCCAAACAGATTCTAAAGGCATAAGAGGTTGTGTTTTATTTCAACCCCATCACCACAGGTAGATAGAAAAACTGTACGTAATAACTAGGACTCGGATAGTTATACACTAAAAAACGCAAAATATGCATGCAAATATGCACTAAAAAGTGTAAAATATGCACTTTCAAAACCCCTTTAATTTATAAATGCTGTATATTACAAACTAAGGTGCGTTGCAAAATGATAAGAACGATATGGAATTTGAACATATCGCGGGAACGAAAAGGAAACAGGAAACGAAAGTGATGCAAACTGACAGAGAGAGGAAAGCATGTTATGAGAAACGTGGTACTGTTCACGGAGATGTGTATGTGTAACAGCAGGCAAGGTCGAAGTCAAAAGAGCGTTGCAAAATGATAAGAACCGAGTGCGATTACCCAAGTAGATGTCGTTGCCATTGGCTACAGACGGCGCTGTTGCAGCTAGCGTGCAGATCGCGAGGTATTCATGCCCTGTTGAGGAGTACGACAGCATTGATGAAGGTGCAGAATGGACCGTCGAGCAGGATTGTCGGAACGTGAAAAGGGGCAGATATTGGCATATAAGGAAGAGGGAGTGTCTTCGAATTAGATTGCGCGCCGAATTTGTCGCAGCGCCTGTGTGGTGAACAATTTCCTAAAACTTGAAGACAAGTATGGAACGAAGAAAGCACCGGGAAGGTTGCGGAAATTGATGCCTCAACAGGAACGTGGCGTCCTGAGGAAGTTGGCTGCTGGTGAAACATCCCTCAGACAGTTGGCTCGTGATCCTCATATTCATGTGCATCAATCAACGCTATCACGGGCTGTGAAACGCAGAAATTGTCTCCGATATCGCAAGGCCAAACGAAAGCCACGACTCGCAGCACAACACAAGGAGCGTCACGTGTCCTGGGCGAAGATGCACATGGCGTGGAAGGAGGAATGGCAGAGGGTACTTTTCAGTGATGAAAATAAATTCCATTTGGATGGTCCCGATGGCTGGATATACTATTGGCATGATCTCCGCAAAGAGGAAAAGATCTCCAAGAGACAACAAGGAGGACAGTCTGTAATGGTGTGGGGTGGGTTTGGTTATCATGGGAAAACGAATCTCGCCTTTCCCACAGGCCTTATGAATGCGCTCGGATATCAAAACGTCCTAACGGACAATCTATTGCCATTTGCCAATGTCATTGGTGGCGATCAGTGTCGTTTTCAGCAACACAACGCCACTATACATACTGCTGAATCGACTATCTTCTGGTTTCTTGGAAGGAATGTGCATGTCATTGATTGGCCTGCGATTTCCCCTGACATTAACCCCCATGGAAAACCTGTGGGGGTCTTCTGTGTCGTTCAGTGTACGCCAATGGAACCCAGTATAACAACGTTCATGGCCTGAGGAATGCTACCGTTGCTGCATGGGATGCTCTTGATGCTAATCTATTGAATACGCTGGTGGATAGCATGTGTGATCGGGTCTTCAAAATGGTGTACTGCCATGGTTCGTGTATTGGCTATTAAAGTAGGTCTGGGATGCCGTTCTTATCATTTTGCAACAGTCAACATGGTCACTTTTAAGGTTCGTTGCTTTGTACCTTCTCCTTGCCTGCACATGACTTCTGGTCAACACGTTTTCTCTTTCTGTACATTAGGCGAGCATTGCAATGTGCTGTGTGCCTGTACCTGTAACTTAGTAAACGTGTCACGCTTACTTTTTGATTTGTTCTTATCATTTTGCAACGCACCTTATGAAAGATTACATGCCAGGCAATGAATATGCATTATTCTGAATGCTCATTCGCTACACAGATTCTTTTCAATTAATATGGATCTGCGTTAAATGATACAAAATACATTACAGATCATGATTGCATTTGATAACAACATGATGTCTCAAATTATCGAAATTGAAACTCCTTCAGTTTTCAGCTAGAATCAGGGACGGCGCCAGAAATTTTCGACCGGGTGGGCAGAACCTCCATAGTGATAGATTAGGGTGGGCAGTATAAATAAATGTAAGATCATATATAGTATATATGTATATGTAAGACGTATGTATCCCCCTCTCTCTTACACTCCCGATTTTCCTCTTACTTCTTTTCCTCTTTATTCTTTTCTAATCTATTGTCGCATCTTGTTCCATTTCCTTTCGCTTTGTCTCTGATGCACACAATTATTTCAAGGAAGTGTTTACCCATGCGCAGCCATACATTCTAATCACATTCTTTCATGCATGTTAATACAGTAAAATATATGTGAATTAGGTTTAAGCTTGTGTTGCAAATACAAGGCACATATTTGATTTTATGTATTCGGCGACAGTGATAGAAAGTGCGATGGTAGAGAATCGTGAAGTTTCTCGTAATTTAAATACATGTTCCTGAGTGTAGTATTTTCATCGTATGAGTTTTTGACTGAAGGACTTTTCTTACTCTTTGGGGGTTACTTTTCTTAACTTACAAGGTTTATACAACTGACAAATTTTTCTTAATTTTTTTCAGTGGCGGCGATTGGGTGCCAACATTTGAAGGGCAGGCGCAATATACTTTTTCTTGGTAGAAAAGGCTTAGCATAAAGAGGCCATAGTGCGGCCGCAAAAAGTGACAAAATGTGGCGGGGGAACTGTATCTCCCCCTCCCTTCGCGATCATACTAATCGCCGCCACTGAGTGTTTGGATTAAAATGAACGTCTTATTAGAAATGATTTAAAACAAACACGGAAAACCAATTCTTTGTTCATTGTCCATGAAGTATTCTTAGGCTAATGAAAGGCTATTTTGACAAAATATCAATCATAAATAATAAACAAGTAAGATTGAAAAATCTGTTCAGAATTGAAGAGATTATTAGCTAAGTTGCTATTCGTTTTCTGAACTGTCATGTTACTAATGCGAGAGAAGCAATACACGAATGGATACATTAACATACGGTATTCTTTGAGGTAACAAAATGATTAGGACACAAGGAATTCATCGAAGTTGATCACCGTAACAATAATTATTCATCTATTTTTCATAGATGACTTGGGTTGTATGGCGTGACCATTTCCAACACACTAAAATGTCAACCTCGATCCTGTGCAGCATACCCTGGAAACTTTAATCTTTCAGGGCAACGAGTCCCTGGCGCCTGGAACCACAGTCAAAGTAATAATTTATGAGGGTTTGCATTTTGAGTATCAGCATGTGTTTGTTTTCGCCCCTTCGTTACTTTAATCTAATCACCATTGATCGTCGTCATTATCAAAATTAGCAGAAAAATGACTTACAACAAATCAACCACAACTTACTCTTCCAAAAATGGAGTTTCATTAGTTCATACTTCTTAGAAAGTTGAGGTGGTAGTTTGAATTGCACAGAGTTTCATTAGTGGATCAAGGCAGCTAATTCCGTGAACAATGATGTTGTTTTCCGAATGTCTCAAATATTTGTCTCAGGAAATCACCCTCTTAAAATAGACGCATCTTCTGTGGTGATAAAATGACACGTTTGGTGCGAGTTCTTTCTGTATATTTTCCCCAATAGCATAACGCTGTCGCATTATAATGAAGATGTACTGTGTTCGACTCCCCCCCTCCTCTGGTGGAAGCACAATGCACACTGGTTCGGACTACACGTTAAACTGTAGGTTTAGTACCGATTAGCCTATCTGAGCATAAAAGTGGGCTTAAAAGCAAACTAACAAAATCGTCTTCTAGATAGTTCTTGACGTAACTTTCTCTTCTTTACTTCAGCTGCATCTACATTTTCTGTTGACTTTTTCGGCTGATTCATGTGGCAAAATTTATGTGTGGAACCAGGATTTCTAAATAGGACAAGCCATTCATTAGCAATTGAATAATTCTGTACATTATTCCATACATAACTGGTTTATTAAAATTTATTCACTTCGGTATTGTAGTAATTATTATGATTCCTTCTTATTAGTAGAACGAATATGAAGTTGATATTTCGCATACCATATTGATATTTGAAGATGACAAGTATATAAAATTGTAATGAAATAAAAAAGGGACACTTCTGGAATTTCAATGCAGAGCTAATTAAAACTATATTATACTCTCTAGCATACTTAAACCCGAAGGTTTATGGCTACATCATCCCTCCATCCTCGTCTTGGCCTTCCTAATGGTCTCTTACCATCAGGTTTCTCAACAAGATTCCTGTAAAGTATTTTTTCCTCTGCCATTCGTGTCACATGGTCTGCCCATCTAAGTCTTCTTGACTAAATTATTCTAATAATAATTAAAAAGTGCAAATAATTGATTGTGTTGCTGGAGGAAGTAACGCTAAGATAATGTTTTTATATATTTATTTAGAGATTATTTTAACCATACCCAGGTCGGGATTTATATACGTATGTGGAGACCCGGAGCAGAAGTCCTCAAGTTCACCCTAAATTCTGATCTAATCTTGATCATACCCTGAATAATTTTGAGCCTCCTAAGCCTATTAGCTGCTTTTAATCATGGAAGTATTCATTTGATCAAAGTTTTTGTTTCAATAGTTCTAGTAATTACTTTCACTTTCAAATTACAAAATTGGCTTTTTATGGGTTGATAATATGTGAACATTTCTAGCATAGAAGATAACATTCACAAGTAAAATATACATGTTATGCACACCGGAATACACTTATTTTCATATATCCCCAAGTATTTGTACTTATTGAATTTGATTGGGTGGGCAATCGGGTGGGCACAGGAATTTTTGGGTGGGCGCTTGCCCACCCGTGCCCACCCCTGTCGCCGTCCCTGGCTAGAATAGTCTTATATTCAGAAAACACACGTTCCACTTTGCAAGATACAAGTGGACTGTATTTTAGGGCAACAAAGTCAGACACATGAAGTTCCAGGTCATCCACACGTTGTCCATTTGTATGCAGAATTTTGCAAACTTTCACCATTGTTGCAAACCATTGTTTGCTTTCAATACTGCATCCAATTTCTGTAAATACACAGGATCTTCAACCTGAGCGAGGACCTCTTTTTGTTCTATAATTTTGATGCTTGTTTGAAGTTGTTGAAGGAAGAAAGACAGAGAAAAGATAAAGAAAAGAGAAGCGAGGAGAAAAGAGGATAAATAAAGCACTAATACTGAATAGCAGACCCAACTCAATAACACAGTATAAACATCCCGTGCACTGATAAACTCAAACAGAAGTGAACATAGGCCCTGTCCGGATTGGCAAGCGCTCCGTCCCGTTCTCTCCCGTTGCTCTCGCGTGCCGTCGAAGTCACGTCCAAGTCGTCCGAATCTACATGTCCCCTTGTAGTACGGTTGTCACTTTTCCCGCTAGGTGTCAGCCCGAACTTCACCCACCGCGCTCTGGGGCGCAGGCGCATAGCACGGAAGCAGAAGGCAGACGCCAAACAAACATGACAATGATTTCCACCTATTTACTACTCATATTAAAAATGTAACACGCTATTTCATCATTTACAATTTTTCTACATTTAGTATTATTGATAAAATGTTAAAGTATAACTGAGTTTTACATCCTCTAATCAGTATATGTTGCCTGTACAAAGTGAAAGTTAGAATATGGCTGCCAAGCGCAGCGTCACAGCGAGTTCAAGCGTGCATCTGTCGCGCCTCTCTGCTCTTCCCTCCGACTCCACGTCTGCCGCGAATTCGGACAACGGAGGTTGGCTGAATCCCCGGATGGAACGGTGCTCTAGGTGACATCTGCTGCCGATTCGGACGCGGCCATAGCGTAGACTCACTACGTCTGGTAGCCGACAGTGTTGCTAACCATTTTCCGGCAATGTCCCTACAGACGTAGTCAAAATCTCCCTACAACTGACCAAATGAACCTACGCCAAGTAAAGCGACTAAAAAAACAACACCTCATGAGCGTGCAAGACAGAAGATAAAATGTACATATTTACTTACCAAATCTTTCTGCTCGGTGCTTCCACAATGGACATTTCCACTCAATTTTTTTTTACAACAAATTTAAAAACTACACCCTGGAAAAATGACCCCAGCAAGTTCTCGCGTTTCTCTGCGTCCAGTTTAAGGCAAAAACGAGACTTCCAAAGTTGCGAGGCTAGCGTTGCGCTGAAAACACGCCACGTCATGTTAATACGTCACGCCTTAGAGAGAGCTCGTTTGTCGTCTGATTCGAGCGTTCAGTTTACTGCGGGTAGCCCGCGGTGAGCGAACATGTGCTGCAGTTTTACAAATCTGTACAGATTTAAATAATGGAAGAAGGAGCGAAAAGGAAAGGAAAACCACGCTTTGTAATGATCATTCTTCCATGAAATATCCCTGCTGCTCACGTGCAAGAGAAATGAAAGGGTTCTGCTGCGTGCTTGTTCTCAGGTCATGCGAAAAAATATTGCTTATAAAATTGGTTGCTGACCAAACTTTCAAAAATATATATATTTTAAACTTATATTTATCGAAATTTACCGTAACCTATGTAGTGCAAAATAAGAATTTTCACATTCTTCACTTTATTTATAAAGCCTATTTTACTATATTTTCCATAAAGCAATTTCAGTTTGTGTTTCATTTCTGTTGCGCAAGTTATGATCAAATATTTTTGGGCAATTAAGAGAAAATACACTGACAAGATTACATCAGTTGCACAGTACATATTAATACTTAGTTTATGTATAATTATTACAAGGAGATAATGTGTGTAACCAAGGACGTATTTAAGGGGAGTTCAACGAATCCACCCTCCTTCGGTTCAGTAAAATTACCAGAGTTACCTGTTCATCCGCTTGTTCATAAAAAATTCTTCGGACTTATTTTATTCTCTTTATTTAGAGACGTAGGACGGGATACGGATGGGAAGGAAATTACGTAATTCCACACACCAGATGGGACTGCAGACCAAATGTCTGCAATTTCCTGATAGTTTTGGAATTTCTGCGATAAGAAACTGTATTGAGACTGTCAAATCAGTTATTTTTCCCCCTCGAGTCATCTTAAAGATATTTGGTTTTTAAAAGCGCAGTGACACAAAATGAACAGAAAAGTATCAATACTAGCGTGACTTTGTGACTGCATACACACAACTTTGTCGGGTCCAGCACTCCCTGCTCTCCAACAAGCTTCTGGCCAGCAGTGTCCTGGATTTTCACTTACGAAATAAAGCAACACTAATCATACCAAAAGTTGATCACCCCCCCCCCCCACGTGAACTATATATACACCCATGTGTATAACAATATCCCATTCTGAAATGGTACGATATATTTTGAATTTTGTACTGAGAAAATAGCCGCCTCATCTCGTTACCCCGAACCCATTAATTTGTTGGTTCACAACTTCACCACTAAGGATCCTATCGAGACGAGACATGGCAACCTTGGTCTCGTTCTCGTTGAGTTGTAAATGTCTGTTTCCTGTTTATTTGTAATTGTCTGATTGACAGTCTCGTATCGATTTATAAACATCCGTCTCGGTTTGGGAGGGCAATTCTCGTCTCAAGTCTCGAAAAATATAGAATTAACAACGTATGCAAAGGCCATTATAAATACAAAAAAAAGAGAAAATTCTTAATATATATATATATATATATATATATATATATATATATATATATATATATATATATATTTGACTCCTCGTTTCGACGGTACGAGGCCTCGAAAACTGAATATTATCCTGCTTATATATGCAAACTAAACCGCAGATTCAGAATTACCAGGAAATAAACTGGCGTTGTAATTATTATACACAAAATTCATGATTTATCTGAGGAAGTCGCATGTTCCAAGTTTGACTCTCGAACTGGGCATGACTGTTTCCTTGTGAGTGACATTTCATTGAACTGGAAATTGTTACATGGGAGGATGTTTGCTAGAGACTTTGGGGACAGCTAGGGGGATGCTTCTATTGTTAATGTTAGTGTTGCTCACGAGACGAGACATTTTCCGTCTCGTCTCATAAAAGAAGATGGGACAAGTGAATGTTTTCGAAATGAGATGGGACAGAAGAAAAAGTTCGTCTCGTATCGTAGCAGGTTGGGTGATACTTAGAATTTGTTTGTTGCTGGTGGTGGTAGTGTGTGTGTGTGTGGAGGGAGTGTCCTCCTGCACCCGACTTCGAATACTGCTTGTAGTCATTCATCTTCATTGTAGCGATTAGCCAAAAGGGGGAAGAAATGTGATGTTAGAGAAGATACATACTAAATTAACCATGCGTTCTCATCGTTGTGGTTAAACGAAGTGACGGAAAAGCGACGTAAAAGTAGGGTAAATACAAAAATTTGCAATATATATATTAACTGAAGAAAACTGTCATTTACTGAAGGAAATTTAAAAACTCCCCATACCTTTTTATACTGTTCACCTCTTATATTGCAGAAATTGCCGTGTAAACCAGTGTTCTAAACGTATTATTTTAAAATTTGCGAAGAAAATATTATGACGAAAATAATTGTAATTCCAGAAAAGGCATTCCTATAACATTAAGTTCTTGCTAGTCAGAACCAACCTATATATTCGCAATGAACAAGGCTGTTCACGTGTTCAGCCATTGACTGTTACAAGTTTTGCTTTGTCACCCTAATGGGAAAACCCTCTACCGAGTGGCTGAATTATAGTAAATACTGCTATACTGCTAGGGCATAATTCATCTCCAAGAAATGGAGCACAGATTTTTGCACTGGAAGTTACAAGATACTTGTTTTACACAGTAACAAGTGACCTTGCTGTCGCTTCCGTGGCTCATGCTAAGTTGATGGGACGATCAGAAGCCCCGCCTGCACGCATTTCTAAGTGATGTCGTCAGAGGACCTCGTGTCTGTGGAGAGGACGTTTTCAAATCCGTGACGTAGGAGGTGAATTTCAGCGGTGTTCGAAGGCGTGTTTCTCGAGAACCAAAACAAATATCGCCAAGATATTTTGCACATCTCATGTTTGTGTCATTATCTGTAAAATGAATGGATTTAAAACGTTTTTCATGTCAAAGTCGAAATTACAATACAGGACCCCTCCCCGATTTTTGTAATATCTCGCATACTCACTAAATGAGGCCTCCTAATCACGAATTTGAAGTTAACATTTGGGGGTCACAAGTAGAAATTGCAAAATAAGTGAAATTGAGTGGTCCGCGATCGGCACGATTGCACGTTATTTCCCGGAAGATCTTGTGTTTCCAATATTTAAAAAACGAAATATACATTCCTGATATTACTACGGCCCCAAATTTTAACTATGTTTGCCTATCCTAACCTAACCTTACCGTGAATGGTTCGCGGGGCTATCCGTCAATGGTTTGTGGGTGCATGGTTTTTCGACCCCAAATTTTAACTATGTTTGCCTTGCCTAACCTAACTTAACCTAACATTACCGAGAATGGTCAGTGGGGCTATCCGTGAATGGTTTTGCGCTAATTGTGATTACGAACCGATAAAAAATCTTATTTTCGTAGCACTTTAACGGCAAACGTTCATCACCGAAGACGCTATTTTAGTATCCTGCAATTTTACGATCGATACACTGTTGCCAAACTTACCTGTAATCAAATCAGTCCACATTCCACATGTTCTTCTATATCGTGATTGTCACTGTCACATGTAAGCACCTTCTTTGGGCAATATACCGAAATCCATAAGTTTATTAATTAGCCCACGGCAATCCTCCTGCACACTCCACCTAAAAATCTATACATTAACAACTTTTTTACTGTTCTCTTCCGCCATTCTTACACGATCCATGCTCTCCAAGTATGAAATCAACAGTGTGGCAACGCTGTAGACAGCGTAACTAATTGCGAACGTCAATTGTTCATATCAACAAATATGGCTACCATACTTGTATACGGAGAATCATTGCGAGAATTGAAAAGCTTATTTTACAACTTCTACACGTTAATGAACAATTTTTTCACCTCACCCCAAAATGTTAACTTGAGATAAATCACGACTAATTATTTCGTGAGTATAAGACGTAGCATAGAAATTACAAAATGGTCCGGTATTGTAAATTCTTGCCTTAATGAATAATAGGGCTGTGCGGGACAGAATTTTTTGGGTCCGGACGGGAAAAATTTGCAATTTCCCAACCAAGTCGGGAAATTTCTGTAGCACTGGAAATATTGAATTCTACACGTCATTTTCACTTTAAGTGTTTGTTTTTGCATTTGTAGAATAAAAACTTAAAATTTCCGATAAGGTCCAGAAACTTACAATGCAGAAAACGTCGAGAAATAACGACTTCTTAAAGTGACCATTCGGTATTTCCCGACGGCTCGGGATCTCGAAAAGTCGGGAAGTCATCGCGAAATTTTTTTCCCGATCCCGGTCCCGACTTTTCTGGATCCGCACACTCCTAATGAATAACGTTGAGTCATTTACTGTTGATTATGTTATTTGAAGTCATACATTCTGCTGCTGCTGCTGTGAACAGATAGATATTGGTTGGTGATGCTGCATTTCCTGCAGTCTTTAACAATTCTGGTTCCATTCTATTTCTCTTCTTTGTTTTTGTATCACCTAACATTGAAAATATTATTTACGTTTCTGCGTTAGAATGTGACAATGTTAGCACTATTTTCGCGAGAGTGGAAATGTTTTAAAAAAAGAACTTGCCTTGAAAGTCCTTGGTAACCGATAACATGTTTCAAAATTCTGATGGAGATTTGTTGGTTAGTTCTTATTTCTCCTCCTCGCTAAAGTATCCAGATAAACTAATCCATTTATTCCAAACCGAGCACGAAGAAAGTGCAACTGACTGGCGAGTAAGCTTTGCACTTTTGCACAATAAAATGTTATTTTCCAAGATTAAAAAAGTCCCTACGTTTCCCCTTATTTGGTAAAATCTGTCCCTACGCGGGCGAAATATAGTGAAAAGTTCCTATGCGTAGGGACATGTCCCTACAGTTGGCATCACTGGCGACAGGTATCGCGTTCGTTCAGTATGAAGCGCCCTCTCACGGCTGACAACTCCCCCGACCCCCGATAAGCTGCCGGCGCTGTCACAACTACTGAGGATAAAGTAGCGATGTCTAATCTAAGATTAGTTAGATGTTAGAAATAAGGTGTCAGAAATATTTGTATTTGGGAGGGCACCTTTTCCAGCATCCTTGCGACAAGTTACGTGCTTATTTCAATTGTAATTGTAACTGTAATTGTGAAAAGTGGAAACATTACAAAACAAGCTGTTTTTGTTTTACGGACTTCCTGTAACACAATTTGCCGGGACTTGTTGCATGAAGGGGCCGCTAAGCGGCCAGCACTGTATCGGTAAACGACTGAAATAACCTCCCTGTACTTGCTATGAAGGTTTGAGAAGAGACTGTCAATTAATAAATAAAATAGTAGGTGTTCCATAGCATGCTAGATAAAAATGTATTTTTCATAGTTGTTAGTTCCAAATATTATTTAACAGAATTTTTGGCCATCAATCACTGTTGTTGTTACAATAAAATATGATAATTGTAATAAATTGTATAATTAAATAACACTTCAAATAATAAAGTTAAACCTTGGGTGTCCGCAATAAATACATATTTAAATGAGACATCTGCTAAATAAAAGATTAAGAACTGTTGGAATAGACAAGGCATCACAAACATCTATTTGCATTTGCATACAATGTTCATTGGATATTATCCATTGTTTAATGCTTTAAACTATACCTATGCTAACACTACATTTGGAGAGAGCAACCAGTCTTCAGGTGAAATTTATTTTGCCGGTGGTGGAAATCGAACCTACAACAGACCTACAATTTTTACTACAAATCCATTGCTCTAACCAATTACCCCCGGAATTCTGTACCAAATATTTGCTCCAAAATGGCACCAAGTACCAGATTTAAATTTTCCAGGAAGGAAAAAAAATGCTAATAGGAGGAAACAATGTACTTTCAAATGCAGATTGATATTTCCCAGACTTGTAACTGGAT
This sequence comes from Lepisma saccharinum, assembly GCF_977018435.1. Classification (NCBI taxonomy): domain Eukaryota; kingdom Metazoa; phylum Arthropoda; class Insecta; order Zygentoma; family Lepismatidae; genus Lepisma; species Lepisma saccharinum. Next base: position 8,986,365 of record NC_139253.1, read on the forward strand.
GTTTGTGGAATGCTCACCAGCATTTTATTATCTTGTGTGGCTCTATTCACTTCTAATATTTCTAGTGAATCATGTGATGGAAAAAATGCATTTAACTCTTTTAACTGTTATTGTCAAGTCATATATGACCCAATACGTAATTTAGCAATGTCAACTAAGTCATATTCTGGCGATGCACTTGAAATTTTTCAGTTTCCAATGCACATTATATTTGTTGTTCCAAAGCTAATATGAAATGTGTTTTGAATTACATTTAGATTTAACAAAACTTTACCTTTACTTCATTGGGTCAGATGGTATTAGTATGACAAAAATCACAACAGCAGTTAAAGAGTTAAGCTGATGCAAGTATAAATTAAGTAAAATGCTTATTATAATATCATTTTTTATTATTATTTTTGTTAATATTATACATGAACATATACAAATTCCAGTTTTTTAACACTTTCACTATTAGGTACACATTCTTGTCTTGAGCAAATGCCCATTAGTTTCTTCCCACCCCACATACACCAATGCAAACAAAAACAGATTTGCAAAGTTGGAAAAAGAAAAGTATATATATGTTTTCAACAACACAAAAAATATCGCCCTGCTTTCAAGTAACAATGCTATCCTTAGAAGCACAATTAATTTCAATATACAAAATTGTATACAGCAATACTGTTGCTGACAGTTTTTCACATCATCAGACAATAAAATGACAAATTTTACATACGTTTCTAAGCATGTAGAATAATAGAGGCTCACAAATTTAAATCACATGAAAGAAAATTCCGAATTGATATTCTGTTTTGTGCAATAGGATATTTTGAGGAAAAGGCATGGTACAACAAACACACATTCTGAAACTCAGAATTCATATTTGTTATTTTATCATGGCCTTATCCTAACATACCCTAACCACTGGAACAACACATCAGAAATCAAAAGCAACTTGCAAACTCTTGCTTTGGTCAGTGAAGTAAGAATCAAGGAACAATATTAAAAGAATTCATTACCACTTCATTTTTCACTTCAGCATAGAAAACTTGCTGATGGGTCATGTACTCGGATGCTACTCGAATGTTATGCATAAATACACTATTTGATTTCTTCCTTAAATGTCTTCTCTCATCACCGAGTATTTTAAAACATTCTTCCTGATCATATTTTCCCTTTAAACTTTTTAGTATGAGAAAAGTCAATCTGAAGGTAATGAAAACTTTTACTTATTGCTTTAAAAATAAATGTTCACCCAAGTTTTACTTTACAAATAACAAGATACAAGAAATTATACTGAAGAAGCAGCTATCACTCTTACTGCGAAGTTTCCATTTACATTCATGTGGCGAAGGATTTCCTTTTGTTTCCAGATGCTCTCACTTATTTTGCTCCCGTTGGATGCATTTCACTCATGTTCAGTATAATAGCAGAAAGGTGGATATATTTCTTTATTGGTGATAACACACTAAACTAGAATTATACACTATTTTCTGTACCTATGTTCAACTTTCAAATACTTATGCAGTTTAATCACATGTCCATATATGATGTTTCAGTACCAATCAAGAGGAGAAAACTCATTGAAGGAAATCTTGTTATCCATGATCCAAATATAAGCGACGAGCCTCAAATTGTCTTCAAAATACTAGCAACAAAAAACATTACAAATATTAATTCTGTGTATGTAGAAGAGTGCAAATCTGGTTTACAAATAAATTGTATCAATACTAGGGAAGGAAAGGATTTTACAAGAGAGCTAGGTAAAAATTCACAAGTGAAGTCAAGTGCAATGCCCTATATGCCCCTTCCTCAAAGTGAATGGTGCAATAACAAAATAGTAGAGTAACTGCAGTAATGGATGACATTCAACTTACACAGTGCACTTTGGGAAGAAACAGTTGAATACGTATGAAGTAAGTCCGGCAAATAGATTTGCGGGTGTTTAGGGAAGCATATCAGAAGGTTTCTTGCAGCAACAAAATTTGCAATATTTTATATGTACATATTCCTCATATGATCATGATAATAATACCTTGAATCACTTTGTCAAAGACCACACGCATACTGCTTACCCAGCATGCTTGCCAGAAATATGGTCGCAAGTGTTATTTCGCGCAATGAATTGTGGGGGGAGTTGTTTGCTGAATATCATCCATTACTGTTAACAGGTAAGTTGAGGCATGAAATGAATGAGAAACTATCCAAGTTTCCAAACCGCTTCTGGTGCATGACTCCACTAGATAACACTTGGAACAGAGAAAAGCATTCTTCATGGTCGAATTTGCACCAGCATGGTTAGTAGCTGCGCTGGCATCTCTGATCCATCCATCAATTTTTCAGCTCCATGGTCACGGAACCTGGACACCTCAAATGATGCATCTCCGCTAGTTGAATCAAAATCCAAAGATAGACTGAGACATATTTGAACAGAAATAGGCTATTGTCTCGATGTCCAATGTGAAAGGTGGTGCTAAAGCTTTAAGAGTTTCTCATACTTATTATATTTATTGCATCTTACTGTGAATCAATTACTGAATGATTGATTAATATTTTTCATTACACCACTCACTTTGATTAACCTGAAGTGGTGTATTCTGAACATTTGACCTGGTTTATTGCAACAATTATTACTTAGTGCATACATTTATTACATATTAATTAGATATAAGAGAAATGAAACACCAATGCAAGCATTCAAGTAAAACAAAAACAGAAATCTGACAACTTCAAATATTTAGACAATGTCTATAAATTAAAAAAAGTTATGTTCTTTATATTAATTGTGACATTGAGGACAAATGGTGATTACATGAAATGGATGAAAAAACAACAAAACATACATGTCTTGGCCAGAACTCAAGTTTAGAACCTTCAGTGAGATCAAAATCAAACACTTCTCACCTTCTGATGTATCTTACTGGTAGCCACAAAATTGGGCAGGTAGAGCAGAAGGACATTGGTGTGATTGTGGAAAAGGCAGTGGACAAAAATCGCTTGTAGCAATGTCCATCACGCAGTGTTGCCTAGTATGAGCATTGACGCCTTCTAATAAGAAACACTGTACTCACACTTACTTACCCTTACATCCACCTACATACAATCATAAACATGTAGTTTGTTACTTTACATATAGTTTAACAGAAAACCTCGAGAATTGCAGCTTGATAAGTAAGCTGGCCTTCAGCTTTGAACTGTGGTGAAATTAATATTAGTGTGTGGAATTTGGTGACAAGAGATGATGATCTAATGAACAAGTTTTTGCATAAACAGAACTTTAAATCAACATAAATTGTATATTATTTTCATCTACATGTGTAAATTGCTCAAATTTTCAGAAAAGAACAACTGCTTTACAACTCAAACCTATTCAAAGTAAATCGTTTTAAAATCTGATGGTGACAGAAAGAAATGAGTGGGGAGGCAGTGAGAGGTATTTTCTGGATGTCAGTTGAATTTAATATACCCCTAAAAAGATATGTGAGCTAAATATTTATTTTTATTTATTTACTTTTATTTGGGATTACCACTTTTTGCAGTTTTCCCCATATCCATGTACTGTACATAAACTTACATATTTCTTTTTTACTTTGTATACATTATAATTATTAAAAAAAACATGGATAGGAATTACTCTCACTAAATTGTTATGCCACATTTCCTAAAAAAATGATAATAGTTAGGTTCAGAAATCAAAGATTTCAAACACTGTGGAAGAGGAATTGCACAGTTTACAAGTGTTTTGTAGAATGTCTCTCTTGTATGTATCTATTACACTTAAATATAATATGGTGTATAACATATTTTCCTTATTGCCACATATACAGTTTGGGTTTTGTACAATCCGAATCTTCCGTAAATGACTTTTAGTAGTTGTATGTCCTGACCTAATAGGATTTAGCAATCAATACTATCACATTCCTTGTACCTTTAACTTTTGTAAACCAGGGCCTGATTCTATTGAAATTAGCTAACCTCTGATAAAAACTGCCTGCATTTTGAAATTCAGTTTTGCACCATTCCTTTCAGTTTCCCTTCAATTTTTTCTTCACCCTCAGTAAAAGGCCTGTGTACCATCAGCTCCAGGACAGGTTCAATTTCGCTAGCTTGTTTTACATACATATCTGCCATTTCATTTCCCAAATTTTGATAATATGCTTTAGCCCAGGATAAATGAATTATCTTTCTTCTGTTTCTTAAATCCTGTAAAGTTTTACACAGTTTATGATATGTGAGCTAAAAAGAACGCTCTTCATCATCTTTTTCTTCTTTTTTGGGGGTAAGAGGATGCACTAGTTTATCACAACATCTGTTATTGTTTTCAACCTATGTAATGATTGAGGAAAGGGATGCAGTCAACCTGAGGTATGCACTGTAAGCTTTGGGGAAGGAAAAGCAAAATATCTCCTCTGCCATAAGAAAGTCATTAATTTAGCACTACCCTTAACCTAATAGTAGCCACACTTTGAAACATACATGCTAACTTATGTTTGTAGAAACTGAGTAAAATATTTGTTTGAAGCAGCATTCAAATTGTGACCCTGGAAATTGGTGCCAACTGTTGGGTGTGTCAATTTTTAAGATAAATTTCCTGTTTACTGTTTTCAAGTGAACATATACACATACACTCATTAAAAACTGATATACGAGGGGCATGTTAAAAAAAAGAGCTGATTGGTTATTACAGAGAATAAAATCAAGCGAAAAAAAATTTATTTTGATGCTATACAAGTGCATACCCTGGCTATTTTTCTACATAGTCATCATGATGCTCCAAGCATTTTTGGTACCGTGGAACAAGTTTACGTAGACCCTCTGCGTAAAAATCTGCTGCCTGGGATCTCAGCCAGTCTTGAGAACTTCACTATCATCGTAAGCAAGCCACTTTTTGAGGTGGAGGAACAGAAAGTAATTGCTTGGGGCAAGATCGGGACTGTGTGGTGGGTTATTAAAACGTTCCCATAGGATTTTTTGAATTGTTGCAGGCATTGTCATGAATAAGCAGAATTCCAGACCATAACATTCCTCTTCGCTGGTTTTGGATGGCACATTGCAGATTAGACAGTGTTTGGCAATACACATCTGCTGTGATGGTTCATTCTGGTTCCAGGAAGTCCACGAGGATTGCACTTTTTTGGTCCCAAAATACGGTTGCCATGATTTTGCGATGTGATGGTGTTTGCTGGAATTTCTTCGGTTTCAGTGAACCGGAGTGACACCACTGCATGGATTGATGCTTCGACTCACCAGTGACGTACGATATCCAGGTTTTGTCTCCAGTCACTATGTGAGAAAACAAGTCATTTCCATCCTTCGCCCAGCGGGGCACAAAATCACATGCTGATTTCATTCTTTCATCTTTGTGAGTGTTTGTCAACATTTTTGGCACCCACTTCACACACAGTTTGCAATAACCCAGATTGTACATTACAATTTGGTGCAATGTTTTATCACACACTTCAGGAAACTCCTTTCCTAGATCAGTAATGGTGAGACGGGATTGGATCGCACTTTCTCAACATGTTGCACAAGGTCGTCCGTCTGAACACTAGGCCTGCCGCTCCACTTGTCATCATGAACATTTGAACGTCCTTCCTGAAAAGCACGGCACCATTGTCTTACCTTTCCTTCACTCATTACTGTTGGTCCGTAAATGGTACACAATTCCCGCTGAATGTCAGCTGCACTCAGTCCTTTTGCATTGAGAAATCTAATCACTGACCTCACCTCGCATTGGCGGGATTTTCTATTACAGCAGCCATTTCAACTTCCTGCTACTAGCACGTACACACCTCCACACTGAGAAATATACCTCTGTTGCATGCAGAGTACTAAAACATGCTTCCGTGCATGTGCAGCTCCGTCAGTGTTGCCAGTCCCAAGTAAAAAATTATGAGCCCTTTTTTTGACATGTGCCTCGTATTTTTAAGGAACACATGTGGTAATGGAGGAACAGACATACATGTAAACAATGCTCAGTGAAGTTTCACTGCTTTACAAAACTGAATACTTTCATTAAAATTTCTCATATCACAATGTACATGATAAACGGTGTCTGTCTGTCTGTCTGTCTGTCTCTCTCTCTCTCTCTCTCTCTCTCTCTCTCTCTCTCTCTCTCACACACACACACACACAGTAGTTGATTTTACCTGTATCTCCTACCAAGTTCTATCCCACTGTCTGGTCCCAGAGACCTTAAAATCTTCCTCTTCACTCCACAAAAGGCTTCGAGTGTATCTACAGGAAACACATCCAAAAAGGATTGGAGAAAAAAAAGTTGAAAATATTAAATAGTAACAAACACTGATCACAGCAGAAAATAATGCAATAAATTTCCACCTATGTAAAATTACAATTGTTTCATTGTATATTCTCATGTCCCAACTTACATCTCAAGCAAAATTAAATCTTATAAATACACTATACATGGGAACTTCAGTAGGCAGATTATATATATGTTCCTTTGCTTTCAGATCCACGCTAGGGTATTTTCTAAGTCAAAATTCAATGAAAGAAGCAGTTGCACACAAATACACAAAATGAGAAACGATGGCTTTTCTTCAAACGATTTTCCACCGGAACATAATAGTTTGATAATAACAATTCTAGTGCATTTACAGCAAATACAGAAGAGACTGAACAAATTTGTTGTTTAAGAGGTAGAAGGTGCACTGCTCCAGGAAGTACATGCAAGTTTCTACTGTTGCCATTTTTCTTTTGACACTGGTGCAATCTCCTATGTATTCAACTTCAGAATTCTAATATCCTTCTTCTAATATTATCACTCTGTTCAGATTCTGTGCGCCTCAGAAAAATGTACACCACCACTGCATAGTTCCTGAACTGTTCACAAATACATTGGCCAGACATTTTCTGCAATCTACCACTGCCCATCAGGAAAAAGGATAAAAGATATCACTTATAACATCCCAAGGACTATGATATTGATATTGATGGTATTTGGGTTAATATTAAGTGTACTTCATTAATTAGTGATGCAGCCGATGCCAGTGGATGAGTTGAAAAGAATTAGTTCATATTTCATTATACACTCGGGTTTCCATAATAACGTTCTAAAAAAAGAAAACCTTGGACATGTTAAAATTAAGAAAACCAAAATACATACATGATGTATGAACAAGTGTAAAAAACAGATATTAACTAACATAAATGCCAGAAGGTTTGTCCAAATAAAGTTCCTGCCACTGAGTGGTCTATTGTCTCAGGCCACTGTTGCCAAATATATCTTTGATGCAAACATCAAACAGACCATGCTGCTGCAAGAGTCCTTGGATAAAGCAAGCAAACAACGTCAATGAATTACTCAATCCTGTGAAGAGCAATTAAGTGATCTGAAGTATCCGTCTCCATGTAGGTTGCCTCCCATCCACTGTGAATATGGCAGCAAAGGGTCCAAATATCTCTTCCACGGGAACAGCAGTCAACAGTGTTCCTGTCAGCAAGTGGAAGCATTCACGTAACACCTGTCAGCAGAAGATGGAACACTCAGTGGTCGAAATGCATAAACCTTCTTACGTATAGATCCTGGAATATTGATTATATCTCTCTAAGTTTACAATCATTTACCAACACTCAATAATAAAATTGTCTAGCACAAAATTGATGCCGTTTTCTCAAATGATGGCTAGCAAAGTCACTTTCATCAAATTGTACACAGGCTGTGTAAGATATTTGAGGACAAGTGATCATGCACCTATATTTTTGTGCGAACTGATTGCTGTACTTTCATCTTTTCTGAGCAACAATGGCAGACTGTCAGTTAATGCAAGAAATGATTCATGCAAAATATGCAATGCACAGCGACATTGAGATTGCATGGTTTTTGAAAGTCGCCAGGTGATTGTGTACAAACTTTGGAAGGAGTTGGAAGCCTCCGGCAGGGTTGTGTCACCTATAGCCAAGAACAAAAAGCATTCACAGCATTCGGTCAGTATGTGGACACTAAGGTTGGTGCACTGCAGAACATCGCTGATGCAAACACCGGAATGTCCATGAGGTCCCAGGGATCTGCAGGTGTCCGAGGTCACAATCTACAGTGTGCTGCAGGAGAATATTTGATGTAAGTCGTATGTGATGGGAAAAGGGCAGTTCATGTCGGCACACACACAAGAACAACAGCTGCTTCAAGCAAAGCTATTACTGAACACTGAAACATCCAGAAGAACAAGGTCTGCTCTGGTTGTTTGAAAAAAATTTTGACCAGGATCAAAAGATGAACAGAGAAATTACAGTTGGTTATATGCAGATACTTCTGATGTTCATTGTGTATGTACACCAAGTTTCCCATAACTGTGATTGTTTTAGGGGTGGTAAGTAGGGTAGGACAGGGTCTTTTCGGGTGAATGCTGCTGGCTACATTGAGGTGATAAAAACAGTTGAGAGGCCCTGGATAGACAGCGTACACAATGGAAGGCCAACGTGCATTTCAGCAGGACATTACACCTGTGCACAAAACTGTGATGATGAAAGTTTGGATGGAAGTCAACCTGCATGACCACATCACACCAAACATGTTACATGTGGTGATTCCATAAAAGCAGCCATTTTCCAAGTAATATCAAACACCAATAAGCACCATTCAATTCGTGCGGTACTGCATTGAAGCAATTATTGCAGCTGAAGACAGTTACATCGAATAACCCTATACTCCAACCATCAGTGCACGTGTGTAGCAAGTCTTGTATGAACACATTTCATTGTTCATCAGATATGGATGTTTTTTATACTGCTTCCAATGTGTTCTCAAATACCTTACACACCCTGTACAGTCAGGAGAGAGTTGCCATTGTTACAGACTTACTATAAAAAAAAACACGTTAAAATTCTACAACTTGCATCCTACTCTAAAAAACACCTTTTCAGAAAAACAAACTTGTACCACATATTGTTTTGACAGCTACTGTTAACCAACTTGTCTACTAAGAAATATATGAGAACTTTAGGGTGGGTTTTGATGATAGGACAACAATGGCAATTTTCCCCTAGCTGTACAAAAACATAGTACGAGATATGCATATAATTTTGAGTTAACTGTGAAACAGTGATACAACTATTATTGACATACATAGGCTTGGAGCCTGGTTTTCTGCATAACCAAATCATTAGACACTTTTCTTGTGTTATTACAGACAAATAAAAGCAGAAGTGGCATACTGTTTCCAAACTATGATAAACTGTACCTTAAGAATCAGCATTGTCAATGATGTAAAGGGTGATCCATTAATTTGGAACAATATGAAATGTGAAATAATTTAATAACTGTTTAATGTTTTTTTTCTTTTTCTTTCAGATTTAACAACTTCAGTCTTTGGCAATTGCAACCATGGAAAGATTAACAATCGAGCAACGTGTTAAAGTTATCGAAGTGTATTACGAAAATGGATGTTCAAACAGAAATGCATTTTGGGCACTTCACGACTTTTTTGGTCAACATAATCGACCAACCAAGAGTGCAATTGGCAAAATTGTTCGTAAATTCAAACAAACTGGGTCGGTGGCAGATGTAAAAATGCCAATCCGTGCTCGTTTACACCACTCAGCTGAGAACATTGCTGCAGTGCGCGAGAATGTGGCCAAGAATCCATACATCTCTAATTGTCATCGCGCGCAGGAATTGAACCTCTCCACAACAATGCTACATCGAATTTTGACAAAGGATCTGTCTCTACATGCTCACAAAATTCAATTGACAAGAATTGAAGCCTGCTGGCCATTTGAACGCCGTACATTCGTCAATTAGATGCACGAGCAAACACAAGCCGATGATGATTTTTCGCAAAAAAACATCTTTAGTGATTAAGCCCAGTTTCATCTTGGTGGGTTTGTTAATAAGCAGAATTATCGCATTTGGAAATCCAAGAAACATTGTTGAAAAGCCACTGCATCCACAAAAGGTCACTGTTTGGTGTGCATTTTTTGCTAGCGGAATCATTGGCTCGTATTTCTTCGAAAATGATACCAGGAATTCTGTAACGGTCACAGGCGAGCGATACCGTGACATGATAACCAACTTTTTATGGTCTGAATTGAATGCTATGGATGTTGAAGATTTGCGGTTCCAACAGGACAGCGCCACAAGCCACACAGCCAATGCAACAATGACTTTATTGAATGAGAAGTTCCCAGGTCGCATGATCTCTCGAAACAGCGATGTCAATTGGCCACCACGATCGTGCGACTTGACCCCATTAGATTTCTTCCTTTGGGGTTATCTCAAAAGTAAGGTATATGCCAACAAGCCATCAACAATTAAACAGCTGAAGGATGAGATAATAAGGCATATTGGTGAGATCGAGGAGCAACTATGCAGAGACGTCATCAAAAATGTTGACCATCGAGTGGACGTGTGCCGCCGAAGCCTTGGTGCACATTTGGCCGATATTGTTTTTCACACATAATGGACATTTCCACTCAATTTTTTTTACAACAAATTTAGAAACTACACCCTGGAAAAATGACCCCTGCAAGTTCTCGCGTTTCTCTGCGTCCAGTTTAAGGCAGAAACGAGACTTCCAAAGTTGCGAGGCTAGCGTTGCGCTGAAAACACGCCGCCGCCATGTTACTACGTCACTCCTTAGGGAGAGCTCGTTTGTCGTCTGCTTCGAGCGTCCAGTTCCGGATGGGTAGCCCACGGTGAGCGAACACGTGCAGCGGTTTTACAAATCTGTACCGCTTTAAATAAAGGAAGAAGGAGCGATAGGAGAAAGGAAAGCTATGCTTTGTAATGATCATTGTTCTATGAAATATCCCTGCTGCTCACGTGGAAGATAAATGAAAGGGTTCAGCTGCGTGTGTGTTCTCAGGCCATGCGAAAAATATTGCTTATACAATTGGTTGCTGACCAGACACTCAAAAATATTTTTTTAAACTTATATTTATCGATATTTACCGTAACCTATGTAGTGCAAAATAGGAATTTTCACATTCTTCACTTTATTTATAAAGCCTATTTAACTTTCTTTTCCATAAAGCAATTTCAGTTTGTGTTCCATTTCTGTTGCGCAAATTATGATCAAATATTTTTGTGCAGATAAGAGAAAATACACTGAGAAGATTACATTAGTTGCACAGTACATATCTATACTTAGTTTATGTATAATTATTACAAGGAAATAATGTGTATAACCATGGGCGTATTTAAGGGGGATTCAACGGGTCCGACCCCCTCTTTTTTTTGGTTCACTAAAATTACCAATTTCCTTGTTCATAAAAAATTCCTTCGGACTTATTTCATTCTCTTAAATTAGAGACGTATAGGACGGGATACGGATGGGAAGGAAATTTCGTAATTCCACACACCAGATGAGACTGCTGACCAATATCTGCAATTTCCTGATAGTTTCGGAATTTCTGCGATAAGAAACTACATTGAGACTGTCAAATCAGTTATTTTTCCCCCTCGAATCATATTAAAGAAATTTGGTTCTTAAAAACGTAGTGACACAAGATGAACAGAAAAGTATCAATACTAATAAGTAGTGTGACTACATACACACAACTTTGTCGGGTCCAGCACCCCTTCTCCCCCTGCTCCCCAACAAGCTTCCGGCCAGCAGTGTCCTGGATTTTCACTTACGAAATAAAGCAACCCTAATCATACCAAGATGTTGATCCATCCCTCCCCCCCGTGAATTATATATACGCCCATGTGTATAACAATATCCCATACTGAAATGGTACGATATAATTATTTTGAATTTTGTACTGCGAAAAAAGCCGCCTCATCTCGTTACCCCGAATGCATTAATTGGTTGATGTACAACTTCACCACTAAGGATCCTATCGAGACAAGATATGGCAGCCTTGGTCTCGTTCTCGTTGAGAGTTGTAAATGTCTGTCTGGTGTTTATTTGTAAATGTCTCATTGACAGTCTCGTCTCAAGTTATAAACATAAGTCTCGGTTTGGGAGGGCAATTCTCGTTCTCGTCACAAGTCAAGTCTAGAAAAATATAACAATGGCTTATCATTATAAATACAAAAAGAAACCTTTCTTAATACTTTTTTTTTGACTCCTCGTTTCGACGGTACAGCCCTCGAAAACTAAATATTATCCCGCTTATATATGCAAACCAAACTGCAGATTCAGAATTACCATGAATGAACTGGCGTTGTAATTATTATACACAAAATTCATGATTTATCTGAGGAAGTCGCATGTTACATGTTTGACTCGACCTGGGCATGACTGTTTCCTTGTGAGTGACATTTCATTGAACTGGAAATTGTTACATGGGAGGATGTTTGCTCGAGACTTTGGGGACAGCTAGAGGGATGCTTCTATTGTTAATGTTAGTGTTGCTCACGAGACGAGGCATGTTCCGTCTCGTCTCATAAAAGGAGATGGGACAAGTGAATGATTTCGAAATGAGATGGGACAGAAGAAAAAGTTCGTCTCGTATCGTGGCAGGTTGAGTGATACTTAGATTGTGCTTGTTGGTGGTAGTAGTAGTAGTGTGTGTGTAGGGGGTGTCCTCCTGTACCCCGACTTCGAATACTGCTTGTAGTCATTCATCTTCATTGTAGCGATTAGCCAAAAGTGGGAAGAAATGTGATGTTAGAGAAGATACATACTAAATTAACCATGCGTTCTCATCGTTGCGGTTAAACAAAGTGAACGGAAAAGCGACGTAAAAGTAGGCTAAATACAAAAATTTGCAAAATATATTAACTGAAGAAAACTATCATTTACTGCAGGAAATTTAAAAACTCACCGTACCTTTTTATACCGTATCACCTCTTATATTACAGAAATTGGCGTTTAAACCAGTGTGTTCTAAAAGTATTATCTTAAAATTTGTGAAGAAAATATTATGACGAAAATAATTGTAATTCCAGAAAAGTCATTCCTATAACATTAAGTTCTTGCCAGTCAGAACTAACCTATGTATTCGCAATGAACAAGGCTATTCACGTATTCAGCCATTGACTGTTACAAGGTTTGCTTTGTCACCCTAATGGGAAAACCCTCTACCGCGTGGCTGAATTATAGTAAATACTACTATACTGCTAGGGCATAATTCATCTCCAAGAAATGGAGCACAGATTTTGCCCTGGAAGTTGTAAGATACTTGTTTTACAGAGTAACAAGTGAATATGCTGTCGCTTCCGCGGATCGTGCTAAGCTGACGGGACGAGCAGAAGCCCCGCCTGCTTGCATTTCTAAGTGATGACGTCAGAGGACCTCCTGTCTGTGGAGAGGACCTTTTCAAATCCGTGACGTAGTAGGTGAATTTCAGCGGTGTTTGAAGGCGTGTTTCTCGAGAACCGAAACAAATATCGCCGAGATATTTTGCACATCTCTTGTTTGTGTCATTATCTGTAAAATGAATGGATTTAAAACGTTTTTCATGTCAAAGTGGAAATGTCCATTGCCATGCCTCTAATAACATGATCAAAAAGTGAAATCAATAAACTTTCACCAATAACACCGTTTTATTTACTGCTAACTTTGATCTGTCTTAATGGAACACCCTTTATATACATGATTTCTAAAATGAAACACATTTGGCACACAATATGGAATATTATCTTGAGTCCCAGCCATAGATCTTCTGTTGGATGCTGGAGCACCTGCTGCATGCCACCCTCTTTGTGTTGCTTGAGCACAGTGAGTTTCCATGATGTTCCGAGTATATTCTACTTGGATTCCTTGGTGCAACTTGCAGTGCCGAAAATATGCTTCCATGTGTAATTTTGAACTAAGGGCTCAAGCCATTCTCTCTACAAAGTTCTAATGACATCAATGTGAAATCTAGTACACATCATCAACTTAAATAGTTATAAACAGTACCGTTCCCACAGTCTTTTAGTTTTACTACCAAATATTACTGCAATTTATTCACATAATAACTCTCATTTGTAGATAACTTTATTTTTATTGTACAATTTGGTCATGGAATAAATCAACATTTTTCTAACATTTTACATCATTTGGGACCAATACAGTGGAACCTCAATTTTACGTGTAAACTCAAGGAAATTGTTATTTTGGGATCGTTCAAGATTGAATGTATAATGAGGAAAAATATAAAATCTAAGAATGTAAAATTGGGATTCAACTATACTTGTTGATTCTGATTTTAATATCAGTATCACATCAGACCAATATAACACGATGAAGGTTTCACCATTTCGATATTATTATTCAGAATACAGAAATAGAGTAGTAGTTTGAAAAGCATTAATTTTCTTTAATATTTTTTAAAAAAATAGTTAAAGTACATACAATTTCAAAGAGGCAAACTATTGTTCAACACATATCATTTATATTCCATGAAATATACAATGATTAACAGAAACAAGTATAATTTCCAAAGCACATTCAGGAAACAAAATTTCTCACACTAACCACTTTCTCTGCACACTTTCAATTGTAAATAAATTATGTTAGTTGAACATCTCGACTGAATAACATTTCTTTCATGATCATGAAATAATCCAGGATGAGAAATTTGCCATGGGTCATTTGTTCTGTACAGAATGGGCTATTTAAAGTTAATCAAGAGATACACATAGGGTGTCACTGTACAACACCAACAAAGTATTCATAGAACATTGAGAAGAACAGGTTTTCTTAACATTTTTAACAAAATGGCCTTGTTTCAATACTATGAACTTATTATTTATTTAATCTATCCTGTAGGTATGTTGTCATGTAGAGCAGATTAATGTTTGTCACTGTCATTTATTTTTTCTGTCAGAAAACACACTACAATCGATAGCATGATATGGAAACATTGTCATGCCAGAAGAGGCACACCAGCAAGGTAAAGTCTCAGAGTTAAGTCCTTCCCTTACATTGCATATCCTATAGAAACTTCTTAAGTTTTGTTCATAGGTATTCACACTCCAGAAGATTACCCATGCTTTTATTGGTTACACAGTCTGGTTATAGCATGATGAAAATTTTATTATTTTCCAATAAAAAATATAAATGACAATAAAAAAACTTCTGCTGCAAGTCAGTATACATACAGGATAGAAAATTGCCATTATTTGATGGCTCATAGCACTGAAATAAGGATGGCCTTAAGCAAAATGTCATCAAGGAAAGTTATCAAGTCTTGATGTTCTCTAGACCAGTGGTTCTCAACCTTTGTGAGCTTGCAGCCCGGTAAATTCATTTCTTTAAAGTTGAGAACCAATCTAAACAATTTCACTCGCAAATAGCTTACTAATTTAAAAAAAAATCACGTTGATTAATACAAGGGTGATTGAAATGAAATCCCTTAAAAGTGCAAGAAAATTCCGAAAAGTTGTACGATTGATTTATAAGTTGGAAGGAGTTATCCTTGTAGTTGAAAGAATGACCTACAGGTGGCAACACGATGCTGCAATAATGAAGAAGGAAACAGCGTCAGTGTAAAGATGGCCACCCCATTGTCGACATGCACCACGTTAGAGCAGCGATCTGTGATGTGTTCTTTCAGTAGTGAAGGTGTTAAACCATTTGAAATTCATCACAGGATGAAACTGCAGTACGGTGATTTGTGTGTGTCCCTGCAGCAAGTGTGCATGGTGTAGAAAGTTTAAAAGCGGCATAACTTCTGTGGAGGATGCCCTGCGACAGGGCCAGGCACACCACGTAGTGACGAATGAAAACATCAATGCAGGTGGTGGAAAGAATTGTTACAAGAGATGAAACCTGGGTGCACTAACACCAACCTGAAACAAAAAGATCGAGCAAGGAATGGCACCATAGCTCGTCGCTAAAACCCAAAACATTCCGCACCCAACAATCAGCAGGAAGTCATGCTCACTCTTCTGGGATGGGGTAATTTTTGAACAGTACATGGAAAAGGGAGTAACAGTTGACCAGTACTTCTTATGCAGATCTGCTCCAAAATCACCTTCGCCCTGCAATCAGAAGTAAATGACGAGGTCTTCTGACTTCAGGTGTATTGTTAGTGCATGACAATGGCTGACCACATACTGCCCGTTTAATGGTTGCGACAATTCAGGATATGAAATATGAATGTCTCACACACCCACCATTATTCATCAGTGACTTCCATGTGTTCAAATGGCTCAAAGAGGCGATGGGAGGCAAGCATTTCCGAAGCGACGAAGAGGTGAAAACCGCAGTGCACGAGTGGCTACAGTCGCAACCAAAAGAATTCTTTTCACGAGATATCCATGCACTTCCGAAGTGCTGGAATACATGCATTGCACGCCATGGGGACTACGTCAAAAAATTAATGTATAACTTTTCTGTATTTCCCCATTTGCCTCATAATAAATAATTAAGGTTTTCATTTGAATCAACCTCATGTGTATCCCTTAAATTAAATATTAATAAATAAATTATGGCATAATCATAGAGTATCAGTTTGATTATGTCTAGGTTTGGATTATTAGATAACCATGGAATCTTTTAGTTTCCTCTGGCAAATATCATTAAATAAATTTGGTTAAGTGCTGATTTTCATTGACACGGTCCAATTCGAACACCGAAAAATTGATCAGAATATTTGCACTTCAATATCCGTTAATGAAAATTACTGGGTAAACTAAATTGATGTGGTGTACGTCTATCAACATCCAAATTTGGAGGGGGAAGCAACGTGCCTCCCCCCCTTGTTAGATCCTTTGAACACTCACTGCCACTGTCATGAAAGCATTTTCTGTTATCGCAGTGGAAATCTGAATGAAAGACCATCTTTCCAGGTAGTTGCCAGATTGTGCTGCAAGTGGATTCACCCTTCTGGTCATAACTTGAGAATGGTCCCACAGTTGTAATTCAAATTTGGAGACTGAACTTTTAGCAGCTTTGATTTCTTATCAGCATTGGCGAGAAAGAATTTCCTCAGTTTGTAAAATGAAAACCAAATATAGTGCTTTCTTTATCATATGGACCCTCCAATGAGTTGTGTTTGTAACGTTATTTTAAGTATTCGGCATATTCTTGTTGAATGTGCTGAATTTCCTTTCCTCAGGCAAACTTTTAATCTTCCAAAGTGTTTGTCATCCCTGTTGGGAGATGACGACTAAGTATATTTTCTCCGTATACATTGAAGGGAGCAAAATGACCTAAACTGCTGAAGCACCCAAATATTTTAATTCAATCAATCAATGTTATTACTTTACAGAGGATATCAACAAGCAATGCAAGCAATTAATAAGAACCAAGAACCAGCCATAAGCTGCTGCATAGTCGAATGGTTAGTGCTCTCGCTTTTGGTGCGAGAGGTCGCAAGTTTAATTCTTCATGGGAGCATCAAAATTTTGGTGTTGAGACCCAGCACCGAGAGAACAATTGTGGATATTCAATTGATTAACGTGATGAATATTTAATAGGATACATGCATTATTGACTCAAGTGCTCCTTGAAGCAGTAAGTGCTTTTAGAATCTAAAAGTTGTCAGCAATGACTGCATAACTCATGGCATTGGACATGGTGGATGGGAATGAATGTTTGCTGTCAAGAAGCTAGCTGGGACTTTGGAAGCTTGCAAGGTCTGCAGATACTCATGAGCTTTCGAACGGAAAAACCCATGCACACAGTTCTTAGTTGCTGATTTCCAAGAAGAGAGAAGAGGGAAAATTTGGCTCGATGATCAGGCAGTCCTTACAGTGGATTGGTAAGCATCTAAAAATTAATATTCTTAATCATGGCCTTCCGCTGGCATAGTGATTATTTTGTTCCCTTTTAATCAAGGAGGTCCAGGTTTGATGTCTGGTACATGCACATAGTGGTCCGATCCCACTTTAAACTGTAGGTCAAGTCCTGTTTAGCCTGTGTGTGTTGACTCAAAACTCAAGTCAAGATTCTTAGTCAGTTTTTTTGAGTGGTTGAATGTTACCACATTTAGTATTGCTGAGAAAGATACACACTTGACTCAAATGGACACACATACATGCAAGTACAGTCATGGCTACATCTGGGTTGTAACAACCCCATCAATTTTCAATGGGATCATTACAACCCAGAAGTGTCCATGACTGTACAGGTAGCCTGTAAATGGATCAGCATATATTTCCTTCCCACTGTTGTGCTTTTATTTGCTTTTAATAAAATATAAAATACATACGATGTGCTAAATCCAAATGGAACACAAATTATATATTAAAAAACATTTACAGTGCTTGTACAGATATATACACAAAAGGGGTGATCGTTTGTTACACCGATTACATGCTTGTGACAACTGAAAGAAACTGCTGCAGGCATGGAGGCAGGAGACAAAACTGCTTCACAAACTTCTTTTCGATATGGACACATTTCCAGATCAAACCCAATATTATACGTATCTTGAGCTCTCAAAAATATTGAAGTCACAAGTTGTGATTTTTGTTCCTGAACTGCAGACATACAGGCAGCCGTGCAAGACCAGAATGCAAGGGAGTTGTCACGTACACTTGGTTCCGCAAAACCTCCAAGCTTTTGTACCATGGTGCATCTATCTCTCTTCTGTCCATTGGGTAGTATGTGGCAATCCACCACTACATCTCTTAGTCAACTTCAGATTTCCATCTTTACACTTGAAGGACTTTCAAAACTATATAAACTAAATACACACTGAACACTACTAAACTAAGTAGTAACATAACAGAACTACTTTTTGCAATAGAGGTAACATTATCAATATTTACTTTTACAATTACTTTATGAGACTTAAATTGTTAATTTAAAATTTGTAATGTGGGGGAAGAGCTACATTTATAAATAGAGTTGCCACCTATGTGTGTGCTATGGATGCTAAGTGAGAGGATTTTTCTGAAATTACATAAGGCAAGCAAGCTAGACTTCATCAAATGCTGGATTTAGAACATGAACATCTCGCTGCAATTTATCATTTCTAATTGCACCTGAAGACTTCATACTTTCTCCATCTTATTTTTTGTTGTAAGATAAAAGTACCCCTGTGCATGTCCACATGTGCTATGAAGGCATATGGGTGATGTGGACGTGTAGAGCTCCACATTTTTTTGATATCAGCCATAGTTCAGATGATGTGATCAGCATCACTCCCACCCACCTTTACCCCCAGGTGTCCATTTATATGAGGCTGGGTGGGCCTCAGAACCGTGCAGAAACAAGGAAAGGACTGGAAAAATTCCTGGCCCAGATCATCTGCCCCGGGATTCAAACCTGGGTCCTCTGCATGGAAACCAGATCCTATAGCAACTGATCTACTGCAGCTCCATTTTTTGTTGTAATTATTAATATTAATAATATATTAAGACTTACTAGCGACAAAAACAAAACACATGTAAATCTTCATATATTTATTACCATGAATACTCAATGATTGTGTGTAATTTGTTTGGAAGAACATTTCAAACAGAAAGTAACTGTAAAAGTAACAAAGTTATTTTTCAAGTATCAGTAATTGTAACTGAGTAACTAGTAAAAAGTAACTTTCTGAACACTAATATAGACAGTTTTAACAGGAAAAACAAAAAGCAAGTGTAATACACATGATAGTTCTCATCTTTAATGACAATTATAATAGATGATATAAAGAAATATATTGATGCTATTATACCTGCCCAGATATATAGATACAAATTGTCTATCACAATTTTCAAATTACTTTATTTTACATCCTACATGCTTACACATGCTAGTTTTGTGCTTTCCTTCATTCCAATTCTTGATCCTGGCATTGCATGAAACAAAGGAAGTGAAAATGGTGATAAACTATTTTGTACACATATTATGCAGGCAACTAACTCTATGGGTAAGGTAACTGAAATCTCAGTAGCTTCGGAAACGGACACTTACCTGTGATTAGGACTTCCTCTGGAGGGCATAGAAGCCTGAACATTTGAAGACAAGCATGTGCTGGCCAAAAGAAGAAAGCTACAGTTCAATCTTATATGAAATGCTGAAAATGTCATTCAAACACTCAGTTCAGAAAGAGAATATGTATACCATTTCCACAAGCTGCACTGACACGTCTACAGGATGGTTGCACTTTGTTCCAAAGGGGTGGAATTCAATTTCACAGTAAACTGTCAATTTTTAATGGATCACAACTGAAGCAATAACAGGATCTATGCTGAACTGGTGTGAAGCATGTTGCCTGCAATCCAAAAATAATTTTGATTTTTCCACAAATAAACCAATGCATACAAAATGTCAAAAATTATACCTGTGAAAGAAAATAATTGTTTAGTTCTCTGTACATAATATGGAGCATGAATTTTAAGGTTTGGTGTCAGAATCAACACTGTCAAGTATTATGGTACACCTACTGATATGTGGTAAGTGATAACATACGTAGCCTACATTCACTTCAAAAATACATGGAATTAAGATAGCTTCGACTTTTTTACAACAAAATATAACCATAACTGACACGAGAGGACTCCTTTTTCCATGCTCCTTATTTCTTGTAACAGTTAATTTTGGAGGACTGCAGCATCCATTACCCATTGACAGCTTCTTGAATGCAGATGGTATTATGTTGTTGATTTCCCAACTGGCTTGCAGGGATTAGTTCTTCTCTGCTTGGAAGTACCTTGTGAGGTGCTGTGTTGTGACATTTTCCATGCCGTGCCATTTAGTGGGTTGTGGGAATCATTTCCTAGAGAAGTGAGGCTGGAATCCTAGAAGTACTGGGTGACTGCCTGTTGCAAGGTGTCTGGTACAGAAATATTATTAGTGTTCCCTTGATGACATCTGTAACAGAGCTGCTTTGATGGAGTACAGTACAGTTGTGGAGGTGATGGCATGTCCAGCAGCAGTGAGCAATTGCAATATGTCAGATTCTTGATGTTCCAAATAAGTCACAAGGTAAAAGGAATCCATAAGGCATGTTTAAAGATATTTTCCAGGGTACATCATGAAATACCGTTAAATTAACATAAAAAACAGTAACAGTCCATTTTTCTCTATGCAAACAGTGTTGTGCAATCTTCAACATGAGTACTATTTTCATCAACACTTTAACATGTTTCATGCATCTGTGAACTCTACAGAATAACCCCTTTAAACATTAACAAACAAGGCAATGATTCTTGTCCAGTGGGAGGGCAGCGATACATCTTGGCTCTTTTGCAAGTTCAGCCAAGGAATTTTAACCATGGTGTTTATTAAGATTTAATACAGAACTGGGCCTAACACTCCCAGGTATTTCATACACATTTAACATTCTAACTAAATCAGAGCCATGCTGGTGCCAATCCTGATGGCAATACCCTTTGAGATTTCCACCAATACCAATGCATTGAATATTACAATTTAAAGGTACTCAGTAGAATTTGTCAAGGTTTCTAATTTTCCATACAAGATAATCAGGTAGAAATTTGCAGCAAAAAATCAGGCGAGGCCAGGCTGGCCCTGTAGCTCAGTGGTTAGAGCAATGGTACGGTATGCCAGAGACCCGGGTTCGAGTCCTGGTCGAGCCTGCATTTTTTGCTGAAAATTTCTACATAGTACATCTCCTGTGTGTGCCTAATCTACAAGATAATCAGGATATTAAATCAACTGTCATTTAGTCACAGAATCCATTTAAGTATAAGCTGCTAGTTTTGCCCATCACACAATACAGGGATAAGCCCCTTAACAAAAACTAAATTGAGGACAGGCCCCTAACAAGAAAATAAAATGTCCTTACTAAATTAAATTAATACTAATTCATTCGTTCATTACTTAACAAGAACTAAAACTACATTATCTTCGAGGACTAAAATCTCCTTACTCAGGTTAAAAGCCGAGGCTGCAAAAGGGCACTCAGCACAAAGGACAACATGGCTCCACAGAGGATTATCGTGACCATGGGTCCAGGTGCCAGAGCCTTGTTAGCCTGCAAGAAGCAGTTATCAGGAAGTACTATGTGGAAGTGAGGTTGGCTCTTGGGTGCCTTATCAGAAGATCACCCCTTACACCCCATACTTTATGTTGTAAAAACAAAAATGGTTGGCTGAAGTACATTACAAACATTACTGGAATTATAAGTGACATTATGAGCAATCTTATCAGCCGCTAGTCTATATTGCATCAGTGGGTGATAGTAAAAACACAAATGTGTGCATGTGAAAAATACTCTTACTTCTTTCACACGGCTCCTATTACTCTGACTTGTAATCTAAAAATTGATGTAATAATTGCCTTTCTTTAAACATTAACATTAAAGCAAGTTCCTTAGCAAAGAAATGATGCTTACCATGACATGTTGTCAGTCTGCAGCACAAAACATCTTCTCTGGGATGATGAACCTTCCAGACACACAGGATTGAAAGGATTGAAGAGGAACAGATTTTCTGGTGCAGTAGTTAATTCAGTGGTTTCAAAATCTCTCTTTGAAATTTTTATCACACATCCAACAACAGTGCATATTTTCTTTCTTAGAAACACTATATCACTATATCACACATACAACTGTCTTCAATTTCTTCTCCTTTGCTGTCTACAGTCGTCACTTCAATAGGATTAACTACTTCACTCACCACACAGTGCATATTTTCTTTCTTATTCAAAGTCAGTAAAACACTATGTCCACAGAATCAGTCTCAATATTACAAACAATAGTATTTAATAATTAATTCCATTTCACTCAGCAGTTCAATCGAAATTGCACAATAGAATAAGAAAACAATAATACTAACTGCAAGTCAGTTGCAGTTAAGTACAAAACAAGTCATTTTCCATACAGTAAAGAAAAAATAATTTTCAAGTCACATGCCTGAAAGCATTTACAGTGTATAAACAGGTTCAAAAATAGAAAATGAAGGAGAAATTTGAAGAAAAGGTACAACAATAAGTTAAAAGAAAGCAAAATGGAGAACATCCATTATGAAAAAAGTGGCAAGAAACAGGAACTTGGAATACAGTTCTAGTATCTACTGAAATCATTTTGATTTTATTCACTGTTCAGTATCACACCTATTTTAACTACTTACCTGGTCTTCAAATTAATCAGATCAACACTTGTTCTTCTAAGAAATGTTCACACATTTTCTTTTATTGAAATTCCAGTAGATCTTACCAAGTCCTCATCTAATTAATTTCCAAATTTAGTTCGTTATGGTTAATATATAAAAATAAATATTTACTAACTACTTGGAAATCAAGACACATATCACAGTGAAAAATTGGCACTAGTGTTCGGTTTGCACTATCCCTCCTTATCGGTCCTAAACAAATTTACTTCTGTACAGTATTGTTATTATTCACCACATATTGTAATATTTTCTCACTAAATATATGCTTCATATGTAGTATTATTCAATCACAATTCTTCATCATCTATCTCAGGACTAGATTCATCAGCACTAGCACTAGACACTTCAAATATCTCTATAGAATCAAGTAATTTGTCAGATGAACCTTCAATTCTGCAAGCATCAGACTTGTCACCTATCATTCCTTCCTCTACGTTAACCCCAGGTTTAATTTCACCAGTCTTCTTCTTTTCAGCATCATTATTTGAAGCTGTTCCTTGAGATCCTACTGCTTCTTTGTTCAGATGTTGGGCACTGGTTTCTTTACAACTATCTTCAATTTCTTCTCCTTTGGTGTCTACAGTTGTCACTTCAATAGGATTAACTATTTCACTCACCACACTTTCCTCCGCTGGGTGTTTTACACAGTTCATCCCCTCCAATATAACACACCCTCTCATTTCACTTGTTTTATCTGACAAGTTACCTTGTTTTGTTTTCTCTTCAGCCGGATCACTTTCACTCTCTTCCTTTCTGTTCCAAGATGTTTCATCATTTCCTTCACTCTGACACAATACCACTTTAGTTTCACGTGTTTGTGATGTCACTGAATTGGTGGAAACACACTGTGCCTCTTTTTGTAAGGCTTCAGACTGTAGTAAGGCTCCTGTCACAGGCTGTATATTATTTTCACCATCATTAGAGTTTTCGACTTCAGTGTTTATTTGTAAATTGTCTTCCAATTCCTCTGGCATCTTTTTTCCTCCTTCTTCGTTTTGCTGGACATTATCTATTTTCACTGGAGAACTTTGGTCAATTGACTGATCATTTGCAGTTATGGCTGCATTTGTGAGAGTATGCTTCATGTCTCTTGTTATTTCTTTGTCTGCTGTCGGTTCTTTTTCTGGTGAGACATGTTGCTCAGATACTTCTGTAGGAGTTGCGGTGTCCACCCCTTCATATCTTTCATCCTTTGATACGGTTCTTTCAGCTACATCTTCCTCTTCTATGGAAGAAGGTACCACAGATTCAGTTGGAGAATCCTCTTCCTTTTCCGCATTTGTCTTTTGCACTGTCAACTGATCACCAGGAAATGTTTCTTCTTTATTCTCCCCATTCTCACTTTTGGCTTTGTCTGAAAAACACTCTACACTTTCATTGTTGTTCTCCGTACTCTCTTCAGCAACTTCTCCTTCCCCTAATTCTGAAGACTCAATGGACTTTTTCTCAGGCCCTGTACTTCCATCCAAGTTTAAAGCCTTGACTTGATCTTCATCAGGTTTTGTTAATATTTCTGACTTTTGTTTATCTGTATGCAACTTTTGTGTTGATTCCTCACTTCTTACTTCAGCCTCTGCAATTTCT
This sequence comes from Lepisma saccharinum, assembly GCF_977018435.1. Taxonomy (NCBI): domain Eukaryota; kingdom Metazoa; phylum Arthropoda; class Insecta; order Zygentoma; family Lepismatidae; genus Lepisma; species Lepisma saccharinum. The sequence continues at coordinate 9,010,843 of NC_139253.1, forward strand.
TTAGATTTCTTCAGCATATCTGGTTCTACTCTCATTTGTTCCTCTGCTGATGACTGTTTATCAAATACTTCAGTTTCACTATGCTTAACCAACTTCTGTCTCTCTTGCAGACTTATATCAGACACCATCTGTTTGGAAACCAGTTGCGACACTTCTGCCGTTTCTTCTGATATAACTGTCTGAACATAACAAGATTTTTCTTCTGTATCTTCTGTGCATTCTTCATCAATATTCTGCATGGAGTTTGATTTAGGATTTGTATCCAAATCTGATTCTTGTACTTCTGATTTTTGCTGGGCAACTTCCTCTTTCTGTTTAGACCCTGACTGGTTTGACATTTCTGAAATTTCTTCTGGCAATGCATGTACTTCAGATGGAACATCATCACCTTTAATCTTCTGCTCCTCATTCTGCATCTTTTCGTCTACTTCTGGAACATGATCAGACTCTTTTTGATTCTCCTTTTCTATCACTACATTCTCCACAATTTTCTTTTCACCATCTTCATATTCTTCTAACGTACTCTGTTGCTCTGCAACTAACAGATCTTGTCTTTCAGCTTCCTGTGTTGTTGTCTCTGACTCAATGGTAATTTTCTGCTCAAGATATTCATTTTCTCCTTCCTGTTTCTTAAAAAAACTCTTTTTTAGCTTCGTTACATCTTCACTATCCTGCAAATTTTCAGACTGCTCAGAATTATCTTGTTTTGACACTTCTTTCTGCGTATTTGAGACTCCATCTTTATGTCCATTATTATTACTAATATCAGTTTCAACAGATAATTCAATTCTATTTACTTGTTCATTTGAGGGTGGTTGCTGTGTTGCTGTATCACCATCAGATTGCATTCTTTCTAACTCAAGACATATCACTTCACCTGTATGGCTTTGTATACTTGGCCCTTCTGCTACTTTATGCTGCACTGTAGAATTGTTTGTGTTTCCCTCTTGCTTGCCGTTTTGTAACAAATCTGATTGAATTTTATTATCTTGGCCTCCCAACTGTTCCTGCGTGTCTGTGGCAGATGAGCATTCTTTCATGTTTTCACTTTTTTTACATTCTTTGTGATTCATCTCACTGGATGGCAAATGTTCTTCCGAGACTTTGGCATCAGGTCTCTTTTTATCATGGTCTTGTGCATCCAGTGTCTTTGACTGAGGCTGAGCTTGTTCAAGCATGGATGATTCTTTGGAGACTTCACTCTGTGTACCACAAACCTCTGTCTTGTTTGTGCTTTCGCTTGCTGTTTGCTTTACTTCACCTTTTTGTTGTGAATTTTTCAATAGATTCTCATTGGGGATTTCAGTTGAAGTTTTCTTCCCTCCATCTGCATTCGATATTAATAACTGTGATTGGTTGTCACATTCTAATGTATTTTCTCCTCTTTCCTCCTCAAGTTTTTCCTTGGAACTTGCAGTGGCAGTAGCCACTGATGATTGAACGATCACTAACTGTGGGGAACCTTCAGTGCTATGCTTTCCCATCTCTTGCAATGTCTCTGTCTTTGAATCATCTATGTCAGTTGTTTTCTCAAGTTCTGTACATACATTTTCAGAAACTGCATCCTTGGTATCATTTTCAGGTTTCTGTAGATTGTCAGGCTGTTTTGATGGTTGTTGCTCACGATAAATATTTTCAGTGGCTGTCTCTTGGTTCAAATTGTGTACCTTGTCCAATGCAAGCCGTTTAGAAACTTCATTTTCAGTTGGTTCTTCTTTATCGAATAGCTGCTTCTCCTGGACAATTCTTTCAGTCGTCCCATTTTCCTCACCTTCTTCAGCTGGTTTGCTTCCCATCTTTTCAGTTGATAACTCTGGATCTTCTCCTCGGACCATAGTTACTTCTTCCTTCCGTGAAACACAAACAGTTTCAGCATCTCCAACTAAAGCTGATTTTACCTCCACCACTGAACTCTTATATTCATTAACAAAACTGAATTCCTTTATTGGTGACTCGTTTGCACTTACTACTTGAAGAGTTTCTTTCTGTTCCTGGATTCCAACAGATGGCTTAATTTCATTTGTATTATCAAAACCCAATATCTCAACCTCTTTAGAGTTATTGCCCTTCATTGCTAATTCCAATTGTCTGTTTTCCACTATGCTAGTTTGTTGATCAAGGGAGAATTTAAAAGGGGCATTATTGAGCAACATGCCACGATGACCTTTTAAATTGAAGTTCTTGGCATGCCGAGACACGGCTCGCTGCCACGCGTCTGAAAAATCTTTTGATTCCTTTGCTGGCTCTTGCAGAATGTCCTGATCTTGTACCTCCTCTGCATTTTGTTTCTCAATATTGACATAGAGAGTACACTTTGTGTTTTTCAACAAATTAATATTTGATGCTATGTAACTTTTCTGAAGAGAAAATTTGAAAGTACTTTTCAAGTTTTCGGTGCTGCCAACAGATAACCCTGGATGGGATTGTAGGGAAAATTTGGAGTCGCTGTTTACCTTGCTACCATTATAAAATGTAAAAAGTTTCAATTGTTTAGTCAAGTCTGAATGTAATAACCCAGGATGGCCACCCAGAGAAAAGTTCACTCGTGTTTGTGAACCAGTGCTCTCACTGTCATATCTGAATGAAGGTGCATTCGAGACATTCCTGTTCTTGGATTTTTCTGGTTTGCAAGTTTCCTTCTCTTGCTGTTTATCAAGTTTATTCTTGGAACTTGTCCTTGATGATTGGTCACTCTTCCTTGCTACAACTGTTTTAGATTTTTCTTCATGTGTTTTGGATTTTTCTTCAGGTGTCTTGGATTTTTCTTCATGTGTTTTGGATTTTTCTTCATTTGTTTGGGATTTTTCTTCATGTGTCTTGGATTCTTCTTCAGGTGTTTTAGACTTTTCTTCATGCACGTTTGACTTTTCTTGAGGTGTTTCTGGTGTATTTTCTTTGTCTTTATGTACCCGAGTAACTGTGTTCACTTCAGTTTTCTTCTTCCAATCAAAGTTCATATCTTGTACCTCTTTAAGTAATGCTTCAAATGCGAGAGCTGAGCAGTTAAAGCTATCTGATGCAAAGTTGAAAGACTGAATTTGCGGCTTGCTAACCTCTTGATATAAAGATGACAACTGATCCTTTAACTTAAACTGAAGCAACTTTTGATTGGGATGCTGTAATTTTAATTCCTGAAGAACTGCCAAACAATTTTTCTGAATCAATTCATTTAATCCTGTTCTGCTGATTTGCCTCACTTCAACATCTCTTTTAGGAATTTTGGCTGATACTTCTGGTTGTGATTCATGTCTCTTTGTTTTGAACTTATCCTCTTTTTGGGCTGTTGACTTCACAGAACTCATCTGAGCCTGTTCTCTCGATTCTGCATGCAAATTTGTCTTTTGTGTTACTTGTGGTAAAACTTTCCGTTGATTGCCTTGTACTGATCTAGTATAATTTTCTTTATCCTTTTCTTTCACCGTGGAACTACTTTTTGGAGCTTTTATAGATGGAATGTGTTGTCGTGGCTGCACATGCTTTTCTTGAACTGGTGATTTTTTAGACTTTTCTTGATCTTGTTTCAAGGTTGCGGATTGCATTGTGATTGGTACAATTTCCCTTTGCATTAAAACTGGTATTGGATGTACTTCTTGCACTGATGAACCACCCTTGTCAAAAGTTTTCTCATTAGGTGCCACACTTTGTTTTTCAGCTGGAGGGTTTTCTGGTGCTTGGATTTGATTACCTTGAACAGGAGCAGATGGTACTGTTGTTGGTAATGTCTCTTTGCATGCATCACTCTTCCCTTTATCTTCTGCTGAACCACTTGCTTGTTTCTTTTTCTGTCTCTTCCGTTTCCTTGCTCTTTTCTTAGATGGCTGAGAAGAGGTATCGCTATCATCCTTTCCACCATCATCAGACTTCTTTTCTGGAGATTTTCGGTGCTTTTCCTCTGATACAGTTGCTTTTGTCGAAGACTTCTGCTGCTGTTCCTTTAAGAGTGGTGAACTCTCAAATCCTCTTTTCCGGTTTCGAACACTTTCCATCTCTGCTTCTTGTGAATCTTCATTACGATCCTTGGAAACGGCAGCCTTAGTTTTCGAACACTCCGCACCTATTTCACCAACAACAGGATGATTCTTTAGGGAAAACACTGTATGCTTTCTGGTTGGCTTTAACACTGTTTTAGGGTCAGTTTTTGATGGATCATGTTTGAATTTTTTTAGCGTGTTGATATGAAAGTGAAAATTTTCCAACTTTCTACCTGATGAAAGAGCTTTCCCTTTTGAATCACCTCTGTTTTCTGATTGCTTCGACTGAGGTGCCAAGGGGAAACTAAAGAGTTCTGTTTTGTCCATAGGTTTGGGGGAAGGTGATCTTTCCTTCTCTGGCTCAGGATTTGTATATGCTGTAAACTTAAATAACTTTTGTGCATCATCCGATTCTTGTGATGGTGGATCAGCCGGTGGTTTCAATTGAATATTCAACAATTTCTGTGCTGGGTGCACTTCTTTAATCGAATGCAGTTTTTCTAGACACTTAGCTTGAATTGCATCGTTCAACTTCTTCTTTCCCATCCTATTGCCCTCTTGTACAATGTATGGCTCTGCAAAATACAAGACAATGAAATTAATACTCACTTACTAAAAGGCATTTCACTAAGGTAAGTTATTTCATGATGAACATATACACTACCATGATAAGAGGTTTCTCACAAAGCTACATGCTGTCCCAGGAGTCTGTGCAGCAAGCAAACGAAAAGTCCTCTGTGCAAGTAGTGACTTAAGAGGACTCAACCAATGAACATGCAAGAAGAGGAGTTACTTGGTGGGCACAATGTGACTGCAGCTACCAGCCTTTTGCAGAAGCATACTGCCTTGCTATACCCACTCACTTTCTTCCCTTCTCTGCTGTTATGCACAATGTTGCTCCACAGACTCTTGGGATGGAGTATAGAACACATTGATCAACAGTAGTTCAAAGATTGTGGATCATGATCAAGCCGAGAGTCACAATGACGCAAGTGAAAACTTCAGTATCTCCCAGGTCCGAGTCTTCCCTTGTGTGAACATTGTCTCATTAATTGAAACAAATTTTACAGAATAATTCAATTATTACCAAAAACTATTCACCTAATATTTCCTCCAACATCTTAACTTGTATCAACTCCTATTGTTACTTATATGTCATAAATTTTTATAATGCATAGTCATAGCTAGAGCTTTCAATGCCTGGAGCAAAAACAGATCTTTAGCAACCCCTCCCCTTTCCATTGCAGAAACAGCAAACCTCGTTCCACAAGGAATTCATAGCAAATGTGGCAGTACTTTTTGTCAAGTGTGCACGCTCCTCTACAATAAAAACAATTGTCTCTTATAGTAAGCTTGATCACTTACTAAGAACAATTGTTCTGTGAGAAAAAGTTCCAAATGCACTTTGGCATCACAATGTAACATATCAACTTGAGTCTTAATTTCAAGTTTATTTTTTGCACAGTTAGGCTAATCGGGACTGGACCTACAGTTTAAAGTGAAATTCAAACTGCTATGGGCCTGCACCAGGTATCTAACCCACCACCATGAGCATATTTAAGGGGAGGGGACTCAACAGATCCAAACCCCCTCCTTTGGTTCAGTAAAATTACAGATTACCTGTTCTATTCGCTATGCGCAGAGACTTGTTCTTAAAAATTTCTTCAGACTTATTTTGTTCTCATAAATTACAAGCGTATAGAATTAATTCCACACACCAGATGGAACTGCAAAGCAAATGTCTGAAATTTCCTGATAGTTTCGGAATTTCTCTGGAAAATACTCAGAAAACGCTTGACATTTCACAAATTCTATAATGCCACATGTAATTTCTGCCCGAAGCAGCTGCTTGTGAACTTACAGCATGAACATTATAATTTCATTATAAGTTCCCGATATACTTTATTTCAATTCAAGATTTAAGTATTCTTCAGGTTCTAATTTTTTGATAATTTGAAATTTCTCAACTGTTTGATAATCCCGAAAGTTGATAAACCATTTTCCAAACTCTAGATCGGAATGGAAAACTTGTCCCCTATTGGAGATTGTAACTGCATCTGGGTTAGCTTCAGCTATTAGTACTTCTACTCTCTCTGGGTTGAGTGGGTGTGGATTTAGAAAGAGTAATAGTTGGTGAAGATATTGATGGTGCTGATGTAATGGGTGGTAGAATTAGAATTAAGATAGATAGATAATTTCAGAGAAGTGTCCAAAAGCATTGTGTTTACATTGTTCAGCACATATTTTATCCCTGGCTATTGCCCATTTCTGTGAAATTTCTGCAATATTGAGACTGGCAAATCAGTTAGACTATAATTTTTTCCCTCGAGTCTTCTCAAAGGAGCAGCCCCCCTGTGGTTAGCACATCGTAGGTCCCGGGTTTGAAACCCAGAATGGGCATGGGCGTTTGTGGATGTCCATTCATCAATTTCATCATGTCATCACTCATCCCGTTCTTCGGAAGTTAGCCAAAAGTGGCACAAAAAGCGAAGTAAAATAATGCAAATAAATCAATCAATCTTCTCAAAGTAATTTGGTTGTAAAACATGCAGTGCATTTTTTCCAGTGCAGCTAGGGAAGTTCTGTAACGTTCTCAAGTTGTTTGACACAAGATGGACAGAAAAGTATCAAAACTCAGCAGGGTGACTTGTGAAATCGTATACACTAATAGAAGAAACTTTACTGTTGTCCATTTTTGGACCATTTTGTAGTAGATATGAACTCTAGTTTCTATGAACACAGCCAACACATTGAAAAACCCCAACAACTTATTCTAATATGAATTGCCTATTCCTCATTCATTGGAACAGTGTGTCAAAATGTTCGATGGCCTGGTTGACATTTTTTACATTTTCAAATCTGAATGAAAAATGTGGCAAACAGTAATTGAAAAGACATGTCCAGGGTCTGCATTGTAGGCAGTAGAAAATTGTGACAAGCTCTTGTACTCAAATATGCACAAATTATTGATCTTAGCTACACTGGCAGTTTCATCTTCAACACCTGAGAGTATGTGTTTAACATTAAGGAGGTTGAAATAATGTCCTCCCAATTCAACAGGAGATCCTCGACTAATGGACCCTGCACTGTTAAGTGTACATACATACGAATATTAAAATAGCACTGATGATGATGTTATTTTCAATTTTGTAGCAAGGAGGAAAAGACTAATTCTAACATTGTAATTAATTTTTAAAGAGAAGCTGGGATTAGCTCTTTCAAAAGCATTTTCTGCTCATTTTATGTAGAAAAGTTAGAAGTTTGTCGATAGACTTAATTTAAAAAATGTGTGACCTTTCATATGGTGGCAGACTGGATTTTGATAGCCAGATCATACCTAGGGACGCTATACATCCCGGATTTTCAGGGACAGTCTCGGAATGGTATCATTTGTCCCGGTGCTCTGAATAGTATCTTCGGGATGCACAGATGTCTTGGAATCAGGTGGGAAAGAAGTAATGATTAAGACTATATTTTCCTGAACTTTTTTATATTTAAATGCGTGGATGTAAATTCTCATTTTACAAAACAATCTAACTCTACATTGAACCACTAAAAAAAAAAGGTAAAGTGCTCCCCTGTGCTTAGCACCACGGCATGCAGGTGTATAGGGGGTGTGGGGGTAACGCCCCACTTTCTTGATCCGGTCGTGAGTGGGGGTGATGTGATCAGCATCATGCCCCTGACCACCTTTACCCCCAAGGGTTTCCCCCAGGTACCCATGTCATTCGATGCTGGGTGGGCACCGGGGTCGCTTCCAATGTTAGAAAAGTTCCCGGATTTGAACCGACCGTGGATCGAACCTGGTACCTTTAGCATGGTAGTCAGACGTGTTACCGACTGAGCCACCGTGGCCACACACATTGAACCACTCCCTCTCCAAAATACAAGAGTTAACGAGATACAGACTGTACTGCAAACATCTTTGACTTCATGATGGCGCCGCCGTCTGCTAGCAGTGCTGAATTTCAGTTACGATTCTCTTCCATTGTATAGTAACCGGCTTACTATAAAGAGTCAGTGCTTGGGTGCCTATCTGTTCAGTCCGCAGTTTTCAAATAAAGTTCCCACACAATGTGTGATGTAAATGACAATTATGTTGTACGTACATACATACAACTTTATCGGGTCCAGCCACCCCCCCCCCCCCCACCCACTCCCTAACAAGCTACCGGTCAGTAGTGTCCCGGATTTTCACTTATGAAATATAGGAACCCTAATTGAACCAAAAGTTGAACCCCCCCTTAGGTGAGCTATATATATGCCCATGCCCACCACCCCGTCATGACAAGATGATGATGATGTTACAACTGTACCATCAAGGAGGCCCTGCATTATATCAAGTACAATTATTATGGTATACCGAGAATCGTTAATGCAATTAGTGAAATAACATTGAAAAATGATGCATGTGCTTTAAATATAACAGAACAACAAAACAAAGTATTAACAAAAACATAAATCAATACTGAGAATATTGCAATGTAGATTAGACCAATGGTCTCTTTGTCTTGGATAATTCGAACTACTTGGTAATTCAAACAGGTCTATTACCCTTGAAATCATCTTTGATGATACATATTTTTATTAATTTGAATTTTGGACAATCTGAATGTTTTTCGTGTTGAACATCCACTATGTACAAACCTTCATATTTTTTTTATTCACACACACCAAATGTAGATTTCCTGATTTTCACATTTCTTGCTGTTTAAAGCAGACCTATATAAAACTTTTTGTCATCACTATAGTTAACTTGCATATTACATTATATCAAGAACAAACTATATACAATAAGTAAAAACTTGATGTAATTCTTACATAAAAGTTTGCATAGCAGACCAGGAAATTTTTAGATCTATTTCATATTATTAAATTAATATAGTGTGCATACTTTCACAGGGTGCTGCAATTGTCTTTGTCCTAGTCCCTGGGAAACAGGACCCTCCCTCCCCAATAGCTACCACTGTGATATGATCTAATAACATATTCCAAGATAAAGCATTCAATTAAAATGTTTTGCAGGGAACAAGAAACAACAGTTGTACTGCTGAGCCAACACCAGATTTGAGAGTGATTTCTCTAATATGTAATTATTGCAATATTTAAAAGAAATTGTCAATTCCTTGGCCCGCCAATAGCATTGATACACCTGCTGAATAGATGGTCCAATCATATGCTTTAAAATGTGTGGATAGAACCCTAGACTTACCACGTGATGGCTTCTTCCATTGCCTCATGCGATCTTGGAATGACTTAACAAGATCAGCAGAGAAATCCACTTGGGCTGGTGGGGGTGGAGGAGGGTGAACAAGTAGGGAATGCAGCTGCGAGGGATCCTGCACTGTTGGGGAGTTTACACTAGCAGGTGGAGGGGGAGGGTATGGGGGAACAACGGTAGCCAAGTTCGCAGAAAGCATTGGTACATGTGGAGGTGGTGGCGGCACTGTGAATGGCGATGGAACAGGCAGATTCGTAGGTAACGTGGCAGGAATTTGATGAATTGATGACGGGGGCTGATTTTTCAGAGGTAAAATGGGAGGAGGTACATTCATTGGAGGTAACGTGGGTATTGGGACGTTTGACACAGACATAACAGGTGGGGGTTTGTGGATTGGGGTACCACAAGCCCCATCCTGCCCTGGTGGTTGAGGTGGTACGGTGGGTATTGGAATATCATTCAACTTTACTGATGTTTTGGCCGCACTTCCACTCTTTATGGTTTGCTTCAAAGCTCTCCCTGCACTTCCTGAGAATAAAAGAAAATTACATCAAATGGAGTGCACTACCACAAAACTGACTGAATGTAACAGAAAATCATATGTGACCAGAGAGTCCCACATTACTGCAGATATTAGCCTATCTGTGCAAAAAAGTGGACTTAAAGCAATAACTCAAACTACTACAGTAAACTAAAATACATACTTGCTTACAAAAATTATATTTACAACATAAAACCTGGTCAGAAATACAGGTCAGACACCCTAACCAACCACAATCAACCCATCCGCAAGCAACCCAGCCACAATCAACCTCCAGCAGCCAATATAAATGGTTTGCCTTCCCCTACCATCCCACCACTTCCAACCGCATATCCAAAGCCCTTCTCCCATATGGCATTAAAGTAGCGCACAAACCCAATTTAAAAATAGCTGATAAACTGAACAAACACAAACGGTACTTCCTCTCCCCCCTTCATAACCCAGGTGTATACGATGCAGAGTGTGAATTCAAGGCTCATTACATCGGCAGGTCCATCAGATCTGTCAATGAAAGAATCCAACAGCACCTAGCAGATGCGAAAAAAGCCCAACCCACTACTGGTCTTGCTAAACATATCAAATACAATAGCCATAAAATTCAAAAGGTTCAAGTCAAACACACTGTCCACATGCTCGTAGACTCCAAAATCAAGGAAACGCACGCCATAATGCACTTCCCGCACGAGTTAAACATCGATAGTGGGCAAGCGCACCACACTTGAATTCCCCTACTACAACAATTATCGCCCGGAAATAGCAGATGACACAAACCCAGACACACAGTTAAAAACAGCGCACCTAGCAGCAGCCAGAGAACTACAAACAAAAGACGCACGCCAAGCAACAGTACACCAAGTTCCAATGAGGATGGTGGCAGTGGCCACTGAAATTAATCGAAAAAGAAGAAAAAACAGCTTCACGGATAAGAGTGAGTACTAGTTTCTCCATATTTATAAAACCTGAGTATCTGCTTCAAATAGAATTATAATTAGCCTTTGTGCTTGGCAAATGAAAAATGTCAATACATTTAATCAAGAATGCTACCATTATTTATTACATTAAAAATCCAATTTTGCCTTTAGATACACACATCGATTGGATATTGTTTTAAAACATCCACTGTTGCAATGCATCTCATATGCAATGGAACTATACGATGCACACTTTTAGAAGCGATATCGGGCGGGGCCACGCAGAGGGTGTGCGTAACGATCAGCCAATGGCAGAAGTGCAACGTTGTACAGTTAGGAGACTGCGGCGCTGAAGTTAAAAGCCGTGTTCTGTATTTTTCTTGCGCGCAAGAAGTTTTCATAAAACTCGCCACTTTAAGGTTCATCATAAGATGGAGAAAGACATTTTGAACCTGACTGTCCAAGTCCCATGAATTTCCGTCGCCTACAGCCGGAGTTATCGTTCCTTGAAGAAACAAGGGAAACATCACCTTTCATTTCCTTCCGCCTGTTTTTTTCGTTGCCACTGTATTGACGCAGCTGAGTTGTTGTGTCTGATAGAGAAAACTGTGGGTGTTAAATTCGTCTCAATATAAACAATGACCCTTCATTGTTCTGAGCGTTCTCGAACATTGAAATTCTGGGTCAGTTTGAGTTCAGCGTTTTCGTAGCAAGGCTGATGTAAAATTATTCGCTTATCGTTCATTTGTGCGCCACAAAGAACAGTTTGTGAAAAGATTAAATACAGCCCTTTCGTGCAATAGTGTGTGTTCCATGTGTTATTTTTATTTAAATAATGTCACTCTCAAAACCTAGCACCAGTAGTACAGGCACCAAGGGTGCAAAATCTAATCATGAACCTCCAGGAGAGTCTCGGAAATGAGTGAAATCAGTGACACGGAGACCGAGGAAGACGACGAGAGCGGTGATGATGACCTGGCAGTTCCTCTACAATAAATACCTTCAAACTTCTTACAGGTATGGGTTTCTCGTAAATGCTACAGTGATATGATATTATAATCCCGTGTAGAAATATTCACTATACCTGTACTCATATATACTGTGCATGCATTATCAAAATAATGGACACAACGCGAATCTTCTGTCCTTCCCTTGCGCTAGCAGTTACTTTGGCAACAGCGCAGTAGCACTGGCTGCGTATTGGCTGAACTCATGTTCCTTCTAAAAGCGTACACCGTATACCCATTATCGTATTATTCAGACATCATCAAATCTGATTGAAAAACCTGTCATGTATGGATAGTTTGTGTAAATAATGGGAACAAACATTTTAATTTTAGGGATCTGTAGTGTACATAGTGACTCATATGTATTTGTATATTTCCAAAAGTTGGTGCTCTTTTCCTCACTCTTTGGTATCATTTTCCCCAAAAATTGTATTTAACAAAGCCATTAAAATTATAAGTTTTCAATCTATACTTATTCTTAGTGTTTTGTACTCTGCACAAAACTTGAGTGATAGAAATCTCCAATTAATCAACCTGTAACTGGGAAATATTATATTACTTCCATAATATTCAATAAGAAACATGTGACACTTTGTTCCTTCATTGAAAAAGGACAGGTAGCTAGAAGAATTTGAAATTAGAAATACAAGCACTTTTTTGTTGTAACCCATCAAATGTAAGGTTTCTAAGAAGGGAAATAGACTTGCGTATGAATAATTGATAGTTTTCAAGTATTCTGAACACCATATTGAGAGAAAATCAAAATAACAAAAAAAATAAAATGGTATTGTACAAAAATATGACATGACCACAAGAATGCAAGGCTATATTTTTTCTGCTACATATGCTGAACTAAAAATCAAGTAAAAGACCTAATTTACATTATTTCTTGATTTCATATGCTTAAAAATGTGTTTAGTGGTAATTTATAAGCACTCTTTTCGCAACATTAAAGTTTTCAGTGGTATTGTGCAACTGGGAAAACTTATGGTCCCTAATGATACATAAATACTAGCAGAAACCCTTTAATAATGTTGAACAACCATGATGCCAAAAACATACAGCTTTCATCATTGCAGATTTTTGTATGCAAAAGTAAGTCATAAAGTACGAAGAAAAATAAGGACAATAATTAAATTATTTTACAAACCTGATAATTTTCCTATAAAGATTGGTTTCTTCTGAGCATTTTCTGGCAGACAAAATATAAGAAATAACTGGTTAGAATCAACATTAAAAAACATAAATGATACAATCACATTAGAAACATGAATTTTAAAAACAGATTTAACTAACTGCTACATGTGAATAATTTGCACAATGCTTTTAATAGACTAAAAGCAACAAGTACACAATAGTTCATGTTACCACACTCAATCACAAATTTGAAACATGGCACATGACAATGAGGCATGTCATGTCTAGTTTTTCATCTTTTTACCATGTTAAACTTGGAACATTTTACTTCCTCTCCAAGTTGTATGAAAGGAAAGAAAGAAATTTTAACTGTTTCCACCACAACATATAGAAACTTTCAAGACATTAAAAATGTGAAAATGGATACAAAATCATGTAAAAAGATTGATTGATTTGGTTTATTTTACTTTGCTTTTCTGCCACTTTCAGAAAACTCAGAGATCAAAGTAAAAGGAGAAAGCAGGACAGTGTTGGCAGTCATCAACATCAGACTCATCCACAAGTCCACTTTATGCACAGTAAGGCTAATTGGGACTGGACCTACAGTTTAAAGTGGGATTCGAACCACTATGTGCCTCCACCGGGTATCGAACCCGGGACCCCTTCATTACAAGGCCACAATGCTACCACTGCACCATCGGGAGGTCCTGCAAGATGGAAATGACTACCGCTTCACAATATATTCTCACCTTACCCTTTCTTTATCATTCACTTTTTCAAATGCCCTTAATGACCACCATCACTCTCCTTTCATACACTTCAACCCAGAGAACACTTTCTTAAGTCACACTGGACTTGGAGATGAAATAACAACTAAAGCAGTCAACAAACAGGATTACCCTAAAATGGTAAACAACACATTTGAAATATGCATTTTCAGCAGAAACATGCATTTGCAGAGAAATCCTCAGTCTAAAAGGTAAAGAATCGCATTGCACAATAAGACTTATGCTGTGATTGACTGTTTAGTAATGAAGTACGAATACTAACCATCGAACTTCTTTCGGTATTTGTTTTCCAGGGCATCATAATCACTGTCTTCGTCTTTGCTGCCAATTCCATCTGTGAATAGGTACACAAACATGAGTGAAAATAATACAAAATGAATTGCACGTAAGAAAATGCACGAACCTAACTCCAACGTGTCCGACATTGCCTTTCATTGTATAAAATTAAAAACTGCACTAAAGTTTAAAAAAAAAAAATGTACATGGTGTTCAGTGATCTCCACACTCCAGAAGGAAGCTATGCTAACTAAATTAGTATTGTAGAAAAGATTCTCTCTCAGGCTATTGACCAGGTTAATTCTGGAAAGGATTCCAAGATCACCTGGTCGATAGCCCGAGAAAATCTTTTCATCGTTCGTCACCACGAAAGCTTCAAGACTTACTTTAAATTAGTATTTTTACAGATAACTGGTGAACTAGTGATGGAAGTAATATTAAATCCTTGCAGATAAATTTCAGCACAAGCACTACAAGGCAGACATGAATGTATCTAGAAATATATTTTGGGAGGGGTCTGAACCAGAGTGCCTTAAAAATAACAATAATAATATAAATGTTTATAATTAATACATTAATATAATATATATATTATATTCATAATAATAATTAGAATATTTAAATTAATATATATTAATATATGTATTGTTATTATTACATGAAATGAATATGTAAAAGGATGGTAAAAGAAGACAGATATAACAGAACATATATATTATCTAGTTTTGGTGTAAGTAAGTAAGACTACTAAAATTTGTATAAAAACAACTGTCCTGGCAAGGAAATTAATGTCAAAAAATATAAAAATCAAATATTTGTTAAATGACAAAAAGGGATGTTAGGTGCAGATGATGAAAAGTAAAGTTCTTCATTAATATTTTATGCACATTATCAAAAGCAGTAATGCAGTGCACAAATCTTCTTAAGTACTGTCATTTCAAAGCTGTACAATATGAATCCAATCCTTGCCTTTGTGTAAGTTCAGTGGAAATAAATAGCCCTCAATTATTGATTATTTAATTTTAGTACCAGGTAAGTTTTTCAGGGGGATAGTCTGGACCCCCTTTACCTCCCCTCTAAATACATCCTTGCAGGTAGAGAAATTGGAAATAAATGTGGTTTTCTATTTATGACAAAAGCTATTCCCTGTGCATTGGAGAATGCCGTGAAGTCACACAGGTAATGTGGAAGGTGCTATGACCAGCACCACCCTCAAGCTGCCTTCATCCACAAAAATTGGCATCAAGAGGCTGGGTGAGTCCCAGAGCAGTCAGAAAAATTTCCACCGAGATACTCGTATCACCCGGATGGCCTACCAACTGAACCACCACAGAGAGAGATGTGGAAAAAATACATGAAAAATTAAAAACAATTGGAGAAGTGCAAAAATGTTATTTGTCACAAGTTCTGTACTTATTCATGTTAAGGGAATTAAAGATGTAGTATTTCTGTACTTATCATGAGAACTAAAAAATAGGTCATGTTTAACATAACTTGCAATTTCTTTATCCACAGCTTGGTACTTAACTTGGAACGGATTTATATGTAGTAAAAATGTGCTAAATATAGAGTTAAAATTGTAAAAAAATACCTTTGTAATAATATAAAACACTGCACGAGCTACATAAAATACAGCATGCTTATATTGACATTAATTGTAAAACAACACAAAATGTATTTTCATTTTGTTTCCAAAACAATGAATAACAAAATTGGGTTGTGAGTGTTCAAACATGAAATTCCTTCTGTTGTCTCTTAAAATGGATTTATATTGACTAAATCAATATCGCAAGTAGTAATGGATTTCAAATTTGTCAGTTATTTGCAAGAAATTCACCCAACTCTTTTGGTTGCAGAGGACATGTAATTATTGCGTGAATATGGAGTATATTGTGGACAGAGAAAGAGACCTTGAAATAGGAATGCAGGTGCGACTTCCAATCAGGCAATCTGATTGCTGAGTAATGAAAGTGAGAGACATTGGCCGGGAGGAAGTCGTGGCTGAGCGGGGGAGTTGCCTTTGGGGATCGTTGGGAGAAGGTGGTGACAGGGAGAGAGAGTGGCATGCTGGAAGTGAGGAGGTACCAGGAAGGAGAGAGATTGCATTAGGTAGGTGAGAGTGGTCTTCTTCCTGTCCATGTTTGGGTCCATATGGTCTGGGTACAGTGACTTGAATAACATATTGTGCAAAAGAAACTGGTTCCCGAGACGGATAACAACATAGATGGCAGTGCGATCAGTACGGCAGCTAATTTTCTTATGAAAGTAATGCGGCTTAGTTAGTTTTTGGAATATATTGTGTAGATTTGTTTGTCTTGAAAGGCGGTATGTGAATTGATGGAAGCAGTTATATTTGTGGAGTGATTTGCAGTCACGAAATGGCATTAATTTGGAAAGAAAAGTAAAATAAAATTAATAAATAAATAGCATGCGTAACACAAGAAGAAACATCGCAATGTGATTCCGGACGTCAGGTATTGGATTGTGTACTAGAGTTTATTTTTCTTTGTTATTAGAATATAAATAGTATCCTGAGAGATATTTCATACAGAGCCAACAAACCACAAGTGTCGCCTGGAAGCGAGCAGACGGTAATCAACCAATGCAGAGATTTTGAACCGTAGGGACACAAGCTCTGACTGCACCATTTCCTCAAGGAGATTTTAGACCAAAGCGACATGCGACAAACAATACGGTGATTTCATACCAAAGCGACACGGGTCCTTCAGTCCAAGGCACCTTTCATACCAAAGAGACATGGGACACATGTCGCTTGGAAACGAGCCAATCAAGAGCAACATTTCACATCGTAGCGGCATGACGGGCAGCACAGGCCAGCATTCGGTTGGTGAAATCCTCAAGCGATAAGTGTCACGTGCCACTTGTCGCTGTGGTGCGCAATCTCCCTAATTGCATCATGCATGTGCGAACAACAAACCATGGCATCATGTTGCAAGCTATTGAGGAAATGGCCCAGTTTGAGCGACAAAGCAACACATGTGGCTTTGTGTCGCCTACATCTGTTGTTGTAAAGTTCAGTTTATCGTGTCGCCTAGATCTGTTCTTCACACAATTAGCAGCAAACGCTTGCTAATAGACTGATACCATGATAGGGACCATGTCCCTTGTCATTTAGTTGGGAACTTCCTCTGTGGTGCGTCACTTCAGTCTGAGCATCCTTCCTTTAACAAGTACCATGCAAATACGCCATATGAACGTGTTGTTTGCTGTTTGAACCCTCATGCGCAATGAATGCTATTTTACAGTCTGGAAGTGTCTGTGTCACTAGTCATATCAGTATGAACATCCCGTGTCGCTTGTCCCATTGGTCTGAAAGTTAGTATCCTTATACTCATGTCGATAGTACTAAGGAAGTTTTGTGGGTTTCCCCCCTTGTCATTTCATGCAATCATCACTATCATCATCACCGCGATTAGTTTAAAGAGGAAGAAAAGAGACAGTAAATATAAGAAATACAAATGCTTCAGTGTGTATATCTTTAAAAGAAATAATGATGATGATAATAATAATAATGAACCTAATTCATACACAAAAATTTAGTTACCAAGAGCATTCCACGCGTATTTTTTCTCCCGTATTATTAATGAAAGTATAATGATAACAGGACATGGTCAACTGTCTAGAATGTTCGTTAACATCTTCACGACCACTGTACCAAATATCATAGCAATTATCACATTCATAGAAATGCTTCATGTAAAAGAATCGGATGTTGCAGCAAAAACTCCATTTACTTCCATTATAAGCAGACGAATGCCATGCACCTGGGGGAAACCCTGGGGGGTAAAGGCGGTCAGGGGTGTGATGCTGATCACATCACCCCCACTCACGACCGGATCAAGAAAGTGTGGGGCATTACCCCCACACCCCCTATACGCCTTCATGGCGTGGTGCTATGCACAGGGGAACACTTTACCTTTTTTTTACCTTTACGAATGCCATGCAGCTGTACCGACACCAGCACCTCTAGCGGTACCATATTGGAACCAGCCAGAGAGCCCAGAACAGTGCAGTTTTCCACACTACGTTATTCAAGGTGCTGTAGTCTGGGTGTCGTAATAAATATTGGGTCAGAAATTAAAGCGAGTGTCTCTATCTTTACCTCTATATCCCGTTAATGCCAAATAGGCAGTTCAACAATATGTTGAGAAATGTTCTTAAATATGGAAATAATATGTAAAAATAACTAAAATATGTAAATAATATGTAAAAATAACTAAAATATGTAAATAATATGTAAAAATAACTAAAATATGTAAATAATATGTAAAAATAACTAAAATATGTAAAATATGAGCCAAAACCTAATATTTATAAAAATATGGAAAATAAAAACTGAATATTTTGAGTCTACATGCTATGATCTGCAAGATAATACAAAATATAACTGATTTTAGCTGTATACATAAATACGTATTTACATACAAATCCATTCCTTGGTGATTATCATCTTTAAAAAAAGAATGTAATAAATAATAAAAGCAAAGTCCCAATATAATAATCATAATACTGATGATGACGAACAGTCAAAATTGCATGAAGGATAAATATTTTCTTAGCTTCAATAAGGTGGAAGCTGTATTACTAAGAAAACTAAGAAACTGGTTGTCTGGTTGTCATTGATCCATCACACCAACATACCTTCCGTCTCCAAAGCTGATGCTCTTCTTTTCAAAAGGGAGGAGAAAGTCTTCTTCCAAGCTGATAGTGTGGGCACTTTCCTTTCCTCTACGAAATCAACACAAGAGGGCACTGTCACTACATTTTTACGCTCTGAAGCATCCTACAAAATAGAAATATGAATGAATGAGTTAAAATTTTTGGGTGTGTCTGTATGTATAGACATTGTGCATCCTTCAAAGTATAAGAGGAAAGATCCTCTACAACCCTTATAATTATTTGTAAGGGCCAGGGTCTACCTACGGACTGCCAGCCTCATTCCCACCTGTCAGAGTGGAAGATCATCCAACCACTTTCAGGGTCACGTGTTGTCAGCACGATGAATCCAGTCATTGTAGGTTTCCGTGACTGGGCTATGCTACTCGTTAGTAGCTTCCCAATTACCTCACGATGATGGGTAGCCACCGGTCCCATACACAGGCCGAAATCTCAGAAGAAAAGTTATTACGCTTCCCCAAGGAAACTCGAACCTGGACAGACTCCGTAGCCGGAGTCCAAAGTATGATGCTTTAGATCTCACAGACAAGGTGCGGGACTCTAAAAACCCTCACCTTCAGGTTAAAAAAGGGGTGAAAGGAGCAAGGTTGGGACCTCGACATGATATACACAATACATTAAAAACTTAAGGATACTAAAAACGTGCTCAGAAATAGTGTACAAGGTCAGTTCAAAAACTAAAAACATTTGCTAAGCAATATGAAGCAGAGTTAAAATGACCAAAATGAGGGATGGTATAAGGAATAACATGCACCAATGGTGGGTTTGTTAGTGTAAAGCTTGTCCCCAGTTACCTCATCCCAATTTTCTTGCCAAGTGACAAGAAGGAAACAATAAAAGAACATTCTGCAGGTCTCTGGCTGGCAGAAGGTGGAAAAGAGCATCACCATCTGCATCAGCAGACTTGGAAATTAGATTTCAATCAGAAGCAAATGCTGTGTGCAATTGGAAAGTTGCCCAACTCAAGTTGCACCATAGAACATAATAGCACATAAATAACACAGACACTGTCACAATGTTTACAGTAATGGTTGCAGTGTGTTCTAAATGGCCACCTTCTTCCTGGACGTTCACAACACTCCTAGGTTCACAAAAACAGGCAACCAATTATGCAATTCTTGGTTTTATGTTCGGATATATGTGTGTACTCATTCTTCAACTACTCTTGCACAAGAACAAGTTGCAAAGCAATGGTCAACAATGAACACACTGGGTGAGGAAAAACAACATACCACTTGTGACACTGTGTAATTATAACTCCTATAGAAAAAAATATATATAAGGTAGCCATATTCTACACAATGAAACTGGCATTTAAATATTCTACAGGGTGACTTCAATCACTCTACAATGCATGAATGCATCTGAATAAGTTTGCATCTAACTACAAAAAAGTGCATGGGTTATTCCACAAGAAGTGATTCAAATTTGAATTAACTGGTCAACTAACTATTTTCATTTTTTGTGCACGATTTCACTTACCTATAGTTTGAACTGATAAAATTTTACTTCTATTGACAGCCATTTTTTCATTATGGCATAATTAAATTTGTATTTGTAGACATACATACAATCACCAATAACTGAAACAGTAAAAACTAGACACATGCAACAAAAATCTCCTAATCAGTGTATTTTGGAGTACAATTCATGCTATTATAATAATTCCTGTAAATCTCTTCCTTAAGTACTATTTGAGTCAAAAATGCATGCCTTCTCTTGTTAAATGAATTACTACCGATGCTCTCTAAATGATGACTTCCGTAGAATTTGGGCACAATGTGTGTGTGACTGAAGTGTCTTTGTTCGCCCTTCCCCTCCACAAAAATGCAATTGGAATTGACAACCGGACTATCACCATTCGCTTCTTTGCCCACACATTTACAGAATCCTTCCTAGTGGACAGGAACAAAAAAAAGAGGGGGGAATTGTTCGTAAAAACTTTTCCTTTCTTCTTGTTTGCTTTAAAAATGGAAAAAATTGATTTGCCATACCAGATAACAACAGCACTTTTTCTTTAATGGAAATTTGATTTCATTCCTAAGGAAATATGAAAATATGATTGGATCTAGTTCGATTATTTTTAATCTGAAGTTTTTGCACGGACGCTATAACATTTGGTTATCAGAATGGAGCTGAAAATCCACAAGCTATGGGTAGATAGGGCAATATTTTACTCACCGACTGAAAAATATTCGTGTCAAATCAATTGTGGGTGAGGGAGGGGGGCGAAGTTGGGATAAATGATTCTTCTACGTGAGGCAGATAATGTTTTCTCTATGCATACTGCATAACTCATATGTTGTAAAGTGATGGGGCCAGGAAAAATGAATGAATAAACAAGAGGTGCGGCAATATTTTCTGAGAGCAGCCAAATTTAGTGCACATCTAAATGTGTATTTGGTCCCAAATAACAAGGGGGCTGCCCAAGCATGGTGCTGATCACATCACCTTGAAATTGGTAAAATCAAGGAATATGTGGGGTAAAAGCAGCCAGTGCATGGTGCTGATCACATCATCTCCCACATCCGCCTATATATATATATATATGCACGTCACGGCATGGTGCAAAGTGCATACAGCATTGTTTTGAATGTTGCCTGGGAAGCTTGTTTTGCTTTGACGATTAGGAAACACCAGCACCAGATACAAAGCGAGGAGTTTTTTTTTTAAAAAAAGACAACCTATTTTCTTCCTTCTCGTTCTTCCATCTGATAAACACCTTGAACAAATGCAGGAAGGAAATACACATGATGCTAAGAATGATATAATCACCGCTTATTATCAGAACGATTCACGTGCTGAAAATAAATCACGTAATATTAAATGATGTCTGAAAAAAAAAAAAAAAAAAGGAAAGGAACCACGTTATTTAAGGGGAAACTATTGATGGAAGGGGTGTTTGTCCTCTGCAAGACTTCTAAATCCAATAATAAATCGTTGATTAACATGGATGTAAATAACAACCAGTGGCGTGCCCAAAGGACCCCCTCCCTCTGGCCAGTATTTCTAAAAAAAAAAAAAAAGAACGTCAAAGGCAGGAAAAGATGGCAAAGTGAGGACTGACTACTATAAAAAGTATACGAAACCCCTATGTCTATGCGTAAGTTTGACAACGCTTGTTTTGTTCACTTCATGCTGTTGGGCTGATCGGGACTGGATACATATGCAGCTCAAAGTGGAATCTGAGTCATTCTGCACGTTTTCAGGACACTTTGATTACAGTATATAAATATGCTTGGCACCCAGCTTAAATGATCACCCCCCCCCCCCCTTTTCAATTACAAGGGACTTTTAAAAATAGCAACTAATTACCAATTTACAGAGTAAACAGAGATCTCACACAATCAGATGCATAAACTGAACCCAATAGGTGGCAGTTAGAAGCAGTCATCCACCGTCCCTACCCTCGAAAGTGGGTCCCCTTAATCTGCCATTGACTTTTACAGTCAGTCTTGCTTTTTTCCCTTAGAAATTCATTATCATACTTCTTTCCCATTGTTAAATAATTTTTGATACAATATACCCCTAAAAAGTCGATTGTGTAGTCCTTTTTTACAGACACTTGAGTTTCACCCCTCCCTTATGCTTTCCTGCATTTTAAGTTTTTTATTTCCAGGCCTCTGGGAAACGTAAAATCGGGGTTTGACTGTATACTGAAGGTCCACACAAAATAGCAACATGGCTGTCACTTCTAAAACCAATGTGATAAAAATAAAATATTATCAGATTTGAACTACCAGACATATAAGTGACATTAAATACAATAATCTACAAATGAAAATTTCTTTGAAAAACTCTACTTGTGTGTGTGAATCAGTTTTAACATAAATTATGTTGCAGTGCATACGTTTGTGTACATTTATGACTTAAAAAAAAGAAAATACAACATGCTTACTTTCTTCTTTTGTATGCTCATATCCTTCACTTTACTTTCTTTGGCTAATTCTGTAGGCAAAGAGCTCTTCTTCTTAACAAATTGTATCTTAATTTTTTCCCTTGACGTTTCAGGGGAAGGTTTCTTTGCTAATTTGCTAGCTGTTTTCAGAGACAATTTGCTTGAAGATCTGTCAGATGAGCTCCTGTTATCCAAATCCCTGTTACTTCTCAGTGCAACTTCACTTGAATCGGCTGAGTTGAATCTACGTGATGACTTCTGGGTACTGGACAATGAGGATGTGTCCCTACTTGCTGGTTTCTGAAATTCCACTGGGGAGTTTTTTGTTTCTCTCCTGCTCCTGGAGGATTCATATTTCGTTGGTGATTGCCGCCTTACTGGAGAAGTTCTCCTGGGTGCAGATCTTGGAGAAACTTGTCTTGATGCGGAAGCTCTCCTTGGTGGAGATCTTCTTGATGGAGAAGATCTCCTTGGTGGTGATCTTCTTGATGGAGAAGATCTCCTTGGTGAAGATCTTCTTGTTGGAGAAGATCTCCTTGATGGAGAAGATCTTCTTGATGGAGAAGATCTTCTTGATGGAGAAGATCTTCTTGTCGGAGATCTTCTTGATGGAGAAGACCTCCTTGATGGAGAAGACCTCCTTGATGGAGAAGATCTCCTTGATGGAGAAGATCTCCTTGGTGGAGAATGTCTTCTTGATGGAGAATGTCTTCTTGATGGAGAAGATCTTCTTGATGGAGAAGATCTTCTTATTGGAGATCTCCTAGGTGGAGATCTTCTTGGCGAAGGCCATCTTACAGGAGATGATCTTTTTGGCGATCTTGCAGTAGGGGATATTCTTCTTGTCGATCCTTGCGGTGAAGATTTTCTTTGTGGTGACTGTCTTCTTGTAGGGGATTTTCTCCTTTCTGGTCTTTTCGGTGAAACTCTTATTGGGGATAGCCTACATGTTTTGTGCACCGGTGGCGATCTACTTGGTGATGTACCTGCTCTGTATGGAACTGCACTCCATGACACTTCTCCAGGAGATGAAACTACCCTGCTTGGTGGAGATGCTTTTCTTGCTAAATACACTCTTTCAGGTGAATACTTGTTGGACATCGGTGTTCTCGAAGAAAATGACTTTTCTTGAGGAATTGTCTTTGATGTCGTGTTCAAGCTTCTTGAACTCACATTATCTGATCGTGAAGATTCGTGGTAATTCCTGTGGTAATCAATTGAAGTATTTTCCTCATATGATATTTTTGGGGCAACTTCCAAACAACGCTCTTCATGATGGTCTTCTGAAGGAAACGCATCCTGAAAATACATGTTGAAGAGAAAGTAATTAGCAACAATAGGGTGAAATCTTCTGCTGAATGAACCATTTTATAAGCATGTTTATAAACTGTAATAACCTCACTCTTTACCACAATTTTATCAATACACATGGAGGCTTATTACCTTGTCAACACTGACAATTCTCACAAGACAGACACCCTTCAGAACTTGCACAAATTGGGTGCAAAGGAAATGATAAAAATCTGCCGAATCAAATTTTCCTGGCATTTTCAGGTTTTCAGATACATTTCCACGCCACTCTGTAATGCTCTTCTAATTAGTAAATAACTATTAAATCATCATGATCGCTTCTAATGAATGAAATTTAGGAAAAGTTCTGAAAAATAAATAAAGGAAAATAAACTTATTTTGTAAAAAATATGCCCAACGAAGAAGAACCAGCAGCACATGATTCAAAGATTCTTGATGATTATTATCAGTGCTCGAAAAATCTTCTTCGGAGCTAGGCGCCAGATCTGAAAATCAGGCACCAGGAAACCACCTACTAGCAATTGTGCATACTATAAGAAGTGGCGAAGTGGTTAGCATATCGCAATACGACACCAGGGGTCCCGGGTTCGAATTCTGGCCTGGCCATGGATGTTTGTGAGTGTTCATTCATCAATTTCATCATATCATCACTCATCCCCATCTTGCGAAAAGTGGCAAAAAAAGCGAAGTAAAATAAAGCAAATAAATCAAAAATCAATCAATCTATAAGAAGCTGAGCATCACCATATTCAAAACATCGCTAAATCATGTGAGAAAGTGGGAAATGGAGGGGGGGGGGGGGAACAAAGAGTAAGAAATTGTTACTGATTCTATGGAATGTTCACAACATTGATAACTTTCGCTGTACTCCAATTTGAACATAGAATTTTCAAAATTTCGTACATGCAATATTACAACAAGGGATCACAGTCACCAGGCTGAAATTTTTAGTCGCCCTGGCGACCGGGATTTTTCGAGCCCTGATTATTATTATTACATACTAGGGATTTGCCAATATGAAATTTTGGCCGATACCAATAAAGTATCGACAAAAAATTTAACGATACTGATAACCGATATTCTACTGATCCAATACAAAATTCAAATGGTTCATTGACCTCTTTAATAAATGTATGTTGGCAGACGAACCAAGCTCTTGCAATGCAAAAGAAGCTCCATAGTTAGACATTTACTTAAAAAATAAAGTACAGAATGGAGATAATATGTTTATTTCCATAAAAAATTATAACAAAATGGCTCAATGAAAATTGCCATTTTTCACAATTGTAAGTCCATATTTCATTCCAAATACCGCATGGTCTTTCCCTGAGACAACCAATCCAACCTCAACCCTCTGTGATAAGTGGTTTCCCTTCTGTCTATTTTTGTACATTACTGCATATTTGATAAGCAAGGGCCTGAAAATGCAGCATCCGCCAAAGCTTAAGGCAAAACAAGTGAAATGTATTTTTATTCTCCATTCCTGACAAGTTACAAAATATCCCTTTGCATCAACACAGTTTCTTCCACTGAAATATTTTCAGGAAAATACTGAACGTAATCTACTCCATAATTTAATTTGTATTTCTTTATTTCTAACCTATTGTAACACGTAGGCCACAAAGTAGCCTATGTGCAGAATTATTTCACAGTAAAAATATGAAACCATTATGTCGAGTTGCACGGGATGCTATGGATGCAAAGTATTTCAGACTGCGTAAGAAACAACAAGAGCATATTCACAGCATATACAACAAAAACATTTATCATGCCCTGAAATTTCACTCATATTTACAAGTATTTCCCAGACTGTCGACAGTTTTCTAGTCAGTGACTACCCAAGAAAGCTTTTCCAGGAAAGTATGTCCAGAAGGGCTTGTAAGATTTGATTTGTTCTATTATACCCACTTCTAAAACAGTAAAATTCGAGATAATTTGTTTACAAATCCAATGATCTATAGATTACTGCACACTCTATTATAGAGTGAGCGCCATGATGACCAGTGGGTAGGGCATATGATTGCCATGTGAGAGATCCAGGTTTGATTCCTAGGGTGAGTGATTTATCCCTGCATGAAGTGGCCCTGGGATTGACCCAGAATTTAATAAATGGGTACCTAGGCATAACCTGTGGGTAAAGGTGAATGGAGCATGATACTTATCACATCACCTACAGAAATTTGCCGATACTGAGAACATGTGGGGCCCTCCCTACCTCCTCCTATATGCTATCATGGCATGGTGCAATGACCACTACCTCACCTACCATTACTATGTATTCAAGTCTCTTATTGAAGTCATGAATATAAATACATAAAATTCATTTCCTTTTATTTATTTGCCATCTCCAACTACAGAGGCATTAATATAAATAATATAAATATGAATATAAGTAAAATTACATAGCATGCATACATATTACATAGAAATAACTATAACATATGTAAGTATGTATGTATATTTACATAATGTAGAGTAATGTTATTGTTTTGCTTTATTTTACTTCGCGTTTTGTGCAACTTTTGGATAATTTGCGAAGATGGCAATGAGTGATGAAACTGATGAATGGACACTCACAAACATCCATGCCCAGGCCAGGATTTGAACCCGGGACCCTTGGCGTCGTAGCGCAGTGCTAACCACTCTGCCACGGTGGCCGGCAATGTAGAGTAATGACATGCTTGTATAAAGTATATATAAATTACCCATAAATTCCACAACCAACATTATTATTACAGAATATAATCTAAAACCACATATTTCATGAATGCATATGTAGATTAGATTTGCCTGGATTAAATATAACCATAATAGGATAGAAACAGTAATGAAGTAAATTCATACACATAAATGTGCATATCCACATACATATATTTACATTTATACACACACACACACATATATATGGATATAGGTATACATATTCAACAATAAAATAATATAAGGTAAAGTTCCCCGCGTAAAGAAATAATCAATGATTTATGAAGGTGTCACTGTTATGTGTTACTTTTATAGCATTTTTATATTTAAACGTTGAGATTAAAATTAATATTTGGAATTATGGACGTTATTCTAATGGTGTTCGTTTGTACTTTTCAGTTTCAGGGATATTATATAGCAATAAATGTTATTAATATATAAATAATAACTCACAAAACCTGTTTTTTAAAATTAATTTTTAATATGTAGATTCGATTTCTAATGCAAAGCCGTAAGAAGTATCCTGCTTTTTCCTGACACATTGCCATTTTTTACTATAATCAATGGAAAATATCACAAGTGCAAATACTTACAGAAGAAATGACAGGAGGCGGTGGAGCTTCGGGAGGAGCGTGAGATGCTTGCTGCTTTCCGTGCTCTGAACTGGATTTTGCAGACTGAAGGTAGAAAGGCAGATCTCCAATGAATGGTTCTTTTGTGGCTGGAATTTTTGAACTCAAACTAAGTGGTGATGGTGGTATCACCTTCTGGAAGTGCAAAACATGAAATCTCAGAATTCACATAGTCTGAAATGCAATACTAACGAGTAACACTATTAATCCCTGTTTCTATTTTAGAAAAACATAAAGATGTTGGCCAAGGCAGTATTTATTACACACTAAAATACTAAAACTAAACTACAAGCGAAACCTAACCTGATTTTTATTTTAGTTCTTGGTCTAAAGAAGAGCCTGATATATTGTTGAAATGTTATATGTAAAGTGTTTTAGTGTATAATAAATACTGCTTTAGCCAACATTGTGTTTTTCTAATACTAACTAGAATACCTTACTTGTAAGTTTGGTACTGTTTCAAATCAACAATAGCAATTTGTAAAGACACATCTCTCCCAGTACAGTGATTAACCCTCCTCCTTTTGTGATCAAAATGTTCAGATTAAAAGCACAATCGTGGACATTACAGAAGTCACTGCAGATCCAGCCCTGATAAACATAAAAGCAGGGAAGTAATATACATGTGTAATACCCCTATGCCTCGAAAAAATTACTGAAATCCTCCCCCACCTGCACATATTTTTCAAATAGTACACTAGATATATGTAAAGTCATGAATACCTCTGGCTTGTAACAACATCACCGACTCCTAATGGGATCATTACAACCCACAAATGATCATGACACATTTGGAATACACATCCTACCAATGCAATATCCAAAACCTTTGTATTCCATGACTTGACATTCAGCACTGCTTTCCATTTCAGTCATACTGACTCCACACTTTGCACTTTGCTGTTCACATGACCATTACTGCATCTTGATGCAATCACTGGAATGTCCTCTTTTTAGTTCTGTGCAAATACCACTGCACTTACATGGCGGTTCAGTAAGCAAAGCACAAGGGATAATTTCAAAACATACAGTTTTGAATATACGGTCATCTGAAGTTATTTCCTCAACACTTATTTAAGTACAAAGAAGATATTCTAAGGATTACAACAAGGACATTACCTGCACCACCATGCAAGCAGTGAAACTTGAAGTCAGCTGTCGTTCATTACGAAATGGATAGAAGAGGACACACTTGCACATTTTATCACTTTTGAATAATCAATACCATATGCTTATGAAAAAACACTACCACCTTCTATTCATTGTTATTACTAAATAATGAAGAGTTTGATTTCTTACAACATTTTCAGAGTTCCATGTATCTAATATTAAAATTTTAAAAAAGTGGAACATTTCTTTTAAATTTTAATAAAAAATACTGAATTTGTCTTTAGGTTTTTATTTTACTTTATGACAGTAATATTAATGTTTCATTCCCAATGTTAATAAATCTCGCAGGATTCCCAGCATCTGAGGAATGGGTTTCTGATTTCTTTTCTGTCCCCAATGAATGTAAACTTCATTCCTGAATCAACCTTTCTGTCAACAGTTTTTCGACTCATGTCTCGGTTACTGGCAGAATATTTTGCAACACAGAGATGAATAGAAACCTACCTTAGGGATGCTCCTTGCACTAAACGACACAGAGAATGAATGACTTTCTCTGGCGTCATTTTCTTCAGCCTTATTAACAGGTGTATGGAAATCAGGTACTGAGGCATCAATCCGTTGTATTTTGAGTGGAGAAGGACTTGGTACCACTGGATGGACAGGCGTTCCAAAATAAAATGTTTCCTGCGACTGCTCATCTGAATTGTCTTCATTTTCCAGGACATCGTCCCAAGTATCCAACTCATCTGAATCCATCACTCTGAAGATGAAACATTAAACAATCAGTATTACCAGGGCTCGAAAAATCCCGGTCCCCATGGCAACTAAAAATTTCAGCCTGGCTACTGTGATCTTTTGCTGCAATACGTACGAAACTTTGATGATTCTAAGTTCAAATTGCAGTACAGCGTAAGTTATCAATTTTTTTTTATCAACGTTGTGAACATTCCATAGAGTCAGTGACAATTTCTTACCCTTTGTTCCCCATTTCCTGCTTTCTCAAAAAATTTAGCGATGTTTTGAATACAGTGATGCTCAGCAACTTATATAGAGTATAAAGAAGCACGTATCGCTTGGAAGCCAACACTCAGTAATCAATGCAACCTTTCGAACCGAAGAGACATGGCAAGATGCACGTGTCGCATGTCGCTTACGTGCCTCTCGGACTGTGCCGTTTTCTCAACACTGCGCATCATGTTGCTTCAGTTTGTTGTTTGCGCATGTGCAGCAAATGCTTCATTCCAACGAGCTGTATTTATACTCTAGAAGAGAGCTCAACAGGCATTATGTTTGATCCTCTAATTTGTTGATATAATAAAGTATCGATATGTACAATATTTTAAGATTTAAACACAACGTTCATTTCGCTTTATCAAGTTTTTTGATGCAGTTATCTATCGGCTGTAATTTGCCTTCAACATCGTGAAAAGAGGCCGCGTTTTGGCTATTTACCTGACTGCTTTTATTTGAAAAAGTCAGCTTATGGAGGCACTTTAGTCCAAACTATATTAGTCAACATGGTAAAGTACTCTAGTGCATTGGTTTTCAACCACCAAATGTTCTGCTGAAACTGGTTGACAACTATCATAATCCCAATATCATATTTGAGTTGTGAGTTTTCTTTTTTTAAGTCCATTGTTTGAACAAATAGACTAATCACAACTGGATCTGCCTGGTGCCTCTCCGGTTATCGAACCTGGGATCACTTAATTACAAGGAGATGACGTTACCACTTTGTCTTCCATATTTTTACATTTGTCAACAATCCTACACATGTAATCAAACTATTATTACTCTTTATGATTATGCTAGAATTTATTTATCAATATTTAATTTCATAGGTACAGGTTAATTCATGCATAAAATCTTCAATACTGTACAGATTAACGAGTGACTTAAGGGCAGTGACTTAAAAATAATACCGTGACATGGTTTCAAGAAGTTTGAGAACCATTTCTCTAGTGTTTAGGTATTCACTTTATTCAGGCTGAAAAGTTAGCGTATACAGTTTCATTTCAGTGCATATTATTTCTCAGTTTTCTCGTGCACAACATGTCTCTCCCAAGTTTCAATAACTTGCACAAATTTTACAATGCAGTTTACATGTAACAATGTCTCTTGTTACGTTATTTTCGGGTGACTAATAAACTGATTAATGCAATTATATCGATACCATCATGCAAACTGAGCAAAGAAACCAAGTGTCGCTTGCCGCGTGCATCTTGTCTCTTCGGTGTGAAACACTCATGTTGCGTGTTTCTTCGGTGTGAATTCTCTCTTAGACAAACTCATTTCCGTAAGTCGTTTCAGTAAAACTTTGATATTGTCCCAACGGATTTCTTCATATTTACACAAGAAACTACTTACCGAAATGAGTTTCTGTAGCATTTAGAAGTTCTTGTTGGTATTTTCTTTCATCAAGAAAAACCGATGTTGTCTGTATATGCTAAATTGAACAAAATGAGTGCTAATGGAACCTGACCTAACAGGCCTAACCTAACCTCGTAGGCATACCTCGTCCCCGTGATGGTTTGTGGGGGCTATCGTGAATTTTTGGGGCTAACGTCAACGGTTTTTGGGGCTACCCATGGATGGTTTTTGGAGCGAACGTCAATGGTTTGTGGAGCTACCTGTGGATGGTTTTGGGGGCTAATGTCAATGGTTTGTGGGACTAACGTCAATGTTTCTTGGAGCTAACGTCAATGGTTTAATGGTACTACTTTACTATACCTGAGACACCTGGGAATCATTTCTTTCGCACTTTTTTACATTGCTAACATACTATTCTGCATTCCGGAACACTTATTTAGGTTAAATAATTGAATTTGTTAGGAAAGTAATGTATATTTCTTACATTTACGAGTACTTACTGTTCTTGTTTATTTCCACACACAACATGGCGATAGCTTACCGTTGATCGTTTCTTGAGCCAGACAAACCATTGACGTTAGCCCAAAAATTCACGATAGCCCCACAAACCATCACGGGAACGAGGTATGTCTACTAGGTTAGGTTAGGCCTGTTAGGTTTGGATCCATTAGCACTCCTTTCGTTCAATTTAGCATATACGGACAATACGAGAGCGTATTGTGCTCTCATGCAGGAAGCAAATGGCGGCAGCAAGAATAGCGCGTCGGAAATAGATTTTCGTACAAAACCACATGCATTCGCATTAAAATGAATCAAAATTACATTCCCGAACATCAACAACGCTACAGAAAATGATTTGCGTAAGTACTTTCTCCTGTAAATTTGAAGAAATCTGTCTCAGGTATAGTAAAGTGTTACCGGTTTAATAATTACTCTTTATGTCAAAAATTGAACTTTTTTTCATGGAAAAAGCAAAGGTAACATTATCGTATGGGTAAAACGGATTCCTTCAAATTTCCTTCAAATTTACAGGAGAAAGTACTTACGGAAATCATTTTCTTGAGCGTTTTGGAAGTTCCTGAATGTAGATTTGATCCATTTTAATGTGAATGCGTTTTGTTTTCTGCGAAAATCTCTGTCCGACACGCTATTTCTGCTCCCGCCATTTGCTTTTTGCATGAGAGTGCAATGTTCCGTGTGTTAAGACGATGCAACCCCGTAGCCAGTGTTTCAGCCTCGCCGTGTTTTCACTAGAACCACCTGTCGAGTTCGGAACAAGCCATTTTTCCCGAATGGGTGTCACTTATCGCACAACATTGTAGCAACATTGTGTTCGGACGTCACAGGAGAGAGCTGTTTTTACAATTTTTCTTTGTATTTTTGCTAATGGAACCTAACCTAACAGGCCTAACCTAACCACGTAGGCATTCCTCGTCTGACGTCAATATTCAAGGTTGCAAGATTGTTGTGCGTAAAGGAAGAGAATTAACGAATTACGAAAGATGGTTCCGACCCGAATGGGTGTCACTTATCGCACAACACTCTACGAACATTGTGTTCTGTTCACCGGAGAGACCTTTTTCATGTTAGGCAATACAAAGGTAACGCGTCTCTTAGCGAAAATATTTTTTTTCTTTGTATTTATGCTAATGGAACCTAACCTAACAGGCCTAACCTAACCACGTAGGCATTCCTCGTCTGACGTCAATATTCAAGGTGGCAAGAGTGTTGTGCGTAAAGGAAGAGCATTAACGAATTGCGAAAGAAAGATGGTTCCGAATTGCTGTGTATGGACAATGAACGTGGTAAATCGCAAGGTTATTTTACAAGTTCTACACGTAAATGCGACGTATTAGCATAATTTCAAATAGGGGCACGAAAGTAGATATTTTCCGGTGAACGAGGTTGCACCACTGCATAAATCGACAAAACACTCTCAGAACGCCCCCTAAACCAGTATGCTATCACGGCCATAATGTGTTACAGATTCGAAACAACAAGTAACAGTAAGTACTCGTAAATAGAGAAAATAAACATTATCTTAGTTAAAAATGCATTATTTCGCCTTAAGAAATGTTCCGCAACACGTTAGCAATGTAAAGAAGTCCGAAATATATGATTCGTAGGTGTTTCACCCATACGATAATAGTACCAAAGCAAAATAGCACCTTGAAGAATCTTTCGCAATGCACAATAGGTAAGTACGAATGTTAAAAATGACGAAATAAACGAGTGAGAGGTTTTGGGACACTATCGCAGTTTTACCGTAGTTTCTTCTGTAAAAATGAAGAAATGTGTTTCCGATATACTAAACTGTTACCAACGATATTAAAATGCTATTGTGGGTTTGACACTATAATAAACGTTGTTGTTGTTTAACATACCTGCAACTACTTCAAAAAAGAGAAACGGCAATTATGTCCACGTTCAGCGCCCATGGCTGTTATCAAATTTTCCAGACAAATAAATAAAACAATTGTATTACATCGGAACTAAAATGTACTGATTATCAATGAATGCCAGCTTTTCACCTTCCAAAAATACAAATCATCATATACTTAACCATTTACATGTAATACACAATTATTATAAGTAGAAACCACAGATTATTACCGGATTATTTACAACAAATCGGCTTTTTAGAACTGTGTTTCATGTGCGTATGACCCCTGTGTATATAAACTCTCTCCAATAGGGGTTGGAATGAATTAATAACATTATAATTCATAAAAACAGTCAATAAAAATGCGATGAAGCAAAATATTAGGTTTATTTATGCAGCAAAATTCGCCAGTGAATGTACGGTCTCGTCAAGTTTACAAGTTTCTGAATCCAGTTCGACTCCAATTTTGTAACAGAGTTGGGTGTTGGGTATCTGTACCGTGAGCGCTTCTTTACGTTCGATGCTTGAATATCTCCCGATATTTCAATGCAATGTTTGTCTACTTACCACGGTTATTGTTGCTGTCAACAAAGATGTGCAAAAAGAAGGAAGTAGAGTTTAAAAACAGGGAGTCTGGTATAACTTTTAACAGTTTTACAGCAAATATATTTTAACTTAAAGCGCCGCATTACTTTCATCCTAACTGATGGTTGAATTGGATGCAGAAGGGTAATCCACAGACTAGTCCCACGCACACAGGCTATCTTCACTTTACCACGACTGTGAAAAGCCGTCGAATTTGTCGGCTGGCTGTGAAATTTTGTTAATTTTGATATCTGAAAATGGAAAATGATATATTGGATTCATTGGAAGATATCGGGTAAGATTCTGAAATCATAGAACATAATTAGAAGTTTCCAGTTAAAAAAGGATTATGAAAAGCGCAGAAAATATTTCTTGAAGTGTAGTATGTTAATATTATATTTGTTATTTGTAATTATTTTCATCTATTGTTCTTCATTGCCCTACCCATGTTAAGCGTTTTTGTGTCTGTTGCATATGAAGTAGTGTGAATTGACATAAACTGTTTGTACAGTAGAGCAGCCTGTGTGTAAACCTGGGCCGCGCAGATTTTTCTTTCATATGTCTTCGCACAAACTTTCAAGAACCGGTAACAACCAATTGGAAATCCAAGGTAATACATTATTTCGTGTCTCCACCCGGAAGAGTCTTCGATGGCGATGTGGTAACGTCGTCGCTTTGTACTTAAGGGGTTCTGCATCCGATGCCGGGTGGATGCACATTGTGGTTTATAACAGTTATTTGATCCCAATAGTACCACATTAGAATATACGGTACCAGTTAGATAGCGTGAAAACACATGTAACTCGTCTATTTCCGAATTCTTTACATTTGTTTGATACTAGTTTACTATCCTTCGGACACATTTATTTATTTTTACAGAAGAAACTACTTACCGTAATAAGTTCCTATAGCATTGTCGAACATCGGGAAGGTGTTTTGTGTGATGTGGGAATGTTTCATAGTTGAAATTCATGTTGTTTGTTGAAAATTAATTCCCCACGAGCCATTGGCACGTGGATAGGTTAGTTCTGTTAGGTTAGGATACATAGTTAAAATTTGGTGTCGTGTTAGTATCAGGATCTAAAAATTGGAAATAATTGTGAACCATTGACGCTAGCCCCACAAACCATTGGCGCTAGCCCCACGAACCATTGGCACGTGGTTAGGAAACATAGTTCAAATTTCATCAAAACAACGTTGATACATCTTCAGGAATGTTCCGTGAAGCAGATACGTAAGTACGAATGTCAAAAATTGACGAAACGAAAAAAATTAGAGGTGTCCGAAGGATAGTAAATTTTTACCGTTAGGCAAACAGAAAATTAAATTTTAAAAGAAACCTGCTCACACATCATCTTGTAAAACTACCACGTGCTTGCTACACTGACAGGGGTTTACATATTCGAACACATGGAACATTTGATTCACGTAGTCGACGGTAAGGGTGGCACGAGCTATCCTGCAACGGAGATACATTATTGTAGAAAATGACATTATTTTCCGGCCGAATAAGTTGCACAAATGGAAAAAACACTATTCCTAGCTTCCAAAAGTCCAAAGGAACTCAATTCCGTAAGTACTTTCCCGTCATTTCTCGTGTAAATTTGAAGAAATCTGTTTTCACTATATCTAACTGCGAAAATACACATTACTTCAATATAACGCATCTCTGCAAGCTAAAAACAACCGAAAACGTTCATAAACAACATAATGCCTGTGTACGATACATTTTTAATTTGAAATATTTGGACCACCTATCACGTTATTTTTTCAAATTGGGGAGGCTACCCATGCAAGAAAGACGAACGCTGCACACACTGATTTTACTTTACGAAGTTCTCAACCTCAAAACACCCTCCTATCTCCGGCTAGAATCTACTTTCCGTCCTTTTTGCCTTTCGGTGGTAAGCGATGGGGGTTAACAACACTGCAGGCTGATGTTTGCTTACGCGTTGCGAATGCGTGTGCTTCGCTTGTTTGTGTTCGGGGTGGTGATTTGTTTTTTGCGTTCGTTGTGCATTATCAGAATGGCATACGTCTGGTTAGATGGCTTCTGGAACAGGAAGCGCTTGGCAATTACTTTCGGGACCAGAGACAAGTGTTTGACTTGGTGCAAGGAAAACGGATTGTTGAAGAACAAGATTTGCAGGATACATAGGTGCGAGATGATTCTGGAAGTAAATTATGGAGCTGTAGGAAGGTTTCGATGTCAAAAATCAGCCCCAAAAACCATGCACAGGTAGCCCCACGAACCATTCGCGGGGACGAGGTATGCATACTTGGTTAGGTTAGGTTCCATTAGCACTCTATTAATCGAAAAAATTCCTCCGTATGTTCAATTCCGCATATCTGGACAACAACGGTTTTCCTCGATTTCTTCCTACACGTTGTTTTTCCTTGCATCAGGACTGACATTTTTTCATTCCTTATACAATAAGCTTCCCTACGATATATGACACATGTTCTTTAGGAAAAGCATCTAATATATACTCTTACCCTATCTCCTCTCTTGCTTCCAATTTCATCACGATCGTGACACCAGATCACGCAGCTCCTCATCTCTCGCTATACTCGTCCACAGATCAAACTTCTTCTCCAAGAAGAATACTCTTTAGATCTTCCCCTTTCAAGCAGACTAAAGGGCATATGCAAGTGAATGAATTCTGAAAATACCTCGCAGTTTCTTAAATACAATTGTAAATCTTGCATTCCATATTTCGTATTGTGTGTATTATATACAAGGGTTGATCAAATGAAAAGGTACAAAACGACACTGTCGGTGTAAATGAATACTTTATTCAAAGTATCCTCCATAGGCCTGAGCACATTGATCCCATTGATGAACGAGCCGAATGATTCCTTTTTCCCAGAATTCCTTTGGCCGTGACGCGACCCAGTCCTTCACAGCGTCCTTGAGTTCATCGTCCGAGGTGAAGCGCTTTCCTTTGAGATGCTTTT
Organism: Lepisma saccharinum; assembly: GCF_977018435.1. Taxonomy (NCBI): domain Eukaryota; kingdom Metazoa; phylum Arthropoda; class Insecta; order Zygentoma; family Lepismatidae; genus Lepisma; species Lepisma saccharinum. Next base: position 9,047,340 of record NC_139253.1, read on the forward strand.
TCAGGGAACCAAACACATGGAAGCTGACATCCATCTTTACCGCCAACATTCGCAATTTGACACGTTGACCACTTTGCACTAGGTCGTCCACCTTGTCGAGGAGATCGGCCGTGATGACAGAGTTCGTCTGGCCCAGTCTCGGGTCATCAAGCAAACTCTCACGGCCTGCACAAAACGGGCACTCCATTTCCTCACTGATTTGCCAGACACACAGTCTTCCCCGTAAACGTTCACCATCTGGCGATGAATATTGGCCGGTTTAACACCTTCCACTGTCAGAAAATGGATAACGCCTCGCTGCTCCTCAACAGTCGAATTTGCCAATGTTAACGCCATCCTGTCCGAACATGCACCGCCGCGTCACTTGGAGGGCGTTCTGTATCGGAGCCTCTGCTCTCTCCTGCGCATGCGCGTTCCCCTGCATGCTCCGATGCCGCGTGGCGACTCCAATCGCACCCCTACTTATCACGCTACGTTCTCCCATCGCGGCATCGGTATTATATAAACGATTCCATTGTTACGACGTTTCGTACCTTTTCATTTGATCAACCCTTGTATTTTGTGTGCTATATTCAGGGCATCAAGACTTGTGTGTATGAGTATAATGTGTGTGTGTAGACATATTTGAAATCACTAAATGTACTGTGTGTTTAATATAATAATGTATGGTAAGATTTTACAATACCGGACCATTCCCCGATTTCGAATTTCTAGACGTGACCCCCAAATATTAACTGCAGATTTGTGATCAGGAGCCCAAAATCATTAAGTATGCAAAATATGAACGAAATCGGAGAATGGTCCGGTATTGTAAAATTGCTCCTAATGTATAATTTTATGTATATGGTTGAGTGGAAGAAAAGGCTTTGTACGGTTTGACATGTCCTTCCCGGACGTATGAACAGTCGGCTGAAGTACATCATCCCGCCTGATAGATATGAATCTGGAAATAGAAGTTACGAGATTAATGGAAGTTCATGTGATAATTTTTGTGCTGCTGTTACTATGATTTTTAGTGCATTTCGTTATGATGTAAAAAGTTGTTCTTAAATTGCATAATCAAGATAAATATATTCTGAACCTAGATGTTAACACGTAAGTCCTGAGTTTGTTAATTTACTGCAAATCTTAATGTTTTCCCGTGCCCTGGGAGGTATCACGTGTATACCGATATACAGTCTCATGTTACTCATTCTCAATTGGTATTGAGATAAATCTATTCTTATGGATATTAATATGCTATAGTTGAACCTGGCACGACCGTGTCAATAATTTGGCGGACAGAACGTGGGGCCACGAACACATTGTGCATTAGCTACGTTAATCTTTGGTAACGTGTTTTAGATTTGCAGTTGACTCAGAACTTTTGATGCGCAACAATGGAAAAGAAAATATTAAGAAGTGGAACCAAAGCTTCATGTGTTGATGAAAGCACAGTTCATGTGTTTTGCTGTGAGACTACATCAAGGCTTGATGATACGTTTGTTTGCACTGAGTGTCACAATACTTTTCATTTGAATTGTGCAAAGTTAAAGTCACCAAAGGAAAGTAATTCTCCTGGTGAATTAGCATGTCTCGCATGCAAAGAAAAACTTGCAGTTCCTGTTGTTCCTGTTACTGCTGATTTGCTTGCGTCATTGCAGCGAATGCTGGAGGCAAATTCCAGCAACCTGGAAACTAGAATCGAGAAAAAAATGGCCGAAAATTCTAGTAATCTAGAACTTAGAATCCAGGAAAGGATTACCGAAAATTCTAGTAATCTAGAACTTAGAATCCAGGAAAGGATTACCGAAAATTCTAGTAATCTAGAACTTAGAATCCAGGAAAGGATTACGGAAAATGCTAATAATCTACAATCTAGAATGCGGGAACATTCTGATAGCTTGGAGGCTAAGTTACACGAGAACTCTAGGAGGTTAGAGGATAAACTCCAGGAAAATATGAATATATTGGAGCACAGTTTACAACTAAAACTAGAAGAAAGTAGTAGAACTCTTGAGTGCCGGCTAGAAGCAAGGATGGAGGAGAAACTGTCCCATAGTTGTTCACAACTCGCTGCGTCCAATTCAGAGATGGGACGGAGGATCGAACAACTGACTCTGCAAATGTCTGAGGGACAGCAGAAATTGAACGAAAACCTTGAAATTGAGATGATGAGCTTACGTCAAGCGTGTCAGTCAAATTCTCAGCAGCTGGAATCTAAACTCCATGAAACAGTTGTTCTGTTGAGGGAAGAAGCTGAGCAGACCAAGGAGGACTTCCGAAAGGAAATCACTGAAACACAGAGTGGTTTCAGGGAAGAAATGTCCAGAGAGTTGGATAACCAGGTGACCAGTATGGCATATCAGCTGAGAGAGAACTTGAATTTGCGAGTTGTAGAGACGGTGGCAGAAAACCTTAAAAGCAGCACGGAGGGTCCTAGAGAGAATGCTGAAGAGTGGAAAAATGATATGGAATCCAAACAAGGGAAGCTTTCTTTAGACATGCGTAATCTTTGTGACGAAGTGGCTCAAATTTCAACCACTTTAAGCAAGTTGCCACTCTCCGGTGAACCAGAGTTACCGCGGATGGACCAGCTGGGCCCGCCTTTTCGAAGGTTGCTGTCTCCTAGTCGTTCTGAGGTCTCTTCGGGGCAACGAAACCGTACACATGTAAATAAAAGACGCCACAGAGAGATCGTTTCCAGTTCTTCAGGCAGCGAGTCGATTTTATCGGAAAAGAGAAAAGAAAGAAAATCTCGAATCAATGCTACGCGTGGTGGGATGACTCCCCGGATGGCTGACCTGAATTCCATGCGGAAATTCGATGGAAATATTATAGCCACTTCGGCTGAGATTTATCTCAAAGAATTAGATACCAACCTTGAGATCCTTCAGATCCCGCATAGATACAGGCTGGAGATTATTCCTCGTTTGCTAACGGGCATGGCTTATCATTGGTTCTACTCTCATAAGAATGATTTCCACACATATTCAGATTTCCGTAGGGCGTTTAAGAGGCGTTTTGCGTCTTCAGAGGCAAAAGAAAGGGAGTTGGCATCTGTTAGGGCCAAACGGTACAATAAAAACAATGACAATAGTTTGGAAGAATATGTTTGGTCTGTGTACTCTGCTTACAGAAACCTGAGTAGCCACTACACAGAGCATGAGGTGGTAAACCTCATAATCGGCCAATTGCCATATAGAGTGAAGCAATTGTGTATGGCCCACGCACCCGTAACTGTTGATTTGCTTGCAGATTTTGTTAAGAGATACGAGCAAGCGGAAGAGCAGGATGCTTGGCGAACTGCGTGGAGGAAGGAGAATCCTACTCACCAGAACAACAGAGATATTCCAGGCAACTCGGCAAACAGAAACCCGAGGGTTCGTATGGTCCAGAGGCAGAATAATTACCGTGAAAATCGCCCTGCAGGTCCATATAGAAACGGCAATCGTTATCGTCAACAAAGCCAAAATAGGCAGAGACGTGAGTATGCTGCTCCCAGATACGAACCTTGTGAGAGACCACGAAATGAGAACCGTGTATCTTCACCGGAGCACAGTGAACCTTTGAGGGAAGGTCGTAGCTCTCCACGATTCCAAGCGGCGAGCAGTGGCTTACAAACAGATGCTGCAGTGTCGTACCCTAGTAACGAGCAGCAACAGAGCGTTGAGCTGACCAGAAATTTTTGCTGGGAGAATGGAGCAAATCTCGACCAGGTGCGGGATTTTACCCCACGCCTGGCATAGAAACGTCCCCTTCTGATGTCGGGCGGTCTCGGATAGAACTGGGGCCTGCAGAAAATATTTCACAGTCTGTAAATAATGAACTGAAGCTGGTGTTTGTTATTAATCATGAAGAGAGTGAGTTTCTTTACAATTTGTGTCAGGCTAGTCAGTCTAAAAACTTTGGAAGAGCGCCTGAGTTCAAGGCACGTGTAGCAAATGTTGATATCACTTGTATAGTGGACACTGCAGCTGAAATATCTGTTCTGAGTCTCGAGATTTGGAAGAAAATAAAGCAAAATTTGCCAGGGGCCATGTTACAAGCTACTCCAGAGGTACGACTTATTGATTTCGCTGGAAAAAGTCGAACTCGAGTTGTGGGAAAGCGCAGAATCGTGCTGGAAATTGCTGAGAACACCATACCTTTAGAAATTTTTGTTGTGAAGGATTTGCCTTCAGACTTATTATTGGGTTATTCGTTCCTGCAGAAATATGAAGCAGAGATCAATCTCAAGCATAAGAAGTTGTATCTAATGGTGGATGGAGAACCAATTGAGCAAAAGCTAGATGATGATGATTCCGTTGATAAGCAAATGAGCGTCCGGAGGATTGAAGCTAGCTACGATAAATGGGCTACACCGCTAGAGGATATAAGGGAGAAGATTGACTCCAGTGAATTATTGGCTAAGGAACAAAGAGCCGAATTGTTCGAGATATTTATTGCACATAGTAAGGTGTTTTCAGAGTGGCCTGGCACGGAAAAGGACTTAGTTTGTGACATTCATCTGTCCAGTGACGTTCCAGTGAGTCAAAGACTTTATCCAGTTGAGTTGCAGAAATTCTTACGTTTACTTCACGTGTATTGCCAGTGTGTCTACCTGATATTGTTCAAAAGGCTCTTCAACATTGTCTCATTGGTTGATAACAATTACAAATTGTTTTTGTACGTGAAGTTCTATCCAAGATTGTACTACATTTCTAGCCCGAATCCGAAGAAGGTGAGAAAGACTGGCAGAGTAAGGTTGTTCAAGTGCAGTTAAGGGAACGATATTCTGTGCAGAGGCGGAAACTGAAGCAGAAGTGCCATGCTTTGCAGTTGAAGGAGGATGACCTGGTGCTGCTAAGAAGTCATCGTCCAAGTTCAGCTGTTAACCGAACCATTTCCAAGTTGTTTTATTTGTGGACAGGACCGTTCATAGCTACCCAAGTGAAATTCAACACGGCAGTGTTATTGGACACAAAAACTCGTAAGGAAGTGTGCAAGGTAAATTTCGACAATCTGAAGATTTTTAATTGTTCTCCAGACATGAGGAAAATACTTTTAGAAGGTTGAATCCAAAATCTCCTAGACTGTGAGTGCTTCCACGAGTCGTCGTCGATTTTGTTTCTCAATGGAGGGGGCGATTGACATGTCCTTCCCGGACGTATGAACAGTCGGCTGAAGTACATCATCCCGCCTGATAGATATGAATCTGGAAATAGAAGTTACGAGATTAATGGAAGTTCATGTGATAATTTTTGTGCTGCTGTTACTATGATTTTTAGTGCATTTCGTTATGATGTAAAAAGTTGTTCTTAAATTGCATAATCAAGATAAATATATTCTGAACCTAGATGTTAACACGTAAGTCCTGAGTTTGTTAATTTACTGCAAATCTTAATGTTTTCCCGTGCCCTGGGAGGTATCACGTGTATACCGATATACAGTCTCATGTTACTCATTCTCAATTGGTATTGAGATAAATCTATTCTTATGGATATTAATATGCTATAGTTGAACCTGGCACGACCGTGTCAGGTTTTAAGTCCGCCATTTAAAACAAGACGTTAATAAATAAATAGTAAAATAATAATCTTCAAAAAGCATGCAAGACTTTCAAAGGGTACTGTAGGACTTTCTTCTTCACATTCTACATATGAAAAATCATAAAGATCATTTGAACAAGCAGCATGTACATAGAATCACTTTTGCAACATCCACAAGTACATAATATTGTGTTCATTCGTTCTTTGTGGTAGCAAATTGTCATGTAAAGTTTTCTGCTTCATATCCTCCTTAATGTTGTAGCTATTCAGGACCTCTGCTTGAGGAAGATGCCTTGGAGAAGGCAGTGGAAGGAGGCCCAAAGTCAGTGGAATACACAGAGTTGGTAGCCTGGCTGTCAAAGGAATTGAAGACCTTGTGCAAGCTGGAAGAATGTGTGAATGCAATCACTTCCTCAGAAGATTCCAGCTCCTTTGTGCTGGAGCTGAGCAGCTTCCTCAAGGAGCTCGGTAAGTTTCCTCTTCACTTACTATGTGGTAACAGTTGGCGGACATTGAAAGTGGAAATAAAGTTTTGGTATGACTTGAGATGACCGGACCCTCTCCGATTTTCTTCATATTTGACATACTCACTAATTGAGGCCTCCTAATCACGAATCTGAAGTTAAAAATTGTCATTCACGTCTAGAAATTGTGAACCATTGATGCTAGCCCCACGAACCATTGGCGCTAGCCCCACAAACCATTGGCACGTGGTTAGGTTAGGCAAGCATAGTTAAAATTTGGTGTCGTGGTAGTATCAGGAATAAATATATTTGGTTGTGAAACAAAAAAATTTGCGAAAATCGACAGTTTCCATTCCGAAAACTAACACCTTATTTTCGCTTATTTTGCAATTTCTAGACGTTTCCGACAAATTTTAACTTCAGATTCATGATTAGGAGGCTTCAATTAGTGAGTATGCCAAATATGAAGAAAATCAGAGAGGGGTCCGGTCATCTCAAGTCGTTCCAAAGTTTTTAGCAGCCTCATATATTCTAGGCTATCTCCGGAGCCTAGATTAAATACAGGAAATAGTCGACTAGCAAATGTGACTGATGCTTCAGTCTCTAATAAAGACCACGGGGTAAAACGATAGTTTACGGGCACCTTTACTTTAGACCATCACCTGCACTGACTAGATCACCAGGCTTCATCCTGCCGATTCTTTCTTCCAATCACCGCCTGAGGCAGCAGGGCTTAAGTTGGCTGAAAATTCCCGTCTTCAGTCTTCCTAGCGGTAGAACCTCACAGCGATGCCAATTGTACAAAGCTCGCTAACAAGCATGGGATTTTTTCCAGGAAAGGGAAAATTTTGGTATGAAACTACTATTACAGGAATGGGAAAAGAGACATGTGATAGGGAATTTTTCCTCGAGCCGGAAACAACACTGTTCCATCGAACACATGCAGAAGCGACTGACCTTCAACCAACCACGCTTTACAATGATGACGATGTTGAGAATTTACTCGGCTTTTGCATGAGGATAAGCTTCAAATCGTAAAGATATGCAGGTGTATGGCATCCCAAAGAAGAGAATAATGGATTTTATTTCTTATTTAGTGTTGCTTTTCTGCCACTTTAGCTAATCATGAGGTTGAGTGACAATATGATGAAATTGATGAAGGGTCATTCACAAAGAATACTCATGTCCATGCCTGGATTTGAACCCATAGTACTCGGTGCTAATAACCATTTTACCACAGAGGTCGCCAAGAGAAGAACTGAGTTCTTGTTCAAATTAAATATTCAAGGTAAGACGTTTAATGAGACAGTGACATTTTTATAATTTACCCTAGAACACTGACCTTATTTTACCTGTAGTAGTTACTAACCATAAGTAAAAATGACTCACCTTCTATTATTAATGTTTTTAGCAAAGAATTAACTAAAATTGTATATTTTGGTTATAAATATATATATATATATATATATATATATATATATATATATATATATATATATATATATATATATATATATATATATATATATATAAAAGTTGATAAGTAAATGAATATAAAATAAAAGAAAAGAGAACTGTTTTACATGTGCATGTTGGACCATCTTTGCTTTGTTGATAACTGGAAATAGGCTTGTTGCACTTCACACGGTATGTAGTTGGCCTCCCTGATGGCGCATTGGTAACGTCGTTGCCTTGTAATCAAGGGGTCCCATGTTCGACACCTGGTGGAGGCACATAGTGGTTCGGATCCCACTTTATTTATTTATTTATTTATTTATTCCTTGTTTTGGATGGCGAAGTTAAGGCACAAGCCTTTTCTTCCACTTAACCATCTCTACATTACATTTTATAAATTGATTTTTATAGCTAACTGTATGTTAAATATATAAAAAAACTAAATATTTAAGATACCAAGAAATGAAATCTATAAAAAACTAAGAACATTGAGATACCAAAAAAAAAAAAGAAAAAAACAAGAAAAAATAAAAGAGAAAGACGCAAAAAACATAAAAAATAAAGACAAAAATACATACACACTAAGTAAAAAAAATACACGTAAAACATAAACACACACGCAACAAACATAGTCAAATTACAGAAAAAGTCGGTGGGTGTTGGTCCTACCAGTTTACACGAAGGTTTAATTTTATTTCCCTGTTTTCAGTTCTGGTAAGTTGACTCCAGAAGATGATTTGTTAATTTTGATTTGAATTGGAGAAGAGAAGAAGAGTTTCTTATGTCTTTGGGGAGGTCATTCCACTCTCTGGTAGCAGTGACCGTTAAGGAATTTCCATACAACGTTGTCTTGTGGGAGGGAATGGCCAGCAGAGAGTTGTCTCTCGAACGGGTGGCAAAGGTGTGTGCTGAACTTATGGGTTGAAATCGAGAAAGTAGGTAGGACGGCTCTCGTGAGTTTACTATTTTGTAGAGCGCTGTAAGAGCGTGAAAGCGGCGGCGAGTGGAAAGGTCGAACCAGCCTAGGTCCTTGAAAGCCGGGGTCAGGTGGTCAAAAAATTTGATATTATAAATGTAGCGCACACATGCATTTTGTATTCGCTGTAGACGTCTTGCTAGTTCACCGTTGAGGTCAACATACGTCAAGTCACAGTAGTCTATATGAGACAGAACTAACGACTCCACGAGTGTTTTTTTTACTTCTTGTGGTAAAATATTTTTAAGGCGGTACAGCGAGTGTAATGCTGCGTAGGATTTTTTACATATGGCCTTCACATGGTCACTCCAAGTGAGGTTTTCGTCCACAACGACTCCCAGGTCATTGACCGAAAGCGACAACGAAATGGGGTTTCTTTCGACAAGAATGTCACGGATGGAGGACTTCTCTGTTGTGGAAATGAGCTGACGTGAGCCAATTAAAATACATTTCGTTTTCTCAGCATTTACTCGCAGACCGTTTGCCTGAGACCACTTGCAGACGTTCATAATATCATCGTTTAGGGCTTTGATGGCCATATTGATGCTTGTTTTAGGGAACGACAAATAACATTGGACGTCATCAGCGTACAGATGGTAATTTGTCGATTGAAAGTTTCCAGCTATATCATTTACGTACATGGAGAACAGCAGCGGAGACAGGATGCTACCTTGGGGTACACCACAATTCGTCGGCAGCCACGACGACTTATTGTCAGAAACGAATGTGCATTGCTGTCTGGCTGCTAAATATGAGCGAGCCCAGTCAACAGCAGGTTGGTAAAAGTTGAAATAAAATGACAATTTCGCCAGAAGGATATCGTGGTCTACGGTTCGGAAGGCTTTGCTGTAATCGAGGAGAACTAGCATTGTCAAATATCTCTTATCCATCGCCGACCTTACATCATCCACCACTTTAATGAGCGCTGTGCTGGTGCTGTGATGTGGTCGGAAACCGGAGTGGAAGGGGTTTAACAATTTTTTCGATTGCACATAGTTAAAAATTTGCTCGTGAACGATGTTTTCAAATACTTTTGACAAAGTTGGGAGAATACTGATCGGTCAAAAATCTTCAGCTCTTACTGGGTTGGTGATTTTAGCCAGGGGCCGTATGTGAGCGAGTTTCCAAATGCTTGGGAATGTGCCAGTGTACAGGGATGTGTTGAAAATATCTGCAATTGCGGATGAGATGTGGGTAGCGATATACTTTAACATGTTAATAGAAATTTTGTCTGCTCCGGTTGCATTGGATTTGATTTTATTAATTGTAGTTTGGACCTTTTCATGTGTTATAAAAGAGAAATCGAAACTATTGTTGTTGCTTTTATGAACACTTATGGAGTCAATTGTAGGTCCAGTCCTGATTAGTCTTACTGTGCATTAAGTGGACTTAATACAACAATTCAATCGGTACAATATCAGACTTAAAGCACCAACTCAAACAAGCAAACACAGTATGTAGTTGTGTATATTCTTTTTGAGTAGTGGAACAGTCTGCAGTACTTCCTGTCTCCTTTCTCAGTATTGTTTGCAGCTGTCTCCGTAGAATTTCAAAAATCTGAATCATTGACCTGGCTCTGGATCAATGTTTTTTGTGTGTCCAAGTTTAATGTATACTTATATCTTCTCTTTTCTTATATTTATTCATTTAAACTGGTTTGTTTTTTGAAATAAAGTCAGTTTTACCTTCAGTTCTTCTTTGTCAGGAACTATAATGTGAGCTTGATCTCGAATTGTCTTCTCCGTTTTCTGGCTCACAATTATTTACCCATTTCTGCTTCCTTCCCTTTCCATCTCTCCGGTATTTAATAAAGCAGATGTTGAAGTTGATGTCCTGGGTTTGATTCCCGGTGGAGGCACATAGTGGTTCGGATCCCACTTTAAACTGTAGGTCAAGTCCTGATTAGCCTTTCTGTGCATTAAGTAGACTTTAATACAACAATTCAATCAATCAATACAATATCAGTAAATTTATAAGAAAGATGCTACTATTATTCAGTCATACATACTGAACATGAGACAGTTTTACTCACAAACATGTGTGAAACATGAGTAAGAATTACTCCTTAGCTTCTATTAACAGAGCAGTAGTGCAGAGACAGTAGATGACATGAACCCCTCGCTTTGGCATCTTGTTGAGAACTAATGGCCCGAAGCCTATCTGGGAGCGGGTGCCAGTCCGATGCCATGGAAGGGGTAATCAGAAAAGTTTGGGAGTGAGTAAATTTTACTCGTGGTTAGTGCTCTAGGGTTAAATTGTAAATAATTTGTAAATTGTAGTGTATGTATTTTTTATTCACAATGTCACATTACTTCAAAATCCAAGAAATTGAACTAAAAAGATCCTTCCATTTGAACATTATATATGAAGAGATAGCCCAGGTTTTGAACCCAGCCTACGCCAGTGGTTTTTAGTACACACATAATTTGTTACAAACATCATTGCACAGACAGTATGCTAATGTTGAATGTGGTATCATGTAGAGCTTTGGTGCTTTATTCAGAATTATGCATCTGGTGGATGTAAAGTCATTTTTAGTAGGGTGTAAGAGGCAATTGATAAGAATTTTAAAAAATGAAACCTTTGGGAAGTCAATCAAATAACAACTTAAGTTTACAGAATGTTACAAATTAAAATATTTTCTTAACTTATCAATCACAAGATTTATGGAAACAGTTTTCACTACAAGAGCATCAGTTTCATTTAGAGTAACAGGCTTGAATCGGCAGAGAAACTTGAAAGCTTATTACTAGGGCTGGGAAGTTGATGACCTAAAAATTACCTGTACAATGACCTTAAAATTCTTAAAAAATTACATAAATATTATTTTCGCTCTGAAAATGAAAGCTTGCTTTTCTTATATACATAGGTATTACAAGAGAGTAATTGAATAATTTGATAAAACCCATTGTTTGTTGGTTAGAACTACTGAAGCAAAGGGATAAAAGCAATTAAGTGCTAATGTAGTTTTCTTTATATTTACTTCAGGTTACATAAAATACACCTCAAGGTTTTTCTGCATAAGTCATTCATCTTCTTTCAGAGTGGACCTTCCACGATACAGTAGTTGGCCGACATCTGAAAAACGGTTGTGTTTCACGAACATCAAAAAATACCTTTTTTTAAATATTGTGGCTAATTTTACTTTAAAACCACATACCTATTAAAGAGATAGTAGAAGCCACCAAGAGAGCCTCAAAGCCAAAATATTTTAAGTTTGCTGGAGGAAAAATGAATTTACCACAATAAATGACCGTATTTTCGATTAATGGTGAACTTGCTAAAAGGACCATGTCAGGAAATGTAAATATGTAAGTTATGCTAGCAAATGCATTTAAATTCATGAAACAACAAGGGAGGAAGAAAAAACTCAAAATGAAGAAAAATGCAATAAAAACTGCAAGAAATACTGAAAAATAAGCTAAAAGGGGGAGGGAATGCAAAATAAAAATAATATTTTCTGGTTCTAACTGAGGGGAAACAAACTGATATCAGGCTTAGCATTGTTTTTGTGGCTCAGAAAAAAATATGATTTGTCATCAACTTTCACTTATTATAAGATTTTCCTGTTTTATACATCCAGTCTTGATGATCTCAGTAGAGCAAAATGTAAGATTTTTGTTTGATTTTACATGTTGCCCGCATTTTAAGTTTTTTAAGCATGATCCCCTGAAGAACTTAAAATCGAGGTTCCACTGTTGAAGAATTTCGAGTAAAATTTCAACACCGTATGGACAATGCAGGAGCTGCTTGTTCGTTTGCAGTGGTAGCAGAGTCCAGTCTTGGAAGCCAGAAAGTAGTGGCAATGGCCTTGGCATGTTGACCACATGTCACCCAATGAAATGCTACTAGGCAGGTCCTGGATTTCAAAAAATATGTCCTATTGTGGCGTTTTAAGTATTATTTGTCTTGGTATAGTATGGTACAAGCATGGTTAGCTGGCAGAACAGCCTCAGGCTGAACCTCGCCCACGCAAATAAAGAGTTTGAATTTGAAAGCATATAAACACAATTTTTGATGTAACATTTTATGAGTATGCATGCTTCCTTCATCATGTATACTTGGGTGTGTTTGCTTTTAATCCAGTGCATCCTTGGCTTTCAGGCTGCCCGTACGGCTCCCTCACGGAAGGCCATGTGAGCGACCGGCTGCAGACCAAGGAGAGCCGCCTGCTCCTCCTGGATTTCTTGCTCTCTGAGCTGGAAGCAGCGAGGATGACCTATGTGAATAAACCTGAAGTAAACAAGAGCATGCAAGTGGAGCTGGTACGTTCTGAAATGCTTTCTTAAGAGTCTAGTGCTTTCTCAAATGTATCACCATGTTTTATTTTGGGATTTTTGTGCTGATATAGATTGGCAGTGGTGAACAAGTGAACTGGTGGAATCGGGAGAGGGAGAAGTGGGTGACGGTTCTGATTGTTTCATTATTTTTTTTCAAATTCTCCTTGCAGGAAGACTAATTATTGTAGAATTTTTGTAATCATTGTCACATGAAATTTGAACCTTCCTTAAATTAATGAGCACTGTTTGCATTTCGGAAATAAGTTATTTATGTTGAAAAAAAAAGACAACTTAAAAATTACCTTACGCAAGCATGTGCACTTCCCATGGACAATGTATTTTCCGTTGACAAGCGACTGTAAATATCATAGACTAGTGGGAATTAATGTAGAAGTAAGTCTGAACCTTAGTAGAATGCATTTAGGGACACTATTTTAATGCTAAAAGAACCAAACCTGACCAGCCTAACCTAACTACGAAAGTATATATAGAACAAAATCTTAAGTAATCCGTAAAAACTCCGCAGTATGTGTTAACAGAAACCGAACCACGTTAACATTGCATTCGTAGCATGATGAAATCGCAAAAAAAAACAAAAGGAACTTGGGCTGAGAAGGGAAAGTAAATGCTGCTTGATTTTTAAGCAATCCTCTAGACCAGATAACTTGATATAATTTCAAAGCTAGGCTGTACTGGCAAGTATTTCCTATTAAGAAATTTCACACTGCTTTAAACTGTTTGAGAATTGTAAGCATCCTAAGTAAGATTTTTTTTCAGTTTATTTCATTGTTGCAGTTAGAATTACTGCTGAGAGAAGGAAATAACTTTAAGGAAATAAAGTTACTAATGACTTTATGCATTAAAAGATACCTTAAGATTTTAATGATTCACTGTTACCGCTCACTTATTCCAGAATTTTTTAAAGGCAATTTTTTTCTTTTTCTTTTTTTGAACTGTGATTGTTGTGTTCAGCAGTCATGAAAAGCATCTCCGTTATTGATGTTGGTGCCCCAGTGTCACCATTTTTCTTCTTAAAACAGAAGAGAATGTTTCACAAAGTAACGGTGAATGGTAAATGGAATTTTTTAATTTTGAAGGAAAATGTTGAGTGTCAATATTGTGTGTGTATTATGTTTCTTTTGTGTACATATTTAGTTTGCAAATAGGAATAGAATATGTAAGAGTTTGTTACAAAGTGGAAAAGAATTGTTTTTGTTTTCATTTGTAGCAAGAAAGCTCAACTGCAAATGATCTGAAGACGATGCTGATAGCTTTAAAGTTCCCGAAGCCTCCTGCAAATATAACTCCTGCACTGCTGTTTGGAAAAGTTGAACAGAAGGTTAGTAACTTGTGAATTCTTCCCTCAAAGTGAGGTTGCCACATAAAAGCTACGTTTAAGCCATTTGTATTTCTATAATACCACCTTAAGAAGCAAACTAACTAGTTAGATTAGTACCATGAAAACTAGTATGTTTTTAGTTGAATAGCAATTTTCAAATGAAATATAATAGTATTCATACATAAATTATGCAATATCGAACAGTAACGGCTGAAGTAAGAAACTGTTTTCATTTCCAGTTGAAGGAAGTCTTAAACAAGGCCTCGCCAGAGCTCGTGGGGAAACCTCTTTTCGTGGGAGTGTTGAGTGAGAAGCAGTGGCACATTCTAGGAGAAATCCAAAGTGAGCTTCAGCAGGAATATCGGATGCGAAGGGAGATGTTGATTAAACGGTTGGATGTGACTATCCAGTCATTCCAGGCAAGTGTTACCTTGTTACACAGGAAAGCTAGTTTTTATGTGTGATAATTTGACTTTGTCCATTTCTAAATTAGATACAATTATTTTCATAATTTTGTCTTGTGAAAATTTGCATCTTATTTTTAGGTAGTAGCGTAACATGTTTTCACCCTTCCAAATTATATTATTTGCATCTATATTCATGTGTTAGTAATGGAGTACTTGTAAAAATAAATCACCTCAGAAAATAATAGCAAATGCTTCCTGTGAAGAAGAATAAAACTCTTTTGAACGTTGTTAGAATATTATGCAGCTTTCATTTGTAGGAAGCTATCAGTGAATGGAGTGTAAGTATGATTTGAAGAGAGGGAGAGTGTTATATGAATTTGAGATACATAATGCATGCACCAAAATATTTCTGGACGTTACCGTTGGGGTTAGAATCTAATAAACTTTTATTCCTAATCGTGGTGCTGCATATATATTCAGCCATCCCTCTAATATAATGTTTATCAAAATCAACAAACTAGTAGAAATGTACAATATTAATTGTATCATAAGGAATAAATTGTTTATCCTATTTAGTAATTGTTGTAAGCTATTGGGCAAATTTTCAAAATATTCTCGGGCGCATGGCAGTTTTGTGAATATTATTGAAGAAGAATTGTTATTCATAATTGGGAAAAGAGAGACGCGGTAGTATATAAATATGGAGAAACTAGTATTCACTTTTCTCTCAGCCAGAGAACTACAAACAAAAGATGCACGCCAAACAACAGTACAGCAAGTTCCAAGGAGGATGATGGCAGTGGCCACTGAAATTAATCGGAAAAAAAAAACAGCTTCGCGGATAAAAGTGAGTACTAGTTTCTTCGTATTTATAAGAATTGTTAATAACTCCAAATTCAACTAAATATTTTTTTTACATAATTTTAGTGGTCAGAGAGGGTAAAAAATAAAGAAGATCAGATTGCAGAAATGTACCTTGCGAAAAGAAGGCCACTTCTGGTGGAACCAAATGTCCACTTGTCGGATCTCCTCTCTGCTCGAGAGGACTTGGCCATCATTGAGAAGACCAGCAATGCTTCTGTGAGGAAAAACACTCAGTCTTCCATCAACAAAGTCATTATTGGAAGGGTGAGCACTATAGTTTGTTTTCTTATTCAATCTCCTTTAAAAAGTTTTCAGAAGTAGAAAAAAATCATTACTCGCGAGTGTGTGACATTATTTTAATAATTGTGGTCAGTTGAACACTTACTGACTTGGAATTTTTTGTAATGTATTGAATTTTGTGTATTGTCTGTTGCTTTTTAAAACATAAAGCCTATCTTTTAACACAAAGAGATAAAATTGGCAAAAAACACATCCTACTAATGACCAACTGGGTGTGTGAAGTGCTCTGTTAGAACACTAACAGAGCAATTAATTTGTGTACTTAATACACAGTGTAGCTTTTTTTGAAGAGGACTGAAACATGCCTGCTAAATAAATGCATGTCTGTTTAATGAAACGGTTTGGAACAGGCTTTTTCATAAATAATAGAATTATCTCTGCTCTTAAAACTATAGAATTTATTAATGATAGGATATCATATGCAGTTTTACAGGGTAGGTGGTGTAAAATTATTTTAATAAACATACATGCACCAACGGAAGATAAAGATGATAATACTAAAGATGATTTTTATACAGAGTTAGAACAGGTCTTTGATAAATTTTCTCAGTATGATATGAAAATTCTGTTAGGTGACTGTAATGCACAGATTGGCAAAGAAGAGACATTTAAACCCACGATTGGTAAAGAAAGTCTTCATGAATTAAGTAATGATAATGGTATAAGATTGATTACTTTTGCAACCTCAAAGAATTTAATTGTGAAAAGTACCACTTTTAAACATAAAGATATCCATAAATATACCTGGTCTTCTCCAGATGGTAAAACTCATAATCAGATAGATCATATTCTCATTGATAAGAGAAGGCATACTAGTATAATTGACGTTCGTACACATAGAGGTGCTGACTGTGCCAGTGACCATTATTTAGTAATTGCTAAATTAAGAGAAAGACTCTCAGTGATAAATCATAAGCAACAAAATCTAAAAGTTCTAAAATTTGATACAGGAAAGTTTACTGATGAGAGAATTAAGAAAGATTACCAAATTAAACTGTCAAATAGATTTGATGTTTTGCAGGATTTAAATGATGATGAAAATATAAATGAAACAGACGTAAATAAGAATTGGGAGCACATACGTAATGCAATAGAATCAGCAGCTAAAGAAAGTATAGGATACCATAAACCGAGAAAAAGTAAGCCATGGTTTGATAATGAATGTCATAATCTAATAGAAATAAGAAATCAGGCTAGACTTAGATGGTTAAATAACTCTGATGATACAAATCTAAACAATTATAATAGAATAAAGCGAGAAGTTAACCGCACGTTTAGAAGTAAAAAAAGAGATTACTCGAAAAGCAAAATTAACGAAATTGAAACAAACAGCAAAAATAAAAATATCAGAGATATATATAAAGGTGTAAATGAGTTTAGAAAGGGGTGGCAACCTAAAGTAAACTTGATAAAAGATAAAGACGGTGATTTTCTAGCTGACCCAAGCGATATTCTAAATAGATGGAAAAACTACTTTAATGACCTTTTAAATGTCCATGTAGGAGATAAATCAGAAGGAAATGAAGTCCACACAGCAGAACCTTTAGTTCCAGAACCTAACTTGACTGAAGTTAAAGATGCTATTAAAAGACTAAAGAATAATAAAGCACCTGGCATTGATTTAATACCAGCTGAATTAATTAAATATGGTGGAAATCAAATTCATAAATTAATTTAATATGGAATAAAGAAGAAATCCCTCAACAGTGGAAAGAATCCATAATTGTTCCTGTGTTTAAAAAGGGTGATAAAATGAACTGCAATAATTACCGTGGAATTTCTCTACTCTCAACAACATATAAAATATTATCTAACATTCTTTTAACAAGACTAACCCCATATTCTAATGAAATTATAGGTGATTATCAATGTGGATTTAAACGTAACAGATCAACTACAGATCAAATTTTTCACATCAGACAGACACTTGAAAAAAAGTGGGAATATAATCAAAATGTCCATCAGCTATTCATTGATTTCAAAAAAGCATATGATTCTGTCAAAAGAGATAAATTATATAATATATTAGTAGAGTTTGGAATACCTAAGAAGCTTGTTAGTATGATAAAAATATGCACCAGTGAAACAGAAAGTAAAATTCGTGTGGGTATTAATATGTCTGACAAATTTACAACTCATGATGGGTTAAAACAAGGAGATGCATTATCTCCATTGCTCTTTAATTTTGCCTTAGAATATGCTGTAAGGAAGGTAAAAGAAACTAAAGAAGGACTAAAATTAAATGGTGTGACTCAGTTGTTAGCATATGCAGATGATGTAGACTTACTGGGGGATGATGTGAATACAATTAAGAATAATGCTAAAATATTTTTCAAAACTGCTAAAGAGATAGGTTTGGAAGTTAACAAAGAGAAAACTAAATATATGCTTACAGGCCGAAACAAAGTGTTAGATAATAATCAAAATCTAATTATTGATAACAACTCGTTTGAACCAGTTTCCAAATTCAAATACTTAGGAGTAATATTAACAAATGAAAATTATATTAAAGAGGAAATAAAAAGTAGGCTTAATTCAGGCAATGCATGTTACTTCTCTCTTCATAAACTTTTGTCGTCTCGTTTAATATCTAAGAAACTAAAAGTTAAAATATACAAAACAGTAATTTTGCCTGTAGTATTATATGGGTGTGAAACTTGGTCCCTTACATTGAAAGAGGAACATAAATTGAGAGTATTTGAAAATAAGATCCTTAGGAAAATCTTTGGACCTAAAAGGGATGAGGAGACAGGTGAGTGGAGAAGGTTACATAATTTAGAACTACATAATTTGTATTCATGTCCAGATATTATTAGAATGATTAAATCAAGAAGACTTAGGTGGGCAGGTCATGTGGCTCGAATGGGAGAGGAAAGAGGAGTTTACAGGATTCTTGTTGGGAAACCTGATGGTAAGAGACCTGTAGGAAGGCCAAGACGAAGATGGAGGGACAACGTTGAGATGGACCTAAAGGAAATCGGTAGGGATGGAAAAGAGTATATAGAACTTGCTCAAGATAGGGAAAGATGGAAGGCCTGTGTTGCTGCAGCCATGAACCTTCGGGTTTAAGAAGGCTAGGGAGTTAGTTAGTTAGTTAGTTTAATGAAACGGTAAATATTTTTAAAAAATGATAACTTGGGTGGTGTATTGAAAATTTGACTCTCCATCAGGGATTGAACATAAATCTCTATCTTTGGGCTACCAATCTAGCCTCGAACCTTACTTCAAATTTTACTACAGTGTATGTACTGCAATATCAAGTTCCCTGTGGCTGCATTTAGATATAGAGCAACTAGTGCCATCTCCTTGGAATTTCAAAAAATCATCAGTGGTTTGTTCTCTCCTTAATTAGTGTATGTGACTAAGACTAAGTTTTTGTCTTATAAAAATGTATTTTATGAAAACAAGCTGCATTAATGGTACCTTTATAATTGCAATTCAAACATAGGATTGGCAAATTTACGGATATGCTCTGATATTGATACTTCCTGATTACTGCCTGATATTGATAAGAGGGGCTTCAATTCAGTACAGTTGCATGCATTCATGTAATACTCGCATCATTCATTAGGTATACTGGGTAAATTTGATATACATAGCCTCCTCTTCACTCAGGTGCCCGACAGGGGAGGACGTCCCAGTGAGCAGCAACCGCCACCGCCTGAGATGCCTTCGTGGCAGCAGAAACCTTCGGGAGGGTTCCAAGGAGGTGGAGGTGAGTGTCATTTTTTCTCTGTGTTCATTCTGTTTCACCAGGTGTTAGTTTCCAGGACTCCAGAAATGAAATCCTCACTGTACGTATCTGGAGGTTGTGAATTAAACTACTCACTTGTAATCCAACAGATTACTGCTGTTTATTTCATGTGTAATTTCTAGTGAATCACAGCAGTGAAGAAGGACTATGAAGGGGGGAGGGGCAGAATGGAAATGCCAATGCTACAGTCAGAACTTCAACCAAGTACCTGCATTTGACCTATGAAAAAGGTAACATCAAGGTTTCCCTGTTGGGGTAAACTCGGGCAGGGATAAAACGATCTGCATTGTTTGCAAGGAAAACTGTGTTCAGAGGAAGAAGCCCCCTGCATGCTTACAGGTTGAGGGGTTTGTAGGGAAAATAAACTTTAAATCGTATCTCGTGAGGACATTGCGAATTCAAGATTGTATGGTGAGGTTTGCTTGTAAACTCTGGCACTTAGGAATAAATGATGGCCCAACCTCATCAGTCCTTTTAAACTAATAGATCAGGGCTGAGCTGATACAACTTTGAAACCATGCCGATAATCCTACAGATTCTCACCAATTCTGATACCGATTCTTGAAAATTGTAACAATTAAAAGTTGTTCAAAATATTGATTCTTATTATTGTAGTATTCCACTCAAATTATAAGCATGAGCTTACTAGTTTTTTTCCTTGAAAATGTTAAAGCGTTTCATCTAATATTAAAATACCTGTTATGTAATCAGAAAACACAGTTTTTCATACAATATTGGTGCAAAATAGATAGGAATTTTGAATTTTGTATAATTTCTATGAAAAATTAGACACTGCAAAGGCATGGTGTTATGATCATTTTTGTGAGCCCTGTGAAATATCAAAGTATCGGCTGGTGTCAGTAAATAAAATCCAACAGAAACTTTCTGACGCATCAGGTGGGCCCTATAATAAATTTGAAAAAAAAAATTGATTCGCTTCATTTTTTCCTTCGTTTTTGCCATTTTTGGCTAACTTGCAAAAAGTGGATGAGTGATGATATGATGAAATTGATGAATAGACAAACAGCTAGGCCAGGATTCGAACCCAGGACCCCTGGCATTGTAGCACGATGTGCAAAACTGAACAAGTGACCGTGGTCAGTCTGCATGTTGCAGATGGCCAGATAGGTCCAATCCGGCCCTCATAGTCCTTGTGATTCTGTTTTGTAATGGCCGGTTGTGCAAACAGCTCCATTCTCTCTGTCCCTGCTACTGCAATACTTACATTTATGTGCATTGCATTTGACTGGTTCTTGTGTGCTTTGATTCTCCAGGAGGGTAATCTGAGTGATTCCTTTGCTTTCAGGAGGAAGAGGCGGCGGTGGGTATCGTGGTGGCGGAGGAGGTGACAGGGGTGGACGAGTGCAAGGAGGGTGGAATCAAGGTGGCGATGGAGGACATCAAGGTGGTGGCTACCAAGGAGGAGGAGGGTACCAGGACAGGGGCAGAGGGGGATACCAGGATAGAGGAGGCTATCAGGACAGAGGAGGTGGAGGATATCAGGATAGAGGAGGCGGAGGATATCAAGATAGAGGAGGTGGTTACCAGGATAGGGGCGGAGGGGGATATCATGGCAATGGCTACCAGGGTGGATACCAGGATAGAGGTGGCTACGGAGGAGGTGGGAGGGGACGTGGTGGTCGAGGTGGCCGTGGAAGAGGTGGATATCAGCAAAACAACTACCGGTAATGTTGATTGTTCACCAAGGTTATTGCATATGTTTCTTCTCCTTTATTTGAGAACGCGATGAAACAAGTTATTTTTCATTTAATCACGGATCCTCCATCCCAAGTGAACTGACAGACTGTCCTGTTTTGTTTTTGAAAACTAAAGATTAATGGAGAAAACTTTGTTCCAAGGAGTAAGCAGTGCCAAACGGAAACCAGCTTGTACTCGAGCCACACATCACCAAACGTACAGGCAGCAGTTTCTGTGTGTGTATATATAAATCTGCTATGATCGTGCAGTTTCAGATCTGAATGCATATTTCAAAAGAAGGAATGCTTGCTTTTCTGTTTATATCATTATGAAATGCCATAAATAATAAATATGTATTAATACATTGTGTAGTCTTTAATATTCCCAGTAACAAAAATGTTCATATCTTTGTTGTCTTTGTGCCATTGTCATGGAAGCTTCAGGATAGCTTGGCAGAACCAATCTTACGACGTGGTGCTTCACCACTTGCAGGGAGCCTCCTGCAAGGTACCAGCATTGATGAATGTCTGACCCTACAATGATCCCTTCATATTGCCGAAGATGGTCTGGTCTAACCAGAGGGAGCTAAATCCGGTGAATATGAAGGATGTTGCAGGACTGTGTCCCCCCATTGCCTGTGCAGATTGTTGCCTTGCATGGTCATGCAAAAGAGGCACAAGCAGGGTGTTCCAAAACACAAATGCCAATTGTTTTCCACACGTCAGAGCATGGACTGTTGTTTCTTCTCAGGGGGTGTATCTGAAAAATGACTCTCCCTCAGTCACCAAACAATGGTAGAACTCAACTGGATGGGTGTCATGGTGTAGTGCCAGTTAACTTGAGCCTGCTTCTATTGCAAAGTGAGGTCTTGAGAAATTCACTGAGCTGGCACACACCTTCCTCATTTGCAAATCCTCCCAAATGATAGGGGAGATTGTTACTTGATCCAATCCTGATTCCCTGTCTAGCTGCTCAAGGCTCGCAAGTCTGTTGTTCATTATGATGTTGGGAAATTTTCTGGATCATGTCCAGGGTGCAGGATCAGCCTTCGGGACTGACACCCTTCACAGCACACTTATATCTGAAGGCCTGAAGCCATCGAAAAATTGAGGCACAGCTTGGGGTTATGTTTTCACACAGTCCAGTTAAATGATAGTAAATTCCTTCTGCAAAGACGACGTCAGCCGCAATAATCACTAATACAAACGTTGATTTGCACCAATACATGCGAGTACATGACTTGTGTGTTCACTTGTCCCTGCCATGCACTACGCTACTGCAAACAACTGGCTGTCACATGGCACCATGAAATGCATCCATTGCCAGCTCCTTGCAGGTTACCCTTCAAGGTCACCTCTACCATAGGACAACATTGTCTTGTGCTTGTACAATGCCACGTAAAAATAACAGGTTCAATCCATTTCAAATGCTCCAAGTATTTACCATTTGAGTAACAAAGTTTGTTAATTATTGACACTTTCAGCCTGGTGAATGTACATCTACATTTTGTGTACAAATTACAGATAATGTAGATATACATTCTTAGCTTTTGAGCACTCATGAAAATGTGAATGTGTGTGTGTGTGTATCATTTGCAAATTGTTTTGCTGCAACATTTGATTGATTTTACTTCATTTTTCTCTCTCTCTCTGCTAATTGCAAATATGAGAATGAGATGAAGGACACTCACTAAGTATGCTCAGGCCTGGACCCCTGGCATGCTGCAACATTTCACATTGCAGTTCATAACTTGTCGGGCTAGAATAATTTGCATAGGTATCTCCCCACCTATCCCACCCTCAAACTAGGAATTTCCACTTCAAGCATTGGTCATGACAGTCCTTTCTTTAGAATCCCTGTCCCAACTTATCTCACTCACTGTAGTCAGGATGTTAAATGTCCCAATTTTACATGCATTCAGGCATTTTTTTCTTCTTTGTAATTTTCATTGATAATGTGTATCATTAAATTAATAAATTTGTATAATTTTTGTGTTTTTCACATGTATGTTCCAAACAGATTTCTGGGAATTGTATGTCAACAATAAGTTGTGTTTGTCTGTAAAAAATGTGTGGTAGTAATTGTCACATTGGAAGAGAGAGGTGCATGCTACTTTTCAAAATCAATTTTTTGCATCAAATTTAACTTACAAGGAAAGAGCATGGCTTGGGAAATTGGGTTTGGGGCAGGACTTCATGTAGTGGTTCAATACCGAGATGCCAAGGTACTAGAATGCACTAGGCAGCCATTTCCGAGAAAATGCCCTTCAAAGCCACAAAGTATTCCAAGAATGCCCTTATGGTCAAAGAGATTGTCAAGTACCCTGGTGGCTATGTGGTAGCGAATCAGTTTCATGAGCTGAATGTTCTGTGTTCAGACTGCTCCTACTTTTTTTTTGTTATTAACTTGAGCAAACATTTATTGCGAAAATTCATTTTTATTTTCTGTGCAATTTGTCGAGAAATATATTTTTTTTTGATTCTGTTACGATAATTACTACTCTGGATCGTGTACAAAAATGTAAGTAAAAGCCTTGCTTGGGAATGGTAATCTTGTGTTTTGTTCCTTGAACATTTTCTCAAAAAGAAGACAGAAAAAAAATGTATATTTTTTGCTAGTGTGTCATTCCATTCCAAATCAACACAGCTCCCAACCTGACCATCTCCGATTTAGGGCAGTTGGAACTATGCATGGAACTTGGTAATGATGAAAACGTTGAGTCTCCTTTGTCTTGTAATTGTAAAATTATTCAAGGTCAAAGTTCACAGAAATTGCACTTTCTGAGCTTGTTAGCTATACTAAATGTGCTGTAACTTATTTATTCATTTATTTATCGAGAAAATTTCAGATACAGCACAGGTGGCCATTTTACACTGAAATTGTCAACAATGAGAAAGCAATAATTATAATAAGCATAAAAATAAAAAAATAATTAAGAGTAACAAAACAACATAAAAGTGAATAGCAAATGAACAAAAAGATAAGTAAAAGATGGCACTATGTGATATTAATTACAGGCATTTCTTCTGATGGAAGACCGAAAGGCAAACTCGGAGGAAAATATATCAATATTTGAGGGGAGATCATTATATTGTGCTGCAAGTCTGTAAAAGAGAGATCTTTTTTGAATTTCTAGTCTAGGTTTTTTTGTATAAAATAATCTTGTGTTGCGTGTTGTGCGCATAGGTACTCGCAAGTGGAATTCCTCAAGAAGTGTGTTGCAGCGGATTTTGCCATTCACAATTTTGTATAAATAACTGAAATCATTCTGCAAACGTTGCTGATAAGCAGTTTGTAAGTTTAGAAAAGACAGGAGATGCAGAGATGAAAAATTGCGTAATGAGGGAACCCTGTGACGGACTATAGCTAGGAAGAAGTGAAAGACTGAATCGATTCTGGAGAGGTGAGTGGGACATGCCATGGACCAGACGGGAGAGCAGTATTCTATTATTGGGGAGATGAATGATTTGAAGTACAAGGTGAGGGGGCTGAGATGTCATTAATTTCAGTGAAACGGTAGAGTAAACCTAAGAGATGCATGGCCTTTTTTGTGGTGAATAAAATATGTTCCTCAAATGTGAGCTTTTGGTCGAAAACAATTCCTAGGTCTTTGTGAGAGGATACTGCTTTGATGTTATTGCCAGAGATGGAGTAAGATGACTTTTAACAGATTCTTCTTGAGTGAGATAGTGAGAGTAGTACATTTGTCAGGATGTAATGTAAGGTCCCATGTCAGGCACCAGGAAGTAAATGTTGCTATGTCATTCTGAAAAAGATGAGTATCGTCGGAAGTGGAGATTTCTCTGAAAATTTTACAGTCATCTGCGAAAAGAAGGTAATTGCTAGAGGGAGCTGTGAGATGGTCGGCAAGGTCATCGACGAATAATATGAAGAAGAAAGATCCTAGAACACTACCCTGTGGAACTCCAGAGAGGACAGGAAGAAAGTTAGAAACAGATCCTGGAAGAACGACACGTTGTTGGCGATCGCTAAGGTAATCTGTGAGAAGGGTTAGAAATTTGCCATGAATGTTGAATCTATTGCATAATTTGTGAATCAGAAGACGATGACTAACTGTATCAAAGGCTTTGGCCAGATCAAAGTATATTACATCTAATTGTGAATTATTTGAAAGGAATTTCATAGCATGTGAGAGTAAAACAGACAGGTTTGTAAGACAGGAGCTACCAGGAAGAAAACCATGTTGCTTAGAGCTTAAGTACGGAGAAACAAATTTGTACAGTCTGTCTTTGATTACTTTTTCACAGATGATGGACAGAGGAGAGAGTAAGGAGATTGGTATGTAAGATGAAACATTTTTGTTACCACTTTTGTGAATCGGTTAGCTTGTTTCCAAGCGTGAGGAAAGATGCCTTCCGAAAAACATCTGTTCAAGAGAATGGAAAGGGGATAGCACAGGGATTCAACAGTTTTCCTGAGGAACATGGTGTTCATATTGTCCGGTCCTAGGGCACGGTGAGCTGAAAGAGACGACAAAAGATTCTTCACCTCATCGGGTGTAGTGTCAAGCGTTGTTAGAGAGGAGGAACAGACTGGTCTTACGTTTGGCAACGCTGCAAGGGAAGACGGGGGGCAGAAGTTACCATGAAAATAAGCGTTGAAGAGTTCTGCCCTTCAGTTGCCTATCGCACTTTCACTATCATGTGTAATTTCAGCTGGAATCCTACTGTTATTTTTCCTTGAGTTTATTAGATTAAAGAAGTTTTTTGGGTTTTCCGGGATTGTTGCAGTGATATTGTCTATATGTTCCTTATATTTTTTTCGAAGGAGATACTTTGAGTGTCGTCGCAGAGCAGCAAAGGTATTGTGCGTGTGTTCACTCGGGAAGCCCTTCCAAAGTTGCCATGCTCGTGTCTTGTTGGCCAGTACATCCCACACTTCGGAGTCGAACGAACACAGAAATCTACGAGAAGATATTTTCCCTGTAGGCATGTGGTCCATCACTGCTGCTTGAATGACTCCTGTAAATAGGTCAGCTGCCTCGTCGACGGTCCCGTCTTCCAAAAAGCCCCAGGGGAAGGAGTTGAGGGAAAGTCTTATCTCCTCCCACGGTGCTTGGTTCCACAGGTAGCGTTTGTTCTGGATGGAGGGGTGATGGCCTCTTCTAGGGGGTGGGGGGATGAGAATAGAAACATCCAAACCGTCGTGGTCGGAGGAGGTTCTTACCTGGCGTGATACCAATATCGTTTAGGGTGGACAGAACATAATCCTGGTTGCTGTCCTTCCTGGTGTTGAACAAATTATGTTGTTTCAGGTTTATACCTCAAATGAAAGTTTCAATAAACCATGCGTCGTTCGTACATTTTGCTGTTCCATTCACAGGGTCTTGCCAGTCAATAGAGGTTGAAGTCGCCGAAAAGCGCAACGTCCCCCAGGGCAATTGCCGCAAGTAAAGAATCTCGACATTCTTCGATGTGGCCTATAGTAAGAGCCAAGGAGAAGATTCTTGGCACCGGTCACTGAAACTTCCACCCACAGTATTTCACAGTTCCTTTTTAAATTGTGGCGTACTTTGCTTGGCCATTTTGAGTTAACACAGATCATAACGCCCCCACCACGAGTTGCACGATCGTTTCCGATATATGGTGAAATGGCTTGCGAATGGCAGCTCACTGTCACAAACATTTTTTGTCAACCACGTTTCAGTAAAAATTAGGCAGTCCTATGCCATGAGTTCACACGCAAAAGTTGCACAGTCGCCAAGCTTATTCTTAATGCTCTGTGTATTGTGGTAATACACAGAGAAATTACCACCGTTTTCACAGGCCCCGGATTAACATGTATGTCCCCGCAGATCAAGGCCATGCACAGGAGGTGAAAGTACCGGACCGGGGTCCCCTTACTTGCCGAGCGTTGTTCCCTGCTGCTGGGCGAAGCCATGGCGGAGACACGCACACGTGTCGTCGCGAGCGCCGAAAAAGAAAATCTCCTCTGAGCAAATCTCCACCGCAATAGTTCATCAGAATCCTTTGATGCAGCGGAAGGAATGCTACACTGAAGCCACGAGTACACTATGATTAAACACAGGCCGAGAAAAACCACTGAAAACTCTCGAAACACAGGACGACGATCAGCACCACTACTACAACTTGCTGCCATCTTGGGAAGCTCAAATAAAGTTTATTGTGCAGGAAATGGAACAAGCTTTTCAATGATACAGTATGTAACAAGCCTACATTTGGATAAAAAGAAAATTTTGTCACGTGACCTTGACCTTCTCAAAACATGTCAACACCAAAATTGGTGAAAAAAATATTTTTGGCACACCATCAGGGTTGCTACACATCTGGAAAACAGGGAATTTTGCACATCGTCTGGAATTTACATGCATTTTGGATTCTGAAAGAGAACAAGTTGCAAAATGAACAAGCAGTTTACTTCCACTTCTGGATTCGGTTCTTGTGATTGCACTCCCAAAAAAAGATTCAGTTTAAAAACTTGTCTCTTTTGTTCTTATGGTTCTCAGTCTTGTGCAAAATTATGGTTCCTTGGAATTTCTGTAATAAATTTTCACTTTTATAATACTGGATATTAGAAAGAATATGAAAGTAAAACTTGCAGTCCAGATATCTGATTGATAACTAAAGTACGTTGACAATATGATCATAATTATCGGAAAGGTTGGTCAAGATGAGGTTATCGTCTATTATTTTATAAATCTTAGTCTTGTTGGCATTTCCTATAGAATTCCTATGTGCAACAAACATTTCTCCAGATGCTGTGTACTTATAAATGTAAGCAAAAAAGCAGCATTTTCTGACACTATAAATCTGCCAGAAAATAAAAAATTGTGGATGGTTTATGAACTTTTTCTGATGTTTTTATATTGTAGAGATCTGTTATGGTGAAATAACGAACCTCTGTTATCTTAGCCAGAAGGCTAGATGCACGTGATTGTAGCACCCAATACATATGATACCGATTGTAATTTTACATTTTACTCTTCGAATTTTCACATGTTCTTGTGAGCGTAGAATGAAAATTTGCTAAATAAAAAAAAGTTGTGAAAGTGAATGGATTATATATTTAATTGAAAAAACAAGGCTCAAAAGCAAAAATCATGATGATAAACTAAATTAACTCTGTGGCGCAACAGCCCTTGAACAGCCAGGACCTGCCAGAGTGGCATTTCATTGGGTAATGCATGATCAGCGCATCGAATCCTATCGCCACTGTTTTTCTGGCTTTCGTAATCTGAGCCCACTACTTCTTGAAGTAGCTTCCCAATTATCCTCACGACGCTGGGTCAACATCCAAATTTTGGGAACACCCACTGGGAATCGAACCCAGGACCGCTCGCACCAAAGTCGAGAGCGCTAACTACTTGGCTCCATGGGAGCCCATGATGATAAACATGTCTGGTAAAATTTCATTTTTGGACGGGAAAACCTGGAAATGTCAGGGAATTTCATAATCAAAAAATCGTAGCAACTCTGACCATCCTATACTCAAAAACATACTAAAAAATCAAACTGGGACTGCAGTGGGATCAGAAGATACAAGATAATAATATGTGTAGCTACGTATGTGAATGATAAAGGCCTCGTTACAATGTACTAGAGTAAGCCAAAAGTCCCTTTACACCTCCTATAAACTATAAGGGAGTTATGCTGGGTACATTTGGTCATGATAGAAACATGTTAGGCCCAGGAGGAACCATAGTAGCATGTGTCAAGCAGAGGTACACCATATTATTGGCCATCATATTGAATTCAACTCAAACCTTTTCAATGGAAAGGGGGTTATGTGATATATCAAATCAGTCTAGAATTTCACGAGAAATGCAGTGGCATTTTATAGGGAGTGCTAAGGGACTTTTGACTCACCCTAGTATGCTGTAATGAGGCCTTTATCAGTCACATAGCTACACATATTATTTTGTATCTTCCGATCCCATTGCAGCGAGTTTGATTTTTCATGTTTTTTAGAGCAGTCATACGAAACTCGCGGGCTGCATGTGGCCCCCAACGTCCCTTAATGCAGCCTGCCTTGGCCCTACTTACATTTCATGTATGCAAGACTATCTATACATATGCTGTTGTCTCACATTTCCTTTTCTCATTCAAACTTCACCAGATTGACCTATTATCTACATTCTTGTATTCCATTAAGGTGTGTAAGGTATGGTGTTGACCAAGCAAAGGGTGATTGACAGGTTAGTTTTGAAATTAAAAAAAAAATCTTGCTGGCTGATTGATTGATTGACTTGCTTTATTTTACTTCGCCTTTTGTGCCACTTTTGGCTAATTTGCGAAGATGGGGATGAAATTGATGAATGGACACTCACAAACATCCATGCCCAGGCCGTGATTTGAATCTGGGACCCCTGGCCTTGTAGCACGATGTGCTAACCACTCTGCCATGGGGCCAGCTATTTTCTTGTGATGTGAGTAGTGAAATACATGGAATGTTGGGCATTGACAAAGTGAAGTCATTCAGAAATATTTCTGTCACGAAATACAGTTGTTGACCTCCGTGGCAGAGTGGTTAGCATAGTGTGCTACCATGCCAGGGATCCTGGGTTCGAATCCCGGTCTTTACATGGGTGTTATGCATAGGTGTCTCTTCAACACTTTCATTGTATCACTCATCCTCATTGTCACCATTAGCCGAAAGTGGCAGAAAAGCGACGCTAAATATCAATTATCAAAAGAAAGTCGAAGATCTAAAATTGGAAATACAGTTGGAGAGAGGATTGATGACTTAGCAGGGAATATCAACAAACAATAGAAAGCAAAAATTGCTGTTTTTGTTGCCTTTTCGCTCTCAATAGATGAAAGTACAGACGTTAGCTGTATTAATTCGGGAATGCAATTCTCATCTCAATGTGACAGAACTGCTCGACATAATTCCTCTCCGCGACACAACTACAGGAGAACATACTCTCAAGGAAGTGGAGGCCATTTTGCAAAGGTTATTTCAGTCATTTCCAAACTCGTCTTGAATACCAGAAGTCAATCTGTGAATCTGATTTAAGCCAATGCCCAGTCCCAATAAAAATATTACTTAATGAATTTGAAAACAGGTATTAAAATTGCCAAGGGCAATTTTCTTGTTGTGTTCCCTTTCCTTTTGATGCTGCCTGTGCAAATCTTAACTTTCAACTGAAATTTATTGCCTTACAATGAAACTCAGTGTTGAAAGAGAAATATCACAAGGTGGGTGTTTCTAGATTTTTCTCATCTCCCAGAGCAATAAGCAATGTTGCTGTTGAAATTTTAGTGATGTCTGGCAGCACTTTGTAAACAGCTGTTCTCCGTTATGAAGATTAATAAAACAGCCAAACAATCAAAAATTACTGATAATCGGCCTCTGTGCTGGAAGGTTCACACAACGTGTTACAATATCAAGGGTTCCTGCTTGAATCCCAGCCTGGTCATGGCTGGTCTTAGCGAGTTTCCCTCAATTTCACTCATCCTCATCATTACGATTAGCCAAAAATGGCAGAATGGAGACGCAAAATAACAAACATGAAATTAAGGAATGACTTACACTTTTGTTTGCATTAAGTTTTTCCTGCTCACAAAAACATAATGCAACATATTGCTGACATTGAGGAGCTAGTTTGTATCAAATCTCTGGGAAACGAAACTAGAATTGTCTATATACGGTTTCTTGCCAAAATATTTGCACAATTGTAACCTATTTATACTTAGAACAAAAATGTAAAATAGTATCGCTGACTATGAGATAATTTGTATTATTTTATTCAGTAAAACATATGAGGATCATAAAATATTTTCCATTACAGTTATACACACACGTAATCGTGTAAAGCTTAAGTTTTAAGTGGGTTGGTATGGAAATTGGGGTGAGGCAAATTCTTGCATCCTGTTCTGGTTGCTAATTTTGGGCACTTGGGTGGATGGGAGTTCTCTCTACATAGATAATTTATGGTACTGCAAGTCTAATTTCTGGAATCCACCTCCCCCATCAGGGGCCAACCTTTTAGTTTTGGACTTCCGGGAGTTGGGGTTCGAGATGTGCAGCCCTGAGAGTTTTGACATTATCGTTATGCGGCCCTATTCAATCTCCCAAGCCGTACCCTTTCCTTGCTAGTTGAAAAGTGTGAGTGGGGAGGGGTGCTGAATAAGACTTGTAGTTTGTTATAAATCATTTGCCTTTGAAATAGATAAGAAAATTCCACTCCTATTTTTTTTTTTTTTTTTTTTTTGTATTTGAAGACTATTTCTGCGGAAGGATATAGGCTTAGGCATTATCTTAAATCGAAGGTTTGTGGTTTTAAGGAAGTAGCTTAACTAACGCACTCTGCCCCCCCCCCCTTACAACTTGTAGTTGTGTGCCCTCGCACATTTTTTTTTTTTTTTTATGTAAAGCTTTTCTTTCTAAAATATTAATTCACGCCTACATGTATATTAAATAGCCTACATACAAATATGAAAATACATCCATATAATTTGTTCAATGTAAAAACTGGAACGAAAAATTAAAACAACAGACAAACTAAAAAAATTACATATTATAATTATATATGAAAATACGAGTTTCAAGAAATAGGTCAATATATTTATTTTTCCAGGCACTATATACTATACATACATTCGAGTGAATTTGATACATTTCATGTGCTTCGATTTTTTTTACTTTAACCTTTCCCATCATTAATATTCCCTTTACACCATGCACCATTAAAGTGTTTATCAAACCTACTGACAAACAACCAGCACGGTTCACAATAAACAGCATCTAAAATAGATGAGTAGTATAACCAAAATCTATTTTCTGTCCGATTAGAGTGCTAGAGTGATAATCAGAGGTTGAAATATTCATCTAATGAAGGGTTTCTTCTAATCTGGTAATTCAGTTACTACTTTTCTAGGGATTGACATTTTCTGTTTGCAGCTGTAGGGGCATAAAAATTATGTTTTGTTGAAAATATATATTTTAACGCCGAAAAGAAAACTTTTGTCAACTATCGGTCTTTCTAAATCTAACAGTCTTAATGCACCCCCCCCCCCCACACACACACACAATGGGGGTTGTAGGGGTGTTATTATGCCACTGTTTCAAGGTCTGCAGACTGTTTACAGCAGGAACTCCAACAGTCGGGTACAAAGAAGGAATGAAACGGAATGCAACAGGAAGTAGAGTGGTGACAAAGTTTTTTCATGCTCTTAAAACATTGTAGCCTTACATTGTATCTAAACTTAATTTGTGTGCATGTCTTTTAGTTATTTATTTTCTTATAATTTAAATATCCATTACAATTATTAATATAAGTAATGCCACTTATAAATACAGTGTGTCAATTTAAAACTGTACCCACCGGAAAAGTATCTGTCCCCTCCCCTCCTTTTCCATATTCCCTAAATTCCTTGCCTCTTCCTTCCACACCAAGCAATGTGAGAGTATACAGCCATCGTTTCCCATCACAAACAAAATAAATGCATTCCGTTAGGTATCTGGACTGTGGTTCAATATTAAATTGAACGCACTGGATAACAAGTGGAAGAAAATGCTAAATAAAGTGTAATAAGGCAAAAGTAAGGTAGTTTTCCATGCATAGTGCCATGAAGGTACATCCTGGGGGGGTGTAGGGGTAGAACCCCACACATTCATGATCTATGGCATTTTTGGAGGTGATGTAATCAGGACCATGCTTTGGCCACTTTTACCCCCACCCCCAGGTACCCATTTATTTGAGACTCAGTGATACACAGAGCAGCTTTATGCAGGACAAGGAGAAAAAATTCCTATCTTAGTTCACCCACCCCAGTTCACCTGCATGGCAGTAGGACACCCCACTGGCTCCCAAATAAACTGTAATAAATTAAATAATCAGAAGAGTAAAGTACAATAAAAAAAACACATTCTATACTTTCGAACATTTTCCATAGACAATATATCATGAACTGCAAAGTTCCATATTAACAATATCTCTCACTGGATAAGTATTAAAGTATAAACAACACATTAAACCTGGGATCATATTTATTTGAACATTGTATATTTTACAGATGATGAATGTTATAATTAATACGTCAACCAGCATATTTTACATACATACAAGTATTTTAACAGCATCAATATTCTACAGAGAAATACAACAATAAAACAGCAATACTGGCTACATTTGAAACAAATGCCATGCATTGAGGGATTAATTACGACCTCCCCTAAACCCCTCGTACATGTCAATACTATACTCTACTCATTATATATATATTTTAAATACAAAAATAGCTTTCATTCGAACTTCATGTTACGGGCATAACAAAACTTGCATTTCTCACAGTAACAGAAGCCTTCCACATTTGTGCCTTACAACTCCCCAGCAGATCAAGTAGGCTTTCCTAATTACTACTATCTACCCAATGTGCGTAACTTATGGATAGCTTCATTCCCTTTTACTGTCAGTTCTTCAAAATATATTTTGTAATTATCAGCTAGTACCATGATTTAACCAAATGTGGGTGCAATTTACTACATGCCTTATCCTTTAGTATTTTATCAAAGAATTCAATTCCTAATGGGTATCTGAATCTCAATTCTAACTGTAGGTCCACTCCCAATTAGCTCTGCACCTTCAACACATAAAAATTGACAAATATATTTTTTCTTTCTTTGACAAACAAGTGGCAATAGCTTTATTACAGTAGGACAATTGCATTTAGAATACAAATTTTGTACAGATACTTGCAATATATTGTAAGTTGATTTTCTTTTGTTTTGTAGTCAGGGAGAGTGAAGATAATTTAGCACCAAAGTGATCACGAACTAGGCCATTGAGTGATTATCATAATCACAAACACGGCACATTTAAAGATGGATATGCAGTATTTCATCCTTCAAATGCATTTTAAGATTTCATTTAAAAATACAGTAAACAATTGTAAATTCAATAAAAGGAAGCATCTTAAGATTTTCTGCACACATCTGCTACTTGATTTTATCTTAAATAGCAAAATATAACTATAACAATCCGAAGTGAAATAAGCTATCCGTAAGTCGAGCTTCCCAACTCATGATTGGCCTGGAAGAATTCAATTCTAATAATAAAAAAAACATAGTAAATCCCAAAACAATACTGTACACCAAATTTATTTTTCAAAAGTGCAAATAAAAACTGAAGTACAAAAATAAAAGTTCATTAAGCACATAATTTATAAGAATACAAGAGAAAACCAGCAAATAGGTCACAGTTATGAGATAATTGTTCTGAATGTTCTCAGTACAACCTAGCTTGTGATAGGTAGTAGATGCAAAATATTTCCTGAACATGAACAGCTTAATATGAAAGATGGTGACTACTTGTGGAGCAATGTGTCGGTGTGCAATTTTCTGTCGGAAATTGTGTCACGTAAAGCAACATTCAATTATGTTAATAATTTTCTCAAAGCCGTTCAAAATTTTGCAATAGCTATAATACCGCAATCTTATGGTTTAGACTAAATACAGCACACTGCATGATTGAATTTTGGAAAAACACGGTCGTGATGTGTGCCAAGTTTATAAAGAGAAGCATAAAGTGTAAATTTGGCCGAGCCCAGACCAGAAACATTCATGAAGCAGGCATCAGGGCACTGGTACGGCAATGGGACATATGCATCAATATCGGTGGGGATATGTATTTATAATAATACAAAACTTACAACTTGATATATCTTTCAGTATTCTTTCATAGCCCATTGTGACTTATTTACACACTTTCCCCTGTATAATTTCATATCTAATATTACTTTTGTATAATATACATGGTTGGTTAAAATTAATTTTCACTGGTACCTACATTCAATTTTACACATGTAAAACCAACATGCCAAAAAAAGTCTGTTTCATACTTCCCAATCCATTTTCAACTAAATCACAAAATAAATGCTAAGGCACAAATAAACTTCACAAAAATGCTAAATTAATGCAATATATCAACAAATCCATTTTCAATGATTTGGTGAGGAAAACAAGTTCATTATACAACAATATAACCTTCTACAATTATTATTATTGCATCTGGCTTTATTCCCTCCACTATAACAAAGCTCAGCTTCTGAAATGCTTTTACAAAGTCATGAAAATTGGACTAATGGTCAGAATCAAATCGTCTAACACGAACTCTTTGCTTATAATGGTATTCCTTAAGGTAACCTTTTAATGACTTGGGAAGACACAACTGGTTTATTCCATCATATGTAATGTTACTACAAATAACAGCTCTGCATAAATGTTGTAAAGGAAAAGCAAAATTTCTATGCAGGGGAATTGTCAGCATAGGCTCAAAGAACATGCAGCAACTGGGGTCTTTGTAATGCTCTATCAGTCCGCAAACAGTTGGTGATGCAAACACACCGGGATCGTGGGAATCAAAACTGAATTTATGGTTCCACTGTTCAATACGTGCATGCAAGGAACGTCCATACTTGCGAAAGCTAACAGAGAATAGGTATTCCTCTTGAGCGGAGTCACGCAGAAGGAAGGTTCCTTCAGTGCGCCCCTCGAGCAACCGCTCAGCCTCGTAACGGTCCATTTTGCCCCAGTAAAAGGAGCAAGATGTAATCTGCAGGAGATCTGGTACTAAACAGTGAATGTAGTCAACCTGCGTGTGCACCATTCGTTGCATCGCGGACAGAGACATGTCTAGCTGGGTGAGAGCTGTAAGAGCTGGATGGATTCCGAGGTGAGTCTGAAAAAGTGCCGTAAGATCATTGATAGTGAATTCGGGTGGATAGACCAACTGGATCTGTGGCTGGAACCCAGGCGGTGGGTCCACTCCTTCAGCAATCTCCCTTGCTCTCTCCTGCCGCGCTCGCTCGTCGCAATCTTCTATCGGATAATCCTCCGGATTGAACTTGGATAAATCAATGACCGGGTTCATTTGATTTGGAGTACTATCCTCGCTGCTGCTGGAGTCGCTGTGGCACGGAGTCGTCCTCTGCTGCATTGGCGTTGCTGCTTCGAATACCACCCCCGCTCCAAGGTGATGCTCTTCTGTTCTTCTGTAACCTGTACACACGCACGAATCACAGCCCACATTTGGCTCCGGGATGTCAATATCTGGCGACTTCATCCCTTTCAACCTGCAGTTGAACTTGAGGACCCACGGATTCCTCTTCTTCTTCGAGGCAGTTTCTTTGGGCACGCGCACTTTCACTCGTGACCGTCTCCCCAATGATAATGTCCTGGCTGTTCGCCTACAACTTGTACTTGCTTCACCTGTTCTTTGTAAACTTAACGTTGGAACACTATTCCTACCACTGCATTCTGAATCGTCATTCCAACTCATGTTCGGACAAGAACACAAGCTATCAGCACCATCATTGTCGGTTTGTGTACAATTTTTCGTGCACTTAACCACAGTTTCACCATCGCCAACTGCATTCGCATTAGCACCTTCTCCACTTAGTTTCACCGGTTGGGTCTGTGGCTCTGGCTGAGCTGCTCCTCTGGAGTACAAATCCTCTGTCGCATCACCTCCGTCGGATGGATGACCCTCACCATCAGGTGACCCTGTCACTTCTGTCACTCCCATCGAGCCAAATAAACTTTTCAAATCACTAAGCTTCTGGCCCATTATCTCACTGCCTGCAGGAGAGACTCTTCCTTGTGTGACTCTCCACTAGACACATTTGTTTCCATAGCAACTGGTTCTTACATTGTCTGCTTCCTTCCAAGATTACCTGAAATATCAATTGTCACAATGTAAAATACAAATAAGTTAAATTAGAATCCTTTCATTTACAACACATAATAATGATAACAATACAAATGAAGGCCTCATACTCTCTTTGCTGCATCAAAATAGGACTCTACTTCAAATGTTGAAAATGTTGAATTCAAGATTTGAAAAAAAAAAAAAAAAAAAAAAAAGGAGGGCATTCTTCACGAAATGTTTTGGTTGTTTACATTACAATTTTCCGTTGTTTTCACTTTTTAAAAAGCAATAATATTATAAACAAAAAATGAATGGGTAATGTGTACACCCATAAATATCATATGAAAATGAAAATTCTACGTAAAACTCTGATAATTCATTTTTAACTATAGACCAGTTGAAGCATGCATGAAACAAATTAGATGATTATGTCAATGTTTGTTGAAAAATTGGTGCTCAGCAGCTGAGGGATAATTGCTTCTTTATTGTACACTAGCTGATTACCCGGCATTGCCCAGGTATTTATTTATCCCAATCTTGTATTAGACAGGAAAATAATGAATTCTAACTATAGTGTAAAATGTATCTAATTTTAAATGTGATCGTGAATGTCACCAATTAGCTTAGACACTCCGAAAACTATGGATTCGACACTAATCTACGTCATTTCTGGCATTTTATTTTTCACGCCTTCTCACCCCCTATGCCGATAAGTGATGAACTTGGGAGTTGAACCCCATTGGGAGTGTCACGAAAACTATGGATTCCATTCGCAACACAGCCTGAATGTTAGACAACCCGAGAAACACTATCGTTGTGTGGATTGCATAGAGTCACGGATGACTGTCTGTGCTGTATTTAATATCAGTGGTTCTAGATTATTTTTACATGTCACCCCTTCCCACCCAATCCCTATGGGTGTCTTATCCCAAAATATTATTTCCAGATTGCAAGTGATATGTGTACCAAGTTTGGTTGAAATTGCTCCAGGCGTTAAGTGTGTTATGCCGGAACAAACAAATATGCATATATATATATAAGATAGTGTATTCTACTGTTACTTGGAAACACTTATACTGAGTGTAATATTAGTTTGTCCTTATGTTTGAGGAAGTTCTGCACAATACAGTACGTATTTCTTGAGAATACCACTGTTATACTGCAATTCCTATTTTGTGGATCAATCACACTGAAGATGACTGTACCTAAAGTATTATTTGAAATGCACTGCGAGATACATGCACCATCATCAGAGTTGCAAAGGCAATCTCATTGCACTATAATTTGCGAAGATGGGGATGAGTGATGATATGATGAAATTGATGAATGGATACTCACAAATATCCATGCCCAGACCAGGATTCGAACCTGGGACCCCTAGCATGATGTGCTAACCACTCTGCATCGGGGCTGGCAATGTCAAATAATGTTCCATGAAAATATATGTACAGGGTATCATTTTAATGTACCCACGGACACATCAACATATAGAGGACATAAAAACAAATAACTTTTCTCAGTAACATTTTTGTCAGTAGTTCATTTGGTGTTACAAATGTTCAAAGTATACTTTGCTGTCTGTATGCTGGCAACACAACACTTGATTGCATCTGTGACAAAACTTCCTGCCATGAAAGAGAGCATTGCAGTGTTGCAAGGAACACACAAGTTTTGTGAAACATTGACAAAACACCAACCACATTATGTGCTGCAAAACAAAATGAGGAATGCATCCAGTAACCCAATGGGAAGTGAACCAACGATACAAAAATAGTGGAAAAACAATGTATTCAAAAGGAAGTGGTAATATCGAACTTTGTCTCTTAAGTCTATATGTGTCAAATATTTGCAAATCTCACCGAGAAAAGTGGTTTGTTTTTATGTCCTCTATAGGCCAATGTTTCTTTGGTCCATGGGTGCCATTAAAAATGACACCCTGTGTACACATCTAAATGATTGAGCAAAAACTCCACTCCTGGTGACAAATATTTGTGTCTAATGAACTAAATGGTTAAAAATTTATCCAACAATTAATTCTTTGAAGATTACGTATTCAGTGGTAAAGCTTAGAGTACATAGTTTTAGGGTAACTGTTTAGTATCGGGCCAACATATTTTACAGAAGAAACTACTTACGGAAATGAGTTTCTGTGGCATTTGCAAAGTTCGTCAAGGTATTTTCTTTCATCGTGGAATTTATTTCACCCGGTAATCATGTATTTTTCAAGAAAAATATATCTCCAATGCACAATTGCCGTTGCTTCCATTTTCTTCGTCTATGTGAACCAGATGTTGCCCACGTTTGATGACGTAACCTCCTGTCAGTGTTTCCAACCAACCCGTTGTTTTGCAAGAAGATGAAAAAACGAAATATACATTCCTGATATTACTGCGACCCCAAATTTTAACTGTTTGCCTAACGTAACCTTACCATGAATGGTAACTGGGGCTATGCATGAATGGTATTTGGGGCTATGCGAGAATGGTTTGTGGGGCATTTTCCGGTTAAGAAGGTTGGAAACACTGAATTCCACAACGCGACTCAAGTTGTGCCCGCCGTATTGTGTGTTACGGAAGCGAAAGAAGGAAGAACAATAATTACTGTTAATGTCAAAAATTGAAATTATTTTCGTGAGAAAATCAAAATCCCACCTAAAAGAATGTTTCGCAATGCACAATACGGAAGTACGAATGTTAAAAATTACGAAATAAACAAGTGAGAGGTGTTGTTCCAATACCAAACAGGTAATACATTTAGTTCATTGTAATATACATGGGCTAGACTCTACTTTACGTCCTTATCTGCATGGTGATTGCTTCTTTGAGTTCGCGGTGCACGTTTGTGGTGCGGCAGCCGGCATCTCTTCGGGTAAGTACCTTTTTCTTTTTACACTTTCTGTTCATGATAGCCCCACTAAGCATTCACGGGGACGAGGTATGCCTATGAGGTTAGGTTAGGTTCCATTAGCACTCATTTCACCCCTAAATATGTGCTTCATCATCGAAAAAATCCTCAGTACGTTCAATTATGCATATCCGGACAACATCGGTTTTTCTCAATTTACTCCTCCAGGAAATTTTTCCTCGCTTTGGGATTTACGTTGTTGAATTCCTTATAAAATAAGCTTTCCAACGATATATGACAAGTATTCCTTAGGAAAAGGACGTAATCTAGAGTCTTACCTATACTTAGTTACCAGTAACCAGTATTCATTCATTTATTGACACCTTCAATACAGACTACTGCTACCTTATAGAGCATTTCCCTTCGTAGGTATGTAATGCTGTTTCCATATCCTTCTGTAACTAGG
The DNA here is from genome assembly GCF_977018435.1 of Lepisma saccharinum. Classification (NCBI taxonomy): domain Eukaryota; kingdom Metazoa; phylum Arthropoda; class Insecta; order Zygentoma; family Lepismatidae; genus Lepisma; species Lepisma saccharinum. The sequence goes on from NC_139253.1 coordinate 9,087,328, forward strand.
TTTAGCAAGCCACTTTTGAAGCTCTAAGCACTACAACATGCGGTTGAACTCGAAAAAAAAGAGTTATTTATGTTGAAAAAAACAACTTGAAAATTACCTTACGCACTTCCCATGGAAAAGATATTCTGTCGACAAGTGACAGTAAATATCGTAGAAGCGTTGGAATGAATGTAGAAGTAAATCAGAACCTTAGTAGAATGCATTTAGGGACTTTATTTGAACGCTAAGGGAACCAAACCTAACCTGCCTAACCTAACCACAAAAGCATATATTGAACAAAATCTTAAGTAATTACTAAAACTCCACAGTATGTGTTAACTACATCGAAATCGAACAATGTAAAAATTACATTCGTAGCATGATGAAATCTCAATAAATCAAAAGGAACTTGGGCCCAATATGCCTCTAAATCCTTACATGACTATGTTATGTAGAATCACTGTACTGTCACAAATTACACTGGTTACAATTATTAGGGGTAACATTATCGTATGGGTAAAACGGATTCCTTCAAATTTCCTTCAAATTTACAGGAGAAAGTACTTACGGAAATCATTTTCTTGAGCGTTTTGGAAGTTCCTGAATGTAGATTTCATCCATTTTAATGTGAATGCGTGTTGTTTTCTGCGAAAATCTCTGTCCGACACGCTGTTTCTGCTCCCGCCATTTGCTTTTTGCATGAGAGTGCAATGTTCCGTGTGTTAAGACGATGCAACCCCGTAGCCAGTGTTTCAGCCTCGCCGTGTTTTCACTAGAACCACCTGTCGAGTTCGGAACAAGCCATTTTTCCCCGAATGGGTGTCACTTATCGCACAACATTGTAGCAACATTGTGTTCTGACGTCACAGGAGAGAGCTGTTTTTACAATTTTTCTTTGTATTTATGCTAATGGAACCTAACCTAACAGGCCTAACCTAACCACGTAGGCATTCCTCGTTTTACGTCAATATTCAAGGTTGCAAGATTGTTGTGCGTAAAGGAAGATAATTAACGAATTACGAAAGAAAGATGGTTCCGACCCGAATGGGTGTCACTTATCGCACAACACTGTAGCAACATTGTGTTCTGACGTCACAGGAAAGATCTTTTTCATGTTAGGCAATACAAGCTAACGCGTCTCTTAGCGAAAATAATAATTTTTCTTTGTATCTATGCTAATGGAACCTAACCCAACAGGCCTAACCTAACCACGTAGGCATTCCTCGTCTGACGTCAATATTCAAGGTTGCAAGATGGTTGTGCGTAAAGGAAGAGCATTAACAAATTTCGAAAGAAAGATGGTTCCGACCCGAATGGGTGTCACTTATCGCACAACACTCTACGAACATTGTGTTCTGACGTCACAGGAGAGACCTTTTTCATGTTAGGCAATAGAAAGGTAACGCGTCTCTTAAGGAAAATATTATTTTTTCTTTGTATTTATGCTAATGGAACCTAACCTAACAGGCCTAACCTAACCACGTAGGCATTCCTCGTCTGACGTCAATATTCAAGGTCGCAAGAGTGTTGTGCGTAAAGGAAGAGCATTAACGAATTGCGAAAGAAAGATGGTTCCGAATTGCGAAAGAAAGATGGTTCCGAATTGCTGTGTATGGACAATGAACGTGGTAAATTGCAAGGTTATTTTACAAGTTCTACACGTAAATGCGACGTATTAGCATAATTTCAAATAGGGGCACGAAAGTAGATATTTTCCGGTGAACGAGGTTGCACCACTGCATAAATCGACAAAACACTCTCAGAACGCCCCCTAAACCTGTATGCTATGACGGCCATAATGTGTTACAGATTCGAAACAACAAGTAACAGTAAGTACTCGTAAATAAAGAAAATAAACATTATCTTAGTTAGAAATGCATTATTTCGCGTTAAGAAATGTTCCGCAACACGTTAGCAATGTAAAGAAGTCCGAAATATATGATTCGTAGGTGTTTCACCCATACGATAATAGTACCTTATTAGGTTTGATTTTTCCATGCGAATATAATGCTTCGGAAGCACAGTCACTTGCATAGCCTACATTTCACAACATAATCTCTTAAGAAAATGACACATTTTGGAACTTCAAATTGGGATAATTACTTTCCCCCAAATCCTAACCTTCCTGTGAACATTGTTACACAAGCAGACTGTGTGTTGACAATGCGTCACACAATGCAGCTTCAGCCTCCATACACCATGGAGAGGTCTGCTGAATCAAGTGTGACAAGTGTAACGAAAAAGGTGAATGTCAAGCCAAAAAAACTGTTAGAAATGTAATTATTTATAAAAGTCGGATGGCATGTTATAGATAAGTAATAGCTACTTTCTCCAGGAAGTGATGATAGTTGAAAATTCTATATTCACAAGCAAAAAATAGTAGTGATGCAGATCATGTATTGCCATGACACGTTTATCTAGCTTCAACTACAGAATATCATACGAACTAATAAAAATGTATAGTTTGTCATGTGCACAGAAAGCTGTCATAAATATATAGGAACTAAAGGAAAGGCTTGCATCATTACTTTCTATTTTATTCACAATATAAAATTTATCTACTGTCTACTTGAACCAGAATACGTTTACTAATAACTGTGCACCTATTTACGTCTTTTCTCGAGATTACAAAATTTCAGGGTCGAACATATACTTTCACAAATTATAAGTTAATGCCGAGATACAAACCAAAAAAATACTTTTAAAATCATAATAGACAGTGGAAAATTGTAATTTACTATAAATGAATACAGATTTCTCAATAGCAATTCGTTATCTTCGATCTTACCTCATACGCATACACATCATCGCTATAGATAACGGAAGTGCCTGCACTGCTGTTATTTACAGTAATTTACTTCATTAAGAAATTAATATTGTTATGAAACAATTATTTCAAATTATATGACAGAAACATGCAGTTAACCCTTACCTTGATTTTATTTAGAATCCTCCTTTCACTTTCATCCTAACTTGCACGAACACGAATAGGCAATTCATCATTGGCTTGGATAAGTGTATCTTACTATATATTTCACATATAGGTAATAACAAAACGACTGTCTCGAACGTACACCTTTTAATAAACTAAATATCTCAGCATCTCATATAACTAGTGTAAAAACTGGTAAAAAATTTCGCACTTTCGCAAATCTCAGACTCTTTTTCCCTTTCCGATCCTCCATTTTCTTATCACTCGAGGTGTAGTCGTGTTCAATAAACCAAGTAATCAGTCTAATCACCCAAATGCAACAGTTGGAAGTGATGACGACATTGGAACAAAAAAAAATGGGACAAAAAAAATCCGATGTTCGGAAAAGAGAGGAAACATTTATCTACACACTACCAAGTGAGGGTTTTCGACTTTCTGTCATTTCCAAATGTTTTCCGTACACACAGCAACAAGAAAGCAATAGTCCCTAAAATATCTCGACTTCGTCGGGTTATGGCGAATTTTATCCATCTCGAACGTCGTGGATTTAAAAGTTTCCCGTGCCGCACACCCCTATTTCCTACGGGTGTGCGGGATTCCAAAAATCGGGACCGGAATTGGGGAAAAAAATATTCCGTCCCGACCCTGATTTCGGTAAATGGCAACTTTTCGGTATCCCGAGCAGTCGGTAAATAAAAAGTCGTTCATTCTCGACGTTTTCTGCATTGTAAGTGTCTGGAACTTATCAGAAATTGTTAGTTTTTATTCTACAAATGCAAAATCAATCAAAGTGAAAATGACGTGTAAAATTCGAATTTCCAGAGCTTCGGGAAATTTCGAACATTACCCATCCCGAGAATTTCCCGACTGTCATTGTCAGGAAATTGCGAATTTTTGCCGTCCCGAATGTCGGGCTTAAAAAAAAAAATCCCGTCCCGACCTTGAGACGAGAAGTCCCCGCGCAACTTTCCCTTCTTCCCTCCACCTCGGGCCATAAGGAACCATGGTCAACTCTCCCCCTCCCTTACTAGCGGGGGTACGGTGCAAGCACAGGACTCGCGGGTCTGCGCAGGTTGTTTTGCTCGTGGTTCCACTATACCACACATGCTTCGGGGAGAAATAATGAGCGATTCGAAATCTTAAGTGTTGGGAAATCCTGAAAATTTCCCAATCCAAACGAAAAGCATTGCTCTATAGACCGTGTTAAAAATGTAAACATAAACATTGGTGAGGTCTTGCCCGGTCCCCCCGGAACTTCCGGTTTAGGCCAGTCCCCGTTGTTGCCAGTGCAGATTCACCGGCATACGAAGTAAGAATTAAGCGCTTGTTTTCATCAGTTGTGCGACGATAGTCAAGAAAGGTATTTGTTAAAGTTCTACTATGAAGGAGTGGACGTCTAGAATCCGTCGGATGATCAACTGCAGAGCAGATTATTAAAATATGACGTGTCTTTGTGGCCGCCAGTTGTATAGCATACTACATACAAGTGTCTCATGTAGGTACACGCACGACGAACTCAAAACGTAAAAAAGTTTAGATATATTCAATTATTTTGTAAATGGAAAAGTGAGGGACAGATAATTGTATAAAACTAGTGATATTATTATATTATAAAGTAAAGTAGAGTAAAGTAAAACTTAAGTGAATCTTTGCCAACAAATCTGCAGAAGTAATGACACATAACAAATGCTAAAGTAAATATATGTGCTTTCAACGTCGCCTTTCCGCCTGAGGGATTTAGCGAAAACCAATGATATGGCATGCCACTTTCACTTGCACGAATATACTTCAAACAACAAGGGAGTTTTCAGACTGAAGCGACAAGCGATATCGGGATTTCGTACAGAAGCATTGGATCTATAGCAAACCATTCACCAGCCACGCTTGCGCAAATAACAGACCGGGGCAACACAATGCACAGTATTGATAAAACGGCCCAGTCCGAGCGACAAGCGACACCTCCAATTTGTCGTGTCGCTTTAATTCAGAAGGTGTTTTTTTTTTTTATTTTTGAATGTTGTTTCCAAGAAACATGTATCGCTGCAGTCTGAAAGCTTCCGTTCGAACCAATTCATCACGAGAAAATGCACGTGTCGCTTGGACTGGGCTGTTGTTTTGTCAGCACCATGCATCGTGTCGCCTCGGTCTGTTATACTCGCATGCAAGGTGAATTGTTTCCTTTAGATTAAAGTGGCTGTTGCTTGTTGCTTCGGGGTGTAATCTCCGTGTCACTTAAAAGTGAATCCTCAGTGATCAATGAAATTTTTCGAACCGAAGCGACACAACAAGCTGCACGTGTCGCTCAGATTCCCAATGGCGTGTATTGTGCCGGCTGAGACTTGATTTCCCATGAGCGGTAAATGCTTATTTATAGACTAAATGGTCCTGTGTCGCTTGTCACTTCGGTACGAACCACTGCTGTCGCGTGTCGCTTCGGTTTGAAACCTCACTAAGAGGCGTGCTTTTCACCACAACAGAATACGCAGATAAAAGATCAACATGCTGGAACAAAATGCAAGTCGTACAAATCTTCCGGGTACTAATCCTTTCTTTGTTCTGCTTGTATCGACAGGTTTCGTCTCTCTACGTCCTTCGGAAACCTACGAAGTGATACTTGACTCAATAAATTTGTTCCCGATCGAACTGTGAAACCATATCCTACACAGTTGACACCCTATTTCCTTGTAAAAGAATCTCCACCTTGCTCTTTCATATTAACGTCCATAGCACCTTAAGCGTAACCGGATGTTCGAGGGGGACCAGACGAGTGCGCATGCTCCGCAGTAGCTCCGCCTTTAACACCGTCTATAGACCGTGTTAAAAATGTAAACATAAACATTGGTGAGGTCTTGCCCGGTCCCCCCGGAACTTCCGGTTTAGGCCAGTCCCCGTTGTTGCCAGTGCAGATTCACCAGCATACGAAGTAAGAAATGAGCACTTGTTTTCATCAGTTATGCGACGATAGTCAAGAAAGGCATTTGTTAAACTTCTACTATGAAGGAATGGACGTCTAGAATCCGTCGGATGATCAACTGCAGAGCAGATTATTAAAATATGACGTGTCTTTGTGGCCGCCAGTTGTATAGCACACTACGTACTACAGAATCTACGTACATACAAGTATCTCATGTACACGCACGACGAACGTTTAAATATATTGAATTATTTTGTAAATGGAAAAGTGAGAGAAAGATAATTCTATAAAACAAGTGATATTATTATATTATAAAGTATGCTTAAGTGAATCTTTGCCAACAAATCTGCAGAAGTAATGACACATAACAAATGCTAGTAAATATATGTGCTTTCAACGTCGCCTTTCCGCCTGAGCGATTTAGGAAAAACCTATGATATGGCATGCCACTTTCAATTGCACGAATTTACTTCAAGCAACAAGGGAGTTTTCAGATTGAAGCGACAAGCGATATCGGGGTTTCGCACAGAAGCATTCGCTCTAAAGCAAACCATTCACAAGTCACGCTTGCGCAAATAACAGGCCGGGGCAACACAATGCACGGTATTGATAAAACGGCCCAGTCAGAGCGACAAGCGACACCTGCAATTTGTCGTTCGGAAGGTATTGTTTTTTTAATATTGGTTTCAAAGAGACACGTATCGCTGCAGTCTTACATACGCTTCGGTGTGTAATCTCCGTGCCACTTAAAATAAAGTTAATCCTCAGTGATCAATGACATTTTTCGAACCGAAGCGACACGACAAGCTGCACGTGTCGCTCAGATTCCCAATGGCGTATATTGTGCCGCCTGAGTCTTGATTTCCCATGAGCGGTAAATGCTTATTTATAGACTAAATGGGCCTGTGTCGCTTGTCACTTCGGTACGAACCACTGCTGTCGCGTGTCGCTTCGGTTTGAAACCTCACTAAGAGGCGTGCTTTTCACCACAACAGAATACGCAGATAAAAGATCAACATGCTGGAACAAAATGCAAGTCGTACAAATCTTCCGGGTACTAATCCTTTCTTTGTTCTGCTTGTATCGACAGGTTTCGTCTCTCTACGTCCTTCGGAAACCTACGAAGTGATACTTGACTCAATAAATTTGTTCCCGATCGAACTGTGAAACCATATCCTACACAGTTGACACCCTATTTCCTTGTAAAAGAATCTCCACCTTGCTCTTTCATATTAACGTCCATAGCACCTTAAGCGTAACCGGATGTTCGAGGGGGACCAGACGAGTGCGCATGCTCCGCGGTAGCTCCGCCTTTAACACCGTCTATACATTCGAAAAATTTCAAATTATTCTGTATTAAAAATACTAAATTCTAATATTTTGTACACTTTAACCTTTTGCTGCCCAAGACCATTTTCACATGTAACCCCCTTGATGCCCAAGCCGATTTTGAGCAAAATGCAGAGTTTCAATTAAATGAGTGTAGATCGGAGGCTAATTGCCCTAGAGAGATGAGTGATATACCGTTGTACGCGGAATGAACCACAGATTCGGACTATCTAAAATTTAAGCAAATTCGGTGTATATGTGGCGGTGGAGAGGGGGCTAACTCTCAAAATTCCAAAATTTCGGGAAAAAAATTGGTTCCCCCACCCTCCCCTCAAGAAAAAAGTACATGACAGTGTCGACATGCACATGGAAATTATCGCTGACATGTAAGGAACACAAAAATATTTGCATTATTATCATATGACCAATGTAACTTGAGTTGTAAACCCAAAAGGAATGGTTGGCACGCCGCTGATTCAAGCTTCAAAATGCAGCGGTACCTTGAAATGACTTTAGCTCAGAGACTATTTGCCCTGGAGATATGAACGATATACCGTTGTTCGCAGAATGAATCACTGATTCAGGCGATATATAATTTATGCACGTTCGGCGTATATATGGAGAGGGAAAGGTGGAAATCCCCTGAAAATACTTTTTTTTTAAATGGTGTTTCTCCCCCCCGCCCCCTGAAAAAATGGAACATGAAAAGTTCAAAATGCACATAGAAATTATCGCTGAACAGAAAAATATTTGCATCATTTCCTTTATGACCAAAGTAACGCAGGTAGTGCCCCTGAAACGAAAGGCTTGTACGCCACTGTCTCAAGCTTCGGAATTGATCGAAATGCAGAGTTACATTGAATTGACTACAGCTAAGAAACTAAATGCCCTAGAGATATGAAAGATATACCATTGTACGCAGAATGAATCACAGATTCAGACGATATATAATTATTGCACATTCGGCGTACATATGGAGGGAGAAAGGGGGGAAATCCCCTCAAAAATACCTTTCTTAAAAAAATGGTTTCCCCCCGCCCCGCCCGAAGAAAAGGCCAAAATGCACAAAATGCAAAATTTATGCAAATTTGGCGTATATATGGAGGGGGAAGGGAGAAATCCCCAAAAAAATATTTTAAAAAATTGTCACTTCACCCTAAAAATGTTCGCACTTGGGCACAAAACGACACCTATGCACAACATTCACGGACGAAAAGCTAGAATGCAGTGAAAAATGAGCGGCGATTCTTGCAGCTGGTTGAAATTCTATTTTTAGACAATGCAGGGTAACCCCTGTTGCAACTTGTGGATACTTGTGCTAAAAAAAACCAAAGGTTTCCTTCAGCGCGCTTCGAAATTCCATATTCACAACGCAGATTCAACAACCAGTCTTCCCCCTCAAAACACCCACTGCCCCTGCTTGCGCCCTCACGGAAAATTTCATTTTGACATCGGATACTGATAAACAAGCTTCCTTCGAATGCAGTTAATGGAGTTTGAGTTGCTGTTTTAAGTCCACTTTATGCACAGTAAGGCTAATCGGGACTGGACCTACAGTTTAAAGTGGAATCCGAACCACATGTGCCTCCACTGGGTATCGAACCCGGGACTCCTTGATTACAAGGCAATGACGCTACCACTGCGCCATGGGGGAGACCCACGAATGCAGTTAACAGGAGGGAGTGAAAAGCATTGCTTTAGAACAACAAAGCCGGTCTTCTTTTGTCGGCAAAAAATTTGACCTTGAAAAGAGACGCAAAAGAGAAGTCCCTTTTCCCGCCTTTTCCCCTCCATTTTCATGAAGACAAAAAAAATTAAAAAAACAAAAACATTTCTGTTAAATACATGTGTTAGGAACAATATAAAAAAAATCGAAATTCTAGCCAAAAATAGAAAAGTTATAACGTAAAAACTACGACCTTGACACAGCGCCTCGATCGAGACGCTTGGTACCGGGAGGGTTACATTTGGGTATCTCGATCAAGACGCTTGGGTCCCAAAAGGTTAAGTGTTGGAAATTTCCTGGAAAAGTAAGTTTTCATTCCAGAAATGCAAATTTACTTCAGGAACAAACAATGTGTTAAAGTTGAGATTTTGACATCCCGAACTGTGGACTTTATTCAAAATTTAGTAATATATAAATAATTTTGTAAAATTGTTAAAATACCTAATTACATTGTTTTAAAAACCTATTTTATGTTTGTCGCAGGGCCCATTATTTCTCCATGGTGGCTACATCTTCCCTGGAAACACACTTTACATATTTTTTCCCCAGAAAATTTAACAAACATGTTGACAGTGCTATTACAAGTGGAAAGAACAAAATGTAGTACAAGCAGGCCCACATTTAGAATGGGACTGGGAGCAAAAGGGGGCTCAGTACATCCACCTACAAAGGGTTCTGCGTTGGGAACCACAACAAAATATTTTTTTTAAAAAAAAGGAGATCCTGGAACGTGACAGAGAGGTAGAAACATAACCGTCCCATACGCTGTAAGCTTCCTTAATGAAGGCAGTGAGTCTTTGAAATTGACCAGGAAAAAAAAAGAACAATTACATTTTGCAACACGGAAATAATGTACTTCACTGATAGAATACTAAAATCATGTTTGTGTATCCACCAAAATTTCTACTTGATTCGTTGCCTTCACTACATGTTAAGAACTGGTATATTGTCATTCCTCTATTGTTGTAGTACCAATCCAGCCCTAACTCGCTCTATTCTCCCATCCACTGTTGACTGTTCATTTCTGGTGACTTCAATGTTAGCCCTTGCTCTCCCATGAAGTAGATGTTACTGAGAAACAAATGGTCTAATCAGTTGTCATCTAGAGCGAGCTGATTATACATGTGTAACATGTTCAAATTCATTGCGGTTCTTGCTCTAAGAAGCTTAAACATTCTAGGTGGTTTGGTTCAACCAATGTATTGAGATGAAAATTAATATATCCAGCATGGAATGGAAAGGAGAGTAGGAATTGTGGTTGGATCTTAGAGTGGGATGGGAAATATGGCCTTGTAAGGTTGCACTAAGAGATCTACAGTCTGGCCAGGGAAGACAAAACTGCTGGAAACGTCTATTCCAAATGCGAGAGGGAAGGCAGGTAGAAGCACCAGCCAAACTACAGTGATATTTTGTTTATAAGCTCATCCTTTTCAGTCTGTAATTAGAGGTATGCGATTTCTGCCGCCACGCCTATCTTGACACTGAACATGTCCACTTGGTGCATGCGTACTTCTGTCCATGGTTTCGGCTAAGGCAGCCGGACTGTAATGTGAACACTATACCCTAACATTGATATTCCTCTACAGTTGTTGCCCTCCACTCTTCCCTCCACAAACAAAATATGTTATGATGAATGAAAATATTGCTGAGAAACTATTCACATGGAATATCAACAACTGAGTGATAACCAGTACATCACGTATTGTACTTCATTTTGTATTTTATCAACCTGTTATTTTTCTCTTCTTACAAATTGAATCGGTCACATGAACAACACTGTAACCAATGGTCTTGCCAACATACACCTGTTTGAAGAAAATTTTATAAGAGAAAGCAACATGGTATATTGTTTTACTGTTCATGTGGATTTGTATTTTGTTGGATAAAACATTGTTATTGTGACCAATTCAATTGTGTAATACAATAAAAATGTTCAAACTTAATAAAATTACTTTAACCCGTAAGGATGCGCATATGGGTAAAAATTACCCAGCCAATTTTGAAATATAATTTTTGATCACTTCCGAGTGCCTGAGGCCAACCTTCTCAGTACCTTTCCAGTGAACCCTTCTGAGTGTCGGGACCTTGAATCGGCTGTTACTTAGTTCGTTTGTTCCATTCGCAGGACCATAGAAACACTGCCTGGGTAAATTTCATCCAATGCATACTTGTAAATTTCAGTTTGATATTTCAACATGTTCTTTTTTTCTTGTTTTTATCCATTGTGCAGAAGCGTGCGGTAAGGAAAGGCGGGGCAAGCGCCGCTTGCATTGTTTTTTAAAACACTTTTGATATCTTAAGTCCATGTTTTTCAATGCCTTTATATACCTTAGAATGGAATTTATTTACTATATGATATTTACATTACAGAATTCTCATTTCCCCTATTGGCTTGAAACATAAACTGGCTGCACCCTTGATGACGCTGGGCGATGCGGCACGACTGACTGCATTAGAAGAAGAGGACTGCTCGCCTTTCTCCCCACTTTTTGAGTGACTTATGCAGTTCTTGCATGGTCACTGTCGATCCCCGTTCACGAAGAAAAAAGGCCGAGGGCAAGCGACACCAAGCCCGCATCTGTCTTTGGCAAGGGTGTTGGAAAGAATTCGTCCACACTGGCCACAAGGTTGCTAACTTCCAGAATTTTCTGTGCGTCCGTAGCACTACCTCACGCGGTACGATTTTCAGGTTTGAAACTCTATAGTAATTAACAAATTACATTATGAAGTTAGCCAGTGATCACCAGTTGTGTGCTATTTATAAGATATAAAATCACAGCCGGTACTTGAACATATCCGTCATGTAGTCAGTTACTCGGAAATATGGAGGGTATGTAACATTGCAGGTAGGATGAAACTGAAGAAGCGTGGGTGCTGTGGATGCGTGTTGTTTTTTACTGTGATATTGTGCTGTATTTTTCTGTTTTTTGTGTAGTGTTTATGTACCTGATGTAAAAGTATGATTCTACATTGAGAATTTCCGCCATGGTTGACATACCAGACGAACCATCAATTTGCAGTGTTGCAGGTAAGGACTTGATTATTAGGGGCCTTCTTTCAAAACCATTCAGTTCGAGAACATAAGGTGAAAGGTTGGAGCTTGTGAACCATGAGCGACCGTGTCCTGAATTGTTCATAACCAAACCAACTTATAAAGATGGGAAAGTTTTCATTAGGCAGTTTAAAACATCTCAGCACAATATTATCTGGTTATGTGGCAGCAATGATCTTAATAAATTATTTTGTTGGCCATGCGTTCTATTCAATATAAATGTAGGACCATGGAACTCAGTGGCGTGCCCAAGAGGGAGGGGGGGTTGATGTGGGTTATAACCCCCCTTTCGACAAGTATTCCTAAAAAAGAACGTCAAAAGTAGGAAAATATGACAAAATGAGGGCTGACTACCTTTCGAAAATCCTGAGCATGCCACTGATGGATCTATACAGGCTACGGTGAGTGACTTGAGCAAATTTTATAATGCAGTCCAAAGACATGAACGTTCGCAGAATCACATCTGCATCTGCGCTTGCATCCAACTGAAGACAAGTGATGATTCATAATTCTAGCCAAGTAAGAAACCGAAACCCGTCCGTTTATTTAATATCAAAACTTTATGCTAATAGGATGTTTCTTATTTTCAGGGTTAAAGAAGAACGTAATTTAATTTACAGTTGCCCTCAAATATCAGGTAAATCATAATTTTCTTCATGGTTGGAATTTAAAAGTTATATCGAAAGGCTGTTTTCCTTCTTTAAAAACCTGTTCAGCGAAGATTTGATTTTACGGTATGTATGCACATCACACACCCAAGCCCGATACGTCACCATTATGCACATTATTGTAAATGGGGATGTGTGTAGGCCTAGATTATATTTGAAATTGTTATAATTAACCGAAACGAAAACTTCACCCATCGCTTGCCTATCATGAAAGGTCACGGCACACCCCTGCCATTGTGTGATTCAAAGCAAATGCTCAAAATTAATACAATTACATTAATTAATAAAAATATTACAATTTACATGCTTCAAAACAATCAAAATATGGACTTAAGAAGTAATTTTTCTTCTAGGTATTTTTTATCCAGTGTGCATCCTTAAATTATGGCAAAGAGCACTCATCTTGCCAAATTCTTCTCATAATCATTGAAGGTATTATTATTCATGCTTTAATTAGGACTTGCACACTGGACAAAAAAACAATTCAACTTCCTTCAGGTGAACACATTAATGGTAATGTTTGCACCACCAGAGACCACAATGTGTGGTATTCCATTCAGCCGATATGCGGGTCTTGAGGTAAGTTGCCCATAGTATCTGTGTCGGTTGTGTTTCTGACAAGTGTGTTTCCTGTGCACAAAATGTGTTGGAAGAAAGATGTTTGTGGCTGGCAAAAAGGAATCTTTTCATTCAGATGTTCCAAAGGACACAGCATACAGGAAATAGTGTAATTTGCTGGTCTGTCACACAGGCAAATGCAGTTCACATCAAACTGGCATGCAAACAGTGGTTGGACAGAAGTGTTCACACATAAGGCTGCCTTCTGCCTACCAACTGTTCCACAACGAGGCAACATTATCTACAAAACACAATGATGGGCCACATGCCTCAATTTCAGTGTACACTGTGGAGTGAATTCCATACCATGAACATCTGGAGTAGAGCACACTGAAAGAGGACAATGCTAACTCTTGTATGAAAAATAGCACAACAATAGGCTGGACTCCACAAAACCTGGACAGTAGAGGGCTGGAAACAGGTCACAGGGTGCGTATGTCCCGTTTCTGTCCTCACAGTAATTATGCCTGATATACAGTGCACTGCCAATTTCAGGAAACCTTCCACGAGGAGAGTGTACAATCAGGAGGTGGGTCTGTGATGTTCTGGTGGTGCATCACGTACACAGAATAGGGCCCTTTTGTCAATGTGGTTAAACTGTCAGAACAAATTTAAGGCTTCTGGATGAACAGGCACTATCGTCTAACTGATAATCCTACTGGGGAGGCACCAATTTTTCAAACTGCTGTGTACTTGTCAGTGACAACTACAGTGAACATGGTGAGGAGCTCTCCCATCATCTCTGGCCAGCATATCTGAATCCTATTCAAAATCTGTGGGACCACTTGAAGCATTGGGTCAACCAGAGAAAGACATCTGTGGAACCTCACCAAACATCATGAACAGTTGCTGACAAGAGTGGCTTCAAATCAATATACAGACTTGTAGTGTCCATGTCATTCGCTCCAAACATGACCAATTAAATTAAATATTAGGTACAATTTCCTACAGAGAGAGATAATTTTTTTGTCCAGGTTGCTTATTTATGCAGCACACATCAAGCAAGGTAAGAATATGAAAAGATGTCTTGAGTTGTCAACTTTAAGTATGGATCTTTTATTACCAGTGAAGGTAAGGAGATACACATTAACAAATACAAACATACACATACTAAGACACATATTTCCACATAATAATTCACTTTATCCAATACATATGTTTCATTCTTGAGCCACACTCAATAACTCCGATCACTTGGTCCTTGTTTATGAGCTAAGTACAAAAACCCGATTGAAGATAAAGCACTGACAAGGAAGATGACATCAAACCATCGATGGTAGAAGCTAAATTGGAGCTCTCCCAGTACCTGGGTGATGATGATCCTGTATTCAGTAGGCATGTTCATTCGCATAAGGAGCACTGATGATACAAAATACATACCCTGCAAAACACCACACAATTAACAAACCACATCTTGCCTTTTAATTACTAGAAATGGACTGATATGAACCTTTTACTAATACCGATAACCGATATTTTACCAATCTGATATCAAAATTGAAAGAGTGATGCATTAACTTCCTTTATTAATACATGTAACAGGTGATCACTTTGAAAATTAAACTGCATATTTAGATATTTACTTTCGAGTACATGAACCTGGATGTTATTGAAACAAATATCTTTTTTCAACATTATAAATAAATGAAGGGCTCGGGTGCAAAACATGGTAAGCGAAATTTTGGTAATTTTTGAGTTACAAACTAAAATGTGCCATCCTTTAATTTTTAAGTGAAATTGTCATGTCATGCAATTTGCATTTGACTCAGTGAAGCTTTCTGAACTTGGTAACAGAACAGAACACGAAACAATTTGTCTACAGTATAGCCTGGAATAATCCTTTTTCTTAATGAACTCAGAACTCACCAAAATGTCACTTACCATGCTTTACACCTGAGCCCTTCAAATAATAAAAAATAAAACATTTTAAATTGAAATATTTCGTAAAAGTAGCCAGGAAGAAAAATTGAAATATGTATTCAGTTTCTAATTCTGGCAAGATAAAGGAACATTTCATTTCCCTGATTTTTACAAACTCCACAATTTGTTCACTCCTAACTTGATTTCCCAGATTTTTCCAGGATTTCCAAGGTTTCCAGGTCACTATCCTTAGCAACATATGGCAATCTAGTCTCATTGCACACGAAATCCACATAAACTTGTGAGGTACATACCATTATTCTAGAGGAATATATAATTAAAAAAATTAAAAAAGGAACCAAATCAAAATCCTTCCAAGCATAAGCACAGATATTAGGGAAGGAACAAATTGATCAGTCATCTATCAGTTTCACTTATAGAGGCATACCACATTATCAGTTAAATTAATAATGATTTTACCAGGAAAATTCTGTCATTTTTGTCTCCTTTTTTAATCAACTCAAAGAAGTATTTAAACTAACACTCCAAAAACATTAATAACACAAGACTTACCATAATCTGAGCCAAGATAAGAACAATTACATTGGAAGATTTGCTGCTGGATATTGCATAGAAGAACTGAAAAGAAAAACACAAATGTGAATTAATTCATTGTGCAAATTTGTACAATACATTTAATGATATCTTGTAGTCCAATATATTCTTCACTTCTTGAGAAGCTAAGGAAATACGAGGTGTGTCTAGAAAAAAAAAACAGGACAGTTGCTACAATATTTTTTATTGGTTATTTTGTACAATATGAACATTATCCCCTTCAAAGTACTCCCCTGCACTATTGATACACCGCTCCATACGAATCTCCCATTGCTGGAAGCAGTGCTGGAAATCATTTTCTGAAACCATGTTCATGACCTCCATCGCTTTTGTTTTCAGATTCTACGGTCGTAAATCTGGTTCCTTTTTAGTGTTGATTTGACCTTTGGGAATAAAAAGAAGTCACATAGAGTGAGATCCGGTGAATAGGGTGGATGTTCTAACACTGGGATTCTATGCTTGGCCAAGAAAGCCTTGAATGACAATGCTGTGTGTGAAGGAGCATTGTCCTGATGAAGAATCCATGACTTGCTTTTCCACAAATCAGGTCATTGTCTTCTTACTTCTTACAGTCGTCAGCACTGTAATGTAATAATGTTGACAGTTTGACCTTTGAGTAGCCAATTCAAATCAATTCAATGACATCTGCAATGTTTGATTCCGTTTTTGACGTGCAAGGCTGTCCAGGATGCAAGTCGTCCTCGATCACTTCTCGTCCCTCTTTAAACTGTTGAAACCACTCAAACACTTGCGTGCATGATAAACACTCATTTCTGGACACTTCCTTCAACAAACCATAAGTTTCTGTGGCAGATTTTACGAGTTGCCATTTGTCGACAGCAACATCAGTCAGTTTTCTTTTCTAGCCACACCTCGTATGGCAGGAAGAAAATACATAAACAAACTAAGACAATTTTCCCAGGAACATATGGAGGGATCATAACATAAATATCAATGGCATTTTGTTTTATTGGTCTAACTGCCACTTTCTTGTCACTGAACCATGGTTTTCAAACTACATTTCCAAAAACAAAGATTCGTTTCCATGAATTATCAGGTTGAATAAATCACCATTGCTATTATATTAATCTGCATTAATGTAACACAAATCTCTTAATGTTACTTTTCCCGAGAATGAACACAGAGATAACAATGACATAACATAGAATCCACCGTTCAGCCCATATTTCTCTTGTTAAAATTTTTTTTCACCAAATAAGGCAAATTAATGAATTAATTTAATGATACTTAATTTTCCAAATGCAAAATATTTACACTTGTGAAAGTTTCCACTATCTGTTGGAGTTATTGGTTTTTGGGGGTGGAAACTAGTCAAAAGGTCACAATTACTGACCTAACAACACAAAAAAAAATATGTTACAGGGGTTAAATACTACCTACTTGCAGCTTACTGATAAATCAGCACTTTAAAAGTGAAATTGAGATTTAATTTACACATATACATGTGACATCCAAAATCCCCATAACAAGTAATCATGTACTTTTTTCTTAAACACAAACAAATACCTTTATGAAGCTAAGTCAATGTTTTCATTTTGTACTAAAAACAATCAAGATTGATGCACTGTAAATAAAAGCTGACATAGTAATATCGAATAGCAGAGAAGAAAACATGGCCCTAAAATAGTAAATATTAATATTATCAGCAATTACAGAGGGACAATGCTCAAGAAACCGGAAATCAGATTTCTTGACCTGAAGAAGGGGGGCACTTGCCACCGAAACGTTGTCTTTGACAAGTATATACTCACTGTATGAAAGTAAATAACAAATTTTGATTTGATGCTTATATTAAGCCTTAATAAAACACTCAAAATGCTGACCAAGGCAGAATTTATTGTCAAATAAATACACTACAAACATGATTAAATATCAAAAGATTTTTCATTTGAAGTTGATTTAGAGTCTGAAGAAGACCTTGCTATATAAGTTTGAAACGTAACGTTTATAGTGTATTTGACAACATATTCTGCCTTGGTCAGCATATGGAGTGTTCTATCAAAAAACACTATCATAATTGAGCTACATCATCAATAATAGTTATTAGATTATAACAGTTTACAGAAAATTTATTTTTAATTGAACTTCAAAAAATTAATTGGAAAGCCTCCCCCACCTTGCAGAATAGAGAAATTATACAAAGTATTGAGGCAGTGACCGAAGCGAAAAAAGGTTACACTGAATATCAGGACTTAGGAAGGATGCCTTCAGGGACATAAAAATGTTTGTTTGCTAAGTGTATGTTTTTGACAAATAAACATTTGTCATAATACAATGAGTGTTTTGTCTGGATTTTGCTGATGCACCCTGTATATGCATATACATATATCTTTTATCATCACCTACGCACATAAAAAAAATATCATTTTCCTGTTCAATATTGTAACCTTTACTGATGACATGCAGCACTATTACACACTATGTCTAAGTAAATTACAACTACTTTTCTGAATTGTTGTGCTTCCAAGTCTTTATTGAACACAACAGCAGCTGATGTGTGCACACATTGTAGTCTTACCTTGGTAAGTGTAAGCAGAAGGCCCCTGATGGACGTGACCACGATACAGCCAACCAGAAAGAAGGAGATGTGCTGGGACCAAAAGGTGACGTCAATGTTGATTCCAACCCAGTGTACAGCTATTTCTATTCCTCGAGTGACGGGATCGACCTTCCCCACTCGGTCAAACACGATGTTCACGGTTGACTAACAAGAAAAGGAAAAGAGATTTTAATTCATACATGTTGCAGTTTTTTATTGAATTCACTACATTTTTAACTTCAAGAAATGGGTGTATTAGGAGGACTTGTTGATAGTGGAAATATCATGGACAAAAAGGATCATAAGTAGGTGGTCAGTAGTGTTCTAACTAAGTAACTTCTCCTAGATGTATCTACATTTTTATAATTGGGCAAACGGATCCATTAAATTTCAAAGGACACACTCTTGCCTATTGACACGCACCTTCTGCCTTTAGGGCTTTATGTTAGTCGGTTACAACCCTTTTATCGGACTTCTCAAAGGCTTCTAAGGGTTAGTAGGACCAAGCCCTTTGCGAGGTCTGTGGTGCAGGATTTATTTTTAATTATCACCTATGTAGGTTTGAAATGAAAGATCCTTAAGATCTTTTACTCGAAGATTTATTTAAACTTCCGATGATATACAAAAATTTTTCAAACAGACAATTCACCCGATACAACTTGTAGGCCTAAACCTATTAGTTGTACCGAAGTTTATAACCCTGGTCTTTTTGATGATGCAGGAGAACGCCTTATTCAGATTTGGGTTTGTGGAATATCTGCCAAATGGAGTACAAGTACACCAGCCAATCCGAAGATTGAAGCAAGATATTACCCAACGTCCCCTGAACCATCAGACTTTCGGCAACCAGGAGAATGTCCAGTAGGTTTACAAAAGTCTAGCTCTTTTATATCATAATTTTGTTTACAATTTACCATGGTTACTACATAGTTGTTTTATATTTCCATAGTTTCAGCATTTTTTCCTGATCTAAGTTAAACAATTCATTACCTATTGTAACATTAACAATAACACATTTTTAAAGAAAAGATTCCAACATAGATTAATACAATACAGATTTAATAGTTTTGTGCTTGATAAAGGATGTGTTGACAGGGGTGACACACTATTCACAACAAAATTTTAGCACACTAGAACAAATAATTTACAAGGAGAGTAGTTGCTCCTTCTGTGAGCAGGTTCTCGATCTTTTTATTCATTTGGCACTTTTTATTAATTTACCCCTCTCGCACGGGTAAAAACTACCTCTCCCCATTAGAGATATTTTATGATCTGAACACATGCAGAACACTTACTATAAATATTTTCCACAAGCAGTACAGCGAAAAGAAGTATCCAAGGAAATTAAAATATTTTCCTTGCCATGTTTTTGCCCATTCGAGTCTTTCCTGCATGTTGTGCATGTCATGAGATTCCAAGAACAGCTGTCGGCTGAGCTCCTCCAGGGCTGTGATGTCTTGCTTCAGTTGAGTGATGTCTTGGCAGAGTTAAGGAAATCTCAAACATTTTGGAACACATTTTAGACTTTCTGGGATATCTTCTACACTACATCGTTCCAGGTTGAGGAATAAATGAAAAGCAATTTTTGTGTCTTTAAAATTTTATGTTACTTTTGTATCTCTTGACCCAGATGAGGATGACTGATGATTGGATGGGGAGGGAGGGAGGGAGTGAGGGAGGGAGTGAGAGTGAGAGAGAGAGAGAGAGAGAGAGAGAGTGTGTGAGTGAGTGAGTGAGTGAGTGAGTGAAAGAATCCTGGTGCTGCAAGATTATCTCGAATGAGAAAAGAAAATATACACATCTGAACAAGATGAGAAAACTTGTCATCTGCTGACCTACTGTTTTTAGGGCAAAAATGGATGAAAGGGATGTAACATGCATACAGAAATTTTTTTTTTTTTCTTAAATATATTCTAAAGGTTTTAGAAAAGAGGGTTGATTGCAAAAGAGAAGTGACTCATCATTTAAAGACCTAGGATCTGGGAAACAAAAATGGCTAAAAGAGGTGCCCCTACATATGCATATGCAATGTATGATTTTATATTCCTGAATTTTACATTTTACAAGTTTTCTCATCTTAATATTTTGTACTTGGAAAAAAAAAACTCGCTGGGAAGTTGTGAATGAGTAACATTTTTTTTAAAATGTTAGTTCGCACAAACAAAAAATACTGCCTTTACTGATTTTACCGACTATTTCCCATCCCTCATTTGACAATCTTTGGGTTGAAGTCTTGTGTTATTCCTTAAAAGTCAGTTCATCTCAAAAGTAAATAACACAGACGTCAAACTTGTCACACACAAAGAAACTTTAAATCACAACAGTCATGTGGTTGATCTAATCACAAAACTGTGTGTAATCTGGAAGGATACTTTCGCCACCAATCTTGCTAACAGATGCAACTGTGCTTAAAATTCCCCACAAGCCCCGCTTATCTCGGCCACCTTGACTTCCATCAACCACTGCTCCTTTCTCAGCCAGGGCAATCCTCTTCTTCTTGTTGAGGATCATGTCCATCGTCTGAAGCAATTTCTTCTCTATCGTCTGGATGTCCGCTGCTGTAACAGGTCTATAAAAGTTACAATCTGTAATCATAAAGTTTTAATTTCGACTAGTGTTAAAATAAAAATACAGCAGTTTCAATGTATCTGGTTTGCCTGCATGAGAATGGCTGTTTTATACAGAATACAACACAAAAGTAAGAATATAAATACAATTACAAATTTCTACTGTTCATTGACCTAAAACCAACAGATAATGACACAAAAATTTGGAAAAGCTTGTTTTAATTCCACCTAATGCTCAGATAAGCTATTTGTGACCTAACCTCCTGTTTAAAGAGAAATCTGTACCACATGATCTATGGATATTGTTGATTTTGTTTCTCTGTTACTTATTTTCATGGGATGGGGGTGTTAGGGGTGTGTGGATAAATAACTGGTATACACACACACATCCATTTAAATCAATGTGTATTTTGTCATATTTTCCTGACTTTATCCTTTTCTCTTAGGAACACTGTGCGAAAAGAGGGGTCATGACACCTACCAATCCCCCATTTGAACGTCACTACATGCACATGTCTGATTTTTGGAATATTCATGTCTTTGCACTGCATTATGGAAATTACTCAAGTCACTGTGGTCTGTCCATGTTCGAACAAAATAATTTATTAATAATATTAATACCACATAACCACACAATATGTAACATGGTTATGTTGCCTTGTAATGAAGGGGCCCCAGGTCGAGACATATAGTGGTTTGGATTCCACTTTGAACTGTAGGCCCAGTCGCAATTGGCCTTTCTATGGATAAACTGGACTTAAAACAAATTCAACAACAACCACTACATACTACTGTCTCTTTACTGAGACATTTTTAACTGCATTTTTCTTACTTGGTTTGGTTATGCAATATGCATAGTTCAGGACACAGTCTATCATGGTCCACCACCTCCAGCTTTTTGGTGAACTGAATAGTTTTGAAAGATGATCCCTAATCAAGTCCTTACCCAAATCGATGGTTCATCTCGTTTGCCAACCATGTCGGTCATTTTCAATATAGACCATACTTTTATACACGACAGCAAAAAAAAACACACACAAAGAACAGAAAAAACACAGGATGATGCCACAGTAAAGAAAACACACATCCACAGCACCCACGTTTCTAAATGCACACTCTTCCTTTATCTCACCTATTTGCAGTGTTACATACCCTCTATATTTCGGAGTTACAGACCACATAACGGATATGTCCAAGTATTGGCTGGTGATTTTATTTCTTGTAAATACCATACCACTGGTGATCATTGACTAACTTCATAAGCTAATTTGTTGATTACTATAAAGTTTCACACATGAGTAATCGTACCGAGTTAGGTGGTGCTACGGATGCAAGGAAAATTCTGGAAGTTAGCAACACTTGTGATCTGTGTGGATGAGTTGTTTCCAACACCCTTGCCAAAAAACAACCGTGGGTCTGGGATCGCTTGCTTTCAACCTTTTCTTTAACGTGAAGGAGGGGAGGGGGTCAGTGGCCATGCAAGAACTGCATAAGTCACTCGAAAAGCGAGGAGAAAGGCGACCAAATCAGCCGTGCCACGTGGCTGAGTGTCGTCAAGAGTGTACCTGGTTTATGTTTGCAGCCAATATGACAGGAAATATGGAATTTGAAAAGTCTGCACATGTAATTATGTTATAGTAAATAAATTCCATTCTAAGGTGCATAAATGCACTGAAATACATGAACTTAAGATATCAAAATTGTTTTTAAAAAAAAATGCAAGCCTCACTTGCTCCGCCATCCTTTAACGCACACTTCTCGTTGCATAGTGGTAACATTGTAACCTTGTAATCAAGGAGTCTCAGGTTCAATACCTGGTAGAGTCACATAGTGGTTCGGATCATACTTTAAACTGTAGGTGCAGTCCATATTAGCTTTCTGTGCATAAAGTGGAGTTAACTCAAACTCATTTTCATGGAAACGGATATTTAAATAAATCCAACGAATTTTCTCAACATGAAATATTGCCTTTAGTGCATGCTATGTGAAAAATATACATTGCAGACATTATGAGTTAGCAAAGGAATATTAATCATTACCATATTTGGCACTTGAGGAGACTGATTATTTTTAATACTGTAATTTAGCAAGTACATGATACATTAGTTATTAGTATATACAAAATGAATACCATGCAATAAATCTAGTTTATTTCATCCCATATATACAGTAGATAATAGGAATGAGGATCAGAGGTTCAACACAAAAATAAAAGGAAATAGGAAATAACTCCCCAGAACTGGAAATTTAAAATTTTCAAACTCGTGGGCACATCTTCACACATAGGTAATAGACAGCAGAAACAGAACTAAAGATTGGACCTGGCAACTAAGTTCAGTTGGCACAGAAAGCTGTGGTTCTTGTTAGGCTTGTCAAAGTGTTGAGATGGGATTCGGTTTGGAAAGTCACTGTGTGACTATGACAATAAAAATAATACATTGTCATAACAACATATGAAAATGGTTAGGTTAAGTTCAAAGTTCCACATTTGTGCAGTATCTATAATAATTTAGTCATATGATTACTCAAAATTTATTCATAATGCAATTAAATGTCCGAAATTACTATTTAAACTAATTTTATTAAATATGATGTTTAAAAAAGCCAATTTGTATATAATGACAAAATTATCAAATTGTGCAATATTTTGAATTCATATTCATAACAGTTATTTTTGACTGGCAATATGAAAAACAAATATCTTCAATCATATGTGTTCTTTCAGACAAGAAAGATATGATACATTCAAATTTATAATTAAATTTATTGAAATTGTGTACATTTGCATTGGCATCAAGGTTTATATACAAAGGTCAACTCTTTAAAATTGTTCAATGTATATTATGATGTCATACTTGGTATTTTGTATCAACATTCAAAAAATGGTAATTGTTATCATTATATAATATTGTGATATACATAGCAAAATACAACCTTGGTGACAATGAAGTTCGACTAGAAAGGAATACGTGATTAAATGCACAGAGGCATAGGCGGTGGAATGGGTGACCCGCAGAAGTGACGCATGTGTGTAAGAGGAGGCGTGTGAGCAGGCAAGAATCGTGATCCCAGCATGTTGCACCCAAGGTCACGTAAAGAACGAAAACAGGGAACTATACGCGTGACATTGAACTTCGACCAGGCAGCAGACCCAAACGGAAAATTCCAGATTGTGGCGCATTCGACGGACGCATGACGTCACGGACACGATAAGGGAGTCCGCCGTATATAAGCGCGTGCTGTGCACCGAGGAACCGCAGTGCATCATCACCATGGCCAGGGGCAAACCTATTGACAACACCGTGAGGAGAAGAGTGGTGGAGTTGCAACGGGATGGACTCAGTGAACGGGAAATAGGGCGCCAACTGAACTTACCCAAGTCAACCATCCACTGCATCATCAAACACCACCAAAATACGGGTACTACAGAGCCAGGTAAGGCCCCCGGTCGAAAACACCTACTGAGCGTGCGTGACCTACGGATATTTAGGCGCTATATCCAGACCAACAATCATGTTTCTGTGGCCGAATTACGACTGTGGACTCGAGAACGCTTTCACATTGAAGTGTCAACCAGAACCATTCGCCGTTACCTACAGCGATGCGGTTACCGAGTGTACAAGGCGAAACGTAAACCCTTCCTTTCCATGTTGAACAAAGGCAATCGACTACGGTGGGCACGAATGTACTGGGGATGGACATTTCGGCAGTGGAACAGGGTTTTGTGGAAGGACGAATCCATTTTCAATGTTGTGTACGGGAAAATACGGAAAACAGTCATTTGTCGGAAGGAGGAAGAGAATGAAGCAAAATGTTATGCACGTCGGGTACAGAAACCTGCGTCGGTGATGGTATGAGGATGCATGACGGCATCTGGGGTTGGCCCACTACACGTCTGTGAGGGCATTGTGAATGCACACGCCTATACACACATACTGGAGCGGCATCTTCCCACAGTGCGAAGGCACCTGTTCCACAGGCGGCGTCTCATCTTTCAACACGACAATGCCAGGCCTCATACAGCGCGGCTGACAAGAGAATGGTTGACTCGCCATCACGTGCGAAGTCTGCCATGGCCACCATCGAGTCCCGACCTCTCGCCCATTGAGAATGTGTGGCATGTGCTTAAGCGACGTGTGCAACAGAGGGGACCCACGACAGTGGCTGCTCTTATCGCTTGCCTGCAGGAGGAATGGCACCGCATCGATGTGGAATACCTTGAACGACTCGTCCGCAGCATGCCCCGACGCATTGCCACAGTTATTCGCCGACGGGGCGGCGTCACACCATGGTAAACAGGATCCCCTCTAACAGTGGTCGAACTTCAATGTCACGTGTAGATGGACGAAAATGTTTTATTTTGTGTGGACACCATACATTGCTGCGTTGCAGCGGAAATTTATGTTTTCCTTTGTTCCATGTAGCCTGCTGAATAAAATATGTTCAGCATATGCATGTGTTCTCCTTCTTTCACAACGCACTCCTATATTTGTGACTGGTCGAACTTCATTGTCACTAAGGTTGTAGCTGTAACAGAGCAAATATGTACATTTACTACACAAACATTCAAGCTGTTAAGCACCTATGGACAAAAATATAAAACAAAAACAATTGAAGATAAAACATACTAAAAAATCTGGCTTGAACTAGTTGCTCTAATACTAGTTGTCTGTGACTTAGGAGGGGAATCTCATGAGAATAAATGGAGGATAAGTAAAAATGTGGCTATTGGTGAAGGATTGATTTTTGTGTAAAGCTTGATATTTTGAAAGATTATACTTTGCAAGTTAATCTTTAATAGTTTGTTTGAACTATATAGAGACATTTTGTTGATAACAGAAGCTTGAAAATGCTTTTATAATGCCATAATCTTTAAAAAAGATTTGGAACTTGTGAAAAGTGCCAAGTTTAAAAATTGGAAGCAGGAAATTATTATCTGCTTGCATCTGCATTATCTAGTTAGTAGATGTATAATGCATTACCTCAAATGAATGTTTTGAGAAATAAGACTAAGTGAGAGAAATATCTTCTGCATTTGGGATGTGAATTAACCATATGTGGAGTTTTAATAATTGAAGAATGGAAGCCATCTTGTAAACCTGGTTGAAGAAATTGACACATTGAGTATACTCAGATGTAGAAGTGATACATGACAAAATATTAAGATAAAGACTTACTCTATCTCATATGTTCTTGTAGACAAATGCATAATTTGATGCTTTTGTAACTTTTGTTATTTCTAGTTTTTTATCATATATAATAATTATAAAAATATTTATTTTATATTATATAAACACTATTCATCAGCATATGTAAGCTGGTATTCCTTTTCAACATATATCCTTAGCTTCCTACTGAGCTATAACATTGATTTGAATTTTTGACAGGTATATACATAAAATGATGTGCCAATCAAGACTTCATATTTAACCGAGGACATTTATCAAGGTGAATGATTAGTTGAGAGAGAATAGACTGAATTGTCTTCTCGATATTTAGTCTCACTTTCTTCTCTTTTCATCACGTTCCATTTATCGTTATATGACCTTATTCAGGTCAAGGGGTGTCGTTGAACTCATAGGTGATATGTAGGGCATCTCCCAGCATTTTCACACTCAGATATTTGTGGATTGGGGAAAAGGGTGGGTGATGACTACCCAGAAGTAGTAGATGGTATGGACGGTGATAATGAAGCCCAGGTTTTGTGTGAAGAGTGGATCAAAATTAATAAAAAATACTAATAACAACTGGATTAAAATTTACCTCATGAAGTAAGCCATGGATGTATAGGGGTAATTGACAGCACCAAATCCAGAAAGGAGAGCCATGACCGTGACCCCAATGACCCCTATCCTGCTGATCCCCTGCTCGATGGACAGGATGCCTTGCTTCGGGCTCAAAATAGGGAATGGATCTCCCAGTTTCCAGAAGAAGTATATGTACACAATCCAAATAATTACTGTCAGTGGTCGGATAAGTTGATGCTTCACTGAAATACACAAACACATTAAATTTAATCACTGTGTAAGTATGGTAAACATTTTGAAGAACTGAAAGCCATAGTTGCTACGGCTATTTACAAATAATCAATTTGCAAGAAATGAGCTGCCATTAGAATGATAGAAAATATAATGCAGTTTCCTACGGCTCCAGATTATTTTTTACTCATTAACACTACAAACCATATCACTACATGCAACTTTTAACATGAATTTTCACTTGTGAATATGATTGATCGTAACTGCACTTAGATGTTCATGTCAGTTCCAACATTCAGACATTCTACACTAAATTTTGCTACTTTCTATCTCCCTATAGTTAGTTCTTGTAAAGAAAAATGTGTACAGGTCCATTAAGGCGATCTCCTACCATGGTGAAAAGTTTGATCATTTTCCATGTAAGCTTATGGGGTAACTTCGGACACGATTATCTCAAGAACCAGTTGACAGAACAATTTCCAATTTTAACTGAACACTGGCAAAGGATGTTTCTAGAGAACCACTGATTGATATTTTCATTTTCTGCATCAACGTCCCGAAAATTAATTAATTCATTTATATCTTTTTTTTTTTTTCACTTTCCTTGACAGGACAACCCTGCTACCGACTAGGTGGCTCACTGCAGGTGCTCGCACTCGTGGTCACCTAATGACCTTGTAGAAAGAGGGTTGGAACACGGCAGTTGACTTCAACTCAACACACAACAGGTTTAGAAGATGAACAGAAAGCAACATGACTTTTGAACTTCTCACTGGTAGCAAATTATGGACTGGAAATGGTGGAATAAAATTGGTGAAGTGTTCCGAACCCACAAAAATATGAAGTTGGGATGTGGTGCGATAGTATTAGTCAACTTATAGCGAGGGCGAATTTTGTTTCTAAAGCAATGGTGTTCCCGCTACGGGACTGGTTGTGGAATTATTATTATTATTGTAAAATACACTATTGCCGATTCTTACATTATGAGTGTAGATAACGGACCATACTTTATATGTATAAATAACATATTAACTTTGTTTTTAAATTTGCTTTATGCACAGAAAGGATAGCCAGGACTGGACCTACATTTTTAAGTGGTGTCCGAAACACAATGTGCCTCCACCGGGTATCGACTTCGGGACTACTTTATTACAGTGTGACCACGTTAGCACTATGACATCGGGAAGTTCCGCATATAAATACATAGTTACACACACTAGGGATGGCCAACAATATAATTCTCGGGGTAACCAGAACAGGTATCACTTCATGCCCACGTCAATTAGAATAAAAGACAAAGAGTAAGGTAATGGTAAAAATTATGGATAAAAAGGTATTTCCTAACAACTGGCCCATGTACATATAAAACTTCACATTCCCTTCTTTCCCTTGTAAGAACTTCGAATCTAAAAATGAACATTAACATGTTAAAACCCCACATCATGCCATGCATGATCATATGGTTCATTTTTAGATTCGAAGCACATCAAAGCTACAGCTAAAAAAGTGACTTTCAGAATAGGATAGTAATAGACACGCAGTCGTAATAAAATACTTTATGGGAATTATGGCATGATCTGGGAGGACGTGCCATTGGCGAATGGGGGAGGGGTTGATCTGAAAAATTGTTAGAAATTCATTTTCCAGATATTCATGAAACTATTAAGCTGTGGTTTATTTAATTTTCTCAAAATTTCAGGAGGGGCTGTAGCTTTTCAGTTCCCCCCTGTGTATGCCAGTGATAAGACATTTTTATATTCTTGTCATCACTGGATATCAATATTTTATTCCATTGGAAAGGACATTATGTAATTCATCTCTCTTCTTGACATCCAAATTCTGGGTAATATGCCACCCTCAACCCCTCCTTTAGAAAAGCAATGCTTTACAGCATACTTCCATCTTCCCGGTACTTGAATAAATTTCATACTCCAAACTAAGTGAATATATCTATGCTGATTCTATTTGCATTCCTTTTTTCTTCTCCCCATTTTTAATATATCTAACTAATTTCAAAAATACCCACTTCGATCTTTGTCCCTGGATATTATACCTGAAGCTGGTTTATGCAGCTCGAAAACATTTGGTGAGCTCTCCTCGGGTCTCCCTCCCCTCTTCTCCTGGCTCATTAGTCGTGAATAGCCGACTGGGCTCTCTACAGGGTTAATGTGTCAAGAAAAGTGAAAAAATACGATATTTCAAGAGTAAAATGAATTAATTAATTTTCTGGACGTTGGTGCAGCAAATGAAAATATGAATCAGTGGTTGTCTAGAAACATCCTTTCTCGGTGTTCAGTAAACATTTGAAATTTTTTGGTTGACTGGTTCTCGAGATAATCATGTCCAATGTTACCCCCCAAATCCCATAAGATTACATGGAAAATGCACAAACCTTCATTGGGGTAGATCGCCTTAATTACTAAGTGAATGTGAAATACACAAATATTTTCAAATTGCTTACCAAAGCGTAGGTTGCTCAAAATAAAATATCCTATATAAAATGGTATGAGCACAATCACCATAAACAGAATCAGGTACAGTCCAAAATTCCAGTGAAAATACCTTGAACTGTAAATAAGAAAATAAAGATGGATCAATCAACTTTTTTTCTGCTACAAAAAATTAGCAATATTATTATTATTAAAAGAAAAGTGTACACAAAACACACTGAAAAAAAACTTTCTGTTTGAGACATTTCACACGGAAAGTTATGATTTAACTTAGTTTTCCATAGTTCTTAGTCCATTTGGGCCACCTATCAACATTTTATCAGAGTATGTAGTTACCAGTGATCACTAGGTTGTAGATTTATAGGTACGACGAACTATAAAAATACAGAGGCAGTTATGCACCAAAAACAATGAAAACAGGCAATTAAAAGGAACCAAAATAGGTAGTGAACATGTCAGTTGCAATGTTCCGCACTTGATTTTCTTCTATTACATTTGACTTATTTTACATTACTTTTCTGTTAACTTCGTCCAATTGCAACACTGATGATAAATGGCAGTTTGATGAAAACTAGATATTGTGTACTGTAGAGGGAGCCAAAGCAGCAAAAGAAAACGGCAGTAACTAAAAACTATCAAGAAAGGCAAACATGAAGCAAATTTTAAAATGGGCAATAAACCACATCCTGGTAATGACACTAATATTAAGATGAGATTTTGCTCATGCACTAATAAAATCAAGATCCAGGCCAATATCTTAACAGATACTAGAGAAATTATTCAAAAAGGGGAATTTGAGAAATATCCACTAATTTCCACAGGTCTCGAGGCATCTTACTGTTGCACTGGGGGTGAAAAAGAATACACATCATTAGAGTTGCAAAAAAGTTGGCTTTTTGAATGGACAGTTTTTTTTTTCAATAAAAAAAAAACCTGGAAATTTTGGTTTTTTACTTTGATATAATAACAACGAGTTATATGCTTGGCTTGTGATCGAAGACCATGGAATAAGAAATTTAAACATTTCCTATCCCTTGGCCAGATTCTGGGCCATTACCAAAACATTACTCCCATGTAGGTGTTACACTTTATTTTCAGGTTCTGTTCATGTAAACAAACACCCATGCCTGGTGTAAGTAAGATTCGAACCCACTCACTCCAGATGTTGCTTGACTAAACGTCCTTGCCTTGACGTAAGAATCTAGGTTCGAACGAAAAAACCCTTTTGTTTATAACTTCAGTCTGAGAGCTCCTTCAATGGTGTGCATCATGTCACCTCGGTCTTGTTTGTCGATGCGTGGTAGATGCTTACTTTCAGACTGAAGGGGTCCATGTCACTTGTCACTTCAATGTGACAACCCCCCCCCCCCCACTGTCATGTGTTGCTTCGGTCTCAATGTTCTCTATACTTAACAAGATTGTTAGCTACTTCATCAGACATTAAGATTTAATTTAGCCTGTAAATCACAGAGAACAAATTGCAAGTACTGTTGTTGGAAAAAGAACGGCTTTTGATAGAAGGTTCCTTCTAGAATCATGATTGGGCCTCTGGAGTGGAATAAAGTAATGCTGTTGCTTTGTAATAAGAAGAGGTCTGAGTTTCAATACTCAGTGGAGTCAGAGTGATTCGGATCTCATTTCAAACTGTAGGTGCAGTTCAGATTTCTTAAATAGATATTTCATTTTGCCATTTGCGGCCAGTCTTATTTGCTTCTGCTTCAGTTTTAGTGCAAGTGTTTTTCAAATGCCGGTCTACAAAAGGTCCATTGAATCCAGTGGTTGACTAATTTAAATCTAATTTTATATTTGACAGCAAGTCTACACATAATTGAACTATGATTATGCCATACTTGATATATTCATATTATTTAGGGGTGCATATTAATTTCCATATAAACTTTAAAAATCAGAAATGTATTTATGAGTGAAATTGTTGGGATCAGGGCATCAACTTGTATGAAATAAATTTACTGAGATGTGGTGTCACGAAGGTTGAGAACCATTGCAACAAGCAACCAAAATGCATCACTAGTCGTTACATGACCAGGATTAGCCACCATTTAACCAAATTATACATGATGAACTTGAAAGCCAGAATACAAATATATATTACTGAACACAAATTTAAATGTAAAAAGATTTGATACTAGATTTTCAAAAGGTAGAGCAGTATTTTCTTTTCTACTTCATGTACGTGTTCGTATAACAAATTCAAACATTGATTATCATATCATACTAATCACACTATTAGGTTATATTAAAAACACATACAAAATTACTTTAGTTATGTGAATATGTTTACTACATAGCCTACTGAAATATGAAGATAACACTCAGAAAGAACAGACCATTCAAAAAAGCCAGCTCTTTTTAAAACACTGTTTAGCTACGAATTTCATATTGTAAATTGTATTTTATATTTTAAAATGAGTGTCTATTTTACACTACGGAGATAAATGAAAACAATGGAACAGGAAAAATACTGCCAACTTCTGTATTTTCATTGATTTGAGATGCTTTTATGAAAAAAGCTGAAAAGGCCCAACCAAACAAGCAGTTTTTTTTTTTTTAAAAAAAAAAGAAGCCTATCTTTTTCGACCACTTCCAACTCTACATATCATACAAAAATATCATCATAAATACATGCTCTCTCCAGTACAAGAAGGAACTAAATAATTCAGTACATTATTGCTACATATTATAGATAGTCATGATTGAAAATGAGAAATGAGTTTTGTAAGTTGTAGAGATGGATGAAGACTGAATTTAAAATATTTAAAAGGATGATTGTGGAAGTTAGTAAGTAAAAGAGAAAAAAATATTTCTGTTAACCCTCACAATATGGCTTACCACATGTGCTGTACCAACAGAAATATCAATCTAACAGGATCTGGTACAGCACTTGACTTGTGGAACAATGTTCGGAGATGCACGTTTCTATTGCTAAACAAGTCTTGAAGTATGTCGTTATTAATTAACAAATCATAATTTTCAGTCTCGGGGGCCGACCTGTACAAACTGCTGCGACATCCGGGTTCGAATCCCAGCCTGGATATGGGTGTTCTTTGGGAGTGTCCCTTCATCAATTTCATTATATCATCACTCGGCCTCATCTTCGAGATTAGCCAAAAATGGCAGAAGTAAAATGAAAATCAGTCTAAGGGAGAGAAGGGTTAGATAAGTTCTTTTTCTTGATGGTTTTTAACATGAATGTTGTTTTTAAATTCTCTAGTCTGAACATGAGTTTTGCAAGTGACGCAGCCTGAGATTTATGTGACAAGTTCCTTTGTCAAAGCAAGCAAGCAAAAATGAAACAGAAAAGGGGAACGGGGTCCCATGCCAGACAATACCAAAATAGCTGTCAACAATGTAACTCCTTTTCACAGTCAGTTGGCATCGGAGGTTTTGTATTGGTGGCTTGTCAACTACATACGTATGAACATGCTGTTTACACCTGCACTCGCATGACTTTCTTCTTCATTTTCTGGATATAGGAGGAATGTTGCTTCATATTCAAAATTATAATTTCTCTATAAGTATAAACAACTAGCGGGCAATAGTTTGCAGAATATTGAATGATACCCAGCACAATAACATCAACACCTCTATGCTGGCATGGCCTCTATGGGGATCGGCAAAATTTCAAAACTTTGTAGGAAAAACTCTCTTTCTGTTGTTCTTACAGCTGATGGAACAAAATTGTCTAGTAGCATGTCCTTGTAGTCTGGCCTGTACTGAACAAAACTAGGTATGACTTGTAATGCTAAAATTAGTAGCTTCCAAGATATTACATTTTCTGTTTAGAAAGTACGGAATTTCAAATTTCCAGCTCGAAACAGCTCTGTTTTTGGCACAAACAAAATTCTATAGCTAGTAATATACGAATAATCATGTCATGAAAAGTAGGTTGTGCAAATGACCATAGTCACAACTTATCACTATCTGAATCTTTCTTTATACCAAGAAAATGTGTATACAAGGAGATGAAGAAAAGTGTGGAAATACAAGACAATCAAATTTAACTTACTTACAACGCTTAAATAGTAACAAGGGCCTCCCCGATGGCGCAGTGGTAGCGTTGTTGCCTTGTAATCAAGGGGTCCCGGGTTCGATACCCGGTGGAGGCACAAGTGGTTCGGATCCCACTTTAAACTGTAGGTCCAGTCCCGATTAGCCTTACTGTGCATAAAGTGGACTTAAAACAACAACTCAATCAATCATTAAATAGTAACATGAAATCAGACTTGCCAAACTATTAACCAATAGAAGGGGGGATGGAAAAATAATACTGCACAAAAAAGAAATAGTAATCAGAAAACCTGTTGAGTATATGCATGTATAGAACTAGATTCATGTAGAATATATGTGCATATCGCGATGATATCAGAATACCACAATCAAAACTTCAGCCATATACATATAACATGAGTTAGCACATCATTTAAAATAGACACAAACAATATTTGCATAGTACTTTCATCATAATATAATAATACCAATTGAGATTTTAAGAAACTGCAATTAATGAGGACACACATGTGTTGTGAGAGTAATTAATCCTTACCTTGAATCCAATACACCCACTATCTCAAATATTATAAGCTCAAACATGGTACAGGACAATGAGAATGTTGCTGAAAATATTAACTGTACCAAAACGTGATGCACCTCATAGTCACGGAAGAGTTTCTTCATGAAGAATACCCATCCACCAACAAAGAAAAACACCTGGAAAGTAAAGGAAATCAATCTCTTGAAGACATCTCTGATCATAATCATAATCTTTATTTATCCCTTTGCCCATTTTTTCATGGGTATGGATATTATGTAACATTATGGAACAAACATAAATTATATTCTGAGAATAAAATTCCTCAAAACTCCACACAGTTCTGTAAAGGTTAATATTCTGACGACCCCAAAATGAGACATCTCAAGGAAGTCACTTTACCCTCTCCTGAAAAATCGGGAATCATAAAACTATTATTATTATTAGTTGAACTAGAAAATATGAGGTGCATGTCACCAATTCTTTCTTTCTTCTTTTTTTTTTGGGGGGGGGGGGAGACGCAGGAATTTAAATTCTTCGTGCAGCCTGCTTTGTACGCTTCTTTGTCATACTTATTCACTCCTCTAGAAATAACAGAACCCATACAAAATAATAAAACCATGATGCGAGCTGACTTAAATAGTGAACTGCTGCCTGCTCGAAGCTTCTCGATGAAATTGTAGCATTTGGATTGTTATGTTCAATTAGCCAAAAGTGGCAGAAAAGCAAGTCTAAATATAAAAACTAACAAATTTCTATGAATAACTTGAAAGAGTGTCTCCATGACACTAGTATAAAATATGCCATCCAGTTCTTTTAGCATGAAATGTCTCAAATTTAGATCTAATTTTTGAGCTAACTTCTAGATATTTATAAACCGGGACATATTTAGGATATTTAAAATATGGATGGGACAAGCGGGACACGTCTCAGAAATGGGACTGTCCCGGTCAAAGGTCCAGATCCAGATTTTTGCTAATGTAATGCACAAGTCCACATGCATAGAGCTGACTGGGGAATTATTTTCTGCTCATTTACAAAATTTCTCAAGAGAGAGTTCGAAACTAATCTCCTCCAACCAAAATCGACCAAACAACACTGGCAAGCTTCATGTCTCTAAAGCATCTATTCATTGTGTACATAGCATAAGCGTAGCTAGAACTTTATATTTGGGTGTGCACAAAGAAAAAATGAGGTTTTGTACATTTTTAATAGCATATTTTGCAACACAATCACTTGGCTCTTTAACTGCACTGTTGTTTGTAAAGGAATATAAATTCACTAAATGACAGTCTTGAAAATTTCTGAATATATGTAGTTGAAAAAAAATCAATTTGCCTAGAAATTACACACACACAAAATGTTCATAAATGTTAGAAACAAATACATCAAAATACACGTCATCTATAACAAGAGACGCCTGTCAAAAGGTACAATGTTCTTAAACTCATCAATAACTTCATTTACATCTATAGAATAAGCTTTTTCCTGTTCCACAAATAGCAAGAGCAGGGCTTCCAATCTATCCTGCTTCTGAGTTGCTCTTAATTTAGTTTTAACTTGGGTAAGCTTGGAAAAAGCTCTCTCACACGTGCAGCTTGTGACAGGTATAGAAGAAAGGCGCTGCAGTACAGAGTAGAATGCAGTAAATATCTTCTTTTTCCAATGACATCAAAAATCAAAAATCTATAGACACCTGCTTCATCAGCGATAATGCACACGTTTGTACCAAGTAATGACATTTTCAACTTCTTACAAACTGACGCTTATTTTCTCTCTTATTGAAATATGTCTTTAATTCTCTTTGATAAAGCAGCCCATTAGGGTGTGCCTAGACACACCCCGTAGCTATGCCTATGGTACATAGTCGTTACATGACGTTACAGTTCGCGAATCCTAAGAAGTTGAACACAAATACCACAGCAGCCAGCTGGATTAGAGACTGGTGGTTGCAAGATTGATTTACAATTAATTATGTTGATCTTTATACCATTTTGTGTGTAGATGTAAATATTAGTTTTTAAGAAAATTTAGAAATATTCCATTTTTTAATTCAAGCATTGATTGCATAGAGCAAGGGTTCCATTGTTAGTAGTAGCACAGTGAAGGCAAATTTATATAATATATAACATTTAACTCCTGTGTGGTAGCAGCCTTGCACCAACCCATGTTATCATTCTACTGGTACACCAGATTTGGTAACAGTTCCGTATATAGGAAACAGATTTCTTCATTTTTACAGAAGAAACTACAGTTTCTGCAAGCTTTCCAACGTTCGTCGAGGTATTTTCTTCCATCGTGAAATCTATTTGACCGGGAAATTATATATTTTTCAAGAGCAATAATTCACCGACGCATAATTGAAATTGCTTTCGCTATGTGAACTGCATGCTGCGTATGTTTGATGACGTAAGCCTGTCAGTGTTTCCAACCCCTTTCTTTTTTAAACTATTCTTGCCTAACCGAAACAAACCTAACCTTATCGTAAATGGTTCATGGGGCTATCCGTGAATGGTTCGTGGGGCTATCCGTCAGCTAGCCGTGCATAATGTACAATTTCCACTGGTGACAAACACGATAGTATTTTTCGGTAAAGAGGGTTGGAAACACTGCATAACCACAACGTGAGTCAAGATGTGGCCGCCATATTGTGTGTCAAGGAAGTGAAGAAAGGAATAAAAAAAATCACTCTGTATGTGAGAAATTGTGTTTGTTTTCGTGTAAAAAGCATAATGGCACCTTAACTATGTTCCGCAATACACAATTGGTAAGTACGACCACGCGAAACAAAATATCCGATTTTAACGTGTTTCCGATATACGGAACTGTTACCCCAGATTCTATTTCATTTACGACTATTGGAAGTCATTTTGGTAAATGTCTGTTATATCGGAGACACATTAAAATCGGGTATTTTGTGTTTCGAATGGTTCGTACTTACCAATTATGTATTGCGGAACATAGTTGAAGGTGATATTATGCTTTTTACATGAAAATAACCTTGATTTTTCACATTACGGGTAATTATTTTGGTTCCTTTCTTCCATTGCAGAACATACAAAATGGAGTGCACGTGCTTGTGTTTTGTCAATTTGGAGTGGGTATGCAGTGTTTCAACCTTCTTAACTGAAAAATACCTACTTTCGTGTTTATTATGTCATCACAAACCATTGAAGGATAGCCTCAAAAACCATTGACGGATAGCCCAAAAAATCTTTCACGATAGCCCCACAAACCATTGACAGATAGCCCCAAAAAACATTCACAATAGCCCCACGAACCATTGATGGATAGCCCCAAAAATCATTCACGATAACCCCACGAACCATTGACGGATAGCCCTAAAAACCATTCACGACAGCCCCACGGA
Organism: Lepisma saccharinum; assembly: GCF_977018435.1. NCBI lineage: Eukaryota > Metazoa > Arthropoda > Insecta > Zygentoma > Lepismatidae > Lepisma > Lepisma saccharinum. Next base: position 9,124,495 of record NC_139253.1, read on the forward strand.
CCATTTCCGCAAGGTTAGGTTAGGTTGAGTTAGATTAGGTAAGCATAGTTAAAAAAAAAATCTCGTAGAAAAAAGGAACGTTTGGAAACACTGGCGAGACCGCGTGACTTTCGACGCTCGCGCCATATGCAGGTACATAATGGAATCAACGGCATAATGTTGTCGCTTTGCACAAAATGCAAGGTAATTATATCAAAAGTGCTTATTTCTTCTTGTGCATCATTCTACGGAGAGAAAATACCTCCACGAACTTTCAAAATGCTACAGAAACTCATTTCCGTAAGTAGTTTCTTCTGTAAAAATGAACAAATGTGTCTCCGATATAACAGACATTTACCGCAATTTTTATTTACGTCTGGGATATACATACTGTTAAAGATTTATCGCTTAAATGTGTGCAGTATTTATTTTTATATTTAACGATTTAACGAGCAAAGAAAAGCATTTATCACCTGAGTGACAAGCACAATGAGAGTATCCTCGATAAAACTCATTTTGACGAGAATGTGTAGTAACAAAACTGATCAAATACTTATTAATGAAACATTAAAACAACAGGATTCATTTCTTGAATTACAGTGCATATTATCGCAGATTTATAGACATTCTTGTTTGCAAAACACCGATGGACAAAATCACATGTGCAAAACCCAACTGGATGATGGTGTTTATATTCTGTGCTTATGAACATGACTACGGTTACTCATCGCACAACGCGAGGGCAAATCTGAGTTCTGACGTCACCGGGTAAGATGTTAAGTTATGTTTACTAGGTTTAGTTCCCTTAGCATAAATAATACATTTACAGTGTATTTATACTAAGAAAACGAAACCTAAGAGACGTAACAAAACATACACAAGAACGCAGCGTTGTCCTCGAGTTGTGCGATAAAGGATCGTTTGAGTCCCAACAATAGAAGACGAAAAATACATTATTCTGTGGATAAATTTTGTGGACAACATAGACACAGACTACTATCTTGCTGCTACTACTGCTATTGGTATTATTGGACAAGGCTAATGGCCGAAGAATTGTATACACAAATTTCAGACGCTTATATTTGAAAAGCATAGTTTTCATTGCACTTGTATATTTTAATCCGTGTAAACAGAGCCTAGCTTCTTTACAAAGGACAATGTACCTAGAGATACTGTGAGAAAGATTGTAAAATTGTAATTTAATGAATGTAGACAACTAATCGAAGAAAATGGCTACCGGAATTGTTGTGGGAAACGTATCGGTTCTTAACAAAGTACAAAGGTATGTAGAGGTTTGTTTTCATTTATGTGATTGTGGATATACTAAAGTTATATCCATTTTGAATCCATGTTTAAATTATTGTAGGATGTGATTCTTTTGTATTACAGTTCCAGCTGAATTTTTATTTATTTTTTTAAGATTAAAATCCTAGAATAGGTGTAACTTCAAAAATCGTCAATAAATTATTCTTCGTACTATGTGACACTACACCTTGTTTGAAAACTACCATTGGATCCATGCTGTGAAGTAAAATATGAATCTTACCGATTCAGAACCGTCTCGTTGGAAGAGTGCAGCGACCGGGCGACTGAGAACATTGGTATGTCATGGATCTGCCTTCGGTTCCGATTGTTTTATGATTTCTCCTAGCACAAAGACTAATTATCGTAAAATTTTGGAAATCATTGTCACACGAAATTTGAACCTTCCTTAAAGTATTGAGCACAGTTTGGACTCGAAAAAAAGTTATTTATGTTGAAAAAAAACAACTTGATAATTACCTTACAAGCGACAGCAAATATCGTAGAAGCGTGTAGAAGTAAATCGGAACCTTGGTAGAAAGCATTTAGGGACTTTATTTTAATGCTATGGGAACCAAACCTAACCTAACCACGAAAGCATATATTGAACAAAACCTTAAGTAATCGCTAAAACTCCACAGTATTTGTTAACAGACGTACATCGAAATTGAACCATGTAAAAATTGCATTCGTAGCATGATGAAATTGCAATAAAACAAAAAGAACGGGTCGGGTACCCTATTCTACACCCTCGAATTTTGAAATATTTTTTTTTTTCATTATGAACATTATTTGATCCTATTTGTGAATAAAAAAAATTGGAGCGCGGAAAGAAGTATTTACGACTGTACAGCCGTTTAAAGTCGAAATTTTGTCGTTTGAAATGGTTCGCAATTATTTCCAATTTCTAGATCGTGATACTAACACGACACCAAATTTTAACTATCGATCTCAACCTAACTGAACTAACCTATCCACGCGCCAATGGTTCGTGGGGCTAGCGCCAATGGTTCGTGGGGCTAGCGTCAATGGTTCGTGGGGCTAGCGCCAATGGTTCGTGGGGCTAGCGTCAATGGTTCGTGGGGCTAGCGTCAATGGTTCGTGGGGCTAGCGCCAATGGTTCGTGGGGCTAGCGTCAATGGTTCGTGGGGCTAGCGCCAATGGTTCGTGGGGCTAGCGTCAATGGTTCGTGGGCCTAGCGCCAATGGTTCGTGGGGCAACAGACCATCTCCCTGTAAGTCAAGTACAATGTCCCGTATGTCTCGTCGAACAAAGTCCTCTATGTCCTTCATCCGTTGAACGTGTGTCAATCTCATATTTAGTCCTTTTGTATTAATTCAATGTCACACAAATCAATTCCAATGTCTAAAGTCGCACAAAACAATTGCAATGTCTCAAATATCCAATCCGCCAATAAATTACATAAATAATATATTGAAATCGCAAATTATCCCATTGCACAAGTCATTCATAACAAGAAAAAATTGCAAATTATCCCATTGCACAAGTCAAAGATAAGAAGAAAAAGAAAATGTTCAGACGTGCGCCTGTGACATGAATCTAAGATGCGCCATGATCAAATCCCTGCAAAACCGTTTCGACGTTACATAAGGAATCTAAATATTGAAAAACGTAAGTTTCCTAGCACGTAGATCTAAAAAAATTACTTTCCGCGCTATTTAGAAACATAGTTTCTTATGAAGAACTAATTTTCGTAATGAGAATATTTGAAATGTGCGAAAAATCGAGGGTGTAGAAAAGGGTACCCGAGCCAAAAGAACTTGGGCCGACCCATCCATCAATTTAATCGTCCGTTCCCATTATCGTGATTAGCCTAGATGCAGAGAATTGATACAAAATTAGGCCCAAGTTTGGTAACATTATAGTATAAGGGTGACTGATTTCTTCAAATTTACAGGAGAAAGTACTTATGGAAATCATTTTCTGTAGCGTTGTGGAAGTTCGTGAATGTAGTTTTGATCCATTTTAATGTGAAGGCATGTTGTTTACTGCGAAAATCTCTGTCCGACACACTGTTTTTGCTGCCGGCATTTGCTTTCTGCACGAGATCACGCACAATGTTCCCTGTAGTCAGTGTTTCAAACTCGCCGTGTTTTCACTAGAACATGACATGTCGAGAATTTAAAATTTTTTTAAACTATGCTTGCCTAACCTAACCTTACGGAAAATGGTTTTTAGGGCTAACGTGAATGGTTTTTGGGGCTAACGTCAATCCGGGCACAATAGTAGGTATTTTCTGGTGAACGAGGTTGCAACACTGAATAAATCGACAAAACACTCGCACAACACACCCTGAACCAATACGCTATCGCCCACCATAATGTGTTACAGAATCGAAATAAGTAACAGTAAGTACTCGTAAATGTAAGAAATAGACATTATCTTAGTTAAAAATGCATTATTTCACCTTAGGAAATGTTCCGCATTCCAAAATAGTACGTTAGCAATATAAAAATGTAAAAAATTGTGAAATATATGATTTATAGGTGTCACCCCCATACTATAATAATAAATTTATGTATGTTGACACATGCTGCGGAGTTTTAGCGATAACTTACTTGGTTTTCCACATCCTTATACTCCTATGTAATCGTACCGTTTACAACAACCATTTGTTTACTATCGTCTTTCGGACGAACTTCCGCTCCTGTGGGTCACATCCGTGAGGTACGAAGGGGTTTTCACTATCAATTGATGATTAACTTTCTGCATTACTGCAATCAGTATATTATGCAGTGGAAATAGATTCAAGTCAATAATTTGTTGTAATTTGAAGAGAAATACAAAAAATTGTCCTGGCGTTTAGATTATGGAAGATGTATTATCGTATTATTCATTGTGTCATGAGCTATTTTATTTGACACCTTTTGCAATGCATTTCCTTCAAATACACATGCCATATTTCCTAATGCATTAATTTCACGATTAACATTCAAAGACGTACTACTCACATTATCCTGCCCAAGATCAGTTAAATCAGTTACAGTTTTTTACTTGAGTTTGCTTATTGTAACATTCTACTTGTTCTAGTCTACCACTATCTAAACAAGTGAAATCTAATGGATCTTCCCCTACTGCAAATAGTCTTTGAAATGTGGACGACATTTGAGGTCGTATCCCGGGTTGCCAATCAGGAGCCCCTATCTGACTTAGCATAACAGATGGATTACTTCTCTGAAATTTTGACATTATGCCTATTCCAGTGCTACCAATTATAAGAATAAATATTATTTGACATAGTTCTATCAAACCATGCTCTGTCTTTTCTAGCCCTTTCTTTCTTGCTCTAGTTCGGATTTAATATATAACAATTTGTTTTAATTGGGATTAAAGATACCCTTCCGTTTAACCGATGAAAGATAGACTGGACCCCCATTGGTACGTGGTACACATTAAATCAAGTATTTTAATTAATTACTAGAATATAAAATTCACTGGATAGGATTGGATGACAGTTTATGTAACAAAATTTAAATTTGGTATTAGAACAATAATATTTTATATATATTACATAAATTGTCGTTAACAATTTTGACCTCAACTATAACATTAATATATATAACAAGAAAATTTTCAATAGTTATCCTTAACTAATAATTGACTTTCTCTCCTTTTGTTGACTATTTAATTGGTATCATTATTCATCCATGTTGTATCTGATTGCCTAAAAGAATATTTCTATGTTAAATTTCCCCCCCTTTTTCTATTTGTCTGTAATGATGATCACTCAGTAAAGATGTACAAGCAAATTAATATAATACTACGAACAACTCTACAAATTTAAATAAAATAATATTAAACTAATTATCTACGAAAGAAAAGAAATTAAACCATCACCACTACATGCATCTAAGTCCCCTGTTCATCTCTCCCATCACGCCGACCGCCCTGTTGGATTATGATTTTGAACGTGTGCCAGCTGGAAGTGGTGTGTCTTGATTCAGGATTCTTACATCCAACCGGCAAACTGAATGACGTAACCTCTGATCAGTGCCATCTATTGGCTTTTACCTTAACCATACCTTTCTTTCATTCAGAGGGAGAGAAACCAAAATCTTACACAGGCCATACTGCTCCAGAGATAGTTGGGACAGAGTGCACACACTGAAACGTTCGTGGCTCAAACGACAGTGATCTTGAAACTCCCATACTTGATTGTCGAAAGAGTAGAGGCTGTAATGCACCGAATGTTATTTTTGACTTTCGACTGATAGTTGTGAGAAGCGAAAAAAAGAAGGTAAAGATATGAGAACAATTGAAACTTCCTTACGGTGCCCGCACACAATAACGGAAAACATTTTTCCTCAATAATAATCTCACGGATATTAGTTGTCGGAAGGATAAAAGAAAAGAGGGGTCTGTACTAGTTGGTAAGAAAAGACTGCATCTGCTTTTAATTTCTTTGTGCGTACTTTCCTTATCCTGCCATCGATAATATAAACTATCCGTTGCACTAAAGGTACAAAGAATAAATTAGAAAATAACTGATTATCTGCAAGGCTGTTTCGATATTATGCAGAAATATGTCTTTATTATGAGAAAATTGGAAGAAATGTGTTGTAAAAACGCTAGATTGGTAAAATATGTCAAAATATGCCTTAACAAGTTCTTCTCTTTTGGCTGATTTTTATCAGATACATAAAGATCTCACCCCAGTATTAAATCCGATGCCAAATAAAAAATATGTTATGACACAATGTCCCGGGCCTTAGTTATCACTTATCCTCATTGTCGTGATTAGCCAAAAGTGGAAGAAAAACGACACTAAATAACAAAAATCAAATCAAATTACTGCTGTTAAATCTAATTTGTTATTGTCCTGTTAACAATGGCATTAAACTATTTAGGTTAAACTATTTAGGAATAATGATTCCATTCCGAATCATATTTTTTAATTTAATCTTTTTTTTCACATGTAAACCTTTGCTTTATAAAACTAGGATTTATGAATTATATCTTCAGATCCACAAGAATAACAACAAATTGAAGAAAATGTGCACAAAGTTTCAGGTTATTTGTATATACAAATTGGATTGGTAAAAGTTTTGTAATTTTACCGATTCACCAATATGTCTGCTCACACATTTTATTAAGATATTAAACCTGTATTGCTGAAAATTTGAAAAAAGAAACAATAGTATGTTGGTGTTGTGGTTAGGATGTTTGATTAATCGTTAAACCATTATCATTAATTGTACGTATCCTTTTCTTCCAGTTTTCTAAATGATCCACAGTATAGGGAGACAATAGAGAATTCAGCAACATACAACACTAGACTATGCATAGAAAGAAGATTAAGGATGCCTTTCCTGGATTCTCAAACAGGTATGGCATTCAGTGAAAAGTATCAGGTTTTGAGTTTTATAGCTGATGGTATTAAAGTTGCTTTTGTGATGAAACTTAAAAAGGCAGCTGGCATGTAAAATAGTACAGAACAAATAATAGCATTAAAGAAAAGGACCTGGTGGTTCCATTTATCTTGCTGTTATGATATCGCAGACTAAAAACAACTGATCCAGTACTGCAGTGAAGTAGGATTGAATTGATCATTGTAGACAGGCATTAGTACATAGTTTGATTTCTATATATTCCTGTTGACACATACTTCAGTGTCTTAGTATTTACTTTGTGCATGTTTTCTGGAAATGAGTTTCTCCTGTATACTCCCTGTATTTACTGCTGCTCTCGATCTTATGAGTATGTTCATCAAACGTAACATGTAGCATATACCACTATTCAATATAATATACCGGTCGAGAAATATACTGAAGACCGATGGAGATAAAGGAGGATATTTGAACTGTATATAATCTGGAAGTTGCAAAGGAGATGGCCTTATATGCAACCCCCCCTTTTTATACTGCAGATCAAACCCTTTCTTCTGTACATTCAATGTTAAAAGGGGAATTAAATATTTTCAGTATGGAACAAATCTCAACGAAAACTTCTAATGAAATCAAATCCCCTTCTTTACTGTGAACAGACAAAAGGACTTAATTGCTAAGCTACAATCTATCTGCAGAGTCACATGGATCAAGAATAACTTTTTCTTATCTATTTCACATAATATCTGTACTTTTCCGACTAATCTTGAAGCTAAGCCTGCAATTCTTTTACACTCTTCATTATCTTGATCTTGAGCATTCTTTTCAGGAAATTGCTTATATTCATTATTACCATCTTTTATTTTAATATCCGTTGGTTATTCCACTATTTTCCTCCAGAATTCTCAAGTACACTAGCTTAGATACTCTGTCCTGGAAGCAAACATGTTCCACTCCTCCACATTGCGACTCACATAGAAAATGTTTTCTTTACCATTCAGTGATTTGTCGACAATTATTTTAATTTTAAGGATATGTAAAATATACGCAGAATCAACCTTATAGTGAATTTATCATTCAAAACTGGATTTGACTCTGTCCCACTTCTGAGTGGGAACAATGAAGACGATGAAGACATTGCACTAGTTCCCGGACTCCTGTTCATAGCAAAAAGCTGGAATCTCACCTCATCTAAGCCACGGAAAGCCTGGGCTTGCGAAAACTCAAGGTTACAAGACAGGCACTTCAATCATTGCAAGCTACACAATACCGGTTTGTCTCTCAGTTGCTGAAAGACATAATTTTTTAAAAGCTGCCAGCAGGGGTCAGACTTGAGCACCACTATTCTCTCTCTTACGTAATTTGTCGTTATGATGGAGGGGGAGATTCAATACAATGAAAAACCTACTTGCACACCTAAGAGTGGATAGAGGGCCATAGGGATGTGCATTAAAATAAATATTCATATGCATCATCACCTCATCCTACATTAATATTTGTTTGCTAGCAGTCATTCATTTATTATTGTCTTGGATATGGACTGCTGCTGCCATCTACTTTACATTTGTGAGGTGCAAGGGGATATTATGCTGCTGAATGCTTCCAGTCCCTGATCATGGAACATCTGGTCTCAAGCCCAAAACCCTCTTAGAGCTTCGCACGAAAATCTACCCGAGCTCCATGTTTGAGATGCTCATAATCAAAGAATGGCTGCAAACTGCTAAATGTGGACACTCACATAAGCTACTTTTCAAATCATTTTGTCTCGTATAAGTTATGCTTGATGAACCTTTTAACTATGATAATTAGGTTCTCCATCAAGCATCAAACTTACTTCCACAGCTGTTTTCATTGTTCTGGCCCACATTGTAATACTCACATAAAATTAGCAAAAAATCATTAAACATTCTGAACCATTATTGGAAAATCTGTTTCACCATCAAGTTTACACTGAACATGCAACAAAACAGATCATTCTACACAGGCCATGGAACCCACTGTATGGACATCATAACAAATTTGACATTACGCATTATTCACAAAGCTAGAACAGAGCTTCTGTCTAAATTCGCACAGGGGCAGTAAGATAAAACTGCTGTATGTATTCAACAGTGGCTGGTAAATCTAACAAAAAAAAACTCTGGCAATGAAAGTATTAAAAGATTGGAAAGTTAACTTGTTCTGAACAACAGTGTTTGTGTAGTTGAGATTAATGTAATTATTTTTACAGGAGTAGCGCAGAACCACTCCAATCTCTTTATGGCTGCAAGGCACAGAATACCTGGCCTGGTTGAAGGCCAGGTGTACACGTACCCTTCGAAGCGCTGGAGGAAGAAGAGACGGCAGTACCTGCTCAACTTCATGCAGCCGCGGAGAAAGGAGGCTGATCCAGAAGTCGATCTGCACACCATCAGCACGGTCGAAAACCCAGCGGCTGTGAATGAGGACAGCAAGGATAGCATCAGCAAAGATGAGCCTCCAAAGGTAAGTTGCCATCCTTTGGCATGCCTGGATACTAACAAGACTAAGGCTAATTTAATTTGTTGTATACAATCACACTTCCACCAGATAACTTGTGGTCTTATTGTCAGATAGCGTATGAAAAAGAATATATGCTGCCTGCTTCATCTGACAAATTATTATAACTAAAAGTGAAAGAGGGGAGAGGAAACACTCATCAGACACAGGAATACTTCAAATTTCCCTGGCAGCTACCTCATCTTCCAAGAGTAGAGAGAAGGTGTTGAGATTGAGGGACGTGAACAGAGCGATAGTGTGGCCTGCAGTGTTCAACTTGCAAGCTTCAGAGTGATGTTTTAGGAAAATTGATGTTTCTACCTTTATGCTCCCAATTCCTTCATCACTATATATAAATCAAAGAAGGAGAAAGGAAACACTCACCTGACAGTGAAAAAATTCAGAATTTTTGCTAGCTTAGTAGCATCCTCGGTGTGAGAAGAAAGCGACAGAACCGGAAGTTGGGGCCCTGCAGAGGCTCTGAACACATGGAGAACCATCCTTATCAGCTTTCCTGGACCAACTTAATCACTTCCATTCCATAAAATTCACCTGGATGCACTCCCCCAACCAGATCACCTTCCTGGATGTGGACGTGCACATCGAGGGAGGACACCTGACTACCTCTATCCACGTAAAACCCACCAACCACATGTAATACCTACACTTCTCCAGCTCCCACCCATTCCACACCAAAAAAGCCATTCCATTCTCTCTGGCCCTCAGGGGACATCACCTGAACACTTCACCCACATCCCGCCAGAATTATAACCTCTGCCTACACCAAGCTCTGGTCAACCGTGGATATTCCTCCGTCCTGGTCACCAAACAAATATCACGAGCTGCCTCACATACCACTACCACCAAGAAACCTGCTGCCACCAACCCACCTGCACTCATCACCCAATATCATCCCCACCTCAACAAAATCAGGCACACACTGCACTCTCTTCTCCCAATTCTCCACAGTGATCCTGAAACCAAAAACATATTTCCCGACAAACTCAAAGTGGTTTTCAAACGCCACCCCAACCTCCAAAATATCCTGGTCCACAACACTCCTTCACCACACATCCAACACCCCCCTGCCCATAAATGCAACCGCCCCAGGTGCAAAACCTGCCCCATCTCACACCCTCCAGGTGCACACAGTCACTGGTAAATTTACCCTCCATCCCAAAGGGACCTGCCATGCCTCAAACCTGATCTACATCCTCACCTGCAACATCTGTGGTGATTTTTACCTGTGGGAAACATCAACGGCCCTCAACCTCCGCATCAATAACAACCGCTCCTCCACCCACAACCTGGACTTCACTGTCACCGTCCACACCAACCACCACAACATCCCTTTCAATGACTGCTTCCGGGTAGCGATCATACATCTCCTACCCCAACCAGCCAACACCTCTGTTCGCAAAAGATGGGAGAGGGACTATATATCGGCCATGAGTACAACCACTCCACCTGGCCTGAACAAGGCCACCCAGTAACGTCCCCACCTCACCCCACCCTCCCTCCCAACCCAACCCATCCCACCCAGTCACAGTTTTCGATGAGCCTGGTGACGAAACAGTGTTTTTCGTTTGTTTTCATACTACGCACCAGTTTTTCTTCGATGGGGACCTGGCAACTCTGTAGGGCCCCAACTTTCAGTTCCGTCTCTTTCTTCTCACACCGAGGATGCTACTAAGTTAGCGAAAATTCTGAATTTTTCCACTTTCCGGTGAGTGTTTCCTTTCTCCTTGTTTGATTTTTATTTATTGGTCGTCCAGCGAAAAGAATAAGACTGTTGGATATATGAGAACAGCGTTGCCGCTTGTCGCAGGGGCAAGTAACAGACCTGCTGGCAGTGAAAGTACAACACCAAACAAACGTGCTTGGGGCTTGAATCGCGGGTACGTACAAATTGAAGAAATAGTTCACAGTTAGCTATTATTAAACTTGCCTAAACTTCCTAATTTCTCTTAAATATTTATGACTAAAAGAAGTTGAATCTTCTCTTTCCGTTAACATGGATTTGTTGCCCCTTTTCTCATACGAGAAGCCAAGTTCTTTGAGAAAGACTTGAAACGTTAAAATTCGGTAATGTGGAGTCAGAAGTAACAGCAGCAAGAACTGAATTAAGTGTTGGGGGTTTGTTTTTAAAAAAAAAAAATTCATTGACTTTACTTCGCACAGCACTTCTGACAAAATCATTACATTTTACATTTCTTCTTCTAATTGGTGTTCTTTTCCTGGTGTGTTTCTTATCTGGTGTTTCAAGAGGACCTTGAGAAACCTCACCCCAAATTAAACACAATAGCCCGTGAAACTCCCGTTGTTTTCGCTTACACCGCGATCCGAATTTTAGTTTTAAATAAACAAAAATATTCATTACTATTTGCCTTTCTTGACTTTTGAGAACCTCACCATGACTTCTCTTCTTTACACTACTTTCCCTCATATTTCACTATTAAAACCAACAGTTTTTTACAGCACAACACAACACAACCGAACGCACAGATCCGCCACAGTCAATCCTCGTCAAAACCAACGTCAGTCACCCTCCCCTTCTGAGAAATTTTGTCTACCGCGGTACTAGCTGAGGGGGTGGGGTGGAAAGCAGCCGACAACGCTGGGCTAGCCATTCCCCTTCGTGCACGTGCCCCTGCAAAAATAAAGTTAAAACCACGTGCTGCTGGAAGGAAATTTTGCTGGTCTGAAAGCTTAACCAGCTCCAGAATAGCGTTTTACATTCGAAACAAAAGCAAATACGTTCACCTTTGCGCTTAGTAGTGAAAACAAAATTTTAAAAAAGGGAGGAGGTAGGGAAAGTAAAAGCCCATTTGAAGCAACAGTCTATTCTTTTCGCTGGATGGCCTTTAGCCCTTTTGGCCCTCCTTGCTTTTAACCAATTGTCTATATATAATGTGTATCCTTTGTGGGAAAGAGAATCCATCAGTTCAAGCAGAACACACTCATGTTCAGGTACTTTTTTGCAGCAACCTTTGCCCCTGTATAAATTCTGAATTGGTAACATTATCCACTAGAAGATTCGCATAATTTATAATACTTTATTCGAAACCTTGCTCTTTTAGTTGGTTAAACTGCACAAATGAAAGTCTCCCTCTGCATTTTACAAGGCTCTCATCAATGGCTATATCTTGCTCTGGAGTGTACATCTTGTGAAGTGTTTTGTTTATGTAATCTAAAGGTTGACTAATTTATCTTGGGGGTCAATGTCCTCATTTTTTACAAAATGCAGGTATCGGATAATGAGAAGAAATCTCATGTTGGGAATAACAGTTGCAAAGAAAAGAGTTTCTGTTATTTTCCTTGTGCTCCAATAACTCTGCAAACTTTCTTTTTTCACTTGTGACTGGGGGACACACAGACAAATTAAAGCTTTAATTTCATAGTGAGTTGTGTCAAACCATTTTGTTTCATTACTGTTACCTGACTGAGTTTCTGTGTCTACTTGAGTTTCTATTTTGCTTTTTGCATACGAATTTGTCTCATTGGAAATATTTTCCCAGAAATCATGTTTTAGAAATTTGGTGAAAACCTCGCAAGCTGTAGGACTAACCCCTAATGATCGTACATCAATATTATAGAACCCAGGAGAAACTGAAAATGCTATTTTCCTAGGTAAATCATTCAGGGAACATGAAGAACTCCATTTCCACAATTCTTCCGTGCTATTCTTAGCAACAGATGGTCCGCCCCCATTACAAGCAATACTTTCACAACTTTCATCGCCACTTTCACTCTTGATAGCACTAGAAGATCCACCATCTTCACTTTCACTAACTAATTCCAAATTATCTTCATCATCACTCTCCAAAAGCAGGTTTTCGATAACTTTATCATCCACAAGCCTCTTGCGCAACATGTTTCCAACAAAGTACAATCAACCTTTTGTTTATATGAGAAACAAAGCACCTGAGTAGTATGTAAAAGTTAGCAATACATTCAACAAGAAGTCTAGCATAACGTAACTGTCAGCTTCTGCCATCTGTTGACAAAAAGAAGAACAACAAGGACAAGTATAGCAGGCTGCCGATTCGACAACTAGATAAGGCGATGGCGATGTGTTAAAAAAGTCAGTGTCAAGAAAGAATGCCTCATTTTCTGAAAAAGTAGTGTATACATTTAGGAAGGAGAGTACCATTTTTGTGGCTACTGCCCCATTTGGTGCAGTGGTTATCACAGTGTGTTGCAATGTCATGGATCCCGGGTTCGAATCCCAACCTGCGCATGGATGTTCTTTGTAATTGTCGCAGTGGCAGAAAAGTGATGTTAAATAATAAATAATTTTTCTGGTTGGGAGAGAAACTCAAAACCCTTCTCTGATTTTGTGAAGCAACTAAGGGAAAGAGCAATGTGTGTGTGTGTGCGTGAACATTCTCATTTATAGACTGTCCATGTCTTGTTTCTGAAAAGTAGAAGGCATTTTAAATGTTTACAGTGAATGTTTTTATGAGCTAAAGCAATGTGCATATTCCTGTCATGTAATTAAAGCACTGTTTGGCGTCAGTTCCCTCCACAGGAGCCATGGTTCTACGAGGAGTTTGAGGTTCCTGATGCAGGGGAGTTCGATGACCCTGACCCTGACTCAGACTACGACTACGAGGAGACGTACAGCAAGAGGAAGAAGAAGCGTGGAGGGAAGGTTACCAGGGTAAGTAATACATTGTCATTCTTCTAGATGTAACATTACAGTCAATTAATTGACACATTTTTAGTGCAAAAGAATGGCATTTATTTTGAAGATGTGTGTCTTAATGTTTTTCATTTCTGGAAAAGTAGTTGCATAGTAAAAATACATTTTACAAAGCCACTGTACATGGATTAAATTTGTTTACCTTTGTATGTTTGATTTGGTATTTTAAGTCCACTTTGTGCACAGTAAGGCTAATCGGGACTGGACCTACAGTGTAAAGTGGAATCGGAACCACTATGTCCCTCATATCACTCATCTTCATCTTTGTGATTAGCCAAAAGTGGCAGAAAAGCAAAGTAAAATAAACCTAATCCATAGATTAAACTCTTATATTCAGCAAATCAGTGTGTTCCCACTGACCAGGAATGTCTAGAAAACCTTCAGGGAAAATGCCCTGGAAAATAGCACATTATCTCATAAAAATGTTCAAAAACCTGGAATTCTCTGGGAACATTAAATTTGATTGCTGTACATGTCCCTTCAGTGTAGATTTTTACATATTTATAAACACTAATTTGCTACACCAGGTGCTATTTGTTGTAAATAAAATGCTTAAAGGTGTTTTCTTTAACAACTGAAACCAGAGCTATTACACTTCCACTCCAAAATGAATTGAAGTAAGCAAAGATCTGAGAAAAATTCAGGGAATTTGTCTTAGCAAAATTGGTGAGAATCCTGACTGAGAAAATAACAGAATTTTGCACTTCTTTATAGGCTATTTATTGATAATTTCATGTGCCTTTATCAGCAAGAAATGGGATGTTTCCCAAATTTATTTAGGTACACTGTATCACTGATAAAATATTTTTACTTTTGTGTAAGGTAAACATGGGTGGTGCTATCATTAATTAACATACTGTACTTCCTCTTCTTAAGGCTAAAGGTATTTCGTTTACATCCCTCCAGGGTGGTGGCCGTGGAAGGAAAAAGACACCAGCCTTTGATCCCACAACAGATGCAGAGAAGCCCTTCTCTTGTGAACGTAAGTATTCACATATTGCTTCAGTTTTCTTGTTCTGTGCAAGGTTGCCAGTCATCCCATAGCATAGCCTCAAGTTTTTAGCCTCTTCACACATTATTCTTTGTAGCCCCAAATGAAGCAAAGTAATGTAACCACATACAATAGTGTCTATATTAATTATACTAATTATCTGGACTCTTTCGTGAACAATGGTATTGGCTGTGTCCTGTCAAATGTAGAATAAGAATAAATTCAGTGTCAAGTGGTTTGATGAGAGTAGTGAATATTGCCATTGTCCAAGTGAGTGTAAGTATTGTTGGTTGAATTCTCATATTTGGCCACCTCTACTGTGGCATGCAAGATTCTAGACCTGGATGTATATATTTGGCTGCCCTGAGTTGACGACATTGTAGGGCTCTCCTGTTGACTGTTCGGGGTCTGATTCTGTGAGAGTACATCAATAGAAGGGTGTAGGGTACCCAAACTTTGCTAATTTAATGCATTTTTTTTGTCTTAAGTTGATTGCCAACCTAGCTCTAACTGTTGGGTTGGGTTATATGAGGCATCATGTTTTTTCTCATTTATACATTTTGTGGACTTTTTTTCTATTTCCTTCCACCCCCTAAGGGCTCTCATCTATTATTGCTTGAAATGTGCAGATTGATTAAAATTCTAACTATAAGTGAATGTAGGCTTAACTGTTATTCTAAAAAAAGCTTGTTGCAATTAATATTTATGTTCTATGTCTTTATATCTGCTTTCATTAACTTCTAATTGCTGGTATTAATAAAATTATCATTAACCTTATGTATTTAAATAAAAATGACGAAACGCTAAACAAATTCATAAGTGTTTGTCTTGTGCACTTTTCATGAGCCTTGGCCTTCTCCACAATCTTTCACATTCCTCTTCCAACCTATAACCTTAACGCCTCCCTTTCTGTGATGCTTGGCTAATGTTCTTGTATGAACGCATTTGTGTGTACTCATGGCTCTCTTGAATTTTCAGTCTGTGGAGCAAGGTACAAGACTCGCCCTGGTCTCACATACCACTACACTCACTCTCACAAGGACCGTGACGACGACGAAGAAGAGAGCAACACGGCGTCTCCGAAACCTGTCCGTGAGTCTTCATCCAACAGTGATGGCATGGCAGGTTCGAAGAAATTTCAGGACAGTTACCTCACTTTCCTTAAGCTCCCTGGTATGCTGTACTGTTGCAAGACCAGCCCCTTATTTCTTTTTATTTGTAGTGTCTCTTTTCGGGTTATTTGTTTTGATGTCTGCTTGCAGCATGGAGTTGATAACTTTGGCAAAGAACTGGAATCGTGATTGGAAAATTGTCTTGGCAGTGAGAGAGTGAGTGGCTGCGTTCATGGGCACCGGCTCTCCTCCAATCTTCTCTTACATTTCCTCCTGTTCTAGATCATCTAGTGGACATGCATTAGAACCACCCTCAGTACTTGCTCACCAGCTGAGTTGGTGTAGGACTGCAAGCAGTGTGGATGAGATGACAGGTTCATTTCATTAACTAAAAGTAGGACATAGAACACCTATATTAGCCCTTACCACTGTTTCTGTCTGCTATTGGCAGATCCACCAACTCTTAACCGCTGCCACCATAACCTTTCTTGCCTCCATTTCCTCTGATGCATTGAAGCTTCATTCTTCGTGCCTTTTGATGATCCATGTTCAAAACAGGCAAAGCATTGAAATATACATGGGATTCTATTGCATGATGAGTACTTCAGTTTACAACAGGAAAGAACATATTGCATCCCAAACTTTGATATGAGACCAGATGCAGTCATGATCCCTTGAAAGGCCTTCATAATATTATAACCACTAAAAATTCAAAAAATACTTGTTTCAAAAGTTAGTACATAAAATAACTCTCGTCCCATTCATACTAAAAGATATGTTTTATACCTGCAGTTTTGTTTATCATCATTCACAGTAAAGCTACTGTAAATCTTCTCAGTCACAGTAATCATAGTCCTCAGCATTTATCCATCCTTTGGCAGAATGGTTAGCACATTGCATTTTCTTCAAGACACATTGCTGCAGCAAAACTGAAAACTGAACAGCTTCTTCACACAATTCTGTCACTTAGAGAGTGAATTGGGTGGAAACTTATTCCACAAACTGACAATTTTCCTTCAAGTGTTTCAGTTCTTTTACTAACATTGCATGTGAATGTGTCTGGTACATTCTGTGGAGAGTTTCGTGGATGAAAAAATAGGTGAATGTTCAGGTGCTGGTAGCATGGAACTTGTAGTGGTAATTTCAGACTAACATTCAATCAGTAATTTTAATTGGAAATCTTCAGATATTAATTTTAATAATGCATAGATGCAGTTGCTTCATTCTGACTTCAGTATGCTCTCTTCGCTTGCATTTTCTCTTTGGAAGGATAACAATTATTGAGATTTCTGCAGGCTGAGCTGGTACCAGGTTAATATTAGTTTTCTTCATTATTTTTATTGATTTTTCATTTTTGAATAATAATAAAAATAACTCAAATGTACATTCATTCTAATGAGTTCACGTTTTATTTTTCCGTGCACTTTTTGTTTGTGATCGATTTCGCCACCTATCTGGTAGCTTCGTCAGGCACGGAAAAATGAAACTTGAACTCTATGGAATGAATTATCTATCTCCACGTAACCACCAAACATATATCGTTAGATACAATATCAAATGTTCATGTACTTAATAACTTGGAATATTCCAAAGAAGAGGACGTTAATCAAAATTCTGGTCTCAAGTATTGGCATTTGCTGTAAACCAAAAATTGAAATGAAGGAAATACATGCATATTTGAAGGTCTGTAAATATTTAATGCAATTAGCATGAGAGTGCTTTTTTTCTTGGCCTCTTTATCAACTTTTAAAATGTTTTGATGTAAATAGTAAAAATGGATGGTGATAAAAGAGATTTTGGTTTATTGAAGAAATTGATCATCAAAGTTCCCAGGTTCAAACCTGTGAACTTGTGAATTATCCTTCATCAATTTCATCACATCATCACTCATCAAAATTATTACAATTAGACAAAAGTTGCAGAAAAGCAGTGCTAAATAACAAAAATACAAATAATATTGATAATTTTACTTGGCTGATACTTATATAATGATGTATAATGAGTGAAGATAGAGAAGAGGCTCGTTTAATGCTCTCTTTGCACTGTTCATTAACCTAACATATCCGTGGACTGCCTTTAGTTATCCCAGGAATGTGCTGCATTCATGCTGAGGTTATACGAGAGGTGACGAAAGTACACCTCACCGGTGGGGGACATAAGGAGTAGTCCAGGAGCAGTATAAAAGATGAAGTCTGGAAGGACATGGCTCTCAGTTGACTTACAAATTCGATCGCTACACTTAGTACCAGATAACGGGAGGAGCGTGTGTCAGAGTTCAAGCATGAACTCTGACAAGGCTATGGACACGGCCTGTTGATTCATCTAGGACAGTACTCATCAAGAACATCGGATAAGTGTGGAGAGAGTATTTCACTCAGTTCACAGCCATTATTAACCTTAAACCTCCCTTTTTATAATTTGCTACATCCCAGTGATGCTCCGAGTCACACTTCAATAAATAAAGGTCTTGTAATGTAAATATCTAAATGCACACTTTCTTTTTCAAGGCAAAACATATTGCAGTCACCTGGTTACTTACATTTTAGAAGGTTAATGTATCCTTTGTGTGATCCAAGGAACATTTCCAATTTCATATCAGTCAGTAGAATATTGATATCAGTAAATTTTACATGTTGGTATTTTGTCGATATCACTAAGAAATCAATATTCCAGAGTCCATCCTATAAATAATCTGCGATTTAGTACAATTCTGCCATTTTTGTCTCTGTAAAATTATCATTGATGTATCTTGATTTTGTATACTCACTTTCTGGATTTGAAACTTCTTTATTTCTTTACTTTTTTTTTTATAGTAAAGATAGAACAGTGGTTACATTAAGTGATGAGATGAATGAATTATTAGTGATCTTATTGTATGTGTTGTTCATCACAGTATAGTAAGTAGAAAATTCAAAACAGCAGCTCCACATCATTTTAGCCTCCCATCCCTCAGAATCTCACCACCTTGTTGCTTCTTTATTTGGTAGGATAAGTGGAGTTTTTTTTAATAATGAAGCAATGTTGGCAACACTTGGGACAAGACTGTCTTGTTAATATCATTAACCTAAGTCAAAAATATAATGTGATACCTCGCCTGTGCATTTAGTAAGGAATGAGTTGCTGGAAAGTTAAGCATTTGTAATGCTTGTAGTTTCTGGCATCAGCTCAGCCTTTGCATATGTTACATTTAATGTGTGAATTTAGTTTTGTAAGTACCATAGGGTTCTTGGAAACTTTCTCTTGTGTTCATTATTGTGTTTCTCTGAATAGGATAATATTTAAATGTAGTATTTATGTTATTGTATTTTTATGCATGATGTAATATATTTTTATTTAAATTGGAAATGCTGCATGCCCTTTCTCATTCTGGGTGTAAGTGTAGAAGCACACACATGCCCAGCTGTATGCACACCCAACACACAGGTTAAGGTAGCAAAAGTGGATGTTTTCATAGGACACCTGTTTCAATACATAGTTTATTGATAAAAGATTAAAGAAATGCATTGTTGTCCCAAATTTGTGTGTGTATACACACAACACAATACAGATCTCATGTAGTCTAATGGATGGTGCTCTTGCATGTTAAATGAATGTCTCTGGTTCAGTCCTGGTGGGAACTCCAATTAGATAGATTGGGGAGCTACTTGAAAACAATGGTATCAAACCGATCTCGGAAGCCAGAAGACAGTGCTTATGGGACTGGATGCACTGGCAGTGCATAGACCAATGGAAAGCTGCTTGGCAAGTCGTATCTTAAAGTTTAAAATATACAAATTACTATTTTTGAAAAAATAATTTCAGTACGTGAGACAATTTCCCATTTTATTCTCTACTTTCACCGTATCAGCGAGTAAAGAGAAAATTATAAGTGAGACATTGACTAATTTCATACCTGTGCATATAGTTGAGTGCTTTTAGCATCCAGTAATATACGTTTAACAAGAAATGTGACAGAATATTACATCATAAGACATGGAACTATGGGGAAGTTTGTGAGAATTGCTTATTGTTTCACACCTGAAATAATTATGTAATTATATGAAACTACCCTGCATAAGTAAATTATGTACTCTGCTCAGTTCTGAAAAAATCGAAAAAATCTGATTTTACGAGCAAGTGGTGGGTGCCTTACCAAAGTAGACAGTTTGGTACTTATTGATTTACAGTAACTGATTGTAATCACAAGTCAGTTTTCTTTTTCCCTTTTCTGTCAAAGAGCAAAAATCTCGCTTCTCCCTTGAAGTTCCAAAGATGACTGCCATTATTTGTGTTTTTGTGCGCATGCATGTGTGTGTTCAGTACATATTCGTAGATTATTATGTCTTATTTGCAGGCATGATGCATGCGTTCTTGCAACGTACACTTGTGGAAAAAACTTACATTCCTATTTCATTTGTAGATTTAATCTCGTATAAGAAGTAAAGTTGAAGAGCAAGTAGAAGCAGACTTGAAATATGTGGTACGATAGAATTACATACATAGTAGCATAAGTAGCCTAGAAACACCCTCCCCCCACATTCACAGGTTCCAAGTGCATGTGTAAAGTCTCATTTCTTTATACCTGCAAGTACATGCCATCTCATTTTATTTATTTAAGTATTTAGATTTGAGAACCAAATTTTGTATTCAAAAGAGGCCATGATCTAAAGTAAGAGTAGCGTGTAGGTAGTCAGTGACGGTAGATTGCAAGATCATGGTAATAATTTTCAGCCAGTTCGTCAGATATCAATGCAAGGAAGAAAACAGTCGATAGGGTGATAGAATGATTTCATTTGCAAGATAGGAGGTAAGTTCAATTTTATTTCTATAGAATCAGTTTTAGGAAATACATGCTAGATAGTAAAGGATCTAATATGTGATTATGCTAAGACACTTCATAGAATTTGAATTTACGTGAAATACCACCAGATGTCCTTAACAATGGGAAGGAGTTTTGGGAAGCTGATGCCTGTGTCTTGGGTATAGACACTGGACATGGCAAGAAAGAATGACTTGGTGGAGAAAGTTGGGAATTGATGCATGAAATTACCAGTAACAAAATGGTTACATTGGAGGGAGGATTATCATAATCACAAGAAAAAAACTGGTGACCATAATGCAGTAAATGCACAAAATTATTCAGCGTTTTTGTTGAGTTTAATTTATAAAGGGATGATAATAAGATGTACTATGATTGTTTACCAAAGGAAGTGACAGCCATGTAATGACTAAACAATCTTGATGAATTTTTTAATCTTTAGAATTCTGACAATACCAGATTTACTCAAATACCCCTCTTATTTTAATTAAGTTGTGTGCGCATATTTATCAGTAATTCTTAAAAACCTTCCACTTACACCAAAATGTGTAAACGATATATTCATTTTGAAAAAGACACTTCTTCTTCGTATATGTCCCACCTCGGTGGCAGACATATTAAGAACTAGGCTTGTTAACTTGCCACTGAAAGTCCCCAGTTCAGTTCCTGGCATAACTTTCCTTGTGTGTCCCTTCATAACTCATCATTCATACCTCAGTTGGTTTAAAGGGACAAGACAGTGATGTAACACCCTCAAGAATGGCACAAATCCAGCTCTTATGGGTGTCAAGGCTGGTTGGTCATTCACCGTGAAACTAATTTGCTGTCTTTGCATCCACAAGATGAATGATGAATATGTGGTGCACTTTTCATGTTGTTTGTTTCGTTTGTTGCTGTGTGTTTTCCCTAGTGACAACAATACTGTGAATATCCTCAGTCGGCAGGAATAATAATAGATTCTTCATCAGAGTACATAGATCCAAATTGCATAAATGCATGCGCTCCCGGGAAGGGGGAATCTTATATTCTTTACATTGACTGAGTATGTATGCATAAGTTTCTGGTGTGTAGCTGGATATATGCACACACATGCTAAACTATATTTGTGGTTAAGGGGAGTATTTGGGCAAACCTCGTACATCACAAGGCAGTGTGTGTTTTGAAAATAGTTGTACTGTGTGTAACTGTCTGCCACATGACTGTACGCACTTAAATAATGTAGGCCCAACCAAATATTATGTATTCCTGTCAACAGTGTTGCATGATGAGGATTATATATTGTATGGCTGGTAAAGTAATCTCATTCTGTGTAGTGTAAGATAGGTTACATTGTACAGGGGTTGATAAAATATTGAAATGCTGTGCATGAGCATTTCTCTGGTTGCAGGAGCGGGTGGTGGGAACAGACGAGGGGGAGGTAGCCGCCAAGGACCACCGGTGGCACCAGCAGTGGCGTCGACATCCACACCCATGCCCCCCATCCCTGTCCCCGTGATGGAAGAAATAGCGGTTGAAAAGAAGAAGATAGACCCAGAGGAGAAGGAGCGAGCACAGCCTTCTCCCTACTGTGACTTCTGCTTGGGTGACGCAAACGAGAATAAAAAGACGGGGCAGTCGGAGGAGCTGGTCTCATGCTCAGACTGCGGACGATCAGGCAAGTGGTTTTCATGCCTTTGCGTCAAGGCGTGTGTGAGATGGGAATTATTTTTAACCCTGTAAAAGGTTTCAAATCTAATCCTCAAAATTACTAGATCAGCAAATTTTTTTTATCTCATTATTTGGTGGATTAAGTTTGAAACTTAATAATAATACTGTCATTTTTATACTGCACATCCCTTGTTATATTTATAAAAGGAAAATTTTTCAGAACACATTAATAAGAAATTTATTTCTTCCATGCAAGAATAATAATGGAAAATAACTTTTATAGGCAAGTATTCATTTTAGATTTTTTTTTTTAGAAAAAATAAGGTTTGGTTGTTGTCTTCTTATTGTTATTGAAAAATCACATTACATGCAGAAGACAACGTTCCAACACAAAATATAAAGTTTTTACATGTTTACTGTCAGCCACGTCATTTGAGTAAAAAAGTTGTGTTGATAGTGACACTGTGTTTTATGTGTAAACTAGAGATATGATGCAATATAATTCTAATTCAGGAATTTAGTGAAATATATACATATGTATCAACATTAAAATTGGCAAAAATTCAATATTTAAACTGATCCCAAAATTCTATTTCCTGTCTTTGAAACCTTAATAAAGGTTCTAATAGTACCAGGTGTTTCATAAATAATTGAGGGATTACAAAAATTTATTGTAGGAAGCTATTGAACTTTCGTTAATGAAACCAGTCCAGAACGAACGAGAAACTCAGTTTTTTAACACCTACAAATGTTCGATATATGCACCACAGGTGACACAGCACGCATCAACACGATAGGAACGCAAACAGTTTGTGCATGCGTGTTTCGTTAAGCTGATAGTTCATATCCCTGCCACTAGGTGAAACTCAACTCACCCACATCACTCACAGTGTTTTGGTCCCCAAGATCATGGGACCTTACACTGTGTAACTTCTTTTTGTGGAGTTTCATCAAAGACAGGTTATTTGTCTCGCCGATGCCACGTGATATCGCAGCCATAAGGGAGCGTATCATCACAGCGATAGACCTATCGATAGGTCCATGTTGATGCAAGTGTTGCAAGAAGTAGACTATCGTGTTGATGCGTGCCTTGTCACCCGTGGTACATACATTGAACATTTGTAGGTGTTAAAAATAACTGTTTTGAGATCCTTGTTTGTTCTGGACTGGTTTCATTAACGTAAGTTCAATACTTTACTTGCAGTAAATATTTGTAACCCCTCAAGTGTTTATGAAACACCCGGTATTATATGAATAGCTGTTTCTGAACCATTGAAAAATTCATAATTTCTCATATTGTTTATATTTAGGATGCTCAAAATTACATCATGTTACTACTAAAAATGCAGCAGAATTCTTAAATTTTCCTACCTTGTCACTGATATTATTTTCCAATTCGATGCTTCCATAAATTGCCCGTAAGTTAATACAAAATTTCTACCATTTTGTGTTTTGTCAAGCAAATATCTAAGTATCCAGTTTCTTCATTAGTTGCAGTCACCTGGTTACATACATTAACATGGTGAATGGACCATTCAGGTTCACCATGGAAGATTTGCATTTCGTATCAGATTATCATGAAAAGTTCAATCTATCTCTAGTTACTATTACATGTTGCATTAATGTTATAGTCATTACAATGGCCCTACATTGTTACTAGGCCAATCTATTCATACACAAGTAAGGAATAGAATGTGATTTGTTTTCTGAGTTGGTCTGGAATCTAATGTTCTGTATTGTGATATAGTTGAAACTGGAAAAATATTACTGTATGATTATTGAGACCATTTTCATCACACGAGCAATGTTCCTGTTCTGCTCTTGTTGCAGGCCACCCGACGTGTTTGCAGTTCACAGCTAACATGATCATATCAGTGAGGAAATATCGCTGGCAGTGCATCGAGTGCAAGTGTTGTTCGATCTGTGGAACATCTGACAATGATGTAAGTATTATTACAGCAACACAGTCAGTATATTATGTATTTTTACTTTTTGGTACAGTTTTTGTGAAGATATGCACATTATGTCAACCATTTTGAAATTTGCTTCACTTCTGGTATAAGCCCATAGTGCTATGCTTCATGTTCCGGATTTTTTAACATATATAAAACCTGGGTTTTTGGGTTCAAACTTTATGTAAGCCATCTTTCATGGCTGTTACAATCTGTTGGTTGATGCTAGTCAAGACAATTGGAGCACGTACGCATGGCACTAACTGGACGAGTTCAGTCGCAAAATAGAGGTGGAATGAATAAGGGAAATAGGTTCCATGAAATTTGTCTGCTGCTGAAACGACATTGAAGTTCCATGCACAGTAATGTCACTGGCAAAATATGTTAAGAAGGGAGTTACAATAGCCATTACAAAATGCAAACACAAGAACACAAATGAAATTAATCATTTCAAACCTACAGCATTGCTGAAGTAAGTTTGGAAGCTTTCCCGAGGACGAATGATGAACTATCACATGTAGTTCCATCTTCTCGAGCTAGGTGCAACATACTTCTAAGTGCACTCGTTTGCTTTCCTGGTTCTGTGCTGTAGTTTTTGTTTGCAAGCACCTTCTTCCTGTTCAAGCTGCGTCTGATTTAATAGACACAACAGGAAATAATAACTTGCTTGAACCTGAGACCCCTCACAGTTTCTACTAACTTTTTATTGAATCCAACCTGTCATAAACTGTTTGAATTAATTGCATGAGGAGGTAGAGGTCACTAGTTTTCACGAAAGGTGCATGAAAAGTATATGGAGATCAGAGTTGTGGTAAAGCAATTAAGTTGATGCACAATCTTTACCAACTTGTGTATAGTTTATTTCAGTTTTCAACATAAAACTCTTCTTTTTTTTATAGTGATTCATGAATGAAACTTTTTTTTTTAATAAACAGGCATGTGTATTCACTATTTCCCCCCAAAAGAGCATGTCAGAATTGTTTAAATGAATTTTGTTTAAGGAAAGCACTTTGTTGTAGCTTCTTTGGGTAGAAAAATGACTGCACGTGCTTGTTTATTTGTGATACTTATTTGAAAAAATGACTGCCAGATTAAAAGGAAATTGCTCTTGCAGGATCAGCTTCTGTTCTGTGATGACTGCGACAGGGGCTACCACATGTACTGCTTGAGCCCCCCCTTGTCGTCCCCTCCGGAGGGCTCCTGGAGCTGCAGACTCTGCATCTCAGAGTTCCACAAGAAATAGATCTTGCAACAGTGGAACAGATAGACTTTGTTGTGGTTTGGAAGTGAAACGTTTTAGCAGATTAGAAAATATCTGCAATCTGAACAAATTCCACTCCAATGGATCTCATGCTATACGACAAGAAGCTCTGCTTTCAAATGAAACTGTATATTTGGATACATGTCTCTTGTTCAGTATATTTTTTAAAAAATATCTTTTTTTGTTACTCCATCATGAAGTGCAGGTGCTTTTTTTGTTACTGAAAGTTCTCATAAAATTACTGACATTGCCATTTGTAAGAAAACTGAATAAGTACATTGCAATCATGTTACAAACCACTATATACTGTTTGAATTCCATTATTACAGTATTTAGTATTCCAAGGTGTGAACCCACAAGAAGGATTTTGTTCTGTTCTTTCTTAGCACTCCACATATATAAATTCCCAGAACCACAAATGATATTTCACCATTCAACATCTTTACCACACAGAAAAGATTCCATATGATGAAAGTACTGTTTGTATATTTGTTACTTTTGAAATTGTCAATTCTTTCTTGTGTGAAATTTGTGTTTTGTACATGTTGGTACATGAAATTTTGTAATGAACTTTGTAATGTAGGCAGGGATACATACAAAAAGGATGTAAAAAAAGTTACCTGTTGTGAATGTATAATGAAGGCAGACGAACAGGCTTAGGAATTTGACTTTTGTGTACTTCACTGTGAAAATGTGTGTATGCTCTATTGAATATGAAATTGGATATTTATTCGGGAGTATATAAATTAACTGATTTCATGTGCTAAATGTAAAATATTAAGTGCTGAAGTGGAGACAAACAGATTTTTTTGTATAAATGAAAAGGAAATGAAATTAATTGCAATGAGAAAAAAACTGTAGGAAGAAAAGTCCATATTTTGTACAAAATAAGTAATAAAAGAACTTGCTGATAATCGATTTTTTCATGTGGTGTTGGTACATGTTTCACCCTGGGTCATAAATTGCAGTCAGAAGCAAGATTCATATAATGTTTCCATATTGATTAGAAATTCACAATTTCTTTTTTATTTCTGATTACCCAACTTTCAGTATTAGGTAATCATGATGAAAAAATGCTGATTTTACAGATGTAAGTAAATAAATATAAAAATATACGAGGCTTGTCCGGAAAGTAAAGATACAAACCTAAATAAGATATAAAATAAATGTATTGCTCGTAACTAAAGTTACACTTGATACACTGATACAGAGGCTATTTCTCCGCATAAGTGCCACCATTGTCCAAACATTTGTTCAGATGCGGAACAAGTTTTTGTATCCCTGAATCATAAAAATCTGCCTCCTGCATCTGGAACCAAGTTGTGACTTCTACCCTGACTTCATCGTCGTCGGCAAAGTGTTTTCCATGAAGATTTTTCTTGAGGTACAGGAACAGGTCGTAGTCGCTGGGTGCAAGGTCGGGGCTGTATGGCGGATGGGGAAGAACCTCCCATTGAAACTGTGCAAGCAGATCCTTGGTGACATTCGCTGCATAGGGGCGGGCGTTGTCATGAATCAAGCGGATTCCACTTGACAACATGCCTCTCCATTTGTTTTGACGGCCTCCCACTTCGCTCTTCATCATGAACATCACGTCGACCTTCTGTGAAGGCACGGCACCATTTCGCCACATTTTTGACGATTCATTACATTCCCGTACACAGTCACAATTTCTTGGTGGATCTCCGATGGACGCTTTCCTTGTGCCTGCAAAAACCTGATCACGGTGCGCACTTCGCGGGATTCGGTATCGCCGTTGCCATTTCCAATGCGTGTTCGTCTCACAAGACTCAACGCAGCACTGTCGACTCACTCCCAATCCTCGTCGTATGGATCACGGTTACTGCCAGTGTTGCCAACTTCGGTACACATTTTTCCCCTAACGTGCAAATGTGTTTGTATCTTTACTTTCCGGACAAGCCTCGTAGTTGAGCAATAATGACATCACCACATGAGTATTCAGGGGGACTGTACAAATAATATCTGTGCTTTTGCATCCACAGTAATTTTTATGAGTCAATCAAATATGTCTCCATATGTGGAACTGATATCATCACCTTTTGATCACTTAACCTTGATGGCAACAGCTGCTGCTTATCACTGACCTCAATTATCCGAATATAGAAATATAGTTCAGTGTTTTTCAAAAGTCATAAAACCCTAATTTCGATCACCTGTAACATGAAAACCGTACGAGATATTTACACCAGGTTATCTACATTATAAAACCTTATCAATGTTTAAATGCTTTTAATGCTTAACATTATCGGTTTACTCTGTACAGCAAATTCTATAAATTAATCAGTGGTGAAAGTCTGCATTATTATCTTCCCAGAATGCCTCTTTTGTGGGGGAAAAAATATAAGAAATTATCAAAGGGCCATATTTGATGCTTGATGTTCATCTGTCATTTCCGGCCAATAAGGATCATGTAGAGCATTTGGTGGGTTTGAGACTGGCAATTATGTGGGTTAAGTGAAAAAGTCCCATTTTAGATGATCAAAGTTTGGTTTGCATGACTTCTGAATCACACTGTATATGTAAATCAAATTATACATCAAGCTTTTCCGTATGTAAACACTGTTAAGCCTTGTTTCCATGTTAATAAAACATTAAAATGCTGGCCAAGGCAAAATTTTATAGTAAAAAATATATTCACCCTCTAACAGGGTCTTCTTCAGACAAATATTCATGTGTATGTATGTAGAAATGAAAAATTTCACATGTGCTTAATGCACAGATAGGCTGGTAAAAGACTGGGATGGATTCTAAAAATGGATATTTTGGACCTAGGCTTACTCCAGAACCACAACAATGACTAAATCAGTAGAGGCATCAGGAGAAAATTTATTAACATTAGAAATAAATGATGACAGTGCCCTTGTGGAGCAAATCCAAGGATGTTCTGAGAGAGGGACTTTGCAGTTTAACGTTACTTTCAATATTCAACACAATACTTCCAATTCCTTGTAGGAGCTGAGGGTGTGTAATGGCTAGATCTGCCTCCAGAAGAGCTGGGTTGGCAACAATGAATGGAAGCAGGAAATTCTAAAATAATTTTATCATAACTTGTGACGAAACTATGTATTGTGCCATTAGTGCCTTAACTCCTGCTACCAGTGGTGAAATTCTGTACCATGCCAACTGCAGCCTTCAGTAGAAATGAGGGGGGTTTAACCCTTAAACATTCTGTGGCCTATGACTATGATAATATTCAGAGATACAGGTTTTGAACCTTGAAGTATGTTGTTACCAATTAGTGAACTAATTTGATTCTAGCCATATTTGGGGAGTGTTTTTTTTGAGGGGGCAACACTATTATGGGTGCAAATACACCTGGTTTGCAGCCGCCCCTGAAAAAAATTCTGCAGACACCTGTATCAGTGCTGTACTGCAATAGAATAGAATAGTCCAGTCTTTATTTAAGCAGGCGTGTTTCGAACTTATGAGCCGTTCTTACAACCAACCCTTGTCAAAGATACAATAAATTAAGAAAAACAAAGAAAAGAAAACACATTGATCATGATAATACAATAAAGATAATATAAAGATTATACATGATACATTGAATTGATA
This sequence comes from Lepisma saccharinum, assembly GCF_977018435.1. Classification (NCBI taxonomy): domain Eukaryota; kingdom Metazoa; phylum Arthropoda; class Insecta; order Zygentoma; family Lepismatidae; genus Lepisma; species Lepisma saccharinum. The sequence goes on from NC_139253.1 coordinate 9,153,680, forward strand.
AGTATATATTGGATGTATTGGACATATACGAGCAGTGGTGGCAATTTCGGTTTGGGGTGGCTGTTGCCCTCCGCTTTTTTGTCCTGCACCCTGGCATCTTAATTGTGGCTTGTCTACCAATAAAAAATAAACTATCCTTTCCCCCTCAGTTTTGGCACCCAATCGCCGATACTATATACATTTTTTTCTGTGAAAGTGTGAAAAGTGCGTAATTTTTGCAACGAGAGTACCGCATGTATCAGGCAACATGCAGGAACCATTTTGAACCCTCTTGGCACGGCATTGCCTAGGTGGTGGCCAGTTGAATTTGAAATGTTGGAAATAGAAATAAGTTTTTTAATAAGAAGATATATATTTTTTACTTGATAAAGAAAAATTGTTTCTTCGACCATAAGTTCAATAGCCTAATCTGTATTGAAGAAACAAACAAAAAATAAAAGTAAAGACCTCCCCTGTGCTTTGCATCATGCCAAGAAGGTGTAGAGGGGGTGTGGAGTTAGAGGGCCCCACACTTCACGGCTGAAGAGGGGTTTGATGTGATCAGCATCATGCCCCTGACTGCCATTACCCCCCAGTTTCCTCCAGGTACCCATTTTATACAATGCTGGGTGAGCACCGGAGCCACTTGATCAGTTGGGAAAAAATCCCGGGTCTCTCACATAGTAGTCGGACACCCTAATGACTGAACCAAAGCGAAGTATACTTTCTAATTCTACAATTCGTAGTCTTGCACACGAGGGTGCCCGCGGAGGAGGCAGAGTCACTTGCCCCGCTCGAGATTTAGGAAACTTAATATAATTTAAATGGTGAAAGTGTAGCGTGAAAATATGGATGAGGAGTGTAGCAAGAGACAGCAGATTAAGTATCTATGCAAATTATCCTAGTGCTGGGGAAGATTTATAAAAATTCTCTTAAATTGGGGAAACTTCTTGTTTCCCGCACTTTTAACAATGCTCCCCCCTGAGAAAAAATCCTGCGGGTGAACTTGCTTGGACATTTATATTTTTATTGAAAACATTTTGCAATGTCTGCGATATTGTAAATACAAATTGACATGTTTGATATCACAACATGCAATTGCAAACAATGTGATTCATGGACGAAATATATCAAATCACTGTGGAATTTTAAATTTCCTACTGGAAATGCACTCGGCGTAGCTCAAATACCAAGGAAAAAAGACCCCGCGTTTAAAGTTAAATAAGTTTATGATACGGCACCTGTTTCCTTCTGTTCCTACAGTGGTGGTTAAAATCAAAACTATTTAAACTACCATTCGCAAGAAATTACCGAAGGTTTTAGAAAAATGTACACTTACACGATCACTCGAAATTTCCTGACTGTTCAGAATCTTAAAAAAAGAATCATTTAATTTTATTATTTTTCACAAATATTCATCTTTAGCATGGGACCCCCCTTTATTCGGCTGAGTACGGATTGGTGCGAAACGTAATAAACGTTACACATTTGGCCACTCGCCACTAGGGGTGTGCGGGACAGGAAATACTTATTAACAGTTTCATGCATCGGAGACACATTTAAATCGGATAAAGTCGGGAAATTTTCTGGACGGGAAATGATCTAAATTTCCCGAAGTTCTGCAAATCTACACGTCATTTTCACTATAAGTGATTGCTTTTGCATTTTTGGAATAAAAACTAACAATTTCCGATAAGTTCCAAAAACCTACAATTAAGAAAACGTCGAAAATTAACGACTTTCTAAAATGGCTATTCGGTAATTCCCGAGTGCTCGGGATCCCGAAAAGTCTGGAATTTATGTCCCGAAGTCGGGATAGGGAAGGGATTTTTTTGGCCGAGTCTGCTGCCACGCACGTGTCAGCAGTAAGAATAAGCGTCAAATTTGCTGCTGCGACGTAATTCGTCTGCTAAGAGGATGTTACAAATCTTAAGAACAGATGAAGATGAGAGAAATGCAAGTTTATGATTAGTGGGAATGAATGTACAGGTAATTTAGAACCTTTTTCTTTAGAAAGCATTTACCGATATTATTTTAATGCTAACAGAACTTAACCTAACTACGAGAGCATTTAGGTTTATTATTAGAAGAATGCTAAGGGACCTAATCTTAAAACATTTTTTTGAAAGTAATCGCTACAATTTCACAGTATGTGTTACAGACGTAATTGCATGCATAGCATGATGAAATCACGATAAAACAAAGACCGAGTCTGCTGCCACGCGCATCTTTTTTGAGGTTCCAGCAGAAAAAGAACGTGGCAGCAGACACTACCATTTTTTTTTCCCGATCCAGGTGCCGACCTTTCGGGAACCCACACACCCCTACTCGCCACTGTCCTATTTGTAGTAGAATCTGGGAATCTTACTTATCGCACACCACACAACTTGAGCAACATGTGTTCTGACATCACGGGAGCTTTTTCATTTTAGGCTAAATGCCTACGTTGCTAGGTTAGACTACAACAGCTATGCTAAGTTCTCTTAGCATAAAATATAATTTTTCATTGTATTTATGCTAATGGCACCTAACCTAACCTCGTAGCCATCCCTCGTCTTACGTCAGAACAAAAGGTAGCAAGACTGTTGTGCAACAAGGAAGACTCTATAATCTGTGGTTACATCGTTCGATGAACAAATTGCACACGAGTAGAAATTAATCCCAATATTATATTCCATTCATCATTTTTTGTAGAGTAATATTAATATTGTCACAAAATATGTTGATGACATCTTATAATTCTTCTTATAGTTTCTATATACTCATACTAAGAAATTTGGTGATCAAAGTGCCGATCTAGTGCTGTGTGATTAGCATGATTAGCAGTTGTGTGAGTTATCTGTGCGTGTGTATTAAGATGACAGCTAGTATTTAGTTTGTGTAAGTTGTATTCTTCGCAGTTCGTAAAGAATAAAAATAATCCAATAATGAAGGATATGGCCTTTAAAGACGTTAGAACAGTGTATGAGCATTTAAATGCTGAATGGAGTAGAACGCCAAGGGATTTGACAAAATGTTGGGACATGCTTTCGAAGTTGAAGGTAAGTTTTATGTGAAGCTCGTGTAGAATTCAAGATCTACAGATACTCCTGGTGTCCTGTATAGAGTTCCAACGTAGGTAATTATTCCCGCCATCGGTTCAAACTGTTCAATCCTCTTCAAATACGAACGGAGATGTAAATGTGTTCGTGCATTGGAAGACTAGTTTGTATTGGTTTTAGCATCGAAACAAATTTTACATTACATTGTAATCCATTTTTAAAAAATCAACGTAATTTGCTCCGCAGGCCTTTATGGTCAGTTTATCGCTTTACCTAGTCACGTTGCATTGTCGCAAATCATCTTTATAAGGTGTATGGCACAAAACAGGTGATAGCTTCTTTAGATTCTATATCTTGAGGGTAACTGTTCCGAATGTTCAATGATTTTCGCAAGTTTGTACGTGTATTAGGAAGTGTTTTAAGAGTGTTGGAAACGATTGTGAAAGTAAGTTTGAATCTTGGAGAAACATGAATTGCACAGTTAGAAGGTTCACCATGTTTTATTTACCAGCGAAATTAGCTTCACTATGTTTTATTCACCAGCGAAATTATGATCAAGAAAGTAGGGTAAAAATTTACTATCCGTCGGACACTTATAACTTCTTCGTTTCGTCAATTTTTGACATTCGTACTTACCTGTCTGGGTAACACTTTACTATACTGGAGACGGATTTCTTGAAATTTACAGGAGAAAGTACTTACGCAAACCATTTTCTGTAGCTTTGTTGATGTTCGGGAATGTAGTTTTGATCCATTTTAATGCGAATGCATGTGGTTTTCTACGAAAATCTATTTCCGACGCGATATTGCTGCTGCCGCCATTTGCTTTCTGCACGAGAGCCCAATACGCACTGTTGCTGCTGCTACAACATGATGTGTCGAGGATGCGTCGTGAAGTTGTTGCCGGGTGTCGAAGATGCCGTGGAATTTGTAATTCCGATGTCCGTATATGCTAAATTGAACGAAAGGAGTGCTAATGGAACCTAACCTAACAGGCATACCTCGTCCCCGTGATGGTTCGTGGGGCTATCGTATGTAGGAAATAGACATTATTTTCGTTAGAAATCCATTATTTCACCTAAAGAAATGTTCTGCAACGCAGCATAGTATGTTATCAATGTAAAAAAAATGCGAAATAAATCATTGATAGGTGTCTCCGGTATAGTAAAGTAGTACCAATATCTGTTATATCGGAAACACATTTCTTCATTTTTACAGAAGAAACTACTTACGGAAATGAGTTTCTGTAGTATTTTGAAAGTTCGTGGAGGTATTTTCTTACCATAGAATGCTGCACAACAAGAAATAAGCAATTTTGATATAATAAACTTGCATTTTGTGCAAAGTGACAACATTATGCCGTTGTTTCAATTATGTACCTGCAGATTGCGCGAGTGTCGAAAGTCACGCGGTCTTGCCAGTGTTTTATTTTTTTATTTTTTTAATTATGCTTACCTTACCTAACTCAACCTAACCTAACCTTGCCAGAAATGGTTCGTGGGGCTATCGTAAATGGTTTTGGGGCTATCTGTCAATGGTTTGTGATGACATAATGAACACGAAAGTAGATATTTTTCGGTTAAGAAGGTTGAAACACTTCATACCCCACTCCAAATTGACAAAACACAAGCACGACGAGCAATGATCCACAGCTGTGCATGCCATATTGTTCCGCAACGGAAGAAAGGACCCAAAAGAATTACTCGTATTGTGAAAAATCGAAGTTATTTTCGTGTAAAAAGCATAATCGCACCTTCAACTATGTTCCGCAATACACAATTGGTAAGTACGAACCATTTAAAACTGAAAATATCCGATAGAAATGTGTCTCCGATATAACAGACATTTACACCTATTAATTGCAATTTTTCACATTATGAGTACTTCTTTCTCGTAGTTTTCTCGCTTGCCTGAGACACAATATGGCGCATACACCTTCCTACATAATCGCGCGTCGTGCTTGTGTTTTGTTGATTTTCATTCGTTATGCAGTGTTTCAACCTACAGAACCCAAGAAATACCCGTGAACAATGCCCATCTGATCCAATTTTTTTTAAAACTTTTTCTCATTGTTTCATGAAGAAAATTGAAATGTTTCATGGCACTATCCGTGAATGGTTTTGGGGCTATCCCAAAGTTAAATAATGCAAATCATTCATTCAGTCAGTCGAAGGGCGATTGGTAGCATTTAGGAACATAATACCCCTTTGCACATGAACACCAACATTCTGTATACATGATGAGAATGAAACTAATGCCAAAACACATACTAGCATGTCGAAGGGAAGACTCATTCGCTAGAGAACACACTGTGAGTAATCACTAAGCCAATGAAGTTTGTGTTAAAATAGAAATCAAACCATGTTAAGAAAATGCATGTGTACCATGATTAGTTTGGAATTAAACAATCTGAAGTTAGGTGCACCCAAAGTTCAGATTGTGCATGTTTACAAGAATTTACCTCCAAGCAATACTATAATTCATATTCATTGCTGTTTTAAATTTACATGCCAAAATTTAGTTGGCAAAAAGAGTATTATAATAGGTTGCGGCCATTTTCATCAGGTGCTGAGGCACAGCATATGTGCCTATTTTCACCAGCAAAAGTAATTATCTTAATCATAACATAACATTGTCTTTTATTTTATTATATTCATTAGCAGTGTTGCTGAACTTAGTGCTAAGAAGTTATTTTAAATTAAAAATCTGTGCAACTACTAGTCACCTAGTAGTGAGAAGAGCAGAAATGCTGGACCAGAAAATTTTAATTCTAATAGCCCAAAACCTGACCTGCCTAACCTAACAATAAAAAGCATTTAGGAACGTAATATCCCTTCATACTTATGTAATGTGAAATATTAGCAGCACCAGTTGGCAGTCACTTCCAGAAATTGCGAAATTACGTGCAAATATTAACGATATGATTGTCAATACAGTTTTATGGTAGCCATGTTTGATGATGTGAACAAGTGAAGTTCGCTATTCGTTATGCTGTCTACAGCCTTGCCATACTGTTACTTGGAGATCATTGATCATAGTTGGAGATAATTGATCGTGGAAGAATGGAGGAGGAAAGGAATGAAAAGATCGTTATGCAAGGAGAATGACGACAGTGACGATGAGAATATGGAGGGAGAAGAGATTGTAGAATGCGGCTTCGAATAGAGGTAATTGGCAATGGTGCGGTTGCTACAATGTTGTGCGATAAGTGATACCCGTTGCATGGTGCGTTGATTTGCATTTGAGAATATGGCATCTTGCATAAGGTGGAAAAAATGTTTGCCTCACAAACCATTCATGGTAAGGTTAGGTTAGACAAGCATAGTAAGAATTAAGGGTCATCATAAATATAGTTTTGAAACGCTAATCATTGTGAAAAATAGTTGTTTTCTTCATAAATGAAGGGTGTGTACTCCGTTCACGGACCCACTTATTTCGTTTTGTTTTGCAATTTCTAGACGTAACCTCCGAATTTCAACTTCAGATTTGTGATTAGGAGGCAAAAATTAGTGAGTTGGCCGAATTTCAAACAAATTGGAGATACTTCCAGTATTGTAAATTCGCTCCGAAGATAAACACATGGACATAAGCACACAACTAGACAATACATGAACCCGCATTGCAAGATAGGCCAGGTTGTACATCGTACACATGCACAGTTTAAAATCTGGTGAAAATAGCTCGAAAGCTAGCATCACCACCTGTTGAAGGTAGTCATTCCGATTATAATATTGAACAGTTATACAGGGTGTCTGAATTGAAGTGCCCTAATTTGAAATACTTATATTAAACATAATCTACAGGCAAGAACAGTGTGGTAGGTGGTATATTGTAGCTTAGCTGTGAAAATTTTAAATGGGTATTGAATAGTAAGGATTCATTTCTTTTGTATCGTACCAGGGGGTGAGAAGTGAAAATGACAACCAATGCTGAAAAAACTCAAACTGTGTGATGGTACGCAGAATTGGGATCTATTATTGCAGTTCAACGACGGTTTCGTGCCGAGTATCACAGAGACCCTCCCGATGCCAAGAGAATCAAGGTGTGGAAAGCAGCGTTTCTAGACACAGGATCTGTCTCTAAAAGGCATGGTGGTGGCCGATCACGAACATCAGAGGAAAACGTTCAGCACATTGCAGATGCACGAAGTCTCACGTGAGATTGCTCTCCCAAATTTTGTGTACAAATGGATTTCTTGCAATAATCACAGTTTGCACTTTTTCAGTATTGGTTGTCATTAACAATACAAAATAAACGAATTCTTACTATTCATTACATAGTTAAAATTTCCACAGCTAAGCTACCATATACCACCTACCACACTGTTCTTGCCTGTATATTATGTTTAATGCAAGTATTTGAAATTAGGGCATTTCAATTCGGACACCCTGTATATTGTGACTGTAAAAATGATAATGCATCAAGAACAAAATTCATTCTGTACTGTAAGACTAGAACTTCTGAATTACCAGTCAGTCATAAAAGCTCCATTGGCCAGAATTACATCTTGCAGTGACCCCTAGTAGTTTACTGGTGCCATAACTCTAGGCATAGTGCTAAATTTAAGTACAAAATTGTAACGTGAGTAGAGTAATCTCGTATAATTAGTATTTTTATTTATTAATTTTTCTCCAGATTGGCCTTACAGAACTCATGTTTCTTCCTACATCCAACTCTCACGCAAGTCAAGAGCATCTCCTGCTGGCAAGTAAGTATCTGTATGAAGAGATATAGAAATGAATCAAGATTCATTATTGTTAAAAATGAATTACACTAAGATGGGAGGTTCCTTTGTACCCCAGAAGCACACATCATGAAATTTGGGGCGTGACATTGCAGTCATGCACAAAATGTATTGTTTGGTTTATTTTCACTCTGAGCATTTCCAATCATTGAACATAACACCCATACAGGTGATTGTTATGATGTGCATTTACTAACATTCATTCATGTGTAACTTCCAAATCTTTGTAATTTTATGTTGTTCACCATTAGATGCTAACTCGGCACAGCCTAAGTGCCAGATATTTGCAGTAATGCAAGCATAGCATGATGTGAGTGAGCCCTGAGGTGATATAATTTTTGTAGTTCATCAAAGACAGCCCCCGTGGTGTAGTTAAATAGCCTCATCACCTAAAAGTTGAACATCATTATTTCTGGATTGGTGTATTGGAATGTGGATTTTTTAAAAAAATAGATATTAGTGTAATACAAGTTGATAAATATAAATTGATTTCGTTGCAAAAAGCTTTAGATGTGAATGTAATCTTGTTACACCTCTGCTATGTTTTTATGCCCTCTATTTAAGATACATCCAGTTCCTCACGTACCTCTCATTACAGGGGACATTTTGGAGATTGGAGCACAGTGCAGTATTGTGAAGAGGGACATCCCCTCATTTGAGAGATACATGGCCCAACTTAAGTGTTATTATTTGGATTACAAGTGAGTTATAATCAGATGTGAACTCTCTGGTTAATTTTTACCTTGTAGAATTTGTTCTTTTCATAATGCTTTTATTTTATTTTAAAGTTAGTGCAGCAACAGTTTTATTTTTTTACCTATTAGAAATAGTATTGCCATGTGCTGTAGGTTGCATCCAGGTGCCAATATAGAATATAAAGTCTGACTAGCATATCTTATTAGGGAACAGATTTCTAGTTTCATACCTATTTTTTTTTTGCTACGTCCTAGACTTAATCTATTTAGATATCTTTGCATTTCATGTACTGAAATTCTGTAGGACCTAAAATGCTTAAATGGACTATAATTTCCTATAAATGCCTAAAAGCCCTATATTGACTTGAAAAACACCTTTAAACAATTCGCTTAACTTAAAAATAACTGTTATTATTAAGAATGACCCTTAATTTTCACCACAGAGGTTTGAGGCCCGTGAATCTTGAGACCTTGAACAAATCCGAACGGCAAATGAAGCAATGCAACAGCAAGGGGTGTCAATGTCTGTGCAAATTTCTGCAATCTTTCAGCTTGCATCACAAAATTGGAAAAATGTGGATGGAACTAACTGGATGAGGTGTTCTCCGTTGTTAAACACTGTACATCTCAGGCAATTAAAGGGCTGTAAATGTAGCAAACCAAACAAAAATGTGATTAGTTTTGGGACGGAATCCAAGCTACAATATAATTTTGTTAAAACAGGGCCAGCATTATTCCCGGCCTGTAACAGTGTGACCAATCACATCACCTATTTCCCCCATTGACACAACAGTTAAAGTGAAAGGGGAGGGTTTGCACCGGAAACTACAACTGCTGTAGTATAGAAGCTGTTCAAGGGGAGAAGACCATTGCAAACCTGCCTGAGGTTTGGTTTTTTTTTTAGCACACATTAAGCACAGTTTAAAGTGGGGTCTGAAACACTATGTGCCTCCAACGGATATCGAACCTTTGACCTCTTCGTTACAAGTCGACGACGTTACCACTATGCCTCGGGGAAAATCAAACCTGCACTGGCGTTTATGAATTTTGCACCGATAACTTCGGCATAGAAAGAAGGTTCTCCATGGGCTGTAACGATCACATTGAAAGTTACAGGGATTATTACAAGCCAGAAGTGCCCGTACAAGCACTCACTCGTGGGTGACTGGATGAACTTCACCACATAGAACATTGAAAAGCATATGGTGATACAGTGCTTCAAAATATGATAAAGTTTTTAGATTGGACAAATTGCATATTTTTTATAATCAAAGAATAGTATTTGTTACACTGAAAATAGTAACTTTTGTACAGAAATGAAATTGCAACTAAAAACATTTATTTCATAAAATTATTATTAATTAATAATTATGCCTATTAATTTATTCTTTACTGTTCTTTTTCTAATTGCACCTGTAAGGAGATAGAATGTCAACTATGCACATCTTCAACTGCCTTATGATGCAGAATAGTTCTCATTCCTTCATTTTTTTAAAATATTTCTATTTAAAAAGCCTACACTTTCAAATTCATATTGACTGAAAATACCATCAGTTTTTGACAAACTTCAAATATTCAAATATATGAACAAAAAAAAGGCACCTGAAATATTGTCTGAAGTTTCAGAGAAATAACATGTTGATTGCTGTAGACATTTTCAGCTGCTACAATTACTGTTGAACCAGTTGTCCGCTAAAGGTTAAAATCAGGGGTAGAAAAAACTATTTCAAGCACCAGCCCCTTTTTTTCTTGGAATATGTGGTCTAGAAAGCCATGAATCCAACTAAGATAAAACTGTACATTTTGAAATATGATCTTAAAACCTTAAAACATTTAATTTATTAATCAGTACAAGACTGGTATTCCTAAAGAAGGCTCCTCTTAGTAGTAGCAATACATTTTCATTTTAACATGTGTCCGATTCTACCATATTGCTGCAGAATTTAAGATTTGCCTAGCAACAGTGAAAAAACTTAAAATGGCATGTTTATTATTCTGATTTAATGGTACAGAAAGCACAAACACATGCTGTACTTGTTTTTTTAAACACAGAAGGGTAATGAAAATTTAAATGATTGAATTTGAAATATTAAAAAATATATTTTTTTGTAGCACTGAATTTGAAAATTCTGGCACCAAGTGCCTTGGCAATCGGACACCATGTGTTTTTCTACCCCTGGTTAACAATATGTATCAGTTACATATGTTGTGTAATGTAAGTTTACGTTGAGGTCCTATTCCTTTCCAGAGCTTATTTACCGGAGTCTGCCTTCATGTACCAGCTACTGGGATTGAATCTCTTGTTCCTGTTGTCCCAGAACAGAGTGGCCGAGTTCCACACAGAACTGGAGCTGCTTCCTTCTGACCAGATACAGGGAAACGTCTACATTCGACATCCCCTTTCCCTAGAGCAGTACCTCATGGAAGGAAGTTACAATAAGGTGAATACAACATTTTCAGTTGTCGTAGTACGTGGTAGCATTGAAAGCTGTTGTGTGAAGTGTTACACGTGCTATTGTCTTGTAGTGTGCCAACCTCCACGGCAAAGTAGTTATCAGAGCATGCTACGATGCCAGGGGTCCTAGGTTCGAGTCCCAGCCTGGGCATAGATGTTCTTTGCAAGTGTCCCTTTACCAGTTTCACCGTATCATCACCATTGCAATTATGCTTAGCATGTAAAATTAAAGTGCTTGAAAATCATAATGGACAATTTGCATTTCTAATTATAATACCAGTGAGATTATTTGTAATAAACATATTTGCAGATCTTCCTGGCAAAAGGAAATGTTCCGGCAGATAGCTACAACTTCTTCATGGACATCCTTCTGGACACTGTAAGGAACGAGATCGCTGCCTGCATGGAGAAGGCATACGAGAAGATTTCCATGAAGGAGGCCACTCGAATGCTCAATCTGCAGTCTCCCAAGTCTATGGCGGAGTTTGGCACCAGGGTAGGCACATAATTTGCAATAGTTTTTACTACCTACTATCACACTCAAGTGAACATATTAGGACTGAACCAATACCCACCTCGAAGCCTTCCTGACAGCAAATCATAAAGATTCTCTCAGAATATTGACCAGTTCAGTTTTCCGAGTGACGTTGGCTCTCAAAAGCCTATCCAGAGTTTACCCAGTGGATGCACATAATGGTTTGTCCCGATTAGCCTTACTGTGCATAATCTGGACTCACTCAATTAAGCAATCCATCCAGAGTTGACTTGTTTGATCACATTGCTGATTCCCACGTATGCTTGAAGATTGTAACAATTCATGGTAGTTCAGAATATTCATAAATTTTAATATATATATTTTCCATTCGATTATTGCAGCAATATACCAAAGGTTTGCTTCACAAAATCCAGTGCTATGCATTTTGCATCTTTGTTTTCCCTCACAATATTATGGGATATATCTTACAAAATGGGGTATAACTCTTCAGCCCCCATATGTTGCCAATATATTGCACATTTACATATAATAATGAGAACAAAAGAATACATTCACAACATGCAACAATTAGGAGTCCAACAGAAAACGTCCAATTTTCAAAATTTCTCGAAACTTTCAAAAATGTTGCACATCCTCAGAGAGTAGTATTTTTTTATGGTTCCCTGGAAATTTGATCCATTCAGCATCCAATATTAGAAGTGAAATTGTAGAATTTTTCTTCCCACAAGCTGGCACTACTGCCACTAATACATTTATTATTTTTCCCCCAAGAAGTATCAGCCTATTTTCAATGCAACTTTGCATGGTTATAAGAATGTTCCACTACTACACCCTACATTTTTCATTCACTTCAGTCTATTGTGGTGGCTACAGGGTTGTGCCAAATACATTTTTTTTGTAAAATGTAACAGTTTTCTTCTTCCTTTAACTTTCGTTATTGGGAGGTAAAATGTATGTATTTCAGCTCTGCTAAAAGCCCTGTCATCCAGAAAAAAAAGAAGAAACTGATTTCATCTGTCTTCAACAATTAGTTCTCGATTTTCTTTTTTCTTTCGTACAGAGTTTCAAAAGTGCTCACCTGGAAAGGCTGTCATCCGCTACAGTTAAACTACTGATTATATGGACAGTATTGTTTGTCAATTTTTTAAATGTGCTAAACTGTTAGGTGCATCCAGAAAGTAAGTTTCCCCGAGGTCAAGCACAAAAAGGAAACATTATTTCATTCAATGATTTATTGCCACAGATTCAGCACTTGTCCAGTTACTTCTCATATCGTGGGACCAAGTTCGGTATACCTGCGTCATAGAAGTCCGCCGCCTGGGCAGCAGTCTGAACTTTGTCGCTGTGAAAATGTGGAGCAGACAGGAACTTTTTCAGGTGCAAGAACATGTGGTAATCACTGGGAGCAAGATACGGGCTGTGCGATGAATGATCGAACACCTCCCAACCGAACCTGTCCAGAAGGGCTGCAGTGCACCTAGCCATATGCAGCTTCGCATTGTCGTGCAGCAAGATCACCCCGGCACTGAGCTTACCACATCGCTTATTCTGAATGACTTGTGCAATGTCCCCAGTGTTTCACAGTAACTGTTAGCATTCACAGTCTCACCTCTGGGCAGAATTCCTTGTCACATCACTTTTTGCGCCAACACAGTCTGTTTGAACTTCGTATGCAACCCACGTTTCATACCCTGTGATGATCTGGTTGAGAAAATAGACATCATCATGGTACACTGCTGAAATGTCATCGCCGTGCCCATGCATTTTCCTTATGTTTGGGCGTCAGTTGTTTCGGCACCCACCCACCGGGCACACAGGAACAAGAGGCATTTGGTAACAATGTCGTGCAACAACGACTGAGAAATTGCAGGAAATGGCTGCCGAGTTCTGTGATTGTGATGCAACGATCCTCCAATATACGCTGCTGCACTCGTCGTCATGCACATTTTGCCAGCCTTCAGTAAATGTCCTGCACCAAAGACTCACCATCTGATGTCTGGCCCATACACTTGGCACAGCTGACTATGAATTTCGATTGGCTGTATGTATTGTGCGTTCAAGAACTTGATCACCGAGCGAACCTTGCAGGAGATGAAATAAGAGGCGCAATGTTTCATCGCTGCCGCGACGCTACTAAGGACATTCACTAGCCAGGGCATGTGCCTCTCATGCATGTGCAAAACCCGTTTCAAATACGCATGGCCTGCCACCTGTGGGCAAGTGGGAAACTTACATTCTGGATGCACCTAATAATACATAGTAAAACTACTCACGAGTGGTTTTAAATTTAAGAGTATTTTGGCCCTGAAGATGGTTAAGACATGAAATAGCACTTTCCTTTATCCAAATTTAGAAATAGAAAAGTTGACACTACATTAAGGATGCTAAGTTGTACTGAGTTAAAAAACCCACTTTTTAATTTTCAAAATAAAAATAATTTTAATTCAATTCCTCTGAGAAAATGACAGTTACAATAAATTTTTCCTTTTAATTTGACAGAGGAATTGGGTCGCAGCAGGTGACAACTTCTATCAGTTTGGAGTGGAAGAGAAGAAACTGGACGATACTCTCCCATCCAACGAGCTTGCAGAACAGGCAATCGAGTATGCCAGAGAATTAGAAATGATAGTTTAATTTGTCAAATGCAATTTTTCTCCCAAATTCTTCATGAAGTGGGGCATAAGAACTGGAATGATTGAAAATATTAACACTTTGTTTGTTAAATTATTTGTGGTTTTTCTTCTGTAACCTGAGCTTTATAATAAAACATTACTGGTGAGAAAGTTGCTTATAATGTCTGTAAACACAGGACTGAAAAATTTATATCATACATCTAAATCATTTTGAATTGGTTCTTTCAGTTGCAAATGATAACACAGGCCTGCAGGTTTCAGGGGCTTGAGAAATAATTGGGCTGAACACGAAAATGACACCCGTATTATTTCTGCAATTGTGTTTTGTGAACTTTACGTTTAATACAGTTCCGTGTTTGTTGTAAGTATATAGGTGTAGCAACAATGTTTCCCTGACGCTAGGTCAGAAATTTCATAGGCAAGAGTGATACCATTGTCGAATGTTTCCAGTATCTCTGCAAGAAATTTCATGCGGTATCATATGCTGAGATGAAAGAAGGTATATTTGTAGGCACAGAGATAAGAAAGTTAATCAAGGATGAACATTTTAATCTATAATGACATGTTGAAAAGCAGGCATGAGAATTTTGTGGGTATAGTTAAAAATTGTCTAAAAAAGCATCATAATACAGAAAACAGTTGTAACAATGATGACAAACTTCCAAAAATTGTGATGCAACAGGAATCTCAAGTTACATCTATTCTGTTGCATACCCATTAAGACAACTTTCCAGTGAATGTTGATGACAAGTGAGTAGCATGGTGAATTTCACCAGGAGATGAAGAAAATGGAACAATGTCATCAAGGTCGTTGGAGTGTGAACATGTTTGGAGACTACTGTTGGTCTATTAAGATAAGAGTAATGTGGAGAGATTTATAAACAAAGATCTACCCAAAACAATAAGGCTATTTACCGAAGTGTATGGCTGACTTGCAACATGCTGACAAGTGAACTGCAATGTTTATGGAAGCACATAATGGTCCAGCCCAGATTAGCCTACCGGTGCATGTCATGTAGTTTGTAATATACTGTCAGTAACATAATGCGGTGTCTATCTGCTTCAATGATCGATCCTTTCGGATGTTATTTGCTGTAAGAGAACAAAACATTTTCGAAGCAACACTCCCAACTTCTTCAACTGTATGCTTCTCAGTGAAAGAAACTTTTCACTCCAACTGAACACTTCCTATTATGAGAAAGAGCAGGTATAGTAAGGACGATGATGACTATTATGTCACTTCCTCCTGAGATTCTGACAACTAAATATAACTTCAGTGTGTGTTACCTATGCATTTTTTGCAGTTTTAGAGTGAATTCCAGTATTGATTTCATAATGATTGTGAGAGGAATGGATGCCATGGTCGAATTAGTAAATTCCACCTATAATTATCCAAACCCCAGACAAAGTTTAAAAATGCAGGCCTCTGTAATGAAAGTTGCAGTACACTTCGAATGGGCCCACAGGTATACTAATATTCAAGTTAATGGATAGAGCATGCACAAAATGTCAAGGTCCAAGGAGCTATTCTGGAGTTAAAAAAAAAAAAACTTTATGCCATGTGTCTGAACAGTTGTAAAATCTGACTTACCTGGTAGTCTGAAAACAAAACAGATTAAAAGTCTAGCTCCAAACTTTTAACCCTTTCTATTTGTCATCAGGCAGGAAAGCTTGCAGGTTAGGAGAGGAAGGAAGTTCCAAGACCATCTGCTGGATGTTTGGCTGGTTTTACTGCCAGGTGTCCTAGCAATCAGCCAGTGTGCACAAGTATTGTGAAATCCCAAGTTGCTTTCTGCTTTTTTGTAGCGTGATGAGTAAAATTAAGGTTACAATTTTACTTGGCACCCCACACTGAAAGCAAAAAGCAAGTACATCCAGCAGACACCCTTGGAACTTCCTTCCTCTCCTAATCTGCAAGCTTTCCTGCCATCAAACTCCTAGAAAGGGTCAAAAGCTTGGAGCTAGGTTTTAAATTCCATTCATGCTGTCCATCTTCTAATTTTCTGCTTAAGGCAAATGATTGGGCCACAATCATTACGTAAGAGTATTAGATTTCAACTATGTATCACCATCTTGCTCAGAAAAACTAAGATTTTCAATTACCACAGAAATTTTAAAAACTGATTTTGATTCTTTGTATTCATTGCAGAGAAGTAACAAATATTAACAATCCTGAGCAAAACTACAGTATATTTTTATTCAATTTAATAGTCATTGTCTACCTAAGGGACGTTATGTTTTAGTATTTCCTCAAATTTGGTGTTATCTTTTGGAAAAGTATATCTTCTCATCATCCACTAAATATGAATTAATGATAACACCCAAATCTTTGAACACAATCATACGCATCACATTTCCCTAACAATGCCAAAAAAATCCTCTGCGATCTCAAAATACAGTTTTGTGTACACACACATACACACCTAACTTCCAGAAACACAACAGGTGCTTCTGAAAATTTTCCCATTTATATTGCATATTTCGCAGCATTTTTCACGTTAAAGTGCAACATTCAGTGTTATTCTGAAAAAAGGCATAATTCCATTATTTTGTGATTCCGAAACTGAAAACTTGCCTCCTTTACCTACCCAAATACATTTTAAACATTTTATTTTCCTTTCCTCAACTTTTCGGTGTTATTGTTAAAACGAAAACTTCATGTCCCTACCTATAGTTTATGTTATTTGGTGAGTGCTTCTTTATACAGACTTGCATCCATGTTGAAAATAGTTTATTTTTATTTCAATTTCACATTGTATAAAACAAGGTGAATGGTCAATTGGCACACACTTAATGTGCAGAACAATTCATAATAAATAAATAATAATAAAATAAACTAATTTAAACATAACCTGAACTTGGGAAGGGAGAGAGAGAGAGAATAGTAAAGGAGGCAGGATCGGTTGTGGGTTCGAGTCACGGTACATGAATCCTGGCCTGGGCATGGTTGTAAAAGTCTGTCTGCCTGAAGTGATGAGGGAACAGGGGAAAGGTTTGATATGTAAGGGCTGGCTAAATTCTCTCTTCTTGGCCTACTAGAGGAGGAGGTGCGCAGCCCCATCAGCCACCCCCCTTTCAGATTTGTCTCAGGGTTGGTGATTGCTCAAGGGAAGGAGGCCCGGATTCGAGTCATCCTAGTAGGGGAAGCGGGGGCTATTTCTGTTCATTCTTATCTACTCTTACCGAGACTTTCCCCCCCCCCCCCATTTCCCGGATTTGAACCTCTTTCTCTTCTCATTTCTTATTTTCTTCTCTCCTTTTCCCTTCTGGTAGCCAATATGCGGAAGCTTTTGTTCCCATTTGTGGTTTTTGTAAGGATTAGTGGCACATTGAATGTTCATGAGAACAAATCTAAATACCTTCTTCTTAGGTATGAGCATGCATATTAAATTATATAACATTAAAAATATCCCAACTTTTATTTCTCAAAGTTATCTCAGCTTGACACATCCATTTCTTCATGTTTGCTTCCCTCCTCATCATCATCCACATCTGACCATTCGTCCCAATGGTCTTCAGACTCTGATGTTTTAAGTGCTTCACCCATGACGCTCTCCTCATCTGACGATTCTGGAAAAGATGTAATTCAATCACACTCAGAAAATTACAGGGATTTACCTTACCAATGTGGCAGGAGTGGAAACTAGTCACAAGGGTCAAAATTACAGATTTAACAAATACTGACCAAGTAGCATTGACAAGAGACCATTTCACAGGGTAAAACAGCAAGAGTGAAAAATCAGGTGAATCCATGACTGGCTAGATAGCTCAATTGGTAGATTGCGTGCACTGGCACGGTATGCCATGGACCCAAGTTCGAGCCCTGGTCGAAGACTGCATTTTTTGCTGAAATTTCTATGATAAGTAACATACAACAGTTTCATTCTGCGTGCTTGTTGTGTTCCAATGACTAACCTCCTAAATTGATTGAACTAAAGAGTATTGATCAACAGAATCGAATGTATTGATTTGTAACTAACACTGCCTCTGTGATTGTGACTCCAAACGATTGAGCTCACAAACCTGTAGGTCAGCTGCACACCGGATCCAACACGATGTGACATTTTTGTTGCAGTCTTAGGGAAGGTTTAACCTCTTATGGGCATGAAAGATTTGACTCAAGTCATGTTGCAACAGTTTGCAACAAAACAACAAAGGTCAGTAGAATTTGGTGGAGCGGCTTGCGACAAAACAAACTACACATGCAAGAGTCCATTCACTTTAGCCACACACTAATTACAGACTGGACACAGGCACAACAAAAATCCTATCTGAATAGCCCCTGTTGCCACCATGATTAACATCGCCACAGTGCAAGGGCAGTAGCAATGTTGTATAGATTCGGTTTAAAAAACAAATTGATACATTAATTCTACATACGAGGGTAACTATTTAAATTTTGAGCCTTGGCAACACTGATTGAAGTTAGGCGCGATTTGACATTTGCACAGAATCGTCTGGCATTATTGACCATAACGTACTTCAAATGTTTTGTCAATAGCTTCGTTGTGTTGTTTATGTTGCCTTGGAGATTGCGCAACAACTATAAAATGGAATTAACTCGTGAACATTTTCGTGCGATGATTTTTTACGATTTTCGACGTGGATTATCAAGACAAGAGTGCATCGATCAACTTACTTCCACATTTGGCGATGAAGCCCCATCCTTTGCCACTGTGTAACGCTGGTATAACGAATTTAATCGTGGCCGCCATTCGCTCACCGACGAGATTCGCGAAGGTCGTCCAAAATCAGTTGTTGTTCAAGAAAACATTGATGCTGTGCAGATCATTTAGCTGTGAGAAAGGTATGTTCTCGTTGGATCCCACACAATTTGCGTCAATTGGTGCAAACAAATGCTCAATAAATACAATCGTGGTGCTTCAAAAGACGTATATAAGATTGTAACAGGTGACGAATCATGGATATATGCATATGAGCCGGAACGTAAACAGCAGTCGACTGTATGGGTGTTTCAACATGAACCCAATCCAACAAAAGTTGTTCGCGCTCGAAGCACATCGAAACAAATGGTCGCCTGTTTTTTCGGGAAAACTGGTCATGTGGCAACTGTGCCTTTAGAGGAACGTAGAACGGTCAACTCTGAATGGTACACAACAATTTGTTTGCCAGAGGTCTTCGGTCAAATACGGAAAACAAACAAACGCCGTCGGATCATTCTTCATCAAGACAATGCCAGCCAGCTGTCACACATCTTGTCTAACAACCGACTTTATGAACAGTCAAAAAATTGAATTGATGGGTCATCTGCCGTACAGTCCTGATTTGGCACCCAATGACTTCTTCTTGTTCCCGAATGTTAAGAATAAATTGCGTGGACAACGATTTTCGTCGGCAGAAGATGCCATTGATGCGTTCAAAAACTGCTTTGACAAATGGTTCGAACGAATGCAAAAGTGTATTGACCATAAAGGAGAATACTTCGAAAAACAATAAAGCAGTTTTCAATGCCAAATTCCTGTTTTTTCATTGTTAGGCTCAAAATAAAAATAGTGACCCTCGTACACATGGATTCTGATGATCTTTACCCACTTCTCAAATTATAAAAGATAGACCTAGTTTGATTGTGTACATCGACGAAATCTGCAATCAGATTTTAGCTAACGAACAAAATGACTCATCGTGTTACGTTGCTTTGTGACTCGTTGGATCTGGTGTGTGGCTGTCTTTACAGACTGACCAGGCCTAGTACAGGAAAAACATTAAAGGCTGCTAGTCAGTATACCCTCACCCTAAAGCTATTTATGATCAAAGATACTGTAAGAGCAGACTCACCATCCTGATACACAAGCATGGCATTTTCATCCACGGCAACAGCCCCTTTGCTGCTATCTTTCTGGAGTTGGTCCATGAGCAAGGTGAGTCGGCCATGAAGCTGGGACAGTGGGGACAGGAGGCTGCCGTGCGCTTCCACCATCCCACAAATCGGTGACAACGCCTGCAATATACCAGGGCTGGAGAGGACTTGCGCTGTGTGCGTTCTCAGGACACTGTGGAGCCACCGCATCGCCATTTGTCTCCTGGACATCAAGACATTGCAAGGGTTAAATTAGCACCAGTGCATGCTTTTATTTTCACTACAGATAATGATTTATTAACACTGAAAGTAATAGGGATGAACTGATACAAAATACATTGTACAGATATAATTAGGTGGTTCAATATAAAATTGCAAATGTTCCATGAAGAACTTGAATCCTTAATCTCCTTAACCTTTTGGTGCCCAAGCGTCTCGAACGAGATACCCAAAAGTAACCCTCGGGGTACCAAGCATCTCGATCGAGACGCTGTGTCAAGGTCGTAGTTTTTACGTTATAACATTTCTATTTTTGGCTAGAATATAGATTTTATTTTTTTATATTGTTCCTAACACATGTATTTAACAGAAATTGTTTTTTGCATTTTTTTTGTCTTCATGAAAATAGAGGGGGAAAGATGGGAAAAGGTACTTCTCTTTTGCGGCTCTTTTCAACGTCAAATTTTTGCCGACAAAGGAAGACCGGCTTTGTTGTTACATTGGTCATACGGCAATGCTGCAAATATTTTTCTGTTTCTTACATGCGAGCGATAATTTCTATGTGCATTTTGAACTTTTTATATCCTTTTTTTCGGGGGGCGTGGGGGGAGAAACCCCTTTTTTTTAAAAAAAAAATTAGGGGATTTCCCCCCTTTCACCCTCCATATGTACGCCGAATGTGAATAAATTATATATCGTCTGAATCTGTGATTCATTCTGCGTACAACGGTATATTGTTCATATCTCCAGGGCAAATAGTCTCTGAGCTAAAGTTATTTCAAGGTACCGCTGCATTTTGAAGCTTGAATCAGTGGCGTGCCGACAATTCCTTTTGGGGGTATAACTCAAGTTACATTGGTCATATGATAATAATGCAAATATTTTTGTGTTCCTTACATGTTAGCGATCATTTCCATATGCATGTCGACACTGTCATGTACTTTTTGCTTGAGGGGAGGGTGGGGGAACACAATTTTTTTCCCCGAAATTTTGGAATTTTGAGAGTTAGCCCCTTCCCCCTCGCCACATATACGCCGAATTTGCAAAAATTTCATATAGTCTCAATCTCTGGTTCATTCCGCGTACAACGGTATATCACTCATCTCTCTAGGGCAATTAGCGTCCGATCTACACTTATTTAATTGAAACTCTGCATTTTGCATTTTGCTCAAAATCGGCTCGGTACCCAGAGGCTTACTTGTGAAAAAGGTCTTGGGCGTCAAAAGGTTAATGTATGTAACAACTGCAATGGAGTTTGCTTTTAAAAGGAACTGCATACTTAGACATTTACTTTTGAAAATAAAATTGTATGAATTATGTTTACAAGCACAAATTATAGGTTTGGATCAGGTCAATAAAATTATCAATAATTTCACTAGTAAACAGATACACCAAAAGAGAATTTTCATTATTTTTTCTTTCAAACAGCATAGAAAGATTCCTTCCATTGGTGGGTGTGACCTACAGGGTGTGTACAATCTTGTAAAAAATTAAATTCAACTTTTTCCATACCAAATCATTAGGACAATTGTATTTAAATGTTTAAACCCTACACTTATCTCGCTTGACTAAGTTCAAATCTGGGTCTCCTGGCATCGTAGAATGCTGTGCTGAGCACTATGCCATATGAAGAAGACTAAGTGGTCATAACAGCAACAACGTTTGTATTTTTGTTACTTAGCTTAAATTTTCTGCCACTGTCAATTGGCAATGAGGATGAGCGAGGATATGATGGAACTCGCAAAGAGACACTTATAAAGTACACCCATTCTCAAGATAGAATTTTGAACCCAGGAACTTTGGTGATGAAATTGGAATGACTACAAAACCCACCACTTTAAGGTACATTTTTTTAAAAAAAATCTTTTATAAGTCAGTGATGAATGTGCTAATGATCGTGAAGAACTTTCAAAGCATACATACATGTGTATGTGTGTGCGCAAACAGAATTCAGTGTTGATCCTACAAAGTTGAACAGAACAACATGGTTCTCTCACCAGGCTGGTCAAATGCATGAGTTGCAGTGGTAAATTTTGTACCGAAAAAAGGTATATGAAATACTATTTATTATTGGTAGTTAAATTGAAACTAACTCATTGCAACAGCAAATTGCAGAGTTCAGCGAAAGAAAAAAAAATACTTACTTGAATGCTGATTTATACATAAGGGAAGCCAAAATATTCACCAAAGGCAGCAACAGTTGAACAGGAAGATGAAGGACTGTATTGGTGATAATTCTGTCGTCTTTTACTAAGAGTACTTCATTTATCAGCCTTTCATTATTACTTTGTATACCCTGCCGAAGAAAAAATCACAATTTATACTTCTCATATTGATGTACTCAAGAGTTAATTCTCTAAATATTAGTGACAATTACTCTTTATTAGTATGCAATGTTATTTGAACATTATCCACAGTCTAGTGCTTTAAACTATACGTATTCTAACACTACATTTCAAGATCTTGTCTTCAGGTGGAGAAATTTATTTTTACCGGTGGTGAGGATTGAACCTACTATTTTACCACAAATCCAGTGCACTAACCAACTACTCCATGGTGCTCCTGGCATTCTTTACTGCTCTTCTACTTATGCTACTGGTTTCTATTTTCTGAGGAGAGGAGACCATATATCAGATAGAGTACCCATTAACCTTCTGATGGGCCAATTTTTTCTAAAAGTTGGACGAAATTGGTTTCTGCAGATTATTTGGTGTATGTGCACAACATTTAAGACTCTGTTGTTACTTTATGTCTTTTCCATGGTTTCCCATAATTTTATGGTGTGGGAAGTATTCTTCCCACTGGACCAATTCATGTCACAGGTACTCAGGAGTTTTCTTTTCCATTTGCAACATTATGTGACATTGTGTGTCCAATATGAAAAATAAGATTAAATTTAAAATAAAATTAAATCTTCTGCAAAATATGCAAAATAAATAACATCGTAAATGGAGAATAACAATGTGGTAACCATGACAATGATACCCTTTGAATGGTTTATTGACATTGGTTTTGTACATGTGTTGCTGCTTTTTTTTTTAGAATGGGAACACACTTCACTTTTGTTACATTTGTTTGAATATACACTTTTATCTAACAATATTTAATTATTACGTTATACTCTGAGTTTTCACAGAAGGAAACAAGCCATGACTTTAACTATCCATGGAACTGTCTGAAACATGGTTCCGTCTACATATGTTCTTCTTTCAACACCTCTGGAGCTACATCTACGGCATCTTCTGTAGGTAGTTTGTTTTGTAGGCACTAAAAGTTGGTGAAAAGTGCTAATAGCCACCACAACCCACAGATTACTCACAGCTTTCAAGATGGCGAGAACCTGTGCAAGAACTCCACTCGAATATGTTACTGAATAAAAGTTTCGATTACATTGCAAAAAAAAACAAAAAAAACCCAAATTATGACTCCCTATGCATTGAAGGTCGTTAGTGACATTTTCAGTTTGTTTTGTTTAGAAGAAGAAAAATACAATTTCAGTTGTAAGAAACAATGGGAAAAAATATAAAAATATGATACAACATTTGCTCAATAGATGGCAGCAGATCCACGAAGAGCATTAATCAAATGTTTAAGATATATACTACATTGTTTAATTTAAAAATCAAAACATGTTGGTAGTGGGAATAATGCTTCCCAGTGGACCAAACACCATCCAATTGATGACAGTATTTTTGGGAAGAATGCTTCCCATTGCCCACGAAAGGGTAATCTGTCCCACCCCAAGAGTACAAAGAATACCATAATTCACTGTCTGAGCTCAAGGGCCTACATACCTCTTTTCTGATAGAAAAGATAAGCAGAATTGGTTTAAAATTTCAACAGACGACATCGTTGAGCAGTAAGAAGACACTAAGAAGCATACTATCAAACACTAATCTACGGAATCCCAGACAAGTCAGCAGAAACTGCATATACTACAAACCATGTGAATGTAGGTGGGCTTACGTAGGAGAAACTGGATGTTCTCTACAGAAGAGGATAGATGAACACCAGCAGCATACGGAAAAGTAGATTGAAAATAGACGACTTGTATGTTATGAATCACATAGAATTCATTGGAACAACATAATAGTACTACACAAAGAACCACATTGGAAAATCAAAGCAGCAGCCTTCATAGCAATGGCCCAAAACCCTGTTAATTCATCCCAGTGTCAAATTCAAATAAATATGGTCCCCTTTTAAATGTCTGTATAACTATGTGACTAACCAGAAATTTTAATGTTATATGAAGCCTCTCGGTAAAGTAAAATATATAATTTTACCCTCGCAACAAAAATAAAATTGAATTAATCAGCTATCAGCATATCACTTGCAAAAGATAAAATTGCAGCACTCATATCTGTAATGTGATGTATATTAGGTGTCTACCGAAGAATTACAAGTCAATATGTATGTATTGTTCCATACCAATAATTTTATCATGTCTCAGGATTTTTTAGTCTTGCCAAGAAAATATACAACTCATTACGAATCATCACATTGAAAGTTCATAAAAACAAAAATGCTTCACGTCAAAAATCTTCTATTCAACAATGTATTAATTAAATGAACATAACTGAAAATTACATTTTTAGTTTACACATCACATGCTTATGCATAAATAATCAATTTGTACATCCAATTTTACAAATTAGAAGTTGCCACGTTTTTACAGAAATCAAAGATATGGAAATCCATCTTTAGGACAAAATTGCATTTTTCTGTCTTTCAATAATTATCATATACTTTTACCAAACGTGTCAAATATTGATAACACAATTGTTCAATATGCTATTAGCAAGTATTTTTATACTCTTGTCAAGTTATCAATACTTATCTGAAAGTCCTACGACCCAAAATGGTCGTCGAACACTATCCTCTTGACGAGTCACAATTTTCGTGCTTCTGCACATTAAGACGTATACATGCCAATTGTTAAGATATGTATCAAACGTATGAATCCTTATGCAAAATATTTCAAAGTTTATACGGATTCATCCAGTTTTCAAACATAAAAGACCAATTTTAGTCTTATACCAAATTTAGGACTCCATTCCTCGAGTCAGACGATCACAATGTATCCGACCTCACACCATTGTTACCATATGCACAGCATATAAACTTCTTAATATTTTGCGTGTGATAAATATAAAATTGTACATTGTATATTCATGAATATCATTGTAAATTAAAGTTAGCATAATAAAGCAGACATTACCTTACACCATTACAGGTTTCTATTTATTTTAAATTATTAAAAGGTAGATAAAAGTTTTATAACCTCTGTGGGAAAAAAGGTATTTCTCGTAGATCTAGATTTTACCCTCTACGAGAGTTAGCAATCATGGTTAACTTTATCTATTTAGGATTACTAGTTACGGCGCTTCTTACATTGAATCGTAATTTTCAATCGAATTTCCAGTCCAAAACATCACAATTTTGCTTGTATGTCTTGGCAAATTGCATGAAACATGTGTGCATACCCATAAAATTTGAAATAACCTAGTGAAGCAAAGAACATTCCTGATTGACCCTGTCTAAAATTACTTTGACAAGCTTTTTACTATTATTTGAATACTTGGAAGTTTTAGCCCTGGACAATCCAAACAACAGACAAACTCAAATCGCAGATCTTATACGAATTGCATTATCTCCACTTTCATCTTTATAGTGGTATGCATTATAGTACCGTTATACCCTCTCTGCAGAAAATACAAAATAGTACTGTTAAGTGGAGCACAAATTAGTTCAGAATTCCAGGGGTAAGAGGGTGGAGTGGTTGGTTAGCATGAGGAATTCGTAGTAAAATCACAGGTATGTCCTACGATTGATCCCCACTGGAAAAAAAGTAGAAGACTGGAGAAGAGATGCTCTTTCAGAACATGGTGTTAGAATAAGAATAGGTCACAGCACTAGACAATGGACAATTAAGACTGCATGCTGATACAGTAGAGGTCGCATTAAAAAAATTAAGCACAATGAAAATAGTATAACAGGGAGCAAGTGAAACTTTGAAGACTAACTTTTATTTATGTTGTAATATTACTCACAATGATTACATCTTTATTGCACCATGCATACCGATGTCAACATCTTCATGTATAACATAAGTGATAAGGACTAAAACAGTTGAAATAGTGTGATAAAAATGAATAGGCCCCTAAAAAACTAACC
Source organism: Lepisma saccharinum (assembly GCF_977018435.1). NCBI lineage: Eukaryota > Metazoa > Arthropoda > Insecta > Zygentoma > Lepismatidae > Lepisma > Lepisma saccharinum. Next base: position 9,179,937 of record NC_139253.1, read on the forward strand.
AGTGTAAAAGCACTAATTATTATTGATTGTACACTTTTACCGGTAACAGTTTGGAAATTTACCTTATCTATTTCTCAATGTCAGTTAGTACATTAGACTTACAAAAAATATTAGCAAGCACACTAAAATTGGTTAAAAAATTTGTCCATCAGTAAAGTGAAGACAGTTCACAAAATTACCTGCAAGTTTCGTGCTTGATCATATCACTAGAACAGTTTTGGGCATGTAACCCTTCATGCATTAATACTTGTACAGCACCTTAAATACTAGTAACTGTGCATCCCTACCTGTGCCAGCATTTGCATCACATTGTCTGCTTTGAGTGAGCTGACTGTTGAATCTGGGTTAAACGTCAGGTTATTCAACCTCTCCTCCATCGGCAGCTCATTAGGGGAATCCGAATGTGTCCTCTTCCCCTTCTTAGCAGAATGCAACATTGACGGACCAACATACTGGGCTCCAGCTGTTTCTGGCTGTCGCACCTGCAAAAGTACATTTTTCCTCAGCATTGAAACTTCAGCTTTGGCTATATACTGTAATGGGAGTACTACGGTAGAATCTTGAAAAATTGTAACATTAGCTCATCAGGCAAGGAATAACTCTCCTTCAAAGTACATGTATATTTGGAGAATCCACACCTACTAGCTTAACACAGTAACTAATGTCTGTTACTTGTTGTTCAACAGCAAACATTACGTCATCATAATTTGTGTACTGCTAATAAACAAATACTGGTTTTCAAAACAGAGGATTTCATTCAATATATTCCAGAAACATGTGAAGGCCATATTGCCATAAACTTCATCGTGCAACAGGCATGGTGCCATCTAGTCAGGGCCTGCCAGAGCAGCTTTTTCATTGGGTGATGCATTTTCAGCAAACGAAGTCCCATTGCCGCTATTTTCTGGCTTTCATGACCCAAGCCCGCTACCTCTTTTCAAGTAGTTTCCCAATTGTCCTCATGTCGCTGGGTGAGTGGCAAAAAATTTGAGGCCTCTTACCAGGAATCAAACTCATGACAGTTCGGACCAAAGGCGAGAGCACTAGCCATTTGGCTACATGGGAGCTCTGAAGGTGGTGATTGACTTGTGCAAAAATATCAGCAAATTATCTGATATTCACAATATGGGATAAGAAAACAATAAACTAACGTTCACCATAACATTAACAGTTTTTTTGTTACCAGAGAAATTACAATGTTGTCAAATAAATACGTATATGATAAATAACATATTACAGATAAAGAAAAAAAATCTGTACATCAACAAATCATACAAGTATAAAATCTAATAACAGATTTTCAATATTCACTGTACAATAAACTGTTAACAACTTCCTATTAAATTACGCTTACTCAGATGGTAGCCGATTAATACAAAGAAATTTTATGTCAAAAGGTGTTGGACTGAAGAATGACATCCTTCTGCCAGTATGCCAAGAAGAATACCATGTGTTCAGCAATACAAAGATATCACCACCAGATTAGCAACAACAGTAAATACAAGCATTTGAAACTCATCTAATCCTTTTACAAGATTTTCTCCTACTTGTTCCAGTCTTCCATATACAGTCATGGACACTGCCGGCTTGTAACGATTCCACTGAAAGTCAATGTATTCATTACAAGCCGGCAGTGTCAGCAGTGACTGTATATTTCTATGGCTAAAATCACTGTAAACAGCAGGAATGGTAATGCAAGGGTTGAATGGTTAATAATCAGGAACCATGTCTCCTTACCCACAACAAACTCAAAGTACTCAGCTTTTGTGAGAAAAACTGTCATTAAATACAAAACAAAATGATTCACCTTTGGGTCTTCCCTGGCACCGGGCACGATCTTTGGATGTTGTCTTGAGAGAAGAATGTATCTCTCTTCTGTCTCTGTCGTCTGGAAAATAAAACAATTCACTCAGTGCATGTACAAAGGAAAATGTTTTCAAATACAAGTTACAACTAAAAACTGCAGTTTGAATAATGAGTATATGTTTCAAAAAGACAAAAATGCTGGTACTAAAGAAATTTGTGTATAGATATGATAAAAATTGTGATCAAGTTACGGCCCGAGATGATTGTACTTAAAGTCAGGCATATTTTTAGTGATAGTTCAGCAAGTATTTCCTTGGGTAACAACAGTTACAGTGGAACCTCGATATAATGTGCTTCAGGGGACCAAGCTGTAGAAACAAAATGTGGGAAATGGAAAATCTGAGAATGTAAAATTGGATTTCCACTGTATTTGGAACTGGGACACAAGCAAAATAAAGAATTTCTTATATATTTGGTCTAGGAATTAATTCGTACGGTTGTTACACACACATTGAAGCTGAAGTTCAAACATAAAATACATAAATACCTTAAGAAAAATATTGTCCATCGCGAGCCACCACTTTCGCCCATCTGTCAGGCAAGTTACGGATTCCGTGGCAAAAGAAGTCCTCATCCTTTGAAGCGATCCAGTCAGAGACCCATTTTTCGATATCTTCTGAAGAAGTGAACCGCTGTCCAATCAAATCGTTATTCATGCAATCGAACAAGTAGTAGTCCGAAGGAGCAACGTCAGGTGAATACGGCGGGTGGGGTAAAACTTCCTATCCGACATTTTCTAAATAGGTTTTGACCGGTTTTGCGACATGTGGGCGAGCGTTATCATGTTGAAAAATAAGTTTATCATGTCTGTTCTCCCATTCTGGTAGTTTCCTGGCCAGAGCTTGCTTCAAACGCATTAATTGTAGTTGATAACGTTCTCCATTAATAGTTACACCCGGTTGCAGCAGCTCATAGTACACCACACCTTTCATATCCCAACATATGCACAGCATAACCTTTGTACAGTGAATATCTCGTTTCGGTTGTGATGGACCTGGTTCACCTGGCTTCACCCAGGCCTTTTTTTCGTTTCGGGTTCTCGTAATGGATCCACTTCTCATCGCCAGTAACAATGCAATGCAAAAACCCCTCTCTTTTCTGTCTTTGAAGCAGCAATTCGCAAATGGTTTTTCGTCTTTCAACATCCCTGTCTTTCAATTCATGTGGAACCCAATGTGACATCTTTTGAATCATTCCCATGGCTTTGAGGCGTTTGGAAACTGTTGTTTGATCAACGCCTAATGCTTCTGCAAGTTCTTCCTGCATTTGACACGAATCCTGATCGAGCAATGCTCTCAATTCTTTGTCTTCAAATTTTTTTGGCTGTCCAGGTCGCTCTTGGTCTTCCAGGCCGAAATCACCACTTCTAAACCGTGCAAACCACTTCTGACACGTTCGCTCAGCTAGCGCATGGTCACCATACACTTCCACCAAAATACGATGACTTTCGGTAGCACTTTTCTGCATGTTAAAGTAATGAAGCAGAACACCCCGCAAAAACACTTTATCTAGCACGAACTGCACCATGTTCAGTTGACTACAACATGCTGTTGTTGACGCGTCAATCAACTGCCCTATACTATGAACGATGCACGCTGCCAGGAGTTTTCAACGCATGTGTGGCTACACGGAACTGTGGGATGATACGCTCGTTACGCCATCTCTTGTCCAGGTGCACGAATTAATTCCTAGACCAAATACAAAGATACATTCAATATTTTGTACGAACTACCATGCAAGAGACCTGGGTTCGATCCCTGGCAGGGGAGAACTGGGATTTTTTCCATCTGTTCAAGTGTCCAGAATTCAGACCTTAAATGGATATTTCAAGTGGTCGTTAATATTTTGTAACAACAGTGCCAGAAAACAAAGACTTCAACTACATGATATACTTTTGGCAACTACATGATTTACCTGATTTACGACTAACCCAGAGTTTCCCAAACTTTTTTGCAGTAAGCGCTTGGAGTAACACACTGGATGCCAAATAGTTTCATTCACAACTCCTCACGCTGCGAGGACAATTATTCAGATTTGTCCAATATGCTAGCTTTATAAACGCCGGAGATATGACAATCTTGTACATACAGGGTTTGTGTATGCACAATGAAAATTGTTGTCGACTTAACAAGTTTATTACACTAGGCCTTTATGTATATATCCACACACAGAACGAATTCACTATATCTGCAGGATCGTTGCACCCTTAGTGTTTCAAGATTTTCCCGTGGTGCCCAACTCGGAATGTAAGCCTATCTACCAGTTGCACCGTTCAGTTAGTGTGGTTAGATTCCTTTGCCTTAAGTTATAATATAAACACACATTTCAAATTCAGAAACATTTTACGTGTAAAAAGTACTAAATTAACACATATTTGAAAGAATTGGGATGGTCCGATTCTAAAACCACGTGTAGACTAACAAGTAAGTGTCATTTCAATGAAAATATTGTAACATTTTGCAGTGCCCCTGTAAGCCAGCCACAGTAGCCCAGAATATTGCAGGGCATCCTTTGGGAACCACTGGACTAACCTATATATTGTATTCTTTAAAACATTATTTGGAATGTTCTTTTGTTTTGACATGGAGTTAGAAATAACAAAATTTAAGTTGATGTCAATTCAACTTGCTGTGTTTAAAGTTATTTGTGTTGGTTGTATTGATCATTGTGTTTAAATGTGTTGGCATTTCTTTTAAAAAAAAAGTGTAAGATTACATTATTTGGGAACTACATTGCTGCAATACATGTGAGAGGTAACTATGTACGCGAGAAAGCAACACATGCAGATAACATTTAAATATCAATCTTATAGTTTTCCTGCATGCACAAAAGGTGACAAAGGAAAGTATTACAGCTCCTTGCCTATAAAATTATATGGCTGCAATGTAATCAGCAAAGTCTTATTTCACGTAAAAATGTACATGTTTTAGACATTCCAGACAAAATAAAGTTTCCGAATTCTTTGTTTTGGAGATAATGCATAAAATAGACAAAATATGCGTTAAATAGTAAATTACCATCCTATTCGTGACTCCACAACATACCAGTCACTACTGCTTGTGTTGTTTTGTCAACCATGTGGCAAGGCAATTCATGCAGAACAGCATTCCCAAGTTACCCAGCATTTGTCAGGAAACAAACATTGCAATGATGCTTTACATGTGCGTTCACAACAAGTGCTAATAGGAGCCCCAATTCCACACCTAAAATTCCATACCAAAATTCGTATAATTTTTATACAGACCATTAGATGTGTGTCAATTTGCTTTTATAATTTTATTATAGGCTGTGTTTTTTAGGGGTCTCTGGAAAACTTTGAATCTTTCATTACCAGATGGGCAACATGAAGTGTAGGAAGTTTAAGAGACAGCCTCACTGGTAATACAAGTGTCATTAATTAATTGAAGCCAAACAGGTGTTCAAGACATGAATGAGCTACTTACAATTCTCTCAAATGACATGTCCACGTGATCTCCATATGCCAGAAGGACTTCCCCCTGGATGAGGCATGCTGCAATGATACGCAAAGGCTGACTGGACTTTTCATTTACAACATGCACAGACACTTTTGGTTTTATTGGTTCCTTGCAGTGTCTGAAAGAAAATAAAATGTAGACTGCTTACTGAATCATACCACATGAATCTCGTACTCGATGACAGTGTATAAATACAGGATAACACTGGACACAACATTCAGTTTTCACTCCGGAATCCTCAAGTTTATTGCAGACTACTTAATACACAGTACATTACTATTTTAATTTATTTTACAATGATCACTTCCATCTCTCCTCATATCTACACCACCTTCACTTTCTAATTATTATTCGATGGGACTGATTAATTGGTACTCTTTACCAGTACTGACAATGACCTCCATGGCAGACTGGTTAACAGCACACTACGATGCCAGGGATCCTGGGTTCGAATCTTCCTAAGTCACCGCTAGGTGTTCTGTTGTCACCTGTATGTCTGTGTATGTGTCGTCTGCTGTTCACTGGTGTTAACTGCAGTAAGGGAAGCCAAGCATGGTGTGCCTGACCACTATCTATGTTCAGTTCATGGTTGTAGTCCATGATGGCATGTGTTTCTTTGATTTTTGTGTCTATGAGAGCGTGTGCTTTGTATTTGAAATGTACTTTTTCGATTTTATGGTTGTGGAATTTGATATGTTTTGCGAGTCCGGTGGTGGGTTGGGCCGTTTTTGCATTTGATAAGTGCTGCTGAATTCTCTCACTGATAAGCCTGATGGATTTGCCGATGTAATGAGCCTTGCACTCGCATTCAGCATCATAGACACCTGGGTTGTTAAGGGAGGAGAGAAAGTATCATTTATGTTTGTTAGTTGGTCAGCTATTTTGGAGGTTGGTTTGTGTGCTATTTGGCATACAAACATGAGTACCTGTATTATCTATTACCGCGTCTCTCATTCCCATAGTATGAATTCAAAGGATGTGTTCTTTCTTAATATCATAGGGAGCCCATATTGAACAAGTAACACAGAAACAGCACAAAAACAGGTAACAATAACAACTGTTATCACAGGAAGAATTTGCAGGTGAGTTAGAAAAGAAAGAAGTTTAACTTAGGTGCTAATCTCCAACTGCTGGAAAAGAAAATTTCAAAATGAAGCATAACTGTGTTTGGAACATAGTTTTACTGTAACTAGGGATGTGACGAAGCTGAAAATTTACCGATAATTTTTGGAACCGATACCGATGCCGATATTTAACCGATTCCGATACATAAGATTATTAAACAGAAATGGGATGTTATTTTCAGCATGACAAAAATAAATTTGCTATGTACATTTCTATTGCATATCATATTTTTAAATACATATATATTCTCAAGAGATGCGAATGTACATTTGCATCTACAAAATGTTATGTGAACCTTTAAGAAGAACATGGATTCTCAAGAGATTAAACATTAGTACACAAGCAGTTCTTTGAAATGCAAAATGAATTCCTGTGCTGCCAGATTCAACTTCAGAAACACGAGATTTGGAAGCACTTCAGGAAGTAACCTACTTCTTCTCTTATCGCAAATCTGTTCAGCAACACTGAACACTCAATCACTGAATACTGATGCAGCATGTATGCTCAAGTATTTTCTCAGGACTTGCTTCAGGTTTGAATATTCATTTTTGAATTTCCAATACAACAGCAGATCCTGGTTCAGCAATGTACCGTTTCATTTCCGATTTTAGTTAGGTTGATCCTCTGAATGAGTTTGCAATAATTTTATTACAAAAACTCTACAATAATGCCAAATCATAACCAAATTTTCAATAAATCTTACAAAACTATTTCGGCCGATTTTCATACATCTGTAACGGCTTCGGCACATGTAACTAACAATAGATTGCCAATCAATAAACTTACCCATTCAGCTGATGAGCAAATACGTGCAGCACCCCGCTCATTGATACTGCAACTGTACAGGTGGCCTGAGTGCCCTTCACCGATCCCACATCCAAGTACACCACGTTGTCCTCTGATAAGAATGACACAACAGACTTCACATGGTTCTTTGAATCACTTAGTTGCCTGGAAGCAAACATTTTTTTTTACACATTACAATAACTGAACAAATTAATGAATAAAAACTTAATAAAAGTGAACAAAAAATGTTGTATGTAGCAGTGATACATTTGTATAACCATCCAGAAAAAAATCTGAAAAATAGCTTCCAGCATCGGTCGGTCTTATGGACACCGGATAGATCAAATTTGCAGAGAAGCATGACAAACGATCACTCTTTGAGGACATGTAATGCCTGTGTACCATTTTTTTAAAAAATGCATAATTTTAGAAAATCATAATTTTCAGGTAATTTTGAAACTTGGACATGTACCACTGAACACCTAATTGTCAGATGTTGTGAACAAGTTCTTTTCATTATTACATGTGAAAATAACTTATATTAGCCAAAAGCAGTTATTCAATAGTAATAACTCTATTTATACATTCTATCCCATATTGTTGGTAGGGAAAATAAATCAACATTTTCAACTTGAATTTTTTGATAAGAGTAACAGTAGATATATTTTTTATGTAAAAAAATATGTCATACCTTCACATGTATATAAATGAACAAAAAAGACAGAACTTCTTCTGAAGGTTAAGTAATCTTTCTGCAAATGCTTTCCAATAAATGTGTTAGAAACTTTCAATTTAACAAAGGCCAGCAATTTTTAAACTGCAGTTGGCACCTGTGTCCCTTGACAATTGCATATTGACAGTTCTGCCATCTAGTGAAGAACTGGAGAAGCAAATAACTCTTTCAAGAGTGTTTAGATGTTGTTAGAGGTGCCGAATGAACAAAAGCCACACAAAACATAGAATTTTCATGCCCCAATTCATATTATATGAAGTAATAGTATGTAAATTTCTGGAACAATGTCAAAAAAAAAATACACTTACCAAGCACTAATAAGCCTGTCTTCCGATGTTGCACTGAAGAAGTATTCTTCACCATTGTGTTCAGAAGTTATAGGAATCAAGTTGCGAATGTCACTGGAGTGTCCGGTGTAGGTTCTCAGCACTTCCTTCTTCTCGATGTCCCACAGAGTGATATTCGTGCATGCTGACAGGAGTCGAGAGATGTCAACCACTGCTAATGATGTAACTTCTTGCCTACGTTCTGCTTTCCACCTGCTGAAGATTTCAGAGGAGATAACATTAACAAAACAGCAAGCAACGTGGACCATGATAAAATTCAAGTATAATTCCCAGTTTTCACAGCGAACTTTCCAAAAATTCAAGGGTACAAGCAGATGTTTTCTCTATGTCAACTGTACATATTACTGCCTCTCACCAACCACACACACCAACATATTAACAATATAAAGGATCTCTGCGATTCCAATGTATCCAAAAAATATATAATTCAATGAAACAGTATATACATTTTAAAATGTTTCATTTCAGGTGAGTTTACATTTGCCACTTCACATACCCAGACTCAAAATTCATCTACAAACACAAGTTACAAATGTTACAGGATATACTAATCTACAAAAAATTGTTGATTGTATACGAATTTCAAACTCAAATTTACCTAATCAGCTTCAAAATTTATTATCTTGCAACAATCTTCCGTCAGTCAGTCAGATTGTTCTGCGAAGGTCACTAACAAAGTAAACAAATTGAGAGGATAGTTTTATTTTTCATGCAGCTTTCCTTTCTTTCCTCCATAAATATAAAGGTTAACTGTGAAAAACGTGCCTCAGGGTAATTATAAATATGTAAAAATTTAGATTTTGATTAATAAATTTTTCATGTCTACAGAGAAAAATTGGTAACATTATAGGGATGACGGATTTCTTCAAATTTACAGGAGAAACTACTTACGGAAATAATTCTCTGTAGCGTTGTGGAAGTTCGTGAATGTAGTTTTGAACCATTTTAATGCGAATACATGTTGTTTTCTGCGAAAATCTCTGTCCGACACGCTGTTTCTGCTGCATCAATTTGCTTTCTGCTTGCCTAACCTAACTTAACCTTACGGAAAATGGTTTGTGGGGCTAACGTCAATTGTTTGTGAGGTATTAGCATAATTTTAAATCTGGGCACGAAAGTAGGTATTTTCCGGTGAACGAGGTTGCAACACTGCATAAATCGACAAAACACTCGCACAATGCACCCTGAACCAGTACGCTATCGCCCACCATAATGTGTTACAGAATCGAAATAACAAGTAACAGTAAGTACTCGTAAATGTAAGAAATAGACATTATCTTAGTTAGAAATGCATTATTTCACCTTAGGAAATGTTCTGCATTCCAAAATAGTACGTTAGCAATGTAAAAAAGTGCGAAATATATGATTTATAGGTGTCACCCCCATACTATAATAGTACCAAAAAATTCACGCAGAATTTACATATAATTCCTGGAGGCAATAATTCAAGCAGAATTCCCACCCTGGTAAGTCTCACACCACATACCATCTATCCAGAACTGAATTTTGAAAGCTTGCATGAGTTAAGATGAAAGGGAAATTCCCAAGCCCAGACCCCTCCTCATTAGTTCTAAAAAGCTGATCTCCCTAAAATTATATCTAAAAACAATAAACCATTATACATGGTGTCCTTAAAATTGTATCCACAGACCACAGAAATATATAGGGTGCATCGAAACAAACATCAATACAACTTCTCTCAAAAACATTTTTTTTGTCATTGGTGCGTCGTATCTGTTCTACAAGCATTCAACTGCCACGTGTATGCTGGATATTACTGTTCATCGCATCTGTGATGTTACTTTCTGTTGTAAAATGGTGCCAGTGTTGCAAGGAACTCACATTCTTAAGAAAAAAGGACTTAACGACTTGAGATGACCGGACCCCTCTTCGATTTTCTTCCTATTTGGCATACTCACTAATTGAGGCCTCCTAATCACGAATCTGAAGTTAAAAATTTGTCGGAAACGTCTAGAAATTGCAAAATAAGCTAAAATAAGGTGTTAGTTTTCAGAATGGAAAATGTAAATTTTCGCGAAATTTTTTGTTTCACAACCAAATATATATATTCCTGATACTACCACAACACCAAATTTTAACTATGTTTGCCTAACCTAACCACATGCCAATGGTTCAGTAAGTATGAGCAGTACTATAAAAATCTGAGAGCGGTCCGGTCGCGAAAATTGATTCACTTATTTTGCAATTTCTAGAAGTTTCCGACAAATTTTAACTTCAGATTCGTGATTAGGAGGCCTCAATTAGTGAGTATGCCAAATATGAAGAAAATCAGAGAGGGGTCCAGCCATCTCAAGTCAAAACAAAAAGACAAACTACCAAGCACATATGTGTTGTAGAACGTGGTGAGGAACGCATTCAGTTACTCAATGGGAAGCAAACCAACAATACGAAGAACGATGGAAATAGCAAATAAGGTATACAACCAGAACTGGTAGAAATTTGGGGCAAAAGGGAAAGGAACTAAACTTGCCAGAAGCATATCCAAGGGTGGAATGAGAAATTGCTGTCACATACTTTAATGTCACTATATCACGTAACATCACCTACAGAAAAATAATGTTTGGGATTTCCATATCGTCATGCAGACTCATTCCAAGGTACATATTATGCTTAATTTGAACTTATTCCACCATTACAATATTGTTTAAGTGTGCGAATGAGAATAATTTACACTTTAAATATGTATCAGGTGGAGAATTTACCCAACTTCTTCCTTGGCTCTTCCGCTAACATACACGGTCCCACTCTCCCTTTGATGTAAACAGCAACACATCCAGCTTTCTTCTTCACTGACAAGACATTTTGCAGTTCCCCTGTATGGTTCATGTTGCCAGTTGGGATGTGCATTTTCATCGTGAAGAAGAAGCGACAGTAAAGTGAAAAGCCAGAAACTAAAAGAAATAGCTCAACAGAAGGCACTGAATCAGATGGATGTGTCACTACGTGATGTTTGTGACTGAGACGACGTTGGGTAAAAAACATCTTACCAAATGTATTAGGCAACATCTATTGCAAGTCAAGTTAAAGTGCAACTTATGTTAGATGAAACAACGACGACGATACCACCAGTAACTCTTTTCAACATTTGCACACTTTGAAGCTATTAAAATAGTGAACCATATATCCTCCCTTGAATGCTTACCTCACAATTGACGATTTCTCAGCATTCCAACGAACTATGTACCTGTCCACACCAGCAAACATCTCTCCAGGAGTGTACCATGCTAAACAGTTGACAGGTTCCTCTTGCCCACCTTCCAGGTTGCCAACTACTTTTCCATCTGATTTACTGTACAATGATATTTTCCCACTCTTAGTGCCCACAGCAAGAATGTTACAATCACGGTCCAGGCTTTTCCTTTTCTTCTTGCCTGAAGAAGGCTGCAAGTACAATGAGACTTGTTAAAATGACAAATAACCTTCCTTCCTAAATAATCGCTATTAAACTGAACAATATGCAAGTATTTGCAAAGTCATCAACCACAACAAAAAATTATTAACACTAACTTATTGTACATTATTGGAAAGCTAATAACCCTTACTAAAAACAACTTGTGATTAAATTGACAATTACATCAACCAAATAAATCGTACAGTCCAAAGTTGGCAAAACAACTTTCTTACTTTTCTTAATGTGAAAAGATCAATAACATAGCTTACTATAGAAATGTATACTTGCAATGGGTAGCTTGCACATGCATACATTTATTGAAAATATTTTACACAGTGAAGTGTTAAGGCCACCTATGTTCATAACATCAGTCAGATATAAAGAAAACTATAGTGCGCTTAAGTTCTTACAAATTTATATACAGAATGTTGTTTCATCCCTATGGTAGCATTGTCAAATGGCCACCAGAGGCGCTGTATTTGCGGCAGCATCGTGATCCACATAGCATCCAAAGGCCAGACAGTTAATTGAACAAACGAGGTAAAGAAGAGTTGTGTGTGATCAACATGCCTCCGAAACTCCACCCCTTTTGGAAGGGCTACATCGTAGCCCTTTCCGACATAGGCTGCAGCTATAGCCGAATTAAAAAGCAGTGCCAAATGAAAGGTTTCAAAGTGTCTGATAAGGGAATCCATGCAGCAATCCATTGCACTGCAAATCCAACTTCAACCCATGCATTGCCAGGTGAAAACCAGCAAAAGAGACAACCTGCTCCACAATGAAGTCAGGATGTCTTTGCAAAGGTACGCCAGTGTCTCACCAAGGAAAATCCACCCACACAATGGGACATAGCCAGATGTGTACAACGGTCAACAGCAAATGTAAACCGAATCATATGCCACAATTTGGGGCTCAAAAGAACACACAAGCGGCAGGTTCAAGTTCTCAGAGCGAATCACATTTTACAATGGCAGCTGGCATGGAAACGGCTGTATGAAGGCTACCTGGCAGGCAACAAATGGTGTTATGTTATCACCTTAGATGAGGCATGGGTGTATTTGACAGAATCCAAGCAGATACGCACAATTTACTACCGCTCTATTGATGGGACGGATCATGCAAAGAAAGTTTCCCAAAAGGGTTTATGGTAGTAGTTTCTGTGCAAATGGGAAGCTTCCTATACACCATGTGTCATCGAATGTGAAGGTGAATGCAGCCTACTACATCGAGCACGTATTAGACCCCATCCACCGCCAACATGCCCCTGCTTTGTATGGCAATGACATCGACAAAATGCACATCCACCATGATAAGGCCAGCAGGCATACTGCGAGAAGAACAGTGACCTACATGTCCCGCATGGAACAGGAGACAGGTGTGAAGGCTATCCAATTTAGAGACATACCTGTCAAGTCCCCTCATGCAGCACCCATGGACTTCTGAGTGTTTGGCCTCCTGAACCGGAACATCAAAAAACGTCGTGCAACTACAGGTAGTGGTCTTTGGGAAAGTGTGCAAGGATGAGTGGGCAAAACTTGATCAGGCTGTGCTCAATAGATGTCTCCTACAATGGAAGCTCCATTGTCATGCTATTGTTCATGAACAGGGCTCTCACACAGAACATGCTCGCTGGTAGAAACGGGGTTTTACAGCCTACTAAAATGGGGACGAATTTCACTACCATAAGGATGAAACTACCTTCTGTATTATCTAGAAATCACATTAAAAAATAGCCCCTTCAACCGAAGATTATTGTAGGGATTCTAACACAGAACACCTAGGTCGATTCCTGTGGTGGGTTATCTCAGGTATTAATTCTGGTCATGACTACTTCCACCAGGTGGTCAGAATAGCAGAAAATGCTGAAGACCCAGTGGCGAAGAAATAGTACAAGATTTAATGTTTTAGCCTTATTTAGTTTCCATCACAATGGATTTCACAAAATTTTGCGGCCTCCAACTCTTTCAGCAGACGGAGAAACGGGCCTCAACCCTCACAGAAAAGCTGAGCCTTCAGTGCTTCTCGGAAAGCAACCGAAAGCAGAAAGAAACATTGCCAGCAGACCAATAACCAAGGTGTGTCTTCATAAGCATATAAAGAAGATCACAAGGATACCGATAATTATTAATCATAAAATAACTGAAAGCTATTATCATTGCTCTAATTCCATGTAGGTCACTTAAATTACAAATTATTTTGTATTTCGTGGAAAGTGGCAAGCGAGCGCTTGTTTCCAGGAAGAGAAATGTCTGCACCCTGCGTCCAGCTCGAATTAAGTCACCAGTGTTGACAGCTACAGTGTTGGCAACTGTCAAATTATTTGCATGGCAATTCAAGCGAACTGTTTTAACAAGTAATTTCAATAAATGAATAGCTTTCGGGGTGGAAAAAAGTATTGAAAAAAGAACTATCTTCTGATATTTGTAAAGTTCACAAAGTAAATTGTATACATTAACAAAGGAACATTTTATGGTACTTTATTACTTAAACATTACATACATACTCTTTCTGTTGTAATGATTCTGATTCCACAGTGTAATTCTATCTCCAAACTGATATTTCTTCTCTCCCGTGATCGACAAAATTAAGGAAATAGGTTGGTATCACTTTCTGTTGTTTCAGAGCGTTTCAAAGTGATCTTGTAGATGGGGAAAGAATTTGTGAGAAGTGTTGCTTTGAATTAATCAAAATGAATGAACATAATTTGGGAACAGTTGAACTGCGAACTGCGGGTGTGTTTCTGTTTGTTTGAGTTAAGTTATTAAGTTCACTTTTTGCACAAATAGGTTAATCAGAACTGGACCTGTAGTTTAATGTGGGATCCGAACAACCGTGGAATGTGCCTCAACTGGGTATTGAACCTGGGACCCCTCGACTACAAAGCGAACCAATACGCCATCGGGGGAAGCATTATGGGCATGGACGTCCAGAAAGGGGGGGGGGACCAGCCCCCACCATGGAAAATGAATGTCTACCTAAAAAGTATATAATTCACAAAAAAATGCATTTGTCACAGTAATTTATGTTAATTATTATAAGTGCATTGAAGGAACTTGATAATTTCACACTGAAACAAGTGTTTTTTGAGAGGGCATCACTATAATGGGGAAAAACATAAACCCTTTGACCCTCCTGGAAAAAAAAAATACCTTGCTTGCCCCTCACTGAAAAAAATCCTGCGGACGGCCATGCTTAAGAGTGTATGTATTATTTAGCAATTGAAATCTGCTTCGTTTAGCTCGAGAGAGAAAAGTGTGAAAATGAAAATCATGGAAGCGAGGCGACCAACATCCATCCGATTTACCTGACTTGAAACAAGTTATCTCAAGGAGGGTTTGTACGACACTCACAGGAGTTTGTAATTTATTGTCGTGAGTACACCGTCCATGCCTGTTTTTCTGTGCTTGGATGCAGGTTTTAACGTTTATGTCCTCTGTGTCAGAGGCGACAACTTAATATGAATTGGAAAGGAGGGGGGGGGAAATTTGAATCAACAATTACATATATATATATATATATATATATATATATAAAATCTGTCTATATAATCGCTTGGTTCCTCCGTCAGTCCACGCTTCGCTACCATAGAAATCAAACTATCAGGCACTGGGAGTATTTTTAATGCTAACAGCCCTACACCTGACATGCCTAACAAAAGAATTTAGCGAATTAATACCACTTGGTACCTACAACACGTGACATATTAGCAGCAGTAGTCCATATCAGAATATCCTGCTGTCTCTTATGAATCGCATGGTGTCAGAAAGAAAAAAGTACTTGTCACCCGCACAAAAATAAATGCACCCCAATGTAAACTACATGCCAATAACTAAATAATGTATGCATCCATGCAACAGGTCAGGTCACGAATCATGAACATGTGCAGTTTAAAACCTGGTGAAAATACCTCAACACAGTCATGTCCATGCATAGAACACCTCTAGGGCTATGCAGTGTCATGCCGTTGGGTAACTGGATTGGTTTTATACAATTCTTGTAAATTGGATCGAACAGTATATTATTTTGAACACCTCAATTTGACAGCCTATTAACAAACAAAACACATTAGAAAATAGTGCTACATTTTTTAACACTAAGATGAAATACCCTCAATGATGGATCAAACTGTAGATACATTTTAATATACAAGGAGCCCAAAATAAATTCCGCATTAAGGTAATGTTGTTTACAGCATTCGTAACTTACACGCCAGTCTCTTATCTTTGTGTAAATATTTTTTTTGTATGTACGATGATAGACGCAGATTTTATTATGTACTACAACTATTGCATCCAAACTAAATCTGCCGCATTATGCGAACAGGGCAATATTTATAACCACAGATTGGTTTCGAATGGTATGGGCACGTACTTTTTACCATGCGGTATCACGACATTACTTACATATTTTTTTACACTTTCCCATTTTAAACATGTACATGATGTAAAGGAAGGACCGTTTTGTGTTTGTAGTAAAGTGCCAGTCTTCGTTTCCCATATTTGAAGTTTTCCACTTTTCTGACATGAAGCAAAATAATTTCCGCACGTAGAAAAATCACACACACCGTCCATCACGCAGTTAAGAACTGTCTATGGCACAGATTACTACTTGTGTCAACCATTGAAGAAATTCCTTCTCTTTCCACTACTGCTACCTAAAGATTTCCCTCTCACAGATGACAAATGTCCCTCTCCTTCAGATAAATTCCCTCAGTTCAGGAATTCACTACATTTTCTGGAACAAAAAAAAATAATTAAAAACTAACATTTCCAAAATAATTTGTACACTTATGGTAGAGAGAGACAGCTTCTAGAATTATGTACTTTTGATTAAGCTCGAATCTATGTATAGGTAGGCTCGAACTAAGCCATGATTCCGACTTTTCGGAAGTCCGAATGCTCGGGAAATAACATTTGATTGGCGTATTTAGCGTGAGGGGCACTGGAGCACATGCCCTTCTCAAAGGGAATAATTTCACACAACTATAAAAAATGTTCGAGCCGTATTTTTCCGGATTGTAATAAGAATAAAACCAAGTAACACAAGCACGTCTATTGGGACTAGATTTACTAGACTCTTAAATAAGTCTACAACGGAAATCTAAATCTGAGATTCGTTGGTTTTACAACTGTGGTTACAAGGCTGATGGAGCATTCCAGAATCATTTTCATTACTATCCTCTAGTAAAGCTTGGATATGTACTAAAATGTACGTGAATTAAATCTCGATTGCTTCTCGCAGGTGCCTGCAGTCTCGTATCACTCCTTGCTTTCGTTTTGAAGCCAGTGGGCGGAGCTTAAGTTTGTCTGTGTAAGATGGCCGCATCTACTTCAACCAATGTCTTCAACAGACAGAAGAACATTGCATCGGCTGCTGCAAGCGCACGCGGTTGGAAGGATCATGGAAGTAGGCTCCAACTACAACGCAAACTCGAGGTTTACTTTACACTTAAATACTACAAAACAAACTATAACTATCTTTATTTGCATATGGAATATTATTCCTTCAGGTTTCCTGTCGCTTCTGTTAGTACAGCCGTGTGTTGAGCAGGCACCATTGCTTCCTAAATCTTATTCAAAAGTACACAAATTTACTTGCTTTCTTACGGTGTCTTCGAATGTTTTGGTCTGACTTCTCCGGTTCTGTCACGTGACCCGGCCTCAGAAATAGCGTAAAGGGGTTACTCCTCTCATATTCTTACCTTCATGGCTTCTCGCGCCGTCATCGGGAAACGACTAAACTACAAATAATAACCGTCCACTGGGGAAAAATTGGAAGCGTACAAGTTAAGGTCGGCCTAAATTAAATGTCGGTTGCTCCTTGCGCCAACATCGGGAAAGGACTGAACTACGAATTATTACATTCAACGTGGGAAATATTGCATTGTGATTGCATACTTCAATGCCGGTTGCTTCTGGCGCCATAATCGGAAGGCGATTGAACTACGTAGGGATGCCCATCCCCCCCCCCCCCCAAGACCTTGGACGGACCCCTTAAAATTCGTTCAACATAATCCCTTCCAAATTATTCTCATAAATATATTGCAACTAATTTGAATTTGAATGCAATAGCCTCTCAAGTGGTCGACAGTTATACGTATCTTAAAATGTCTTAAATATTCTACAGGCAGAAAGTTAGAACATTGATAGTTACATATTTAATTTGAAACGCCAGAAAATATGACTACCATGTTCAAGGTCCCGGGTTCGATCCCCGGCCGGTTCAAATCCGGGAACTTTTCTAACGTTGGAAGCGGCCCCGGCGCCCACCCAGCGTCGAATGACATGGGTACCTGGAGGAAACCCTGGGGGGTAAAGGCGGTCAGGGGCGTGATGCTGATCACATCACACCCACTCATGACCGGATTAAGAAAGTGTGGGGCGTTACCCCCACACCCCCTATACGCTTTCATGGCGTGGTGCTAAGCACAGGGGAGCACTTTACTTTTACTTTTAGAAAATAAATTATGTATAAACAGTGTTTGAGGAAGGGGGATAATTTTTTAAAAACCCACAACTTAACGAAAAAATAGAATAATCTAGCTGGACACAACAAATATTCGCCTTCCGTTATCTTAAACAAAATTGGTTTGTTCATGTCTGATTCAATCAATTCGAATGGAGCCGTAGATCACGAAAATAGAATTTAGTGCCCCCTTCAACGAATTTGTCTCCTATGCTTAGAGTACTGTAAATATTGTTATTTTAGCAATTCATAGTCACAATTTCCTAGATTTTATCTCAAGTCCAAAATTCACTTCCAGTGATAAGTTAGAAATGCGTATTACGTACCAGTGGCGGCGATTAGGGGGTGAGGGGCAGTTGCCCCGCATTTTTCGCCACTTTTTCCCCCGCACTATGCTAAACCTTATCTACAAAGGGAAATATACTGTCTTTGCCCCCCCCCCCAGTTTTGGCACCTTTCCCCGCCGGTTTTGATACCCAATCGCCGCCACTGTGTGTTTCTATACTACAATTATTACAACACGGGGATTAGACAGTACAGAAATATTAATAATAGAACAACATCGTTAAAATGATACACCTGCAGGAATAAATCGCACGAGACAAGTCCGGTGAATAGACTGGGTGGGAAATAAATTCGTGGTAAAATTCATGCAATTCTGCCGTTGCCACGCTCATTTGTTGGATGTCCCGTTTTCCTGTTCAAAATTAGTCTCGTGCTGTTGCAAAAGTGATCAATTCAGATAACTATCAAACGTGATGAATTTCATGTCGCATCTGGCTGAAACTTCGTCACAAGATATTTGAAGAATATCACTTGCCAACAGTGATATCATCTCATAAATTGCAGCACATATCTCCTGAAAATGTACCAAAGTATTCAATCAACCCTCGTATGAAAACAGTAAGCAGTAGCGAAGCGTAGTCTTACGAAGGAGGCAAGCAATGTTTCAGTACAACAAAACATGTAGTACAACGACATGCCGAGGGGAGAGATTCAAGGTTTATAGCCTCATTTACCCAGTCGCTGGATTTGTCAAAATATCGTAATAAAGTGACTGTACTAAAAATAAACCATATAATCCGCAAACGTCACATTTACTTTTTTAAAAAAATCCAGGTAACGTTATTCATATGATATTAAACGTTTTGCATATGCGAACTTTCCGCATACGACTAAAGGGAGACGGAATTTCTTACTTACTTATTAGTACCTTTATTTGTGCATTATTATTTAATATGGTCAAACGGTGACCAAACCGATTTAGATAAAAAAAATGGGAATCATTTGTTTATTTTACGCTGCATGATGTAATTTAGTATTTTTGGGCACCCTAAAAACCGCATTGGAGTAACTTAAACACTAAATAAAAAGTTAAACACAAACAATAAAAAATTCATTTCAAAGCAAAGAAACACATGCATAGACGATGTACTCACCACAATAAATTTCAAACTCTTGGTGTTGGTCGACCCCCTTCCACGATTTTCATTTTAACACTTATCTCTCTCGAGCTAAACGAAGCAATTTTCAATTGCTCAATAATACACCCGCACTTCACATCAACCGTTCCTAAATACGCGTTCATTCCGAAAAATTCACAGCACAAAACACGAAGCAACAAACACTCACACTATTCCACGCGCTTTCCACAACTGCAAATGCAAGCATCCACACAAGATCACTTTGAAAATCTCTGAAACAACAGAAAGTGATACCAACCTATTTCCTTAATTTTATCCGTCACAAAGGAAAGATATATCAGTTTGGAGATAAAAATTACGCGGAGGAATCAGAATCATTTCAGCAGAACGAGTATGTACATTAATATTTAAGTAATAAAGTGTCATTCAATGGCGTGCCCGGGGCGAAGGGGGGGGGGGTGGATGGTAGACATAACCCCATTTTGGCCCAGTATATCTAAGAAAAAACGTCAAAGGAAGGAAAAGATGACAAAATGGGGACCGTAAAAAGACCCTGGGAACACCACTTGCGTCATAATAATAGAACTTAAAACATATTCGGGCCTCCCCGATGGCGCAGTGGTAGTGTCGTCGCCTTGTAATCAAGGGGTTCCGGGTTCGATACCCGGTGGAGGCACAAGTGTTTCAGATCCCATTTTAAACTGTAGGTCCAGTCCCGATTAGCCTTACTGTGCATAAAGTGGACTTAAAACAACAAATCAATCAATCAATCATTAAAACATATTCTTGTGCTCATAATATGCAGAATGTATACGATTTACTTCTATGCCATGTACAAATATCAGTAGATAGTTCATTCTCAGATAGCTTTATTTTCACCCCAAGTTTTATTCAAAAGCAGTCAATTTATTGATTGTAAAATTTGTGAAAGAGCTCACTTGAATTACTGCGTAAATAATTTGGCAGTTGCAAACACTGGTAGCGGTCAACACTTCTGGCGTAATTTGAGCTGGACCGACCAGGAAGCAGGGTGCAGGACCAAGGTCCGTCCAATCTTCCCTCCCTCCCTGAGAAAACTCTTCACGGGGGTGCAGAAATTCCACTGCCCCAACTCCCAATGTCAACTTTTTTTACGCGTTTTACATTTCGCGAAATCTAAAATAATTTGTAATATAATATGATATATATGGAATTTAGAACAGTGATAATAACTTCTTTTAGTTATTTTATGACTAACAATTATTATTATATTTGCGATCTTGTTTACGTGTTCATGAAGACAAATATTCGTTACTAGTTTTTGCTGGCAACGTACCCATAGATGAATCCTTCTGCTTTCGGTTGAACTCGGCTATTTTCGGGAATCACGCAAGCTCGGAAAGCACAGCTTTTTGTAGAAGCTTTGTGGACGGGTTCCACCAGAATTTCACGCTTCGCCATGTGACTCCTTCGGAGGCCTTATTTTCCCGCAGAACGGCTGCAAGCATTGAGGCTGGTGCTTGCTACAGAGCTGCTGGGGAAGTTTGCGGCCGCATTTTTTCGCGAAATCGAGTGCGATGGAAACTAAATACGGTTAGAACATTAAGTACATTAAATGATATTCGAATTATGCAAGCAGTGCTTGCATTGCTTGTACTATATCTTCGCCTCTGACAGTAAGGAATTATATTTTGAAACTGACAGTATTAATCTACACCAAGAATATTGTAGAGCCCAACACATATATTTCTGCCGTGCGATGCGCGTCACAACTCAAGAAGCAGTGTTGCTAATCAAGCAGATAGAAAAATCGCTGCAGTGCGCCGATGCACAGCTGTTACATACAACAAGAAAATTAGAGAATTCAGGTCTATCTAACGTTGAGTTTTAAACGTCATGCATTATACCAGGATTAGGATTAATATGTACTAGTAGAATTTGAATTAAGAAAAAAGAAAAAGAAAGAAAGAACAAACAATAGACCCTTTAATTGACATTAATGGCTTTTTTATTCCTTATCGAGGGGTGACGCTATTGTTAGTTAATCAAGCGCCACGTGTCGGGGGTGGAGGAGGAGATGAGTCATTGATGACTCATGCACACGTGTGAGTTTGGAATTAATGGTTTTCCATTAGTGCACAAAAGATACTATTATGTATCCTTTTTTTTACCGGAAACTAACCCTATTGTTGTACGTTATATATGCGTTACAGCCGGATAAGAGTCATGGGTGCCTCATGCACACGTGGGAGTTTGGAAATAATGGTTTTCCATTAATGTACAAAATACACTATTATGGAGTCTGTTTTTACGCCAACCTAACACTATTGTTGTACAGTCACGGACAGTTCTGGCTTGTAATGACCTTATTGAAGAAGCACTGAAGCAAGCCATCCATGTCTGACCACCAAGCGCCTTGTGACTAGACAACCCAACCAGCATTGAAATTCTGCGGCTTGTATACCAGTCACGGGTATACATCTCTGTAAATTGAGTAGTGATGCCAAAGAGAAATACGAGATGAAGATTGTCGATCGTAATGTCTCGTGTTCTCGACATGGAAAAATAATCGGTCCACGTTACGTTCCATTATTTAATGTTGTTTGGGAACGAACCTGACGGACTGGGTTTATATTTTCACTCCTTGCATTACAGTAAATTACATATTTTACAATTACATTAATGCTTTGAACGAGAATAATGCCCAGAAAAACATCGAACACACGTTCACACCATTCTTCTCACACACATGCACGTGAAAACAAACACACAAAGCTAAGTTTTAACTTCCAAGTGAATGTCCAAATAACAGTAAATGGAGAAGCACGATGTGCGAAACATGGGATTTTTCACAGAAAGAATGCGTCTATTTGTGACATACGTGGTTTCTATTAATAGACAATGAAACAATTATGAGACAAATTAAACTGCATTTTCATCTTCAGGTGCTGAGGAAGAAAACAGACCGACTGGAAAAAAGAAAGCATGGTGCTATTGATAGAGTGTTGGTTAGCGTACAGAGCTTTCATCAGTGAGGTCTAGGTTCGATTCCCACCAAGGACAATTTTTTTATTCTTTTCTATTAGTGAAGAAGTATGTAATATTGTTTTCTAGGCATTTTGACGAAAGGATACTCATCAAATTTGTTCGTTTAATCTGTATTTTCATTCTTCTAATAAGTTCTCTATCGCAATGGGATATAGAGATTCTCTATCTAGGCGATGGATGTCTTCTCAATGGTTACGTAGCTGCGATTCTCCAGTCCCTTACACTCACTTGTCTTATTTATTTACTTCATTTCATAACTAACGAAAACACACAGATATAGTTAGAACAAGAAACACACCTCGCGTCGAAGGTTCCAGACTCGAGTACTGGCTTTTTTTTGCGAGGGTGATTATTCTTGTGTGTCTGTTTATCATCTTTGTCAAAAAAATATTCCTCATTATTGCTGTGATTAACCTATGGAGAGACCAAAGCGACTGAAATAACAAAAGTACAGAAAATGCAAGACACATCTGCCTAGGCATGTTATACCTTGGGAATTAGCAATCTGAAAATTAACTTGCGTTTCAGTCGACTACTTGCGATAGAGTTTCGTGTTGTCTCGTTTGGAGTGTTGGTTATCGTGTCGGACTAGCATGCGGGCAACCCGAGTTCGAGCCCAGCGGAAGGATTTTTTTTTTTTTTTTGTCTAATTTCATCAACCTTATTTATAAAACTGAGGTTTCTGCAAAACCTTTTGAATTGCATGCCACTTCGTATGTTGGTAATTTGAAAGCAGCAAAGATGAAAATTTGATGTTCCGAAGCGACGATGTATTTGTGTATGTGTTGAAAAAACGCAGTTATTTATTAGCGAAAAACATGCAGCCACGTGATCATTGAGAACGCTTCCTAGTTGTCAGTGCTAATATGGCAGTAGCTACAGTCTGTCAACACACACCAACTTTCACGTTTCCCGTAAAATGATTACCTTTCCACGTTTCAAAATCATGAGTGCTGTCTAAAGCAATACTTTGATACTTGCGTTTGCATGTTCGAATCTAAAGTAATACGAAACTTTTTTCCCAACAAATGACATTGAAACCATTAATAACTGTTTGCAATGTGATACTCATATGATATATGGAAAGAATAAAAATGGAGAATTTCGCTTAATACAACTTATAAATAGGGAGCGGAAGTTGATGAAATGTCATCTTTTTTCTGACATCTCGGACACGATGCCCATTAAATATACACAATATTACACTTCATCTAGAACCCAAAAAAGGTAATTTTAAAGTGCATTATTTTGCATTTGTTGCCATTTGTCAGGTTTTAGGTCATTTTCCCGGATTTTCGGCATTTACCCGTCATTTTTTGCAATATTCGGTATATTGTTTCATCATATTTTGTCACTTCTTTAATTTTTGTAATATTCTTGAATCTTTTCACCAAGGTATATATATATCTCGCAGGATTGCAATTTACGAGCAAAAGAAATGCTGAACTGGTGACAGTCTTTGTTTTGTCGGGGGAAACCACCAGGTGCCCGTCTGGGGCAAACTCAGATTAAGATCAGATAAGGAGAGGCTTGAAATACCATAGCTAGACCCCGTTTGCACTGAAAATCCTCATTTCATATTTTAATTGAATGTGCATGTGCTATCATTTGGTGCCCTTTTTTTGACAGCAAGATTGCATTTTGTTTAATTTCATTTTCATTTCAATTTTTAAACTGAAACTAACAAATTTAATGGTAATTTTTTGCATTTTACGTCATTCTTTCCCCATTTTTTAGGATATTCTATAGGTCATATACCTATATTTTTTAGGTC
Organism: Lepisma saccharinum; assembly: GCF_977018435.1. Classification (NCBI taxonomy): domain Eukaryota; kingdom Metazoa; phylum Arthropoda; class Insecta; order Zygentoma; family Lepismatidae; genus Lepisma; species Lepisma saccharinum. The sequence goes on from NC_139253.1 coordinate 9,204,372, forward strand.
ATCAACTTCCGCTCCCTACTTATAAATATATTAAATTATGTGGATACCTGATGTGAAACGTACGATGCACGATCAGAGAGCCTGAATGTTGCATTGAAAACTGCAGAGAACAATGACTGACTTATGAACAGTGAAAGGTTTTTCCATGCTCCAATGAGATTTTATTTATAACTATAAATAAACAAGGGAGAAGGACACAGGTTGGTATGATGAACTAAATTGTAATCTAAAAGTTTTAATTGATCACGTGGCACTCGTGGGAACTTGAAGTTAATGCGTTTTCAGGACACGTTTTTCGCTATTCTAATCAAATTTTTGGCTATTTATGCGTGGTTTGCAGACGCCGTTGACGTCACGAGAGGCCATTTTGGCGTCGGTGGTGAGTCATATTTGGTATAATTGAGGAGCTCGAAGGGTCCTGGGTAGAGGCTAGAAAATATTAACCAATGAGAGAAGGTTTTTAATAAATGAATCAACCAATCGGAGAAGAGCAATGAAAAATAATATTCATATTGACGGGCCTTTTGTCTAAGAATCTATAAATAACGAACGGAAGACGAAGCCGTCCAAGAGAGTTCTCAAGTGTTTGGCTTGAAAGACGTGCTGAGTTTTAGCGTGACTGAGTTGTTACAGTGCAACTAAAGGCTTTTTTAACTTGGTAAGTATCTTTTTCGCGTACTATTCTTTATTTCAAGTTGTTTTTTTAGCTGCCATGGAAACAAAGTTTAAGCGTTTTACATTATTTTTGAAAATATTATACAAAGAATACTCGAAAATAACACTAACAATATGTATTGTTATTGTTCCAGGTTCTGTCACTTTCTCTCTCTGAATTCTACGTACGAACGAAGAATGGCTTCTAGCTCCAGGTCCAACATCAGTGCGGTGAGTACGGCCGAATCCATTTTAACCCATACGTATTATTAGAATATTTGAAGACTAAAATTGGTAAACGCTATAAGTGCCACAAGAATTCAAACACCGTTTTCCACGTTAAACTGTGAAATGTGCCATGCTTGATAATGTGGTAAACGTAAAAAGTGGCTGGTAGCCCTCTAAGTAGTTCAAAGGGCATGTAAAAAGGCACTAGTGTGAACGTTCGTACGGGCTGATGTGCTGAACGATGCGATTTCCCAACACTCTCGCTTTTGGCACTTACAACGTTTACCACTTTTAGTCCTCAATTAAATCAAGAAGACTTAGGTGGGCAGTTTGCAGCCATAAACCTTCGGGTTTAGAAATGCTAGAAAGTGAGTAAGTTACTGAAGCTGAGTACCTTTCTGCCTTCAAGATCTGATGAATTAAGAACTTGCAAGTAAAGAAAGCACCTGTTGCTGACATGTTATGAACTAGATGAGTTGATAGCAATGAGTGGATACCCAAACTTCAACCCATTCACGTGATGTAACAGCACTGCTGTTTTTGTTTCTTAAGTATTCTAAAAGTATTCGGTTTGTTAATTTGTTAAGTCGTAATAATGTGACATGGGTTTGACGTCACTCAAAAAACCGCAAATCTTCTGATAACACTACAGTTCCAACTTTTGCATATTGATATTGAATATACGTACTGTACATATACATGTATTCAAAATATCGAACTGGATTCAGTGGTTCCCGGGTAGCCACAACTATATGAAGACGATAAGAGAGTCATCATGTTGGGAGGCTCCACCTTGAAATGACTGCCTTAAAATGCATGTCGGTGTTCTTACTGGAGGAGCCTAGATATAAACTATGGAGCAAAGCAAAATTCGTTCTTATTTGGTAGAAGGGATTCATTTAGTAAAGCTTGACATGTGAGGAAAACAGCACATGCCCATCAGACTACAACGTATGTACGTACTCTACAAACTGCATAAGGATGTACGTATACCTTGTCAATTGTAACACAGAACCTGACTCAAGATATCTAAATTTGGAAGACTAGTCCTTGCAAGGAACTAAAAAAGCCCAAAACTCTCAGTGTAACAACTTAAATTGAGAGAGAACTTCACATTGTTCACCTTGGAAAGAGCCTTCATGAAATAAGATTCTTCTTATACATCAAAACATTGTGCAATCTGCAGTGGCTTTCTCACGCTCAAGACCAAGAACGAAAGTGTAGTAAGTCTCTGTCCAAGAGGGGCTCGAACAATGAAATTTTGCGAGGAAACGGGATTGCGTGGACAGGCAAGAGAGATTGCCAGTTGCTTCCATCAGCTTGTACTGCTTTGCTCGCTTTCTCCCCTTCTCTTCAGTTATGCGCGGCTATACCTTGCATATTACATAATCATGAACATATTAACAAATAGCATAAAAAGCGAGAAATCGATGCTTTACGTGCGGCAGACGTAGCTGTCAGGACCAGTCGGTCACCTTACCCCTCTCCCATGGGCGTATACATAGCTCACCTAAGGGGGGGGGGTAAACTTTTGGTTCAATTAGGCTTCCTATATTTCATAAGTGGAAATCTGGGACACTACTGACCGGTAGCTTGTTAGGGAGCGAGGGGGGGGGGGCTGGACCCGATAAAGTTGTATGTATGTACGTACAACATAATTGTCATTTACATCACACATTGTGTGAGAACTATATTTGCAAACTACGGATTGAACACATAGGCACCCAAGCACTGACTCTTTATAGTAAGCAGGTTACTATACAATGGAAGGGAATCGTAACTGAAATTCATCACTGCCAGCAGACGGCAGACGCCATCGTGAAGTCAAAGATGTTTGCAGTACCGTCTGTATCTCGTTAACTCCTGTATTCTGGAGAGGGAGTGTTCAATGTAGAGTTAGATTGTTTTGTAAAATGAGCATTTTAAAATTACGTCCACACATTTAAATATTACAAAAGTTCAGGAAAGTATAGTCTTAATCATTTCTTCTTTCCGATTTGTGCATCCCGCAGAAACTATTCGGAACACAGTTACAAATGATAGCATTCCGGGATTGTCTCTGAAAATTCGGGACGTATAAGCACCCCCAAGGTAAGGTATGATCTGGCTATCAAAATCCTCTCTGCCACCACATGAAAGGTCACACATTTATAAAATTAAGTCTATCTACGAACTTCTAACTTTTCTACATAAAATGAGCAACTTATTGGAATAAGTTGTTGCAATTTTTCAATGTGTTGACTGTGTTCAGAGAAGCTTGGCTTTATTTCTACTACAAAATGGTCAAAAAATGGTCAACAGTAAAGTCTCTACTATTGGTGTATACGATTTCACAAGTCACCCTACTGAGTATTGATACTTTTCTGTCCATTTTGTCAAACAACTTGAGAACGTTACAGAACTTCCCTAGCTATCTTGCACTGCATTTTTTACAAACCAAATTACTTTGAGAAGATTGATTGATTTATTTGCATTATTTTACTTCGCTTTTTGTGCTATTTTCCGAAGATCGGGATGAGTGATGACATGATGAAATTGATGAATGGACACCCACAAACGCCCATGCCCATTCCAGGTTTCGAACCCGGACCCACGATGTGCTAACCACGAGGGCTGCTCCTTTGAGAAGACTCGAGAGGAAAAGATTATAACTGATTTGCCAGTCTCAATATCGGAGAAATTCCACAGAAATGGGCAATAGCCAGGGTTAAAATATGTGCTGGTTAAAATATGTGCTGAACAATGTACAAAAATTGCTTTTGGACACTTCTCTCAAATTATCTATCTCACCCTCTTAATTCTACCACCCTTTACATCAGCACCATCAATTTCTTCACCAACTATTTTTTTTTCTAAATGCACATCCACTCAACTCAGAGAGAGTAGAAGTACTAATCGCTGAAGCTAACCGAGATGCAGTTACAATCTCCAATAGGGACAAATTTCCTAGTCCGATCTAGAGTTTGGAAAATGGTTTATCGACTTTCGGGATTATCAAACAGTTGAGATATTTCAAATTATCAAAAAATTAGAACCTGAAGAATGCTTAAATCTTGAATGGTAGTGTTGCCCACGAGACGAGACTTTGGCCTGTCTCGTCTCGTGGAAATGCTGTGAAATGCTGTCTCGTCTCGAAAATATTCGTTTGTCTCGGGACACATGATCAATCTCGTCTCGTCTCGAATTTTTAAATGCCTGTCCCGTCTCGTCCCGTGGGCAACACTATTGAATGGTAATAAAGCATATCGGGAACTTCTAATGAAATTATAACGTTCGCGCTATAAGTTCACAAGCAGCTGCTTCGGGCCTCTCCGATAGTCGCTGGATGCACATAGTGGTTCGGATTCCACTTTAAACTGTAGGTCCAGTCCAGATTAGCCTTACAGTGCAAAAAGTGGACTTAAAACACCAAATTAATCAATCAATAATTAAACAAGCAGCTGCTTCGGGCAGAAATTACATGTGGCATTATAGAATTTGTGAAATGTCAGGAGTTTTCTGAGCATTTTGCAGAGAAATTCCGAAACTATCAGGAAATTGCAGACATTTGCTTTGCAGTCCAATCTAGTGTGTGGAATTAATTTCTTTCCCATCCGTATTCCGTTGTATACGCTTGTAATTTATGAGAACAAAATAAGTCTGAAGAAATTTTTACGAACAAGTCTCTGCGCATAGCGGATAAAACAGGTAATCTGGTAATTTTACTGAACCAAAGGAGGGGTTTAGACCCGTTGACCCCCCTTAAATACGCCCATGCCCTCTCCTTTTAAACAGGCAAGATGCCCATTTCATAGCCGCGGTGGTCTGATAGCCACGCGGGAGAGCCGGCCCCGATTCCCGGGGTAGGTGATTTAAGGTCGGAATTTTTCCGGTATTATCCCAGCAGAAAGCGGCTCTGGTGCTCACCCAGATTCAAATCAGTGGGTAATGGGAGCAATACGGGAAGGGGGGGGGAGGTAAAGGCGGCCGGAGCGTGGTGCTGATCACATCACCTCGAAAAATATCCGAGATCGAGAATATGTGGGGCCCAACCCCCACACCCCCTAAATGTGCCTTTGTGGCACGGTGCAATATGAACGCAGATCTTTACCTTACCTGTACCTGTGATGCAGATTTCAATTTGATATTTTTTGGCTCTATCAAAAATTGACCGTCCCATCTCCAAATGCAAAACATCCTCGCTCTCCCTATCGTCTGTCTTAGCACTCAGTTTTTACTTGTAGTCCAATTTAGTACAATTTAGCTGAATTTCGCAGTGCAAATAGCACTTTACCTTATGTGAAGTTTTGTAACCCGAGGAAGTACCACCGGACAAAGAATGGTCGCTTGGTTTAGTAGCAAGCTGGTGTAATCTTTCGTTGCTATTTTATTCGTGTTTATGATCATATATTTTACATAAGAATCATATATTTGTGCCTGAATGACGATAATAATGTCTCACTTCCCGGTAAACAGATTCGAAACACTACCTCCGAATGCCATGAAATGAATGAAATTAAAATGCAGAAAAGTCTAATCCAAACCACAGAATGATAGATTCTTCTTAACTATAACATACACACAGCAGAAAATATGCGAAACAAAGGGCGTAATAATTCGCAAAAAAAAAAAAAGTTGTTGCCAAAAGAAAAAAAAAGTCAATATTTTTCACGTCCTCAACATTACATTCAATTGTTTGTAAAGTTGTTATTGGTAAAAATGGGAGTTCAGCCATCTTAGAAATGGTTATTGTAAGTTTAGTATTAAATCGTTATTTTGTATCCTCGTTTCTATCTTTATACTGTGAAGTACCTACGTGTGCGAATCAATTAACCTCTGCGTGTGAATACACGACAATCACCTACGCTTCTTCTGAAGTTCTTTTACCCACCGCTCCCCAACTTCTTTTCCACCGGGAGGAGAAGACGGTCACTCTGTTTCCCTGTAATCTTACACATAGGAAATACACGAAAGAAGGATCGGAATATTTGAGCAAAACATACACTAACAAAAAAGGACAATATTTCTTTAGTTATCCAATATATATATATATATATATATATATATATATATATATATATATATATATATATATATATATATATATGCTTCATGGGAAACCCTTTGCCACGCACCGCACATACATACACACACACAAATATATGTATATAAATAATGGGCAAAGGGTCGGCACAAAGGATATGTAAATTATCTGCTGTTATCTATACGTAAAAAGCATTACCACATATAAGGGTACACTTATCTGTGGTATTACGTATCTTCAGGAGAGATCAGCCCGCCCCTCTTCAATCCACTCTTGCCCAGAAATGGTAGTATTGCGACCGAAGCGAGCAAGAAAATGATTAGGGTATTTTTTTCGAACATGGCAATAATACTAATTTAATAAGGGGTCAATATTTTCACAGGGCGCCGCGACGTTTACTCCCATCCAACTTTTTATATATTTTTGCTCGTTCTTTACCCACTTTGCCTCGGTGCTTGTGGGGGCCTCCTTGACTTCCACCGTAGCTGCTGCTGTGTCTAACCATCACTCATCCTCATTAACCAAAGTGGTAGAAAAAACATGAAAACTAACAATAATACATATCCCCTAGATTTTTTATTTAACAGTGGGTGCTATTTTTTCTTCACTACTTTTTCATGTATCCGATATTTCTTTTAGGAAAGAAGGAACAAAGGCGGATGGTTATGACTAAAATTCATTTGATACCCTACGACTCCCAAATGATCTAGAAAATGTCAGCCTAAATAATGATCAGCATTCGAATTTTATGCCAAAGCGATAAAAATGTTGTTCCCGCCGTTATCCCCTTCCTCCCCTTCCGGACGCTGTGGCCGTCATAAAATCATTCCGTAAATATTTGATATCATCTATTGAAGAAATAGGCTCACACACTAAGGGCGTCCTCAGAGGGGGGAACAGGGAGGGGTACTTGTAACCCCCCCACACCAGATATCCGGAAGGTCTTCATATAATTCAAATTTTGAAATTGTAGCGTAAAGGCATGGACGAAGGGTGCCGTGGAAGTCTGCAGATTAAGATCCTATACAAACTATTCTAAAATGGGATAAACATCATGTTTATATCTTATATGTGATCATAAGAAATAAGTGTTTTGAGGAAGATTGAAAAAATAGAAACGAAAAAAGCGGTAGAGAATGAAAGGAAGAGAAATAAAGAAGCCACGTATAGGTTAACAAAAAGCGAAAGAGAGAGTGGAAGAGAGAGAGAAGAGAGAGAGAGAGAAGAAAATAGAGAAGCGAGAGTGGAAAAACGAGAGTGGAAGAGAGAGAGAGAGAGAGAGAGAGAGAGAGAGAGAGATATATCGAGAAGAGAGAAAGATATACCGAGAAGAGAGAGAGAAAGAAATAGAGAAGCGAGAGTGGAAAAACGAGAGTGGAAGAGAGAGAGAGAGAGAGAGAGAGAGAGAGAGAGAGAGAGAGAGAGAGAGAGTAGCGAAGGAGATACAGAAAGAAAGTGAAGCGAGAGAAAAAGGGATAGTAATTGAGAAGTCAGAGAGTAGTGCGAAACAAAGAAAACTAAAAAACTAGAGAAGAGAAACAGGCAAAAATAGAGGGGGAGAGAGAAAGAGAAATGCACAAAGTAAGAGATAGAACGAAGATAAATAGAGAGATAGAATAAAGAAGAAACGACAGAAAGTGTGAGGGAAAATATAGGAAAATAAAATGATCAAGAACAGAGGAAGTAAACACGAACGAATAGATACTATCACTGTACATGGTCAAAAGCTAGGAAGAAGATACAAGGAAAAAAAATAGACACATTTTTTCCTTATTCCAAGGGCGGGTCAACTGAACCCCTTGACTCTTCCTGCTGACGCCCGTGCGTCCTTATGATCAATGTAATGAGAAGAGTACCGAAAACGTCCTTCCCAGAAAAAAGCACATAGCTTTTATTTTCTGCCGGTACGCAACAGTACTGGTGCCTTTTTAAGGATGAGACTAAAACTAAAAACATTTTGTTTTACGCAAATGTGTGTGTGTGTGTGTGTGTGTGTGTGACTACATGGATGCCTGATCATTTATGAACATTAACAATTCTTTTATAGTTCTTATGATGAACGTAATAACAAACCAACTTGCAGGATTTTTTTCGCAACGGTACGCCGTAGCCTATCGGTACCTATTTATAGGTGAGAATAAATGTGAAAGAAATTTGAAAGAAATGTGTGTTTGCGAGTGTGCACGTGTAACTACAGAACATTTTCAGGAAGTGTCAAAATCGTAAGTCTGTGGTTGGTTCTCCCAACGACACTTATACTAGTCGTTAATCAATAAATCAATCCGTGCAAAAAGTACACAATTTTTATTTTTGTAGTGTGGTCTTGGACTCACGTGTAATATGTGCTGTTACAATGTACATCATGTGCTTATTTCTATGTACGTTAAACTTCTATGAAAGGAAATTGAAAAAGTTTACAAAAAATTATGCTTCCATGAAACATTATCAAATGTGAATTCTAAAACTCAAAATACCCTATTAAAGTCCTTGAAAATGTGGTTTTAACGGCACATTTGGAGCGATATTGCCTATAAACTATAAATACGCATAGGGTAACGCAGGATTGCCTATGTAAAAGGGGCTGCGTCCATCTCGGTTGGCATTTGCAGGAAGGAAGGTTCCATTCCAGCAAAGGGGTTAGCTGGAACTCGTGGAAGGGGGAGAGAAGGGAGCGCTAGGGGTTGTGCAGCGCATTGACGCAGAGAGCATCAGCTGGAGAAAACAGTCAATCGCCTGCCACGCCTCCCAGCAACGGACAACAAAAACAAAACAGGATCTAAAAGTTAAGATATTTCCTGCTACCTGGGTGCACTTTCTTGATTGTCATGTCCACAAGCGATGTTCGTATGTCGTGAGTAGATTTCAAGTATTCTTTAGAAACATCTCTTTTGCATGTTTAACTGACGTCGCGCCTCAACACTGCTCACTTCTATTTTTTTAGGACTACTTAAAGAGAGCATGAAATCCAATAGTTGGTAGTGAAATGTAATTAACTTTCACTCTTTCTCATTATAACATCTAAATTATATATTTTACTACATTTTATACTACTATTTCATCCTTTAATAATATATTTCCCTTAATAGACATAGATCTCCGTTGCAAATTAACAATTGAACTTGAACACATCTATTTCATTACAATGCACAGCTAATTGCTTCATACGTTAATGTTTGTTGGTAACTGAAAAATCCATTGAAATATATCGTGTAATGTAAATCCGCCATACCGAGCCCAGTATTGGAGCACGTTACGTGGCCGACTTTATATCGTTTCACCATAGTTCCCGGGTTCGAGTCCCGGCCCGGGCATGGGCGTTCTTTATAATTGCCCCTTCATATGATAAGCACTCATCCTTATTGCCGCGATTAGTTTGAATTGGAAGAAAAGCGACGTAAACTAGCAAAAATATAAATATGTAATTTTGCTCTTCTACTAAGTTCTGTGTCCTGATTTCGAATTCAAAAGCTTGCATGTTTCAGTGTGATTGCTCCTTTGTGTACTCCATCGATTCACTTTTTATGCACAGACTGACCTAGAGGCAGATAGATATACCTGTATAAGCGACGTAAAATAAAATATCCAAATTGAAAGCAAGCAAGTTTGTTATGTACTGCAGCTTAATAGTGGAATCGAAACAGACCGACAAAATCAAGATTAAACGGACAAGGGCGTATTTAGAGAGGAGACCAAGGTGTGCGGACCACCTCGAAAGGCTTTCCAAGAGCAAAATTAATTAAGCGGTGGCTAGCACAGCGCGCCACGACGCCAGGGGCCCGGGGTTCGAATCCCGGCCTGGGAATGGGGGATCCTTGTGTGTTTCTTCATCAATTTTATCATATCATCACTCATCCTCATCATCGCATTAGCCAAAAGTGGCAGAAAAGACTCGATAAATAAAAAAAAGCAAACACAGCTTTGCGTTGACAGTGCCTACGAAAATTTGTCCGTAGCACTACTAATAAAAATGCGCATAGAAATATTGATCAGGGATATTTTCATCAGCTGAACTTAACCTTCTTGGTATTCAATAAATAATCCATTTAATTTTTTTGACAATTTCATTGGTAGGGCAACTGTTTATATACAAATTTTAGTGATCGTAACTAGACATAAGATAGCTAATGAATAAGTGATTATATCCCTCTTCTTATGTATCACATTCTTACCTCTTCATGTAATAATGATGATAATAATAATATTTATTTATTGACCTAATAATGTTATTATTATTACGTCCGAAACACTTGGGTCGTACCCCTCTCGAAATATAGTTCTACATACGTGCCTGCAAACGGAAACTTTATTATTATTATTCTGATTCGTAATCTTATATTTTATTTGGCAAAATAATAGCAACGGTGAGATCAGAAGAAGCTTGATAACAAACAATTGTTATTACGAGATTCAAACAAGGAAGGTTCCCGTCGTGCCATCTTTTATTTTTATCGCGAAATTTGCCTATTCATATTTGACATGGTGATTGATTGATTTTATTTTACTTCGCGTTTTGTGCCTCTTGGCTAATTTGCGAAGATGAGGATGAGTCATGAAATGATGAAATTGATGAATGGACATTCACAAACAACCATGCTTGAGCGGGATTCGAACCCGGGACCCCTGGCGTCGCAGCGCGATGTGCTACCCACTCAGCCACAGAGTCCGGCTTGACATGGTGAGTCAACCTGGTTTTGCGTGGGTGGCGCACTCGGACCCGACCCTGCAGAATTGTTAAGAGTGATCATATGTCTCCAGCGAGTGGAGTTTAGTATTGATCTTCATATTGTCTTCAGTAAGGAGTATCTTCCCAGTATTTGTCTGGAAGCATATTACAATGTTCCAATACGCAGTAAAATACGCAACCATTCTCAACGGCGCCGCCAGAAATGTTTGTAGGGGGATCACGACATTGATAACGCTTGAATTGTAGAAATAAAAACAATTATCATTATTATTATTATTAAATCCATCATAACCATAAAATAATAATTATTATTATTATTATTGTGAATAGATTATTATTATACAATAATAATTTGATATAAAATAATCAATTTTATTCCTGGGGAGACTTTTCTACTCGCTTTTCTGCAACTTTTGGCTAATCGCAACGTCGAGGATGAGTGATGATTAGACCTTGGATTTTAGGTTTTTAACCTATTTTTTCCTTTGCAGGTATATAAGAAATAATAAGTTACGTCAGCGTTTCGTAAAAAAACGCAACAACTGATGAAGTTTTATAGAGCCCAAAAAAACCTATTTGGCTTGTTAGAACCTATTTTAGGTTTATGCGCCTAAATCAAGCCTTTTCTTAGATTATTATATATTTTTAAAGGTTTTACAAGATTTTTATGTCACACAGAGGCATTTGCTTTGTTTGGTCACGAAAAAAATCAATGCCGAACGTGTTTGAAACGTACTGTCTGTCGATTTCCCTTCCTCCAAGTACATGGTGAATTTTCAAAGCTCTAAACAAAGCAAAATGTCTGGTACCACTGTTACCTGCAGGGGTGCCCACAAGGAAGGGGGGATTATGGCGAAGGTTGCGCCATCGAGATTTTTAGGGGGGATATATATATCATTTTCCAAAATATATGTAAAGATTTTACACCTTAAATGCACCATATACATAATACATTAGATGAAGAAAAGAAAGTGTTTAAGGGTATTATCGAAGGTGGTGGTGGGTGAGAGATATCCACGTTTTACGTATTAGGCCTTAATTGACATGTGGGTTCTGGGGGGGATGGGTGGATTCTGAATTAAATTTTGGAGAGACAGTATCCAACTCTAGGTCTTAGATTATGGCGGGTATTTTAGTTAGGGGGGGATTGAGCATTAAATTGAGGGGATATCAAATTCTTGTGTATTGCTATTATCTTAGACTGTTGCGGAAATTCTAGTGTCGAGACTGAGAATTTATTTTTTGGAGGAGGCAATATCCACTCTTCAATATCAACAGTTAAGTCTAAAATGAATGTAAAAATTTTCTTGCTCGAATGATGCGTTGTTAGGATGCATGTATGGTGCTTTAATCAGGTGAATGTGAAGTTTCTATACTATAGCTGCATTACAAGACAAGCAATATTCTCGATTATGATGGACGAGTTATGGGGTGGTCTTGAGTGATGGGCCCCTGTTTAGGGAGGAGGGGCAGATCAAGTAAAGTGTTCAGTAAAGGTAAGGAAAAAGTTACTTTTGGTGGACACGCTGTCGTAATTAAATATTTTGTGCGGATTACGATATGGTTTGATGGCGCAAATGATATGATTTGAGGGGGGACGGGACGCATGACATAATTTTCGGGGAGAGGCGCCATTGGCCTTGGGGGGGGGGGGGCACCCCTGGTTATTTGTACAATCCAAAGTGGTCTGATCTGTGTGGTCTTGCTCACTTTCGCGTCACTTCGGTGCTTTCTGGCATTCACGCCTTGCAAACTAACATTTCAGCATTGAAGTTTGCACCACTGACTATGTTTTTGTTGAAAGATTATTTTCAGCATATAAGATGGTCCTTACAGACAAGATTGCGGAGTTTCACTGTGGATAACATGAAAAAAGATTTTTGCCTAACTATGCGGCTAGGAGTGAATTTTAATAGCAAATTTGCAATGTTAAGTTCTGCCATCGCCGTAGGGTTAGGCAACACACATAACGTTATGCAAGATAGTGCGTATTTCAGGATATAGGTGTCCCATTTTCATTTCCGGTGACTATACCTAATCAGCATTTTCCCGGAATTTTTAAGTATTTTAAGCTTCTTTAACCTACTAAAATTAAATGGTGTGACTCAGTTGTTAGCATATGCAGATGATGTAGACTTATTAGGGGATGATATAAATACAATTAAAAATAATGCTAAAATATTTTTCAAAACTGCTAAAGAGATAGGTTTGGAAGTTAACAAAGAGAAAACTAAATATATGCTTACAGGCCGAAACCAAGTGTTAGGTAATAATCAAAATCTAATTATTGACAACAACTCGTTTGAACAATTTCCATATTAACAAATGAAAATTATATTAAAGAGGAAATAAAAAGTAGGCTTAATTCAGGAAATGCATGTTACTTCTCTCTTCATAAACTTCTGTCTTCTCGTTTAATATCTAAGAAACTAAAAGTTAAAATATACAAAACAGTAATTTTGCCTGTAGTATTATATGGGTCTGAAACATTGAAAGGGGAACATAAATTGAGAGTATTTGAAAATAAGATCCTTAGGAAAATCTTTGGACCTAAAAGGGATGAGGAGACAGGTGAGTGGAGAAGGTTAAATAATTTAGAAGTACATAATTTGTATACATGTCCAGATATTATTAGAATAATTAAATCAAGAAGACTTAGGTGGGCAGGCCACGTGGCACGAATGGGAGAGGAAAGAGGAGTTTACAGGATTCTTGTTGGGAAACCTGATGGTAAGAGACCTGTAGGAAGGCCAAGACGAAGATGGAGGGACAACGTTGAGATGGACCTAAATGAAATTGGTAGGGATGGAAAAGAGTATATAGATCTTGCTCAAGATAGGGACAGATGGAAGGCCTGTATTGCTGCAGCCATGAACCTTCGGGTTTAAGAAGGCTAGAGAGTTAGTTAGTTAGTTCTTTAACGTACTTCAAGATTTTTCGAGCCTTATTAAAGATTTTTAGGACCTATTTTAGGATTTTTAGAGCTTATTTTAGGAACCTAAAAGCACACTTTTTAGAACCTAAAAATCCGAGGTCTAGTGATGAAAGTGATGAAGGGCCAGTGCTGGATTGGCAGCATCAATAGGGCGGTGGCATTTCATTGGCCTTGAGTAAAATAACATCCGACCTCTTACAAACAGTTAACCGATCGGCAAGGTTAGTATTGCATTAGGCTATGGGTTACATTGGAGTAAAATTAGCTCAGAAATAACGCCATAGCAGATAAAATTGACTGGAGAGTGCTCGACTTATGAATTCGTGGAGAAACTACTAGTTTAGAAGAGTTGGCTTCAAACTGTAAATTATCATCATCCACTCAATTACACATGTCTTTTAGAACCAAAAACTTTGTATAAAAATGTGAAGAATAATGATCAACTTTCTAGTTTTTCGTGATGTATCTAACCAACAAAAAATAATTGACTTGTGCACCATCTATGGAAAAATAAAAACTTGATATACTTAGAGTGCAATTTCATTGCTAAAGTGTCATACAACATTTTAATGAGTTAATTGGAGATAATAGCATAGACTATGCTGTTCTTGCAGCAACTGAGTCCCATCTTTGCGGCACCCTTGTGGAGATAGGGCGCACCGGGATCTTGCCCGGTGGGTCAGTCTGGCTCTGAGAGACAAAGAACACACATGCCCGGCCCGGATTCGAACCCAGGAAACTTTGGGTCTCGTAGCGCGTTGTGCTAACCACTCCGCCACAAATGTCGGCAGCACCCAAATGTAAGCCCACATTCCACGCAGTACACTCTGGACCGCATTCTTGCTGAATAACGAGCTCTGGCGTCTGGACTCACAGCCAGTATTATTCTCTGTGGGAGCTGTGTTGTGTCGTCATTTATCATTTATGTTATCATTTATTCATCTTCATCGTCGCGATTAGACAAGAAGCAGAAAAGCGACATAAAATAAGCGGAATCATTCAAAACAAAATAACAAAACTCATCAAAATGTAAGAATTTAATAATCACCCCCCAGTTTGGTGCCAGCTCAATGGATCTAAAAACACCCCACACGAAATTTGGGATCCGAGCGATTTTCTGGCCCTGCTCCAGGATTATAGAACAACTTCGGTGGGGATGACTGGGAAACGCGTGGGCACGTCCGGAAAATGTAGGTAGGATCCCAAGCTGTTTGTGGCGTGTTTTAAGATCAACTGGCACCTAACTGAGGGGGTAACTTGTTTCTCTCTCTCTCTCTCTCTCTCTCTCTCTATATATATATATATATATATATATATATATATATATATATATATATATATATATATATATATATATATATATGTCTACCTAGGGACTGTCTTTTAATAAAATTCTCGAATTCGATACAGATAAATTCAGTGTTCAAAGTGAGGGGGGATGATATCCCTCCCGCTGGAAAAAAAATCACAAAGCATTCCCAGTTGTCTCATTGTCATCATGTTAAGCATCCCCCGAGATAATTCCACAGCTCAACCAACCATTCTCCAGCTAACATTCTCCACTTCAGGCGCTGGGTGAATGCACATATAAATCCTGTGAAAATGTTTGGCGACCTTCGTTCATAGCTTCAAGACTGCATGCATCGAAGTCAATGAAAATGTCGATTGTCATTATGTTTGCAAATGATTGATTGATTTGCTTTATTTTACTTCGCTTTTGTGCCACTTTTGGCTAATTTGCGAAGATGGGGATGAGTGATGATATGATGAATGGATACTCACAAACATCCATGTCCAGGCCAGGATTCGAACCCGGGACCCCTGGCGTCGTAGAGCGATGTTTATATATTTAATTATTTATTGAGAACAACAACAGGCAGATGCCCAATTACAGCGTTCCATAAATGTGGCATTGTACTGACTGATAATAATTATAATAAACTTAGCTGATATAATGATACAATACAATACAAAAATTTATAAAGATATACAATATAATATAAAGGAATGAAGATATAAAAATAAAACAAGTACAAGAATATAAATTGATTACTGTATAGTTTGTAACTTATTACGTTTTTTGTCTTAAATCATGAAGTGTATTGAGGATATTTAATCAGAATTACTTTAGGTTCATAGAAAATATGTCGATGTTTTTGTTCCTAGCTCAGGGTGCGAAATCCCGGGGGGAATATCCCCTACCAAACTCGTCCGGGGGCGGGGGAAAGTTTCTGTTTTAACAACAAAGATAAACAATAGGGGTTCGAATATACTTGACTGGAATAATATCGAAAACATACAAAAAGAACGGACAACAAAGAGCTTCATCTCTAAGGACACTGAACCCAGCAATTCCCAGAACACAGAAATTAGACCGACTTGTTATTTCTTCTCTCATCGCCTTTCGTTAGCAACTGCGAAGTAGTTAATAAATATATTAATAAATCACGTATGTGGATTTTATACAGGAAATTATTATCTTCTTAATGTCTCTTAATTTTTGCCCCCCCCCCCTTTAGGCAAATCACTTTTCATAGCATCAGTGGTACATTAAAATCTTCAATATGCAATTACACTTTGAATGAAGGACAGTCGATATAATATTTTGTATATTTTGTATATATATATATATATATATATATATACCAATCTGCAGAGATTTCGCACCCTGTCTATAGCTACTAGACTGTTATAACCTTTGCACATTCTATATAGCTATTGATGATTTCTTTAGTATGTCAGTTCTGGCCCGTTTCGTTAAAAATATATCATTTTTGTGTCTTGTTCTCAGTGAGGGAACCCGAAGTCTGACTTTTGATAAGAGATTTGTTGCGTCGGCGTCGTTATTTATTAGTTTCCACAGGAGTAGCCTATATTTTTATGAAGTATTCTTCGATCTTGTAGCTTTGTGAAATGAAACTCTGAAACAAGATTGTCATAGTGCTCAAATGTAGTACATACTTTCTCTACTTTGAATTTTATGTACCGATGAAATTTATTCTGAACCCTCTCGATCCCCTTACATAGGCGTCCGCAGACCCTCTGATTATGGGGGGGGGGGGGGCAAAAGCCTTCATGAAAGTTCAGTCGGGAAAGAAAATTCTAATATTATCTCACTCTTTTAGTTTTATTGCATTGATGGATATATATGTGTGCGTGCGTGTATAGAACATGTTATTTAAATACATTACATAATCAATTCATCCGCCCCATAACAAACCAAGCAAAAATGATATAAATTGTCTTTGAAATATGCGGGCTTCTTTCCCTCCAAACCAAACTGTTATAGCAGCAACTGTCTGAAGTACTAAGTTGTTCTACACTTGTCCCTCTGGTAATTCACAATGCATTACAAAAAAGAAAGAAATTGCAAGCGAAACGAGCAAGGACATTTTTCGATCCAGATTTATATAAATTGAAAACAGTATTGATTTAATAGCGCGCAAAAAAATCATGGGATGCCATGGCATTCGCGTTTACAGCTTATCTCATCCAATCATTCCGCGTAGAGGGACAACTCTCGCAGCACCCTAGCTTCTACTGCTCTGAACTTGACAAGACTGTAAGAAAAGCAGATAATGCGAGCGAAGCGAACAAGAAAATTTTATGAAATGAAATTTAATTTCTATAAAATTTGAAGTCGAGGGGGGCAATTACCCCTCTGTGCCCCCTGCAGACGCCCCTGGCCGTCTCGAAGAAATAATGCAAGAAAGACTTGAAAACTAATTCCACTTTCAGTATTCTTTTGTTCTGCTACTCTTAGATTCTGCTAGTCTTGCATTCTTTTACTTTAATGTTTGCCACCCCTAGAATTGATTTCCGTCCAAGGTTGGGATAAAGGCAATGCCCCTGCCCCCTTGTGGTTGTGCTACTGAACCTCCTTCCCCCGGAGTTGCTTCGAACTTTCATCGGCTTGAAAATACTTAATTTTGTTTTTAAGAGTATAATATCGTTTAATAACAGCAATAAGATTCCTCTACACTAAATTCTAAATAGGCGCATGGAACGTCTGGAAAGGGGGGGGGGGGGCAAGGATGACCACATCTCTCCCTTCGAAAACGTTATGTCAACCTAAAAGTATATATTTTACACGTATAATTTGATTTCAGTCATAGTAATTTACATTAATTATTATGCTAAAATTTCAAATTCAAGTGGTGTTTTTTGAGGGTGCAACACTATTATCGGGGTAATATGCTCCATGGAAAAATACCTTGTTTGTCCCTTCGTGGAAAAAAAATATGCCAACGTCCGTGATTAGGCAGGGCAACTGCCCCCCCCCCCCTTGCGCACGCCTATGTCCTCTTAATATGCTTTATGGTGTCTGTATTCCATACCACGGACGTATACTCGAACGTAGGTCTTACATATACGAAAAGTACAGTGCCTTGAGTGCTTCGGTGTTTCAAAATTTCCTACCATGTCTAAGAATGGACCCTAGGTTCCTCGGCGCGTTGCTAATAAAATGATTTATGTGCTTAATGAAACTAAACTTTGATTAAAAAATGACCCCCAGATCCTTTACTACGTCATGTCTAGTAAGAGTATGGTCATGTATTTTGTACGTATATTCTACGGGGTGTTTCTTACGTGTGTATATTATGTAATGAATGACTGATTGATATAGCCTACTTTATTTTACTTCGCTTTTTGTGCCACTTTTGGCTAATTTGCGAAGATGGGGATGAGTGATGATATGATGAATGGACACACAAACATCCATGCCCAGGCCGGGATTCGAACCCGGGACCCCTGGCGTCGTAGCGCGATGTGCTAACCACTCCGCCACGGTGGTAGGCATGTTATGTAATGACATTTATTTATATTTAGTGCTAAGTCATTGTCGTTTGTCCACTTGTCTAATTTTTTAATGTCATTTTGTAGTTGGATGCTGTCATATGTCGTAATTATTGCCTTGTAAAATTTGAGGTCGTCTGCAAAGAGTAATTTGTTACTGTTTTCAAGGCAGTCTGGTAAGTTATTTATAAGTAACGTAAAAAGTAGTGGCCGTAGGTTGGATCCCTGAGGCACTCCTGACGTGACATTTAACTCGGACGATGTTTGCGCTTTATATATTACATACTGTTTTCGGCTTTGTAAGTAAGCCGCAAGCATATCGTAATTGTTCTGACAGGTTGAAACATGCTACTTTGCTTATTAGTACCTCGTGATTTACCATATCAAATGTTTTGCAAAAATCAGTGTAAAACACATCAACTTGCGCACCCTTATCTAACGTTGTGCCAATAAAATCTGTTATTTTGGAAAGATTTGTCTGAACCGACCTGCATGAAACGAAGCCATGCTGGAACTTAAATATGACGGGTTTTACATGCGCAAATGTGTATTTGTGCAAGAATTTCTCAAATATCTTTGCTGGGGCTGATAGTATACTAATTGGTCTATAGTTTTCCACATCATCGATGTCGTTGCATTTGGGAATAGGACAGACTGCTAACATTCCATTTTTCCGGAAATTTGTGTGTTAACAGTATTAGATTAAAAATTAAATAAAGTGGGTATTCTAGAACTTCACCATATCCTTTGATTACATAAGGTGGTAATTTATCGGGTCCTGCCGATTTCTTAGGTTTTAACTTCTTAATTGCTTTATCGGAGTATTTTTCGGTGGGCGAGTTCTTAAATACCGATTGAAAGTGCTGCGCAAAAGCTTGGACTAAAGATTTCACATCTGCCAACTTATTGTTTTTGAAGTGCACTGGATCTTTATTAATATTACGCCTTTTGTTTTTAATAGATGACCAAACAGGGAGCCATTTTTTTGAATACTTAGCTAAGAGTTCGCAACATATTGCTTATAGGCGCAATCTATTTCTTTCCTAATTTCTGCACGTAATTCACTAAATTTATTGTAATGATTGATTGAGTTGGTGTTTTAAGTCCACTTTATGCACAGTAAGGCTAATCGGGACTGGACCTACAGCTTAAAGTGGGATCCGAACCACTATGCGCCTCCACCGGGACCCCTTGATTACAAGGCGACGACGGTACCACTGCGCTATCGGGGAGGCAATTTATTGTAATGATATTGCCTATTTCCTATCTGTTGTTTCCATTTCTTACGGTGGTAATGCTTTTATTAAACCATCATGGGTATTTCCTTTTGCTATTTTGCTTTAGGGGGACATATTCATAAAAAATGTAAATCATTTCATAAAACGCATCTACAGCCTCGTTTACACTTTTGTGTGTACATCCCAGTTTGATTCCTGAAGATTACGATTAATGTATTAACAATTTTTGGTGGTATTTTCGTAACGTGATTAATAATCAAAAGCAACGACGGATGATGGCTATCTTCGTAAACAAAAGGTATTGTGTTCCTCGTTACTGAAATTCCCTGTTCATTAGTCAGAATCAGATCGAATGTCTTTCCGTTATTAGTCTTTATGTCATTCAAGCTTATTAAGTCAGAGAAGTTTATGAAATTGTGCAATTCTAAAAAAAAAGTCCAGCCGAAGTAGTTAAGTCATAATTGGAGTCAGTTATGTCAGGGAGATTAAAGATATGCTAACCACTACACCACGGGGGTTTATGTTTGCAAATGACTAAACCTCTGCTATAGTGGGACCACAGGCAAAAGAACTTGCGCAGAACCGTGTCCTGTGCATCGTAATCGCCTTTCGAGGGGAGGGGTAGAGTGGAGCAAGCTCTTAATGGCCAGAGTTGAATGGATGAAGGGAGAGGTGCGCAAAGGGTCCGAAAAAAATGAGTGGAATACTCTCAGATGAGCAGTCATATTTAATTAGTCCACTTTATGCTCAGATAGGTTTAATCGGGACTGCACCTGCAGTTTTAGTTTTAAAGTGGAATTCGAACCACCGTGCAATGTGCCTCCAAGAGAGATTCAAAACCGTACCCTTTGATTACAGTATGCCATCAGGGAGTCCTTACTTGCTCATCATCATCCTTTGCCGTTTCCTGCCTCTGGCTGGGTCGGCATAGGTCAAGCCTCTCCATTTTCTTCTGGACTTCCACCACTTCTCTCTGTTCCAATCTTGTCCTCTTCTCCTAACACTCTCCGCTATCTGCTCTTTCCACCAACATCTTGGTCTCCCCCTTGGCCTTATTCCCACTCCTTGTGCATTGTAAGCTCTTACTGGTAGTCTATCTGCATCCATCCTCTTCATGTGTCCGAACCATCTCATCTGTGTCTGATCTATCCTGTCCTGAAGCTTCACCACACCCACTGTCTGTCGGATCTCCTCATTCCTTATTCTATCCCTTCTAATCTTACCTTAAGTTGAATATCAGATCTACTGTTCATCTGCCTCTTCTAAATTCATACTGTTCCTCTCTCATGTTCAGCTCTGTTACTTTTCTAATTCTTTTCTCTAATATTTTCTCATACACCTTTGCTGAGTGGCACATTAATGTTATTCCTCTGTAATTTTTACATTCCTTTCTGTCCCCCTTCTTCAATATGGGTACTATTTTCCCTATGTCCATCTCTTGGCACTTCTCTCTCTCGCCACACTGTTTTCAACACACTGTAAAGCCAGTGCACACCAATCACTCCTGCTCCTAGTATCATTTTGACACTTCATCTACTCCAGGTGCTCTACCTCTCTTCAGTGCTTCCTCCACTTCTTTCCATGTGAGATTTTTTTTCCTTCCTGTTTTCCTTTTCCTTCACTTCTTCATGTTCATTTCCTTTTTTCACTTTCAGCAAATTTCTTGAAATGATTTCTCCAAATTCTCCTTATTTCATCCTCTTCTACATTTCCCCTTTCATCCCTTAGCTTACAGCTGTTTCCCCTTTCTCTTCTCCTTTCTCTCACTAATCCATACAATACTTTCTATATCTTCTTCTAGCACTTTGGCCCATTCTTCCATCCACTTTCTTCTTTCCTCCTTTATTACTGTTCTTGCCTCTTTCTTCTTCTCCACATACTCTTTTTGTGCATTTTGAGATGTATTTTGTATTTTCTAAATGCATCATTTTTGTTTTTCACTGCCTCTCTAGTTCTGTTATTCCACCAAACTTACTTACTTACTTACTACAGTGCAAAATTGCATATTATGTTTTAGACCGAAGCAACACACCAACTTGACAAGCTGGTCCATAAGTGGTGGCACCATCGTGAACTAGTCTAACAAGCCTTACATGCTGCAACAGGCAGCACTTGAATTGGAAACTGTTAGTTGGTGGGATGTTTGCTCCAGTCTTGAAGTTAGCTGGGGGAGGGGGGGGAGGGGGGTGCTTCTATGGTTTAACATGGTGGCAATGAGACAGCTCAGGGGGGCAGGAGGGCTTTGCGAATATCTTGCTAGCTGTTTGGATATCATCCCATCGCATCCTCCCTCACTTCGAGCACTGGCCATAGGAAACTGAAATAAATTATGGATCTTGACTGCTACCATGAGAGGAAAACATATATATTTGGGCATCCAGAATGGAATGGGGCATCCCTTATTGGTAAACAAATATCAGCTTAAAATTACATAATGCACACATAGCCTATAATTTAATTTCAGTCAAAGTATTTTACTTTAATTAACCGACTGACAATTTTACAATTGGTAGACTTTAAGGCAGGCAATGAGACACTTTTTTTTTAGGGGGCAGCACTGTTTTGGGGAAAATGGTCAACTTGTCCCTCCTGGAAAACAAAAACTTGCATATGTCCATGCCTTTCAGGGGGTACATTACCCTCCTGTTAAATCCTTTGATTAGAATTGGCCGGAATCTCAGGAGAAAAGTTGTCACACTTCTCCTGGAGACCTGAACCTGCATACCTAACATAGACAGAGTCCAAAGTGTCCATGGTGCACGATACACACACATATACATACATGGAGATTGTACTTTTTACCCCCAATCAAAAATGTTTCTGCATGATTGTTACTTTAATTTTACACCCAACAGCAGAAGTAATAGGAGGCAAATTGTCCATCACTATTTTCAGTCTGGTTTCTATAATGTGATGATCATGAATTCATTTTCTTTAACAGTGGTTGCATTATCAGCAATGAAATGCAGCACAGAGCAGAAAAATATTTTGTTCTCTCACAAATGATGATAATAGTAAATGTGATGATGATATTAATGGTACGACAACGCTGATCATTTCTAATTCTTTCTCAGATGAAGAAGACAGCATACTTATATTTGGTGGTGCTCCATTTTGAGATTATATCCTCAATTATTGCTCTTCCTGTTACTGGTAAGTTGTTTCAAAGTGGTAGAAAAGCATGTTTATTGTAAATAGAAACAAGCTCAGGAATTTTTCATTTAATTTTCTTTATTCCATAGAGCCTTGTTCAAAGGGTGTGAAAAATAGTAAAAGCGTTAAATTTTTATACAGTTATTTGCAACCATTAAAGAAGTCAACACATATGTACACAACTATCAAACATCCCATCCAATTTATGGTGCAATTCAACTGACACACCTTGCATGTGACTGGCATGTACTCTATTAGTACAACAGCAATACATTATATTACTTTTGAGACACCCTGTATATATAATGTAAAAATTAAAGTCTTCTCTGAAAAACAAGGTAAATGTAAAAATGTAATTTATATAATTTATGTCATATCCCTTTGTTACATTTTTGTATGATGATATGTACCTATCACTTAAATAAAGTAAAAATAAATCTTATCTGAAAAGCAAGGTAAAAGTTATAATGTAATTTATATAATTTGTCATCGCTTTGTTACATTTTTTGTATGTAACTATCATTTAAATAATACTGCATGCCGTTAATAGTAAAAATAGTAATATAGAAAATAATGTTCTTTTTTTCATTCTTGATAAATGGTATTTGGGGGCGGCAGAGCTTGTTTGGCCTAGGGGCAGCAAAGAGGTAAATCCGGCTCTGACGAAGTGTAGTATTTGACTGTGTATTCATAGGACATTTTCATTCTTTTTCTTGATTGGCAGCCCAGCACAATGCTACAGGACAGCAGCATGTGGGAATGTGTCAGTTGCCTGTTACATATTACCTCAGTGGAATTACATCCTTATGTTTTTAGCTTAGTGTATTTTATATGCTGATTTGTTCCACATAAAAATAATTTTGTTATATATTTGAATTTTATTGTAGGTGATAAAAATGGATCTGGAAATACCAACAATTTGCCTCCATCTATAGTTCCATCTGTTGATAACAAGGGAAGTAGAATTTGGAAACATCTGGCAGTGTTTGGCTACAAATCTCCACTTGCTAAGGAAGAAAGACAAGCATCTGCCGTGCAAAGAATTGTTACCGGAGGTAAAACTAGAACAGCAGCACAGGAGAAGTGGCACTTGTTGAAAACTCTTGTAGCCAAAAAAACAAATAGCAGCAGCGACAGTCAAAAAGTTGCATCAGATACAACCGGTGGCCTCTATCCTGATGACGGAGGCACAGAGGAGTATTATTTCTACGAGGAAACCAACAGCACTGAGAGATCAGAGCATGAAACTTACGAGAACACTGCAGGGAAACCCACAGAAGATGTTCTGCCTCCAGTGGCACTACCTGATGACAGTCTTGCTGATGTAGACTTACACGACCACGATGTCATTGACAGTGTAGTGTACATCTACTTTGGGGCAGGCTCGCATGCAGAGGAGACTGCGAAGGAGGATGCAGGGAGGGAAGTGGTCGTGGTGGGAGCTGCCATAGCTCTTGTAGCTCAAATACTTACGCTGGGCACAGCAATCAAACGAATACAGACTCAGCCGCCAGAGCCGGCCATTGTGATGATAAATGTAGCTGTGGCTATGGGAACCAGCAATCTTGTACTTCTGCTTGGAGCCCAGGTAACCTTACACAAAAGAGAATCTCATTTTTCATTATTCACATGTAAAAAAAAAAAAAACAACAACTAAAGTTTGCAAATCTAAATATGCTGACCAAGGCAGAAATTTATTTTATTTTAAAACAAACTAAATTTAACGTTTCAACCTTCTAGCAAGGTCTTCTTCAGACTCTGTACAAAGTACAAATGAAACAAGGTACAAAACAGGAAGATGCATATACACAAAAATCCCTCCCCTCCAGACACAAGATTATTAGAAAGTTGTTTCTGGAACATTCCAGCAGGTGGCCTTCCCTTGTCAACAGTACTTTCACCTGACAGGTGATTTAGCTAAACATTTCCTTTCATATGGAAAGTGGTTGGTCTCTCTCTTTTCCTTTCTTTCTTCATTCCTCTTCCTTCTTCTCCCCTCTTTTGCTCTTGTCCTTTCCACTCTTTCTGACACCTTCTTCCATTCTTTGTTTATCTTCAGTCCCCCATTCCAGTTCATTGTGTCTTCTCCTTTCTTCTCTATTTCCTTGGTATCCTTCCATTTTCTCACTAGTATTCTCTTCTCCCTTCCTATCTGCTTAGCCTCATCCCACTCTATGTCATGTCCTGTTTCTCTCATGTGTTTAAATATCGCATTTCTCTCTCTCTTAAGTCGTACATAATCCCTATGTTGTTTCAAATTGTCTTTCAGCCTCTTTTTTGTTTCTCCTGTGTGCACATTCTGACATTCTTTACACTTCACTTCGTAGATAATCCCTTCCACTTCTTTTCCTGTTTTGTACCTTGTTTCATTTGTATTTGGTACAGAGTCTGAAGAAGACCTTGCTAGAAGGTTGAAAAGTTACATTTAGTTTCTGTTTTAAAATAAAATAAATTTCTGCCTTGGTCAGCATATTGCGTTTTTCATATCATGGAAGCAAGGCTTAATGGTGTTATAAAGTTTGCATTGCTTCAAGGTAAAAAAATATTCACTTCTCAACTCCATTCATGATATGCGTTAAATCTTTTCTGCCGAGCAAGAGAAAACTTTGTTTTTGTATGCACATCAGTGCTCAAAGTGGAAATTGTTAGGTATGGGATCTTTGCTTGAACCTTGGGGCTAGCCGAGAGGATGCTTTGTGAAATTCTTCCACCATACCCTTCCACTTCAAGCACTGATACACATACAGCTGATTTATAACATTACAATTCAGATCTGCTATTGTATTCCAGCTCAAATAAGCTGTGTGATTATTTCTGTACTTGCAGGTGAATATTCACAGTGAGATGGCAATCATATTGGTAGCAATTCATGTTATTAAAAGTTCCAAAAAGTCATGAATCAAATTAAAAGTATATTGATCAATGTGCCACTGTAAGCTTCTTGTTGAGTATATGGAAACTCTGGATTTATCACAATGTCTACTTGCTGTATTTTTTAACTCATATTTTGCTGAAACAGCCTGCAGTTACTTTTATAAAATTACTGCAGCCTCTTTAACAATACAAGCAGTCTCTGTAATAAGTATTTTTAGTGCATAATATCAAAGAAATTTAAGTGTAAATGTTAAATATTAAATTGAAGTCAGGTTTCTACATTGTGGTTGTTAACAAAAATAAACAGAATGTCACAGGCTCTAAAGTTGGCAGTTAAAAAGGAAATTAAGTATGCTAAATGCAAAGCACATTTCTTAGAAAAACCTAAACATGTTGGAGATGTGCTTGGCTTTGAATAACTTTTACAATTTTCACCTTACACATCCAAAACTATTCAGAATAAAAAAAAACTGTTGGTAGGAAATAACAAAAATCAAACATGAGGATGTAACAAAAGGTGATTTCACAAGCTGTTCATTCTTCAATTCTTTTAAACACTTTTCTTGGTGTAACATATTCAATCTGGTCAACAGCAAAGCTGCAAAATGATAGCATTGTAATGCTTGACGATTTTCCTATTATACAGGTTGTCTACATGATTGAAGCGCTTTCATGATGTTACTGTACGTTTTATTGAACGTATCAAGAAGTAACTTTACAGTTTTGTAGAGAAACTCAAAACGTTTTGTGAGACATTACAAGTGTTTGATATGTCCCCCCTTTGTGATTCTACAAACATCAACTCCATAATCAATTTCTTCCCAAAAGTGACGCAGCATGTCCAAGGGCGCCGACTTTCCGAAATTTCTGTGGGTGCATATCAATGGCGGTTAGATCTGTAATTATCAAGTATTGTATACTTTGAACAACTTACATGCGCAATGATTCCAAGAGGCAATGATATTATCAAGACGTTACTAAAAGAAAATACCACATTCATACAAATTAAAATGAAAAAATCTGCATAAATGCAAATAATTTTAATTGTATTGCAGAAAGAACTATGCAAGGATTTTGTTGTGAACAGAAACTACAAAATGACTAACTTTTTGTACCAAATAATAATAATAATAATCATGACATGTTAACTTTCAATATAAAACACATTCCTTCTTACGTCATTTGCAGTTCTGAATTTGTTTTCAATTTTTGTAATGTCAATATTTTTAGTCATTTCTTTATGAACATGCAAAATTGCCAAATCATTCAATATTTTTTGGGTCATTGTTGACCGTAAAATCGTTTTCAATCGTCTAAGTGCTGAAAATGACCGTTCAGAGGTACAAGACGCAACAGGTATAGTTAAAATCACCCGTACAAACTTCACAAATTCTGTGAGCATTTCACGCATGGGACCACTGTTTTCTCTACTTAAAATGTTTGTAATGTCTGACAAGTTGGCCACTTTTTCTTTGTTCGTTCTGCACACATCTAGAAACATGTCCCTGTGCAATGTTAGCTTGTCTTTATCAAAGTCTGTCCCATCTCAATGTTTTAATTGCTTATTATTTTTTGATAATGGCAAGTGAGAAATATTTATTTTATTTTGTTTTTATCAAACTAAAAATCTTGTGGGTGGGAGCCCCGGAGCACCCACGTAGTCGGCGCGCATGAGCATGTCCCTACCAATTTGATCAAAAGCACTGATGATGCAAGCAGTTAGTTCTGCTAGATCAATCGGTAATGAAGGCACAAACACTAAAACCTTCACACAACCCAATACAAAAAAGCCACATGGTGTGAGTCCATGACAGCAGTTGTTGCTTCATCATTTCCACAATGACCAATCTATCGGTTTGGCACTCTGATGGTTAATAATTCATGGATTTCACGATGGAAGTGGGGTGGAGCACCATCCAACTGGTAAAGTTCTCACTGTCTGTCTCCAACTGTGACTTGAGCAAATTTTCTAACATGTCAAGATACCCGTGTCCTGTAATGGCTTATTTGCTGAAGGAGGCGGAGCCGTAAACTCTAAATTTTGAGAATGCAGAAAAGCATAGAGTTTAGGATAGTCATGAATATGCTGAACGATGCCATGGGGAACGAAACTTGTTGAGTTCCTCTAAAAAAAACTGTGAAGTTACTTCATGATATGTTCAGCAATACACGTACAGTAACATCATGAAACCACTTCAATCATTTGTACATAGTCTGTATAATAAACACTTTTCTCTTTACTTTTATCAGGCTACAGAAAGTCGTCACCAATGTGAAGCAGTAGCATTGGTTCTTCACTATCTTCATCTAGTGTCTTGCTTTTGGTTATTCCTACATTCTCTCCACGTCTACCTCCGACTTCTGTGCAAGGAAAGGAACACTTTAAAACTTTATTGCCTTTGTGCATGGCTCATTCCGGCAGCACTAGTTCTGGTAAGTTTCAATTTTTTTTTTAGTTCAAATATATACTATTAATAATAGATAAGCAGAATTGCCTGCTGCTGAAAAGTTACACAGCATTGCAACAATAAGAATTTCTCCTTACTTCGTATGTTTCATTATAACGTTTCCATAGACAAAAGATGTCCTGCACTGTGGCCATTCGGTCTTTAGGCATCAAGCTATGGGACACACCATAGTTTAAGTCTCCTGGAGAAAACATAACATTTCTCCTAAGATTTTAGCCAGTGTATGAATTGAACTTGAATTGTTGTTTTAAATCCACTTTATGCACAGATAGGCTAATTGGAACTGGACCTACAGTCTAAAGTAGGATCTGTGCCTCCACCGTAGCCAGTGCACGAGACCGGTGGCTACCTACCATTGTGAGGAGATTCGGGAGCTACGAATGAGTAGCATAAGCCGGTCACGTTACCCTGTAACTGGTTGGATGATTGCCCACCTCTGCTGAGGCATGTGGGAATGAGACTGGCAGTCAGTAGGTAGCCCCTGGCTCTCAAGGGCTGTTGTACCACAGGCTAAAATAGCCATAAGATAGTGAAAAACTTCTGAAATAAAAATAAGTGGAAATATTATCAAAAGATAGTGAAAAATTTTTGAAATAGAAATCAAGTGAATATATTGTCAGGACTGCAGTACTGTAAAGATAATATACTCATATTTCTATCGATTATGGTAGCCAGCCTCTGTGACGGACTGGTTAATACAGTGTGCTATGATGGCAGGGGTCCCGGGTTCAAATCATGGCATGGGTCTTCTTTGTGAGTGTCCCTTCATCAATTTCATCATATCATCACTCAACCTCATCTTCGCGATTAGCCAAAAGTGGCAGAAATGTGAAGTAAAATAAATCAAATCAATCAATCAACTATCGATTATGGCATGGGCCAGGCAAGGGTGTACATAAAAAAAAATTACTGGATAATGCTAGAGTATTTATACAAAACGGCAGCAAGTAATTCAGAAATTAAGTATTTTCTGCTATTTAATAAGTGCTTGTGACAAGGTGGTTCCAATGAGCTTTGCCTCAGTTAGGCCACTTCTTTTCTGGACATGTCCTATGTTTTGAATATCATTATCAATCTGCATTAAGAAAACACTTCTTTCAGTTGGGGAAACAGATAATCATACAGAATTATACATCTCTCAAAGATAATTTATTACTATTCAATCTGGTATATTGAAAAGTGTATTTTTAAAATTATGTTGTTATTATAATAATTTAAAAACTTATTACTTATGAACTGAAACTGCATCAGTTTCACATTATTTGCTCTGTGGAACAAAATTAAGACAATGATGATGATGGAAAGATCAGCAATTGGAGAAGGATATGACTGGTGGAAGATCAGAAGATGGTGGAGAGGTTTGGCTTCTATATGTTTTCATTTTATCTGCAGACGAGTTTCCTCCTCCACCCCGGTGGCTATGAAGTCCACAGTTTCTGCTGGATGTCTGTCGAGAGAGGAATGATGCTTTCTTTCATGGTACCTGTATCCTGTCTCATTCTTGTAAGTAGTTTTCATACATGGCATAAGTGTTTTTAAAATTAAAATCTACTTTCGATTTTTCACTCTCTCTTTTCTCCATGAATATACATAGAATTGAATTTAGGCTCATTCAGATACAAAACCACCATGAGAATAAAATGACAAGCTTTGACAGCTGAGTGCGACCCACAGTCTCACCTCAGAAGGTTCAGAGTTAATTCCTGGCCTGGTCATGTGCATTCATTGTATGTCATTCCTCCTCCTAAGAATTATTCTTCCCCGCTATTACAATGCTCAAATTGTCGCAAATTATGTTAATGTATACATATATATGTATATATATATTTCATTTCAGTGCAATACAGTTCTTGTGGTGCTTGGCCTTCGTCTCATTTCTTCCCAGAAGAAACGTATTGACTCGGAGAACTTAAGGAATTCTCTGCGCTGTGGGTCGATGCTGCTACCAGTGTTTGCTGTTACTTGGTTTCTGTCTGTCTTGGCCCTGGAGAACTCCTCCATCCTTGTGTTCCCATTACTCTATGCTGCTGTAAATGGATTTCTTGTGAGTATTGCTGCTTTAAGTAGAAGAGTTACAGTCTTGCTCCAGTTGTGCATTTATTTCAGTATTGTCCAAATGGGGAATGCTACTAAAAAAAATCCTCGCATATAAGAGAGTATAAATTTCTCCCCATTTTGCAAGTGGAAGTTTTTTTTTTTATGTCGATTATTAAGCTACACATGATACTTGAAAAATATGATGAATAAGAATTTTCAGAATCCCATGTATTCCTTACGGGAATCAACTTCAACTTTAAGTTACAGGTAATCAAATGGAAGTTTAGACTTTTTCGCCTGTCAATTACATCTCCAAACTGTCCATTTTCTGTTCATATATTTTTCTATGCCATCAGAAGTTTGATATTTCCAAAACCTGATGCGCATAAAAGAGCTCAATTTCAATTCAAATGGAGTTAAAACTGACTTTCAACGAGCTAGATATACGAAGGCTCGATAAAGTGCCCCTAGGGTAATTTTTAGGTGTCAAAAGGGTGGCAGGAGGGGGGCACTGCTATTATCAGTAACTTTAAAGTGAACTTATTCTTAGTTTTCACCATCTAGATCCGGCGGCATCAATCTAGCGAAATCGAAAATAAAGTATTCCTGGATAACAATATTATGTTATCTTCCATGTCAGGCACGGTACTACAAAAAAGTAGCTGGAAAGGTAAGAGGGGGTGGGGTGACGCAGCCAATATAACAATATCAAGTAATGTGCAAAATGTATATACATGGCAAAAGTTGGTTTATGTGGGCCGGAGCCAGCGATGGCATCATAGTGGGACAAAGGGCAGGACTTCCAGTTCACAGCCAAATGAGTGCAAGAAAGAGCCAGATCTGGCTTCAAAAGAGCTAAGTTGGCAATGGTGCTGTAGAGGGAAGAGCCTCACGGAAACTGTTCCTCATGCTCTCAAGGCCTGAATAAAGTAATGGAGATGATAAAAGCATAAAAGTTGCACTGAACTATGAACTGTCGATTTTTACTAATGTGTCACCCGGTGGAGGTACATAGTGGTTCGCACCTCATTTTAAACTGTAGGTCCAGTCCCAATTAGCCTTACTGTGCATAGTGGACTTAAAACACCAACTCGATCAATCAATACACCTTAAGCATTTTTTTCTACTATGGTTATTATTCATTCCTTTCTACCCATTTCGTTAATTATTACAATGAAGATTAATGACAAATTGATGCAATGATTGATGGAGAGTAGCTGCTCTAAGATCCAGATAATATTCAAGATGGAAAAATAATTATATGTAATAAAAATTAATTTGTATTAGCATTTTATACAAAGATTGATGAGTAGCTCCTTATATATCTTGCTAAGTATGTTACTAATGTACATGGACTCCCTCCCCCACCTCTAACAAGTTGAAAACTAACAATTAACATAAGAGTAAATTATGATTTACAACTTTTTTCCCTTGGACATCTACGAAGATGATCTATCTCTAACCTCTTTGGCATCCAAAATTAAGCACAATCACCTCATCGGAGTCATACAAAACTTGTACATGTAGTCAATTCATGTAAATGTTAATGCTCATCAGCACTTTCAAAGTTGACCTATTCCTCATGTGTTTTATGCTGTTTATTTTAGTACTCTGGCTAAAAGGTTAGTCAGATTTTATCATGATTTTGCTGGGACATGATGCAGAGAAGCATACAAAAATACATATCATAAATATAGCACTTTTGGTATGACCCTTGGGAGTATAAGTGGTATGTTAGTGCCCCCTTAGAGTATGTCTTCAAGTAATAACATAAGCCTTCAATGAAGCTAGTTGATGACACCTTAAAAAAATTTGCACCATGTATTATGTATGGTCATTTGGGTATACCAATAAGCAGATTGTACAGAGTGGTGAAAAAAAAAGGTAACCGAAATTAGTACATGTTTCAGAATTTCGGTTACCTTTTTTTGCACCATCCTGTATATGCTACATGGATAATCTGCAAATATTTCAACCTGTTAATTTTATTTCCAGGGCTGGTTCCTGTTCTTCACTGCCCACTTACTGCTACCTGAGAGCCACCAGAAGTGGTGGCACTGTTTCTCCTGCAGCTGCAGGGGGAGCAAAGCCAGGGACAGCTCGGGAGGGTCGGACACAGACACTCAGCCGCTCCTAAGCGAACAAAACTCTCCGGCTGCCTCCACCAGGGTCCAGGACCTAGAAATGCATGTTGGCTACATAAGCACAATTAGTACATAGGGTTCTTGAAGCAGCATAGCCGTTGAGATTGTGTAGAAGGGAATAATAAGGTGCTGTTTGTAAATAGCTGCTCCGGTCTTCCTGTTTCCTTTTCCTGCCAAGGCAAGGCTCATTGCTCACAATTCGGGCTTCCTTTGTTGTTACTGCGCCTTTTGCAGCTCTCAGCATATAAGTTAATAGTTTTATGTAGTTTTACAAACTATTAAGTCTAATAAAGTACAATATAACAAGCATACTGTTGTCTATATTAATTCTAGTTCGCCACTTTAAATTGAAGGTTCAGACTTTGCATAACTATATGCCATATATGCCTTACTGGCTAGCTGGGAAGGAAGCTATATAATTGCTTTCCATTGTGATCGATGTCAGCCTAGCTAGTAAGCATCTGACCATCATGTGGGTGATCCAGGTGCAATCCTCAGGCAATTTCCCTGCATAAGTGGCTCCTACAATTCCTCGTCAATGGATTTCAGTCAGGAAGAACTGGAATATGGTACCAGTCTACCACCTCCATTATGGTTGAAATCTAAAATATATAATACCCTACCTCTACCTTTGTTTGTTTTTCATGGTCTAAGTTCTGATGTGTAATGACTGTGATAAGAAGGATAAAAGACCCTAACAAGGACAGGAGAGCTTCTTGGGTCCTGGATTTCTGTGTTCACAAGTCTGCTTATTGTCTGTAACAGCATTCCTTATCACGTTTACTGGAGATCCATCCAGAGTGGTGCTCTGAATTAAAAGAGAAGGTGTTAGAGCTTCTCTGTGCGAGCTGCACTCACAGTCAAACAGAGCTGTGTAAGCCATCCATGTAAGACTGTGTTGATTTCTGCACAAACAGTTGCAACTTCTTTCTTGATTGATTTGGTGTTTTAAGTCCACTTTATGCACAGTAAGGATAATTGGGACTGGACCTACAGTTTAAAGTGGGATCCGAACCACTTGTACCTCCACTGGGTATCGAACCCGGGACACCTTGATTACAAGGCGAAGATGCTACCACTGCGCCATCGGAGAGGCCCAGCAACTTCTTTCTTACTAACTGCAATTGCTGCAGATTCTGAAGCCAGACAACAGTGACCATTGATTTTCTTCCTGTGAAAATAGGCAAACTCTACTAGAAACAAATGGTTCTGAGGATCACATATGGTTCAGTGTTCATCAGGCAAGGCGTCAAGATCTGTGGGGGGGGGGACAAAACGTACACATGGCTACATGCTGACTGAGCTAAGGGAGTATACTCTGAAGTCAACGGCCAAAGGAAAATGAAACAAAGAGGAAAGTATCTGTACTTTTAGTAAGTTTCATGGAAATCGGAGGGAAACACAGGGGTCAGATCCCTACTTCAATTTGACCTCATCTTGACATTTGAGGGGGGGGGGTTGCCCCATAGAACAGTTTTTTAGTCGAAACAAAAAAACACGTATTTCTTCCTTTGGGACCCCTCTATACACCTGCCAAGTTTCATGGAAATCGGAGGGGGACACTTAGATAACCTCCCTTGTAAGCTACATGATGTACCTGCAAGTTATTGTGAAAATACTAAGCATTGTGTTTGTAGCCTGTGTTTAAGTTGATATACCTTGCCTATCAAAATCAACCTTATAACTTCTGATACATGTTCGGAGAGTTTGCCTTTGCAAGGCATTAGAAGAGAATTCAATATATCATAAAAATGTCCTACAAGCATGGGTGTATATACAGTTCACATAAGGGGGGGGGGGGTTCAACTTTTGGTATGAAAAGGGTTGCTATAATTCATAACTAAAAATCCGGGACACTGCTGACTGGAAGCTTGTTGGGGAGCAGGGGGGGGGGGGGGGTGGACCCGACAAAGCTGTGTGTATGTACATGTCTATTATCATATTCGTTACACTTCTTAAAAAGAAACAGAAATCTACTTCGATGTATATCGTTAATCTTGCAAATCCTTTTTGGTGCCATAATGAACTGCTATCTCACAAACTTTATTTGAGAACTGCGGACTGAGCACTGCGGACATTTAAGTATTGCCTGATTGAAGTAAACAGCTTACTATGCAATGGAAGAGATTTGCCACTGAAATTTAGTGCTGCTAGCAGACGGCGGCGGCGCTATCGTGAAGTGAAATATCTTTGCAGCATCATCTTGTATCTCGATAACTCTTGTATTATCGAGCGGGAGCAGTTCAATGTACAGTTAGATTGTTTAGTATTAGGCTCAGCCAATAAATAACGAGGCAGAGAATATTACACCAAAACTATGGTAGATAGAAATGAGTAGACGGGCCTGAAATGAAGGTGCAGGTGTGACAAAACTGATTCGAGTGCGTTTTCCCACTAGATGGCGTTATGTGTCTGGAAAGGTATGCGCAAAGGCTGCTAACCGAGCAGCGGCCGTGTCCAGTCATTCCGTGTTTGGAAGCATGCAGACTCCCCTCCACCAAAAAAGTGCAAGACCCTCCACACTACTGCCGGCAAGGTCACGCTTCTGTTCTTCTTCGATCTGCTCCTCGTCGACTTCCTGGAGCATGGAGGAACCTCAGGAAAGGAATCAAATGGAAATGTCCCGGTCACCTTTCTCTGGTGTCATCCTATTGCACAACAACGATAAACCACACACAGCCAACGCAACAATGGAATGTCTGAAAAAATCAAGTGGGAAGTCTTGATCCCCTATATTCCAGATCTGTCCCTGTGTGACTTCAACATCTTCGGTGAGCTCAAAAAAGCACTGCGGGTACAACAGTTTCAATGAGACAATGACGTCAAGGAGTACGTGTGCAATTGGTTCCAACAGCAGCCAAAGGAGTTCTACGAGCATGCCATTTTGCGACTGGTGTCACAATGGGATAAATGAACTTCTGACGTTCATTACGTAAGTAATGTGAAATATCCTCTGCTTCGTTAATTATTGACAGAGCCTCATAAAATGAGCATTTTAATATTACGGTTTTAAATATAAATAAAGTGGAGGAATGTATAGTTTCAATAATTTCTTCTTTCCTACCTGATTCGAGGACATTTGTGTATCCCGAGGAAACTATTCGGGACACCAGGACAAATTATATCGGTACTAGTTTACTATGGGGGTGACACCCATAACTCATTTATTTCGCACTTTTTTACATTGCTAACGTACTATTTTGGAATGCGGAACATTTCCTAAGGTGAAATAATGCATTTCTAACTAAGATAATGTCTATTTCTTACATTTACGAGTACTTACTGTTACTTGTTATTTCGATTCTGTAACACACATTATGGCGATAGTGAACTGGTTCATCGCACGTTGTGAGTGTGTTTTGTCGATATATGCAGTGTTACAACCCAGTTCACTGGAAAATACCTACTTTTGTGCCCGAATTTGAAATTATGCTAATACCTCGCAAACCATTGACGTTAGCCCCACAAACCATTGACGTTAGCCCCACAAATCATTGATGTTAGCCCCACAAACCATCTTCCGTAAGGTTAGGTTAGGCAAGCATAGTTAAAAAAAAAATACTTGACACTTTATGTTCTAGTGAAAACATGGTGAGTTTGAAACACTGACTATGGGGTTTACGTCATATAACACACGGAACATTGTGCTCTCGTGCAGAAAGCAAATGGCTGCAGCAGAAACAGCATGTCGGACAGAGAATATCACAGAGAACATGTATTCGCATTAAAATGGATCAAAACTACATTCACAAACTTCCACAATGCTACAGAAAATGATTTCCGTAAGTACTTTCTCCTGTAAATTTGAAGAAATCCGTCACCCCCTTAGTAAACTGTTACCATTATATCATTCCGGGATTGTCACGGAAAATCCAGGACGTATAGCAGGTCTAGATATGATCAGGATAACAAAATCCAATCTATCAACCAGGCCATAAAACATTTTGACACAATGTTCCAATGAATGAGGGATAGCCATTTTACATTTTTGGAATAAACTGTTGCAATTTTGCAAAGTGTTTACTGTTTTCAGAGAAACGTCACTTCAATTCTACTTCAAAATGGTCCAACAACGGACAAGGAAAGGTTTACCGTATAATATTATTTTGTGCTCTCAGCTGGTGCATTATTTCCTCAGATTGGTAACGCTTCGATCTAGTGAAAATGGATTTCTTCATTTTTACACAATAAACTACTTACCGAAATCTGTTTCTATAGCATTATCGAAGTTCGTCAATGTATTTTCTTTCATCGTGTAATCTCTTTTAGCGTGAATTCATATTTTTTTCTAGAAAAATGAATTTTTAACTATGTTTGCCTAACCTAACCTTGCCGTGAATGGTTTTTGGGGCTATGAGTGAATGGTTTTTGGGGCTATCTGCTATTATTTTCGTGAGAAAAGCATAATTCCACCCTAAAGAATGTTCCGCAATGCAGAATACATAAGTAGGAATGTTAAAAAGGACAAAATAAATGAGTTATAGGTGTTTTCACGAGATCGAAGTGGTACCCCTCAGATTTAATTGCTGGGTGTTCTAGGTCTTTGTTTCTTCATCATAGTGTCAGAGTAGTTTCTCTGCTTTGGATTAAATTTCATTAAAGTTTTCAGACCTCTTAGTTTTTTTTTAAATATCTCTATTAGAATACTGTCATGTTCACAGTACTGAACAGAACAGTCCACCTTTTGAGGTGCCCAACATAATCTTGCACTGCATGAAAATAATTTGGTTAGAACAAGTGGAGATGTTTCAAACTCCCCACAGGTTACCACAAGCCACGCTACTTAGTATTGATACATTTCTGTTCATCTCGTGTCAAACAACTTTAGAATGTTATGGTGTTTCCCTGGTTTTCTTAAACTGCATTTTTAAAAACCAAATTTCTTTACAAAGACAGGAGGGGAAAAATTACAACTGATTTGATCGACCCAAGGCAGTGTCTTATCGCAGAAATTCCGAAACTATCAGGAAATTAGAAAAAAGAACAATAATTACTGTGAATGTGAAAAATTGAAATTATTTTCGTGAAGAAAGCAAAATGCCACCTTATAGAATCTTTCGCAATGCAGAATAGGTAAGTACGAATGTTAAAAATGACTAAATAAACGAGTGAGAGGTGTTCGTTGGAGATCACACCCAGGAAAGTAAACGTGGCGTCTCTTCCAGAGTAGGATCAATGCTTGCCTGTTGCATACAACAAACAACAGAGGTCTCACCAGGCGCGTATATTCTAGACTACCTAGGCTATTGCCGAAGCCCAGATTAAATACAGAAAATAATCGACTATCAAATGTGACTGATGCTTCACTCTCAAACGACGACCGTGGGAAAAAATGATAGTATAAAACCTGCGACTCCTGTGCACCGTAACTCCTGCGAGGAGAGGAGGGGGAGAGTGGATCATGCTTCCTTATGGCCCGAGCTGAAAAGGCTGCACGGGGATTTTTCGTCCAAGGTTGGTTCTCCTTGTGCTCGCTCTATACATGGGGATGGATTCCTTTCCTTTAAAACTACCACCAGACTTGAGCGGTTAATTTCTTAACCGACCAGCGCCTGGAGGCAGTCAGTGACATATTTGCAGTGGCTTCTTAGATAGGAAACTCTTTGTTTTACAATGCCGGTAAAACCTTACAGCGATGCCAATGCATTAACCAGCATGGGATTTTTCCAGGTAAGGGAAATTTTGAAACTAAACTCTATTACAGGAACGGGAAAAGAGTGGCTGGCATGTGATAGGGAATTTGTCCTCTAGGCCAAAACAACACTGTCCTATCGAACACATGCAGAAGTCACAGGCCGCTGACCTTCAACGAACAAACCACGCTTTACGATCTTTTCAACTCCTCTGCTGCATTGTTTATGACTGGCTGTGGTAGACTGACTGGCCGGAGATGACAAAGGGCATATTGCGAGTGGAAATTGCGTTGAAGGAAGTTTAAGAAAATTAGGTTTCTTACTGAGTGGATTTTCTTAAGTGTATTGAGTGAGTGAATTACGTATATATGTTTTGAATGATCTGTGCTGCATCGTGTAGTGAACGAAAATGAATGGCATAATTAACGAACTATTGCCAAAACAATTTACTCTGCTTTTGCATGAGGATAAACTTCAAATCATGAAGATATGCAGGCCTCTGGCATCGCAAAGAAGAGAAGAATGGATTTGATTTGTTATTTTGCGTTGCTCTTCTGCCACTTTAGCTAATCGCGACGATGAGACTGAGCAACGATACAATGAAATTCATGAAGGGTTGTTCACAAAGAATACCCATGTCCATGCCTGGATTTGAGCCTGGGACTCCTGGCATCATAGTGCGCTGTGATAATAACCATTTTACCACAGAGGTTGCCAAGAGAAGAATGGAGTTCCTGTACAACTTATATATTCAAGGTAAGAAGTTTATTATAGCGTATATTTTATTCCCGCACGTAGGCCTACATAAATATTTCACAGTATGGGCTTCTATATTTTATAAATAACCATGAAATATTTTAAATGTTTTCCATATTGTTTTTATATTAATGAAACAGCGATATTTTTAAAATTATTAGTAAATTGTAATGTAAGTATTTTAATCGCAATGTTACATCACCTTAAAATCCAAGAAATTGAACGAAAAAGAGCCTCCCATTTGAACATTATGATAAAAAGAGATAGCCCTGGTTTTAAACCCAGCATACGCCACTGGATCTCTTTAATACCTAACATTCAGCGCTCGACAGGAGGACGTCACATGATACTGTACGAATTAACATTTTCGGTTGAACAGTGAACATAGGTTTTAATCATGCACAACTAGTTTTATGCCCTCAGTGGGACTTCAACCCAGAACATTTACAAGCAAATACTCGAATGTGATCATTCGGGTCTGTAGCATGTTAGTAACGAATACGAAAACAAGTGTACATGTATGTAGTGACGCTGTTTTTTTCCAGTCATCTAATGTCATCAGTTCACAATTCACATATTAATTACCACAAAAGGGGCTTAAAATACCTTAACCAGTTAAACGGAATCATTTGAACATCGCCATGTTTTTGGGACTCGGAACCGGAAGTTCCGAACTTCATCCAGTAGAATTCAACTCATCAAATCAAGTTTAGTGCTATCCAACTTGATGGAAAGTTTGGAGGCAGCATTGCAGCAAATTGATATATAAGTTGAATCTATGGTTGAATATCGCATCGAGCAAGAAATATGGAAACTTTGAATCTGAAGGTAAAAATTTACTATCCTTCGGACACCTCTAATTTTTTCGTTTCGTCAATTTTTGACATTCGTACTTAAGTATCTGCTTCGCGGAACATTCTTGAAGGAGTATCAACGTTGTTTTGATGAAATTTGAACTATGTTTCCTAACCTAACAGAACTAACCTAACCACGTGCCAATGGTTCGTGGGGCTAGCACCAATGGTTCGCAATTATTTCCAATTTCTAGATCCTGATACTAACACGACACCAAATTTTAACTATGTTTCCTAACCTAACAGAACTAACCTATCCACGCGCCAATGATTCGTGGCGTGGGGCTAGCTATTCTCCGTCGGAGAATTAATTTTCAACGAAACATTCCCACATCACACAAAACACCTTCCCGATGTTCGACAATGCTACAGGAACTTATTACGGTAAGTAGTTTCTTCTGTAAAAATAAATAAATGTGTCCGAAAGATAGTAAACAAGTACCAAAAAAACAGCTTGTGGATGCATCCACCAGTTAGAAAAGGAGCCTTCATCAGTTGTTGGGATAATTTTGCGTTAGTGTTTATCACTAAACCCGCGAAGCATCTCAATTGAGCACTGGCACAGTCACGGATTATGAATATATACTTCTGGATTGTGTCCTACTCTTTGGTGTCCGTGACTGTACCTTGTTCTTCCTTCAAGGCTTGTAGCGCAGCACACCAAGAAATAGGTTGGAAAACTACAAGCATATGCTACAAGTATGTTTCCTCTCAACGGTTGTACAGTGGGATCCATGAGTATTACCGTGCAAATTGTCCATCACCATGTTCGTGCACTTTATTTGACCCAATAAGAGCTTCAGGAATTAAAAGAAAACTCAAAGCAAGCTGTTGACAACTTCTGCACCAGCATATATAAAAATCCATAGCTTGAAAACACATAGGATGTAAGAGAAAAATTAATGAAAATAGTCATGGACAATTTGTACGGTAATACTCAGGGATCCCACTGTACGTTTCGTCTTCTAAAGAGTTTAGGAACTGTTGGTTGGATTAGGTGAGCAGTAATATCGAAATCAGTTATCGATAGTTGCTGTTGAACTTGCATCGAATTTCTCTTGCTCAACAACAAATAAATGGACGCCATATTGTAGCTTACCTGTGTGATAACATTATCACGTATTATCCGCATCGATATTGATGTTCATGACTAGTAATAATATCAGAGGATAATGGTAAGGTTAGTATGATATATGTGGTTTTTGGTGTTTGTTTGTAAGGCGAATATAGGAAGCTGTAGGGAAATATTTCCTGCAAATGGCAGGTGACAGATGCAGGTTGCAGGCGCCGCGCTTTTTGTGTTTTTCGATGATGTGTTTGTATGTTATGTGCATTCATATTTGCTTCTAGGACAAAGTAGAAGGCTATTCTATAGATAGAATCATACATGCATTGTATTTAACTGTTATGGTGGGAAGTGTACCACACCAGATTTAGCAACAGGTTTGTTTTTAACGTGGCAGTGCACGTACAAAGACATATCATATTTGTTACACAACCACTCGCAGTGAATTGTTTGCAAAATGAAACTTCCTGATATGTAATAATTTGTGGTATACTTTCTTTGCTGATGTATTTATTTGGTAAAGGAAGAGTGGAACAGATAATATTTTGATTTCCAGCAACCGGTGGTATATTGTAGACGTGTTAGGAAGTTCGATATACATTGAAAATGATTTGCGCAATATTTACATGGCCATTTCTTCAGTTTTAAATTTGAATTTGAGTAATTTTTTTCTCATATAGTATATTCTTATAATTACATGTTTACAATAACTTCTCTACAATCTGTCTAGTTCATAGACATTTTATATTATGCATTCAGGAGTCACTTCTGGTCAGTAATTCCTTGGGAAATTTAACTTTTCTTTCCGTGTGTTTGAGGTTAGTTTTAGGAAGTAATAGTAATCACTCTAACATGTAGCTCTTCTCTTTCCTTCGTCTATGCAAATGGTGTTATTGTTTGCTATAGCTATGTTTCAGTTCTTACTCTTTCTGCAAGGAGTTATTTACTTCATGAAGTCTATGTGATCATGGCGGCAGGAATATGTCGAGGGTCCATGTTAACATCTGCCTGTCTATAATTTTTTACTTTTCCATCTTTGTTGAAAAATTGGGGGTAAATGTCTGTTATATCCGAGACACATTTCTATCCGATATTTTCAGTTTTAAATGATTCGTACTTACCAATTGTGTATTGCGGAACATAGTTGAAGGTGCCATTATGCTTTTTACATGAAAATAACTTCAATTTTTCACATTACGAGTAATTCTTTTGGGTCCTTTCTTCCGTTGTGGAACATACAATATGGCACACACAGTTGTGGATCATTGCGCGTCATGCTTGTGTTTTGTCGATTAGGAGTGGGTATGCAGTGTTTCAACCTTCTTAACCGAAAAATACCTACTTTCGTGTTCATTATGTCATCACAAACCATTGACGGATAGCCCCAAAAACCATTGACGATAGCCCCACGAACCATTTCCGGCAAGGTTTGGTTAGGTTAGGTAAGCATAGTTAAAAAAATAAAAAATCTGGTAAAAAAAAGGCACGTTTGGAAACACTGGCGAGATGGCGTGACTTTCAACGCTTGCCCCATCTGCAGGTACATAATGGAAACAACGGCATAATGTTGTTGCTTTACACAAAATGCAAGTTTATTATATCAAAAGTTCTTATTTCTTGTTGTGCAGCATTCTACGGTGAGAAAATACCTCCACGAACTTTCAAAATACTACAGAAACTCGTTTCCATAAATAGTTTCTTCTGTGAAAATGAAGAAATGTGTCGCCGATATAACAGACATTTACCAAATTGTTGATATTCCCCGGACAGATTTCTTCATTTTTGCAGAAGAAACTACTTACGGTAATAAGTTCCTGTAGCATTGTCTAACATCTGGAAGGTGTTTTGTGAGATGTGGTAATGTTTCATAGGGGAAATTCATGTTCTTTGTTGAAAATTAGTTCTCCGACCCACGAACCATTGACGTGTGGTTAGGTTAGTTTCGGTTAGATTAGGCAAACATAGTTAAAATTTCGTGTCATGGTAGTATCAGGATCTAGAAATTGCAAAATAATTGCGAACCATTGATGATGCTAGCCCCACAAACCTTTGACGTGTGGTTAGGTTAGGCAAACATAGTTAAAATTATGTGAAAAATTGCAATTACTTTGATCAAAAAAACGTGAATACACCTTAAAGAATGTTCCGCGAAGCAGATAGGTAAGTACAAATGTCAAAAATCGACAAAACGAAGAATTTTATAGGTGTCCGGGAATATCAGATTTTTACCAAAAATTGTTCTGGATAGATAGTATCACAAATTTTGGCCCAAGTTCCTTTTGTTTTATTGCGATTTCATCATGCTACGAATGCAATTTTTACATGGTTCGATTTCGATGTACATCTGTTAACACATACTGCGGAGTTTTAGGGATTATTTAAAGTTTTGTTCAATATATGCTTTCGTGGTTAGGTTTGGTTCCCTTAGCATTAAAATAAAGTCCCTAAATGCATTCTGCTAGGGTTCAGATTTATTTCTACATTCATTCCCACGCTTCTACGATATTTACTGCCGCTTGTCGACGGAGAATATCTTGTCCATGAGAAGTGCGTAAGGTAATTTTTTTTTTTTAACATAAATAACTTTTTTCAAGTTCAAACAGTGCTTGTTACTTTAAGCAAGGTTCAAATTTTGTGTGACAATGATTTCCAAAATTCTACGATAATTAGTCTTTGTGCTAGGAGAAATCATAAAACAATCGGAACCGTTACCCAAATTTTTGCAGTGGGACACATTCATGTATTAAATTACAAGGGGTAAGATGTATAGTGACATAACAATTTGAGTAAGAAATGGTAAAATTATGATGTAATATGTTTGGATAATTCCACGAAAACAAGGACAAAATTTATTTTGAGAAAATGTTTTAAGGGTTGGTAACAGTACACAAAAGATCCATGGTGATCTAGTCGGTATGGTGGCTGACTGTCATGTGGTAGACCTGGGTTCGATTCCAGGGGTGGGTGATCTAAGGTATGAATTTTTCCAGCCTTCTCCCTGCATAAAGCTTCTCTGGAGTTCACCCAGCCTCAAATAAATGGGTACCGGGGAGGGATGGGGTTAAGGTGGTTGGAGCATGGTGCTGATCACCACCTCCAAGATGGTCAAGATCAAGAATGTGTGGGACACATCCCCACCCTTCATGGCACAGTGGTATGTATCACTGGGAACTTTACCTTTTAACAGTACACATATTTGCAACATTGATTTAATCTGTGATTATGTAGTTTAGTCAGAGGTCTGATTTTGCACAACATTGGCTAAAATACAAACTAATTAACCCACTCACTCTCAAGCACTTAAACCTGAAGGTTCATGGCTGCA
Organism: Lepisma saccharinum; assembly: GCF_977018435.1. Classification (NCBI taxonomy): domain Eukaryota; kingdom Metazoa; phylum Arthropoda; class Insecta; order Zygentoma; family Lepismatidae; genus Lepisma; species Lepisma saccharinum. The sequence goes on from NC_139253.1 coordinate 9,248,241, forward strand.
GTAACACAAGCCTTCCATCTGTTCCTATCATGGGCAAGATCAGTTCAATCTTTTCCATCTATCTCAACGTTATCCGTCCACCTTCATCTTGCCTTCCCACAGGTCTCTTGATTAAATTCTTCTAATAATATCTGGTAGCATAATTGATTAACATGAAAAGTTATGTCAAAGATTGTAAAATGGCAAATAATTTTTATGGTTTAGTACGTTAAAAATATATATTTGCCAGTGCTATTAATTTCTGTCCACCTTTTGATGTGTTCATGTCACACTGTCCAAATGAAGAGCAGGAACAACCATATGTAGCATAGTTCAATTCAGTAGACTTCTTAGTGTACACAACTATAGCCTCAAGTGCTTCTGATTTGTATGCTGATTTCAGCTTATATTAGGGTTGACATATATCTTGAAGTGGAAAATGTTAGCTGGGGAGGATGCCTTGTACACATTTTACTAGCTGGGCCATGCATCCCCCTCACTTCGAGCACTGTGTATTAAACTAGTGCAGACAAGAGAAAGTTGTACCATTAATTATTAGAATACTTGGGGCCTTTTTGGCCCAAGTTCCTTTTGTTTTATTGCGATTTCATCATGCTACGAATGCAATTTTTACATGGTTTGATTTCGATTTATGTCTGTTAACACATACTGTGGAGTTTTAGCGATTATTTAAATTTTTTTTCAATATATGCTTTCATGGTTAGGTTCCCTTAGCATTAAAATAAAGTCCCTAAATGCATTCTAGTAAGGTTCTGATTTACTTCTACATTCATTCGCACGCTTCTGCGATTTTTACTGTCGCTTGTCGACGGAGAATATCTTGTCCATGAGAAGTGGGCAAGGTAATTTTCAAGTGTTTTTTGTTTTTTTCAACATAAATAACTTTTTTTCGAGTCCAAACAGCGCTCATTACTTTAAGGAAGGTTCAAATTTCGTGTGACAATGATTTCCACAATTCTCCGATAATTAGTCTTTGTGCTAGGAGAAATCATAAAACAATCGGAACCGTTACCACATTTTATTCTTCTGTGAAATGTTTCATTTAGTTTCTCTAATATTCAAGCAGATGTAACACTTTCCTTTCAGGTGATTTCAAATGCTACACGCATTACCAAGAAGTTAACCAGGTTGTAGAGACAAACATTGGAGTGCATTTAACATGATTCGAAGGATCAGAGGAATTGGAAGTCAGGTTAGTTACCCTTTCATGAAATTAATTTCAATGATGGTTTAGTGAGTACTATGATTTTCCCGTTTTTGTTTTGCACATGTTTTTTTTTGTGGTGTAAATACTTACGAGTTAAGAAAATGGTGAAAGTTCCCTGGGAAAGGAGGTGTTTTACTTTCATGGTTCATATTTTGGGATCAAATATACCTGTTATTTGTGATCGTAAAACATCAAAATTTATCCATTGAAAAATTATTTAATGGTAATTCTTGGTAGGGTACAGTCGGTTAAGGGCCCAGATTTTCTTTTTGTTGTTTATTCTTGCTTCGTTAGTTTTAGTTCCCTGGTGTTTTTGCGAATATTCTTTAAAAAATGTAATGATCATAGAATTTTATTAGTGGTTATTTCTTGCAACTTAATATTTTTTCTCGTAATTCATACATATAACAAATAAAAAATCCCTAGTTTCCATGAAATTTCTCAAGCAAGAATTCTAAGATTTATACCCACTTGGCTCGAGAGGAAACTAATTATTTCACCTTTGTGAAAAAAGAGGTTTAATTTGTTTTTGAATACCATTTTTTTTTCTGATTACATTTTTGAATGCCATTTGCTTGTGGTTATGGTTGCCCTGCTTGTGATCATGTCCTTGGTTCTTATTAGGGTCATTCCATGCCAAACCATCCAATGGTGGTTGCGCCCGACCCTGTGGCTGAGTGGTTAGCACATCGTGCTTCAACGCCAAGGGTCCCGGTCGGGCTTGGTTGTTTGTGAATGTCCATTCATGAATTTCATCACTCATCCCCATCTTCGCAAATTAGCCAAGAGGCACAAAACGCGAAGTAAAATAAACTAAATCAAATCAAATCAAACCAATGCTGGTTGCATGACCATTTTAGAAAAAAAATCATTTTTAGTACATAGGTTTGTAGCTACATGTTTCTAGATATCAAAACCAATGTTCAAAAAAAATTATTGTCTTTAGTTCTCCTGGGGCAGCCATTTTTCCAACATGGCGCATCGCTTTTTTTGCTCATGGAGCGGTATACAGAAACCTTAATATCTCATAAACCATTAAAGTTAGAGACCTGAAACAAAATTCATTTTGTAGCTAATGAAGTATACTTCCTATGATATTCAGGTATGTTTTGCCTGAAATTGCATCGTAAGTACGAAAATTATGGTGGAAAATGGGGTAACAATAGTTAAAAAATTGCATTTTGAAGCCTGATTTTCTTAATAAAGGGGTTTAGTCTAAGGCTTGATTTTTTTTCATGTGTAGACCTACCTGCAGGGTGTCTGTAAATAAAATATCAGTGCTTAGAAATGCACCCCTTTTTTACAGCATAGGCTCAAACATGGTCGTTCATTGAATTTTGACAGTTTTCAGGGTTAAATATCTCAGATGGGTGAGTCCCCTTTAAAAATTCTGAAGATTCAACTCGTTTTGGTCAATATGAGGTAACATACGTCACCTAATTTCTGACGTTGCAAAGTAAGGTTAAACTACATTCCATACTTAGAATAATGAAGTCTTTTCTTTTCCTTTTTTAAATTTGGGTTAAATAAAGTCTCAGAAAATATAGTAACATAAGGTTTTAACACTTGACTTACCAGAAATTGAAATTACAAGGTATGACAATTGAAAATCTGCGAAATTTCATTGCAAGAGGTTTTGATTTATTAGGTACCCATGGCCAGTTGGTGTTTTTAGCTCCAGTTTCCTATTCATTCTCTTTGTTAAATCAGGCAGAATTTTTTCTTTCACTAAGTTCCTAAGTAAATTATCAGAAACCTTCAGTTCATCACATATATTTTTTTCTTGACCAAGTGGTAGCAGTCAAACTGATGATTCTTACTTTTCCACATTAGTTTTCGCTAATTTACATTTTTCTTTGTATAATTTCCATGATATGATTGTACTGGCCACGCAAAGGATTGTCACACTTTCCTTCCATTTCTTCAGTTCTAATACTTTGTGAAAAGCAACTTTCCAGTTTCCTTTGCACTCCTTGTATGATGTGAATAGTTTTTCGAGGAAGGGCACTTTATTGTTTTTCTGCAATCAGCCTCCTCAGTTTTGAAACAGGAGATATATCAAAAACAGAACAGACTTCATACATTTCCTTTAGTTTTTCTTGTGTTGGCACAAAGACATCATTTCCATTCTGGCATTTAAGTGAGTCACTTTCTCCAGATATGAAAATTTTACTCCATGTCAGGCATATTGATTTAACTGGTATAAGGCTTACTTGATACTTTTTTGCCCTATCATATGATGCAAATTGATTTTAAAAATTCCCTTACTTAAAGAAAAAGTTAAGTGGTACATCTGAAGATCACAACATACTTTACCACATAAAAAGCTATATTTAATGGTATTTGCATATTGTCTCTAAGCCATACATCTGTGGTCTTGACCTAAGAAGTGTTATCATTTTCACTGACTTTGTTAAGATTAGTTAAGTCTTTGGGAGCCTTACCAAAGTGAATTTATGACAGTCCTGTCCAGTTAAAAATTCTACCGAACACTACATTTCCTGTCACAGATAATGAACATTCACAAGTCGCTACTCTCGGCACATTAGGCAAAGGAAGAATGACAGCAGAGATTGTGCATGCACAGATCAATTCCAGGCTTGCCTCACATCCTATCAAAACATGTCTCTGAATCTTCTGCTGTGCATGATTCTCATCTATTTCAACGAATGTGCCCGACCCTGTGGCCGAGTGGTTAGCACATCGCACTGCGATGCCAACTGTCCCGGGTTCAAATCCCGGTCGGGATTGGTTGTTTGTGAATGTCCATTCATCAATTTCATCACTCATCCCCATCTTCGCAAATTAGCCAAGAGGCACAAAATGCATAGTAAAATAAACTAAATCAATCAATCAATATTTCAACGAATGTCTTTTCTTGGAAGAAAAAAATAGTTGAAAATAAAGGAAATAAAAGATAATATATTCTACCAGCATTGACACTCCAAAATAAATAGCCTACTTTCAGTGGAGTTCCCAAGGAGGGGTTTGTGGGGGGTCATAACCCAATACCTTTGGCCTAGTATTCCATAAACAATTATGTCAAAGGCAGGATAATGTGGCAAAAACAGAGCTGTATACTAAAAAAGTATATGTAACCCCCCCTCCCCTCCCTTTCGAAATTCCTGAGCATGCCACTGCCTATCTTAAGCTGCATGTACTGCTACATTGATAAAAATGTGGGGAAAGCTCAGTTTTGGAGCTGACAACACCAACTGGCCATTGGTACCTAATAAATCAAACCTCTTGCAATGAAATTTCGCAGATTTTTCAATTGTCATACCTTGTAATTTCAATTTCTGGTAAGTCAAGTGTTAAAACCTTATGTTACTATATTTTCTGAGACTTTATTTAACCCAAATTTAAAAAAGAAAAAGAAAAGACTTCATTATTCTAAGTATGGAATGTAGTTTAACCTTACTTTGCAACGTCAGAAATTAGGCGACATACGTTACCTCATATTGACCAAAACGAGTTGAATCTAAAAGTTGAGATTTTTACTGTGAGTTATGTTCATGAAGGACTTCCTATGTGCCAAATTTCAGAATTTTTAAAGGGGACCCACCCATCTGAGATATTTAACCCCGAAAACTGTCAAAATTCAATGAACGACCATGTTTGAGCCCATGCTGTAAAAAAGGGGTGCATTTCTAAGCACTGATATTTTATTTACAGCCAGCCTGCAGGTAGGTCTACACATGAAAAAAAATCAAGCCTTAGACTAAACCCCTTCATTAAAAGAATCGGGCTTAAAAATGCAATTTTTTAACTATTGTTACCCCATTTTCCACCATAATTTTCGTACTTACGATGTAATTTCAGGCAAAACATATCATAGGAAGTATACTTCATTAGCTACAAAATTAATTTTGTTTCAGGTCTTTAGCTTTAATGGTTTTTGAGATATTAAGGTTTCTGTATACTGCTACATGAAGAAAAAAAGCGATGCGCCATGTTGGAAAAATGGCTGCCCCAGGAGAACTAAAGACAATAATATTTTTTGAACATTTGTTTTGATATCTAGAAACATGTACAAACATATGTACTAAAATGAAATTTTTCTAAAATGGTCATGCAACCATTTTTTAAAAAATTGGTTGATTTGACATGAAATGACCCATTAGGTCTTTCTTTGTGTCCATGCAAATGGTTTGTGATGACAACCTTCCAACAGCTGCCAGGTATCAGTGTGATAACTAGTAGATGTAAAAGGGGTTAATTTTCAAGGACCCCTATGGTTCCCCAATTTTTCAAACCCATGCCACTTCTACCATGCAAAAACTGAGAGAATCACTTAACAAATACAGGCGAGACCTTTATGACTTTTGTAATGTTGTCATTTGCGCAGGATGTGGTCAACCAGCCAGAACCAACAAAACCAGCAGCAGCAGTCTGCCTCGAAGACCCTGGGAATGACGTCCGCCATTACCCTTGCAGGACCAAAGCCATTGGACCTTCAAAGAACTAAAGAATTGGAGGAAGTTTTAAAGCCTTACAATGTGTTTGAATCTGATGAAGAACTTAATCATCGGTAAGATCGACTAAAATATATTTCTCTGCTAAGTGTGCATGCATGTGCATAGTGTCATTGAATCGTTCTGCAGCTATACTCACAAGGCCTAATAGGGACAATGGCGCTTAGAAAATTGATTAATTGCTTGGTCATTGGACTGGTCAGCCAGTTCCTCCCACGATTTCAAATTAGAAAGAGCAATAACAACAGAAATAAAGTTAATTCGTGTTCTAACAAAATAACCAAAATTAATAATAGATTGTATTGAAAATTGAGCATAAAATGTAGGAACTAGGTCTGAGCTTCATTGTCCCATGTGTTTTCAAAATTTTTAAAAAAATATTATTTATTATGAGAGGTCACTTAACATAAACTTCATGACTAGAATTTTCCTCTAACTTTTAAGGATTTTTCTTGAACAAGTAGCAACAAAATAGAATAACTATCCATTTCAGTATATTAATTGTATGAAATGTAAGAAAAAATAATAAAAATGGTTGTGCTGGATAATAATTCATCTGGTGAACTTGAGTAGAAGAGTCACCCCCAGGGGTATTGTAAGATAGTGTTAAATTCTTATTATGTTCTTCTTAAAGGTTCACATAACCACTTTTTTTATAGATGCAAAATAATCTTAACGCATCTAATAAGGACACACAGTTATTCATTCCTCAGAAGTGGAGAGTGACTAGCCATGTGAGGTTGTGTTATTGTATGTATAACTTTGTGTAGCTTGAACACATAAAATAAAATAAAAACCACTAAAAAGAACAGTGTTGGATTATTTTGCAAATTCTTATTATTTCTGCTATTCTAGTCATGGCCTGGCCATCTCCCTACAAAAGTATCCGATGATGCCCATGAGTAATTGAATGTATTTGCCTGTATACGTTCAGCTAGATTGGACAGCATTTGAATTTGAAATAAACTGTGCTGAATTGTGATGCAAAAGTATATTGAAAATTTGCAATATGTCTTTTTAAAGTGATGTATCAGTTGTTGCAGTCTAGATATACCGGATGGTTCATAAATACTTGAGGGGTTACAAAAATGTATTACAAGTAAAGTATTGAACTTACGTTAATGATACCAGTCCAGAACGAATGAGAAACTCAGACAGAGCGTACAAATGTTCAATGTGTACACGATGGGTGACATGGCATACATCAACATGATAGTCTAGTTCTTGCTACACTGGCATCAACATGGGCCTGTCGATAGTGTCTATCTCTGCGATGATACACTCCCTTAGGGCTGGGATATCGCATGACATTGGTGAGACTAATACCCTGTCTTTGTTGAAACCCCACAAGAAGAAATGTCCACAGTGTAAGATCCGGTGATCTTGGGGACCAAAACATTGCACAAAACACTGTGACTGATGTGGGTGATTTGAGTGTTGCTTAGCGGCAGGGATTTGAACTCTGAGCTTAACAAAACACCACGCACAAACTGTTTACGTTCCTCGATTGTTCTGGACTGGTTTCATTAACGTAAGTTCAATAGTTTACTTGCAATACATTTTTGTAACCACTCAAGTATTTATGAACCACCCGGTATAGTCCTTCATTTCTTTATGTACATGTTGAGTAAAATGATAGAAAAATCCTAACAAGTGTGCAAATACAAATGAAAGACTACGAATTGAAGGCTTTGCTGGACCTCTGCCTCATGCCGATGAATCCATTTCTGAAATGTCATCTCCTTTTTAAAAAGTAGGGATGGGCCGATATGAAATTTTGGCCGATACCGATAAAGTACCGATATAAAATTTACCGATACCGATAACCGATATTCTACCGATCCGATATAAAATTAGAAATTGTCCATGAAGAACCTGAAATGTTCATGGATCTCCTTAATAAATATGTTTCGAGGTGACTGCAGAGGAAAAGAAGTTGAATATTTAGACAATTACTTTTTTAAAAAGTAGGGCATCGAGATTATGCATAAAAATTACAACAAAATGTCAGAATTTTGCACTAAATTATAAGGTATTTATCGATATATCGGATCGGTAAAATAATCGGTAATTTTACCGATACACCGATATGAGTATATCGGCCGATACCGATAGGGTACCGATTAATCGGTCCCATCCCTATTAAAAAGTAATATGATGTTCAAAAATCTGAAACATTCCATCTCAAGAGAAATGTAGACAATGCATAACATTCATGCAGCTACTGGGATTGTGTTTTCTGTTGATTACTATTTTTTGTGCACTGCTATTTGCTTATTTATTTTATTGTAATCTACTGACACTTATTCACTTGACCTGTATTTTAGGATGGAGATATTGAGTAAATTGAATTCCCTAGTTAAAGAATGGATCAAAGAAGCTAGTATTAAAAGAAACATGCCGCCAAATGTGGCAGACCAAGTGGGAGGGAAGATCTACACGTTCGGGTCGTACAGACTTGGCGTGCATCATAAGGGTGCTGATATTGATGCCTTGTGTGTAGCCCCAAGGCACATAGATAGGTCGGATTATTTTACTACATTTTTTGAACTTCTCAAGCAACAGGAGGAAGTTACTGATCTCAGAGTAAGTATTCATTATCATTCCAGTGCATTGGTGTACATTATTTGTGCAATACTTATCGAACGTAGTTTTCATGTAATGACTAATACATATAAACGATCAAATGGTTATTTAATTAACGAGATATTGTGTAACCACACTGAAACTACACATTTTTTGTAACATTCAGTAACCATCAACCTCACTTATATATATTGAGATTTTCCTTGTTCATGCACCAGTGTGGTGTTTACAATTGAAACCAATTATATTTTGCCATACGTTGACTGTACGTGGAGTAAAATATGTATGTAAGCACTGCCATTGACTTGTACCTTTGTAAGAAACATGTTTTGTCCAAGATGAATAGTTACTGGCTTCTGAAAATATAAAGTGACACATTGTTTACATCACCCTTCCTCCATTACATCTGTACATATGGGCCTCCCGATGGCACAGTGGTAGCATTGTCACCTTGTAATCAAGGGGTCCCAGGTTCGGCACCTGTTGGAGGCACATAGGGGTTCGGATCCCACTTTAAACTGTAGGTCCAGTCTCGATTAGCCTTACTGTGCATAAAGTGGACTTAAAACACCAAATCAATCAATCAATCAACATCTGTACATGTGGCATAGAGCTTGCTTCTGATTGGTTATGGTGCGCACATTGCTAAGGTAAGACTGATTGTATCTGTGAAATCGGCCATGGAATTTGGTATGGCAGCAATGTGCTATAAAATGTCTTCACACTATGGAATTTGATTGTAGCAGAAATGATAAGAAAAATGCCAAGGGAAATGCTCATCTGAAGCTGGCCTTTCATGACTACAGCTACTGCGATAATGCTGAAAGGAATGCTTGGTGCCGTAAAGTTGTTATGAATTCATAAAATCATGTGCTAAATATTTTTTTCGTATGCATAGGAGGTCCCAGAATTACATGCATTTTGTCTATGAATTTTTAGAAAAATTCTTAGTCCACGTGTCATTATTATGTAGCCACTAAACTAAAAGAATCAGCCGAAAAAACATTAAATCTTTGGAGGAAAACAAGCTGGGTAGGAGAGAAAGGAATCAAAATCTGGAACACAAGTTTTTAGTGAAGTTTCTAGCTGTTTATTTGTTTTCTGTCGACATGCATCAGATTTGAACACGAATTTTGTTCTTCTTGTCAATTTTAGTGTGTCATTTTTGCCACTCTTTTTATGCACATGTAGTAAAATTACTGAAAAATATATTTGCAACACTGCACATGTAATGTGACTGCTTATCACACCATTCGCATATTCTCCACCCACCTGTATTTTTCAGTTTATTTATCGCCAGTAGACTTTTTCTTGTATTTCTATGATTTCACACCAACTGACAGGTCTTTCTTACATACACTTTACCATGGATGTACAAATACTATGGTTTAATTCATAATTCTATTTTTTTTTTTTTTTTTACATTGCTATGTGTACCATCTGTCGTATATGATGCAGCAGTTGTTCAAGAATGTAAATGGAGGGCCTCCATGATGGCGTAGTAATACAGTTGTCTTCTTAATTAAGGGGTCCTGGGTTCTATACCTGGTGGAGGTACATAGTGATTCAGATCCCACTTTTTATTGTAGATCCAGTTCTGATGTGTACAAAATGGATGTAAAAAACTCTAAATAATAAAATATATAAAATGTAAATGGACTGTAATGTAAGTGATACCTTGGATGTTTGTGAAAATTCTGAATGGAATGAATTCATCTTAATCAGCAGATAACTCTGGAAGTTTTGTCCTAGGTAAAAGAACCACATACGAGGGTGGGCTGAAAAGTAATGTCTCCTATTTTGTTTTGACTGTGACATAAAGTGTAATTAGAATTTTGTAAGTAGGTATTAATGGTGCTTTGCTCTTCTTCCAGGCAGTTGAAGAAGCCTTTGTACCTGTTATTAAAATGAAGTTTGATGGGATAGAGATAGACATGCTGTTTGCCAGATTGGCACTGAAAGAAATTCCTGACAACATGGTGAGTTTCTATTTTTTTTTTTTTTTCATTATTTTTGATATAAAGAATATCTATCCACAGTTTTTGCACAGAGCGTAGTCATCCCAAAAAGTTTGTGGTCAGTGCACAAATTAGTCGATAGTCATTTGTTTACTCCTCTTGCAGTCATTTCAGCCATCACTTGTGCCTTGGTGTCCCTGTGTTGCCATATTCATATTCCCCCTACCTTTTCCTTCATTGCCAAAATAATTTAATAATAATAAATATTATGTCTGCTTTCACTGTGTACGTTTAGCCCCTTGAATGAAAATGCTGCACATTTTGCCAACACATTGGCAGGAGTACATGACAAGCACCTGATTGCATTACCTACTCTCCCTTAGGTTTAAAAATTCAATGACTGGGCCAGATAGTTTTCTCTTCATTCAGTTGCAGTTTTAGCAAAGTACTTTCTCTCTCTACTTCAAATTGAATGCTGTTGTGACTTCTACAGTGTTCTGTATATTGATAAACTGCTTGTTTTGTTCCAAAATTTGTGCTTTCAAAATATGCCATTTCCCCATGATACATGTATTACAATATTTGTGCCCTTATGTAACATATGTATATTTCTTTTTCTCTCCCTTTCAGGATCTAAGGGATGATATGCTCTTAAAAAATTTAGATCAAAAATGTGTGAGAAGCTTGAATGGTTGTCGTGTTACTGATGAAATTCTGCGGTTAGTTCCAAATATTGAGAATTTCCGACTTGCATTAAGAGCAATAAAGCTGTGGGCAAAAAGTAAGTATTGGTAAGATAACATTTCTCCTCACTAGCTAAAGGAGAGAGGTAGATGGTTTATGTTTTTTTTTTAGAGTTTTCACTTTAACCAGCTTGTGTAAAAATGGCACTATTTTTGATTATGTATGTATCCTAATGTTCTCCCTTTCCTTTTCGGACCTCCTCCATAGTATAGTGGTGATACTGTTATCATCTTGTAAATATAGGGTCCTGGTTTTGAACACCAGTGATACCATATTGCATACTGCTGTCGACTGTAAGTCCAGTACAAAAATGTCCCTGTTCTATCTGAGGTTGAAGAAAGGTCCGAGAGAGCTACCGGCCGATAACTGCTTTTCAATTATTTTTAATCAATTAATCCAGGCCATGTCAATGGAGTGTGTATTCGACATAATTCACTGGACAGAGGAACTGGAGCTATATTTATTAGAAACTAAGTTCACTCAATTACGGCTCTGTGGTCCCATTCTACACCCTCGATTTAAAATTGTCTCAAGACACAGGAATTCAAAATTCTTTACTTCAGTTCTCTTTGATAAGTATCGGACACGAGCCCCTTTTCTCTTTAAATTTCTTATGATCCCTGTTTAACCTATCACTTATGTCTGTTACTTTTTTTGCCACTCTTTTTACTCCTATTTTCGACGCTACTGATTAGCACCTCCTTTCTCCAGAAATATTGCTGGAAATGATTGTGAGGAAGTGCGCCAAAAATTGAATGATAAATTATTTCAGTATCCGTATTTCCCCTGTTGTCTGTCCAATTCTTTCAAGTAGGGATAGGACAGATTAATATGTACTGTATTGGTATCAGCTGATGTAAGTATATTAGTGTATCATTTTATCTATTAAATTATCTATAATGTTCCAATCCAATCTTTCTTCTATATATATAAAAATGTACGTATGTATGTACATATGTTTGTTTCGACATAACTCTTGAGCGCCTGGAGCGATTTCAACCAAACTTGGTGCACGTATCACTTGCAATCAGGAAATAAATACTGTGGCGGTAAGACACCCCTGGTACCCCTAGGGGTGGGGGTAGGAAGGGGTGACGTAAAAATAATCGAAAACAACCGATATTAGTGGAGTGCATAGTTTTCGGGGTTGCTAAAATGAATAGTGACACTCCCAATGCCGTTCAATTCAAAGTTCATCACCTATCGGCATGGGGGGTGAGAGGGGGTGAAAAATAAAATGTCAAGAATGACCTAGATTAGTATCAAATCCATAGTTTGCGGAGTTGCTAAGGTAATTGGTGACATTCACGATGACCAAACTAGTACACACATAACTTACAATCTGGAAAGAAATACAGTGGGGGTAAGACACCCCTGGCACCCTTAGGAGGGAAGGGGTAACATGTAAAAATAATCGAAAACTGCCGATATTAGTGTGGAATCCATAGTTTTCAGGGTTGCTAAGATGAATAGTGACACTTCCAATGCTCTTCAACTCCAAGACACCTCTAGCACCCCTTGGGGTGGGGGTGGGAAGGGGGTGACATTTAAGATGACTGATATTAGTGTGGACTCCATAGTTTTCGGGATTGCTAAGATGAATAGTGACACTCCCAATGCGTTTAACTACAAGTTAATTTTACACTACAGTTAGAATTCATTATTTTCCTGTCTAATAGAAAATTGGGATAAATAAATACCCGGGCAACGACGGGCAATCAGCTAGTATATCTATAAATAGCAATCAGCTAGCATATCTATAAATAACCTGTAATTAGTGTAAAATTGTACAATTTTATTATTTTTATGAATATAAACATAACTTGTAAGCTCTAATTTTGTAAAGTAAATGTCTGAATATGTAGTTTCTTTTAAAGAATATCCTTATTGCAGTCATCTGCTTACGGGTGTTAAGGAACCGTTTTACAGTTGCAATATTATACCAAATGATTAGAATATCAGCATCAGAAAATTTTGAATCGGTGTTTGCCCAGATTTCATATTAGCGCACCAAGTTTTTACTTTCTTCCTGAATCTCAAGATACAGGTAAGCAAGAAGTCACCATACCCCTATTCGGTAGTGCTCACAATGATGTGTGACTGCAGACCGATGGAACACCTGCACACTTCACCTTATCTGTGTGTTACATTTTGAATGAGAATTTTCCAGGCTGTTGGATTGGCTGTGGATCATTTATTTAATTGCTTATTTATTTGAAAAGTCCTGAATACAGAAAAATCCATTTTACATCAGGATATCAACTGGAAAAGTAAAAAAGTAAAGTAAAGTGCTCCCCTGTGCATAGCACCATGCCATGAAGGCGTATAGGGGGTGTGGGGGTAACGCCCCACACTTTCTTGATCCGGTCGTGGGTGGGGGTGGTGTGATCAGCATCACGCCCCTGACCGCCTTTACCCCCCAGGGTTTCCCCCAGGTACCCATGTTATTCGACGCTGGGTGGGTGCCGGGGCCGCTTCCATCGTTAGAAAAGTTCCCGGATTTGAACCGGCCGGGGATCGAACCTGGGACCTTCAGCATGGTAGTCAGACGCGTTACCGACTGAGCCACCGAGGAAATAAACAAAATAATAAGATGAACACATACGCACACATATACATATATAACAAGAATAATAACAACTAGGGCAAAAATAATAATATTTACTCTTCAGCTGCTTTATGCACGCCGTTCTGTAAGTCTGTTTTGATAAATGGAAGCCCGGAGTGTCTTTTAATGAGTTGTAAATGGTTTGTAGCCTGTAGAGAAGTGATCTTTGTTCTAAAGATAGCCTTGAAGATTTAATGTAAAAGAAGTTGTTGCATTTACTGTTCGGACGTGGGATTCTGATATGAAGAAGTGGCAAGAGTTTGCTGGTGAAAAGTTAATTATTCTGAAGAGTAGTGTTAAATCGGAGAGTTAAGGGCGAAGAGAAAGGTCATGAATTTGTGGAGTGAATAGACACTGACATCATCAGTATTATGGCCACCCCACCATCGTGATGTTGCTATCCTGGACAACTCGTGCAGGGATCATCAAGGACAGGTGTAGAAATATACAGGGCACCTGGATAATATTTCAAGTTCACTTACAGAAATTTCCATTGTTTTTTTTTTTTTAAATAACAAGTACAATATGTGTTTTTTAATGTTAGTGTGTTTGCTGTATCACGCGTATCTAAGATTAATAAATGTGGTGTTATAAATTTTTGCACTGTGAGCAGAATTTTAAAATGTGCATTAAAATGGTAAAATTGACTATATATTAGAATGTATTGCATAGTTATTTATGCTATTGTCAGTTATACCTTCTTTAGGAAGGCCAGTCCTGTGCAAGAATTAATTACTTTTAATCCGATGTTGTATTAATTAATAAATTAATTGTTGTAAGATTACATTTCACAGCTTATCTTAGTTGGATTCATGGCTTTCTTAGAACCATTTTTGAAAAAAAAAAAATGCTCCTAACAAAAAGGGGCTGGTTCCTAAATTATATTCAGTTTTCTCTACTGTCAGTTTTTGTCAAGGGAGAAGTGAAGTGTGCATTATCAAACATCACCCCACAGAAACTCCAAAAAATGTCTTTAACAGGACACTGAGGTGCATCAGATTGATTGGGAGGATTATAGTGTCCCTTATGGTACACTGGATGTGCATCACACATAACTAAAGTTGTACCAATATTAGTCAAGTTGCTTCTAAATTTCGATTGAGAATTTTCATTTTAGTTGGGATATGTACTTGCACTTTTTTCTCTCCGTAAGTTGAAATGGTTGTTTCAATGTCTTCCAGAGCACGGCATCTACAGCAATGCGTTGGGCTACTTAGGTGGTGTATCCTGGGCCATGCTGGTTGCTCGAACGTGTCAGTTGTACCCGAATGCAGTAGCAGCGACGTTGGTTCATAAGTTTTTCCTTGTCTTCGCCAAGTGGAAGTGGCCGCAACCGGTTCTGCTGAAGCAACCTGACAATGTGAATTTAGGTTTTCCAGTCTGGGACCCAAGAGTAGGTATATATATGTTGATGGTGTCCTTTCTGCTTTTCTCAATAAGTAGTCTTGCAATTTCTGTGCTAATTATAATTATCGTTGCTTACTCAAAACCCTGCCAGGGTGTAAACCTCGAGGCTCTAGCACCTGGACCCATAGCCAGCATAATTTTCTGTGGGGGTTTGTGTTGTCCATATGTGTTTGTGATTGTTCCATCATTGATTTCCTTTTGTCAGTCAAATCCAAACCTTGCTGCTGTTTGCTACGTACAAGTCATGCATGGAAGATGGTGCTTCGTGTGTTGTAAGCAGTTTTGTGGGGCAGCGTACTGTCACTTCTCTTTCTTTTCAGGGCCCATTCATTGTATTGGAGTTCATGATGTACATTTTCGTTATGTTGAGGTGATAGTGTAGAAGTAAGTGTTGATATAAACATGCTGTGTGTAATGTAATGAAGATGTTGAATTATTTCATAGGGATGATACATTAATGAGCATACTCTGTTGGTATAGGCCAATGTAGGCATATCTTTGTGTAAAATTCAGGTATTTCTATAGATGGCCTGTAACTACGTGTACAACATTCAGCCATTTTATGAAATATTAATATGGTGAAACCCCTATATTATGTTCCCGCTTAATACGTTCATCCAGTCAGACCCCGGCAAAAGGCCATGTTAAATAATAGGACGTTCACCTCGATCTTACGTTCTAACTCCTGTTTCCCGCTTTATACGTTTTCCAAGCTGTGACGACGTCTTAAAATTTGGCAGAAACCTGTTCTGTTGACCACGCGAGTTATCCCTCATTTTTCTTGCTTTCGAAGCTGGTTCATTTACCACGCGACATTGAACTTCCAGATGTTAGGCTTTTATGCGAGAGGAGGGAGCGAAGGGGCATGGTTCAGTGAAAGGTGTGGGAGGCAGGGCACAGCTTGCATTTGTCGCACCTTTATTGAAGGAAAGTAAGGGAAGGGAAGACGGCACTTCTTGCATTCCCGGTAAAGATACAATGGGCCGATTCTTCTGCATCAGGAGTAGACAACAAGCGCACTGTTGCCAAACTGATTCTTGCTAAATTGTGCTTGTCTTAGAATTTGGACAACGAAAGTTTGCTGTCCCCTCTCCGAGTGGAAAATTGACAACAGGATTCGATATTCATTCGCGTCCACACAGATTAACGGAATCCTTCCTAGTTGATGGGAATGAAAAAGAAATGTGAGAAGGGTGCTTGTTTGTGAAAACTTTAACTTTCTTCTTGTCTGCAGCCTTGGAATAGAAAAGGAAAAAAATTAGAAGGGTTTTCCAACCTCCGCTATCCGATACTGAATAAGAACTGCACTTCTTTAATAGGAAGTCGTTTAGATCCCAAAGGAAATATGATTGGATCTACTCTAGATTTCACTGCAAATTATTTTTAATATGAAGTTTTTTCACGAATGGTAATGTCATTTGATCATCAGAATGAAGCTGAAGCTAACTTGATTCTTTTTTCTATGGGTAGATGAGCGATATTTTAATCACTGGTGGAAAAATGTTCTTGTCAAATCAATTGTTTGGGGGAAAGGGGGTGGGGGGGTTGAAGTTCAGACACATGTATTGTTCTGCGTGAGGCAGAGAATGAATTCTTTTATTTTCTGAGAGCAGCCAAATTTAGTGCACATGTAAGTGTCATTAAAATGTGGGTGATCTAAGCTACCACAACTAGTTGTAATTACTGAAAAGTGCCAAGTATTGCCTAGATTTTCTTGCTCATGTGGAAGTGAGCCCGCTTACACAAGACATCTTAACCAATTAACATAAAGGTGAAAGCGATCTCCCGTCTCTTTTCCTCTGACTTCTAAAACCTGAATACGCGCATTCAACGAACATAGCGTACTGCAAGTAAAAAGAAAAAAAGACTTGAGCCGGTTGCTAATTCTTTAATGCCCTGCATCGGAAATCTTGCTCCTATATCTGAAGCATTGACATGACAACATGGGAGAGTGTCAAGCAGTGATCCTTCCTCCCTCCTTTCTTTCCTTTCTGCAAGTTGGCCAGGCAGGAATGAGCACACTTCTGATAACATGGCATGCTGCTCCACCATCTGTCCATCTCCCCCTTCCCCTCATGCCATTACAAACCGGTCGGAGGGGTGTCTGCGGTCAGCTGGCAGCTGGCGCCAATGTTTCATCTCCTGGCTCCTGAGCTGGCTCATTCAGCCTGAAGGGAAGGAAAACGGCAGTGTTTTGAATCTCGTTTCAGAAGGTTGTGCTTTGATGATTAGGAAACACGGAGCAGCAGACACAATGCGAAAGTTAAAAAAAAAAAAAAGGACGAGATCATTTTTTCCCCTTGTTCTGCCTTCTGATAAATGCCTTGAACACACAGAGCAGTGCAGGAAGGAAATGCACATGATGCTAAGAATGATATAATCGCTGTTTTCTTCGGAAACATTCATGTGCTGAAAATAAATCACGCAATATTAAAATGTTGATAGGAAAAAGAAAAAAAGCAAACACGTTATTTACGGGGAAACTATTGGTGGAAGGGGTGTTTGCCCTCCACAAGACTTCTAAATCCACTAATAAATCGTCGATTAATATGGATGTAAATAACACTCAGTGGCGTGCCCAAGGAGGGGGGATGATGGGGTTATAACCCTCCCCATTTGGCCAGTATATCTTTAAAAAAAAACGTCATAGGCAGGAAAATATGGCAAAGTGAGGACTGACTAAAAAGTATATGTAACCCCATTTACAGGCCCCTGAAAAACATAAAATCGGGGTTTGACTGTATTCCTGTACCATAAGTGCAGGTAAATTTAAGGTAATGTCAGGTCCCTAATGCTCATTCCACATAGGCATGAAAGCACATAGGAAAGTAGCACCTTACACATTCACGATCTCTGCAGCCATTTTTGAAGGTGAAGTGATGAGCACCATGGTCGTAGAATCTTCGTAAGACTTATACAGTTGCATTGAAATCTCTAGGTTTAGTCTATTGAATATACCGAGACAGTCGAACTGGCCTGTGTGATGTACCATGCTCCAAAACTAATGTGTCTGGTTTCAAATCCTAGATATATCATTTCTGTGTGTGGGGCTTTCCAGCATTCCATGTGTGACATTTCACACACATAATGTAAGGTTCTAGACACGAGATTGGATTAGAATATTCATCATGAACTGGTTTCATAGAATTATGAAGTACTTTACTTTATGGCATCTGCTAAGAAATGAAAAGGACCCTTGAATATGATGACAACGCGTGAATGCTTGAAAAGCATTAATGAAAATGTGTTAACGTGTGTGACACTTTAAACATGAAGCAAAATTTGACTTCATTTGTCTGTGAAGCGTATAGGCTACAGATGCTAATAATTTTTGTTGGTGAAATATGCAAATTCTATGCATTCACAAATATGTAAACCTTAATGCAATATAAAAAAATAACAATTTTGAGATTACTGTATTTACGCATGTATAATGCACGTGAGTGTATAATGCGCACCCTGGTTTTTGATGGGGAAATGTGACAAATAATTATATCGTATATATTCCGTGGCACAATCCAGTTTCAAGAAATGGCATTCTTGTAGGTGGTAAAGCTATTGCTATGTGGACCAAGAGTAGAATATCCTCTTGTGTAAACAATACCTCACCAGAACCCCCTCTCCCTCCACTCTTTAACCACCTTATTTATTCTGTTATACACTCTGTAAAGAAAAAATAGCAACACCTCTATTCTCATAGTAACTTACACAAAAAACCACAGTTTTGGCTTGCTAGAAAAGAAATAAAAGGAAAGGAAGAGTAGGATAGTTTCGTTGCATTATCCATGACACCTGTGGTCACGAACGGCGCTAGTCAAATGTTTGTGTATCAGTAATATTCCCCCCAGATGGCACTGAAAGCACCTCGTCAGTTATCATCGTGAGAATTCTGCATTGCAGTTGTGATGTGTGGGCCAAGGTAAACAGCAGTTAGTGACTGTTCTGTGCTTTCTCATTGTACAGTGTCAAGTGGCATTATTGTTGTTGTGTAGCGTTGTTTTTGTGTGATATTGTTGCTGTGTGTGGACTCTAAACAAGTAAAATGGATAAGAAATGTGACTTGTCGCCACGTAAGCAATGCAAAATTCTTACTTCACAGCGAAGGTAAACCTCTCAGGGAGATTGGTGGAATACTCAAAATCCACCATTCAACAGCAGGAAGAGTAATTCACAAGTAAAACCAGCATAAAAAATGAAAACAACAGCACTGCAGAATCGAGAAATGAGTTCCCACCAACATGCTTCTGTAATTAGAAATGACCTTGGAATTGCAGTCAGCCATACAACTGTATTGTCTCGACTGCGCCAAGTGGGTATTGGGAAGAAGAAGCCGAAGCTGACACAAGCACACAGGGCAGCAAGATGTGAGTTTGTGATTCGATATTCAAGTTGGACTGAAGACTAGTGGAAGCACGTCATTTTCTCTGACGAAAAGAGATTTAGAACAGTGGGAAACGGTGGTGTGAACTTGAAAAGGAGAGACTCAAAAATTCAGGGGTGGAGTAATGGTGTGGGCTTGCTTTACTGCTCAAGGAGTCGAAAGGATGGAGATATGTGAAGAGTCAGTTGATGCATGAAAATATCTTCATATTCTGGAACGTAAAGTTCTTACAACAAGTAGAGAGTACTTGTCTGCAGAAACTTTGTTTTCCAGGACAATAATGCGTCATGTCACCGAGCAAAAATCATCAATACGTGGTTCAAGGACATGAGTATTTTGAGACACTGGTGGTCTCCAAAATCACCTGACATGAATCCCATTGAAAATTTGTGGGCCATTATGAGCAGAAGACTGCATAACAAGACATTCTCGAATAGGAGGGAACTCATGGAACAGATAATCCAGGTTTGGTTCCATGAAATCGAGGTTACTCTTTGCCATAACCTTGTAACCAGCATGCCTCGATGATTGGCTGCACTGCAGAAGGCCCATGGTGGTCATACAAAATACTAGTTTTTGTGTTGTAGTCTCGATGTTCGTACACAATATGTCTTACCCGTAAGATATTCTATTTTTTTGTTTTGTGCTATTATTGTTTCTTTGACTTTTATGTATTACGAGGGTCACTATTTATATTTTGAGCCTTGGCAACACTGATTGAAGTTTGGCGCGATTTGACGTTTGCACGGAATCGTCTGGCATTATTGACCATAACGTACTTCAAATGTTTTATCAATAGCTTGATTTGTGTTGTTTATGTTGCCTTGGAGATTGCACGACAACAATAAAATGGTATTAACTCGTGAACATTTTCGTGCGATGATTTTTTACGATTTTCGACGTGGATCATCAAGACAAGAGTGCATCGATCAACTTATTTCCACATTTGGCGATGAAGCCCCATCCTTTGCCACTGTGAAACGCTGGTATAACGAATTTAATCGTGGCAGCAATTCGCTCACCGACGAGATTCGCGAAGGTCGTCCAAAATCAGTTGTTGTTCAAGAAAACATTGATGCTGTGCAAAACCTAATACTGCAAGATCGTCATGTGACCTACTGTGAGATTGAGGCAACAATAGGCATTAGTTCCACCAACATATATAAAATATTACATGATCATTTAGCTGTGAGAAAGGTATGTTCTCGTTGGATCCCACACAATTTGACAAAAACTCAAAAAGACACTCGCGTCAATTGGTGCAAACAGATGGTCAATAAATACAATCGTGGTGCTTCAAAAGACGTATATAAGATTGTAACAGGTGACGAATCATGGATATATGCATATGAGCCGGAACGTAAACAGCAGTCGACTGTATGGGTGTTTCAAGATGAACCCAATCCAACAAAAGTTGTTCACGCTCGAAGCACATCGAAACAAATGGTCGCCTGTTTTTTTCGGGAAAACTGGTCATGTGGCAACTGTGCCTTTAGAGGAACGTAGAACGGTCAACTCTGAATGGTACACAACAATTTGTTTGCCAGAGGTCTTCGGTCAAATACGGAAAACAAACAAACGCCGTCGGATCATTCTTCATCAAGACAATGCCAGCTGTCACACATCTCGTCTAAGAACCGACTTTATGAACAGTCAAAAAATCGAATTGATGGGTCATCCACCGTACAGTCCTGATTTGGCACCCAATGACTTCTTCTTGTTCCCGAATGTCAAGAATAAATTGAGTGGACAACGATTTTAGTCGGCAGAAGACGCCGTTGATGCGTTCAAAAACCATATTATGGAGGTGTCTCAAGAAGATTGGAAAAACTGCTTTGACAAATGGTTCGAACGAATGCAAAAGTGTATTGACCATAAAGGAGAATACTTCGAAAAACAATAAAGCAGTTTTCAATGCCAAATTCCTGTTTTTTCATTGTTAGGCTCAAAATATATATAGTGACCCTCGTACTCTCTACAATGGCTTTTTTATAGAAACACACACAGCTAGTTATATATGCATATAAATTCATTATAGTCATGTCAATAAGCTGAAACTGTGGCGTATGTAGTTAAGATTGTATGACCAATCAGCATTGGGCATACATGCCCACACACAAATAACCACAGGCCAACCTAAGTACAAGGACCATTAGGTTGGCATCAGGGAAAGCTTGTGAGAGCTATTTTCCCAGAGACTTATACCCCCCACCCCCAATTAGAATCATGGGTCATGTTTACCAACCAGTTGTCACTCATGGGAGGGGTAGAAATGCTTTATTTATAAAGAACCAACCATTGTTAGGCTAACAGTAGCCATTTTGGAGAACAAAAACCATGTGCTCCAAATCACATGTTTACTAAATCTTTTATTCTTTATTGAAAATCAGAGATAACACTCACCCATAGGTAAAATAATGCCTAATTTATTAAAAGTAAACTCATTTGCAATTATCTGGCATAATTAAGCCAGAAAA
This sequence comes from Lepisma saccharinum, assembly GCF_977018435.1. Lineage (NCBI taxonomy): Eukaryota > Metazoa > Arthropoda > Insecta > Zygentoma > Lepismatidae > Lepisma > Lepisma saccharinum. The sequence continues at coordinate 9,270,084 of NC_139253.1, forward strand.
GGTGAAAAAACATTTTTGTTTACACTTTTTAAGCAATTGATAACTCTGCCATCTGGTGGGAGAAAGTGGCACTTCTCCTACAGACAAGGAAAGATCTCAAAGGACTCCAGCTGGCCAATGAGAAGCCGTCAGAAGGCTGTGACGTCACAGAGGAGACTTTCAGATGGCCTATTGTGTTCTGAGCTTGCTATTCAAGCTCACTTGTATTACAGACCCACCTGAGAGCAGGTCACCTGGAAGTTGCTGGTAAAATCCAGTGTGTGAATGGCCACCTGTGCCAGCAACAAAGGATACATAAAGGGAACAGGGATCTAAGGTCCTGTTACAGTAAACACAGGCCTAAGTGTGTGTGACCAAGTGGGATATTATGTCCACAACTGCATTTAAGGATCCCAGTGAAAATTCAGCAAAATAGCAAGTTTTGTGTCCCTCATCCCATGTGGAAATCCAGACCACATGGTCGGCAGAACTGACGCCATAGCAGCATCCATAGGATATCAGAGAATATCCAAGTTGTTCTTAGCCATCCAACCAAGAAAAGCCAGGAAAACTCATTTATCACTCCCCCAAAGCCTTTGTTACACCAAGGAAGCACATAATATCCAATTTTTAGTGTGGTGTACCCCAAAATTGTCCATGTGTCGGGATGTTGCGATAAAGAGTGAAATAGTGTGTGTACGGCCCCAGGTATGATTGATGTAGTGTGAAAACGGCTGGTATGTAAGTACAAAATCTTTTGTATATCTTTTTTGTGTTATGTACAGTGAAGTGCTCATGTTTGGTGGTAGCTATGCCACAAGCGGTGTTCTTTTCAATGAATAAATATGTCGTTCAAAGGTGTCTGACCGTCTATCATTTTAGTGAAACATAAGCCTACCAAGCCCTCCCCTAGTTACTGATCATTAAAGTTAGGCTAAAGTTCGTCTGTTGCTTAACAGATATCGCAGGGGATATCTGTTACTATACGAAACACCACACGTGGAATAGGGTCTGCGTGTGGCCACGTAAAGCGTGGTTCTCTTTTGTTTTTGCTGTTTTTGATATATTATATATTTAAAGTTAACCTTTAAAACCAACTTTAAATCAACGTAATATAGAAACACCCAAAACCATCCCCTCTTAATTGGACTGATCATTGCGAATATGCATTGTAATGTTATCCGGAATTCATGTACAAAATCATTTTGTTTAATGAATCTTGTGTAAACCATATCCGAGCAAGTGTCACTATTTTTTTTCTTTACAGTGTGTTGTAGAAAGCGAGATCAAAATTACGTTATAGATTTGCAATGCTCAGGAAATTATTTTCTATTGTTTCTCGCCCAACAAATATCGCTGATACACATCCCATGTGATGGGAGATGCATGCTCGAATTTCACCTAATGGCACTGCTTTTCTCGGTGTCTCAGAACATTACACTACAAAGTGAAAAATCATGGGAAATGGCCTTCAAACTTTTATATATGTCGTTTTGCTCATTCCTTTTTTGCTTTCTGTAAATATATATATATATATATATATATATATATATATATATATATATATATATATATATATATACACACACACACACACACACACACTATTTTCCATGAGTAACGTAACATTTATAAGAGGCACATTCAGGACCCCCAAACTAGCAGTTAGCAGCACAAGATTTCTTACATTAAGGGATTTAAACACTCCATATATATAATATTATTTTGCCCGTAGTACATTTTTATTATCTTTTCTTTCATCCAAAGTACCATAAAAATCAGAACGTTCCTTCATTTTGTAATGAGCTTATTTCAACTGCATTTCACATTAGTGTCATATTCAGAAACTGCAGGATTTAAGCTTTACAACAATATGTAACATGATAGGGTTCCGTAAACATGGACAACCAATGCAATTGTCACAAAATCATGGAATGACCCTATACAGTTTCATGTTGGCTGTCCGAATTATTCAATGCATAATATGCACCACAATTTTTGGGGACAAAAATTTTGGAAAAAAAGTGTGGATTATTCATGAGTAAATACGGTTATTCATTTTGTTATTTACATGGTGTAGGACCAATTTTAGTGGATTACCCCTTCTGATGTCATTCATTTACCATTATGAACTTTTGTAGCAGTCTAATGAAGTCAAGTATGTACTGTGGCTAGATTCTGTTCTTGACATCTTGCCAGTATCGTGCATGTAACTGTGACTGTACATAAAACTAGATTCTATGATGAGCTCATTGAGGATTGAACTCTGAATCAAAGGTTCTGTGTTCCAAGCCTTGGCATGGGTATTTCCTTACATCTTTTCATTTAATCATCACAGTCACCTGACTGGCTGACCAGAAGAAAGGAAGAAAAAAAGACAATGAACAACAAGATAAATATGTACAGTAAAGCTCCCATAAATTTTCTACTGAAACATTCTTGTCATATTTCCAGTTCACTCAAATAGAGTATTTTGAAATAAGTCTTCAAAAATAGTTACCATTTAGAAATTGTCCTTTAGTGCAAAATACATTGAAGAAAAAGTATTAGCTTGTATTATTGTATGCATTCATGAACAATAACTGTAACATTGAGAAGGATTTTGTAAGTACATGTATTAATTATGTTGATTACATCATGCCGAACTTTGTCCTAAGTTGATTGAAGAAGGAAAACCATCAGATTGAAATGCAGGTGGCAAGTAATCTTTTTAACCAAAGTTAAAGGTGTTAAGGGTATTTACACATTTGAAGGGCCAGGGGGAAAAACGATGAATGTCGATTTTTCGCCCATTTTGAGATCGCAATGCCATCTGATAGTTCAGAAGCTGTACTATAAGAATGAGAACGGCCTTGGTTGGGAAAGGATGAGAAGTGACTGAAAAACGCATTATTATTTTGGCATATATTAACGTACTTATGAAAATAAATACTTTGTTTTTAATTTCCTGGCAAATTGTCTCGAATGAACATTCATCGTCTTTCCCCCTGGCCCTTCATTTGTAATTATGATAATAAGATTGTCTGTATGGAGTGCATATCCCCTTGCTTAAACGACTGTTACTTTTCAGGTGAATGTGGCTGATCGTTACCACTTGATGCCCATCATAACTCCTGCTTACCCTCAACAGAATTCCACCTTCAACGTTTCCATATCGACCAGGACCATCATGCAAGATGAGTTCAACCAAGGCCTGCTCATTACGGAGGACATCATGCTGGGGAAAACCTCGTGGAGCACTTTGTTTGAACCTCCAAACTTTTTTGTTAAATACAAGTATGCTTTATTCTTTCATTGTAGTCAGATGGTTCTTTGTCTTTAGTATGTAGTGTCTAATATTAAAGTTCGCATGCATTATTTCAGATTGGCAATTCAAGTGTGTGCATTAACAAAAATATTTACTGAGCACATTCATCAGACTCAGACTTGGATTTATGCATAGTGCTGTCAGCATAGAGATGGCCAACCTCCATAGCACGGTGGTTAGCACAACATACTATGATGCCAGAGGTCCCAGGTTTGAATCACTGCTTGGGCATGAGTGTTTTTGCAAGTATTTTTTGATATCATCACTCATCTTCATCTTAATAATTAGCCAAAAGTGGCAGAATAGCAAAATCAATCAAATTCATAGTGAGGTATCCCCATATATAATTAAATAAGTTATGTCAGATTGTTAGTATATTTTTACCATATTTCAGTTTTTTTTTTTTTTTTCATTTCGTGGCCCTTTCGAATGCACTTTTTTACCCAGGTGGTCAACCTCTTGTATTAACCTTTTCAGTTTTAAACATTTTTGTTTCTAATCAGATGAATTACCAACACATGGAATGTGGCTACATTAATCATTTACAAGGACCTAAATATAAATACATAGTGGGTCATTCCATGTCAAATCGACCAGTTTCAGAAAAGTTTCCAGGTCATGTTTTTTTTTTATTTGGATGAAATGTGGCATGAAGGTTCAATCATGTCTGGAAGGCTTGTATCCCAAATATTAGGTTCCTCTGAAAAATAGTTCTAGAGTTATAGCCTGTGGAAGAAGGTGGTGCGCAACAGAAAATGTGACCCAAATCTGAGAAATGAGCCTCAGAGCTAACTTCAGGACTTAATAACTTTCGATCTATTGATCACAGCCTAGTGATATTTACACACCAAACAAACCTCTCACCAAGGAACACGCGTATTGCATCAAAATCATAGACAAATAACCAAAAGAGATTCGTTATCTCTTGGTTAAATTCTGTGGTCTTCGTCCACTAGCGACATCTATCCGTTGGTACAATGAACTACTCTCCCAACCAACCATACGTTGCTTCCTTTTTTCAACGATAGATGGCAGTCTGTTAATAAACCAGAAACAGGATCTATAAAATGTGAATTTTTATTAGATCAATCAGGCCAAATATTTTTCAGCGCGTGAATCAGGATTTCCTTTTCGCTCCAAGCACGATGTTCATACAGTTGACAAACACGAAACAAATAATTGGGACACGGAGAAAGACAAGCGAATAGAATCATGTTAGAACAAACACTACAACAAAAACAAATACATGAATAGACAGTAATATGAAGATTTTTAGCACGTGAATCAGAACTTCCGTTTCGCTCTAAGCACGATGTTCGAGCGTCACCGGCCTGCATCACACTATAAAACACTGTAACTAAGGCAACGTAGACAAAGGAAAGGGTCTATCTTATTGCACAACGCATTACCAATCTTCTGTTCTGGCATCATGATGGAAAGCTTTCATTGTAACGCTAAATGATTAATTTGTTAGGTTTTTCTTAGTGTAAATAATACATTTGCAGGGTATTTATGCTAAGAGAACCAAACGTGAAGAATCTAAACTAACAACGTAGTGACACTACCTCTGACGTCAGAACACAAAGTCGGTAGCACATTGTGCGATAAAAAGAGGCCCTAGAACAAATGGCAAACTGACCTTCACTGCCATCTAGTGTTCCAGTAGAGAAGCAACCTGACTAATAATTCTTGTGCCAACGGTTAGATGTCGCTAACGTCGCAAAGCCACAAGTACGGGCATATGAGTTTCACCCCGTTGATAAAAATACCCTCAGCTTGTTTACGTTAGCAAATAAAACACTCCAAAATATGCCTTAAAGAGCATTACATGTCGAAGAATTCTTATTTTGTGTGCCTGCTGTTACAAGTGTAATCCAACCAGGAAGGTTGCATTCATTTTTCTAGTAACCCTGATGTGAGCTCAGTATGCACACATTATGTCGTCTCCATATATATATCACCCAATCCATATTATATGTGGTTGAATATACAAGAAATTGAAAAATCACAGGAAAATGGTGGATTTTTGAAATGGTGTAGCACAAAAGGGACAAGAGATATCCAAGCCAAGTTGCATACACTACAAAATTAGACCTTCCTGTAATGTGTGTCAAAATTTCAACTTGTTATTGAAAGGCGCTAGTACACAGTAAGGGTAGACCCTTAAATGCCCAGTGCGTTTTCAATGGGAAGTTTAAAATTGCGCAAGGTTTTAAATGAAGATTTATATTTCCGTAACTACGAATGTCATAGTTACAAATTATAGCTTGTTTCTTTCAGTATACACCTATTGTTGAAAAAATCCATTTTGCACTAACCAAATAGAAGAAGAAGACAAAATTTAATAATCATATTTTTTCTTTACAAAATTTCAATTTCGTCGGGCCCCCACGTATACAACGCCAGGACGTGAGGGTATGCTCCAAAAGTCGAGAATAACCAACACATGTGACATATTTCACGTCTCTGCGTTTATGGTTTAAAAACATGTATTGGAACAGATGACCACTTTTTTGTAACAACCACAAAATTGGGCTTTAACCTCGCAAAAAGTCACTAGAAAGGAAGTAGACCATTGTTTATAGTTCTTTAGACATACTGTACATTGACAGGGTGAATTGAAAATTATAGGATGCCCTTTCATTTCAGAAAAGGAATGGATAATTAAATATCCGAGTACCATAGGTAAAAAGGGGTAACTGGACCTACCTTCCAAGATAGATATCCAACATAGGCACCGTATTGAAATCAACCATCTTGGGTTCATATTACAGTGGAACCTCGATTTTACGTTTTTCAGGGGACCAAACTGAAAAAACTTAAAATGCGGGAAAATGTAAAATCGAGGAAAATTTTACAGCATTTTGCTCTATTGGGACCGTAAATATTGAATGTATAATACGGGAAAAGGTTAAACCGAGGAACGTAAAATCGGTTTCCACTGTAGTTATTTTTAAAAGGGAAGGTTGTAATTATGATGTACAAATCAGGCAAGGATTTTTCTCCCTCAAAATTCATTTTTGCAATCCACTTTGCCATATGTGGTATGTTTAAACGTTATTATTTTGTTTCATCCCACTAGGAGCATTCGGTATCTAGTGGCATGAATATGTCCGATGTCAGTCGAATAGAATTTAACTGATTGCTAATTCCTTCTTTTTCCCAGCCACCAGATGAAATTGTGAGCAGTATTCCCCCAAAGGACCATGTGTTTTGCATCTATGTGATGTGTTCAGTACACTACTCCTTGTGTGGCTGAGCACAGAGCATAATGCACTCTGCACTTGTTATGCACCCACACAAGAATATCGGGAAATATTATGATACATGTCTCCAGGGTGCGTTCCTGCAAGTGATCTTTGTCGCGGATTTTCAGATTTCATATGTTTCACAGTTAGAAAGCAGAGGGTTAGGGCAGCTGATCTGAATGTTCATTCCTCTGGACAATGCCAACCAATCCAATGACCAGGCAATTCATATCACATATTGACAAACATTTGCTCCATACTATGATGGAACTTCATTATTTTGGAAATAACAGGGGAAACTGCCATCTTCACTAAGAATTGAAGAGAAGACTGTCACCTGCAGCATTTCCAGCTAGCGCTGTGCATTTGGGGTGAATAGGGGTGCTGCGAGTACCACCATCAGCATGGAATCCTAAAGGCCTACAAAATAATTCATTTCTCTTGGTGCATAACGACTGGGCAAAGTGCCTTCAACGAGCATAATGGGTAACATACTGAACACACAAAATAGTAACACATCATGTGGTCACTTGGATGTAGTTGTTTCAAATTTTTGAGCTAATAACTTTTGTACCACATCACATATGGCAAAACAAATGTAATTGCAGAAATGAAATTCTTTGGTGAAAAAAAGTGGCCCGATTTGATATATCATATGTGAGTGACATGATATATAACCCTTTCGAATTGAAAAAAAATCAATACCAAGATAGCATATTTCAATATGGCGGCTATATTGTAGTTCTATCTTGGAAGGTAGGTTCAGTTACCCCTTTTTACCTATGGTTCTTGAATATTTAATTATCGATTCCTTTTCTGAAATGAAAGGGTATCCTATGATTTTCAATTCACTCTGTTAATGTATGTCTAAAGAACTGTAAATAATCGTCTACTTCCTTTCTAGTGATTTTTTTGCAAGGTTAGAGCCCAATTTTGTGGTTGTTACAAAAAAGTGTTCATCTGTTCCAATACATGTTTTCATAAACGCAGAGATGTGAAATATGTCACATTTGTTGGTTATTCTCGACTTTTGGAGCATACTGTGACTCAGGCCATGTTAAGAGATACATGTCTTGAGTACTACACAAAGAGTCTTAAGCAACCTATTAGTATTTAGTAAAGTTCAATTTGATTCTGAATATATTTAGGGGGGTGCCATTCCCCCCCCCCCCAAATTTTATGCTTTTACATTAAAAATTATATTTTTTCTCCGAAAGTATCGGAAGCAAGTCTGCAATTCTTGCCACGAGAATGAAACACATATCCGGCATATATGCATGTTCCGGTTTAAACCAACGCGTTCCGGCGTTGCATACGTGGGGGCCTGATAAAATTTAAATTTCGTAAAAATATAGTTTTTTTTAACTTTCATCTTTTTCTTCTACTTGATAAATGAAAATTAAGTATTCGACCATGGGAATATTGTCTAGTGTGTACGGAAGAAAACGAGATATAAGTTTTAACTCTAGGATTCATAGTTTCCGAGATGACAATTTTTGGAATTTTGAATTTTCTGTTCGAAAGCACTGCTTTTATATTAGAAAATATTTTCTACGAAAGTATCAGCAGTATAACCCACTCATGAGTTACCCTCGATATCACAGCAGATACAATTTACCTAAGCAAAAACCTAGACTGCGTTATCAAATTAATTACTAAGATTTATAATTGCATAAGTCAAAATTGCAGCTCTTGTCTTTACAAAATAGATTCAGTTGCATGAAATTAAATTACTTGTTGTGGTGTAGTAGCAAGTCAATCTTAATTACATCATTATATTTAAAAAAAAACACATCAAAATGAAAATATAAGATCCTTTAAGGATAGCAAAATAATTATTCTTTAAATAATGTCACACATGTAAATACTGAATCTGTAATGTATTAAGCATATTCAATGTAAGAAATTAACATTCATTTTTATACATCAATATGCAACGTCATGATGTTGTGATATGTACTAGTTTTCAATATATATATATATAATAATGTTTGTTTCAGATTTATAAATCTTCCGTGAAATACATGTACTTCAAAATAGTTACATTCTAGAGTCGTTTTCACGTTCAGAAGACACAACGGCGCTTATGGAGAAACCGCACAGTGTTGCCAATACAGCGCTAGCTCATGTCGCCGGGAAATGATGACCTTCCTTCACAATGAAGGTGTTACTTATTTTGTATATATAATGATAATTATATGTAATTATTAATATTAATATTATACTGTGAACGTTACAGTTATTATTTTTACTATGATCCATTGTGATCACTACACACGCGAGTGTAATGCACGAATATGACACTTCAGAAATCACTTAAAAAAGTAAAAATCACTGAGAGCTCACACAACTGAAAACACTTTTTCGGGAGAGGGAAAAAGTCTAAACAGACCAAAGCAGATCTCTCACTCAAGTAAGGGGAAACTAGCACACGGGTTAGATTAAGTTGCAACCCAAATAAACAAATGAGTTATGGCCCACGTGAACTGATAAGACGTGAATGACTCAAGCAAGGCATGTCATATTTCTATCTTGAAGCCCCATATTTTGTCACGTGTTGGAAAGCCTTTCAAAGGTTAATATGGTGTCTATGAATTTATGTGTACGTTGGAAATTGAAAGGTGATCTTCATTTCAGTATTAATGTCGACAGTAATGTAAACGAAAACAACGTGTATTTGCGACAGCACTAATGTTGCTCACAACAGCAGCATTGGAAATAATTGTCAATTATTAAATTTAAGTAATTTCAATTCTATTATAACAAACTGCATGAAGTTCATATTTTTACTGAATGGAAATAAAATAACTGGAAAACTTGGTGGTGATTAGCCGGAATGCTGCGGTGAGTCAGCTCAAGATGGCCAGACAAACTCCAAATGCATGGAAGTAATATTTCTGGGAACCTTTGAGTGGTTATAAAAAATAATTTCATTATTTTCTCCACAACTTTGTCGCTGGAAGTTTTTACTTGGAATTACAGAACAAGAAATGGCCAGCGACGACATTTTCTACTGCACGAATATAAAAAATCTCCACATACTTTATTTGAATATTTTTTAATGCAAATATGCTTTAAAGTATTGATAAATTCTGAGTACCACCATCACCTATGACAAAAAACAGTGTCAATTTTTTTCATAATGAAAGCTTCAATTTTACGGCATGTTTCAACGTTAGGAATGAAAACAATGTAAAAATTGTGTTTTCACAGAAAATTTGCGTTTTTAATTTATCTAAAATTATGTAAGCAAGTTACCAGTTTTTTGTGTTCACCATCGGATTCTCTACAAAATTTCCTGCAAAACTGCAGGTACCGATTTTACATACGCTAAATTTGTAAATCCAGAAATTTGACAACAGCGCGCTCGTATTTCCCATAAGAAAAGCATTGCCCATAAGAGCCCATTGTGTCTTCTGAACATGAAAACGACTCTACAATAGTATATCCTTCTTCTGTTGAACATAATTTGAAATAAGTGAACCTTCTTAAAACAAATGGTTAATTTAATCTTCTAGATTCTTCAAAGTTTATCTATTGAAATTACGTTCAATGGATAAACTTTGAAGAATCTAGAAGATTAAATTAACCATTTGTTTTAACAAGGTTCACTTATTTGGTCTTATAACAATTAAAGAATTGTTATATTTATTACTGGATCACTTTTACCGTGTATAGCACGTTAAAGGATACTTATCTCAAAGTCCTAGACCAAATAATGGTTGCTGAATTCACAACCTCTTCACGTATCATACATCAGAAAATTTATCCATTTCCCGACTTACTAATGCAGATTTTGTCAATACATATCAAATGTGGAAATATAATTCTAAGACGACATTAAATGTGATAGAATTTTTTTTTTAGAACAAGAAAAAGACTGATTTTAGAAGTTTCACAAAATTAACGACTTCACTTTCCAAGTTCTTTCTTTTTTTTTTTAGTTCCAGTCTATCCAATTCCTACTCTTTTTACCATATGCACAGAATATAAATTTTTGAACATTTCATAAGTGAGAAATATAATTTTATACATTCTTACTACATGGATATTGCTGTAAAACAATGTTTGCACAATAAATCAGATTATGTTACTCGGTTACCTGTTTTAAATTATTTTGTTGTTAAATGTTTGGTGAAGGTTTTTCTACTTCAGGGGAAAAAGGTTTTTCCCATAGGTCTTAGATTTTTCCCCCAATGAAAGTTGGCAATAATTATCAACTTTTACATACTCAGGATTAGTACTAGATTAGACCTAATTGTAAAATTTAGTAAAGTACATTGGTGACCTATCACAGCCAAAATTACATCGCCATATCTTTGCTATTATAATATACTTGAACTTCAGAAATTTGCACCTGTCTGTACTAAGTTAGAAAGTTAAAATTTAGGTTTGATGTTCTCTGAACAATAGATATTTACTCAAATGAGAGTCTTGCAAATTGTATTATTCTTTTCTAATGGTACGTAGTCAGGTACCATTATACCAGTAAGTGCACAATTCTTGCTACAAGAATGAAATTCGTTTCAGGAAAAACACAGGAACTGTTTTGACCCCTCACGTCCTGGCGTTGTCTACGTGGGGACCCGACGAAATTGAAATTTTGTAAAGAAAAAATAAGATTATTAAATTTTGTCTTCTTCTATTTGCTTAGTGCAAATTGGATTTTTTCAACAATATGCATGTACTGAAAGAAACAAGCTATAATTTGTAACTAGCATTCGTAGTTACGGAAATATAAATCTTCATTTAAAACCTTGTGCAATTTTAAACTTCCTACTGAAAATGCGCTGGGCGTTTAAGGGTCTACCTTTACTGTGCACTAGCACCTAATTTTGACACACATTAAAGCAAGGTCTAATTTTGTAGTGTATGCAACTTGGCTTGGATATCGCTGGTCCCTTTTGTGCTACACCATTTAAAAAATCCACCATTTTCCTGTGATTTTTCAATCTTGCATATTCAACCACATATAATTAGGGATGGGCCGATATGAAATTTTAGCCAATACCTATATAAAATTTACCGATAATCGATATTCTACTGATCCGATATAAAATTAGAAATGGTCCTTGAAGAACCTGATATATTCATTGATCTCCTTAATAAATGTGTGTTTCGAGGTGACTGCAGTGCAAAAGAAGTTGAATATTTAGACAATTATTTTTTTAGAAAGTACGGCATCGAGATTATCGATAAAAATTACAACAAAATGGCAGAATTTTGCACTAAATTTTAAGATATTTATCGATATATAGGATCGGTAAAATAATCGGTAATTTTACCAATATGCCTATATCGGCCGATACCGATAGAGTACTGATTAATCGATCCCATCCCTATATAATATGGATTGGGTGATATAAACACGCTTCCAAAAGTTAAGCACGCGATGGTAAAATCAACACAAATGGAAGAGTAAAGCTGATTAACACAAAATTGCACATGAAGGTATCAAATATGTTTCTGCATTAAAGAAAACAAGAATTGTGTACAAGATGAAAAATATTTACTTTTCGTAAGTTACATAATGACATAATGATGTTTAAAGGCAACAATCCAAACAAAACTTACAGTAATATGGTATGTGACCACCCCGGACCTTCACACAAACTTTATAACGATTTCCCATGCTTTCAATGAGGTGATCAACCATCGCAGATGTGAGCAATGGCCATTCCTCTATTAGGGCAGTTTCCAACTCTCTGAGACTGGCTGGAGGAGGTAAACGTGCAGAGACAGCACACCCGAGGGTATCCCATAGGTTTTCAATGGGATTAAGGTTGGGGGAATACGCCGGCCACTCCGTATGAGGAATGCCCTCACTTTCCAGGTACTCGTCAACGATGTTGGCTTAATGGGTATGGGCATTATTGTCGATACGGAGGAAATCAGGACCAACTGCTGCAGCGTAGTCTCTCATCCTGATACCGCGCAGCCATCACAGAACCGCCTTTAAAGATGTGCAGCTGGGTGCGATATTCCATTGAAATTCCAGCCCACACCATGATGCTGCCACCTCTGAACGTGTGATATTTGATGATGTTCTTGTCCTGATTCCGTTTTGTCTCGTTCTCTCCAGACCCTTACATGCTTATCATCTGATTCCAGGGCAAATCTGGCTCGTCTGTGAACAGGACATTGCATTAATCTGAGACAATCCAATTGACATGTTGACAACACCACTTTAATCTTGCCCCTCTGGCTTGGACGGTTAGTGCATCACAAACACGTGGTACTCGGGCGTACAATCCCTTCATGTGGAGCCTTCGCTGCACAGTACCAGCAGATATTGTCGTCTTACCAAGTGCCGCTGCAACCATGGATGTAACAGTTGTGGAGGTCGCTCGTTGATTCCGCTTGGCTACTATAGCAATATACCGATCATCAGAGGGGGCGGTAACCCTTGGAAGACCGGGCACAGGTCTCCAGACAACTGTTTGACTTTTTTCGAATTGTTTCCATAATCGAGAAATTACTGAATGATCAACGCCAAAGAAAATAGCAACATCTTTGATTGACTGTCCTGCTTCAATGCGTCTGACAGCATGCCAGCGCTCACTATCTGTCATTCGTCTTCTTTCAGCCATAGAAACACAAATATTATCAAAAATAATCCTACAAAAGTTTTAAACACTTTGTATCAGCTTTTAATGCACCTCAAACCCTTCAGAATGCTGGCGTCTTCAACGAAAGTTTGATGATTCTTGCAAGAAATCCTCGCTTTTATGCTATTTCAAGAGCACAGATTAAGCACCTAGGTAAAGATAGATGATTCACTCTACTTACAAAAAGGAAGCTACACATAAGAACTGATATCTACATCCGCAGCGATTTGCAGCCACACAAATTCAAATACGCTTTCGAAAATTTGCATTGCGTGCTTAACTTTTGGAAGGCAGTGTATATGTAGACAACATAATGTGTGCATACTGAACTCACATCAAGGTTACTAGAAAAATTAATGCCATCTTCCTGGTTGGATTACACTTGTAACATTAGACACACAAAATATGCATATTTTGACACGTAAGGCTTTTTAAGGCATATTTTGGGGTATTTTATTTGATATGTAAACAAGCTGAGCAATTTTAATGCAATACACGTGTTCCTTGGTAAGAGGTTCGTTTGGTGTGTAAATATCACTAGGCTGTGTTCAATAGTTCCAAAGTTATCGAGTCCTGAAGTTAGCTCTAAGGCTCATTTCTCAGATTTGCATCACACCTTCTTCCACAGGCTATACTCTAGAACTATTTCTCAGAGGAACCTCATATTTGGAATACAAGCCTTCCAGACATGATTGAACCTTCATGCCAAATTTCATCCAAATTAAAAAACCATGACCTGGAGGCCCTGGTTGATGTGACGTGGAATGACCCTGGTGGTTTTAATAAATTTTGGTTCATTATGAGTAACTGAAAGGGCCTGTGCAATGTTCAATCTAGATCTTTGCCAACTGAGTCAGCTGCTAATTTTGGTCCACCCTATACTCTTTATTATTTTGTCTCGTGCAACATGTCACATGGGGAATCTCTCAACATTTGCCCTAATGTACGCTCAGAATGCCCAGCATGTTTGCGCTTGATGAGTTTTTCTTGCCAGGTTTGTTTGACATCAAATGCCAAATGCAATGGCGATATATCAGTTCTTTTGTGGTCTTCCAATACAGAAAACAACCACTAAACACTTAACAGAGTGCTAGTAGAATGGCATTTGATGTGACAAACAAACCTTTCAAGAAAAACCCAGACATTTGAAATTTGAAAATGAAGGCAACAGATCAGTTTGCAGGGTGGCTACTCACCGGGAATTCTGCGTGAATTATTGGCTCCGGGAATTATGCATGAATTCTGCTTGAATTTTTCTCCGTAGACGTGAAGAATTGCAACTTTTATTAATCCAAATCCTATTGAATTTATACATATTGATAAATGCCCTGAGACGATATTTTCACAGTTGAGTTTTTATTTTTATCGAGGAAGGAAAATAATGTTGTGTGAAAAATAAAATGGAATTCTCTCGATCTGTTTACTTTGTTATTGTCCTTTGTAGAGCAATCTGACAGACGGAAGTTTTTTGCAAGATAAGATTTCTTGATGATGACTAGGTAGATTTGAGTTTGAAATTCTTACACAATTAACAATTTTTCGCAGGTTAGAATATATATAGGTACCATAACATTTGTGTGACTTGTGTTTGTAGATGTAAAGGGTGTTCCGTATAGGACGAATTTGAATCAGAGTGCTATTGTTTTGTTTCAAGGTTGGCAGACATGTTCTTACCAATGCTGGCATCTGCTGTCATGCCGATTAATGTACCCTCAATTGTTTTGACTCGTTTGTTGTGGCTTCCTTCCTGAATATCCTCAAATAACCCAGGAGGTGAAATCCATCCATTCGCTGAGAACGACTGTGTGGTGTGGGTTTTGGCAGGTGGAGTGTTATCTTACACCCTGTGATTTCTTCTTATTGGGGTTTGTGAAATCACAGGTGTACGCCAACAAACCATGAACCCTTTTGGAACTGGAAAGGAAGAGTAGAGCCACTCCACTCTAGAAGACAATGGCAAGTCTTCGCCTCCAGGGGTTATTGAAACATGGAGTTAGTGTATAACACTAGTAGTAACACATTTGACCTCTTAGGTTGCATAGTGATAATATTGTCGCATACCCCAGTGGAGGCACATAGATGTTGAGATCCTACTTTAAAGTGAAAGTGCAGCCCCGCTTAGCCTTTCTGTGCATAGAGTACAAAGAAACTAAAACTAAAAACCAGGAAGCCATGGGTTTATTAAGGTTCACTTGTTGGTACCCACCAGAAGTTCCGGACAGTAAATGTGCATGCAGCACCCAGCCTGCTGCTAATATTATACTGGGTGGTTAAACATTCATGTATGTTTGGTGGGGAGAGAGGGGGAGATGCTTTATTGATTTAACTTCTTTGTGTTTTAGTATGGTTTTGACATTCACAACTGGCATGGAATTGTTAAAATTAGGCAAAAGTTGCAAAAAGGACAAGAATAGAAGTACAAACCCTGCATGTAAAGTATATTCACAAAAATAATAAGTAAATAGCAGGATGTAAGGGGCAATTTTCTGGTAAGGTGCCCAAGAGTCAACCTCCAAGTACAACCCGTTAATTTTAATGTTTCAGGCCAGCGAGTCTCTGGCAGTTGGACTTGCGGCCAGTATAGTCCTCCGTTGTTTTATGATGTCCTATGTCTGTCCTGTATGCTCTTTTGCAGCCATATAACAGTTGGGCTGAAAAGTTCGTAGGCTAACATAGTAAAAAATATTTTTTTGACAAAATTCGATTTTATTATTCAATATAGTTGACTTTGAGGGCGATACAACGATTATAGTGGTCATACAATTTTTCCATTTTTATAGTACGATTTCTCTTTAGCCTCAAAATAGGCCTCAGTTTCGGCGATTACCTCTTCATCAGTGCTAAATTCCTTTCCAGCGAGCATTCTTTTAAGGTCTGCAAACAGGAAAAAGTCACTGGGGGCCAGATCTGGAGAATATGGTGGATGGGGAAGCAATTCGTAGTCTAATTCATATAATTTTGCCATCGTTTTCATTGATTTGTGACACGGTGCATTGATCGATTGTGAGCACGCGCGGCACCCATTTTGCACACAGCTTTCGCATGTTCAAATATTCATGCACAATATGTCCAACACGTTCCTTTGATATTTTTAAAGTCTCAGCTATCTCGATCAACTTCACTTTACGATCATTTAAAATTATTTTGTGGACTTTTTTGATGTTTTCGTCGGTAACAGCCTCTTTGGGGCGTCCACTGCGTGCATCGTCTTCGATGCTCATTTCGCCTCGTTTAAATTTAGCAAACCACTTCTCAACGGTTGATTTTCCTGGTGCAGAGTCCGAATAATGTTTATCAAACCAAGCCTTGGCTTCAACAGTATTTTTTTTCGCCAAAAAACAATGCTTTATTAACACACGAAATTCTTTTTTATCCATTTTTTCACAATAACAAAATCTGCTTCACTCACAATGCTATATCTCACGAACTAATTATCCGGCAGCTGTGAAATTTATACACGTATCTTTTGAAGGTTAGTACTAAGTAAAAATCACATGGATTTAATTCTAGTAACGCCATCTATGAGTCAGCCTATGAACTTTTCAGCCCAACTGTTATATATATATATGAGAGAGTAGCTCATGTTAAGCACTCATTGAATGAATTAGTTTTAGAAATTCAATAAAGGAGTTTTTAACATATATTTTATTTTGTTGTTAGAGCTCTGTGCTCTATTTTGTTTTAGTTAAGGGGCATATCCCTGTATTGCATGATGGGCAAATATAGTGTATGTGCTGAAGTGCTCAAAATCAATTCAATAACTAAAGAGCAGAATTTTGCTGTAAATTACAGGGTGGTTATCCAATTGATCTTCACTGACACACCAAGTTCCTCATATCGACCGATACAGATAGTACAGATTAGTTTGTAAAGTGAATATTGAAATTCTACAAGAAGGCTTCATGCAATGAGAATTTTTGCGTGACGATGTGTGCCAAGTACACACATGTAAGTAAAACTTTAAAAATCCAACATATAACCAGCTTCGTGCCAGCAATATTGAATTTAGAAACAAGCAAGGAAAGTGGGTACAGCAGAAATATACTTAAAAAAAAATCACCCAACCTAGAAATGAGCATTGTCCAGCAAGAAAGTATGTGATGATTTGATTGTGTGTTTAGAAAGAAGTGGCATTTTTTCTCATTCCTTCTGTTGTATCGCCTAACATGTTACCAAAACTGTCTTGCTTGTGTTCATTGAAACTCCATTTGTTGTTAACTTGCGGTCTCCTCTCTTTCCAGGCATTTCATAGTATTATTGGCGAGTTCTGCATCTGCCGAAGATCACCTGGAGTGGTGTGGGTTGGTAGAGTCTAAAATTAGGCATTTGATAGGGAACCTGGAGAGGAATCAGCATATTACGCTTGCACACGTCAACCCGGAAGGCTTTTCACAGCTCGAACCAGAACCGTAAGTACACCTCTTATACAATAATTCCAATACTATGAGAAAAAATCTCATTTGTATTAGGTATGGATGAGTATGAATTTTTTTTCCAATACTTATATAAAATTTATCAGTATTTATATTCTACCAATCCAACATTAACCTTTTGAGTCCCAAGGCCATTTTCACATGTAACCCCCTTGGTCCCCAGCCGATTTTGAGCAAAATGCAGAGTTTGAATTAAACGAGTGTAGATCGGAGGCTAATTGCCCTAGAGAGATGAGATGAGTGATATATCGTTGTACGCGGAATGAACCAGAGATTCAGACTATATGAAATTTATGCAAACTCGGCGTATATGTGGTAGGGGGGAAGGGGCTAACTCTCAAAATTCCAAAATTTCGGGGAAAAGAAATGGGGTCCCCCTCCCCCCCTAGGAAAAAGTACTTGACAGTGTTGACATGCACATGGAAATGATAGCTGACATGTAAGGAACACAGAAATATTGGCATTATTATCATATGACCATTGTAACGTGAGTTGTACACCCAAAAGGAATGGTCGGCATGCCACTGATTCAAGCTTCAAAATGCAGTGGTAGCTTGAAATGACTTTAGCTCAGAGACTATTTGCCCTGGAGATATGAACGATATACTGTTGTATGCAGAATGAATCAAAGATTCAGATGATACATAATTTATGCACATTCGGCGTACATATGGAGGGGAAAGGGGGGAAATATCCTGAAAAATACTTTTTTTTTAAAAAAAATGGGGTTTCCTCCCCCCCCCCCCCGAAAAAAGGATACGAAAAGTTCAAAATGCACATAGAAATTATCGTTGGCATGTAAGAAACAGAAAAATATTTGCATCATTGTCATATGACCAATGTAACGCGAGTTGTACCCCTGAAACGAAAGGCTTGTATGCCACTGTCTCAAGCTTCGGAATTGAGCAAAATGCAGAGTTTCATTGAAATTACTATAGCTCAGAAACTAAATGCCCTAGAGATATGAACGTTATACCGTTGTACGCAGAATGAATCACAGATTCAGACGATATATAATTTATGCACATTCAGTGTACATATGGAGGGGGAAAGGGGGGAAATCCCCTGAAAAATATTTTATTTTACAAAAATGGGGTTCCCCCCTCCCCCGAAAAAAAAGAATATCAAAATTCAAAATTTATTCAAATTCGGCATATATATGGAGGGGGAAGGGAGGAAACCCCCCAAAAATAATTTTA
The DNA here is from genome assembly GCF_977018435.1 of Lepisma saccharinum. Taxonomy (NCBI): domain Eukaryota; kingdom Metazoa; phylum Arthropoda; class Insecta; order Zygentoma; family Lepismatidae; genus Lepisma; species Lepisma saccharinum. The sequence continues at coordinate 9,288,858 of NC_139253.1, forward strand.
AAAAAATATAGGAAGAAGAGTACAAATAAGAAGGTTTCTTTGTATTTATCTTTGCTGCTCCAGCTCCCAGGCTTGATCTGGAACCATGATGCCTTACTTCTGGTGGTACTCCATAAAATGTGGCTCAGACACAGGGGCACCTTGCAGGTAACGCAGCTACATCTACTTCGCTGTGAAGTTTGTGGCCCACACAGCACACATCTCCGTTGTTCCCGTGTCATGGTGGGGAAGTGACGGAAGCTACTAACATGTAGTGTGTGTTGGTGGATGGAGACGAGCTTGATGATGGACCAAGTTGTGCTGCGCCTTGGGGAGCTGGGGTTCTAGTGCCTCTAGTGCCTCTTCATGTTGTCCTCAAAGTGTAGGAATCTGAGCAAGTGATAAAAGTGGTTACGTGAAATCTGTTGTCCGTAAAACTGTGTGTGAAGGTGGGGTTTTCTGGACCAGTAGTCTCGCCAACGTAATCTGCGGTCATGTCCCATCAGTATTGTCAAACCAACGAAAGTCTTCATTTCGTCAATGGTCACGTCACGTTCGGGCTTTGTCATTGGGTGCTTTGTGATATGTTGGTGGTAGTACCTGTTGGTGTCAGTCACCAGATGCTGGAAGATTTCTTCGGAGAAAGTCAAGGAAAAAAAGTCCAAGAGGATGAGGATGCATCGTCAATGTGTCGAACCTTCAGTCCAGTCTGTCCTAGGAAAGGTTGAGGGTTGGGAGCAGTTCTACCAGTTCAGGAAGGGGTTTGCCAGTCGGATGGAGCAGGAGGAGGGGAAGGTCTTTGTGACATATCATCAGAATCAGGTTCTGATGATATATCAGAGGGAATGTCAAGCTCTTCTTCATCCCACTCGGAGTCTGTATCCATATCCTCCAACTCATCTCGGATTTCATCAGAACGGAGATGACCGGGGGCAGCCATGGTCGACACAGCAGGCACAAACGACACTAGCACACTTTTCACACCACAAGAAAAACACATAGATGACAAAAAAGTCTTTGGAAGTCTGTCACTTCACTCAAAAAATATCCTCGCACTTGGGCACAAAACGACACACACCTCCACAGAACTTTCATAAACGAAAAGCTAGAACGCAGTGAAAAATGAGTGCCAATTCTTGCAGCTGCTTGAAATTCTATTTTTAGACATTGCAGGGTAACCTGTGTTGCAACTTGTGGAACACTTGTGCTCAAAAACAAAGGTTTCCTTCAGCGTGCCTCGAAATTCCATTCTCTCAACGCAGATTCAACAACCAGTCTTCCCCCTCCCCCTGCTTGCGCCTGCATAGAAAACTTTCATTTTGACATCGGATACTGATAAACAAGCTTCCTTTGCGGAAGTGAAAAGCATTGCTTTAGAACAACAAAGCCGGTCTTCCTTTGTCGGCAAAAATTTGGCCTTGAAAACAGACACAAAAGAGAAGTCCCTTTTCCCGCATTTTCCCTCCATTTTCATGAAGAAAAAGAAAGTGCAAGAAACATTTCTTTTAAATACATGTGTTAGGAACAATATATATATAAAAAAAAAATCGAAATTCTAGCCAAAAATAGAAAAGTTATAACGTAAAAACTATGACCTTGACACAGCATCTCGATCGAGATGCTTGGGACCGCGAGGGTTACATTTAGGTATCTCGACCGAGACGCTTGGAACCGAAAAGGTTAAGTTACAAATATTCCATGAAGAGCCTGCTCTCTTTTTTTAAATGCTTAGAGACATTTTCTTTACAAAGCCATAGCACTTGAATTATAACTTAATATCAATTTAATGAAAAAATAAAAGCATAATTCTGCACTAAATTACAGTCTGTTTAAAGAAATATACAGTAAGTTTATTAGTAAATTTATTAATAAACATAAAATTGGTATGCTTGTACTGGCTGTTACTGGTAGAGTATTGATTACACTGCCTTAGACAAGTCTATGTTGACTTCTTACCACTAAGTGCAAAGTCACATGGACACTGTTGCCGTTGTACTCATATGGTCTGTTTTATCACAGAAGCAAGCAAGAAAGCTGTGGTATGCCATCAGGGTAGTGGAGGGAGTCAATATGCAGAGATCATGCAGCAAACTTTGGCAATGACAGTTCACGAATATGCTTGGTTTTGTTGCAAACCCCCATACTGGCATCTGCTGTTGTGCCTGGAGTGGAAAAAAGTTATATCTCTTACTCTACACTATATATCATTGCCAATTTTATTATTAATTTGAAGCTTAGGTATGGTTTTATCATTATTAATTTACAAAAGTTTATAACAGGTAGTTCACACCTGAGGAATTACATAATGGTCTATTACTATTTGTAAATTAGTGGAGATTGATTATCTTCTTCGAGGCCGGTGTTCACTCTTAAAAGTTGTAATTATTTCTTCGTAGTAATTAACTTTCTTGGATAAATTAATGCAAATGTTATCACTGTATTGCTGGGAGCACTCCAGTCTCTCAATGTCCTAACTTTTCTTTCAGGGATAAATACTGTACAATGTGGTTCATTGGATTAGTGTTTGCAAAAACAGAAAATCTAAATGTTGATTTAACGTACGACATTCAGCAATTCACTGATTCAGGTTAGTGGCATTTCTGTAATTTATTAATAAATAACTTGATGCTATAATGCACTGGTAAGCCATGATACTATGTTTGAATAATGGGCATTTGTGTTCAATCATGAAGTCATTGTTTGTTGTTATTGTTGTAATTATGAGTCTGTGTTTGCAGGGGTCCCCTTCATGCCTCACCCTTCTGATGCAATAGTGATTCAAATTTATTTAATTTTGGGTTTCAAAGAGCTAAGGGGGAGATAGTATTTCTGGAAGTCCAAGGGAAAGAGAATTGTCAAATGTCATTTACTGTTAATTTTTAATGTCTTTGGGAAATGGAGTAGAAACAGAATTTCTAGAGGCAGCTGAAAAGGTATGTGGAAGGACAAGCAAGAAAAGAAAGAAGAAAGAAACACCATGGTAAAATGGAAGAACTAGAGGGGCAGCAAAAAACAAAAATGATGCATTTAGAAATTGGTTTAAAGTTAAATCACAAAATGCATGAAAAGAGTACATGGAAAAGAAGAAAGAGGCAAGGACAGTAGTAAAGGGGGAAAGAGGAAAGTGGATGGAAGAATGGGCCAAAGTGCTAGAAGAAGATATACATGGGAACAAGAAAGTATTGTATGGATTAGTGAGAGAATGGAGGAGAGAAAGAGGAGACAGCTGCAAGCTAAGGGATGAAAGGGGAAACATTTTAGAAGAGAATGAAGAAATAAGGAGATGTGGAGAAATTATTTCGAGAAATAGCTGAATGTGAATAATTGAAATGAACATGAAGAAGTGAAGCAAAAATGAATCTCGCATGGAAAAAAGTGGAAGAAGTACCGAAGAGAGGTAGAGCACCTGGAGTAAATGAAATGTCAGTGGAAATGATGCTAAGAGCAGGAGTGATTGGTGTGCAGTGGCTGTACAGAGTGATGAAAACAGTGTGGCAAGAGAGAGAAGTGCCAAGAGGTTGGACAAAGGGACTAATAGTTCCCATATTCAAGAAGGGGGACAGGAAGGAATGTAAAAACTACAGAGAATTAACACACTAATGTGCCACTTAGCAAAGGTGTATGAGAAAATATTAGAGAAAGGAATAGGGGAAGTAACAGAGATCCGATATTCACCGTAAGCCAATTACAGGAGAGGCACTATGAGAATGGAAATGATTTGATTATGGCATTTTTAGGTACAGAAAGGGCATGCGAAAGCATGCACAGAACAAATATTTGGAAGGCTCTAAGAGAGAAAGGAGTCAAGGAAGAGAGAGTGCGTAGAGTGCAGAGCACATACAAGGCCAACCAGAGCTCTGTGAAGCCGCCAGTGGGAAAAACGGAGTGGTTCAGTATAAGTAATTGACTAAAACAGAAAAGTGTTCTTTCCTCACTGCTCTTCATAATTACAATGGATGCAATTAACGAAGAGGTGGGGAAGAAGCTAGGAGAGGAAGTGATGATGGCTCTGTTGTGCACTGATGACTTAGTAATATGGGGCATCGGGGATGAAGAAGTACAGAGACAGCTTGATAGTTGGAATGAGGAAATTAGAAGAGCAGGATTGAAATTCAGTGCAGAAAAGAGTGAGGTGCTAATAACAACAAGAAACAGAGCCCGATATGTACCAAGAATAAAGGTGGACACAAAAGAGTTGACGGTAGTGGAGAGTTTCAAGTATCTAGGAAGCATAATCCAGAGAAGTGAAAGAATAGATGAGGAGGTAAACAGGACAAATGGGTGGTGGATTCTATTGAAGATTAATATGGAACAGGGATGTACCTATGAAATGCAAGAAGGTAATATACAGCACATACTATGTGCCAATAATTATGTATGGAGCAGAGACTTGGACAATGACCGAGAGAGACAAAAGAAAGATGCAGGCAGTGGAGATGAAGTTTTTAAGGAGTATATTGGGGAGACTAGAAGGGATAGAATAAGGAATGAGGAGATCCGACAGACGGTGGATGTGGTGAGGCTTCAGGAGAGAATAGATCAGGCACAGATGAGATTGTTCGGACACATGAAGAGGGTGGATGCAGAAAGACTACCAGTAAGAGCTTACCATGCACAAGGAGTGGGAATAAGGCCACGGGAGACGAAGATGTCAGTGGAAAGAGCATACAGTGGAGAATGTTAGGAGAAGAGGACAAGATTGGAACATCATGGAAAAAGAGGAGTGGTGGAAGACCAGAAAAAAATTGAGAGGCTCCACATCTATGCCGACCCAGCCAGAGACCGGAAATATCCAAGGATGATGATGGTGGGAATAGGGGTGGATCTACAATTATTCTTAGTAAGAATATACAGTGGATTCTCGATATTATGTTTTTCAGAGGGCCAAACTGAAAGGACTTAAAATGAGAGAAAATGTAAAATCGAGGAAAATTTTAAAACATTTTGCTATGTTGGGACCATCAAGATTGTATGTATAATGTGTGAAAATGTAAAATTGTGGTTGTTGTACATACATAGAAACCACATTCTAACATTTCCGCATTTTATGTCTTTCCCCTTTATATGTTCAGTCACCCAGGTCCCAAGAAAAGGACACGTTAAATAATAATAGAATGTTTGCCACAACTCCCATTTCCATCTTTTTACATTTTCTCAACTGTCCAATGTGATGAAATTTGGTAGTCAAACTGATATTTGTTAAGTGCTGATTTCTTTAAGTTTTTGAACACAATCTAAGAATGTAACTGATGTCCCCCTCCAAATAAACATGCATGAAACATTGAGAACAGGGCTTCACTTCTTTTACAGGCTCCTTTCTAGATAACCAGAGGGAGGGGTTTAAAATTGTTTGTGAAAACATTTCCTTGTTTCTTGTCTGTGGAATTGTTGGCTTGTTGGCTATTGAAAAAAGTGCTTGTAAAGAGTTTGCTAAAAAACTACAATCTTCCTTTTAATGGGAAATCATTTATTTTCTTATGTAATAAAATAGGGTCGGGTTTGTATTTCACTTAGTAATTTTTAATGTGAAGCTTTTTTCAGTAAAAATACGTATTCCATTAGAAGGAAGTTGAGAGTGCACAAGTATATGTGTCTGGGGAGGGGGAGAGAGGCAGATGGACGCATTGTCAAAAAATGTAACATCTTATTGCTGTCTCAACAATCAAGGAGAAAGGGGTGACCTTGAAGGTGGAAAATATGTATGTGCAGCTCTAATGTAAGAACTTTTTATTTGCTTATTGGAGATACATCTTTCTACTTTCAGTGCATAGGCAAGCAGTACAAATCAAAATGCTGAAAGAAGGTATGAAAATAGAAGCAAGGCATGTGAAAAGGTGAGGCATAAGATATTATGTGAAACTATTAATTGGATTAAAGCATAACTCTGTGCTAACATGATTTATAACAAATATACATGAACATGTTGTTTTAGTGTAGTTCCAGGAAATCACGTACCAGCTAACTCTGTAACTCCCTGTTTCTACAGATATGTTTATACAGGGTTATTCATAAGTCCGTGAAACATTTGAAAAATTCATAAGACATGAACTACTGAACAAAAAACAAACCTTTTATATTCACAATAAAAATACACTCTCCAAGTTTGTTTCTAATATCAGAAAATATACATGTGATCACCTCTAGTGATGGGGCAAATGTTTATGCGATATTCCATCTCATTCCAGATACGAGTTAGTTAGAATATCCGTGTTAATAAGAGCCATGGGCACCGGTGATTCGGTCCCTGAGATCCTGTATATTAGTGGGGTCACACAAACAGTATCCTTCACAAACCCCTACAAGAAAAGTCACAAGGGATTAAATCGCTAGCAAACTGAAATCACAAAATGCCTGCTCCCATTTACTGAACGACATATTGCTACAATGGCCTCCTATCATCAAAACGCGCCAACACCACACCGTGCACTGCTTGCATAAAAAAAAACTTGCATTGTTTCTCTCTCTATTGAAATTACAGTTCTAACAATTGGTTGTGTAGTTTGTTATAATTGTTTTAAATGTTTCACAAACTTATGGATAACACTGTACATTACCTTACATTTTTGGCATACCCAGGAAATTTATCATGTAGAAATTCAAACAAAAATATACTATGCAGGCTCAACCAGGACTTCAACGTGGGTGTGTGGCATATCATACCCTACCAACTGAGCTGCAGAACATAGTTGTAATGCCGTTCCCTTCTAATCAAGGGGTTCTAGGTTTGATACCCCAGTGGAGGCTCATAGTGGTTCAGATCCCACTTTATATCATAGGTCCAGTCCTAATTAACCTGTTTGTTCATAAAGTGTACTTAAAACTCAATACGAGAACTACAGAGCAAGCATTGACTTTGTCAATGTTGCTTGATAATCCAGTAGGTAGAGCAATGGCCAGGGCCACAGCTTTAAGTTCTGGTTTGCTCTACACATTTTTCTACAGTACATTTTATACATATTTTATCACATACTATTAATGCTCATTTGCAAAGTAATCATTCATTTCTAATATGGCATTAAAATTGTATGCCATTTAAAAATTATGATATGTGTAGTATTTTCATTCAAGTAAGTTGTTATTTTCCATGGAAAGTTGCCAGCATCAGCTTCTTTATTACCAGAGGTAAAGGTACATGCTGATTTTCGTTGTTTTAACAGAAATTTTACTCGAAGACAGAAGGGAAAGTTCTTTTTCTAATAAAGGTTATGCTTGATCTGTCAGAATCACCTGTTCTGTGAAGTAGGCACTCCCTAGGAGCTGCAGTCAAAATTGTATCGGTCAAGATATGTTAAAGAGCATTTATTTTGTCATTTTGGCAACATGTTACCAGAACATAACTTTCTGTTTAGAGTTACATATATAACTTTCATTTATTTAAAAAAAAAAGTTCTTTCCGTAGTACTATAGATATGCATCATTTTGAAGTGATACAATATTAATACTTTGAAACAATACATAAACATAGTGTGTAAGTTGTTAGCAAACAAACTGTTAAAACATTTACGTTCTGACATTAATTTTAATTTATTTTTGTTCATCAGTCTTCTTGCTTGCCTCTTTTTATCTCTCCTATGGCCAGTTGATAACAAATATGTTTGTGGTTGTGGAAAAATATTATTTTTTTCATTTTATTTCTCTTCGCTTTCTGCTTTTCATTATATTTTAAGCCACATACTTATTTTTCTTGTGGATGCAGTAACGGAAAAGAGGCTTTTCAAATTTTTTTTAGACTTTAAAGTTGTGATTAGTGAGTGAATTTTTGCATATTGTCATGTTTGTCCCCTTGGGAAAATTCTTGTGAGGTTAGCGTAAAGTTTAACTTGATGTGCATAGAATTGCATATATATATATAGTGAGTAATTACGTGCACCATATTCCTTTTCAACCCAACATTATGCACTGGCAATGGAGAGAAGTAGCATAATTCTTATGGTCATATTCCCACTTTTATGGATTTTTGGGAATACTACCATACAATTGAATGATTGATGCTGTAAAGTAACATTCATTCTCTGTGAATTTTGTTCAAGAAATGCTTATTTCTTTGTATTGGCAATTCATTTAACGTATCTAATTTGTAAAATTTTTACTGCATACTTACAAATCGTACCCCTAATTATGAAACAGTATTCAGTTGAACCTTGATTTTACGTTTTGCAAGAGATCAAGCTGAAGATACTAAAACTGTGGGAAAATGTAAAATCGATATTAACATATAAAATTGTATAACATTTTGCTATGTTGCGAACTTCAAGATTGAATGCATAATGTGGGAAAATGTAAAATCGGGGTTCCACTGTATATCTAGATTGATTAGACTTAGAATATTTGTCTTCCCCAAGTATGATAGTTTAGAACATGACAAAAATTGATTTTTACCAATTCTCTATAAGTAGGCAGAATTTTACTCCTATTTATAGGCTTCAGTAATAATAAAATGAATGTTATTTACAGTAAAACTTCTCTGTCATCATGGTCAGAGGTTGTCAATGCATCTGTTGTGGTGGGGAAGGTGGTGAAGTGATCAAGAAATAAGTGTGCTACCATTTTGTATGGTTAAAATGTATATTTAACTCGTAAAACTTTTTTGTACCAAGTCAAATATGGATACCAAAGAAACTTGAGTACCTCAATTTATAGATTCACAAGGAAGGATTTTGTACTAAAGTTAATAATCATGCAAGATCAGGAAAGACTAGTCTGAATATAGTGTTTTTCACAGTTTTATAAAGTAGTTTAATGTGAAAAAATAAGTCAAACAGTGAATGTATTGTATAATGTATCATGATTTTGTCTGATCGTGTTATTGTTCAAATACATGTATATTGATTTTTGACTAGTTCTCTTTATGGCGTATTTATATGTTACAGGAAACAACTGCACCAATATCTTTCGCCTAGTATATGGAAAAAAGACAAAAAGGTAAGATATTATTACACACAGTTGAGATTGTTTGAGTCATTTTGAGAAAGTGTATGTCAGGTGTATACATATGCATCAATGTAAACAACATGCAATATCAATTGTCCATTAACGATTGTCTGACTTTTGACCTATTTTATATTCTGTCAGTATGTTTTGAGAGAGCATTTTCACGTCTCAGGTGAACAATTAATTGGGGGTGGGGATCGTGCTTACTATGGACGTGTGATTTTTACTACAAATCTGTCAAAAAGGAATTGGTTCCCCTGAAGACAGGAGAAAATGGTGCAAGATAGACAACGGGTAATGTACAATTGAGAATTCATTCAAAGTAAAACTTTAACCATTATTGCTGTGGGGGTGAGTGAAAGCTATTACTAATAATGCCTCCAAAACTAAATAGGAGTAGTGACGGTGCACAAGACACTTCGTCCACAAATATTGATAAGTACCTAAAATTGGGCTTGATTGTATACTGTTACATTTCAGAGATGATCAAAACTTCTCTATGCTTTTCAAGTGCAAACCTTGTAATTTATAAGACAATATACATATATATATATATATTAGGGATGGGACCGATTAATCGGTACTCTATCGGTATCGGCCGATATAGGCATATCGGTGTATCAGTTTATCGGTAAAATTACCGATTATTTTACCGATCCTATATATCGATAAATATCTTATAATTTAGTTCAAAATTCTGCCATTTTGTTGTATTTTTTATGGATAATCTCGATGCCCTACTTTTTAAAAAAGTAATTGCCTAAATATTCAACTTCTTTTGCACTGCAGTCACCTCGAAACACATATTTATTAAGGAGATCAATGAACATTTCAAGTTCTTCATGGACAGTTTCTAATTTTATATCGGATCGGTAGAGTATCAGTTATCGGTATCGGTAAATTTTATATCGGTACTTTATCGGTATCGGACAAAATTTCATATCGGCCCATCCCTAATATATATATTTAACTAAGAACCATCTGTCGAATTTTCACCTGACAACTCCAGACACCACAAAGTGTCCTGTCAAGTCAAATATAGTCTACATCAGTATCAATGACCTGTCTCCTATGTACAACCACCAACAGCCGACTGTTGTCTTCTTTGCCTAACCTTGGAAATTGCAGAGTGCAGAGTATGTGATGTTCAACATCATCAGAAACTGGCAGAAATTTCTTGGTTACTTTTATATTTCACATCTGGTGTCATTAAATACTGAGAAGATAGTACTCACTTTTTCCGCGAAATTGTTTTATTTGTACTTGTTTTGTACAAGTTCCAACGAGGATGGTGGCAGTAGCCACTGAAATTAATAGAACTACAAATAAAACAGTTTTGAGGAAAAAGTGAGTACTATTTCTCGGTATTTATCTACTACCGCATGTGTCATTTCCCAATTATGAATGGTGTCATTAAAATTATAAAAATTGCAAGTGAAACTAATGCTACCCAACAAATTTCTTCTTTTTAAGTTTTGAAAGTAAACCTGTTTTCTACTTGAAGTGTGTTAAAAATTTTTGTAGCCAATAATATGAAGGGAAAAAAGGACAGAAAACATTAAAGCCCCTATCACACGGAACTGGATTTCTAGTTGGAATGCCCTAGTTGGTGCTGAACTAACTTTCTAGGTAGCAATCATGGCCGCCTGGCTGACTGCTTGACTGGGAGGAATAGGCCATGTTCTAATTGCTCCTTGCTTTCCTCGACTGGATTCTGTGGAACAGTCAATCAGAGCAAAGTCTCACCATGTGAAGATAATCTGTGAGTGTGCAAAGGAGCATTTTTGTCGGTGGTTTCCGAGTGTTACTCCAGCAATGTATAACGTATACAGCATGAAAGGCACGTTGAGTTACACCATCTATGCCGAGTGCACAGTGTTTACATTTGAGACAACTAAAATATTCTTCCATACGTGTACAGTAAACGTTGTAAAGTATGTATTTAAGCAGCGCCATTGTTTTGTACCTAATAACGTTTTATACGAAACGTTATTCCTCTCTGTTGAATAGTTATCGGCTTTTAAAAATGTGAAGTGATACATTGTTTACATCTCACACGACTGCCATTACAACTTCCCTCGCATGGGAACAAAAGTCTATCGACAAGTACACTGATAAGTATCGTGTGAGGCGAAAACTAGCAAATTGATAGCAAGTCCAGTGCCAACTAGGGCATACCTGCTGGAAATCCAGTTCCGTGTGATGCGGGCTTAAGAGAAAAAAAAAGCAATAGCTGCCGTTGGTTATTGCATTACCGCCAGTAAACTTTTTTTCACATGTATAGAAATTGCTGAAAATTTTGAAGTTTTCAGACTTCTGTTTTTGTTTTACTTGCATGCCTGCATTGATGTTTTATTTATATTATTATCTAAATATATACTAAATGTATATAAGAAATAGAAATTGGTGGGAGAAACCTGGTCAAATTTTCAGAATGCACCACTGCATTGCCGCTGCATTTGTATCTTTTAAAATCACTTGTAATGTGAAGCAAGATCTAAATACAATTTACAGCTTACATAGGATGTGGTAAATTCTGCAATTTTGCCACACTGGATTGAAAGTTATATTCTGTTCTTGATTTCTCATCATTTTATGTAAATGAACTCTGTCCTAGGATCATTCTGTTTTCCTTAGTTTATAATTCTGTAAAACACTACAGTTTAATTTAATATGTGTTATTTCTGTAGAAATGTCACAGTACCACATCCCATGTTTCGGTAAAAGTAGATTTGTTGAAGGAATAAATAGTCACTGAATTAAATGGCAAGTAAAAGTATGTACATACACCATTTGTTTTTATATTTCTATTAGGGATGGGACCGATTAATCGGTATTCTATCGGTATCGGCCGATATAGGCATATCGGTGTATCGGTTTATCGGTAAAATTACCGATTATTTTACCGATCCGATATATTGATAAATATCTTATAATTTAGTGCAAAATTCTGCCATTTTGTTGTAATTTTTATGGATAATCTCCATGCCCTTCTTCCTAAAAAAGTAAATGTGTAAATATTCAACTTATTTTGCACTGCAGTCACCTTGAAACACATTTATTAAGGAGATCAATGATCATTTCAGGTTCTTCAAGGACCATTTCTAATTTTATATCGGATCGGTAGAATATCGGTTATCGGTATTGGCAAATTTTATATCGGTACTTTATCGGTATCGGCCAAAATTTCATATCGGCCCATCCCTAATTTCTATTATAAGTGGTTTAGTTTTCATGTACCAGTAGGTGCAGGTTCGTTTCTGGTGACCTTGAAATGAGTAATTGCAGCAAGTGAATAGTTGATCATCTTGTGAAAAATAATTACATATTCATAATTTTACAGTCTGTAGGGGATATAGGTTATTTAGAAGAAATGAATTAGTCTTATTTAAGGGAACTTAATTAGGCAGAAGAACATAATCTGGTGCATTTAATCACTACAAAGTCTGAATTTTTTGCTTCTTCTTTTGTTTAAATAACTCCCTCCCTTCCAAGTCCACTTACACTTACGAGTACAGCATGGAACCTTAAGGCTTTTATTTTTCAACGTTCACTGATTACTTTTTCCAGAAATAAGAAAAGCATTAGCATTAAAAAAAAATGAGTGAACATGTACTACGTTTGGTAATACTCTGTTTTTATACACATTCACACACCTCAGGCAGTATCTAACAACACTGTCACCATAACCCCCCATAGTCTGCTCCTATATCTGGACACACAGCTGTCCAGATATAAGTAAACTTATAATAAAAACCTTCTTACGTTTGAAGAAGCAGAGCCTTGATCACTAAAAAAAATTGAAATCAATTCTCCTGGCTAAAATTTGTCATGCATGTCTATTATAACAGGGTGCTTGCTGACCAGGAATTGTAGACGCTCCTACCAACGAGAGTATGACAATGGGTTCACCACTATCACCAATACTTATCAGCATATACATGGAACACAGTCCTCACCCAAAGCACCAGAAAGCCTAAGACATGGGTTAGGTATGTAGACGATGCATTCATAATATGGATACATGGAGACTACATACTACCAGATTTCCTCCAGCATCTGAATAGCATTCATCCATAATTTTGGTAGATATCCTAGTGGATAGATCTGGAAATCAAATATCAACAGCTGTGTATCGAAAGCCAGCACACACTGGGAGATAGATACATACGCTACAAATCAAACCACCCCAAGAGTACAAAGAATACCATAATCCACTGCCTAAGCTCAAGGGCCAGAAGAATCTGCTAAAATCTGCCAACACTTGGACAAGAACAGGATACAATGGGTATCTGCCAACCATGACTGAGAGAGCCACCCACAGCCTAGCAGACAAACGGTGAGATACAAAGACTGACTTAAAAGGTGCAGTATGCATAGCATACTTCCCTGTCTTATTGGAATAAATAAGCAGAATTGGTTCAAAATCCAACTTAGGACATCATTCAGCAGTAAGATAATATAAGATTCTTACTATCTAACACCATACCAGTAAACCAAATACAAGCTAGCAAAAACTGAATGTAACATACCATGTGAATGTGGGCGAGCTTACATAGGATAATCTGGATGTCCTCTAGAGAAGAGGATAGGCGAACACAAGCAGCACACATGCATTCACAAGGGTGAAATAGGTTGAACAAAGCCGAGCGTGCATGGAATGAATCCCATAGAATTCAGTGGAACGTAAAGAACCAAATTGAAAACAGGAAATCAAAGGACAATCCTTCATAGCAGTGACCCAAAAGCCTTAATCATCCCAATGTAGAATCAAATATGGTCTTCTATCCTCAGAAAATAGAAATAGTAGCATAAGTTTAGCAAAAAATTAGTATAGAAATGAGGTAGTTTGTTAGCATGCTGTATTTGTAGTAAAATAACAGGTGTCGTAGGTTTGATCCCCACCACTGGCAGAAATAAATTTGTTCTTCTGAAGACGAGAGAGGAGGTGCTCTCTCAAAACTTAGTATAGGTTAAGTATACATATTAATCACTAAATAATAAATCACTGCATGCTAATGCAGAATGTTCAGAGAATTATCAGTTTCATTGTTGTGTCAATACAAACAATTTATTGAACTCCAGAAAGTCATTACTGCAATATTTTAAATTTACTTAATTTGTTTTTTTTAAATGTTATTTTTAGTCTTGATTATTATTGTTGTTAATTTTTAAAAATTTCTACTTGAAAATACTTGAATTCTAATTATCCTAGAGAAACCACCTTGTTATAAATTTCTCAGACATAATTAAGATGTAGTGGCATTTGTAAGACTAAACCTTCTTGCTTTGCTAGGTGACATACACACGTGATACCTGAACCCTGCATGCCTGGGGATGTTTCTTTTGTGAGTAGGATATGTCAGTTTGAAAAATGTGTTGCGAATGTTTTTTTGTATTATTATTATTATTAAAAAAAGAAGAAATTTGAGTGGATATGTTGTTTTGTAAAAGTTTACAAGAAATATTATCAATTCATAACAGTTTTGGAATGAGTGCTTGAGGTAAGTGACAACCATGTCACAGTGAAAATTTAACATGGACAGTAGGAGTTCAACATTAAACCTGATAGTAAAGTAGCTTTTGACTCGTTAAAAAAAATAGTCCTTTTCATAAAATGACCTTTTGGATGTGAATAATATTATTAAGTGTGATTAAAATACACAGACAGATAAGAACACACTGTAGTAATTCACTTGTTTTTACAGCTTTCTTAAAATCAGATCAAGAAATGGCGTATCTAAATTTTTCATCGTAGTTGATAGATGTATTCTATTGAGACGGCTTTTGACAGCCTGTAATTTACCACCATTACAAACACACTGCCTAATTGACTCAAATTAGTTCCATACAATTCTGCAAGTATTTTAGTGTAGGATTAGAATCTAAACTTGTATGGAAGGTTAACTTTATTCGTTATGTTGCCGGAATTTTTTTATTGTCATATTGTTTCAGACATTTCCTATGTGCAATCTTCCTTAATGTCACAAAATGCAGACCACCTATATATTTCTTTCAGACTTAGAAACCTGTATTTTGTAGGAGTAAATCCTTCAAACCACTTCATCTGAAAGACGATACCTTAGATGGGAAAAAAAACATTACTATCTAGCTGTAATATACGTGTTGTAGAAATATGTCTGTAATATACATGTTGTGGAAATATGTAGGTTTTTGTGTACAGCATTGAAAATCTTTAATGTCCTTTTGCTTCATTAGAGTATTGTGAGTGAATAGCAACCAACCTAAACTATAACTTATGTAAAATAGTTTTTATATCATGGAGTTTTGTATCTGTTGTATGTTTTTGCTCCTTTGCATTGTTTATGTTCGCTCCTGATGGCTGCTTTCTGTGTGTATTGCAGGGAAGCACCACCCCTAATGCCAATTCACCTCTTCATCGGAATGGTACGAATGCTGTGACGGTCCAGTCTTCGGGAGAATCAGGAAATATTGCCAAAAAGCGACCATCGGACTCTTCCTTGGATGGTGTTTGTAAGAAACCAAAACTGGGAGATGAGACTTCTTCGCAGGTAAAAATTGTCTTCTCACAAATTCTATTTTCTTTGCATTCATGCATTAGCCTCAAAGGCACAGAGGTCTCAATTGACTTCATTCCTTTCATTCTTGAGGGGAACATCTTGAAGCATCTTCACCTCCCTCCCCCTGTTTTTACTCTCTCCCAACTCTTTTCCTGCTACCTTCTACTGCTTGATGAAGCCTATCACTCTCCCTGAGCATTCTCACGTCCTATTTGTGTTTTACTTCTCATGCCATTGGTCTCAGTCAGCCTGGCTATGCTTCGTGGAACTTTAATATGTAATGAATTTAAGATGGAGTTTATTAGACCACAGCACGTGATCTTGACAATAGGTCTACTGTCTCTGACCTCAAAGTAAACCGTGCTTGTTGATACAAAGAGTTCCATGTCAGAAAAATGTCTGCATGCATTGGGTTGTTATGGCAGACCTGTGTTTTTTTTTTTGGCTACACAAACTGTTATGATGGTCATTCATGCCTGCTGTTACATGCATGTCCATTGCACCTCCGCAAAGCATTTTGTGCTCTGGAACCTGTTGCACTGCCTGCTGACCCCCTAAGGAAGGACATTTGAGGCAACTAGCCATGTCAGCCTGTCTTTGTCTTGCTTGTAACCTCCTAATGGCATGCTGCTGCAACTCACCTGACAAATGGTGTTCTGTTGCCATTTTTGACCATTTCAACTTGCCGGCCTTATCCTGACAGACACTTGAGAAAAAGTGGGAATATAATCAAATGTCCGTCAGCTATTCATTAATTTCATAAAAGCATATGATTCAGTCAAAGGCGATAAATTATATAATGTTTTAGTCAAGTTTGGAATACCTAAGAAACTTGTTAATATGATAAAAGTGTGCACAAGTGAAACAGAGAGTAAAATTCGGGTAGGTATTAATGTGTCTGACAAATTTACAATCCATGATGAGTTAGAACAAGGAGATACATTTTCTCCATTGCTCTTTAATTTTGCCTTAGAATATGCTGTTAGGAAGGTAAAAGAAACTAACGAAGGACTAATATTAAACGGTGTGACTCAGCTGTTAGCATATGCAGATGATGTAGACTTACTGGGGGATGATGTAAATACAATTAAGAATAATGCTAAAATATTTTTCAAAGCAGCTAAAGAGATAGGTTTGGATGTTAGCAAAGAGAAAACTAAAGATATCCTTACAGGCCAAAACCAATGTTAGGTAATGATTAAAATCTAATTATTGATAACAACTTGTTTGAACCAGTTTCCAAATTCAAATACTTAGGAGTAATACTAACAAATGAAAATGATATTAAAGAGGAAATAAAGCAGGCTTATTTCAGGAAATGCATGTTACTTTTCTCTTCATAAACTTTTGTCTTCTCCTTTAATATCTAAGAAACTAAAAGCTAAAATATACAAAATAGTAATCTTGCCTGTAGTATTATATAGATGCGAAACTTGGTTCCTTACATTGAAAGAGGAACATAAATTGAGAGTATTTGAAAATAAGATCCTTAGGAAAATATTTGGACCTAAAAGGGATGAGGAGACAGGAGAAGACTTGGGTGGGCAGTCCATGTGGCATGAATGGGAGAGGAAAGAAGAGTTTACAGGATACTTGGGAAACCTGATGGTAAGAGACCAGTAGGAAGGCCAAGATGAAGATGTAGAGAGAACGTTGAGATGGACCTAAAGGAAATCGGTAGGGATGGAAAAGGGTGTATAGATCTTGCTCAGGATATGGACATATGGAAGGCCTGTGTTGCTGCAGCCATAAACCTTCGGTTTTAAGAAGGCGAGAGAGTTCGTTAGGTAGTAGCTTTCTCCTCTACACTTCAGAAGTGTTTGGCTCAACAATGTAGGGCCACCTTATATACCACACCAGGGATTAGTACACTATAAGTACACTGGGGTAACACTACCACAACTGCTCTTTCACATGCCCTCGGAATGCAATTGTAATCCATGCTATCATAGTAGGCTCGCAGTTATAGTGTTGTCCCATGTGTTTATTTTGTTTCTGTGCCACGTTTTCTCTTTATTCTGTAATGTATGATGAGCAGTGTAAATGTCATTCAAAGTTTTGCTTCCTGCCTTCCTAATTGAATTTGTTCACTGCAAATGAATAATACTTATATGCCACTTTGGTGACAAATGATCTCACTACAGAAGGTTCCAGGTTTGTGTCCCAGTCTGGGCATTGATGTTGCTTCATAAACTGCATCATTATTGGATTGAGTATAACTTGCACCATGTGCCAACATTTTCATACAAGTAATAATTACTTTTGGCACATACCTCTCTTTTTCACCCCATATGGCTTCATTAATAGGAAGGAGAAGATTTGGGCCAAAAACATGATAAAATGAAACAGATATCTTGAAAACAAAAAAGCAGTTGCACTGTCACAATGTTCACTTCTTTTTGTCTGGCTAGCAACTGATGGCAGTATATATTGGATCAGTATGTCTGTCGCTAAATTTCACCTTGATTAATTCATAATTCTCAGTGTAGGTCATTGTCATTGTACTTACATAACATTCTTGTTTCAGGGTGATGAATCTCCCAACAATTCCATTGTTGTACAGTGTGGAGGTGAAGACTCAAACTCTAATTTCTCTGTTGAGGATTTCAAACAAACTGAACCTGCTCCAGTTGTAGAGAAGCTCCTAGAACCAGAACCAGAAACGGAACCTATTCCTGAAGATTCCCCTGCAGCAAAAGAAGTTTGCAACAGCATCCCGCCCACAGAGAGGTTAGAAGTGAACCAGTGCGTGTGAGGTGGCGAGCGTGAGAGCAATTTGAAGTTTAAGCTTTTCCGAAAATGATGAGCACCTCGGAAGTCTTTCAGCGAGAAACGTGGATGATGAAAGGAAAGTATGGGGGAGGGGTGCTTTCAGTAGTCGATACTTGGGAGTAAAATTAGAAAAGTCTTCAAGGTGCAGGGTATGAAATACTGAATGAATTGTACATAATTACGTGTATGTATTATTCATATTAGTGTGGAAGGTTACATTTCAGTGCTGAAGTTTTCATTTCTTTGGTGTGTTTGTTAGGCATCTGATGTTGTGCAGAGGAAAATTTGTATCATACCTCATGAATAAATTGGTAGGGCTAGAGCTAATCATGCTGCAAAATCTGGTTCCCATAATTCAATGCAGTCCATGATTTTCATAAATGAGTTGTAATGTGACCTTACAGAATTGCTGTTGTCTTTGTGCTTGAGATACATGGAGAAATGCTCACGGCAAGAGAAGATCAATTGGGGAAGCCAATCAGAGGATAACTTACTTAAATAGTAAAGACTAGCTTTATGTGCATTATGTGGAGAGATGACTAGTTACTGATTGATGTTTATCTTGAGTATTTACCATATTGGGAAGAAAGTGTTTATTTTATTTATAAATAATACAAGTGTAGGAGACGGAACGGGAAGAAAGCACAATTAATTTCTTGGCGTACAGCGAACAAAGTGAGCAAGAATATGTGTGCTTGACCAAAACAGAAAGCATTTGATTTTTTATAATGTTATTTCTCATGTAGTGAAAGCAGATACAATAAAAGGAGAAGGGGCAAATACTTTTATCTGTGATTCTGCCTTGGTAAGTCCCTACATTGTATTTCAACGGAACATCTTGATACAGAAGAATTAGTTTTTATTTGTTCCAAAAAAAATAATAAAAAATAAAAGAGCAGGAGTTGAGTTTAAATGTTCTCTTTTTTATATTTGACATTGTAACACTTAACAACATGTGATTATATTTTCAAGAACTAAAGGTAAAAAATTCTGTATTGTTGAAAAAAAGTGCTGTTCTGGCTGCAATAAATTGTCTTTTTCATTTCAATGTATCAGATATTCATCACTGCCATTTTTCATAGACCAAATGGGTGCATATAGAGCTGTAGTTCCAACCTTCTGCGGACGACAGGCCATCAGGGTGTACATAAAGATCATTTGTGTTGTGTTATGGAAAGTTACATATGAAATGTATGAATAATGAAAAAAAAAAAGTTTTCCTAAGCATCACATTGCAAAGTTTCACATTGAAACTTTTTCTGAGGTTAAGTTTTATTTTTTTATTTTTCAAAATCATTTTAAAATGTAGAGTTATTGTAGTATTTGAAGATTTGTGCTATTAAACAATGGATTCATTTTGCTGTTTGTCTTCATTCTCTTTCAATTCAAGAAGAAAAGATAAAAAAATTATTTAGGTAGGTCTCTGTATTACTGTACAAGGAGAGAGAATATATTTACTCACATCATTGCATGAACTTACCAAAGTTGGTAGATCCATCTGGTAGCTGCATCCTTCCTTTACCAGTGTATCTAATTCTGGGAACACAACTTGTCAACACAGTAAAACATGTGTTGCAATTGTTCAGTTTTGTTCACAATTGATTGTGTTAAAGAGGAAAGAGATACAACACCAAAAATTTTAATTGAATTTAGAATTGCAGTTCATTCCACATGCATCAGTTAAGATATCCATATTTATTTACTTCACTTTTACTTTGCGACATTGGAATAGCTTCTGTTTAAAAAGTTTATAGTATTAAGAAAAACAGCTTTTCATTCAAGTGTGAGGGTACAATTTCACTGAAGAATGAAGAACCATTCTGTAGGCTTATGCTGTCATACATACTATTTGTAGTTTTGCAGTATCGGTTGAATCTGCTGTGTTGCATGTTGCTCAGTGGAATTGCCCTATATGGAAAACATTTTCAGCTAATTATCCTAACTACAAAGGTAGAATGTATGTATTTGTGTGTGTGTGTATGTGTGTGTGTGTGCGTGCATGCGCAGATCTAGATTTTGTTTTCTGGGAGGGCCACAGATATGCTGTTAGCATATCATAGCAATACATCGTAACACTGGAAATATAATATGCATTTTTTTTCATACCAACTCAGCCTCATTTGTTTGTGTGTGTGCGTACACGTGTGAGAATAATATATTTATGTCAGGACAATTACAAGGGCTAATTCCAATTTCTAGTCCTAAACTAATCGGGACTGGACCTTCAAAGTGGAATCTGAACTTCCACCAGCACTCTTTCATTATAAGGTGATAACGTTAGTAAATTTTTGTAGTTCTTAGCGATTTGTATTAAAATTGATTATACTAAGGGTAAGCTTAAAAATTCATTTCAGCAGGTGAAACTGACATAAACATGGGAAATATTGGTATCTTGCTTTGTGCCCATCGTTTAAGGTTATTGCCTTGTAACCAACAAATCCCAGGTTTTATCTCCGGTGTCAACTTACTTAAGTGACTAGGAATTGTAGTCCTGATAATTGTATGGATTCTTTTAATGTCTGAAAAAGGATCGCTTGAACATTGTTCATTATAATGCTATCAATATTCATGCTATAAATACTTTACTTGGTCTTCCATTTTGGAAAGGGCACGTGCCCCCCCCCCCCTTGCTAAATCAACCAATGTGTGTGTGTACACACTAATCCACATTTCACACCCAAATAATGCGGCATGTCACTTGTGAAACAAACCTGAAGAAATTAATGGCATCTTTCACACATCTTGATAAATGTTCAGTGGGTATTGGTAGTCATCTTGTTCCGCGTATGTGTTATCAGATGCAACCATGTGCCAAGGCCAAACACTAATCGGCTTATCAATAAAAGTGAGAATGTCTGAGAAGAAACTTTATCTGCTCGTATGCTAAGAGACCGAATGCTACAACTACAGCAAATGAAATCTTTAGTGAAAGGACAGTTTACCCTGCAAAAGCAGGAAATGGTTATATTCTAGAGACACCAGTTTTGTCAACAAGCAGAGGTGTGGTTGATCAGTAACCAATACCAAGATCTTACTCCATGCTGTTAAGGAGCATGTGACAATCAGTAGATGAGATCTATAGGGAGGGGAATAAAAAGTAAGGAGACTGCTCCTAAACAAAGAAAAAAGAGATAGTGTTTGTGTTGTAGTAGAGCAACAGATCTATGCAAAATATTCTAACAGTTATTTTTAGTGGTTTTTATTTGATTTTATCTGCAACTTTTCATTCTGGTTTCCCAGAATTTTTTCAAGCTATACATACAACACAACCTCGCATGGCTAGTCACTCATACACTTCTGGTGTGAGGTTGTGTTGTTGTATGTGTAGCTTGAAAAAGTTCTGCGAAACCAGAACGAAATGTCACAAATAAAATCAAATATAAACCACTAGAAATAATTGTTACATTATTTTGCATGTACAGAAAGTGGTTATGCGAACCTTCAAGAAGAACATCAACACATCTATAAATGTCTAAACATTTTACTAAAGTACTCCGCTAATTCAGCTTTGCATTAGAGGCCATCAACAGATATACGGGGTCCCCAACATTGATTTGAAATGGAAACAAAGGACAGTCAAGTTTTCTGTGAGACATGAGAAAACAATCGTGGAAACACAAAATGATACAAAAGCTCACTGGAACAATGCTCTAATGCATGCACTGAATTCTGATTGCCACAAGAAATTCTGTGAGAAGCAGAACAGTATGGAAGATGCACCATGACCAAGTGTCCCTTGACTGCCTCAACAGAGGTAAATGTCACTGACAAAAAAAAATGGTAAATTGCACATGCAGTGCAGCTTTCCGTGAGTGTGGTTGATGACATTGTCAGAAACCAGTTGGTTACAGAAAAGTTGCAGCAAAATGGTGTTGCCTCATGTGTTCAGTTATATCAATAAGACCAATCATGTCATAATAAAATGAAAGGCTGCCTGAAACATGAAACAGATGACCTACAGTGGAAATGTTGCACCTTAAGACCTTCTGTAAAGAAAAGCCAGCGCACCCTAACAGTGTTGCCAACGTACGATAAAAAAATCCACGTAGACTACAAGGTGCAGAGTTCTCAACCAACACGGAATAAGCAGTATTATTGAAGTTAATATGTATGTAATGAAAAAAGAAAATCAAAATCTACCTCTTGGCTGCTCGATGTCAGACTTTGGACTCTCCACCGAAGTTCCCTGGTTTGACCCGACATGGTTGTTATTGTGAGTGTACAGTGGGATCCATGAGTTTTACCGTGCAAATTGTCCATCGCCATCTTCGTGCACTTTATTTGATCCAATAAGAGCTTCAAGAATTAAATGAAATCTCAAAACAAGCTGTTGACAACTTCTGCACCAGCATACATAAAAATCCATCGATTAAAAACACACAGGATGTAAGTGAAAAATTAATGAAAATAGTCATGGACAATTTGCATGGTAATACTCATGGATCCCACTGTACCCGGCCAGGTGACTTCAAAGTAGGTTTTATAAAATCATTTTCAACATTCATCCTTTAATTTTCTTTCTCAAATTCAAATTTAATAGTCTAAGTCTGTTCACTCTGCACCTGACGTTTACTATTAGCAAACCCTTTAATCAAAAGAAATGATAATTTTTGTCATATGTGACTTAATTTCACAAACAGTATGAGCAAAACACGAATCTCCAAAAGATGATGATGAGTTATTGTTGTTAACCAGTACGCAATGCAGATCTTTTACAGAAACGTACACAGGATTTGTTTTTGGGAAAGGGCTTGAATTTTAAAGGTGGATAATGTATAGGTGCTTTCTAGGGGGCGGCATACACACTTAAGATATTTCGTAAGGTACCTGCACCCAATATGGCCTACCTAAGGTTTGTGATTGTTTCTAATGGTGTACAAAGTCGGGAAGGTAGAATTAACATTTCGGTATGTGTACTGAAGATTGGAGTCTGTTCCAAATGATAACATGGGTGCAGTAAAGATTTTGTTAGAAAGCAATGTTTAGGCCATATTGGGTGTATATGTCCCCAATATGGCCTAGTAATATATACCAGGTGTAGAAGTATGAAACCGGAATTGGCCAATAGATGGTGCTAGTCGGCAGTGGAGGGTGCGTAGATCACATAAGCAGCGCCAGCTGCTGCCCGCCACTCCCGAGGACGTTATATCGGAACACAGTAACCCGAGTGCCAGACAGAGGAAGGTGTTGCACACCCGGAACATGTCGAGTTTTGTGCCTACAAACTACGATTTGCAGACAGCATTGGTGTTCTGTTATCATTTGAAGAAAACCGCCGCAGAATCGCATTGAATGCTCGTCGAAACTTACGGTGAACATGCTCTCGGGAAAACACAGTGTTTCAAGTGGTTCAAGAAATTCAAAAGTGGCGATTTTGACTTGCGAAACGAGGAACGTGGGAAACCTCCGAAAAAGTTCGAAGACAACGAATTGCAAGCCTTATTGGATGAAGATGATACCCAAACGCAGCAGGAGCTCGCGGAACAATTGTATGTGACGCAGAAAGCCGTTTCTCTTCGGTTGAAAGCTATGGGAAAGGTGCAGAAAGCGGGCAAATGGATTCCGCATGAACTGAATGAAAGACAGCAAGGATCCCGCAAGACCACTTGTCAAATGCTGCTCGCCAGATACAAAAGTAAGTCGTTTCTCCATCGCATAGTGACCGGCGATGAGAAATGGATATATTTGGAGAATCCTAAGCGTCGTAAATCGTGGGTGAATCCAGGCGAACCATCGACATCCACTGCAAGACCAAATCGCTTTGGAAAAAAGACACTGCTCTGTGTTTGGTGGGATCAGCGGGGCGTCATCTATTATGAGCTGCTAAAACCCGGTGAAACCGTTAACGCAGATCGCTACCAACAGCAAATGATCAATTTACATCGAGCATTATGTGACAAACGGCCGGAATATGAATCAAGGCAACACAAGGTCATCCTGCTCCATGACAATGCCTCACCACACACAGCAAAATGGGTCCGGGAAACGATCGAGGCGTTCAAATGGGAGATACTAGAGCATGCGGTGTATTCTCTCGACTTGGCTCCTTCAGATTATCATCTATTTGCCTCACTGGGACACGCTCTTGCAGAACAGCACTTGAATTCGTATGAAGATGTACGAACATGGCTCGCGGACTGGTTCGCTTCAAAAGAAGAACTTTTTTTTTGGCGTGGCATTCATAACCTGCCGGAAAGGTGGGAGAAATGTGTAACTAGCAATGGAGCTTACTTTGAATAAAATATTGTTTCTCAGTTGCAAACACCAGCCGTTTACTTCTTGCAAACAAATTCCGGTTTCATACTTCTACACCTGGTAGATTGTTTTTTCGCATCAAAATTGCAACAGAATTTGTAAAGAATGACAATGTTATTTTTATAGGTAGATAAGTTTATTGATATGCTTATGTCCATAATGACTTAATGAGATTACACAAGGAAATAAAGATAGTTTACAAACCAATAAATAAGGAAGTCGTGTGTCATAATTTGTCACGAGAGACCATACATGACATATCACAGTCTGGGCAAATGAAAGGCCCTTCATCATCCTCTGTGACTTACACACTACGCCCATGGGTCCACCAGAAAATTCAAGACTTGGATGATCTTGAAAAACAACCAATCCCAGCATATATCCCAGTTCTTGCACCACCCAATTTCTACGTGTTTTATTCCAGGGCACACTTATTGAGGTACAGATAGATGATTTCTTTGGAAGCTGTGACAATTTGCATCATTCAAGTTTTTTTTTCTTTTTCTTAAAAGTGATGCTGTTGTCACCTAGGGATTACATCACTTGCTGAGTATTGGATGAGTATCACAGTCCAATGGACTCTAGTTCGCAGAATAGTCAAACTACTGTCCATGTGTGGTGGAGAGATGAAAATTGTACCCATAGACACTATGCATATATGCTGTAATAAAGAATCAACATGCACAATATGTCAAAATTTTAAAACTATATCATTTTGACTATGTTCTGATTATTTAAGACACAGTTGCTTGGGTTTTTGAACGAATCACCACTCGTGGAAGTAAGGCACCACTAGTGTTGATCTTTACTTTAACCACACTGTTCTTTACTTTGGTGTGAAATCTCCCGAAGACACTGATATACTGATATAGAGCAGCGATTCTCAAGTATGCTACATGATGCTTTTCGTGAAAAATCACTAGTCACACCTTCATACTTGCAAAGTTGTCTAGCGACTAGGAGCTAAAAGAAAGTGCAGCCTATTGGATCTTTGCCGAAAGTGTGTGGTTGCCTCGACGTTGACCACTTCTGTAATAATAATAACTGTGGCCTTTCCCTGATGCTGTTCTTTAATGTTCGATTGTTGGAATTCAAAACATATGATTGCATCATGACATTTAATCCAGTTTCTTACCATCTCTTCAGTTGATTCGGGGAAATTGTAGAAAAATGTAAGTCTGCATGTTTGTGGTGTTGAACATTTGGCATGGATCAGTAGCTCAAGACTGAAACAAAACTCCTTCCACAGCGGATGTTTTGAGCCAGGCCTTTCGAAACCAGAAGACTAGAAAACTCAAAGACTCACAGTAGAAGAATGTGCAAGTGGAATGAAGGAGGAAAAAAGTACTGCTGGAAACAAAATTCCATATTACCATTAAGAAACATAGATATGATGAAATCACATTCGTCACATGTTCAGTAATTACAACACTGGTTCCTTATATATGCGTACCATGCAGATGTATAAGAGTATTTTCTTTTATACCGTATTATGAAATATACATAGGAACACTGCCTTTCTCCTGGAAAAATACAATTTTGCTCTGGTGGACACAGGAAATTTGTTGACGCTCCGCAGCCTTGTCTTTTAGTGAATAGGGCTATGCAGTTTCAAAAATTTGAAAACTGCTGATATAGACACCAATTTCTATGTATTACCCCATGCAGGTAGTCTTGATGTTCCGAGTCCTATTGTCTGTATATGGTAAGCTTTTTTTACTTTTACGGGTCTCTTCAGTTCAAATCTTGCCCCTCCTCCCCCTCTCCCACAAAAAAAAAAATACCAAAGACCCCCTCTACCTACCTGCCATCACACACAGATATACCGGGTGGTCCAAAGTCCTGGAACGATCACATCGTGAGAAATACACACCGAATCGTAAAATGAAAAAATAAGTCAAAGAAAGCAATGATATCACACTTGATTCCCTGCCCCCTGGGGGTGGGCTGGGGCCAAATGTTAAATGGAAAACCCCATTTTGTATTGTAGAATGGGAAAGAGGACTTCATTCCAAGTCCAACGAGCTATCAACCATCCTCCTAGCTCAATTAGGAAGGGAGATATAACGATTTTAAATTGTGAAAAGTGAAAATTTCAAAGGGACGCTCTGCCCCTAATTGAGCTAGAGTGAAAGCAATTGCAGATTATTATTATTATTATTATTATTTTGCAATAATTTGAAATCACCATAACTCCGTTCCTAATTGAGCTAGGAGGTTGGTTGATAGCTCGTTGGACTCTGAATGAAGTCCTCTTTCCGATTGTACAATACAAAATGGGGTTTTCCATTTAAAATTTCACAGTTGCCCCCTGCCCCACCCCCAGGGTGTGGGGGAATCAAGTGTGATATCATTGAATAGCTTTCTTTCACTTATTAAACACGTATCTTTTCGTTTTCCGATTTGAAGTGTATTTCTCGCGATTGTGACCATTCCGGGACTTTTGGACCACCCAGTATATATGTATACACGCACATATATATAATGTATGTGTGTGTTGTGTGTAATTCTTGATCTCATGTTGACAAAGTCAGATATAAGGGCCTGGAGGGTGATTGAAAAGTCCCTTAACACCCTATAAAAAGTAAAGGAATGAGGCTGGGTAAATTGGTCATGATAGAAACAATTTAGGCTTAGGGGGAACATGCTGTGTTCCAAGCGTATGTCCGCCATATTGAGTTTCACTCAATTGTTTTTTAATTATTGTTTATTGAATTGGTGTTTTAGGTCCACTTTATGCACAGGAAGGCTAATCGGAACTACACCTACAGTTTAAAATGGGATCCAAACGACTATGTGCCTCCACTGGGTATCGAACTCTGGACACCTTGATTACAAGGCGACGACACTACCACTGCGCCATCGTGGAGGCCCAATTTTTTTGTCTTATGGGAAGGGGTGATGTTCATAGGCGTCGATTTCTTCAGAGATTGGGGGGGGGGGGTCAAAGCTTAGTAAAGCATAAATAATGATTTCTTTCTGTTTGCAGGGGGTGCAAGGTTTCTTTTTTCAAGTTGGGACCTAATCCTTTGAAAAATTGCAATTACAATAATTAGCTTTCACAACAAAATAACATAATACTTCACATGTTACTTTTGACTGAGATTTTGATTATTATACTCGGTTTATACTTATTCCTACAATCCTTTATAAGAGTTTAATATCGTCAAACATATTTACATTAAAGAGGGAAGACCCAAGATAAAATTTTCATCCACGTGACGTCGATTTTTGGCACCCCAACTGTCCACCCTGTCACCCCCCGCCTCAACTTTTTACCCTGATCCCACTACTTTCTACCTTCGTCCAATAAAAAACATGACCTTGCTGTATATTTACTGTTTTAACGACAATAAATAATAGCCTTGTGTTTCCAATGGCTTAATATCAAAGAACGCGTATAATATTGTAGGCTGATATCAAAATAACAGTAGTCTCTGAAATTGCTACATGATTGTTCATTATACATTGGTCATTGAGAAGTAACTTCAATTTCTTTTTCTCTACACAAATCCAACTCTTTATAAAACAAATATTTACATTCATGTAATAGAAATAAGGATTTGGCTGTACTAAATCGAGACGCCTTGGTCTGGCGCTGTCGAGGGGCCGGTGCTCCGGGTAATTGCTTAAGCCCTCCACACACACACATACACGTATTGTTTTGAACGTTGGTTAAGCATTGGTATAAATATGTAACACTGCAACTTTCAGCCACATCAATGCAGTATGGCGTATCACACACATGTTTACAGGTACATGTAAAAAAATAGTAATCCAATATATATATATATATAGCCCAAATCCCACCACTCACTGACATAAATGTTCTCCATGAAGAAATACCCGGAGGCGAGAAACAACTGATTACGACCCCCACCCCATGAAATCGTCCCAAAAGGCCGAGAAAATTAAAAAATCGCTCAATCGGCTTAGCAACCGTTGCCACGGGCATTTCTTTTGCACACATTGTTTCCTTCAATTCTTAATTGTCGAGATACATTATATTTCTCACAGATCACACACAGATGAGTGAACTCCCAGTTTTGAAAAGGTGCCTCAAACAAGGATGACATCTACATAAGAAGATTAGATATTGATATACTCAATGCGAAAATATGTACATCGTGCTTGTTTTAACTAAATGTTTAAAGGTATAATAAGAAACAATTCTTTAGCGAGTTTGCGGTGCTTGTTGTCGCCCATGGAACGGACATTGCTAGGGAACTTAAAGAAAAAGTTTATTTCCACCCCGAAAAATACGGCAATTGAGTTGTACTAGGCTTTTCGTATTTCAAAATACGAGTGTCTGAATTTATTACAGAGGCAAGGTAGGTATTTGAGGGGAATGACGGAAAATAAATATTTTTTCAATTACGTTAGAAATGTGATAATTACAAAAGACGCAAATATTGCTTTTCCAATTAGGTGTCGCTATTGAATTCATTTACATAAAACATCTAACTAACTATCTTGAAACGGTCTTTAATTGCCCAGTTTATTATTAAGAAAATAGACAATAATACCACATTAGAGCCCGTACATGCGTGACGTTACGTTCTAAACTTTTCAAATAAGCGAACCACGTCGGCGAGCGCACGAGACGTGGCCTAAGGCCACGTCGAAAGTACGCGTGTCCTGATTATACGTATAAAACAGTGTCATCAGGGACGGCGGAACTTATTTCGGAGAGGAGGGGGGGCAAGTTCTTAAATCCACCAACATTTCTAAATCTCTTTTCATATATATAAATTATATATATATATAATTAACATAAAATATAATAATTATATATTTCATTTTTATATATTCATGTAATTTATATTACATTTTAGATTAAATTATAGATACTGCTCCCATCGTCCTCTCCGGTCCAGGTAATATAATTGCACAAACAAGCGGTGACAAATACATTAATTAGCCAATCGATGCTCTGTTGACGTATTCAACCGCAGTTAACAAGAAAATATAAAGAATTGAAGAACCTGTCTTAAAATATTATTACACACATAAACTGGTAATATTGTTGCAAGTAAATATTGCAGACTGACATTTTTTCTGACACCGGCAAAAGCGAAGAGGAGAACTGTTCTGGTACCCTCCAGAGGCAACATGAGGAAAGGGCCCTGAACCCACGCAAGGAAGACTTCGCGTCGCGGCAAAGACTGTTACGGCGGGAGGAGAAGACGGGTTATTGCCATGCCTGTTTAGCCGCCACAGTTGCCGGTGATCCTTACCGGATACAGATCAGTGTTGCCATATTCAATTGACAGAAAAGAGCTAAGTCGCATAATCGGGTCTATCTTACTCTGAAGGTGTCAACTCACACTGAGGAAAAGCAAACTACCAAGTGATATTTTGTATTTACACTAAATATCAGCGATTACGAAAGTCCTCTTTGTCCTTCTTCGACATCATGGGCGAGAAGGAGATTAGAGGGATGGGGATGGTCAAGGGGTCCGCTGTCCTTCTAAAAATGTCAACCTAAAATTCTATATTTCACACATATAATATTATTTCGGTTATACACAAAATAATAATTCAATAATTCGCCATGCATCCTCATAGTCACGATTACGATTATCCTATAAAGCGAAAGCCTTAAAGGTAGCAAGGAACGTAAAATATACGAAATGAGATTTCTGTGGATTTAGCGAAACATGGGAGTGGGAGTAGTTAGGAAACACATGAAGACTAAATCTACTCTACATACGTCTTATTTGAAACGAAAAGTTTCGCGATTTGGGCAAATCTGGTTTCAAAAGAACTAAAATGGCAACAGTAGTAGAATTGGACTTCTTGCAGTGTAAGGTTCCGAAGGAAATATTGGCTATTGGGGAAGCGCCGATACTGAGAGGGGAGGGGCAAGGAGTTTGCTTCACATGTTACAAAAGTAAACAACGGTTGGCGGGAGAGATTGTGCAATGAGAGTTTTGTGAGTGGTGTCTTTCGTGCTTTGTTGTTTTCAGGCATTATCAATTAATTAACAAGCGGTGTTAATTACTTCGATGTTTCTGTAAGCTGTGACGTGAGGTGATGTCGACACTTGGGGTAGCAATCAGTGGCGTGCCCAAGGGAGGTTGGTGTGGGTCATAATCTCCCTCCCGCCTTTAGGGCCCAGTATTCCTAAAAATAGAACGTCAAAGAAAGGAAAGGATTGCAAAATGAGGAAGGACTACTGAAAAGAAGCACGTGTTAATCCAACCCACTTTCGAAAATCCAAAACATGTTGATTAGGCTATTAAGCCAGAGATTCCGGGTTCGAACCGCGCCCTGGGCATGGGTGTTATTTGTGTTTGTTCCTTTATCAATTTTATCGTACCATCTTGACGATTAGCCAAAAGTGTAGGAAATTCGAAGTAAAACAAACCAAATGAAACAATCAATCAATGATTTGATTTATGCTACTTAGCGTCGCTGTCACATTTGGTTAATCGCGAAGATGGTACAATACAATTAATGAAGAGACCAGCACAAAAAACTCCCATGCCGAGGTCGTGGTTCGAACCCGGAACTCCTAGTGTCATAGCATGCAGTCCCCCGCGGTTGGTTGATTTGGTGTTTAAGTCCACCTTATGTACATAAAAGCTAAGCAGGACTGGACCCACAGTTTAAAGTGGGATCCAAACCATTAAGTGCGTCCACCTGGTACCGATCCGGGGCCACTTGCACTCCCCACGGAGGTCGGCCGACAACGAAGATGAGTGGAAAACTCTAACTATTCGGATACTTTGGTATCGTAAAGCAAACTGCGTATTTACTCAGTGGTACGTAAATTTCAATTGGATTTTTGAAACACCATATTTGCATTGCTTGATTTCCATAATTTCTTCATCTCACGATCTCGTTACTGAAGGATCCGGGCTCAAGTCCTGGCCTGTGCATGAGTGTTCCTTTTTAACCACTTTTCATCCGTTTAATTAAATCAACGTTCATCGTCATGGCAGAAGTTAAGTAAAGTTACGGAAAAGCAACGCTAAAGAAAGGAAAAAGAAAATACAAATAATTTCCTCCCAGTGCATCTGCAGGGCACTGTAAAATCAGGAGTCCAGAGTTCTCTGTTTATGATTGTCCCTCGTGACTTCCATAAGCTCATTAGCTACTTATCGCGATTAAATCTATACAGCTAGAAAAAGTGATGGAAGGTGGAAAAAATTCAATGTATTAGAGGGGATGAACAGGTAACGAAACACACTTTTTTGTAGTTTCTTCAACAATGTTCATTTGGCCTTTTTAGTTCTGGGATACATTTTACAATCCAAATTATTTCATTATTCACTGCAGAGTACAACACATAGGAACAAGAATGCGCGCTCGTCACGGGTTCGAATCCCGGCCTGTGAGGTCCCTTCATCAATTTCATTATATCATCACTCATTCTCATTTTCGCGATAACCAAGTGTGGCAGAAAGGTGAAGTAAAATAAACCAAACCAACAACAACAATTAGAACGCGCGTTTTCTTGCCCAAATTAATACATCCGTATTTATGACTGTTTAGCTTACCCATTTTTTTTATTGGAGGCCAAATTATTAGTATATTTAAATAAAATACTACTAAAACGAAAGCGAGAGAGAGGGTGAGCAAATATTTGTTATTTAATCATTATATATTCCATATTTAAAAAGAATAAAAATAGCCATAACTTTTTGTCTGCACATAATACAAGTATGTTCCCATTCATATACAAAAAAAAATAATACAAGTACGTTCCCATTCATATACAAATACATCCCATATTATACATACATATTGTACAACGTTTAAAAGGTTGTGTAAATACAGAGACCATAAGTACTGCAGAAAATTTTCCCCAGAGTTCTTTAGAGGATTTACAAAGGAATCGAAGGGAAACCAATTCTCTATCTGTCCTATAGGAGATAGACTGGAGGACCTGAAACCACGGGCTTTCAACCATGGGAGCGAGGAGCGAGGGGGCAAGGGAGGTACAGGCAGAAATCTTCCCTTTCCCTTCGGGCGGTTGTCTATACCTGGATCTGGTAAGGCGGAAGAAGAGCCAGCAGGGTATTCAGCCTTGCCAGCTGATCACATCGAGGGGCGAGAAGCGCGTGGAAAGAAATGTTGCATATGAACTGAGGCTTCAAGATAAAAAAATATTGTGATTTGAAAAAAATAAGAGACGTGAGATTGATTGATCTATCTCTGCTAGACTAGCTACTCCTCAGTGCACGTCACTGTCTGTAAGTATCAAATTACGTATTTCTTTATTAGGCTAATGTTTATTGTGTCAACAACCAATGTTTGCGATTTCACTTCAGTGCTTATGCCAATATTTTTTTTCCTGATTAAATAACTTTACCAAAATCTAGTATTGAATATTATACGAACAACTTGGAAGACATGGGGGGGGGGGGGCGCATGAGGTGTGGAGGCGGACAAGTCTTAAGGCTCCTGCCTTAAATGTCCTACTGATAGCCGGTAACACTTTTAAAAAACCCACGCCACGCCATTGTTCAAGACTTTTTTTTTTAAATCATATCATTTAAATATAGAAAATTACTAATGATTACTGTAGAACAAAGATTGATTAACTTAATGACTGAGAATAGAAACCAACCTTTTGAGAAGCTTTTGCATCGCGGGTTTGCGGGGTCCTTATAAAATATACTGTTTTGATTTCAACACGTTCATCGGAAGTGAGTTCCCTACCAAGACTAAGGCCAATAAAACTTCCTTAGACTCTCCATGCCATTGTTTAAGCCATAGGCGCCGACTCCAGGGGCTTGGGGGGCTCCCCCCCAATGTTAACGATGTCGGGGCAGAGCCCACCAAATAATTTTGCTTATGAGGATCTAATGTATTATTTTGCTTCTCTTGTAAAGTTTACTCTGAATTGTGCCATATGAACTTAACTTTAAATACTCATTTGAAATGTTCTACACCATCAGACCACAAAACCATCAACTTTGGGAGGGCTATGACCAGAAACAGCAAAACACGACTTATTACTACAACATTGTATATACTAAGTAAGTAATTATGAGTATTGTTAAATTTTTTACTAAAAGAGTTTCAAAAGACTATGTGCATGAACTAGGGTAGTGTGGATGGGACGTTCGGGCTATAAATGACTCTCACATGACATTCAGAACGAAATCATTGATATATTAGGGAGATCTGTTTTGCGCTCCGTGGTAGCAGATATTAAAAGTCGGGAATATTTTGCTGTTATGGTTGACGAAACTTGTGACATATCCATCTGTGGACAATTAATATTCTGCATTCGAACTGTGAATAAAAGTTTTGATATTTTTGAGGAATTCATGGGCTTTTATGAAATTCTGAACACTGGGGCCAAAACTTAAAAAAGGGAGAGACTGAGTCATTCATTAATTTATTTCAGTGATCAGAGCTGTCCAATAATTTTGACTAGTCGTGGCCCTTGGCTTTAGAGTGCCCTGGAGGTTGGCATCAAAAGAGTTTTCCTGCCCTGGCACGATACAGAGACACCTAGCGACATATCAGGGAACTACGAATTCTTCTCGGTTGTGTCCTAAACCAGAGGACAGAGCACAGGCTGTGGGCCCCCATGGTGGAAAGATTTGCCACCATGCCTACCCCCTGCCTTCACCACCCCCTCCCCTTCGTGACCGCTGCGAAAGGGCACTACCTGTTTCATTTCATTCTGGTTCCGGCTTCTTTCAAGATTTCTCCACTGGCAAAATATTCAATTCACTGCTGGTTGGAAAGTGGCTGCGGCAAACAGTCAGGACCTTCACAAATAAGATTTGGATTGAATAAATTTTGATGATTACAGTGGCTGCTATGATTATGCGGAATATCTCTTAGTGCGGTTGAGATTTCAAATTGAGAGTAAAGAAGGAGGTAGAGATTATCAGTTGAAAGTAACGACGAATCAAGTAAGAATAACTAATTGAAAGTACGCTGTGGCTGTGTAGTCTTGCTAATGGACCATGTTAAAAATGTAAACATAAACATTGATGAGGTCTTGCCCGGTCCCCCCGGAACTTCCGGTTTAGGGCCAGTTCCCGTTGTTTCCAGTACAGATTCATCGGCATACGAAGTAAGAAATGAGCGCTTGTTTTCATCAATTGTGCGACGATAGTCAAGAAAGGTATTTGTTAAAGTTCTACTATGAAGGAGTGGACGTCAAGAATCCGTCGGATGATCAACTGCAGAGCAGATTATTAAAATATGACGTGTCTTTGTGGCCGCCAGTTGTATAGCATACTACCACTACGTATCTCATGTACACGCACGACGAACTGAAAGCATACGAAAGTTTAGATATATTCAATTATTTTGTAAATGGAAAAGTGAGGGAAAGAGAATTCTATAAAACTAGTGATATTATTATATTATAAAGTATGCTTAAGAGGGCGGTGGAGTTTGGCGAAGGTCGCCGTGGAAAGCGCTTAAATTTAACATGGGCTTTTTTAGATTTTGTTGAATATAATGTTTTAGGACAAAAATTTGCCGGAAAACACGAAGTAGATGTGAACTTACTTTATGAAATTTTGAGTACATGACACATTTATGCAATTTCAATTTGATAAATGTGCACAAATTGCATTATTTTTTTTCAATTTCCCATAAGAAAATACGTAAATAAGCACAGAATGGTTTTGCGATTTGCGAGTAGCACAAACGAAAATGACCATTATGATGCATACTAACGTAATGCTCAATTCTTTTATGACCAATCTAGAAAGGGCTTTTCTTTCAAAACACACTTGCACAGCCAAAAATGATTGTTTAAAAAACTCATGTATTATCAACGGCGAAAGATACGGCCGCCAGCATGTTCTGAAATTGCAAGCGGTTCACCACTTGGCCACTAGATGCCTCTGTTGCAAAATTTCCCCAGGCTGACGGGGAGGGCCGTCCTCTCGTCGGCAAGGGTCTCTTAGCTGTCACTGATTGAATTATTGCCTCTTTCCGAGACAAGAAAGCAGGAAGCGATCGCTTTGTGTATGTTTAGGTGAATTGCAATCAGTGACACTTTATATCGAAATTACCGTCAAGGACGTATTTTGAAAGACTTATTAAGTTCAAAATAATGAAAATAACTAAATAATATAATAACTACAATTAAATAATGAAAATATACTTATTTAATAGATGGTTACTTATTTCCGCAGAACTTATTGGAAGGCAAGGAAAGGATTATATTGGGATCATACGACTTTGAAGGATAGTACCAAAGAAGATTTATTACTACGTATAATAATATGCATAAAATATTACCAGGATTTTTACTTTTCGTCAATTGAATCTAACATCCTTTTTTGATATTCAATAAATATTAAATTATTTATCTACTTCACATTAATTTCCTTGCCAGGAGAGTTCGTTTATTTATTTTTGTTACAAATTTTGCCGACCTTAACTACACGTAAGCTAGATAATGAATACATGATGTTATATCACTATCGTTATACCGCCTTTTTACCTATTCATATAATAAAAATATATTAATTAATTTGAATATGTCAATTAATACTACTTTAATTAATTTAATGTAACCGTACTTATTTTAACTTAACATTATTATTATTTTGAGACATTAGGTGAGGACCTCCCTCCGAAATATATACTACATACGTGCCTGCCTACCGCGTTCGATTTGAATAAAATGTAGAAAAGGCGGCGGGGGGTGGGGGTAGAAGTAGCGCTTCCTCTTTTTACATTTCGACAGTTTTTACCTGATATGTATTATTTTTTGAGTCAACGCTGTAGTCAGGAAATACATGATTCGCAAGGAAACTTCGTTAAATTCCCATGCTTGTTCCGCTCGCAAATCACATCCTCTCCAAGTTATAATAACATGGTCGTTGCTTACATATATGTGCGTGTGTGTGTGTGTCATAGAACATCACTACTTCTAAGCATAAACTTGATGTGGCTCTTACAGAAACATCTGTTTTTGGAGTGGAACGATCACGAAAAGATTTACACTGGCCTCCCCGATGGCGCAGTGGTAGCGTCGTCGCCTTGTAATCAAGGGGTCCCGGGCTCGATACCCGGTGGAGGCACATAGTGGTTCGGATTCAACTTTAAACTGTAGGTCCAGTCCCGATTAGCCTTACTGTGCATAAAGTGGACTTAAAACACTAAATCAACCAACCAACGAAAAGGTTTACTGTTTCTTTGCAAATCTTCAATTAATGTAAAATTTAGTATAAAAACATAATTTTGGCTGACTTGCTAACTTGAGATTTAAAGACAAATTATTACTTCGAATTCTTCATTAACAATAACAAAAGTGATATAAAATTTTGGATAAAATAATTTTGGCTGACTTGCTAACTTGAGATTTAAAGACAAATTATTACTTCGAATTCTTCATTAACAATAACAAAAGTGATATAAAATTTTGGATAAAATTCTTGCCTTCGCTGAGAATCAAATTAGAGATTTACAGGTTAGGAAAGGGGAGGGACAATTTCCTGGCTTCCTTCCCTTCAGTGTGAACGGTGCCTCCTACGTTCTACATTCCATTCAAAATTTCTTTTTAGTTTCAGATATATTTTGCATCCCCTATAGCATAATGGTAAAGGTGACCCTTGTAATTTAAAATGTCTCAAGTTTGGAATCCGGTGGACGCCTAATAGTTCTACCCCACTATAAATGTAGATCCAGTCCCGATTAGTCTATCTGTATATAAAGTAACAGAAACTCAAACTCAAGATGCTCAAACGATTAGCATAGGGTTGGCGGCGGCTGGTGCAGTAAGAGAGCCCCCTCTGCTCAATCAAAATTAGGAAACAAAAACTTTTCAGTCAGTAAAAACATCGTGGTACGTACATTAAAATTTTGGTTTCAATTACATATTCGACGTCGATCTTGTTCACCAGATTACCAATTGTGATAACTTTTCTCTTCTTTAAAAACTACACAAGGAAACAAGTTGAAAACGTGAATAGATAAAACAATTAAGCGGGCGCCGCTTTACTCTAGCAGTACGCACTTCAATCAGTACAAAAGGAGCACAAACAACAATGAATTTAAGATCATTAAAAAAATCACAAGAAATGAGTAAAATTGACCTGAGACAATTAAATAGAAATATTAAGCGCAACGGGAGTTTGGTATGAAGTTTCGAGTTGTGTGGGCGTTTTCAAAACATCGACGAATTTCTAGGGCATTCTCTAAATATCAATCGAGCCGGTACGTGTTGACATTCATACAGATGAATACGTTACCATCTCTCTAGTTTCACGGCGCATCCTGGTGTCTTCGCGGGCGATTGAAATCACTTAGTATGCACACGAAAGGTTTTCTTATTCTTCCTTGGTCGCAACGACGAGAAGGCGAAGAGCGCTCATGCATCTGGTTCCTCGGCGGATCAGTGATGATGGGTCGTCGGCGTCGCTCGGGGTCGGTGAGCATCTCCGTGGTCAGGCGTGATTCGGACGTCGCATCTGGGCGGTGGGTGGTCGTTCTTGGCTCGTCGGCGTCTTCTCCATCACCGTCGGACGATCTCAAGCGCCGGGACGTCGACATGGCAGCGTTCGACATCTCTCTCTCTCTCTCTCTCTCTCTCTCTGTGGCGGCTGGTAGGCATCAGGCGGCGTAGCTCGGGTTTTCGGCATGATGTAGGCATTCGTCGTGGTGTCTCGTCTGGCATCGGGGCGAACCGAGGGTGACCCCCTCTCCTCTCTTTCTCTCTTAGCCAGCCAAGATTTTTGATGTTCCTTGTTTCACAAAACTATAAACTGCGTAAGATTATAACGGAAACGCAGTCTCGCTTCGACTTCCTCCGGCGATTGAGGTAAGCACACTCGTATAGACTTACTGCCTATCACACACTGGCGTTCGCGAAACAAAACTAAGTCCATGGTATACGGAGATGTAGCACGGAGGTGCTCTCGCTACAAGAATCGCGGTAAACTGTGTGTCGAAATGGCAGGCCCTTCGTTTTATCCGGATTTCGAAAAAGGACGCTTGGCGGTCGTTGAAGGGACGTTTCCGGAGAGGTCATTCCTCTTCGCTCCATTGTCTCCCAGCCTGGACGGAGCGTGCTTCTGGTATGAAACGTTCGGATTAGCCCCCGTCAGCGCGGCGCCCACAGCTCAACTGCAATATGTGCCCATAAACTGATCGATTATAACCAATTCGATCTGGCATCCGTAATTCTTACTTGATTGAGACGAATCTCCACACATCCGTCCTTGCATACATTTTACTT
Organism: Lepisma saccharinum; assembly: GCF_977018435.1. Lineage (NCBI taxonomy): Eukaryota > Metazoa > Arthropoda > Insecta > Zygentoma > Lepismatidae > Lepisma > Lepisma saccharinum. The sequence goes on from NC_139253.1 coordinate 9,327,510, forward strand.
CAGTCCGGCCGCTGGAACCCGAGATATTTGATTGGCTGTCGTTAAGGTCGAATTTCCTAAGTTTTGGACGCATAACGTGACCTTTCAGGTGCTCGCCCGTCAGACTCGCGACTCCCTTTCTTTCTCCCGTTGGCTTGGCAGATCAAATATACATACATACAAATAAAAACACTCAATACCTTGATTAAGCACATTTTTTCACCGCTATGGATTAGAATAATAATAATAATGATAATAATGAGGCAGGTCGACGATAAATTTGACTGTCACAAACTACACAAGGAAACAAGTTGAAAACGTGAATTGGACAAGGTTTCTTCTCTAGAACTGATTTTTAAAAGACCATGTCTTAGAGATGCTCTGAAGGGAATTCTGTTCTTAAAACCCCAATCAGAATAAGGGATCAGCACTTATGTATATTTTGTTCCACATGCACGTGGCCGGGGGCGGGGGGAGGCTGAAGACCGTTCCGATATCCTACAAATATGTAATTAAAATAGGGTATAGCGGTGATTAATTTTACTTATATTAAACATCTTGTACAATAACTTGTAATATACTGAGAAATTCATCTTCAGGGATTCTATTCCCTACTTTTTCGCCCTTAGATGGCAGCTGCTGATAAGGGATGACCCTCCCCCCCCCCGAAATAAAATTCTGGTTACGGGCCTGCTGTTCTGCATCGTGACTGACTGTACGGTCCGATGCATCATGCTTTGCGGTCAGTCTACGGGACGCGCGCATGTTCGAGTCTGCTCGGGAAAGGGTAACAACTTTTCTCCTGAGATTTCGGCCTGTGTATGGGACCGGATGCCACCCACCATCGTGAGGAGATTGGGAAGCTATGAATGAGTCACGGAAACCTACAACAAAGATTAGAGTTTCGTCGTGCTGACTGCACGTAACTGGTTGGACTGGAAGTGAGGCCGGCAGTCGGTAGGTGGTCCCTGGCCTTCAGTGGCTGTAGCACCACGGGTTTACTTACCTATATTGGCGTAGCCATGTGTTGGTCCACAGAGGCTGGGCCTCTCCTCGAAATTCTGTCCCTTTATTTTAAACAATTCACTGGGAATTTTTAACACGTATAGTGCTGATCTTGAAGATCATACTATAATTACTTGGACTGAAATTTCACTTGGGAAGCAATCAATTAACATTGGGAAAAATCACAATAGGAGAGAGCAACTAATGTGATGCAGGAACTTGTTTAGTGCAACTGGTCATATGCAGTAGCGTAGCGTCCTAGTTCGCCCATACGCCCGGCGTTCCCTGTTTTCAAATTTTAAAAATGCGTAAATGCTGTAAATATAAAGTAAAACGTGACTAATTATATACATGTTTGATCATTATGGCATTATAAAAGCTATTTTCTCGATCCGTCTACAACGCTCCACTAATAGCTCTCGTTGTAGCATTTCTCTAATGTCTCTGCTTGCCGGACGCCGGCTAGGTTTGGCGTACAGGACCCTGCCTGCTTGGAGGCAGAGAGAAGGAGGGAAGCTTGTGGCTTGGATCTCTACAGCACGGGCGAAATGCTCTCTCCATACGCTGGCGTACGGAGCACCTGATTGGTTCTAGGGGCCATGTGACCTTTTCTGCCTTTCGATTCAAGGCGCTGTACTTCCGATGCAGACGACAGAAGTAGAATTCCTACCCGGTTTTTCGCGCTCGTGCCCCTTGATAAACCTCGTGCCTCTGCTCGTGCTGTGTGATGCTACAATACGCAATATTGACTGACGTATCTTTAATGACCACTGTATTGTGTAATTTATCGCAAGGATAGTGAAATGCATTAAAAACTGAAAGAACAAAACAGTTTTTGTTAAACAAGTTGATAAAGTCCTCGTGGTAGAAGTTCAGCCTGTGGCTGCTCTACCACCTCATCCGCAAAACTATTTATTTAAAAAAATATTTTTTCGTTAGTATCTTACTGCCTAATATTGTACCAGTGGAAATGTTTAGCATTCGTTTCAAAACTCCTAACATCGTATGATCTCTTGACAAAATTATTTTAAAATGTTTATCAGCATTCTCACGATGCAATAAACAGTGGTCTGAAACTCTGAATTACTAATAGACACTGTTACGTCAGTATAGTGTACGATTGTACAGAGTGTTTTTCACAGCACGCTAAGACGCCAGAGGTTACCGGTTTGAATCCCGGCCTACGCATGTTTGTTCTTTGTGAGTGTCTCTTCATCAACTTCATTAATATCATCACTCATATTCATATTTACGATTAACCAAAAGTGGTAGAAAGCCAAGTAAAATAAACCAAATCAATCAATAGTATCATCCACAACAATGAAGGCTACTGTTGTTCTAGAGGCGATTGTGATTCAGGTAGTTTTTTTTAATTACTTGCGTCATGCCGAAAGGTTTCCTTGATTATAAAATGCTGTTTTGCTACACATGTGTTATACAAAAACAAAAGACTCCGAATGGTGTACGGTGTTTCTGACTTGAGCAATCTAATTAAAAAAGGTATAAAACACCAGTGCTCCAAGCATTTGTTGCACACTGAGGCATCTTATTTCCTAGATAAAACAAGCATGGATCCTATTTTATCGGAACCCGGCTTACTTCACGTAATAAACACAATGAGATTGTGATTTTAAATAGACAATAGATATGTCGGCTAATTCCATAAGTAAACTCTTAAGCAAAAAAGGCCTACCCTTCATTCGGACTTGGCGTTCCCATCCGAAATGCTCATGCTACGCAACTGGTCATATGTTACCACAGGGATTTACATCACCACTGAGAGTTTGATCCCACCCTTGGCCGATTAGCCGGTCCCCGTGGCGGAGTGGTTATCTCATTTCGCTACGACGCCAGTGGTCCCGGGTTCGAATCCGGTCTGGGCATACGTGTCCTTTGTGAGCGTCTCTTCATCAATTTCATCATATCATCGTTAGACAAGAGTGGCAGAAAGGCGAAGTAAAATAAACAAAATCAATCAACCTTGGCCGATTAAAGCTACTGTGAACTCCAACGATGAGAACTGTGCAAAGGGACTTAATTCAGATCATAACAAAGAAAACTACTTCATCAAAGTGTAAGTTCAATATTAAACCATTGTTTCCAGACATCTTTTTTACTACTGTACATTTTGTTACATTGTTTTGTCCGTCTTTCTCCTTTTCAGTTTTTCCATATGTTATTACGCATGTCCAGGTAGTTTCGCTCCTGCCCATCTCTAATTTTTATAGGGACTCTATTCGTTAATAGTTGAAATAATAACTGTTACTAATTTTTGCCTTATTATTATTATTATATATCGATGTTGTATAAAAACACCCCCTTAAAAAATTACATTATTTAAACTGATATTCTCTACCTCCTTCTTTACTCTCAATTGATAATTCCAACCTCAACAACAAGAAAATTCAACATATTACAGTAGCCACTGTAATCAACCAAATTTATTCAATCAAAACTTCAACGATGAAGGTTCTGTCTCGGGAGCCTGCCACTCTTCTCGTTCCATGCAAGAGTCAGCCAGCAAGCAATGAAATGCGAATTGCTTTGCCAGTGGATAAATTTTAGCCTCCGAAACCAGAATGAAAAGAAACAGGTGGGTGCCCTTTTCCTGGAAACCTCACTGCGGGAGTCACGGAGGAGGGGAGGGGGTGGTGAAGGGAGGAAAGTTCTCTGTCCTCTGGTTTAGGACAGCCGAGAATAATTCCTAGTCCCCTGATATGTCGCTAGGTGTCTCTGTATCGCATAGGGCCAGGAAACTACCTTCATGCCAACCTCCAGGCCACTCTTAAGAAACCCCAAAAATCGATGTCTTTTGGAGTAAAACAATCAAACAGTTGAAGAACTCCATTCTAGTCTGACACCTGGTGGCCACACTTGGGACTACTTGAACCAAGCTATCGTGACTTGATTCAGCCAATGGGAGCCACCCTAGGCATAAAGTCATGGCCTGGATGGAAAACTTCCTTTATTATGAGTGTAGGAAGCCATCTTATTCTGTACTAGCTTTCAAGGAGTGAAGATCGTGTCCAAGTAGCGTGTTATGTAGAAGCATTGTAAGTGAGCACAATGGTCCTGAAATCACGGGGAACTGCCGATATAGTGATCCAGAGTCCCTTAAAAGCCTAGTATGGGCTCAAATGGCAGATAACCTCCAGAAAAGTTATCCACACCAATAGTCGGGATTCGGGCGTGCTAAAAAGTGATAAAAACGGAAAATGCTGATTTTCCTTGTCACGAACATTTCGCACGTGACCACGTGGCTGTATAAGATGAACAATCAGATACATAGAGACAGGAATCCATCTCAATCGAAGAGTGGAATACCCATCCATCATCACCAGTACCCTCAATAGCTTGAAGAGCTACAGGAAGCATGGGATTGTGTGTTTTTGTGCCAGCAAATTAGGTTTTCCCCCATGGAACAGAGCCATTATAGTTCAAAAGTGTGTGTGTAACAAAGGGCCCCAAGTCTGGTATAAAGTGCTTGTGTCCATGCCAAAGATGAGTTCCAGATATTGTAAGTAGAATGTTATCTTATCTAAGTGCTGTGAGTGTAAAGATGTACATAAATGTTTGTTTTTGCCTGTGATAATTCAAGATGCTTGTTCTAAGGCCAAATGACCAATAAATTTGTCATTCCAACGAGTTGGATCTAATTTGATCCCTGAGTGGGAAATACTGCGAGTGCTCCACTAGTAACCGTTTAAATTTTAGGCTTAAAGTTTCTATAGATACCACTTCTTCCGAACACTCTCTGCTAACTGGGAACACCACACATCGCACATGGGAGATGTGTGGCTGCGTAGAGTAGCTGTAACGCCTGTTGTGGGCTGGTATCGATTTACCCAGTTAATATTTGATGACGTAAAGTAAGCACGTGTAAAAGTGGTACCCATATCGATAATTAAACCCACGCAAGCGAAACAAACAACAAAAATAATGCGACGTCCTTGCTTCGCGCGAGTTCCAGGAACTACTCCACTAACACGGAGGTCGCATTAGGTTCTATTTATTAGAAACCCGAAGAACGGGGCTAATCCTATGGATTCCGTTCTATTTACCATATATTGAAACAATATTAGTTATTTCTAATATCAGATTATGTTACTGCTTAGTGCGATTATCTTCCCATACCTGAAAAAGGCAATCATGTACATACCTATATATATATATATATATCTTACACCAGCTATTGTCTACTAGGCCCTTGTAACGTCACGATGGTGTACCAACGCCAATCGCGATGGCCTTTCTGTTCACGATAACTATGTGGTACAATCTCTTTTCCTTTAAACAGATTCATAAAGTAAAAAAAATACTGTATTTTTACTTTAGATTTACCGATATTCACTAGAGTGATCTACAAAGGTTCGATTAATTAATCATAATTCAATTTTCATAGCTTTAACAATTTTCCCTTTTTATTACGGTGTTTGACACTTAACCAATTGAACACTAGATTAACAACTACGCCTCAAAGGCATCCCATCAAACATATGCATAATTGTACATTCAGTAATTACATCGTGCTAACTTTGCACCATTCATATTCACATACAGGGTTTGTCCGGAAAGAAACGAGCCCCATTTGTCTGTGAAGCGACTGTACAGCGCGGAGCGGTGTACCGGTGAAAACGAGTGGGAGGGACCTGAAGCTTTCCAGCGGTACCGGGCTTAGTCGCCTCAGTGCTCTCGGCGAGTCTGGACGTGCTGCCGTGTGAACCTCTGTGCAGTGACCTCGTCGTACTTGCGATGGAGAAAACGTTAGCGCAACGTTAGGCGTTGAAATTTTGTGTCAGGCTGAACAAGACGCCAAAGGAATTGTACGACATGCTGAAGGAAGCCTTTGGGGATCACTGCATGTCCTATTCGCAGGCAAAGAAGTGGCACAAAGCATTCCGAGAAGGTCGGGAAGACGTGAACGACGAGGCCCGTTCCGGATGCCCCTCAACATCGCTAACGGAGGAAAATGTCACCCGTGTGCGCGAATTGCTCAACACAGATCGTCGAATGAGTGTTCGTATGATGGCTGAACAGTTAAACCTGCCGAAAACCGTTGTCCATGAGATTGTATTGGAAAAATTGGGCATGCGCAAAATTTGTGCTAAACTTGTGCCGAAAGTGTTGACCGACGCGCAAAAAGTGAATCGCGGGAAAACGTGTCAAGAACTGAAACAACTTTGTGAGGATGATCCCAGTTACCTGGACAACGTTATCACTGGTGATGAATCATGGATTTTTGAATACGATCCGGAATCCAAGAGGCAGAGCTCCGAGTGGCACACAACATCGTCGCCGCGCCAGAAGAAACTCGCATGTGTAAATCCCGAGTCAAATCCATGGTCATTGTTTTCTTTGATGCAAAAGGAATCGTGCACCACGAGTTCGTCCCCGCTGGCCAGGCTGTCAATGCTCAGTATTACAAGGGAGTGCTTCAAAGACTGAACGCAAGGATCACCCGAGTCCGAAAGGCGTTCCAAGGGTCATGGAAACTGCATCATGACAATGCGCCCTCTCACACAGCCTTTATTGTGACGTTCTACCTGACCCGGATTGGCGTACCAACGGTTCCCCACCCACCCTACAGTCCCGACTTTGTTCCCTCGATTGAAACGGGTACTTAAAGGAATCATCTGGGCACTGTGTAGAACGTCCAAGCAACCACGAGGGCTCTTCTCAAGGACCTCCCCCCCCCCCCGAGGAGTTTCAAAAGGCCTATAGAGCATGGACATCGTGCTGGCAAAAGTGTATTGATGCACAAGGAATGTACTTTGAGGAATATTAAGTTTTTGTATGTGTACGATCAATAAATTGTTAAAAAAAGGGTCGTTACTTTCCGGACAAAGTCTGTATATCCAGCGAATGTTTTCGCAGTTAATCATGCATTCAATAAATACTAATAAAAAGGACGATGCTTTCAAACAGCCGTGCCATTCAGTAGTTCTGCTCCCACATTTAACATTAATGGCAAATTTACAACGGCCACATGTAACAATCAATTATCGGTCAAAGTTTCATCAATAACGTAAATAATTTAAATTGTTTCAATGACTGTGTTACTTGATTATCTTACTTTCTATTCAATACACTTCGTGGGCGCTTAAATCTTTGCGCAAGGATTTGATGCTACTAGCCAGGACTAGGGATGCAAAGGTCGTTTTTCCTATTTATCGTTTTGTGCAAGGTGGAGGAAGGGTTTTCTCTCTTTCTACTAAACGCTCAAATCGCGAAGGACGACAATCTGGGATAGGTGGACAAAGTCCTTATTCGTCGTTCTTGAACAAACAAGTCAAAAAGAGCAATTTCGCCATGGTTTGAATTAGGCAGCACATTATTATTGTGTTTAATTTTTATGTTCGCACGTATAAATCATATATGTCCTACGATTATTCGCCGTGTTGACTTAGTGTCCAATTCACTTACAAAAAGGTCGAATAACGACTAGTCGAACAAACACATAAGTCTCGCCAATTTTAACGTTAAGGTTAACTTCGCAGACAATAGGTCCTATCATAGAGCAAATAACGGGTACATTATGAAGTCACTGATTTAACTTGAACTCCTTGACGCCGGCTTGATAATTCCTCTTATAACCGCACGGGTACCCACTTATATGGTTAGCTGATTCCACGTGGATGCAAAGCACTCGGCGACAAGGAAAAGGCTCCCGTTACCGATGGCTGGCGAGGCATGCGAAGAGTCTGCTGTCCAGGTAGCAACTTCTGACTGCCACTTGCTTCCGATCGTAGTAAGGGGGGAAGGAGGAAATTAAGCCCCTATCACACGGAACTGGATTTCTAGTTGGAATGCCCTAGTTGGCGATGAACTGACTTTCTGGGTAGTAATCATGGCCGCCTGGCTGACTGCTTGACTGGTTTTGAGGAATAGGACATGTTCTAATTGCTAATAAATTCTTCGACTAGATTCTGTGGAACAGCCAATCAGAGCAAAGTTTGGCCATGTGAAGATAATCTGTGAGTTTGTAAAGTAGCCTTTTTTTGCCTGTGGCTTCCGAGTGCATACAACACGAAAGGCATGTTTACAATTGAAAAAGCTAAAATATTCTTCCATACGTGTATAGTAAACGTTGTAAAGTATGTATTTTATCAGCGCCGTATCAGCGTGCACTCGGAAGCCACAGACAAAAAAAGGGGTACTTTACAAACTCACAGAATATCTTCACATGGCCAAACTTTGCTCTGATTGGCTGTTCCACAGAATCTAGTCGAAAAAGTTAGTAGCAATTAGAACATGTCCTATTCCTCAAAACCAGTCAAGCAGTCAGCCAGGCGGCCATGATTACTACCCAGAAAGTCAGTTCATCGCCAACTAGGGCATTCCAACTAGAAATCCAGTTCCGTGTGATAGGGGCTTTAGTTTCATTTAGATCCTCTTGACGGCGACAAAAGTCCTGGCACAGTGCTGCTGCCGTCTGCATGCGGATATGAGAACTTAATTAACCAAAATAAGTCTGTTATCGTATGTTCACGTACGTGTAACTATCACAAAAGTCAATAAAGACTTTGTGATGTAACATAGTTTAGGGAGATATATTTCTAGGTTAATTTGTACCCTTCTGGATATTGAAGATAACCAAATTTCAAAACCTAAAAGTATAGCTCCCGAATCCATTGTAATGCACAAAGCATTAGGGCCGTTATTTACTTATTTTTATAGTTTTGATTTAGAATGTATATTCTTAGCACACATCCTCAATACAAGCTTGGGAACAAATAATTAATAATAATAATAATAACTCAAAATCGGCATTACAATGTTTATAAAATATTCATAATAACCATCTATAATGATTACACCAATTAAATAAATGAGAGCTTTCTGTATAATACTGATATACAAATGAAATATAAATTAAATATAATATATGGAAAAACCTAGACTAAGCTCTTGATTTGGGAGGGGCGATCGCCCTCCTAGTGGATCCGCACCTGATATAACGAAGTTTGCATAAATACCAATGCAAAACGTCCAAATGTTTGGAATGCCTGAATTTTGTAGAAAACTGAAGGGATCTTTGGACTTGATCCCACTCGCAACCCCCCATCCACTTTCAAATAGGATCGTGAATTAAATTTCCTTTTTCTATCGGGAGAGGACTGAACTACGTGTGAATCGTTGCTCTAGAAAGATATGTACTTACGGTTTGAGATCGTGAATTAAATTTCTTCGCCTCTTGCTCCCCCATCGGGAGAAGAGTGAACTACGTGCGAATTATCACTCTAGAAAGATATGATACTTACAGTTTGAGATCGTGAATTAAATTTCTTCGCCTCTTGCGCCCTCATCGGGAGAGTACTGTACTACGAATCATTACACACTATTTGTGAAAGATAGAAAACTTTCCTTTTAAGACGATAAATTAAATTTCGGTTTCTTCTTGCGCCCTCATCGGGAGGGGACTGAACTACGAATCATTACACTCAGACTCCACTGGTGAAAGATAGGAAACTTATGGTTTAAGATCGCGAATTAAATTTCGGTTGCTTCTTGCGTCCCCATCGGGAGAGGACTGAACTACGAGTCGTAACATCATATGGTGAAAGATAGGAAACCTATAGGTTTTTTAATATATTGATGCGTTCACTGGTTTCAATGACTTAAACTACGGGGATTGTTACTGTGAACGCTTTAGGGGTCAGATGGTAGAGCTAGGTTACGTTTTATGGTCCCCATACAATCTCGCTGACAGGCTTCTGGTAGGTCTTCTTGCCCGTGGCTTGACGACGAAGCACACGCTGGTCTTGAAGTATCGGCCCTAGAAAAGGCGCCGGGACGATGGTCTGACCGACGGCTACAAGTTGCAGGCCGTGGTGCCGAAGATAGTCAACTCGCGAATGTACTGCGGTTGCCTTAGGCGAAAGCTTCGTCTCGGTTTCCCGAGCCGTGCTGATACCTGAAAGGTGTCAAAGTCTTCGCCTGGTAGCTGGTATTTTTCTGGAGGTCCTTTGAATTCTGAGACTTGACTGAGCCTCGAATTCTGGTGCTTAGCTCTTTTAAGCTGCTGGCAAATACTTCCTAGCTTCTTGGACAGCACTTCCGTATTTGCCAGCCGATGAAGGGCTTGAACCCGGTAGTATCAAAGAATGCCGTGTCTCCTGACGTCATGTGTTTCCGCTATTTGTGGAATGCTATCTTGTGTTGTAAATTGTCGCTTGACCGAGCACTGATGTCTGGCGAGAGATTTTGCCTTTTTTACAGAGTCTCCCTTGAATCGTTCCGCAATATATACATAAATGTATATTTGGTTGTAACTTTTCAGCTATGCACCAGTTGGTAAGTACATATATTATTTTCTTAGTCGGGTTCCTCAAAAGTTCACGCGTAGTTACATTAAGACGACATTTAAATATAATATGATCAGGTGTTCCTTCAGTTGCACCACACTGACAGATTGGGGATTGTGCAATATCCTAGTGTACAAATCTTTAGGGGCTAGGGTGTAATTTAGCCGACATCTAAGATGGCTTGTTAAAGAATTTCTTTTTCTTTTTCAAGATTTATATCTTCATACCAAGGTTCTTTAGGTATAAGTGGTTGAATTGAATAGAATTTTTTCCCTTTAGTTTTCCCTGTAATTGTCCATTGTTTCCGTCAACTTTTCAACAATTCTGTCTTAGCATGTGACTAGCGCTTTTTCAGAAAATTTAATCCCAAGCGATCTTCAGGTGCGTTGGCTAATGCGTCTGCTATGTGGTTTCCTTCTATGGATGTATGCCCAGGAGTCCAGACCAAAGAAATAGTGTAACCTGAGTTGGTTAGTTTGTGATACAAAATTTTTATGTTAACAATGTACCAATCTACATAGTAATCAGCTGTTATCGACCCCAAGGAGTGTAAGACTGACGCTGAATCAGTGGCGAACAATTACCCTTGAGGTTTTTCTCCTGTATATACAACAATGCTTGACGAATAGCAAACGCTTCTGCCTTGAATATTGAAAATTCTGCTGGTAATGGGTAGATTTTGTATTCCATTATATTATTGCAATATATTACAGCTCCAGTGTTACCACCTGCTGACTTTGATGCGTCTGTATACATAAAAACAATCTTCACGCCCTGCAGAGTGTACATATTCCATGAATATGTTATTCACCATACTTGGCATTGACGTTCGTGTATCTTTATCTGGATATGGAGGAAAGTGAACGGGAAGTATTGTTGCTAATTTAAAATAGTCTGTCGTAAAGCACGGAGACGTTGAAAATCTAATAACTTTCGGTATGAAATCCTTGATCGACTTGTATGCTGTGAATAAAATTGGAAGATTTCATTTATATTTAGCTGTGCGGGTTAATGACATTAAGGATTGTAAAAGTGATAATTTTGGTATTATCAGACTCCTACATGAACAAACGTAGCCTGTTTCGGTGTTCCTTTCCATAGACTAAAGATTCTACATAATTTATGATATTGTATTGAAGATATTTTCCCAAATTCCCAATTTAGATTATTGTTAACCTACAGGTTAAAAAAAGAGGTAGTGTTCCCCCCACGCCATGAAGGCGTATAGGGGGTGTGGGGGTAACGCCCCACACTTTCTTGATCCGGTCGTGAGTGGGGGTGATGTGATCAGCACCACGCCACTGACCGCCTTTACCCCCCAGGGTTTCCCCCAGTTACCCATGTTATTCGACGCTGGGTGGGCGCCGGGGCTTCTTCCAACGTTAGAAAAGTTCCCGGATTTGAACCGGCCGGGGATCGAACCCGGGACCTTTAGCATGGTAGTCAGACGCATTACCGACTGATCCACCGCGGCCAACAACCTACAGGTTAAAATCGTGAATTACACTTTTATTGATTCTTGGGCCATAATCGGGAGAGGACTCAACTACAAATCATTACCTCATATATGGTGAAAGTTAGATAACTTACAGCATAAGGTCGTAAATAAATGTAGGTTGATTCTTGCGCCAGCATCGGGAGAGACCTGAACTATGAGTGACTTACTTGACTTAATTCCTTTTGCTCCATCAGGAGCATAGGGCTTCAGTGAAACGCCTCCATTTGGCTCTGTGACGTGCTAACTCCTTGACCTCTCTCCATGTTTTTCCTTTCTCGGCTGCTTCATCTTCTACTGTTCTCTTGCATATCTTCTTCGGACGTCCTATTTCCCGGGCTCCTTGGGGGTTCCAGTCTAAGGCTGCTTTTTCTATTGCTCCAGTTGGTTTTCGTAAGGTGTGTCCTAACTAACTCCATTTTCTTCTTTTTATTTGGGTTGCAATTGGCTGTTATTTAGTTTCTACTGTCCTTAAACAAGACCAAATACCTTGTCCTGAAAGGAAAACTAAGTACCAAAAGAAACCCAACAATTAGGGTCGGAGATGCTCCAATACAGCGAGTCGGGGACTTTGAATATCTGGGAGTGACGATAGAGGAGGGCGTCCGTTTCGGAAAGCACATACAGAAGGTAACTGCAAAAGGAGAAGCAATCATGAACAAGCTAACAAGGCTGGCATCGCAGGATTACAACCTAAAACCCGTAATTATGGCAACATACGTCCGAGCTGTCTATGACTCTATAGTTACCTATGGAGCATCCGCATGGAGAACAGCCTTAGAAAACAAGAAAAATCTACGGACACTCCGATCATCCCAGCGCAGGGTGTTACTGAGAATTACGGGGGCTTTTGGAACCACATCCACCGAGGCTCTCCTAGCCCTGACTGGAACTATGCCCATTGACTGTGAGATTCGTTGGAGAGCGGCGAAATACCACTTTAAAAGAGGAAACGAAGCGGCACTGGCCGACTGCGTGGGGGAATTCTATGCCACACTCCAGGAGATCAAGAACAAACTTTTGGCGGATTGGCAGAGGGAATGGAACAATTCAACAAATGGTAGGAGACTGTACGACTTCATCCCTAACGTCCTGAGCAACCCTCTTAGAGGAACCAGAATATCCAGAGTATTGGTCCACCTCTTAACAGGTCATGGCCCATACGGTACCTACCTCCACCGCATAGGCAGCAGGGGCACTGAACGATGTGCAGACTGTGGCTGTGACCGAGACTCGCCTGAACACAGAGTTTTTCACTGTCCAGTGGCTGACGAATCGATCAAAAGACTCAGATCTGATCTTCCAACTGCGGACATTAGAACCCTTCTGTGCAAACAACAACTAGAGAAGCTTAATGAGCTCGCTCAATCCATCTCTGATGTGGAGCTAATAAAATACAGAGCTCAACCCCGCAGGCGCCGGTCTCCTCCAGGGGCCCGAAATCCCCCTCCCTCCCCATCCGCGAAGACAAGAGTGCAACCAAAGAGAACCCTGTCTACTCCACGAACTCCGACGCCAGTGGCCCCCAGAGAGGAGCAGGAAGATGAAGAAGAGGAGGCCCCAGAGGGTGCATCTAGACGAAGGTTTTTCATCGTGTCGTCCGGGAGAAGAGAAGAAGCGGAGAGAAGGAGAATTCGAATGCAGGGTGAACGCCACAAAGACTACTTGGTCAGAGTGGCACTTGCTAGAAACAATTCCATGTAAGAGTATTGGTTTCAACCCCAAGATCTAATGTAACAACCAAGGCTAATCAACTATGCCAACGCTTCGGGAGTGCCGACAAGACCATAGTCTTCGCAGATCACCGGTACTCCTGTGATCCTCCTGAAGTGATATCGAACCCGTAGGCAGAAATTGCCTTGTTCCTTCCTTCACATGCCTGAAACAAACTTACTACTGTTCATATAATATTATTTCATTTTATTTCATATCCTTATTATATTCCATTGTTTAGTTTTTATTCGTTTTACTTATTTTCGGCTTATATAGATACTGATATTATTTTTTTCTTCCTTTTTTTTAATATATTTTATATTTCATTTAACTTCATTATATTTCAACATATTAAACAAAAACCACCTTACACTTTGAACACCAACACACAACACACACCACACATCAATTAAAAGTACCAAACACAAGAACAATCAACATTTGTATATGCAACATAACTGGATAAACCACGCAACCCTAAACTCTAACTATATGATCAATACCTAACAAAAATTTAACAACACAGGCATTACACAATCCCAATCATCATAACAAACTATAAAGATCATCAATAAATATTGAACATGGTGAGGCTAGCCATTTGACGACAGAAACACCTTGCCTTTGGGGTGGAGTTACTACCAAATAGAATAGAGATAAATTAACCAAATGTGCAAACTAAACTCAGCTGCGCGTTGAATGGCTGACCTCATACCACCAGTCAAGTTAAAAATAGACCTGGACCCCAGGTAACTAGACTAATGTAATTCTGGCTGCCAGAATCATCAATACAGACTCTTCATCATCATTCAACACGGTATAACCTGGATGTCTGTGAATACTTAGGCAAATCAATCAAAAAAAAAATAATTGTAAATGCATCATGCATACCATATATTCCATTTATATTATTCTGTATTTTTAAATTTACCAATAAAGATGTAGAACAACGATTAACGGGGGAACCGTAATTCGAGAAATTGACGTCCCAGTTTATTTACAAAGGTACTGGGACACAGCGTATACCCTCGAATGTATACGGGTGGAGGTTTGGTTATATTCGGGGGTTCCCCCCTTAATTGTTATTTAGTTTCTCTAAATAATTCTTCATTTGATATTATTTCTGGCCATTTTATATTGAGGATACGCCTGAGACAGCGATTAATAAAGGTTTGTATCCTTTTCGTGTTAGCTTGTGTGGTTTTCCATGTTTCGCAAGCATACAGTAAAACTGATTTTACATTTGTATTGAAAATCCTTATTTTTGTCTTTCTAGAAACATTGCAGGTTTTCCAAATGGGATACAGTTGTATAAATGCCACATTGGCTTTCTTGATTCTATTTTGTATGTGTTCATCTGAACCTCTTTCTTTTGTTATGACTTCCTAAATATGTAAATGACTCTACTTGTTCAACCAGCTCATGACAAACATTCAATTTTTCTTTTCCTCTTGCATTGACTCTCATCTCTATAGTGTTCTTCACATTAATAATGAGTCCTGCTATCTTTGCTTCCTCATGTAGTCATTTTACTTTCCCCTTCATGGCGCTAAGTCTTTGAGCTAATAAGCAGATGTCATCCGCAAAAATCTAGATCTTCTAGTATATCTTTGAGTCCCCATTGTATTCCTCTTTTATTGAAAGCCATCGTTTTCTTCATAACTGCATCTAGTATTAGCAGAAATATTGTCTGAGATAGAATGCAGCCCTGTCTCACTCCATTTGTAACATCTATGTATTCAGTAAGCTGTCCTTCATGTAGGATTTTGCACCTGAAACCTTAGTGCAAATCTTTCATTAGGTTTAATATCTTCGTTGGAGTACCATAGTCATGACTTCCCGACTTTTCGGGATCCCGAGCAGTCGGCAAATACCGAATGGTCATTTATAAAGTCGTCAATTCTCAACGTTTTCTGCATTGTAAATTGTCTGGAACTTATGGAAAATTGTTCGTTCTTGTACCAGAAATGCGAATGCAATCTCTTAAAGTGAAAATGAGTGCGTTCCGAAAGTCTGAACAAAACGAACGCATTCAACGAAAATAACTGGGCTCGTGAAACCATGGCATAGCTACTCATCTTGTGCATGTTGCTTCATATCGGTCTTTGTTAAAATTATAATACATTTTCCGAACTAGTGTAGTTTGAATCCATCAGTAAGCGCTTTGTCTGCAAGGAGCAGACGTTTTCTCACAAAATGCGACTTTTGGGACAGCTTAATGAAACTCACGAGACGGACGGAAGCAATTATGGGACAGCCAGTTACCATAACTCGTTTAACGCGTTAAACTCGTGCGACTTTCGGAACGGGCCCAATCATGCCCAATGACGTAAAATTCGAGATTTCCTGCAGGGCGATTCACGAAAATGACTACAAAATCGAGTCTACAACGAAGTAGTAGTTTTTAGTAGTAAAAGATGTAGTAAAGTGCGATTCACGAAACCGTCTACTAAGAATCGACTACATCTTTAATTGTCTACAGCGCACGGCTACAAGGAAAGTGGTGAACTTGGCGAAACTAAGCAATATCAATGGAAATAATCGATATTTTAATCGATTGTTGTGCTATTTCCTTGACATTATCGATGCATGTCGTACTTCGAGATTCCGAGAGTTGTTTGTTTACGCAGAATGCACAGAAAACTAGTTTAGTTTGTTAAAACTGCGAAGTAATCGTAATGTACGCGTAACCGCAAAGTAATTTGTATAAAGTGAAAATACTCGTTGAATTAAAGCAATTGTGTGTAAATACACGAAATTTAATAACGGATGCTATGTTTTACCTTACCTTCTACTGTATGTCACTGTTGAAACATATACGGCAGAACTAAGGAATACTATTTTTCATATGTGTTGCAATTGCATGCAAAATGTAAAGGCAGCTGATTTTTCATGATTGATTGATTTAGTTTATTGGTAACACTGTACTATACCGGAGACGGATTTCTTCAAATTTACAGGAGAAAGTACTTACGCAAATCATTTTCTGTAGCGTTGTTGATGTTCGGGAATGTAGTTTTGATCCATTTTAATGCGAAAGCATGTGGTTTTCTACGAAAATCTATTTCCGACGCGCTTTTGCTGCTGCCGCCATTTGCTTTCTGCACGAGAGCACAATACGCTCTCGTATTTTCCGTATATGATAAATTGAACGAAAGGAGTGCTAATGGAACCTAACCTAACAGGCCTAACCTAACCTAGTAGGCATACCTTGGCCCCGTGATGGTTCGTGAGGCTATCGTGAATTTTTGGGGCTGCCAGTGAAAGTTTGTGGGAAATAAGGAACAACAGTAAGGACTCGTTATTGTAAGAAATAGACATTATTTTCGTTAGAAATTCATTATTTCACCTAAAGAAATGTTCCGCAATGCAGAATAGTACGTTAGCAATGTAAAAAATTGCGAAATAAAACATTGATAGGTGTCTCCGGTATAGTAAAGTAGTACCAGTTTATTTTACTTCGCGTTTTGTGCCTCTTGGCTAATTTGCGAAGATGGGATGAGTGATGAAATAGATGAATGGACATTCACAAACAACCAAGCCCGACCGGGATTCGAACCCGGGACCCTTGGCATCGCAGCACGATGTGCTAACCACTCGGGCACAGGATCGGGCAGCTGATTTTTCATGCTTTGCCATTATTCGTAGCAGGAACGTCTACGTTTTCTTAACCTGTTCAAACCCATTAAGATTAACGTTGCCAGTTTCGTATGAACTGTTTCTCTTTACTCAACTTTATGCACAAATAGCCCTGCTGAGCAGCCATCATCTTATGCTAAGCACATTACATACACATTAAAAATAATACTAAAGAAATGATTTACACTTTTAGTGTCTCTTCTGTACTGTTTTCAGTACACCAACAGGTGTTTTGAAACATCTACTGTGTGTAGATTTTCAAGCAGATATGAAAACAAATCGTTTATCATCAGGAATGACAATTTATATTTACAGCCAATATGTTAAAGAAATGGTAGGCGAGTTGTCCATAACAGTTTTTATTTGGTCTGTTCTACACAATGTGAAATTTAAATGAAAATGTAAAAAAAGTGGAGGACAATATGTGCTTCACTTCAACAGAATTCCATTCTTTAAAGCAGGGACGGCGCCAGAAATTTTCGACTGGGTGGGCAGAAGCCCCATATTGATAGATGAGGGTGGGCAGTATAAATGTAAGACCATATATAGTATACGTGTGTATGTAAGTCGTATGTATCACCCTCTCTCTTACACTCCCCATTCTCATCTTACATCTTTTCCTTATCCTTATCCTGTTTTCCTCTTTATTCTTTTCTAATCTATCTTCCCATCTTGTTCCATTTCCTTTCGCTTTGTCTCTGATGGACACAATTATTTCAAGGAAGTGTTAGCATGTGCAGCCATACATTCTAACCACATTATTTCATGCATGTTAATACAGTGAAATAAATGTGAATTAGGTTTAAGCTTGTGTTGCAAATACAAGGCACATACTTGATTTTATGTATTCGGCGACAGTGATAGATTGATTTGATTGGTTGATTGATTTGCTTCATTTTACTTCGCTTTTTGTGCCACTTTTGGCTAATTTGCGAAGATGAGATGAGTGATGACATGATGAAATTGATGAATGAACACTCACTCACAAACATCCATGTCCAGGCAGGGATTCGAACCCAGGACCCCTGGCGTCGTAGCGCGATGTGCTATCCACTTCACCAAGGGGAGCCGGAGCGACAGTGATAGAAAGTGCGATGGTAGACAATCGTGAAGTTTCTCGTAATTGAAGACACGTTCCTGAGCATAGTATTTTCATTGTATGAGTTTTTGACTAAAAGAGTTTTCTTACTCCTTTGGGGATCACTTTTCTTAGCTTACAAGGTTTGCACAACTGACAAATCTATCTGAATGTTTGTAGTAGCGGCGATCGGGTGCCAACATTTGAGGGGCAAGGACAATATACTTTTTCTTGATAGAAAAGGCTTAGCATAAAGAGGCCATAGTGCGGGTGCAAAAAGTGGCAAAATGTGGCGGGGGTACTGCATCCCCCACTTCCCGCTCCTTCTAATCGCCGCCACTGCATGTTTGGATTAAAATGAACGTCTTATTAGGAATGATTTAAAACACACACGGAAATCCAATTCTTTGTTCATTGTCCATGAAGTATTCCTAGGCCAATGAAAGGCTATTTTGACAAAATATCACTCATATGTAATAAACAAGTGAGACTGAAAAATCTGTTCAGAATTGAAGAGATTATTAGCTAAGTTGCTATTCGTTTTCTGAACTCTCATGTACCTAATGCGAGAGGAGCAACACAACACACGTATGTTTACATGAACTTTTTTGAGGTAACAAAATGATTTAGGACAAGGAATTCATCGAAGTTGATCACCGTAACAGCAATAATTCATTTATTTTTATAGATGACTTGGGTTGTATGGCGTGACCATTTCGAATACACTAGAATGTCAACCTGTGCAGCATACCCTGGAAACTTAATTCTTTCAGGGCAACGAGTCCCTGGAGCCTGGAACCACTGTCAAAGTAATAATTTATGAGGGTTTGTATTTTGAGTGTCAGAATGTATTTGTTTTCGCCTTCGTTACTTTCATCTAATCACCATTGAAATTACTTAAAATAAAACAAATCAACCAGAACTTACTCTTCCAAAAATGGAGTTTCATTAGCTCGTACCTCATAGAAAGTTGAGGTGGTAGTTTCAATTGCACAGCGTTTCATTAGTGGATCAAGGCAGCTAATTCCGTGAACAATGACGTTATTTTCCGAAAGTTTCAATTTGTCTCAGGCAATCACCCTCTTAAAATGGACGCATCTTCTGTGGTGATAAAACGACGCGTTTGGTGCGAGTTCTTTCTGTATATTTTTTTCCCAATGGCATAACGCTGTCGCATTATAATGAAGACATCATGTGTTGAACTCCCCCTCTTCTGGTGGAAGCACAATGCACACTGGTTCGGACTACACGTTAAACTGTAGGTTTAGTCCCGATTAGCCCATCTGAGCATAGACGTGGGCTTAAGAACAAACTAACAAAATCGTCTTCTGGATACTTCGTGACATAACTTTTTTCTTTACTTCAGCTGCATCTGCAGATTCTGTCGACATTTTCAGCTGATTCGTGTGGCAAACTTTGTGTGTCGAAAGAGGATAAATATGATAAGCCAGTCATTAGCAATTGAATAATTCTGTAGCTTTTTCCATACATAAGTGGTTTATTAAAATGTATTCACTTCGGTATTGTAGTGATTATTGTGATTCGTTCTTATTAGTAGAACCAATATAAAGTTGATATTTTGTATACCATATTGATATTTGAAGATGACAGGTATATAAAAATTGTAATGAAATAAAAAAGAAGTACACTTCTGGAATTTCAATGCAGAGCTAATTAAAACTATGCTATACTCTCTAGCAACCCGAAGGTTTATGGCTGCAACAACACAAGCCTTCCATCTGTTTCTATCCGGGGCAAGATCAATCCAATCTTTCCTATCCTTACCGATTTATTTTATGTCCATCTCAACGTTATCCCTCCATCTTCGCCTTGGCCTTCCTACTGGTCTCTTACCATCAGGTTTCCCAACAAGAATCCTGTAAACTTTTCTTTCCTCTGCCATTCGTGTCACGTGGCCTGTCCATCTAAGTCTTCTTGATTAAATTATTCTAATAATAATAATAATATTTTAAAAAAGTCGAAATAATATATTGTGTTGCTGGAGAAGTAACGCTAAGATGATGTTTTTATTTGTTTATTTGGAGATTATTTTAACCATACCCAGGCTGGGATTTATATACATATGTGGAGGCCCGGAGCTTACAGCACCAAGGCCTTACTCCAATCCCCTCTACACAGTTTCAGTTATAACTTCTTGCCAAGTTACATGGTGTGGTTTGTTATTATATTTTTTACCACTTTTTTCATTATGTGTTACTTTTCAAAGCAGTCTTACCCAGTGAAGGCCCGGAGCTGCAGTCCTCAAGTTTATCCTAAATTCTGATCTAATCTTGATCATACCCTGCAAAATTTTGAGCCTCCAAAGCCTACTAGCTGCTTTTAATCATGGAAGTATTCATTTGATCACAGTTTTTGTTTCAATAGCTCTAGTAATTACTTTCACTTTCTAATGAGAGAATTGGCTTTATATAAGATGATATGTGAACATTTCTAGCATAGATAATATTCACAAGTTAAATGTACATGTTATGAATACCAGAATACACTTATTTATTGAATCATTCATATATCTCCAAGTATATGTACTTATTGAATTTGATTGGGTGGGCAATCGGGTGGGCACAGGAATTTTTGGGTGGGCGCTTGCCCACCCGTGCCCACCCCTGTCGCCGTCCCTGCTTTAAAGCAACATATGATGTGGAATGAAAAAAATGAAAAGATATGAACTATTTGCCTATTATTTTTTCTCTTTGCTGTACATTAGATCTACTGTAGGTGTTTGGTAGAAAACCATTCAGTTTCAGTAGATTTCCAAGAAAACAGTAGAGTACAATTGATAACAGTTGTAAATAGAAATTCCCAGCTAATCGGGCCACTATGTACCTCCACTGAGTATCGAACCTAGTAAAGTAGAATCTGAACAATTGGAATCACTAGCGAAAATTAAGTTCAAGGTTCACTGATTGCAAATGTCACTAATTATTAGAACAAACTTTTGAGTGTTTTTGTGCTCAAAAATTGTTCATGCCTTGAACTTGGCCAAACTTTTAATTGATGAATAAAATATTGTCATGTTACATTTGTACATATGAATTTGATTTCTGACTGAATGCACATACTACGGAAACATAAAAGATAGGCCTACATGTTACTTCTTTTTTCTTTAAGGACGATTTTCATGTCCCATGTTATACTGTATGGAATTCTCAGCAGACAGTCATTCATTGTTTGTTGCCAAGAAGATGGACTAGTACTGCCACCACCTGGCAAAAAAAAACAACAACATACATTTGCATTATCTATAAGCAGCTAGTGACAGCAACTTGGAGTATGGTAAAAGCACCAAACCGTGACGTACCTAACCTACTCACACCTGCATCTGAGATCAGAAATAAATCAAACTTAACCAGCCTAACCTTTTCAGATGTTTGTTTTTGCTATCAGATGCATATGGTAGTAGGTTTGGTGTTTTTAGCATGTAACACCAAGCTGCTGTTAGCTGCTCATGTAATATCTATGTATAAGACAACCACTCACATCACATTTGCTTACACCTCAAATTTACAGAAATTTCATTCAATGAGAATGTCAAGAAATTCTTAAAAGTTACACACATCACAATTTGATACACTCCAGAATATACCTTGCATTCCTGTTGATAACAAAAAAGAAATGTTGACATTTGTAACAATTTGGATTAGAAATCACGGAACGACATGATTAGCCAAAAGTAGCAGAAGACCAATGCAATAAATAAATCAATAAATAGGTTAAAAAAATATGTGAACAGAGCATTTTTATTTTAAATCTATAATCCCATATGGTTGGTTCTTTCATTATTGTGTGATTTTAGGTATGACTTGAGGAGACCGGACCCCTCTCAGATTTTCTTCACATTTGGCATACTCACTAATTGAGGCCTCCTAATCACGAATCTGAAGTTAAAATTTGTCGGAAACATCTAGAAATTGCAAAATAAGCGAAAATAAGGCGTTACTTTTCGGAATGGAAACTGTCGATTTTCGAGATTTTTTTTGTTTCACAAAAATATATATATATTCCTGATACTAGCACGACACCAAATTTTAACTATGTTTGCCTAACCTAACTGAACTAACCTAACCATGCGCCAATGGTTCGCAATTATTTCCAATTTCTAGATCCTGATACTACCACGACACCAAATTTTAACTATGTTTGCCTAACCTAACCGAAACTAACCTAATCATGTGCCAATGGTTCGTGAGGCTAGCGTCAATGGTTCGCAATTTCTAGACGTAACCGACAAATTTTAACTTCAGATTCGTGTTTAGGAGGCCTAAATTAGTGAGTATGTCAAATATGAAGAAAATCGGAGAGGGGACCGGTCTTCTCAAGTCATACCTAAAATCACACAATAATGAAAGAACCAACCATATGGGATTATAGATTTAAAATAAAAATGCTCTGTTCACATATTTTTTAACCTATTTATTGATTTATTTATTGCATTGGTCTTCTGCTACTTTTGGCTAATCATGAAGATGGGGATGAGGAATGACATGTTTAAATTGACGAAAGGACACTCACAATAACATCCATGTCCTGGGAAGGATTTGAACCCTTAACTCCTTTCATCATAGCAAACTTTGCTAACCTCGATAACAGTTCGTTATATCGGAGACACATTTCTTCATTTTTACAGAAGAAACTACTTACAACGTTCATCGAGGTATTTTCTTTCATCCTGGAATCTGTTTGACCGGGAAATGATGTATTTTTCAAGAGAAACATCTCAGCGACGCACAAGTGCCATTGCTTTCGCTACGTGAACTGGATGCTACATACGTTTGATGATGTAACCCCCTGTCAGTTTCCAACCCCCCTTTTTTTAACTATGCTTGCCTAACCTAACCTTATCAGAAATGGTTTGTGGGGCTATCCGTCAGCTACCCATGCATAATGTACAATTTGCACACGTGACGAACACGATAGTAGGTATTTTTCGGTAAAGAAGGTTGGAAACACTGCATACCTACAACAGTAGTCAACCTCTGCCCACCATATTGTGTGTTACGGAAGCGAAAAAAGGAATAATAAAAACTACTCTCTATATGAAAAATTGTGTTTGTTTTTGTGTAAAAAGCATAATGGCACCTTGAACTATGTTTCACAATACACAATTGGTAAGTACGAACCATGCGAAACACAAAATATCCAATTTTAATGTGTCTCCGATATAACGAACTGTTACACTAACCTCTTTACCTATTTACACTAGAATGCTTTGGTGCACCAAATTACTTTTAAAAAAATCATGTTCTAATGCAATTTCCTCTCATTGTTTAAAAAATTACTAACCATTGTTATAAAACGAAAATAAATGTCTGATGAAAGGAGCGTGTGTTCTCCTGAAACGTCACAAAGAAAAACTGTTTTCTTATGCTTGTAATAACCGTAAACTACAGGAAAATATTTCCTCTCATGTATTAACTATTTTGAAAGTTATGTTGTTTTACAATAATTGCTACCACAATTTTTTAACCGTTAAAAGATAAGTAGTGTTACATAATTAAACATGAATGTGCTGAGGGGTTGCCAATAAAGGAAATATAGTGCTTCTTGTTTATAATAGTGATATCCCTAATATTTTATATGCATCGAAAGATGTTTTATGCTGGCTGATACAGGATTTGAACTGAGAAGTTTATGTACAATACACTTCCCAAGCACAAATCCCATACCGTGCCTTGCATTAATGCTCCTGAGTCTGGATCCCAGGGAAGCCAGAATGAACTTGGAACCTGAGAAAAATAAAAAAATATATATATAGTTTGCACATGGTAATGAACACATAATCGTCACAACAAACTGTAAATGTTTACATGTGTTTGTGTCAGTACAGTGTACTGTTTTGTTCTAGCAGATAATATGTGCTCTATCTACACTATGCCCTAAGTATACAACGTGCTCTATCTACACTATGTTCTAAGTATACAATGTGTAAATAAAACCTGCTGTAAAGTACAATTTTTATCCACATCTAATTTTTAAATGACATATGTTTCAACAATTTATACTAATGCATGATCATTATAAAAATTATTTCATAATAAATGCGTAATTATTGTGCTGTGAACTTTATTTATAAATTAAGTAAATGCTTAATAAATTTATGTAAAACTATATTTCACACAAATCTTGAGCACTGCACAAAGAAGAAAAATAGCTCTCATGGGACTTCATTGAAGCCCATTTTAACAATTGAGGTTGATTTGATTTATTTTGCTTCACTTTTGGCTAATTTGCGAAGATGGGAATGAGGGATGATATGATGAAACTGATGGATGGACACTCAGAAACAGCCATGCCCAGGTCAGGATTCGAACCCGGGACCCCTAGCATCATAGCACGATGTGCTAACCACATCGCTGGCAATTGAGAAGGCGAATGGAATGGCATGGATAAATAACAATAATAAAAACATCATCACAACGATTGTACATAACTGGCAAAAATATAGGCTGCTATGATAAGTGGTGTGTGTACTGTGAACATTTTCGATGCATGCGTTTGTATGATTTAGCAACCTTAAGTAGCCTATCAAGAGTTTTCATTTCTTTTCAGAAATGTTTTCACTATTTACTTTTGTCCTGTTACAGCCATCGATAACCTATGCACATTTTTTTTTCACTTAAGTTTGTGCTGCTGCTTCTCATCCGTCTGCCTGCAAGCACGTTCGTACAAAACCAAACTGCATAGTGGGTAATTAGTATATCTTCTCATGTTATATTTTTTTGTGATTTTGATATAATAGCAGAGTAAGACCCAATTTTTGGCTATATATTTTGTATTTGTAAAATCTATTAATGTACCTGTATTGTAATGTAAGTATTGACATGTCCTATATTACCATGAACTGTAATTTGTACACACCGGTAGTCCTTGGACGCAAATAAACTAAACATACTGTTGGGGCTTGACTTCCGTATAATTACGATTTTGGCATGGCTTATGGGATGCATAAGATTCAAAATGAGTGGTTATTATTTATGGTCTGTAGAAGATGAAATTGTTGTTTTTAAATCGCATGAAATCCTAGGTAACAGTTCCGAATGTTTCATGATTTTTCACAAATTTTATAGGAGTATTAGGAAGTGTTTACAAAACTGGAAATGATTGTGGGAGTAAGTTAGAAACTTGGAGAAACTAATTAGCACAGTTAAAAGTTGCTCAAAGTATTAATTACAAGATAAATTATGTTTTGAAATGTATTGTGCACGAGCAGGAATGCCTGCAAAGAGGTGCTAACAAATTATGCCTACCAAACTTAATCTGCTCGTGGAAGTGTATTTTCATATAAATTAGTGCAAGATATGGATAATTATTATTATTACTAACTTGGATTACAGGAGGTTGAGAGAAACAATCCTTTTGTTGGGAAAATGAGGTTCCACAATTTTGATCAATCCGGCACCTCCTGTTCAGTGACAAATTACTATGAAGATATTTTCGAAACAGAAAAAGGATTTCCGATATCTCTAAGATGTGTTTTAAGTACACGCAAATGCCCACTGTCATTTCCTTCTGCTTTTCGAAAACGTGAAAACACAGATTATGGGCCATTTTCGTAGCTCTATTTTCTTCTTTGAAGTTGGATGTCATACACAAACACAGAATATGACGAATGTAGTTCGCTGTAGCCCGCTCTAGGAGGGTTAAAAAGGGTCCTACAAGAACTGTCTACAACTGTAGCCCGATATGTAGTCGACTGTAGCCTGTAGACCGCTGTAGACAGTTTCAAGAATCGCAAATTCAGAAAATGACTACAAATTTGACCACAAGCCTGACGTGGCTACATATTAGACTACATATCGGACTACTAACAGTTCGTGAATCGCGCCGCTGAGCTTCGGGAAATTTTGAACATTTCTGTCGGGACATTGCAAATTTTTCCCGTCCCGAATGTCGGGATGTAAAAAATTTCCCGTCCCGACCCAAAAAATTCTGTCCCGCACAAAACTAGCAAGATATGAATTAAATTTCGGTTGCCTCTTGTGCCTTTTTTCTCTATCCCGGTCACGGCGGACACTCTTACAAATTTGAAATTTCTGCATGGGATAATTTGTAAAACCATCTTCTTCACATAATTCCCGTCGGGATAATTTGCATTACACCTTGACCAATGTGGACGTAAGCATGAGCATGTTAAATGTAATATAATGTGAACAACTTTTTGAAACTTTACTTTATTTTAATAGGATTTAATGTTCTTAACCATTATGATGGAACATTGAATCACAGTTATTGAAACGATTTTGAGGTTGGTAACAGAGTTGTATTACCCGTATGATGAATCTACGAATGTAAACAGTAAATATGGGTTCTTTATTTGGAAAACAAATTTATCAATTTAATGAAAATGGCAATAGCCGTGAATAATTATTATTATTTTATCCTTATATTTGATTTGTACATTATATCACTTGCAGAGCTGTAAACAACGAGTCAATGGGAAAATACTTATTGTCACTAAACTTAACTACTTATCACAGTAATTTCCCAACTAGTGCAATTTATACATGTATTTGTGTCACATGCTCTGTTGTCTTACAATGAAAACTTCATTTAAAAAATATCAAACACAGATGAATCATAACATGTATTCTGAACATCAACAACAGATTGCAATAGCCAAAAGGAAGATTCCACACTGCAGGCTGGTGGTCTGAAGGTTAGAAGCTGGAGAACGGCATGAGTTTACAATACCGGACCACTCTCCAATTTCTATAAAATTTCGCCTACTTACCAATTTCGGTGTTCTGATGACGTATCTGTAGTTCATATTTGGCGGTCACTTGTTAAAATTATACATTTATGTGTAGAACTTGTAAAATAACCTTGCGATTTACCACGGTGATTGTTCATACAAAGAGATTCAGAACCATCTCTCTTTTGCAATTCATTAATGGTCTTCCTTTACGCACAACAATCTGGCTACCTTGAATATTGACGTCAGACGAGGAATGTCTACGAGGTTAGGTTAGGCCTGTTAGGTTAGGTTCCATTAGCATAAATACAAACAAAAATTAATATTTTCGCTAAGAGACGCGTTACCTTGTCTTGCCCAACATGAAAAAGCTCTCTCCCGTGACGTCAGTACACAATGTTGCTAAAGTGTTTTGCAATATGACACCCATTCGCATGGGCGTCCGCAGGATTTTTTCCAGGAAGGGGCAAGGAAGGTATTTTTTTCCAGGGGGGGGCAACATGACATATTTTCCCCAATAATAGTGTTCATCCGTCAAAAAAGATTGCTTAAATTTGAATTTATCATGTTCGTCCAATAAGTAACACACATTATTGTGGCTGAAATTAAATTATATGTGTGAAATATGTAATTTTTGGTTGACTTTCGTTTTCCAGGGGGGACCACGGCCCCCCCTTCCGGACGCCCATGCCCATTCGGGGAAAATGGCATGTTCCGTGGAGCTGCTGTTCTTATGGTAGGGTTAGGTTACGTTAAGAAAACATAGTTTATTTAATTTTTTTCTCGATTTCCATACTCTACTGCCAATTATTACATGCAGATTTGTGATTAGGAGTTCACAATTAGCGAGTAGGCAAAATTTCATAGAAATTAGAGATTGGTCCGGTATTGTAAACTCGTTCCCTGGAGAACAAAAGAAACCTCTTTAGTATGAAAATCCATCAAATGTAATAGCAGCTGATCACTATTGATTTTAGGTCTTTTTCCATGCAACACAAGGGGTCCCGGGTTCGATACCCGGTGGAGGCACAAGTGGTTCAGATCCCACTTTAAACTCTAGGTCCAGTCTCGATTAGCCTTACTGTGCATAAAGTAGATTTGAAACAACAAATCAATCAAAAAGCCATACAACACACTGGTAATATGTATGAGGGAGGGGAACTTACATACACTACAGTGTAATATACTAAATGTACTTAGGATAATGGTAACTAGGCCTAGTCACTCATTTATTCTGATTTATTCAAATACTTAGGCTTATAAAATTGCCCATTGATATACAGTGAAAATAAGGAATGAAAAAGGAAGCTGTTAGTAATTTGAAGCATCCCTGTCTCAGATCATTTTCTTCTGCAACTATACCTTTCTACATAGGTCAGAAAGCAAATAACACCCTTATCAAGATAGTCCAGAGTTAATATTTAACTTTTAACTCTGCAACAGAACATAGAACAGTTGTCTGTCTGAAAATGAAAAAAAATCTGTCAAAATGGAGATATTTTGTGATAAAAATACTTATCCTACCTTGCATGAATGTAATCATTGTGAATTACACATTGAAATATTTTTGGTAAAAATGTCATATGCAGGAAATGGATTTCTTTAAATTTACAGGAGAAAGTACTTACGGAATTGAGTTTCTGTGTAATTTTGGAAGGTCGTGGAAGTGTTTTCTCGCATTTTTCAATGTAATTGGCTGCTAAATCATGTATTTTTCTATAATAATGTCCGTCCGATGCACGAAAGCTTTTGCTTGCATTTCCATCCATACTTGAACCGGATGTTGCGAGCATCTGATGACGTAATCCCCAGTAAGTGTTTCCAAACGCACAGTTTTTTCACTATATTGCCCAACCTAAAGCAACCTAACCTAACCTTACCGTGATGGTGCGTGGGGCTATCGTGAATGGTTTTTGGGGCTATTCGTGGATCGTTATACGATCCAGAATGGTTTTTGTGGCTATGTAGGAATGTTTTTTTTCGGAATGTTTTTGGGGCTAATCGTGGATGGTCATACTATCCTGAATGGTTTTTGGGGCTATGCATGAATGGTTTTTTGGGCTATGCGGGAATGGTTTTCGGTGCTATGTGGGAATTTTTCTGTTAAAAAGGTTGAAACACTGCTTTGCCGTTTGAAACACAATGCTAGTCAAGATTTGCCCGCCATTTTGCGTGTTCAGGAAGCGAGAAAAGAACGAACAATAATTACTCGATATGTCTACAATAGATACTAATTTCGTTAAAAAAAGTGAAATCCCTTGTTAAACAATGTTTCGCAATGCAGAATAGGTAAGTACGAATGTAAAAAAGTAGAGAATGAAAGAGTTAGAGTGATTTCCCACATATGACACTTTTACCATTTTTGTGTGTGTGTGTGCTTCAGTAAAAGTAAAATAGAACAATTCTTTCATTCTGTAAGTAAAATTGCATTTCTATGTTCATATGGTGGCTGTATTGTACTTTTTCTTGATTTTCTTGCATTCATTTTTTATTTACCAAGCAATTACAAATGATTATTAAAAAATATCCAACCTTTAACCTGGAAAAATATAATCACTGATCTTGAGGTCTGAATCTCTAATCCCCTTTAAGGTAGTCTTCTTCGGACTGCTCACACCTGTTCCTGGTCTTCCACCATTTCTGGAAGTCCACTTTGGGTATAGGGTACAGCTGGGCCATCCAGTTCCATACATTGTCTTCTCATGTTTCAAATTGTTACGTTATAAAACGTGTATTTGAAGTTTTGATGGACGAACGTCACAGGTTTAATCTACCATTCAAAAGCAAAAACAAAACAAGAAAAACAACAGTGGATGTTTATATTAAAATTATAATAATCTATAGAACTGTGTTTTGAAGGGGAGCTTTTAACTTATAATATTTATACACTAAAGACTGTCCATATTGGTAAATAGGAAAGGCCCAGGCACCTGACATCAGCGGGTTACAAACGTATCCGGAATATGCTGAGCAGCCAGCTTCCGGTATTGATTTGTTGAGATATCAGAATATTTCTTAACAATTGTTTGTACAATACACAATTTTTTGTGTCCAAAGATGCCTGAAACACTTCTTTGTTGCTGTATATATTTAATTTTATCTCACTGAGTGCTAACGTATTTGGCGTAATTATTAAATTCACTTTGCACTAAACACGCTGTAACACTAACACTTTGATGGAGTTGGGGCGGTTATAAATCTTGAAGATGACAAGTTGAACGTCTTCAATCTTCCATTAATCCTGATGTTCATTCTCAATAAAAATGCTGTCTCTCTTCTTTAGAAAGACCTTTTCCACATTCTCGCAGAGTTCACACACACAGTTCGCGATAGCCCGAAAACTAAGATCCATGATCACACGGATCTTACCTGTATCAGAGACCCAGACTGTCTACTGAGCAACAAACGTCAAGCACGTGAACCACCTTTATTCCTTTATTCCACCGAGGGCAAGTCAACTTTTGTAGGGGTGCGTGTTCAAGATCGATTACAAAATCAGCAGAATTTTCATCTTTGAGAGCAGTCAAATATCTGTGAAGCCATGTTGAGAAAGTAGTGTTGCACAATCACGTGTGCACACACACTCGCACCCTCACACACCTACTTGACATCCATTGAAACCTTTTGAACTTTTGCCTGGACAACATCCAGAAGGCTGTTATTTAGCCCCCAAATCGGGGCAAACACAAGAAATGAACATATCTTTGCAAGACGACCTGGACTCTAAGGGAAGTGGTAGACAATCTAAATCTTAATTCCCTATACTTATTGTATATTTATTATTTTCTCTTTGAATGTTAACAACTTTCCTTTCTGGTTAAACGCCCTTCTTTAGGGTTGGTGTGATCTCAAAAGTAAACACCCATAAGGCCCCACACTGATCCCTTAACATGGGATTGCCTACAGAAGAGGAGATGTAGTACATGGACACTGCCGGGTTGTAATGATTCTGTTGAGAAAGTTATGCAATTTCGTTTTGCATTATTGTATATGTCTACACAATTCCATTTACTAGGTAAAGAATATAGCTTTTATTTTGATGCTACTTAATTTTCATTGCAGCAATGTTGCATCAACATTATCGAGGCCACTTGGCAAGCAATAGAAACTGTATGGATCAGGTGTGGAACAGTTGGTGTCAAGGTACAAATCAGCTGTGCCTACTGAAGCTTAGTTTCGGTTGTAGATGCCTTCATTGTTGGGAAGGATATTCTATGTATTCTTGCGCCATTCACGGCATACAAGGGAATCAATTAGTTTCGCAGGACACATTATAGGCAAATCTACCAGTTTCTGCCCACATCGTCTGCAGTTAGCTTCCTCAACGTTCATCGTTGTTCCAGCTTACCCAAGAAACCTTGTCCTCCAGGCAATCATGCCAAAGAGAAAATCCAAAACTTTGAGATCAGAAAGTGAAGATAGTCAACCTAAATTGAGAAAAGCGAGGTTAAATAGTGATGGTACAGAACCTCAAAATGGTGGAAACTGTAAGGATGTAAATGCTAGTTTACAAGATAAAAGTGACATTAATTCATATGTAGACTGTGATTCAAGTTTGGCAGTAGGCGTGGAGAAATTTTGTTCTGCAATGCTAAAATGTTCTGCAATCCTAAAAAGGTCAGTAGAGGTTAAACAGGATATGAGTCTGGGAAGAACACTGAAGCATAGTTCTAATAACAATATGAGTGAATTCCCACCATGTACCTCAAAAAGTGAAAAGCCTGGCAAAAAATCTTTGCACCCTTTTTTGGCTGCTGGACCTTCATATTCGCCATCTCATGTAAAGTTGCCTCTTTTGGTTGACCTTACCAAGGAATCAGAAATGTCACATCATCATAAAAGAAAACATCCCCTAAGCCCTAACAATGGAGAGCGCAAGTCTGGTAACAGAGATAAATTAGGTGTTTTGTCTGTTCCGAAACATCTGAAAAAGAAACACACTTCACATAAGAAGAAGATATATTCTGTGCAGGCATCTAAGCACAATAGTTCTATCGATGACACTGATGATATTTCAGTTATTTGTGAATATCGGTCAAGAAAACGAACAGAAGAAGCAAATAAAATTTCACCAAGGAAGAGACCTCGCATTGTAGGTGCAACTTCTGAAATTCCATGTCACTCCTTGTCCTCTCCTATACGATCAAGTTCATCTGGTATTTTTCAAGTGACTGATAAAACGAAGTCTGATAAATCAAAAGTAAGGAAGAGAGGAAAAGTGAAGGAAAAATGTAAAAGTAGTTCTACTGCAGGTACAGTAGAGGTGGTTGATATTGCTGACGAAGAAATAGAAAGTATTGCTCCAAATGGATCCTTTGTTGCAGATGTAACAAGTCTTCGTGCAAAAAAACACAACAAAATACCACCCCTGAGCCCCAAGTACACTAATAATTCAGATGCTCTCGTTTTGCCCACAAGAAATGGAGTGAAGAGAAAGACTCGCCCTATTTCTACAGGTGCTTCTATTGCGTCAGATGATGAAGTTATTGTGGAAAGTGTTAATGAGCAAGAAACATTGACAGCAGAAAAGAGAAAAGGAACAAGGAAGAGAAGTAGGGAAAGTGTAATGTCCAATCATGAAGACAGAGTTTCGTGTGAAGGCAATGGAAAACCGGAGCCGGATGAAATCTTAGTGGAAGATGCTAGTGGTATGGACGTAATGGAAAACAAAGAGAAACTTCCTCCTCCCGACAATAAAGAAGAAGAAGTTTATGTTCGAGGAATAAGGCCATCTATGAATTTGATTGAGGGTGAACCAGTGTACTGCCAATCACAACCACAGAACACACTTGCAGATGAGGAATTGTTAGAAGAGTCTGGAGTGAAAATTTATAATTATGCTGAAGAAGGTAAGTGTGTAGTTATTTCTTCATGAATTCTTTAATTTATCCAGGCCATACTTCATAACATGATCATAATTAATGTTTTTTTTGTTGTTTTTTTACAACCAGAAACAAAATATACATTTTTTAAATTATTTAAAACAAGACATAGAATGTTGAGGGGTCTTAGCATTTATGTAATTACCTTATACGTGTTAACTTCTTCATTTCTGTAATTCTGTTACATTACCATACACCCACCTTCATTTGGTTACCCCATTCTGTGGGAATTTGTTAATTTTTCTCAATCCCATTAACACTAATAAATGCCTATTGATGCCAGAAAATGGCTACAAATGGATAAAATTGTATGCCAAACATATGTAGTAAATCCACAGAATAATGCAAATTTGATCTTACATGCAGTTTTTAGTGTTTCTTTCAATTTTTACCATTTTTGTACACATAATTACTGAAGAATACCATGAAAATCGGAAATTTACAGCTACAGGTTGATACATATATTTTGTGCAGTGATCTGTAATTTTTCAAGGTGAAAAGGTGCAATGTCCCTGCTTTTAAGTCTTTTTAAGTCCACTTTATGCACAGATACGCTAATTGAGACTAGACCTACAGTTTAAAGATATTCGAACCACTATATGCCTCCACCATAGTCAAGCCTTTACTCAACTAACACTCCTTTTTCACAGTCATTCATCTTCCAATGAAGGGTCAAATTATCACATGTCTTGCCTTCAATGTTATGTAGGAAATATGATTAAAAGCATCTCCCTATCTTTCTTTAAATTGAAAAGTGTCTGAGCTCCTCATCTGTTACATGTTGATTAATTTGAGAATTATGTCACACTTTCCTCATGAAATTACAGACTACTTGTAGATATTTCTCTCTCCCTCTCTATCCCTAAGTATCTCTCTATCTATCTACGTGCATACACACACACACACACACACAGGTTTGTAAGTGTGAAAATTTGGGGAACCTGACAAAATTCCATCTTTCGGGGGGGGGGGGACTTTTTATTTTGAGGGTTTTCAAGATTTCTGGACCTCTATGGGTCTCAGAAGTGACACTGGATGGTGAGAATGAGCTGAAAAAGTTAAATTTTCATCAAAATCAATAACCTGAATTTTTTCCCTATTTCGGGGAATTAACCTGGAGCAGATACGCATTTCGGGGAACTCTGAATGTGTGTGCAAATTTAATCCGCCAAACGGGGACTGCACACAAGTTCCTCACTTCACATAAAGGTCCCCGTTAAGATGATGTAAAGCAACGTCGTGCACACAGCAGTCTATGTGAGAAATTTGTCCAGAATTTGTATTTGAGAAAGTGTAAATGATTTTAGGAGGGTATATAAGTAACTTTTATGCCAATGTAACTAGTCAGTAAGGTGTGGAAGACCCGGGTTCGATTTCTGAGATAGGAATCTTTCAAACCTTGCTCCCTGCATATAATGGTATTGTGGTTCATCCAGTCTCAAATAAATTGGGACTGTAAAGGTGGCCAGAGCGTGGTGATAACACCTAAAAATTGCTGCGATTGAGAATACGTGGGGTCTTACCTCCACAGACCCCCATTGGCACGGCTTAATGCGCACTGGAAACTTCATTACCTTTTACAGCTAGAGATTAGTCATTTCTTTATAAAGAATATATTTAGGGGTGTAAAAGTAAATTTAATGTCAATACAGCTAGTCGATAAGGCGTATGATTGGCATGTGGTACAGACAATGGCAAAGATAATGGTAGGCAAATTGTCCATCGCTAATTTCATTACTTTTTTATTCTACATTCTGCGTTGTTTTAAGGAATGAAACTATGTTGGTTCGAAGCAGGCATTGTTCTCTGCTTATTGACGTCTTTATTTCAATTCATTGTCATCACATTGTGTAATACAGACCAAATGAAAATGCTGGTGGACAATTTGCCTACTGCTTCTGTTGCCGTTGGGTGTACATCCTGGTTCAATTCCGATCCAGGTAGGAATTTTTCAAGCCTTGTTCATGCAAAAAATGGATCGAGCTCACCCAATCTCAAATAAATTGGTACCTTGGGCCAACCGTAGGAGTAAAAGCTACTTGAGCATGGTGCTGATAACATCACATTCAAATATGGCTGATATCGAGAATATATGAGGTCCTGCCTCCACATCACTCATCATGGAATAATGTAATGTTCACGAAAAACACCTTTACTTGTTACAGCTAAAAATTGGATATTTTTAAAATAATAATAATCATGAGATTTTGGGATGTGTGTGTGAGTAAATCCCAGAATTGACTTCATGTTCAAGTCTAAGGACACATAATAAGGTAAACAAAGATGAAATTTAATTTATTGATAATCTTAGTAGCCCGTTGACTTATTGTTCTAATTTCTTTGTTCAAATATAAAGTTACAAATACCCCCAAAATAAACTAGGACTACAATTTCAATAATATGTGTGTGTGTGTGTGTGAGAAAGAGAGTAGATTTAATCTGTCAAATGAGGACTTTTAATAGATTTGGGGAACCAGTGCTATTCGAAAATGCACACAAGTTCCCCACTTCACACGAGCATCATATTTGAATATATTTAAACATACACACACACAACATAATCAGTTTTATGCTACCTGATGAATGATGTAAACATCTGAATTGCCTTCTTCCCTCCGACTTGTATGTATAATAATTATTGATTTCTGGTTGTTCAATGTGTGGTTCGCACTTCCCACGAAGCTTCCCATTTTGAAGTCTTACACAGAACAACAATCAGTTTTGTATTCAGCCATCATCCCCCCCCCCCCCCAGAAAAACACCCCTTGTTTCAAACATGGACGTTACTGAAATGAAACTTAATGCCAAACATGAACTCAATGCAACATTAATTTTAAGAAAAATTAAATATTAAGTTCAAGCAAAAAAATTGAGTAACATTACTTACATGAAATTTTGAAACTTCGTATGAAGGGTTATTTTATTTGCAAATAGTAGAACTTCATGTTGCATGAGATTTTATTTTACCCAACTCACACAATTTGAACACTCGTGGTATCCGATATCTGTGCATCGTGTTATTTGTGTATGGAAAAGATATAAGGTGAATCCAGTTTCTATTTAAATAGTGGAGTGAGGCCTGAACTTGGCACCAACATCAAGTATTTTCAATTCAATTTGAATTTTATGATTTGTGTAACAACAGAAACAATATTTATAGGTAAAATAGAAGTTCTTAGAAAGATATGAAATCTTACTATGCCGTACTTTTACTCGAGTTCTACACGTAACTTTCATATTATGTGAATGTTTTTTCATTTCTAGAGAAAAAACTTAACAATTTCCGAGAAGTTTCAGACACTTAGAGTGCAGAAAACTTCGAAAATTAACGACTTCTTAAAATGTCCATTCGGTATTGCTTGACTGCTTGGGATCCCGAAATGTCAGGAAATCATGTCCCGAAGTTGGGATCGGGACGAGACATTTTTTTCCAAAATCCTGTCCTGACTTTTCGGGACCCCGCACACCACTACAAATTACACAATCAAAAGCTGTTTCAAAAATGTTAAAAATAAATCTTAAATTATATTGCATAAAAATATTGTCAATGGAGAAAGAATGAAATATACTTTTACGGCTCAAAGTATTTTTTTAAAACGTTCATTGCACCAATATAACTGGTAAAAAACTTATTTTTGAGTGAATACGTGGAAAAAGTTGGATTAACATACAAGGAAATGTCGGTCACTTTCTTAACATGCTATGCTGAGAATTCACGATCCTTGTCAAGTATTTACATAATTCATAATTCCATTAAAAAGAAACAACTGATATCAGACAATGACCATTGGTTAAATTTGATGATACCAGCCACATTTTTTATTTGTCTTTTTGTTATATAACTTTGCTTCGCTGCATCTGTAGGCTAATTGTGTCAATAAGGATGCTTTATGATAGATAAAATTGGTAAATTGACACTCGTAAAGACACAACACCGAACATTACACTACCAGTAGCTACATTGGGCTATATTGTATATCATTCACAAAACACATTATACTTTAATTTAAGAATAATTTATGGAACTCAGTTTCATTAGAAATACATAAAATGTAACCTGTTGTTTCCTTCATTTCAAGAAGTTTTCAATTTTCATAATGGACAAATATGTTACGAAAGCACAAACTTGCACATAAATATTTTCATATGTATAGGACAATGTTTCAATAAATAAGGTGACTAGGCACAATCATGTATTCTAATACAGAGAAGGTAATATGCTTAAAGACTGATTCTATGCAGTTTAGATTAAACATTTCGCCTTTTATGTTGGCATTTTCATCATCTCAATTTCTGTGTAAAATGCATTAAAATCTGTTAGAGAGAGAGAGAGAGAGAGAGAGAGAGAGAGAGAGAGGGGGGGGGGGGAGAGGGAGAGGGGGGGGCCAGGCAGAGGCTTTCAGCATTGTTAACATCACGTGACGGAAAAGAGCTGCACGGCTGGCGTGGGAAGAGCTTTCGTCTTTCGCTCTGTTCGTACACACATTCGCACACACAAATGGCATTTGTGCTGCCACGTGGAATGCATTTCTGCATCTAATTCACACACCGTTGGACACACTGTTTTTGACAAATTTACGACTTTCTGGGTACTCTTCAGAAAGAGCTGCAAATTGTACCAGAGCATTATTTCATCATTTTCTAACGATTTTTGGGTCAAATCCAAGGCAAGTTCCCCAGTCTGACTTTGGTTCCCCGAAATATGCCAAATGGCATGCAAATTCATGTGTCATTGTGTGCAGCAGTGCATAGCCTTCAGTAGCCGTGGAGCGTTGCTCGAGTGAGCACCGTGCATTCACATTGGAATGTTACTCTTGACAGACAATTCTCAATTGGGTAAAAAACTTCAGAACAACTGCATGAGCCACAGGCAAGAAGAGCCCAGGACGTCCATGAATCGTGCAAACTTCGGAAGCTGTGCGGAGGGTCAGGAAAGCATTGCTGCGTAGTCCCAAGCGTTCAGTTCGTCGGCATGTTGTGTCACTAGGCATGTCTGACAGAAGTGTGCAATGGATTTTATGCTTGGACTTACATTTTCACCCATAGAAAATTCAAATGGTACATAGCAAATTCCGCTGGAGATGCTGCACAAAGCTATGTACTGCTGTACACCGACGTGCAGACGTTTGTTTGAGGGAGAATGGTGTCCACCTGAGTGACATTATTTTCTAAACATAGGCATCACATGAAATGCTTTTGTATGTACTTTCCAGTGATGTAAATGTTTTCATTGTTATTCTGAAGTGTAATATAGATTTTACAAATTGAAATTGTCTCAATATTTCTGCCGCATCCTATATATATATATATATAATGAAAATTGTTAGTAATTTTACTGATACATAATTGTATCTATATCCGCTGTTACCAATAGAGCAGAATTAATCTGTCTTATCCTTTGAGTCATTCCATGCCAAATCAACACAGATATGTGTAATTTTTAACCTGACCATCTCCGATTTTCATGAAATTTGGGGAGTTGAAACTATGCATAGAACTTAGTAACTATGAAAATTTTTAGTCTCGTGCGTCTTGTAATTGTTAAATTATACAAGGTCAAAGTTTGCAGAAATTGCCCTTTTTGAGCCCGCTTAGCTATACTAAATCTGCTGTAACTCCGCCTCTATTTTGCCTAGGAAGCTCAAATAAAGCTTATTGTACAGTGAATTGAACAGGCTTTCCAGTGATATATAACAAGCCCACCTTTGGATAAAAATATAATTTTGTCACGTGACCTTGACTTTTGACCTTGAATATCTCAAAACATGTCATCACCAAAAATCGTGAAAAAAATATATTTGGTCCCTCATCCCATACTCTAAAACATACCAAAAAATCATTTTGGGACTGCAATGGGATCAGAAGATACAATATAATATGTGTAACTATGTGACTGATAAAAGCCCCATTACATGAACTATGAAGAGTCAAATGTCCCTTAACACCTCCTACAAAATGTGAAGGAGTTATCCTGGGTATAATTGGTCATGATAGAAATAGGTTAGGCACAGGGAGATCCCTAGCCGTGTGTGTCAAGCGCAGATCCGGCATATTGTTGACCGCCATATTGAATTCAACGCAAAAATTTCAAAGGAAAGGGGGTGATGTGATATATCAAATGAGGCTAGAATTTCACGAGAAATGAAGTGACGAAGGTTTATCCAACATATATTTAACCAGCAAAAATTTATTACTGCATGCTTGTAACCATTTTCTCCTTTTCGAGGTGTTAAAAACAAAGCATTGGAATGCTCCTAACGTGTTAGGAACTCATCGAGATCACGCTGACATCTTAGGAGAGAAAGATGTATACGCACCATTGGATATGATTTTAATCAGCTACATTCACCAAATAGTTGAATAGTCAAGAATATTGGGAAAAGTATCTCAAACAATTACGTGACACTTCCTTCGGAATGAAAAATTCTTCAGTGACGAGGCAAATTTTTAAGTTCACGGTGAAGTTAATAAAAATAATATGCAATACCTGTGATTTGCTCAGTCGAATGGTTGTTGCTGGTAAGCTAATTATGTGGTATAATGTATGGCGAACGGAAATGGTTGGTCCATATTCAACAACGGAACCTTAAATGGTGAGAGCTACTTGTATTTGTTAAGTGAACAGGTATTTTCACCCTTGCTTACGGGATATGGCACTTTTCGAGAGTTTTGAAACAGGACAGAGTGTGACCACACTATGTGGACATTTTTGCAATTTCTTCATGGTAATTTTCTAGGTAGATTGATGGGCACACGGGGATCTATTAAAAGGCCTGCACATTCCCCAGATCTAACATCTTAGGAGGACTTTTACCTTCAGAAACATTTGAAGAGAATGGTGCATGCACTAAAAGTCCCTGATATTGACCATCTGAGAGAAGGCATAGTTGCTGCTTGCGATGTTGTTGCACATGCTACATTACCAAATGTTCTATGCGAGTGTGAGAGACGTCAACGAGTGTGCTCACAGGAACATTGACAACATTATAATGTGCATTTATCGTAAGTGAAAGATATGTGTATAACTTTTTGCTGGCGTAACATACGTTGGAAATTCCTTCGTCACTTCATTTCTCGTGAAATTCTAGCCTCATTTGATATCTCAGATCACCCACTTTCCTTTGAAATTTTTGCGTTGAATTCAATATGGCGGTCAACAATATGCCGGACCTGCGCTTGACACACACGGCTAGGGATCTCCCTGTGTCTAACCTATTTCTTTCATGACCATATATACCCAGGATAACTCCTTCACATTTTGTAGGGTGTGTTAAGGAATATTTGACTCTTCATAGTTAATGTAATGGGGCTTTTATCAGTCACATAGTTACACATATTATTTTGTATCTTCTGATCCCATTGCAGTCCCAAAATGATTTTTTGGTATGTTTTAGAGTATGGGATGAGGGACCAAATATATTTTTTTCACGATTTTTGGTGATGACATGTTTTGAGATATTCAAGGTCAAAAGTCAAGGTCACGTGACAAAATTATATTTTTATCCAAAGGTGGGCTTGTTATATATCACTGGAAAGCCTGTTCAATTCACTGTACAATAAGCTTTATTTGAGCTTCCTAGGCAAAATAGAGGCGGAGTTACAGCAGATTTAGTATAGCTAAGCGGGCTCAAAAAGGGCAATTTATGCTAACTTTGACCTTGAATAATTTAACAATTACAAGACGCACGAAACTAAAAATTTTTATACTTACTAAGTTCTATGCATAGTTTCAACTCCCCAAATTTCATGAAAATCGGAGATGGTCAGGTCAAAGGCTGTGTTGATTTCGCATGGAATGACTGCTTTGCAGGAATAATGCCAGGATATATTTATTGTTTTGAGATTAATATCATTCATAGTGTTGTTCAATTACCATTTGTGACCTATTTCCTGACTTGTTTTGGGTTAAAACAGAAAAATTATTTATGGGAACATAAAATGCCTGCAAGAAGAGTTATGTGGATATATAGGGTGTCTCAAAAGTAATAGCGCAAACTTGACACAGGTGAAAGTACACGATAATAGAAGCAAAAAGGTATCAGTAAACATGGGCCTGCAAACTAGCCGTTTTCAAGATAATCGCGAATGTCTGATTACAAGCTGCCACTGATTCATTGTTTGCAAACGTCGTCCTAGTTGGTAAAATGCTAATAATGTGTGCAAATTTGTGGTTAGAAGCCGACACTGATTGCATTTTGTAAACACTGAGTGCTTTACTCCTTGCGCGTTCCGAGGTTTGCTCTTTGTTTTCAAAACAGAACATTTCCGAGAGGTGGCGTTGTAATGAAAGAGGATGGATACAATCAGTGCACAGTTTAATTGTACTGTGGGAGTCACGTCAGTTGTGCTGCATAGTGACTTACATTTTGACATTGACACTTAGCATTTTACCAACTAAGATGACGTTTACAAACAATGATGTCAGTGGCAGCTTGTAATCACACATTCGCGATTATCTCGAAAATGGCTCGTTTGCAGACCCATGTTTACTGAGACTTTTTTTTTGCTTCTATTATCGTGTACTTTCACCTGTGTCAGTTTGCGCTATTACTTATGAGACACTCTGTATTCAAATGATGAATATCTTTTGTCTTGATTCAAAGATAATGACTAGTTATCTCTCATGTAGAGAAACTGATAAGCCATAGATATTGATATTGACAGTCTTATTCACTAACTTCCTCAATGTGTATTGAGCCATGTCAGGTGTGAGGAATTAGCAGTTAACTATCCAGTCTTCAAAAATTCACTTTGTCTGGAAATGGAAGGGAGACCAAAGAGATTTCATCGAAGATTTGTTTTTTCCCACTGTAAGCACTTTGTCCACACTGACAGGTCCTGAGAGTTGACACTAAGTTCTAGACAAGTGTGTTATGTTAAGGAGCATAAACAAACGTGGCTTGCAAAGTTTTACCTGCAGGAGCCACATGTATAGGAAGGAGCGCTCTACGGTCAGAGAAGATGAAGCATACTTTTGGTGCTGTTGGGTCAGTTTATGCAATCATGAATTTTGGAAACATTGTCACCTTGCAGTTGAGACTCAGGTTTGATACCCAGTGGAGGCACATAGCAGTTCAGATCCCATTTTAAACTGTAGGTCCAGTCCCAAGTATTCTATCCATGCATAAAGTGGACAGCAATGCAAAATTTCTATGCTGCTAAGTGTAGGACACAGAATGTATTGTGTGTTTCCTTTGCATTCATCTTGTTTTTAATTTATTAAATTTCAACATGAACGTCCGGAAGGTCCCCCCCCCCCTGGAAAATGAATATCCACCTAAAAAGTATATATTTCGCACATAATTTCATTTCAGTCACAGTAATTTATGTTATTTATTATAAGGATGTTGAAGAAACATGATAATTTCAGACTGAGGCGGTGTTTTTGGAGTGGGCATCACTATTATGGGGGAAAATATGCCTCCTTCGCCCCCCTGGAAAAAAAATTACCTTGTTTGCCCCTCCCTGGAAAATATCCTGCGGACGCCTATGAATTTCAATTGTGGTTAAAACTTTTTACAAAAACTTATATACGCTTGTAAGAGCCATAAACCAAAAGAGAAATAATTCTACAATGCAAGCAATACAATGTGTACATGCAAAAAATTAAAACTTTTTGATATCCTTGTGCTGGTTTAGGTCCTATTACATATTTTTATAATTTTTAGTTGCTCTTATATTCATTTTAAGTTTTAACTAAAGGATTGTAATGCAAATTTGCAGTGAAAACTTGTGTGTTAATTCTTGAATGATTTGTTTAGATCATAATATAGCTATACAAGGAATTAATCACATAATTTCACATGAACATCTTGATACAGTGGATGGTTCTTTCTTTCAGTTAAGCAACAAACTTCAAATTTGAAAGACATAAGGAAATGGGAGTACTCTAAGCTTGGATCCTCATTTAAGGAGTCAAGTAAGCTGTTTTTATTAACAAATATGTGTTTTTTTTTAAAAAAAAATTAAACATGTATATTTATCAAGACTGAGGCAATACCACTTTGAACTGATACCGATACTCTCACCAATTCTCACCGATATCGATGCTTGAAAATTGTAATAATGAAAAGTTGTTTAAAATGTTGATTAATATTTGTGTGTAAATATTCAACTGTAATTATGGGCATCAATTTTCAAATTTGTGCTTTAAAATATTCAAGAATTACATGTATCAGGATATTTAATTACATGTTATGTTGTTATAACTAGTGTGCGGATTTTTACCTATTTGCCTTTTCTATTCATTTGTAGTAAAACATAGGCTTTAATGCTTTAAGATCATTTCGTGGTGTTCCTAGTTCGAAAATGCATTTTTATGATGCCTATAAATGCCTATTTTGAGGGTTAGCACCTATTTTGTTCTATTGTGCAATTTTTGCTTTCTTCATCTTTTTTTTTTTTACACACCTTTGGCTTTCCCTACATTGAAAAAGGGCAGCCTTTGTTCACATTGAACTGACTGAAATCTGCTATTCACCAGATTTGAGGGTTGCTCATATCTTTGGAAATACCAAATGTCGCTTAATCGGTGTAAGCAAACTGGACAACCTGTTGGCAACTCATACCTGGACAAAACTACGCCAACCCACCCCTTCTTTTTTCCTACCTGAAAGCTTGTAGGAGTCAATCTGTACTCATTTGCTTTATTCTGTATATGAAAGGAAGGAGATAGTTATCTGTGGAGATATATCGTGTTCATGTCTTTAAAAATGCCAAGCAAAAGGTGGCCTGAAGTTTATTAATTAAGAAATGGATTGCTGTAGAAGCTTGTTTTATCACAGACAGAAAATTTGATTTTTGTTATTTAGCGTCGCTTTTCTTCCACGATTTGGATGAGTGATGATATGATGAAATTTATGAAGGAACAATCACAAAGAATGCCCAGGTCAGGATTCGAACCTGGGACCTCTGGCATCATAGCCATGCTGTGGTAACCACTCTGCCACAGAGGTCGGCTCCACTGACGGAAAAGTAACTCTCTGTCAAGCTTTTGTTAATTGTTTTACAAATATTTTTTTTTTCCACATGTACATATGTAGTTTCACATAATGCCTTTGTTCAAAACTCTCTGCTGCTGACGTGATTTCAGACTCCTCTGAAAATGTTTTTCTACCTCCTGCATTATTATGATACAAGGATAGTTGTAAACTGCACATTATGACAAGCCGTCATCTTACATTACCTCAGTTCTAAATAGAACAATGCTAAGTTATGTGAAAATCCTAGTGTAG
This sequence comes from Lepisma saccharinum, assembly GCF_977018435.1. NCBI lineage: Eukaryota > Metazoa > Arthropoda > Insecta > Zygentoma > Lepismatidae > Lepisma > Lepisma saccharinum. Next base: position 9,371,550 of record NC_139253.1, read on the forward strand.
TGGCCTTGTCTTGCATGCAGAGAAATACACTAAGGCAAATGATTTTATTATTCTAAAATGTAATTCAATACACAGATTAACAGCTTGTATACTTGTGCCAAAAAAAAGCTTTAAATTAACCTTGTTGTGTTATCCTAGCACTAGCCTTCTTTCACATGAGGATTTGATTCAAACTATTGTCAATTGTTCATGAGACATTTGTGCATAATCCACACAATGGGTAACACAAGTTCATACCTTCAAAGAAATTTTAATTGGAACATTCTTTATTTTATTTTTCTTTTGTTGAAAGGGTGCAAATTGTTTTTTCATCACTTGTGAACAATTGTGCATGAAACTAGAGAATTTGTTTAAATTGGCACAATAGTTAGCAAAAGCTCTTTATGTGAGAAATTACTTTAACTGACGATTCCCCGCAAATGTGAATTTCGATCAAAATAGTGTTAATAGTTTGTGAATTGTTAGGGCACATTTATGTATAAACTGTAATGCTAATAGAGCATAACCAGTGACGTGCCCAGAAATTTTGAAAGGTAGCATTATACTTTTTTAGTAGTCGTTTCACCATCTTCTCCTGCCTTTGATGTTCTTATTTTGGGAATGCTGTGCCCCCCTGGGCAACCCCTGAGGATAACTGTGCATTGGAAGAAGAAAATTGAAATAAGTTCAGGTTCAATGCCTATTTTAATGCCTTTTTTTAAATTTTAAAGCACCTTGTGCCTATTTTAGTGCCTTTTCTGATTTTTATAATGCCTTTTTAAAGTGCCTATTTTAATCATTTTTGCTGCTTTTTTGCCTGCCTATTTGAGAAGTTTTAGTGCCTATAAATCCGCACCCTAGTTATCACAACTATAAGTTTTTTGTTGTTTTTTTTACATAAAACTGTTGCAAATTAAAATAAACTTAGAATTTTGGATAATATCCAGGATAATTAGACTTTGTGAAAGTGCCACGTGGCATTTTTGAAGAGCCCATGAAAGACTAAAATGCTGGAAAAGTATCGGCCGGTATCAGTAAATAAATTCCAATCGATATTTTCCTATACCAATATCACTGGTATCGGTTCAGCCCTAATATTCATGAATCTAAGTGTTTATTACATAGCAATTAAATCTTTTCATGTATAGCTTGTGGCCACAGGCACTGTGCAATCAATATAAATATTAACAGATTGTTCTGGTATTTATTAATCTGACATTTACACACATTAATTTTCAAGAAGAAATTGTCAATATATCTTAACAATATTTTTGAAAAAAAAGTAATGAAAACTTGAGACTGAAGTACAGTGGGCACCCTCTTCACCGACCTCAGTTCAACTGGTCGTCAGTTTAACCAACTGCTCAGCTGAGGAAGTGTTGTGTTTTTAAAATGTATACATACTGTTCAGTGATAGTTTTCTGTGCATTTTTGCTGCTCATCTTGAGGAGTGATGTATAGTGGTGATGTTTACTCTGTGTATTCCATAGTAATGTATGTGTTTTTAAAGATGTAGTTTACAGAGTTTAGTTTTAAATAAAATACATACTGTACAGTAATACAGTATTTTCTGTGCTTTTTCTGCAGATCTTGTGAAATAATGTAGTGATGTTTACTGTATTCCATTCCATAATTCGGTTTAACTGGCCATTTCATTATCCAGCCAAGGGTCCTTCTCATGGTGATCGGTTAAGAGAGCACCCACTGTACATGATTTATAATATAAGGTACAAAATGAATTTAGATATTTGGTAAATAATGTATAGTGTTTACAAGAGTAGTGAATGATTTCCATAGCTTTGAATTCTATGCCTACCTCCAGCTGTCTTAGGTGATCGCAGTATCGTATGCAGGATTTCATCAGGATGGGATATTATTTCTAAAACTGTTTATCCAAATTCACATTATCAGTGTTTTATTATAGTTTAATTATTACTACTAATGCTGCTGCTACTACTATTATAGTAGAGATCTACATAAATATACAGGGTCCGGCAGAGGAGGAGTTAGACGGTTTTGAAATGTGAATAACACACCTAATTTTCAAAGGTACAGAAATACAGATTCTTGTATGCCATTTTAAGTTATTGTATGCCAATTGCCATGGCAATTCTTTATAACTTAAAAATGATGTCCTTCAAGTGACTTCCATTTATGTGTACACACATTCGAAGCTTCTGCCAGAAGTTCCCGACGGCACATTGCAATATTTCACCATCAATGTTTGCAATTTCATCTCTAATTGCAAGCTTCAGGTCGTCTAATGTGCGAGGTTTATTCACATACACTTTGGCTTTGAGGAATCCCCACAGAAAAAAAATCACAGATTGTAAGGTCTGGTGACCAAGGAGGCCAGGGTATGTCACCAAACCGGGAAATGACATGTCCTGGAAAAAGTTGACAAACAACAGCCATAGAGGATCTAGATGTGGGAGCTGTTGCTCCATCTTGTTGAAACCATGTCTTGCTGATTTATCCTACGCTGAAGTCGATGAAGTTCTGGTAAAACAAAAGTATTCATCATTGCGATAAAGCGTTCGGAGTTCACAGTCACACAATCTCCATCTTCATCTTCGAAGAAATACCGGCCGATGACACCAAATGCAGCTACACCACACCATACCGTCACTCGTGAACTGTGAAGCGGCCGTTCATGAAGCTCCTGTGGTTTTTCGTTTGACCAATATCTAAAGTTTTGCTTGTTTACAAATCCATTTATATGGAAATGTGCCTCGTCACTCATAAGAATAATCGTTTCCTCTGACATTTGGAGCATCCGTTCAGCAAATCTTTTACGATTGACAAAATCATCATCATGCAGCTTCTGCACAAGCATAAACTTGTAAGGGTGAAATTTTATATCCAGATGTAACATTCGTCGTACAGAGCGATCTGAAATCCCCAACGCTACAGCATGCTAGCTGGCAGACCATCTTGGGCTCCTACGATAGCTTCCCTTACTTGTCCTATGTTTTCTGGTGTCCTTATGGTTCAAACACGACCAGGTGGTGACCTACTCATAGCTGATGCTGTCAATCTAAAGTTCTGCACCCACCTGAGGATAGTGTTGCGGCTTGGTACATGCCCATGGCGTGTCACATGAAAATGACGTCAAAAAAGATGCTGCTTTTTTTAATACAGATTCTCCAGTCTTGAAGAATGCCTCCACAACAAACGATCGATGTTGCACATTCCAGGGCTCCATGCTTACGGGGCTGACAAACAGTTAAGCAGGCCACCAACTTCTCACCGGATCGCCGATTGTTGATTTGAATTTATTTCAATTGTTCAAACGGACAAAGTGCTGACTCAAGATCTTACATAGGTCATTTAAAAGGAAAGGAAAAAGGCCTTCGAATGTGTATAGAAGTAAATTGAAGGAATCATTTTTTTTACACGAACTGTCATGGTAAATAAAAATGGCATACAATAACCTGTATTTCTGTAGTAATACATTTCTGTACCTTTGAAAGTTAAGTGTGTTATTCACATTTCAAAAACCATCTAACTCCTCTGCTGCACCCTGTATTTATGAAAGCAATAGAATGAAATAAATTTCTAGTCCTTTGATTTTTAACAAATTCTAAGAGCATGTCAACTTTTTTGAAAAATTATTTTCTAGTCAATGGTTATTTGTAGGTGATACATAAGACATTTTAAGTGGGAAGAAAATCCATGAGAACAAGCAAATATATTAAAATATATTGAAATAATCAAAGTATGGAACTCACCCAGGATGATGAAGAGGCACAACGTTGAATTCACACTCACTCTATACATGTTGCTCAATTCCACTGAGTTTATTTTTGCGTTCGAAAGTTCTGAATTTGAATTGATCTTTTAAGTCCAATTTTGTGCACAGATAGGCTAATCGAGACTGGACATACAGTTTAAAGTGGGATCTGAACCACTGTGCAATGTGCCTCCCCCAGTTGCCAAACCCGGGATCCCTTGATTACAAGGTGACAACGTTACCACTACGACATCAGGGAGGCCCTCGTTCAAAAGTCAGTTTAGAGAGCAACACATTTATCACTTCTAGGTGATTCACAAAGCACTTCTCAACATTATTTAGTGTATGTCGATTAAACATCACTTAAGACTTCACAAGGGGATGCAAAATCAGTACCGGGAAGAATGTTCGCAATAATGTTGCCACACTGTGATGAAGCACTTTCCAATGGCATAGAATTTTCACAATTCTCGCGAGAATCACTATATGACTTTTGGCAGAAAAAAAAATTGCAAAACTTAACTTTGCGGTTGCTTATGTTGTTTAGACATATCGACGGACCAAATTTTTCACTAAAAATTTATGTTGAAATGAGAAACGTGTCAATGGTGCTCTCAAAATCTATTATGTACATGCATGATAATTCACATCTGGATTGTCTCGTTGTTCTTACCAACAAAACATTTCACAATAGTTAAACTTATTGTTCTTCAAATTCAGAAATTCAAACAGGCTGCGGTAAACAACTGAAAGGCAGACTGGTTACTGTGAATTCTTATCGGCCTAACCTTTGTCTACATTAGCAGCTTACAACTGACCAAGAACTTCCCTTTATTTACTGCTCATTGTTCACAGAAAGAAAATGCATGTTCGTTGAACACTGTTGCAGCCGAGATACGAAACAACTCTTTTTCTATTGAAAATCATAGGTGCCCTCATATTTTATTTTGAAGAATTTGTATTTATTTTCAAGGCAAATTCAAATTATTATTATTGTTACTATTGCCGTAGATCTTTGACTGTGCAGATTTTTCCACAGCATTTTCCATAATATGTCAAAAGCTCAAAGGGGGTTTAAACCCTGTAATCCCTCCTTGCATACACCACTGGGTGATCGTGATGTGGAGTGGTAATAGAGCCACAGGGTTCACAGAAGTGTATGTTTGTGTGTATTTTATGTACACTTTAAACTCTAGGCCCAGTCCCAATTAGCCTATCTGCATAAAGTGGACTTGATTAAAATATTCAAAAAATAAATTTATGCATCATTTATGCTCTTCATTGCAATTAGTCTATGGGGAGAGTAAAAAACAATGTAAACACAATTAAAGTAGAACAGTGTAACTGAAAAGCAACATAAAATAAGCTAAATAAATCAATAGAACATTGCGATCACAACATAAATTTGTGATGCTTAAAATAATCTATTTTACACCCAAAAAGTAATTTATGCATTTAAATTTACTCACCGTACGAACCCTAAGCCAGGGAGAGTTTTCGTATGTGTATATGTATTATCATTTACAGATTTCAAGACCAAAGATGAAGAATTCATTTTCACAGTAGCCTCATACAATGTACTAGCCCAAGTCCTACTGCAGATGCATCCAGATCTTTATTCAGAGCATGACAAGCGAGCCCTGGTTTGGGACTACAGGAGCAGGGGCCTTATTAAGGAACTAGAAGAGTTGGATGCTGATGTAAGTTCTCCTGTTTGTTTAGTGTTGAATATTTTAGTGCAAGTTTTATTGTTTTAGCACCATCTCAATGTGCTCTCTCTCTCACGCACACACACCCCCATATGAAGAAAAGAAAGCCAGAAGGGCACGTAAATAAAAATGGAAGGATAAAGTGTTAACACAGCGTGCTATGATGCCAGGGGTCCCAGCTTTGAATCGTAGCCTTTGCATGTGTGCTCTTTCTGAGTGTCCCTTCATCAATTTCATCACTCGTTCTCTAAGCTGATATAACTGAACTTAACCTAACCCAACTCAACCTAACCTAACCTGTATCTGGATTCAACAAAAGTGTTGTATGGTGCGTTTGCGAATTAAGACACCCATCTCAGGAAAAGTATCAACCGACCGATATTAGTGATTAATTCCAACACCAGAGACATCGCCCAATATATCGGTATTGACTCAGTCCTAATTATTGCATTATGTATGAGGTGCAATCAAGTTCTAAGGTCTCCTAATTTATTCTGAAAAATATATTCACCCCAGAAATCTGAAACTGTCGTCAATTCTCAACATAATCTCCCTCTAGACGTACACATCTTTCGCAGTGCTGACGCCACAATAGCATGTCCTTTGCAAACACTTCTTTAGGAGTCTGTTTTGTATACTTAAAAATTGCTGATTGTAAGAGCGGAACGGCTTGGAAATGTGTGACCATGGAGACTGTCCTTGTGTGCAGGAAAGAGCCAAAAATCGCTAAGTGCGAGATTAGTTGAGTATGGACGGAGCATGTGGAATCACGTCAAATATGTTTTCTGTGAAAAACATGTGAACAATGGCCACCTGATGAGGAGGTGCGTTGTCCTGATGAAAGAACACAGCTGCAGCCTTTTCCGGCCGTTTCTCTCGAAGTGCTGGAAGCAACTTGGTTCTCAAAAAAGCTTCATAGCTTGTACCCATCACTGTGCTACCCTTAGCATAACGATGTGTGAATATAAAGACTTTCCTGTCCTCCAACATCATTTTCTCAGCAATAGCGGTAACTGGTTGCTGGTTTGTGGCCTAGGCTCTTTTGGTTTGTTTTCACATGGCGTTCGGCCTTCCTTGAAATGTAGCACCTACAAACACACATTTTTAACATCCATGGCACCACCACAGCATGCCTTGGTCAATTGAAGGTGAATATCGATGGGTGTTTCTTCATGCAGGTGAAGAAAATGGATAACAACATGCTGTTCTTCCAATGTAAACGGTTCCATTTCCAGTATCAAAAACACACCTGTCGCTAGACATTGCCACTAGCTTCCTATGAGGTAGACCATGCTGCCATCTGGCATCATAAACCTTCAAAAATGGATGCTTCATCTCAAACAACTCTCCCATTTATAACTGATTATATTCATGAAAAAAAATAGGATACCTTAGAACTTGAATGCACCTCGTATTACATTGCAATTATACATCAATCACCCAAAGCTTTATTTGAAAAATCAAATATTAAAATTATTAAATATTAAATACAAAAGTGTTGAGCATGATTTTAGTGAACCCTGTGACGTATCTTGACTCTCGTAAAATATGAGCCAGTATGTGTAGTCAAATTTCAACGTATGATTTCTGATACAAGTAGCACTGATATCGGCCAAAACCTACACATTGGAATTGGTATCAGTTCAACCCTAGTTGTATGTGTTCTGACACTGGTACATGTTTGTGTGTTTGCATTCTGGTAATTTAATTTGTCATTTTGTCTTGACAAATACTTTCTTCATTACAGATTCTTTGCCTTCAGGAAATCCAGGATGACCATGTGGGGCCTTTTTACAATGTTGAGCTTCAAGCTTTAGGTGAGCAGATCTGCAGATGCTGCTAATTCAATCTGGTAACAGTTGAATGTTAACTAGTCTCCATGGCATCCTGTTTCACTTTTTCATTGAAGAAAATATTTATTCAATTCTTTTGGTGGCTATCTTTTATTTGGGAAGTCATGTATGGCCTCTGACACATTATCCAGCAAAACACCTGTAGTAATACATGATTGCATGCCTCCAAATGAAAGCATCCTCCATGCACATGTCTTCCCTTCGTGTAAAAACACAACAAACTTACACATGGTCAAAATTACTCCTACAGGAGTTAAGGAGATATGGTTGTTTTTCTCTGTTAATGTCTCCAGAGGCAGGCATCTTAGATGTATGATGTCACACAGGCAATACACCACAATTGTAGGCATGAACAAAATATCACAGGTAGTAATTTTCCCCCTTTATATGCCAGAATGTCAAGTAAAATGTAAAATATGCATAGAATCCTTGCAGAAAAGGGCACAAGTTTCACTGGATATATCTCCATAAGAGTGCGAGATATGGGGAAAAAACTGTGAGAATAAATGTTGTTTCTTTTTCAATTCTGAACAAAACATGTATGTATAAAATTTTTTCCAAAATCACTATTAAAGGAGTTATGATGGATTTTCTTAGTCAGTGGATGAATCGGTAGCGATCTTGGATTTATGACGTCACACAGGCCTTCTGCCACAATTGCAGGTAAAACACCTGGTAGTACATGATTGTGTACCACACTAGCAACGTATTATCGGTAGTCATATATTCCCTTCATTCAAAAACCCACGGGATTACAAATGCCCCTGGACTATATAGTAGTTTCAACCCAACAGGTGTGCCACTTACACTGCAACATACTCCCAACACTCATTGAGGGAAGCGAAGGTAGAAGGCGCTTGTTCTTTCTTTTCTTTAAACTGCACCAAATAGACAATTGTTGAATGTTTTGGTCAGGGGAAAAAACAGTTGTACAAAATATTTGATATCTTGTCAATAGAGTTGGAAGCGGTCGGAAAAAACAGGCTTTTTTGGAAAAAAAAAACGAGTTTTTTTCCATGGCTTTTTTCACAAAAGTGTCTGAAATCAATGAAAATACAGGAGTTGGCAGTATTTTTCCTGTTTCATGGTTTTCGTTTATCTCCCTACTGTAAAATAGACACTCATTTCTAACTATACAATAGAATTTACAATATAAAATTCATAGCAAGATATAAACAGTGTTTTCAAGAAAGCTGGCTTTTTTGAATGGGCGGTCCTTTCCGAGTGTTATCTTCATATTTCGGTAGGCTTATTAAATATATCGATGTAACATAATCATATTTACATAACTAGAGTAGTTTTGCATACATTTTTAATATAATCTAATAGTATGATATGATTTTCAACATTTGAATTTGTCATACGAACATGTACCTACATGAAGCAAATATGAAAATAATGCTCTATCTTTTGAAAATCTAGTATCAAAACTCTTTACATTAAATTTTGTGTTCAGTAAAATATAGTTGTATTCTGGCTTTCCAGTAAATCATGTATAATTTGGTTAAATGGCTGCTAAACCTGGACACGGAGCAACTAGTTATGTATTTTGGATGTTTGTTGCAGTGGTTCTCAACCTTTGTGAGACCACAGACCAGTAAATTTATTTCTTATAAGTCAATGTCCTGATCCCAACAATTTCACTCATAAATACATCTCTGATCTTTAAGTTTATTTGAAATTAATATGCACCCTTAATTAATATTAATATATCAAGTATTATATAATCATAGTTCAATTATGTATAGACTTGCTGTGAAATATAAAATTAGATTTAAATTAGTCGTCAACTCCTGGGTGCAACAGACCTTTTGCAGACTGGCGGTTGAAAAATACAGGCACTAAAACTGAAGCAGAAGCAAATAAGACTGGCCACAAATGGCAAAAAAAATCTTTTTTTTAAGAAATCTTGACTGGACCTACAGTTTGAAATGAGATCTGAAGCATTCTGCCTCCACTGAGGATTGAACCTCAGCCTCTTCTTATTACAATGCAACAGCATTACTTTATGCCACTCCAGAGGCCCAATCATGATTATGATGGGAACCTTCTATCAAAACGCCAGCATTTTTTCCGACAGTACTTGCAATTTGTTTTCTGTAATTTACAGGCTAAATTAAATCTTAATCTCTGATGAAGTAACTAACAATCTTGTTAAGTATAGAGAACATTCAGACCGAAGCAACACATTACAATGGGGGTGTAACATTGAAGTGATAAGGGACATGGGCTCCTTCAGTCTATAAGCAAGCATTCACTACACATGCACAAACAAGACCAAGGGGACACGATTGTCCCACTGAAGGAGCTTGCCACTTGTTGCTACAGTCTGAAAGTTCCCTGAGACTACTGTACAGACCAAGTGACAAGCGACACTTGCAGCTTATGTTGCTTCTGTTCGAAAGATTGCATTTACTTCAAGGTTGGTTTCCAAGAGCCATGTGTTGCTTACGTCTGAAAGCTCCGTTAAACAGGATATATACACACATTCACATAATGCCAGGTGAACAGAATTAAAGTTACCCAACTCAGAGCCTTCTGTAGCCTGTTTCAGGCATCGTAATACTCTGAAATTTGGTGAATCCACTATGCAGACCATGGGGAAGAGGATGGCGATAAAAGAAAGAAAAAAAAAGTTCAATTTTCTGCCACCAGGTTGAAATGTGGCACTGTACTTCCATGATTGGTTGTGATAATGACGCAAACTGCTCCAATTGGTTATGGATTTGCCTTTACCTTGCAATCTTGCAATAAACGAGAGATTATTTTCTCACAACTTCCAGCCACTAACAAATGTCTTTCTAATTAATAACTCAGCTAAATCATTTAATGTGAGTCCTGAACAAAAGTTCGGAAGTGATCACCATGCCATTAACTAAGAAATAACGTGCATTGCTGGTGAAGTTGTTTCATCAGAACGGTAGTATAGTGGAACCACGAGCAAAACAACTTGCGCAGACCCGCGACTCCTGTGCACCGTACTCCCGCGAGAAGGGGAGGGGGAGAGTGGACCATGCTTCCTTATGGCCCGAGGTGGAGGGAAGAAGGGAGAGCTGCACGGGGACTTTTCGTTCCAAGGTTTTTTTCCTTGTGGTCGATCTATAATAGTGCAGCTGCACTGCGAGGTTATCATCATGCGAAAGGACTTCGAAAGGGGTCCATGACGACGAATGGGTTAAGAGAGATGATGAAGGAATTTGAAGAGACTGGTGTTGCAGCAGTAAGGGTCCGCCGGCCGATTGCAGCCTCTTGTTCCCGATGCAAGCTTTAGCACGTTCATTGTCCCTGCCATGGTCGACAGTTCACAAAGTGCTACGGTCCATTTTACAGTGGTATCCCTATAAAATCCATGTGGCACATCAGTTAAAGCTGCAAGATCTGCCTCTACGCGTTGATTTCTGGCAAGGATGGCTGTGGATTGTGGCCTTGGAATATTCTGTGGACAGATGAGGTGCACTTCACCTTCAATGGGGCGGTCAACACAAAACTGTCGTATATGGGGTGCCTCGCCGCCCTGTGTGTTGCAGCAACAACAATTGTATTCTGATTACGTCACTGTCTGGTGTGGTTTCACTGCTGATTTCATTCTGGGTCCGTTTTTCTTCGAGGAGCAAACACCGCAAGGCCCAGTCTGATGTTCCATTACGAGTGCACGTTACCAGGGTGGCAACAGACCTGGAAAACCGGGAAAAGTCAGGGAATTTGAGAGGTCAAAAAAAGTCAGGGAATTTTGTCGATTGACTTTTTTTTTAAGATGTCATTATGAAGTGCTGCATGGGAACAGGAAATCTTGTCAAGGCTAGGCATCAACTTTTAGGCCTCTTTTATGCACAAATAACCACGGTGCCAGAAACCAGTGATGGAAGGGGGAGACATTTCTGGAGGGGCAGATAAAATTGCATGGAAAATACATTGAATTCATTTTTTCTTGTCTGCATGGGAGTAGTAAGGGGATAGAGCTGTCAACAGATGGGGGGGTCGGAGAGGGGAGAAGGAGTGCACCACCACTGTGCCCCTTTCTGATAGTTGTCGGACATTCTGAGAAAGTATGGAAACAATTAAGGATGCTATGCAACCCTAAAATTTGTTGAATGTCATGGTACAGCATTTGTCAGACAAACATTTAAGCTGCATTGATGCATTCAATTTTTGTTGCAGATATTGCTGTTCAATTAATGTCGAACTTCGACAAAATGTTTCACTACATCACATGACAAAAATCACAGGCATGGCACTCTTATGGAATTAATTTTTGTTGAATGTCTTCAGACTGCGACATCTGACAAAATTCGCATGCATAAATGGAACCTTGTACAGTCATGGACAATTCTGGGTTGTAACAATTTCATTGACTTTTAATGGGAGTTACAACCCAGAAGTGTCCGTGACTGTACATCCAAGTTTGTCTGGTGTGGTTCCACATTTCATAGAATAAACTTTATATGCAGATCGGACATAGCAGTTCAACATTTGTTCCCTGTTCCACAGATTTTGCCCAGCCAATTCAATAATTTAACAAACAAAATAGACATCTTTTGAAAATCAGACACGTTTTAGAAGGCTGCTGAGTAAAAATATGCAAGTTACATTATCACACGTAATATTAGTTTGTTATTATTTTTCGTGTTATTTTCTGTTGTTCGTACATTCCAATGTAAAATGGCTAATGCTGTATTTGGAATCTTATGTTAAATATATAAATTTGTCATACGCAATATCCAAAAATTATCGCATGCATTGGCCTCTTATTAATCCGATGTTCCTTGATGTCCCAGAATAACAATTTTTGTAGTTTACGATGTTTGTCCGATGCAACAACCAACAAAAATGAAATTCATAAATGGAACCTTACACTGCTGCACCATTGCAAATATGCTGCTAGAATTGTATTACTCTTCTGACTTGCTTTACTTTACTTAATGTAGCCGTGCGTACGAAGGTTTTCTTTCATCCCCCTAACATAATACAGTTTAACACATGTTTACATTGACATTTAACTTTTATTCCATGACAAGAATCCAGCGAATCGGGATATATCTATTGAATAATATCACGACAAAGTGGAACAGATATCTGCATTCGTAAATGTTAACAAAATTTGACATGTGCCTGCTCTCAACCTCAGTTTACTGCTACAGTAGCATTGCAATTCACCCTCCCCCCCACTCGGCCCTGTCCATTTAAACTTGTGATAGATGATTGTTAATCTGCCATTGAATGAAGTTAATGTTCAGTGTTTGAAATATAGTAATAATAATAATAATAAATAGGTAAATATTTTTCATAATAATTACTTGAATCAATCAATCCTAAAAGTGTACTTTCTTCAGTAACCGACGTTTTTCTGCCAGCCCTGCTAAATTTTCACTCTTCCTCTACTGATTTATATGAGGGGCAGCCAGGTAAGTTCCGATTAGTAGGGACCTTGACGCAATAACACTGCAATACGTTAATTGCTGCAAACTCCTGTTTATGAATGTGCAGTAATATCTGAACACATTTTCACCCATCCAAAATAGCGAAATAATGCGAATTTGGCATAAGATGCAATTTTTTGCATTTTTCACGTTTTTTTAAAAAAATCTTAAACAATTAAAAATAATGCATAATCCAACATTATTGTGTTTCTTAGGCTTAAAGAAACAATGACATATTTGTGCACGTAGAATGTACCTCTTCAGCTGAAAAAAAGAGATCAGTCTTCATGTGCAAGGTCGGGAGTTTATAGGAGTGGTCCAATATCTCTCACATAAAGTGATTCAAATGAACCCACATGCACTCAGCTGTATGGGGTATTGCACATTAGATTGGTCTTCAGTGAATTGTCTGCACCATCATAAGAGCATACTGTCACTCATGACGTCCGGTTTGTACACTTCACGCAATTGCTGGTGACTCTATGCTGATGTCCCGCTTCTAAGCATGCAAAAATCTGATTACCGTACATACCATCTTTCTCGATTACCGTACGTACCATCTTTCTCCTAGCACTGACCTAACACGACTGTGCTACGATTGCAGCAGATTCATGTCTATACATTTCTTGCCTTAAAGTTTTAATACAGTACGTATATACCCTTTTCCCAGCAATAATGGTATAACTGGGTGTTGTCAGTTTCATAATACATGGATATACTGTGAATGTTTGTATTGAAGGAGAAGTACCATTGATAATGTACGCTGAAAAAAATCTGTGTTAAAACAACACAGAGAGTGGTCCCAGGAAGTCTACACTCCATTTTGGTCAACGTTTCACCTCAGTGGTGTTGAAATAACACAGATAAATGGTAACAAAGTTTCAAAAATGTTGATTGTTACCATTTATCTGTGTTATTTCAACACCACTGAGGTGAAATGTTAATCAAAATGGAGTGTAGGCTTCCTGTGACCACTGTTTGTGTTGTTTTAACACCGATATTTTTTTCAGTGTAAGGAAATATAACACTTTGTTTTGTACGATTTCATTGTTTCACTTTCAGAACATTGACTCCTGAGAATCAGGTTTAACGGATTTTAGGGGTTTTGGTGTCAAGCATATACTATGTGTTGCCATGTGTGCATCGAATATGTCAAGAATTTTCCCTGTCTAAATCTCGCTCATATGTGCAAAGGTTAAGTTGTTTCATTTACAGAGAAAAAAGTAGTATGATGCAAGTGTTAATGCATCAAAAAATGAGTCTGCACTCGTGGGTCTTGCAAGCAGAGGGATCCAAACCTCAGTGGAAATATCAACATATAATAATAATAATGAGAAAGTCTAAGGAGATTGATAAATTACAAAATTTCTTTTATTGGATAAATTACAAATTTATTTTTTTATCAATGGCACTTCACTCAAATCTCATTTAGTCACAACTTTTAAAATAATCATTTTTTTTTATTCAAAACTGGCTGTATATGAAAAAATTCCTGTAATAAATTCTCCCTAGCTTGTGAATTGTAATAATTTTCCAACTTCACTATTTTGCAGTTTCAAATCATAGATAAATGAAGTCAGTTTCACTCAAGATAATATTGGTACTTAACACAATCCATACCTGGATCTGTATGTGAGTTTATTATTTACATTCGTAAAAATGTGTACTTAGTTTACAATTTTCAGGGAAAAATATAAAATTTGTCCTGCAAAAACCTGGAAAAGTCAGGGAATTTCATTTCTGCTTGTCCGTAGCCACTCTGGTTACGCTCAACTCCTTGCACAGCATGTGGTTCCTGCCTTGCAAGAACGAGGATGTTTAGCGACCACAATTTTCATGCAAGATGGAGCAGCACCGCATATTGGTAAACAAGTGATGGAACTTCTTCGGCCCTGATCGTGTCATCTCAAGGGGTTTTCCCGATGCTTGGCTTTCCCGTTCGCTGGACTTGATTCCGTGTGATTTCTGGCTATGGAGATACCTGAAAGATCGTGTGTACCAGGAATGTGTAGAGACGCTGCCTGAGCTGAAAGCAAGCATAAAACGGCATGTCACTACCATTTCCAGGGACATGCTTCGTGCAACTGTTGATCATGCTGTGCTACGCTTCCAACAGGTCATTCACACTTCTGGCATGTATATTGAACACTGCTGTACTGGCAGAAACCAACAATAAAGATTTGTACACCTGACTTACATTTTTCAATATTCATTATTACAGTGCCACATTTCAACCTGGTGGCAGAAAATTGAACATTTTTTTTCTTTTTATCGCTATCCTCTTTCCCATCGTCTGCATAGTGGATTCACCAACTGTGAGAGTTCTACGATGCCTCAAACAGGCTACAGAGGCCTCTGAGCTGGTTAACTTTAATTCTGGCCACCCGGTACGTATACTTCTGCATATGTGTTGTGAACAGTAAAGATTTTTAATTGTCCCGAAACATTGAATATTTTGATATTAACATTTGTTTCATATTTTATGACATGAACATTTAAATTCAGACACAAACATGTAAAAGCTTGTTTTAAGTCCATTTCATGGTCAGATGTGCTCATCAGGACTACACGTTCAGTTCTAACCCTAGCTTACCCGTGCCATACGAGAAACTTACATACCGGGGTTCGACTCACAGGCCCACACTTTTTTTATCACTAAAATTCAAGAAACCATTTTATTATTGAATCACTGCTTCCTTTGCTGATTACATAAGCAGTTATTTATTATAATAATTACAAAAATTAATATCATTAATAAAAAGTAATAACCAATTATTATGTGTCTCACATAGGCTATATTTTATCATTCACTAAACCTCACAAAATCCATAATAATTTTTATTAATGCTTTTTAGTTTGCAGAAGTGTATTTGTTTATTAAATATAATAATTACCTAGTCTTACCATAAATACTGTCCCAACGTTTGAGGGTGGCTGTATATCCACCCCTACAAGCGAGAGACGGCAAGAGCGGTAGCGTGAAGCCTGAGTCATTGCTTGTTGAGCTGGGCAAGTGGAAAGGTGTCTGTTGTAAATGTTCAAGATGGAATGGGGTGAGTACGAAAATCGTGTGGCCGTGGTAGCGTTGCACAAGGTAGGCAAATCACCAGGGGAGATTTTCTAAACCCTCCAGAAGCTGAAAATCTCCAAGAAATTTGTGTACCGCCCTATCCAGCGCTTTGCTGAGACTGGTACTGTTAAAGATCGCCCACGGCAAGGAAGACCACGCACAGTACGAACACCAGAACTTGTAAAAGCAGTGGCGGCACGAGTGCGACGAAATCCTGCACGGAAACAGTCAGTGATGGCTCGTGAGCTAAAGATTTCAAAAATGTCGGTGTCTCGTACGTTACGCAGTGACCTGGGACTCCATGCCTACAAACGACGCAAACGACATCTCTTGACAAGTGAACTGAAGCTCCAGAGGCTCCGGAAATCAAAGCGGTTACTTCAGTGTTACGCGGCAAATGGGCACCGTCGAATCCTTTTCACTGATGAAAAAATTTTCAGTGTTGAGGAGACTTTCAATGCCCAAAATGACAGGGTGTATGCCACATCCTCTCGGGAAGCTGTTGACAAGGTCCCCAGGATCCAGAGGGGTCACTATCCTGCATCAGTCATGGTGTGGTGGGGTGTGAGCTACGAAGGAACAACGGATCTCCATTTTTGTGAAAAGGGGGTCAAAACTTCATCCAAAGTGTACCAGCAGACAGTGCTTAAGAAACTATGGAAGAATCTTACCGACACCATCTTCCATGGAGAGAACTGGAGCTTCCAGCAGGACTTAGCCCCAGCACACAAAGCCCGCACCACCCAGCAGTGGTTGGAGGCAAATGTTCCAGACTTCATTTCCACGTCAGATTGACCCTCTGCCAGTCCAGACTTAAACCCTTTGGACTACAAATTGTGGTCCAAACTTCAGTAGATGGCTTGCAAGGATAGACATCCCAATATTGACAGTTTACAGCGGTCTCTTCAGAAGGCAGCTGCGGAGTTTCCACTTGATGTGTTGCGTAATTCCATTGATGAGTGGCCACGAAGACTTCAGAAGTGTGTCAGTGCTAAAGGTGGCCATTTCGAATAATTATTTGTGATTTTGGTTCATAATACATCCATGCACCTCATGTTATTCTGATATTAAAATATCTCTCACCATTTTGTGTCTATTTACTTACAACTTTGGGACAGTATTTATGGTAAGACTAGGTACAATCATTACCAACCAATTGTACACTGTCACTGGCATGAGTGTCTCAAATTAGACACATTCAAAGATGGCGCCTGATATGCCCACCAAGTGCATTTTGCATCCTAATTATATTACATTTATGTTTTTATGAACAAAAGCAATAAAGAAATATTGGGAACATCCTAGGAAACAATGTAATTTATTATTTTCAAACAGTTTAAAAATTTAAAAAATAGAGGTGGTGGGCCTGCGAAAGCACCCCCCCCCCCCAACTCCCCGGTTCGCTAGCGTTAAAATTGTATCTTAACCAGTATGCAATATGTGTCCACTGGGATTGGCCAATATCTGTCTTTTGGCTGCTACATGATGTTATTTTTTTTTAGCTAGTTGTAAAATATGTCATTACAAACCTGTAAACTCGTAACAGTAACTTCAAGTGAAATAGGTTAGCTGTAATTGGTAGAGACTCCAAATTTCAGTTTTTTCTTCTTCAAAAAGTCTTTTGAAAAAACCCGGCTTTTTTTGCAACTCTACTTGTCAATAAAGGGACCAAGGAAGATGTTGTTTATAAAGGGGGGAAGAAATTAATTAGGCTGAAAAACAAGTCAGTTATTATTTATTCCATGATCAGTGTTGAATAATAAAAAAAGGTATTTCCTTTAAAATCCGGTCTACTAATTAGGTATAAAAATAATAAAACACTAACGCTGGCATGCGAGCAAAACAAAAACAGAAGTCTGAGAACTTCAAAATTTTCTGGCAAATTCAATAAATATGAAGAAAGTTGGTTTTCCGGTTGTATACCATTTTACATGGGAGACTGGTGCAGCATACACCTTGCAGACCAGACTTCAAACGAACTGCACTACCAATGGTATTGCTGCTCCCACCCACGCATTGCCTTGACAGTATGGATATCGCAAAACATTTTTTTTACTGCCCTTCATACTTTGATTGTAAAAATAAATGCAGATTAAAACAAAAAAATGGAATTATTGCATTTTTCTAGCATAGTTCATTTCTTTACAAAGTTTACAAGCCTTTTCATTATTATTTATTTCCTTTCAGGGTACAAAGGCATTTTTAAGCAAAGGACGAACAACAAAAGAGATGGGTGTGCAATATACTACAAGACGTCTCGCTTCAATTTAGTGGAATACACTACAGTCGAATTTTACCAGCCAGGCATTGACATACTTGACAGAGACAATATTGGTTTGGTTGCAAAACTGGAGGTAAAGAATCGTCCTCAAAACTATTTGTGTGTTTCTACAACCCATCTTTTGTACAATCCGAATCGCCATGATGTAAAGTTAGCCCAGACTCAGGTACTTCTGGCAGAAATTGATCGTTTAGCATATCAAGGATTGGATAGAAATAATGTACCAAAATATATTCCTGTGATACTGACTGGGGATATGAACCTTGAACCTTTCACTGGTGTTTATGAATTCTTGACGGAAGGCAGGTTTCAGTATGAAAATACAACAAACAAACGCCTGTTCTTTTATGGACCAGGTAGATGGTTAACAAAAGAGCTAGTTCCAAAACACTTAGAGGTGACGGACCAGTGCCAGCATTTGAGTATTGTGAAGAAAAGAAAGGAGGACCGCAAGTATTACAAACATGTTGATAGAGAGGAGGAAATACGAGAGCTTAAGTTGTACAACAGTGATCATCAAAAAACAGTTCAAGAGTTCAACAATGCCACACCATGCTATAATTCTTTCCAAGAGTTTGTGGAGGCCATGAAGAAAGGAAGTGTGAATAACTTTGTCCAGGGTTTTGGAACAGCCTCCGTTCCCAGTCCCAGTCTCAGTAAAGATACAGCCATTCTGGAAGTGGGTGCAATGCTTCAAGGAGCAAGCCTTTCGAGTCCAGAGTGGAGCTTTGAATCTGGAAGTTTGAGTCACAGATTTCATTTCCGATCCGTGTATCGACATAGACAAGAAGCAACAACGAGGCAAGATGATTGGGTCACTGTTGATTACATATTTTACAGGTATGTTACTAGTATGTAACCGTAGAAATCATACAATAAGCTAGTATTGTTTATAATCAGTAGACAGTAAAGGATCAACAATCACATCTTCTTCACCCAAAACCTTGACTTCACTAGGGCCTCCCCAATGGCATAGTGGTATCATCATTGCCCTGTAATCTAGGAGTACAGTGTTCAATACCTGGTTCAGACACATAGTGATTCAGATCCTACTTTAAACTGTAGGTCCAGTTCTGATCAATCAATCAAACCTTGAATTCACTGTTGCCATGCATATCAACAGTCACAATAGTTGTTTCAATGGCTGCTTCCGGGTAGCGGTCATCCATCCTTTACCCAAATCCACCAACATCTCAGTGCAAAAATACTGGGAAAGGGCCTATATATCAACCATGAGTGTAACCACACACTCCTGGCCTGAATAAAGCCACACAATGACTTTTCAAACCATATCCTATCTGCACCCCCATTCCCATCCCTCCCCTTTCCCCTCACATTAACCCACACCTTACCACTCACACATTTTGGCAAATGAGAACAATATTTTTCTGGGCCAGGACTATCATTGTTTCTGGCCTAGCAACCTTGCAGGTCCAACTTCTTTTTCCACCATCTTGTATCTATATCTAAACATCCTTGGAGCTACCTTAAACCCTTTTCTGGTGAGTGTTCCCTCTTTTCTTCTCATATAATCAGCAGGTATTGGCAGTATTTCTTTTAATCTATTATAGAGTACCTACATATATTATCTTTATATTGTAACCTCAACATATTTTACTGATGTTACTATAATACAAGGCTCATTCAATATATAACCGGAAATATGTTGTAACAAATATTTATTACAAACATAGTTCAATGCACCTACGCCAGCGCTTGATAAGGGCACTTGATTCCACAGGAAAATAAATCTTTTGGACGTGTGCGTAACCACTCATGTACCGTTGACTGGACTTCGTCATTCTGGAACCTCGATCCACTTAGTCCATCTTTCAGTGGGGCAAAGGTGTGGAGATTGGGCAAACATGGAGGGTGGCGTAAGCACTCAAACTTTAGGTCCTTGATGGTAGACAATGTGACACTGGCAGTGTGTAGTCTATCATTGTCATGGAGCAAAAGCAAAGCAGTGGACACCAGACCACGTCGCTGCAGAATGGCTGGTTTCAGTTTTTTGCACAAAAGGATGGAGTAGGTGGTACTGTTTACATTATGATGACCTCTGGGCATTGTACATATGAAGTAACAGCAGGGAAAGAGAGCAAACCATCTCCCGTATCAAGTCCTCCACTTGAGCAATGTTGCTTTCCGTGACTGCAGTGACAGAGCAACCTGGATGCGGAGAATCTTCAACACTGGTTATGCCCTGTTTGAACTTCTCCGCCCACTCGTACACTTCTGATTGACTCATACACTTGTGACCATACTGAACTGTCATGCGGTGATGAATTTCTATCGGTTTCACGCCTTCACTCAACAAAAATCTCAAGACACTTCGCTGCTCCTGTAAGGGTGCCGCCATCTTGTGTAACTGTTTCCCCACATCCTGTGCATTAGGCAGGCGTGCCAGCCCCAGCTATGTACAGCTTGCAGATGCCTTCACAAAATAACAAACATATAACAATCACGGTCGTATTTTAGATTTTTTATACTACTTTTCCAGATATTTATTGAATGCACCTTGTATAATAGACTGTATTCACTAAAATGAGTGCACACCTTCCAGGATTGAACTCTAACAGGCTAAGGAACCATTCCATTGTATTAGTATATTATAATGTGAAGACAAATTGACATGTCCGATAGCACAGCATTAAATGCAAACATGTGATTCATGGATGAAATAAATCTAACCTAATCTATAATTTTCATAGCTTCAGTTTCTATATTTTCAATTTTGTGCATTTACTTTAGTGTCGACATCTTTTACTTTTCTGTAGGTTAAGACAATGTATGTTTGTTTTCTAATATTTCTGTAATTTCAAGAATGCTTCTTATCATCAGAACCATGTGAACTTAAAACTCAAAGCAGAAAACACTATAAAATAAAATAAAACATAAAGATGGAAAAGCAACATAAAATAAGCAAAAACAGCATATTTACAGTGACTTGCATGAAGAGTGATAATTTTTTTGTGATATGAACAGAACAGATATCTTCAGAACACAGTTAAATTCATTTACATGTAAAACAGCAAAAAAGGAAGAAACTAGTTTTTGCATTTTTGCAAGCAACATGGAACTTTTGGTTTTTATATGCGAGTGAAAGTTAAATTGATTTGAAATTTCTTTATGGCAGGGCTCGGGTGTAAAACATAGTAAGTGACATTTTGGTAATTTTTGAGTTACAAAGTCGAAAACAATTTATCTACAGTATAGCTTCTTTTTTTTTAATGAACTCAGAAATGACCAAAATGTCACTTACCATGGTTTACACTTGAGCCCTTCATTTGTGTTGAATAATAGCATTTCATGAATAATTTTTAGGGCTGAGCCAATACCACTTTGAATTCCTATCCATACTGACAATGATACTTGAACAGTGTAACAAGTACAAGTTGTGTTCAAAGTATTTATAAGTAACAAAAAGTCAATACGTTACAGTTATACATCAACCTACCAGAGTTTCTCTTTAAAATATTCATGGAATTACTTAGAGATACAGTGGAACCCTGATTTTATGTTCCTCAGTCTTAAATTTTCCTGCATTATACATTCAATATTCATAGTCCTAATAGAGCAAAATGCTATAATTTTTTTACAAATTTTACACTTTCCCTCATTTTACGTTGTTTCACCTTGGTCCCTTGAAAAACGTAAAATCGAGGTTTCGCTGTAATTGGAATATTAAAAAAAGGTAAAATTCTCTGTGCATATTGCACTATGCCATGAAGGCACATATAGGGGAGGGTGTGGAAATATGGCCCTGTACGTTCTCGATCTTGGCTATTTTTTGGAGGTGATGTGATTAGCACAATGCTCTGGCTACCTTTACCCCAACCCCTTCAGATACCCATTTATTTGAAGCTGGGCGAACCTCAGAGGCTTTAAGAAAGGACAAAGGTGGAAACATTCTGACCTTATATCACCCACACTGGAAATTGAGCCTGGGTCTTCCACATGTCAGATGCTCTACTGACTACATCACTGTGGCTCCCAATATTGAAAGTGCTTTCATTTAATTATGACATTCACTTTTGCAACAAAATGTTGTTACAAAATTAAATACAATTATGCATTTTGTAAAATTTACAGGATAATTACACTGCAAAGAGTCGCCAATGATTTTTTGCTGATCCCCCAAAGTTTTCGTGATTAAATTTGAACCAATATTTTCTGATTCTGCTTGTATTAGCTCAGTCCTAATAAATTTTCATTTGCACATTTCCATAAACTCCTGCATGCACAAGTAACAAGATGTGGCTTTCTTTTTCAGTACTGTTTGGAACCAGAGGTTTCAGAAATTGATTGAAGGGAAACTGAAACTCCTCGGAAAGTACTCGCTACTCAAAAAGTCCGAGTGCGAGACGATAGGTAACATCCCCAATCTTGCCTCACCTTCAGATCACTTTCCCTTGGTGGCTAAATTTTTGCTTAAATTGACAATATAAGAAAGATCAGAGGAACAGAGATCTCCCCATGTCTTGAGAAGATTGAGATGAACTAACACTAAACGAACTATTTTGTGCAACTAGTTTCCAAAGCATAGTATCCTTCTTTCCTTAGTGGAGAAATGTATGAAGTATGTTGTGATGCAACTATCACTTGCCTATGAGGCACTTTAGTGTGGAAATAAATTACCATTATGCTGTTTTCAAAGACTTGACTTTATTTGTTTATCAATATGTTCAGAAGCTACAGCTGTAGAAGGGTGTCTACCAGGCATGAAAGTCAAGAAAAAGAAAAGAAATCAACAAGTAGGTCAAGAATTTTTGCTCTTACAATGACTGATTTAGTTTATTTTACTTCTCTTTTCTTCCCCTTTGGCTAATCGTGAAGATGAGGATGAGTGGTGGTAAAGCAAGATGGATGAAGGGGCAATCACAGACACATAGGTATGACAATAAAAGCAGAGGCCTACACAAGACCTGGAGCAGACCTGTTCGCGAGACAGCGCTTCTGAAATGTCATGCAACCTGCGCAACACCCTCGTTTGAGCACCTTGCCTGATCATCTGCCCAGATCATTCTTGGCAGGTATTGAAAACCTGCCGGGTACCCGCAGTCGTAAGATACCTAGTAGGTCTCAGTGCGTTCATTCAATCAACTGCACGCCCCTCCCTCTGCATGATGTAGTTGCTTCGAGTAAGAAACTGCACCAGGTGCACACCTGTCTTCAGTGCTGCCAACTGCAATAGATTTTCACTACTTAAAAAAGGGAACTCAAAGCTTCGTAAGCCACATTGCCAATGAAATGAGATTTACACACACATTGAAATAGGTTTTCCGTGGCAAAGGATCCATAAGTATATGTCGTAAACAACATATATATATATATATACATAGATGGGGGACAAAATAATACGAACACCTGTGAAAAAGTATGTCACATTTCACACCGGCAGTACAGCAGCACCACCTGGCACTGAAGTCTGCCACCTAGTGGCTGTGAAGGGGAAGGTATTAGTTTGCCAACAGCAGTCATTGGTGGTGCATTTGTCTATCATACGCTCTCAAGAGACACTGCAATGTCAGACCTGACAGAGTTCCAAAGAGGCATGATTGTTGGAGCACGTTCAGCTGGAGCCACGGTGACTGAAACCTCAAAGCTTGTTGGGTGTGCAAGGAGCACAGTATCAGCCGTTATAACAGCGTACACAACACAAGGTAAGATGGCATCTTCAAAGCACAACAGTGGACGAAAGACAAAGCTTGCTGCTCGGGATAGGAGGGTGTTGAAGCGCATAGTGGCCCGAAAGCACAAGCAATCGTTATCCGAGATAACATCTGAAATGAACAGGCATCTCCAGGACCCCATTTCAACCAAAACTGTCAAAAGGGAACTCCATGCTGCAAACATTCATGGCCGAGTGGCAATTCGTAAGCCATTGGTGACATCCCGTAATGCTGTCAAGCGATGCCAATGGTGCAGAGCTCACAGAAGTTGGTCCCCACAGCAGTGGCAACAAGTCATCTGGTCTGATGAATCAACATTCACATTATTTCAGACCACGGGGAACGTTTATGTGTGGAGAACGCCTCGAGATGCATTTCATCCTGACTGTCTCTTGCCGACTGTGAAGCATGGAGGTGGGTCCATTAAAGTATGGGGCACGATATCTTGGCATGGTGTGGGACCACTTGTTTTTCTGCATGGGAAGATCAATGCCAGTCACTATCGCAGCATTCTGGGGGATCATCTCCATCCTTTTGTCCAGACTTTATTTCCTGGGGACCGACCGCTTTTTCAAGATGACAACGCTCCTATCCGCACTGCTGGGTCTGTCCAAACATGGTTTGAAGAACATGACGATGAAGTAGGACATCTTGAATGGCCCCCACAGTCTCCTGACCTGAACATTATAGAACATTTGTGGGGATATTTGGAGTCCAAACTTCGTGCTCGAAGTCCGCCTCCAGCCACACTTTCGGAATTGGAGACTGCTCTGGAAGAAGAATGGCTCCATATTCCCTTAAACATTGTGCATGACCTCTATGCGTCCATCCCACGTCGCATACAAAGTGTACTTCTGTCACAGGGTGGTCCAACCCTATTAATAAAGATTTTCTCTACATTCACAGGTGTTCGTATTATTTTGTCCCCCATCTGTGTGTGTGTGTGCTAACATATATATATATATATATATATATATATATATATATATATATATATATATATATATATATATAGACACACACACACACACACACAGACAGACAGACAGAGAGTACAAAACGACACTGTCGGTGTAAATGAATACTTTATTCAAAGTATCCTCCATAGGCCTGAGCACATTGATCCCATTGATGAACGAGCCGAATGATTCCTTTTTCCCAGAATTCTTTTGGCCGTGACGCGACCCAGTCCTTCACAGCGTCCTTCAGTTCATCATCCGAGGTGAAGCGCTTTCCTTTCACATTCTTTTTCAGGGGACCAAACGCATGGAAATCACAGGGGGATAAGTCCGGACTGTAGGGCGGATGGTCTAGCTGCTCCCACTTGAACCTGGCCAGTTCCGCGTGTGTGACCCTGGAGACATGTGGACGTGCGTTATCATGGAGCAGACCCACACCCTCCGTGAGCAGCTCCGGTCGTTCGTCTTCCCCGTAAATGTTCACCATCCGGCGATGAATATCGGCCGGTTTAACACCTTCCGCTGTCAGAAAACGGATAACGCCTCGCTGCTCCTCAACAGTCGAATTTGCTAATGTTAACGCCATCCTGTCCGAACACGCACTGCCGCATTTCGTACCTTTTCATTTGATCAACCCTTGTATATATATATATAATATGGATATAGGGCAGGACTGAAACATGTCACGTTCGACGCTGAGGTCGCTAGTCGAACAACACACTGTTCTACTACAAACACCAGGGCCGTAGCCAGCCAGGGGCATTGCTGTTACCCTCGTTTGGGGGGGGGGGGGGCAAGTACCTGGATAAACGTGCCAACAACAATAATAGTAATAAAGTAGCATGAAAGGCATTATTATCCTCATAAATCATGCAAAAAGGGGGTAGAAGTCGGTTCTCATGCATTTGTGTTGAAACAGAGGATTATAAATATTTTTTTCAACACGTCAATTTCACATTAGCTAATAATGGGAAACAAGCACACAAACTGTTTTTGAAAGAAAGAAAGTGCATGATAAATGCATTCCGAATGTACATACATATGGCATGTAAAATTTCCATCTACAATATTTTCTCTTCACATGGAGCGACGTAAAATAAGAAATACATATGCTAACACTAAATTGTGTACATATTCAAAATTTCATTAAAGCATATATATTATTTAAATACATTAGATAATCAATTCATACAACTCGTAACAAACCAACATTAATAGCAAATAATATCACGGGCCGCCATGGCATTGTCTGTTTTAAAACTTTTCTCACCATGGCATTGTCTGTTTTAAAACTTTTCTCACTTAGATCGTTCGGCGCCCAGCACCGACTCCCACTACCCCCTTACCCCCTTGCTAAGGCATTGAACTTGATGAGACGTTAAAATATATTATAATATATTTCTACTTTCATAAAATCTGAAATCAAGGGGTAGCAATTACCCCTCCATTCCCCCTCTGCAGGTGCCCTTGGCCGTCTGGAAGGAAAATTCAAGAAAAATATGAAAACTAATTCCATCTTGAGAATCCTTTAGCCCTGCTAGCCTGTTTTTTCTTGTACTTTAATGTTTGACCCCCACCCTTGCCCCTCCGCTAGACTTAATTTCCATCCAAGGTTGTGAGCAATGCCCCCTGCCCCCCTCTGGTTGCACCATTGCGTGCCTGGTTAAGGCACCATTGCGTGCCTGGTTAAGGCACCATTGCGTGCCTGGTTAAGGCACCATGCAATGAAAAACAATTAATTTTCAGTGAGGAGATTTTTGTTTGCTCGATCATTCATTTAGATAAATGAAGCTGTAATATTGCGTGCATTTCCTGGCAATAAGATAAAAACTGCTTACGCTGAACTGAAATCGCTAAGTATTTAAATACTCCTTGGAGCAGAGAGCTCCTCCTAGGACTTCGTAGGATTTAGGAGCTACGTAAGTAGGCAACACTGGCTGCAGCTGTCCACGTGGTGAGAAACACCTGGAGCGACACGCTGCCAGAGGGCTGTTTCCTTCCAGCAGGTTTTGCAGGTGCCTGGGTCTTCTTGAATGACTCGTTGCTGTTAGCAGGCGAGCAAGTACACCTGCTCTCGCAGGTTGCGGGTAGGCAAAAGCCAGACTATGCAAGTTTCTGAATACAAGCCCCACATAAGATTATACTGGCTGTGAGTCCAGATGCCAGAGCCTCGTCTGCCAAATTGAGTCCAGGATGCATTGATAGGTACACTCCTTTTCCGGAATGTCTGGAGTAAGAGAACGTCCCGGGCGCACATTGTGGGTGTGTGCCTCCTCCAAAGAATGCATGGAGGGGTCGACTCGACTGGTTATTCGTGGTCCAGTAGTTCTATAGTAAACATGACAGCTCACAAGCCTACTAGGGGAATTCTGCATTTCGCACCCTTCCCCACCTAGTCTGGCCCTGCCCACAAGCTTTCACCTCTGCGCGTCGTTACTCCAGACATTCCGGAAAAGTTGTATAAAGCAAGTCTAAATCTCTTTTTAAATATGGCTTCAGTTTTCATTTTAACTGGCCTTTTGGTAGGAGTTTCACATTAAATATATATTGATTTTCTTAATTGCTAATTTCTAACTTTACCTAAATAGGGGTCGAATAAATAAAGGTTAACAAAAATGCAAAAAAAAAGGTCAAGAATTTGTTATTTTGGTAGACTTCCTGTGTATTCAATCCCCCCCCCCTTTTTTTTTTGCTACATCTTGTGCAAATTCCTGAAGTATGTTCAGGAAACTAAAACTGCTCACAAATATGATGAACCACTGCTTTGTGGATGCAGGTCCACAGACACTAAAATACCTTTCATCAGGGGAGGCAATGTTACGCATTGAGCATGTGATGATTGAGATTGGTCAGAGACCTCTTTCAATTTGAAAGATTTGGAATTCACCTGTGTAGATTCTCAGAAAGGGGGGTGGGGTGCTACTTTCTCTCGAGGAGATTTAATTTTTACAACTCGTCATGTGTGGGGGCTAACATACCTACTAGATACATTATGTGCATCTTTTCCAAAGCTCTGTGCAAGAAATTTGTAGTGACAAGTCATACCTTTGTGTGTGGTTTAGAATTCACATTGTGTGTTGGGGAACTGGTTTGTATCCCAGATGAATCATGCGTGCATCCCTCCACTCACTCGCATTGTCATTGGTAATGTAAATATAAGCAAATTAAATACAAAAACTATGTTCGGAATTTATCTAAAATAGTTGTAACTATGGCTGTTTTTCCATGCTCAAACAAGCATATTTATCTATGCCACTACAAATAATCTTATTACAGCTTTCTCTATACCCTTATTGGCACTTTTTTTTTAAAAAATGACAAAGTTACAGTACAATTTAAGATTGAAAGTCTATGGTGGTGGTAAACTCGGAAACATCCATTACTGTACATGGATGAAGTGCAATGGAGTCAAACCAATATTTATGCATGAGGATCCCATGTAGGTCTTCCTAGAAGACCAAAAATCAATTAGTATTTAATTAAAGCCAAGCATCATTGTTTTCCCCATGGATATTATTTATTCACATCAATACTTGAAAATAATAATAATTCAAGCTAGTTCAGAGTATTTAAAAACTGAACGATTATATAATAGAGTAAATATGTATAACTTTTCCATTGGAACTATTTCATGTAAAATATTAATCATTTCACAAGAGATAGTAATTTCGAAAATATTGAATATTGTGCATTTTCATTATTTTTGTTGAGTCTGGAAAGTATTGGCCAGTATCAGTAATTTAATTACAAGAGATTATTCCCAAAATTGATATATTGTTAATGGTAATGGCTCATCCCCAACCTTAAATGATGTAGTCCCAAAGATTTGATGACTGCAGTTTTATGAATTAAGCAGACATATGTCACATGCTTAGCTAGCCCAGTTTTTTCTGAATGAAAAGCCTGAAGCATTATTTGCCTACTGAAAATTAACAAGGAAAAAATCCCATCACCACATGAACAGTTATGACAATAATAGTTATTACTAGGGCTCGGAAGTTGAAGAGCTATAAATTACCAAAAGAAGACCTATAAAAAGACCTAAAAATATTTTTAAAAAAAGATGTATAAATGTGATCCAAATTAATTTATTACTTCAGTTTTAATTACATATTTAATGAATAAAAAAATACAAAATTCTGGTGGTATGGAAAACAGTGTGAAAAAACAAAGCTTCAAAACAAGAAGCACGACCTTCCAGACAAGTTACAGTTAAAGGACCTTGTACCGTACCTGCTTCAGTCATCCAAAAATGTTTTTCCCTCGTTTCAGGGATGGTTTTTTTTTAAATTTCTTGAATGCAGAAAGGATGTTTAAGAGGTGATGAACTGATGATATTCGAACTGAGAATTGGCAGCAAACACGTAGTCGAAAGAAGGTGAAGTTGCAAAGAAAAAAAAAAAAAGCCGTTAAGACCTAAAAGGAGGCTAAAAAAGGACCAATAAGCCAAAAAAGGACAAATGAAACCCACCTTATTCTATCCTACAATGACCCAAAATGAACATATTATGTTGGGCCTCGTCTTCGGACACTAGGGAAAAAAAAAGATTTTTCCTCAAGTTCCGAGACCTAGTTATTACCTTTGCTGAATGGAACATGGGTGGGGAGGGAGGGAGGGAGAGGAAGAGAGAGAGAGAGAGAGGGGAGGGGGGCAGGCGCGCGACAGATGTTGTGAAGATACTTAATCTCTATTATCAAGAATTTGACAATTCAAAAAGACAAAAGCAAGAGATGTTGCATTCATAATGAAAATGCAAGCAACCGATTAACAGATACTCAGTTTTATGTTCAGATAGGCTAATTGGGACTGGAAACACAGTTTACAGTGGTATTCAAACCACTGTGCAATGTGCCTCCACTGGGGATCATACCTAGAACTCCTAGATTTCAAGAAAAAGTGTTACCACTAAGCCATCTGGGAGGCCTGGTGATAGCTTTTTCATGGTGGCGATATCTTCACAATAAACTGATTTCTAACATCATTCATTAGTGTCTTAAAGCTACGAGCTCTTATATACTCATGACACATGCTTACATGTCCACCTACTGGTTTATTTGATTGAATTAATTTTGGTGACCACTTTGACCATCCACATCAGAACTTGTAATGGTCTGGTATTTGCTCAAGTGGGGAAAAGCCGAATGAGTTGAACTAAATAATGATAGTGTTCAATCTCACATCTGGCTTCCAGTACTTGAGCAAGTAAAACCAAGCAGTAGCTGAAGACAAGAGACAATCCTGCAACAGCAGCACACCTAGAGTCCATCAGTGGTCACCAAAATTAACATAGAATTTAATATAAACAGGTATGTGCATATGTAATTACCCATGTTATAAGCAGCAGTAAGAACAGCAGTCATCGCAAAGTAAAAAGTGCCTAAAGTAAGATAGTTATTTATTTGGAAGGTTGAAAAATGATACAGACAATTTACAATCTAAAGTACAAGTACAATCATTCTTAAGAATGGCACCATCATTAGGAGAGACTGTCTAATCACAGCCTCTTCAAAAAGTGTATATTTTAATTTAACATACGGAAAATCGAAACCAACCACTTGAAAATATTCATATCTACAAACTAAGCATAACAAAACTATGCTCACAACCCTACATACATTGATGATTTATAGTATTCTGTCAAACTTAATATAAATCGGGGCAATAATAACGAATAAATATTGTACATCAATAAATAAAATGATTCAAATTTCATTTCAAAATAATAGTGTTTACAAGGCTTAAACATTCCCAACCGTTACACCTCTCTAAAAAACTTAATACAAAAAATTGAGAATGGTGGTGCCAGACTGACAAATATGTTTTATGTAACTGCAATAAATATA
Source organism: Lepisma saccharinum (assembly GCF_977018435.1). Lineage (NCBI taxonomy): Eukaryota > Metazoa > Arthropoda > Insecta > Zygentoma > Lepismatidae > Lepisma > Lepisma saccharinum. Next base: position 9,402,067 of record NC_139253.1, read on the forward strand.
ATTTACAATACAACTTGATGCAACTTTATTTAACTTCTAAACAACACACTTCTAGAAATTGGTTTATTGGAGAACACACAAAGTAAGGTTAAAAAAAGGCACCCTAGTATTTGTTGAATCACTTAAAATGTACACAGGCAAGATAGATTTTATGTACAATAAACAAGGAAGTATTGACACTAAATATACACAGGTCTTTATGATATATAAAGACTATATTTACTTACATGAACAGTTAAAATTTGTTTAATTTAAATAACAAAATACATGTTACATGTGACATGTTCTGTGCAGTATGGGAAAGTAAACTTGCGCCACCATTAGAGCAGTGGAAAAAAATAAATAAAACAATAAAAATGTGTCGAAACATTGATGCTGAAACTTTACATGTACATTGCACTTGCTAACATTTGGCAAAGAGGAGCTAGACACACAATTAGCATGTTATAATACATGAACACTCCTCTTGTTAAGAATTTATGGTGAATGGAGGTAGACAACAAACATTTAGGCATAGAGGAACAAAGACGAGAACATGACGCTCCTGCAACAATGACAAATGCTAGTAGAAAATGTAAAGTATCACAGGTGTTCCATAACACACCATCTACTGAATTAACAGCAGTTAGAAATTAGGGTTCCACAACAAAAGTCTTGCATTCAACATATTCTTCCTGACCTACCGCTTACTCATGCTCGGATGAACCAGGATGAAAGAGGCAATGTAAACTCAACAACCACCCCATGCACTCAAAGGTAAAGGACTTGAATTGACACCAAAAGTTCCTTTAAAAACACGTGATAAGCAGAAATCCTGTACAGCTGCTACACATCGACCACCATCTTCTTATGAATATCTGTATTTCCGACCACCTTGAAATGAAAAAGTACTATTAGTGTACATTTAACATACTTTATAATTCAACATTTATAAAGTTGCAAAGATGTTATGCCTCGACACACAATACACCAAGTGAATATGCAATTTTAACTATTGTATAACGGAGAGCATTTTTCCCAGCCTTATAAAACCTCAGATTTCATTTGAATGAATTATCTTTAGGCTAAGCAAAATATAATACGTCTGCAATCGATCACTCAAGCAGTTAATGGCCCAGCATATAAAAAGAGATTGGCACCCCTGTATTTAACAAGTGAGTTCAAAAAGAGAAGGAATTCACCCTCAAAAAGTATTCCATATTGACCTTTGACCCAGATAATTGTGCTGAAAACACAAAATATGTACAGAAAGCTTTCAAAAAAGTTTAAAGTATACACATTAATGTAGCACAAGATAATTTGAACCCAGGAGAGGTGAATTCCATTGAAATCTCAAGTTATAGAATGTGAAATTGGTCTTTATAGAAACAAATAATCCACAGAAATACAGAAGGTTGTTTCACGTTGATGGTAACGATTTCGATCACCAAGGAGCAGCACGTAGGCATAGCACAGAGCAGCCAGAGCCAGTAGGGCGAAAGTACTGTATGTTGACTTGCAAAAACGATGGTTGGTGTGTGAGTGAGTGTTTATATGGCACCAAAAATTCCAGTCTTTTGGGAGGGGGTACATCTGTACCCTTTCCGATGTTGGTTATAGTTATAGCCAGATAATTAAACAGTGCCACATGAAAGCATTCCATGTGTCAAATGAGGGCATCAATGCAGTGTTGAATCGCCATAGAGCTTGCACCGTACCTGTTGCTGGAACCAGTCAAAGTGGGCCTCGGACATATCGGAAGCCCAAGCGTTCTTCCGATGTTGTGCGGAAAGTGAGATCCTTGGTGCGACGTGAAAACCCTGCAACGCAAAGAGTGATTGCACAGGCAGTGCAATGTTTCCCTGCAACTGTAAATCGCATCATAGCCCAAGATTTACAACTTGTGCGGAAGCACAAAGCTTAAGTTCATAAGCTGCGTGCCTCACATGTCCAGGAGAGGAAGACCAACAGTCGGAAGCTCTACAAACGCCATCTGGCTGGGGACCGCTGGAAGTATGTGGTGTCCCTGGATGAAGCATGTGTGTATCTGTTGGGATGCGGTAAAAAAAGGGCCATCTACAATCGTCCACGTGATGCAAGAGGTCGATCTGAGTGGGTACGTGAATGTGCTGAAATTTTTCCATGCAGGTTCATGGTTGTTGGTGGTTACTGCCATAACGGCAAACTTCCACTGCGCAGAGTGGAAAGAAGACTAAAATAAATGCAGCCTATTACCAGACGAATATTTTGGAGCCACTTTACAGACATGATATTCCTTCTCTCTATGGCAGCGACACATCTCGTGTTGTCATCCACCAGGACAAGGCTTCCAGTCATACGGCAAAGTCCACGCAGGCATACATGGATCGGATGGCACGTAAAACGGGCATTCATGCAATCCCCTTTACAGACATCCCTGTGAAATCCCCCGATGCCTCTTCCATGGATTTTTGTGGGTTTCCGTTGTTGAAACGAGCCTTGGGAAGCAGACGGCCCCCCACAATTGAGGGTCTTTGGAAAGCTTGTCAGGAGGAATATGATCGTTTGGACCAATGTGTTCTTCAACGCAGTCTCCTCCAATAGAAACTCCGCTGCAGGGCCATTGCTGCAAGACAGGGGTATCACGTGGAGCACCACCACTCGTGGCGTCATGGTTTTTCTTAAGGAGAGTTGGGTTCTAACTTTGTTACCATGGACATGAAACGACCTTCTGTATTCTTAACATACTGCAATACCTAATACAATAGTCAGTCATATTATGTACTCACTGAACAGAATTCTTCAAATGATATTTTCCCATCTTCATCCTTATCTGCAAACAGGATTGTCTTATCCACAATTTGTTGTAACTGGGTGTCTTTCAAGTTGTTACCCACCATCATTTTCAAAACCTGAGGAAATTACAGATTCCAATAAATATTGGACAATTCATTACTTAGCAGAGAGAAATACTTAACTTATGTACAAAATCCATAAGATATTCAAGATATATGATGCTTATATGTATTAAGGCAATGTTGAACTTTTGGCCAATGCCAGTGAAGTTGTTTACAAAAAAATCCTCTCCTTTCAAACAACCCTATATGAAAAAGTATATATGTTTGTAATTCCCTCTACAGCACTCACATGAATCTTCGTGAGATTTGCTTTCGCTGTTGTCTAGATATTATCGATAGTTTCGTTGCTATGTAAGCCTAATTTCCATCACAGATATCTAGACAACAAAAGAAAGCCACACAAAAATTCATGTAAATGTATTTTTTTAGGATTTGGAATGTCATAGCAGGAGATTACTTTTTGAAAACTGCAGGCCAAAGATCCAGCAGAGCCTTAAGTTGCTTTTAACTTTGTTAGGCCTTAGGATGAATGATCAGGTGAAATTTATGAAGGGACATACACACAGAAGCACTCATTCTGAGACTACTACTTGCATTTGGAATCTTTGGTGAGAAGATTCAAAGGTGACTACTCACCAACCAAGGTATTTGTATTTCTTATTTTACCTTATTCCCCCTTTAGGCTAACTATGACAATGAAACAGTCACAAAAAAACAGCCCTGAAAGACAATTTTCACATGGCACTGAATGTTCAGCAATCTAAATAATTTCAATACTGCGGTGTTAGAAGGAGGTATACTGATATTCCTCCTCATATTTAAGCAGCATATGAAAAACTAAAGTAACTTATTTCATTAAATTACATTGGACAGAGTACGGCATTTTCTAAAATGCTTGTAATGTACATCTCAAAAGTGCATCATTTACTTGATATGAGATATTTTCTGCTCAGAGACCATATAACTACAAATACCAGGTGTATAAGCTTAAATTGCTGTTTTGTAGTCAGAAAAACACATGGTTTGTTCATAGAAAGCAACAAGAAATTTATTCAAAGTACTTGCCCTCGCGAGCTACACATTTTGCCCACCTCTCAGGCAATTTATGGATACCACGCCAAAAAAAAGTCCTTCTCTTTCGAGGCAAACCACTCATCAAGCCATTTTCGGACGTCTGCGTACGAATCGAAGTGCTGCTCAGCGAGGGCGTGGCCCATCGACGAAAACAGATGGTAGTCGGAAGGGGCCAGGTCTGGTGAATAGGCGGGATTGGGTAGCACCTCCCAGTTGCGTGTCTCCAAGTAGTTTTGGACCAGTCATGACGTGGGCGATGGGGCGTTGTCGTGGAGGAAAATGAGCTTGTCATGTCTTTGTTGATAATCCGGCCTTTTGTCACACAGAGCACGGTGCAATTTGATCAGTTGTTGGTGGTAGCGGTGGGCAGTGACAGTTTCACCAGGTTTGAACAGCTCAAAGTAGACGATACCCTGTTGATCCCACCAAACACACAGCATCGTCTTCCGGCCGAAGCGATTTGGTCTTGAGGAAGATGTTGATGGTTGGCCGGGATCAACCCATGATTTCTTGCGTTTAGGACTCTCGAAATATATCCACTTTTCATCGCCAGTCACAATCCGATGCAGGAAAGACTTTCTTTTTTGTCTGGCAAGCAGGGTTTCGCATGTGTTTTGGCATCTCTCCAGCTGCCGATCGGTCAATTCATGCGGCACCCATTTTCCGATCTTTTGAACCTTTCCCACGGTACGTAGACACATGGAAATGGCTGCTTGAGTAACACCCAATTGCTCGGCAAGCATCTTTTGTGTTTGGGTATCGTCCTCGTCCAAAAGAGCCTGCAATTGATGGTCCTGAACCTTCCTGGGCCGTTTTTCACGCTTCTTGTCGCTCAGGTCAAAATTGATGTCTTTGAACCGACGAAACTAATCCCTGCACGTTGTTTCCGATACAGCACTGTCACCATATGCCTCCACAAGCATTCGATGCGATTCGGCAGCCAATTTCTTCAAATGGAAGAAAAGCAGAGCTTCCCGCATATGCTCTTTTTCTGGCACAAAACTAGACATGCTTACCACAGGAACACTGTCTGTTGTTGTCTGCACGTGCTGACGATGTGCACTGATTCGTGTTGGCAGATGTCCAACTCATACAAACACCAGGTATGGCATGCCCATGGTAGCTTCATACGCTCACTAACACCATCTATGAGCAAACAGCAGATTTAAGCTTATACACCTGGTAAAGAAACTTACAGAACTAATAGAGTATATCAACACACCTGAAACAACTCTCCATTTGAGATATATCCATCATTATCCATATCATATATTCTAAAGGCAAACCTCAGCTTGGACTCCTTGTCTCCTTTAACACTAAACTGTGATACTCCCTGGATGAATTCTGCAATGGAAGAAATGACATTCAGATGAAGCAAGAGATTGAACAAATGACTAATGTACATACTCGGGAATGCTTTTACCCCTTGTTAAAGGTAAAGTGCTCCCCTGTGCTTTGCACCATGCCATGAAGGTGTATATGGGGAGTTAGGTTAGGGCCCCCACTTTCTTGAATCAGCACCACACCCCTGGCCACCTTTACCCCCCAGTTTCCTCCAGGTACCCACTTTATACAATGCTGGGTTGGCACCGGAGCCGCTTGAACAGGTGGAAAAAATCCCGGTCCTTCCCCACCGGGGATTGAACCCGGGTCTCTTGCATGGTAGTCAGACACCCTAACGACTGAGCTCCCATGGCTTCTCCCCTTACTTGTTAATCATTCTTTTTCTTGTTTCAATTCAAGAAATAAATGACTGCCTACATATTCTTTCTGAGCTCTTCAGAAAATACCGTATTTACTCATGTATAATGCGCACTTTTTTCCAAAATTTTTGGCCCAAAAAAGTGTGGTGCGTATTATGCACAGAATATTTTTTTAATGTTTACAGAACCCTATCATGTTAATATCGTTGTAAAGCTTGAATTCTGCAGTTTCTGAATATGGCAAAAGTCTTCCATTCAAGATGGTGACACTTATGTACAATGCAGTTGAAATAAGCTCAATACAAAAGGAAGGAACGTTCTAATTTTTATGGTACTTTGTAAGAAAATAATTAAAATGTATTACTGGCCAAATAATGACATATATGGAGTGTGTAAATGCCTTAACACATTGGGGTTCTCACGACGGGCATAGCCCGCAGTGCACTTAAAGTCAATGTGGACGAACGACGGGCATAGCCCGTCCTGCGGTATGCAATCGCTTTGCCGATTGAACGACGGGCTATGCTCGTACTTCGTCTCATGCACGTGTTCATTCAAGCTCCTCTGTTGAAGTTCAGACCGCTAGGTGACTCATGTGCTATTTTTATCTCGCACCTGTGACTGTTTGTTGTCGGGTTGATGTACTGTGTATTGTTTAGAATGGCGTCGTTAGATCCAGACTGCATAGAGGATTCCGCCTCAGAGTTTGAAGTTAGCGACGATTTTGATGATGCAGATGAATTTGAAGATTTGGAAGGTAGGTTATATTCGTAATAATTATTGTCGACAATATAAACAGTGTTGCAAACTCTAGTATTTTATGAATGAAGTGAGAAGAGGTAATTTTTTTGGGTCTATTCATCTTGCCTCTTCCTTGATTCTCCTACATGCACTGATGTATTTTTAGTTTTTCCATTTATTATTTTGTATAGTGTATGTCAAATGAAAATTTATTTTATTTATTTAGTTTATTTGTTTAATTTTTACAGATGACGCAGAACCAACTGATACATCGTCTGGTCCTGTCCTGCAGCCACTTTTTCATACAAAAGATAATTACTTGTAATTTGTAATTATTTTTTGTTATGTGCACATAAGAAGTATTCTTATGCAAGATTCAAAAGATGTATTGATAGTTTATGTAGTTAATTATTGAAATTTCCAGATTACGAACTTAAAATATCTCTATATTAACATTTGTTACAATGTTGTACTTTTTTCTTCTTCACAAAACATTGCTGGAAAAAAATATTAAAAAACATCTGAAAATGAAAATAAAATTGAACAAATTTTTGTTCATTGAAAAGAGGAAGTTTTGTAGATTTAAGAAATATGTGGTTTAATAAAAACAAATCAAAAATATTTTTTCTATGATTTTTTGAAAAACAACCAAAAACCGCAGACCAGAGGTAACAATGCTGTATTATGAGGCCAGACCCGAATGTGTTAATGGAACAAATCTTGCGCTGCTAACTGCTAGTTTGAGGGTCCTGAATGTGCCTCCTATAAATATTTCATTAGTCATAGCAAAAGTATATATTTTGAAGTTTTTTAGAAAATGTAAAGAGGAAATGAGCAAAACCACTTATAAAAGTGTAAAGGCCATGTGCCACAATTTTTCGCTTTGTAATGTAATGTTCTCCGCTTGGTCCACATAGCAAAATGTGACTTATTGAATAGGAATTATTTAATTCACTGTTGATCGGCATAGCAACAGCTTTACGACCTACAACCAAGAAAGCCATTTCTTGAACCTGAATTGTACTGTGCATTATATACGAGATATGATTGTTTGTGACTTTTCCCTATCAACAACCATGGTGCGCATTATACACGCACGCGTATTATACACGTGTAAATACGGTAATAATTTCCTTAAACACTGCACAACAGAGCTGTTCTTGTAGCTCAAATATGGTTCCATAACCCTAGTTATTTGAACTAATCCAAGGGGCTATCAAAAAGTTTTGCCTGTTGAGGTATAATTTGTTTAACGATAGAAACATTGAAACAATTACCATACATATAGTTTGCCTATAGTGTCCTCTACTCCGAGTTACCTTCCACATAGTTTCCATCATGTTTGATGCATTTGGGCCAGTGTTTTACCCAGTTTCACTCCTTGCCCCACCATTTCAGGGGTGTTTTAACCTCCTGTAGGTCCTAGAGTCTCATGCCCCGAAGCACAGACTTTCTCCCTCTTTGAACTTAAAACCGAAAGTGTGGACAAGCCAAGGAGTGGCAGGCCATCAATCTCGATCTCAACAGAGTTGATGAGCTCATTTGAGCAGATAGATGCATCACCATCCAGGAAATTGCTGATGCAGTGTGTGTGTCCTATGGGTCAGCACAGGCAATGATTGAGAGTTTTGGATACCATAAAGTTTGGTTAACTTTGTCTGTAAGTCAACTCTGAGTAGAGGACACTACAGGCAAACTACATGTATGTTCATTGTTTCAATCTTTCAATTATTAAACAAATTATACCTCAACAGGCAAAACTTATTAATGCTCCCTCGTATTGTGAAGAAACTGCAAATTCTGTTGCAGGGTTGATTTTTTTCAATACAAAAGTGATATTGAATTAACCTCTTGACTGTCATTGCACTTCTTCACCATTATAGTACAAAATAATAAAACTAATAATGATAATAGAATGTCGAACAGACATACGTTTACAAATATGATTCAAAATTACTTACACCATCTAATACATCAAAAATAATTGAAGATTTAAATTTACCACGATACTATAACAAATTTTAATCCTGGTCGTTTTTTTTAAATTGCTTGTTTTAAAGCATTTTAAAAATATCCAGTCCTCGATGAAAATGTAATTTATGAGTGTTGTCAGCCAGGATGAACAGAGAGGCTCAACGTGCTCCCAACTCTATTTGTTGTTCAAACAATGACAAAATACTCCCGAGTTGATGCAGAAACTCCTTAGCACATGAATACAAAAAGGTAAAGGACATATTGTAAATTTCAAATTAATCACTGTATGTGTGTGTATATATAATAAATAAAAAAATATAACATAACAACCATGCAAAGTTTCGTTTAAAACAGGCTACTTCTTGTGAAATGAGATAACAATGTATAACAGCGGGAGTGTTGCAAGCTTTCAAAGAAGAAAAAATATATGGAATTTCAATAATAACAATGAATATATTGTTTTGTAATTCGAGTATGCCATACCTTTATGCATATGCTAATGAATAAAAAAGGCGGAACTGAAATATCGTGTGAAATTTCAAGATATCACATTAATTCCTGTCATACATTCGTAAATTGTTGCTTTTTGTGCATTATTATATGCAAAATTGAAAACTTTCAGAAAATAAGCAGTAGTTTACGAGTTATAGCCCTGTTTATAAATCTATCCCACAATATTATGAGAGGTAAAAAAGGGTTTGTTAATAATAGTAACAATGAATATATTGTTTTCTAATTAACAAAAAAGACAAGAACTGAAGTATCGTGTTTAGTTCTCAAGAAATGGCATGTTTGCAGCCACGTGGTCCTGAGATCAGGGGTAGAAAAATACAGGGTGCCTTGTTGCCATAGTGCCTGCAAATTTTTCCCTGGCACCTGGATTTTCAAATTCAGTGCTAAAAATTTATATATTTAATATTTCAAGTTCGCTTATGGAAATTTCCATTACCTTTTTTTCTAAAATAATGAATGTGTGATTTTTAATGTTTCTGTGTTATCTGTATCACATGTATAAATCAGAATAATAAACATGCCATTATAATTTTTTCACTGTTGCCAGCCTAATTTAAAAAATTGTGGCGATATGGTCGAGTCAGCCATATATTGGAATGTATTATAGTTATTCAAGCTGTTACTGGGATGTAAAGTGTGATCCTATTTAAAGAGCCAAATGCCAACCTCCTTTCACGTAATACACCCTGGACTGCATTTTGCAGACTACCAAGGCTCTGGCACCTGAACTCACTGCCAGTATAATCTTCCGTGGGGCTCGTGTTGTACTGTCCCTTCATTCCTTTCATCTTATCACCATTCACCTCAACACGATTAGCCAAAAGTGGTAGAAAAGTGAAGTAAAATAAAACAAATCAGTCAGCCAATTCCACGGTTCCCACGTGAACTTAAAATGTATTTTTCCCCGAGTTTTCCAGAATCTTAAATTGTTTCCCAGAGTAGTCAATACACAGTACAGTATTGTTGAAATTTTTTTACAATAGCTTTCATTTCCCCTCATAGCCATAACACCACCACCTTATTATTATTATAGATGAGATGGACTAGCTGATTGATTTAAAATTTTTGGGTGCTTCGGCCCTTGCAACCATTTTGCACCCTTCTAAGTACACGGGGAAAATCCCCTTATCTAATAACCCTTACCTTAAAATTAAAAAGGGGTGTAAAGGGACCTTTGAGAAAGGTTAAAAATGCAAGTTGTAAAGAGACTTCCATAGGACAAACACTAAATTTAAAAAAGGCAAGGATAGTCTAAAAACTTCCTCAGAAACAGTGCAAAAGACCCAAAGGCTCTTTTCACAAAAGATAAAAACATTTGATAAAACATTGTCATCATCTCCCAACATGGATGGATGATAAATCGCTGGGAAGGTTAAAACTCTGTCTGAGAAAATTAAAATCAGCCCATGGCAGAATAATGTGCCGAACACTTAATATAACGTTACAGGTACGGCACAGTGAAGGGTCCAGCCCTTCCAGCAAATGGCAATGTGTGATTCAGATTCGAAGCAGAGTGTGTGAGACAGCTGTGTCAGATTTGAAGCAGAGTTAAGATGACTTATTCTCTGCGAGAGAGAGAGAACGAGAACAAGGTGGATGAAAAGGTCGCCATCTGCATCAGTAGACTTGGTGGTAGCATCAGCTCCTTCATTCCCCTTGATGCCTACATGACTGGGGACCTAACAGAAGCAAACTAATTGTTACTCTATTGGTATGGGCATATCTGTGTATCAGTAATATTACTGATAATTGTAGCCATTTTTTATTACTTTTACGAATAAAAAAATGCAATTTGTATGTTATGGTTTTGTGAAGTAAATGTCTAAATAAGCAGTTCATTATTAAAGTAAATCATATTGAATCATTTGGTTACATACATTAATTGAGGAGGTGAATGAATATTCTGCAAGGATCATTTGCAATCTTGCATTGGCTCAGTTATCCGAACCAGTACATTTTATATCAGTAGTTTATCAGTACTGGGAAATACTTCATATCAGTTCACTTTCTGAAATCAAACTAAATGAAGAATCCCTGTGCACATATAATTAAGGACTACGGTTACATATATTTGTCTGAGTTAACACCTTATCCAACTGTATTGCAGTGCACAAAATAACATTCCAAACATACCACATATAGAAGAAATATTTTCACACTTTTGAGAAACAGAAATTTACAAATGCACACAATATCAATTAATAGAAAATAAACACATGTTACAAGCCTATGTCTTCAAAGCAGCTTGTGTGAAGAAAATCAATAGGTAGGAGCATATTCTAGCCCTTCAGATGTACTTCAATGTGACTCATTGCTCAATTAGATGATTTTCCCTGAGATTTTTACTTTTTTTCAAATTCCCTGAGATTTCCAGGTGTGTGGGAACCCTGAATTCATGCTGTTATCGGTTGAGCCTTCTCTAGAAATGCCACTCTGGAACAAGAATTACTTTCAATCCAATATTATATTATATATCTCCCATCCATCCTCAACGGAAATTCATGTGATGGCTCTACAATCCCATCTGTCCACTAAAGGTTAAAAGAAGGCAAAAAATGGAATCTGTCCGTTAATAGCAGAGAAAAAGCGAAACTCAATGGAAAATATGTGCCATGAATCACACACTTCCATGGTTTCTTTGACAGAAATATAATGTAATTACACAGTATTACCTATACATGTGAAAACAGTCAAAATTATTGATTCATTTATGTAAGAATGGCTATTCAAGGTCTGTGTGTTCTTATTCTAAGTTGGTACAAGAAAAGGACAATTCATCCTAATGCGGGAACTGTTCGGATAAATTTGTGCAATCTTTAAGTTATTCTGGATGAAAGATCACAGTGTAATATAAACTTATGTAGTGGAAAAAGAACAAAGAACCTCCAGCATTATTTTTTTAACGAACATCAATGCTACTTATATTGATAAACATATAACTGCCTTGAAAGATAATATTCTGAAATATTGTATTCCTTAATTTTGCAATGTCATACTGAAGCAGTAATGAACTACACATCATGTAATGCTGTTTACATAATGGTGAAAGTTGCTAATGCAGACATTAATGTTAGTTTTACTTTACGGGTTATTGGAATTACACATAAAGAAAGTTATGCCTATGGAAAGTGTTGCTATTGTTTTCATATAATGAATCCGTGTGCCCTAAAAATAGAGGAGGTCGCGTCAAATCACTTCAAGAGGATTTTGTAGTCATAAGCAACAGGTGAGTTGACCCCTTTTCTTGGTGTTATGGATGGATTGATCGATTCATTGATTTAGTTTATTTTACTTCACGTTTTTGTGCCTCTTGGCTAATTTGCGAAGATGGGGATGAAATGATGAAACTGATGAATGGACATTCACAAACAACCAAGCCCGACCGGGATTCAAACCTGGGACCCTTGGCGTTGCAGCGCGATGTGCTAACCACTCGGCCACAGGGCCGGGCAATGTTATGGATGGAGCAACTCATCATATACTAAAATAATAAGTATCTTGGTTGTTCTTTGCAAAGTGCTCATAACTAGAGGATGGATTTTTGCATATTTGCATGTTTTTTTCCTTGGGGAAAATTCATATGCTTTCAATGGATTCATTAATGCCACCTGATTGGGAACACACTGGCAAAGTTTTATAGTGCATATAAATGCTTATTTTTTGCATATAATGGAAATTTAGTGCAATCATTTATTTCAAGTGTGCCTCATCCAATTTATTGTCCTGTCAAGAGTAGCCTACATTGCCCAGTTGGGTCAAGGACACCCATACAAAGATAAAGAAAACCACCCTCCCACCAATCACCAACATCAAGAAGGAATGAAATGAGTCATAGTTCCAGGTACCAGTGACAGCAGGGTAACTTTATTTGTTGCTTAGCTCTTGATACGTTATCATCGTAAATCTGTGTGAGTGCCTGTATCCGAGTGGTACTTGCTTGAGGAGGGAATAAAGGGTTCATTTTCCTTCTGGTTGTAACTGTTCATCCCTTGGGGGATGCTACATACATGTGCTTATGCTTCCAAATAATTTATTTAACCTCCCCTTCTGACCTGAAAATATTTAAAATACTACAATGTGTGATATTCTCCACCCAGTGTAAGAGGGAAGTAAATGTAAACAAAAGCATGTGACTTTTGGATTGATTCCATAATTCTGAAGTTGGCTCATTTTTTAGATAAGGTATGTGAAGTAACCCCCTTCAGTATAGAAGATTAGGGAACTGGCCCTCCTTTGTCAAATGCTCTTATGCATAGGAACAGCTGCCATCGGAAATAATCAATAGAATTTCTCTCGGGCAATGTGCATCTGTTTACATCCACTCCACGCTTGCTGTGGATGGACGATAGTTAAATCTTTGTAATCTCGTGGAAGGATTGAAAAAAAAATTGATTCAGTAAAGAATAAAACAACAATGTGGTTGTACTGATGTCACAGTTATTTAGTGTCAAGTCTACTCTGAGCATATAAGTATTGAATTTAATAACTTACATATCTAGAATAATTTATTGTGGTTCACATGGAAATTTACATACACTATTATTGTTAGACACATCAACTTATCACTGTCAATCATAGCCACGATTCCACAGTAAAAAGAATGGGACCCTCCTTCCATACCGTTAGAACCAAGCACAGAGTTTTTAAAGTGCAAGGTATTAGTTCATTCTTAGAATTTCTGGTGCTCTTTTAGAAGTCAGAAATCAACCATTTAGCCACAATTGCATCCAAAATAAAAGTTGGAAAAAAATAGGCATCTTTTGGTCTGAATTATTTGATTATTTCTACTTTTGTCCATGTATTCTCTACATGCAGTTGAAATAAGCCCATCACAAAATGATGGAACGTTCTGATTTTTTTGGTACTTTGGATGAAAAAAATAAGGAAAAAGAAATAATGATTAAAAAGTATTACTGGCCAAATAATATTTTATATATGGAGTGTGTAAATGTCTTAATGGAAGAAATCTTGTGCTGCTAAGTGCTAGATTAAGGGTCCTGAATGTGCCTCCTATAAATTTTACGTTAATCACAGAAAAATCATATTTTGAAGTTTATTTTAGAAAAAATAAAGAAGGAATGAGCAAAACCACGTATAAAAGTTTGAAGGCCATTTCCTACGAGTTTTCACTTTGTAATGTAATGTTGTACGACACCAAGAAAAGCAGCGTCATTCTGGTGGAAATCGAGCATGCATGTCCCATCACTTGGGATGCGTATCAGCATTATTTATTTGGGAAGAAATAATAGGAAATAACTTGTTGAGCACTGCAAATCCACAAGGTAATTTTGCTAATAAGATGGTTACAAAAGTGAAAGCTTTGGGATGCTAAACACAGTGTAGGGGTAGGTGGTGTGGTTTGGTGACTCATTGTATACACAAGATGATATTCTCCTCTTGGTCGAATAACAATAGGTGATTCATTGAATAGATATGATGTCATTCACTCTTGATCGGCGTAGCAATAGCTTTACAACCTACAACTAAGAAAGCCATTTCTTGAAACTGGATTGTACTGAGCATTATATACGAGATATAATTGTCACTTTTCCCCATCAAAAAACAGGGTGCGCATTATACATGCATAAATATGGTATATATATATTGTAATACACAATTTTTAGGGCATTTTTAAAATTTATAGTGCATATTCTGCCTGTTTTTAATATATATTTGCATGCATATTTTGTTCTTTTTTAGTGCATACAAATCCACCCCCTACTCATAACATCAGTTGTTCCTAAACTCTGGAACACAATGGCAATTAATAAATAATGGTTTGCTCATAGGAAACTACACTGTGAAATTAGGTGGTTGGCAGTATATTTATTGTTGCTAGATTGGCATCAAAGTGTCTACTCGAAACAGGTTTTGAAAAAGTCACATGAAAACTGCATCAATAGTTGATGGAAAGTTCAGAGTTGACAAAAGCCTACTTTTCTCACTATAGCATATAAGCAATAAAATAATGTGTATATATATATATATATATTTACCTTTGAAGTCCACTTCGCCATTCCCATCTGCATCAAATATGTCAATCACACGCTGCACTAATGGATTCTGCTGCAATTCCGGAAGAGACATAAACTCATCAATGCTCAGAGAGCCAGAATTGTCCAAATCCAACTTCCGAAACCGTTTGCCTAATCTTCGAATTTCATCTGCATCAACTGTAAAGAAAAGCAGAAAAATGAAAATGAAAACAGGGATAATGGAAATAGAGTAGTAACTTGTAGCTTTCTACACTAATCCCACACAGTGATCAAATCATGGACTACAAAAGCAACATCTATCATTTAAGATATCCAATTCTATATACCATCTGCTGAGACCAGACTCACTCACTTTCTCCTAACCAAATCAATGGTTTAACACATATTTGTTATATAAGCCTATTATTGTAATTTTTATTTCAGACATACTTAGAATATTTAATAACCCTACTTACAGTTTGAGCATAGCTCCATAGGAAGTGATGTCTCATTGCCCTGTAAACAGAAATCACAAAGTAAAAAATGTGAAGGAAAATACAATGTAAAAATACAGGTAAATTTCTTGTATCGGACAAACGGCTGAAATTTGCTAGTTCATTTAATTTGAATATTCGTACTTACGTATTCTGCATTGAGAAACATTGCTGAAGGTGGCATTTCGCTTATTTCACGGAAATAAGCTCTATTTGCGACATATCGAGTAAGTTTTCTTAGTTTCTTTTTGCCTTCAGTAACATGAAAAATGGCAGTCACAGTTTCACTACTGTACTCGGCATGCAGGGTTTCCACCCCACTGCACCCAAAAATACCTACGTAGCCCCACAAACCATTGACGTATAGCCCCATGAACCATTCATACATAGCCCCACGACCCATTTCCGGTAAGGTTAGGTTAGGTAGGGTCATGTATAAGTTACAATAGTTAAAAATTGGTTTTGACAAAAATATACGTAGCCCCACAAACCATTTGCGGGAACGTGCCTTCTTCAGTTACGAAAACACGTGTTTGGAAACACTGGCCGGTTTGGCCGGGATTACGTCATCACACACGGGCTACATCCACCTAGAAGTAAATGGATGCAAGAGCTTTCGTGCATCGGTCACACATTAATATCGAAAAATAGATGATTTACCAGCAAAATTCAATGAACGAAGCGAGAAAACACTTCCCCGAACTTCCACAAGTATGAAGAAACTGCGTTCGGTAAGTAATTTCTCCTGTAAATTTGAAGAAATCCGTTTGTCCGATATGAGAAATTTACCAAAATACACTTATGGACAATTCTGTACTTGTGCTCATAAATCTTGTAGTTTCATTTTTATGATTTCACATAAGAGAAATTACTACAAATATGGGGTAAATAAAAAGTACTGTACATAATGAATGGCTCACTGCAAGGTAAATGGGTGGGTTCAGAAAACCCCTTTGTATACTTTAGTATTATATGGACTACCTCATCTGGTTCGATTTTGATTTTCTTCTGTTAACACATACTGCATAATTTTAGCGATTACTTAAGATTTTCTTCAATATATGCTTTCGTAGTTAGGTAAGGCAGGCAAGGTTTGGTTCTCTTAGCATTAAAATAAAGTCCCTAATGAGGAAGTCCATATAATACTAAAGTACCCCCTTTGCACCCCATGCAGGCAACCCAGATGGCAGCAGCATTTTGTAACCCAAGACGAAAGTAAACGAATGACTGGTGACAATAAAATAATCATACATTGTACAGAAGGGTAAAACCATTCTCAAACAAATACACAGTAAGAAATTACTAAAACTCCTGAGTAGTAAAAAATACCTGTGTCCCATGATCAATTCAGAATTAAACCATCGGACCATGGAGCAAATAACCAACACATGTGTAAGTTCAATTAAAATTAGTGTTCATAGAATAACTTCCTTTTAACACAAACTACATGAAATCTAGTTCCTGCCAATTTTGCCCTGCTCATTCTTGTGATGACAGGGATGAGATAATGCCAAAACATTTGCGGTATTTTATTCTCTGATCTATTTCCTGATTGTAAGGTAAGTCTATGTAAGAATTTACAATATAGAGATATTCTGTAATTACTTTACTAGTTGTTATACTCACTAAATATGCAGTCGTACTTACGTATATGCACATAATATTTGGGGGTAGCGTGTTTAAATTGCACATTGTAGTAGAACTTGTAAAATAACGTTGTTAATTATCGCGATGATTCCCCATAAACAAACATAGCAACCATGTTTTATGACGTGAAGAAATGACGATCAACGTCCGTTCCGCTGTCTACAGCGTTGCGACGCTGTTCACAGCGATTCTCTTTGGTTCATAGCATTAGTCGTGGAAGAATGGCGGAGAGAAATGAAAAGATTGTTAATGTGCAACAGTTATATAAGTGGAGTGTAGAAGAGGATGGTTATGGTTTGGTTAACAACTTGATGGAATTTGGTGTTCCGCGTACTAGTTTACTATCCTTCGGACAGATTTCTTCATTTCTACAGAAGAAACTACTTACTGTAATAAGTTCCTGTAGTATTGTCTAACATCGGGAAGGTGTTTTGTGTGAAATTTAGGTAAGTTTTCCGTATTCTGGAAACGGATTTCTTCAAATTTAAAAGTTTTGGGCTCATTTAAGGGCAGGCGACTCTGGCCAATTTCTAACATGCCTTTAACAGGGAGTCTACAGAGAAAGCCAGGGAGCCGGAGCAGAGGCGGGGCCATGTTAGCGATTCGGGGCGGTAGGTCAATCACCCCAGGGGCGGAGCCCGGAATCGGTGGGATATTTGGACTCAAAAATTTCAAACGAAAATAATTTTTTAGTTTAAATTTCCCACCGATTCCGGGATGGATAGCCCCAAAAACCAGTTGCAGTTGGGTTAGGCAAACATAGTTAACATTTGTGGTTGTAGTATATCAGAAATATGTATATTTCGTTGTGAAACGATAGATCTTGCGATAAATAATGAGCAATTCTACATTCTTGGTTGAGATCATGGACCGCCATATTTTCCGATTTCTGGATGTGACCCCCAAATTGTAATTTTAGATTCGTGATTGTGAGCCCTAAATTAGTGAGTATGCGAAATATTAACAAAATTGGAGAATATCTCTATATTGTAAATTTGCTCCATAAGAAATATCAACGTATCTATTGAAAAAAAAAAACATGTTTCAAAAAGTTAACCTGTGAAATGAGAAAATTTTACACCTAAGCCTAACTTTCAAGATATGTTAAAAAGAAAAAAAAAAGTACCAATGCCCTACATGCAATTACATACATTTATCTACTTATCCTGATGTACAAATTAAAATTAAATATTCTGAGTCAGTATTTGCTAACAGTTCCAAATGTTGAATGATTTTTTTAATACCCCTATTTATTTATTTTTTCAGTTATCTCCGATGTGTATTTTTAAGCAAGGCTCGAGAGTGGTTTCATGGTTAAGACCAGATCTTACGTGATCAGGTGTTGGAAGGATTTAGGAATGTTATTTTAATTCTCAGAGCCCTAAACCCAACCCACCTAATCTAAGAATGAAAGCATTAGCAACAGAATACCCCTTCATAATCAATGCACATCTGCAACCAAGACTATAGTAAACGAATGTCTCCTAGTAATCAAAGAATCATATACTGCAGTGATTCCCAAAGTGTGCACCATGGAATCATGGCTGGCGTACAGGGGCACCACGAAATGTTCCAATATTTTCACTGAAATGATATGATTGTTCCCAATATGTGCTTATCTACTACTTTTTACACATAAAATGTTTCTGAATTTTAAATGTTTACATTTTTTTAAACTTAAGTCAAGCAACCTAACCACACTCACTGGGTGCTGCAAGTGTTCAATAGGACTATGTTTTGACTTGGGCACTGCTGAAAAATTTTGAAATACTAAGGGCGCCCCGAAAAGGTTTGGGAACCCCATAATCGTTCTCCAGGCAATATGTAGTAAGAAATCTCTAAGACTCTGTGAAGTATATGTTAACAGGTATAAATATAGATAGAACCATGTATCAATTCGGAATTAAACAAACGTAACTTGGCTCCAGCATTCATTCGGCATGAAATGTAACATTGAAATGTTCGTTTCAACATGTGGTGCTTGAATTATAAGCACATTTCATATTGTTGTTATGCAAAAGAATTTCATAAACGAAAACTGAAATATTCATCCCCGTTTTATTGCCTGTCCTGTGTGAACGAATGGACAACTTAGTTTACTTTTTTTCATTTTCTCCATGCACAAATATTATATCCTAACACAAGTAAATGAATGACACATTTCTATGTATGATGTTGATGTGGATATACATACACTTGAAGATAAACAGTAGATATTTGGGATAATATAAAAGATCAAATACTATTAATACAGATTGCGCACTACTACGAATCTGCAATGCACGTCATATCCGAAACTTATCTCAGTGATTTACACAGAAACTATTTCATGAGAAGATAAAAGATCATGAAAATAATGTCGAAATTACCATGTTTACTGGTTCTACAGATCCTTTACCCCAAAAAAACTGGTCTGCAGTGTCAAAACAACCACTGCAGTCGACTGTTCACTGATGTATCATCCGGGTATTTAACCGGAAATAGGACATGCGCTTGTAGAACAGAATAGTGCCAGATCGTACTTTACATCCGATGATTCAACATAAAGAGTAGACGCAAGCAATGCTTGTTGTATGTTTTGTTTTCTATGCGGCAGAAAAATGAAAAAAAAAATTGATTGAGAAACAAAAACCTGGAACACTGAACATTTACATATCCATACTTTTTTTCAGAGGCAGCACCACTTTTTCCGGGGGAAAGGGAAAACAATAGATTACAGCGAGGAAATTCCTATATTTTAAAAGGGAATAACAATTATTTTACTTTCCATGTAAAAAAAAAAACGCGAAACGGAATTAAAAATTTCACCACCCTGTTTTAGGAGGGAAAGTGCCTCCACTTGCCCCCCGCTGGAAAAAAAAACTAATCCATGTTGATGCTATGGAAACTTATTACATCAGTACATCTTACTTATTTTGTTAGATCATGCAGGAATATTAACCTGACCTGCAAACTGCATTCATTCGCTAAAAAGCCAGGGGGTTCTCGGTGTGATATTAGATCCTTCTAATAACCTCGATTAGATCGAGTTTTTCCTCACGGTTGGCTACAGTGTTTCAGGTCTTTTCGTTTTCAACACCGCTGATAAAATGGCATCTGGGGTAAGTCTTGACACATGGCATGCATCTAAATTAAGATATGTCATCTTTTAATGTTTATTGATTTTGTATTCGTTATTTTACTATACGTATTCATTATTCCATTATTATATGATTTTTAATATTTTTTTTGCAGACATTATATACGTACCCGGAAAACTTCCGAGCGTACAAGGTCCTCATCGCTGCCCAGTACTCTGGTACCAACGTGAAAATTGCGCCGGGTTTTGTATTTGGAGAAACAAACAAAAGTGATGCATTTTTGAAGAAATTTCCGCTCGGAAAGGTATGGAACCGTCAGATGTATTTGTTTTATTTTGGAGATATAATTTTATGTGAAAAAAATCTGGTGCAATAATGTGCAAGTGTGATTTATCAACGATATGTTGGCTTACCAACCCTCCGGGAATGAACCTCACTCTCCCAAAATGACGTGGTTTATTATTATATTTCACATTAAAATTTTGTTGGGAAGGGGGTGGGGGGAGGGCTACCCATTCGCAGTGCGAAGAAATTTGTAATTTTAAACCAGACAAAAATATTATTTTGAAAACTTGTGGTTGTAAGGTGTTGCAGTAACAGTGATGATGGTTGTAATAGAGATTTATAGTTCTCAGTGATGACAGTTTTTCCTGGATATTAATGATGATAGAACCTCGTAGGACTGTGAGAACAAACTTTCCCTACACTTACGATTTGCATGGCATGATAATTTGCCTAGTCGGAAATAATTATCAAAAGTAACCAGTTTTCATATCATAATTTGCTATTTGTTAAAAGCCCGAATTAATTCATCCCTGTGCTGATGTTAATGTTATGTTGTCAGGTAATGATGAAGTAAATGAATGAGTATGTTTTAAATTATTATACAAGAAATAATTATTGGCATTTTATTAATTAGGCCGGTATTGAAATAATTAGAAATTTAATTCGCCCAATAACTCTGATTTTTATAGGTGTTATTGAACTGTTACTTTGGTGAAACTTATCGATGTAACTGTAATGAGTTGCAGTAACAGTGACAAAAAGTTTTGATAATTGAGGTTGATACATCTTGGGATGTCAAAATTTTTCATGCATATTAATGATTGTACAACCTCGGAGGACGAAGAGAACTTTTACATTTTATTCCATGATCTGTGTCGCTTTCTACTGACATTTTTTTCATGAATGTTTTGTTAATAAGGTGTGCTTTTCTGCAGTTATATCAGAACTGAAGCCACATGTTTTTAAGGATTCTGTGCAGTCTAATGAAATTGATAAATGGAAAATATCTGAGAGAGGGAAATATAAAATTGCATTCTCGATGTTTATAAATTGCTACTTAAATCAGAACTTGCTGAAGTGGGCATACTGTGCAACTAAAATTGATCTTCTGTTGCAGAAATATATATATTTTGAGTTACCTCTGACTCCCCTACTCTTTAATCACAAGCTCCAGTCTAAATTTAGAAAATACCATTCCCTACATTTACGATCTGTATTACCAGATAATTTGCCTCATCAGTGCCAACAGGGTGTCTACCAGTCTGGAAAACGTTGAAAATTCAAGGAAATATACTATTTTTCTGGAAAAAATTGTATTTTTGTTTCTGGGCCATACCAAAGCTAACTTGCTACTGGCATTTCAAGAAGGTGTAAAAGGTATCAATTTGAAAAACATAGTGCAAATATCCATGGATGGATATCAAGGAAAACAACTATTAATAAGCCAGAAAGTACAACATTGCTGGAAATAGCAAGCTGCGGACTACATGTTCTTCATGGTGCTTTCAAAGCATCTTTTGAGAGTTCTGGTTGGAACATAGTGGCATTCTTAAGAACAGTGTACAATTTATTTTAAAATGTTCCTGCTCAGAGAGCAGATTTCACAAGAATTACAGGATCAAAAGTGTTGTCCAATTCGGTGGTTAGACAATGGAAGTGTGGTGGAAAAATCATAGTACCTTTTACCATTTCTGAAAACCTTTGCCGACAGTTTCTGGTACCAAGGTGTGAAAGCTTTAAAACTATTAAGTCGCAAGTGAGGAATCCTCTGTTACCAATTCTCTTTCAGACTTCTTGAAGCTGATATAGAACCCTTCCTTGTCAGGTTTGTCTGATTCATCAATGGTGCCTTTCCTTTATAAACATTTGCTCAAGCTACTGAAATCCCTTATGTCCAGGTTTATAAAGAAGTCATTCTGCTTGAAGCTGTAAGTTCTGAAGATCTTTTGAAACTAAATCTAACTGATCCCTAATGTGTGTGTTCTGCAATATAAGTTTATATTGGATTTGCAACCCGAGCAGCATTTAGATCTGAAAGTATCTGACATTCAAGTATTACATTTCCATGAAGATTGTCTGAAAATATTACAATGTTTGTGTAAGAAGATATGTATTAGATCACCATTGAAATATAGGCTCTCATATGGTGCAGCATGTCTCACTCCAGCATCTGTTTTGGATGGATGGAAAAGTAGGTGAAGACCAAGTAAATGTGGCATTACAAGTCCTAGTTGAAAAGTGCCTTTTTTCTGGCCCTGCTGCAGATATAAAACAGTTTACTGACTTATGTAGTAATGACAGTGTGATTGCAAGAATGAAAAATTTTGACATTGCTGTTGATCGCTGGATCAGATGTGGATGACAGTTCTTGAAGACTGTAACAACAGTACCTCCTTTATGCTGTTTCTTCAGAAGATTTTAATGCTTTCACATGAAAATGTTTCTGTTGAGTGCAGTTTCTCTGTAAATAACCAATGCCTTGTGGATAATCTTTAGGAAGACTCACTTATTGCCCAACGATGTATACATGATGAAATTGTAAGTTATGGAGGGGTTGAAAAAGTCCCTATGACAAAATCTTGAATCCATTCAGCAAGAAATGCAATTGGGTAATTGTTTACTATCCTTCGGACACCTATAACTACTTAGTTTCTTCAATTTTGGCATTCATACTTACTTATCTGGGTAAATGTTTACTATCCTTCGGACACCTATAACTTCTGAGTTTCGTCAATTTTTGACATTTGTACTTACCTGTCTGCTTCGGGGATCATTTTTTAACGTGTATTCACGTTTTTTTGATCAATTTTATTTAAAAAAAAGGGTTTTTGTAACTGAAGAACGTACGTTTCCGCAAATGGTTTGTGGGGCTATGCGAGAATGGTGTGTGGGGCTACGCATTTTTTTTTTCTAAACCAATTTTTAACTATTGTATCCTATTGTGATCCTACCTAACCTAACCTTACCAGAAATGGTTCGTGGGGCTATGTGTGAATGGTTCGTGGGGCTATGAATCAATGGTTGAATTTCCGCTATGAAACATTCCCACATCACACAAAACACCTTCCAGATGTTAGACAATACTACAGGAACTTATTACGGTAAGTTTTTTTCTGTAGAAATGAAGAAATCTGTCCGAAGGATAGTAAACTAGTACCATGCAATTGAAAGTGGAAGGAAGCATGATACAACAGAAACTCAGAAGACTCATTTAGAAGACAGGAAAAGATGTATGGCAGAACTGAGTACAAAGAAAGCTAAAATCCTTGAGAGATCTGCAAAGGAAATAGAAGAAGTTGATGAAAGAATTAAAGAAGAAAATAGTGTAGTTGTGTTTTTCAAGTAATGTGTTCTTTTGAAACTTTCACATGTTAACGAATGCCAATTCTACATATATGTTGGAAAAACATTTCAAGTATTCAAATTGTGCATTTATTTTAAAAGAAGAAAACTATTGTACAAAATTACATTCAGTTTATAAACATATATATTATTTTTCTTGTGGCTACTGAATTGTTATGGAAATTAACTACAAAAAATTGGTAAAACTTTTTTTTTATATAATGTGTGGTTGGATCGGATGTCTATAAGGGGTGAAGGGAGGCCGTCAATAATTTCACATAATGTGATAATGAAAACTTGCTAGTATATTGGTAAATTTCCATAAATAGTAGGGGTACAAGAGGATAAAGTTTTCTTTGTGGTGAAAAGATTAATCTGATGTACTACAGTTTACAGTTTTAAACTTGAGTGTGACTAAGTGTGAATTTTAATCTAAGTGCTCTGATTTTCTTACATATATCAACTTTAACTGGGTGCCAAAACTTTGGGGTTGGGGCGAGGACAGTTAATTTTTTCTTGGTTTATAAGGGATAGCATCAAGAGACCATACTGGTGGGGAGAAAAGTAGTGGGACAATCCCCCCAGACACACTCCTAATCGCTGCTACAGTACATACATGTTCATGTACATTAATTGCCCTAATGACTTGGTCTGGAAAAGTCAGGAAATTTTGTTTTCACGAGATGATAGACACCCTGTACCAATTATGAAAACCAACCTGTTGGTAGATCTCATAATTCATATACTTGACCTTTGGATGAAGGATGTTCTGTGCTGCTGATAATGTAATATTGTCAAATAATGAAGTGAATGAATCATCAATGTATTTAGTATGCTTATTTTGTAATTGATATTCATGCCAATATTTCTAGCGTATGGGGTGTATCATGCCAATAGGGTGTACTTTATTTTGCTGTTTTAACTGTTACAGAGGTGGTGAAACTCTTGTTTATGTGACTGTAATGAGTTGCTGTAACGATTATGGTTTTGCTAATAGAGATTGATAGTTCTCAGTGATAACAAATTTTTCCTGAATATTGATGATGATACAACCTCGGAAGACTGCGAGAACTTTCACCCTTTATCATATTAATTTCATGGTGAGAAAAGTTTAAATTTTGTGTAAATACATAAATTGCACTAAAACCAACAGCTTGTTTTGAACCGATTTGTTTAACCTAATATATTTAAGATATGGGGAGAATATGAAATACTTGCTGAAGTGTGCATTTGAGCATACCGTACATATGAAATTGATCTTCTGTTGCAGAAACAATTGAGCAGCTCTTGAGTAAACCTTGATAAAGTCCGCGCGTTCATTATATCCCCAGCGGTTAACAAAGGGAGCGGTGCTCTTTGTAAAAAGAAACACCCAAGCGGGCGGTTTTCTCTTGAAGAAACTGGAGTAGGAAAGCGATGTTGCCAAATTGAAGGAAAGGGTAAAGAAAAAGAAAGAGAAACAAACAAATTAAAGAATATGTAAAGAGAAAAGAAATTCAGATAAAGATTAAAAAGGACAATATTAATGAAGATAGGAAGAGGCATATTATAAATCCTCATATTTACACTGAATACCCCTAACGTCTCTACGCGAAAAATATATTATTTAGAATATACATATATAGTTAACTTACCTTCACTCATCGTCATCGCTGTCTCCCACGTGAATCACGAATCTCTCCTGGTTACTATCCGTGTCATGGTTAATGTATTTTCTCTCAATTTTGATGGTGTGTTGAATACAGGATCAATTGTCTCTGTTCCATCACGCAACAGCTGGCATACACTGGCACTTAGAGTAGGAGATACATTGTTTTTCCTCACATATGATTTTAACTTGGCCCACACCAGTTCTATGGGATTAAACATGCAATGGTAGGGAGGGAGTCGCAACACTTCATGTCCACGTGAGGCTGCAAGCTCATCCACTACGTACTTTTTAGTAATGTTTGCCGATTTAATTATTTCTAATAAAAGGGCTTTTATAGGAACAGGTTTCGGTACTGGAATGTCGTGCCTCTCCATGAAGGAAATAATATCCTGCAGTTTTGTCTTCATAGTTGGGATTTTCACTAGCAACCTCGAGTGGTAACTTGCATTATCGCAAATTATGATACACTTGTTATCACTTGGCAAATTTGGCAGCAGATTATTGGTAAACCAATTTTCAAACACTTGTCCGGTCATTTCGTCGTGACTATCAGCTTTACAATCTCCAATGTTTTTAGCGGAAAGATACAAACAATTTGGGACCCATCCCTCACTGCTCCCAGCATGGAGCGCCATGATGCGTTTCCCTCGTGCTGACGGCGACTTCAAAATACAGTTGCAAGTACCATCGTCCCACCCTTTTGTGACGACGTCGTGAGTGTCGAACCAAGTTTCATCTAAATAAACAATCTGGCAGCCTTCTGATCTCAACTTGTTGAGTTTGTGAAGGTAACGATACCGCCAAGCAACAATTCTTGTCGACTCCATTATTGCATTTCTTTTCTTCAGCTGACGAAAAGAAAAACCAAGTTTCTTCAGAAGCTCTCGAAGCGTCGTTTGTTTGTAAGGGAAGTCTGATATTAGTTTCAGTTGTGTTAATAATTCAGACACTTGGTGCGCGTCCTTTAGAGAAAAAATTGTAAATCTCTCTCCTAACAAAATCGCAAACCAACTCGTCCACTTTATGAAATTTTTTCTTTTTATTACCAGGCTTCTTTGGTGTAATTGGGCCTCTTTCTGTGATCTTTCGCACTGTTTTCCTGTCTAATTTCAAAATATTTGCTGTCTCCGATATTGGTCCTCTTTCTGAATTATTCCTGGAGACATATTCGTGCACACTGCATACAAATTCTTGAGCTTGTTTGTTCAGAATTCTCTTTCTTTTCCTCAGCACTCTGGAACTGCCGCTGCTAGTACTTGGCTGGGGGTCACTTTCGTCAGTTACATTCTCCTGCGCAACAACGTTTGCTAAAGGAACCTGGTTTGCAACCCACGGTCTCCACATGCTAACAACAAAACCAAAATCTAATTTAAAAACTAAAAGCACAACACTATAACAAAGCAACAACACAGCACCATAACACAACAAAGAAATAACACAACACAACACAACGCAACTAGTTAAGAAAATCAACCCCGCACGTGGTTATGGTGCAAAAATAACGAGAGGCTCACGCACCCGCCTGCACCGCCTTGCAACTACAAGAAATGTAAAGAAAATGTGGCAACAACGTCTGAGTGCACGCGCTTATCGGGAGCGGTCTGGCTATTGTTGGCTATTGTTTCCAGTGTTAAGTTTTATCAAAGGGTTGCCGATGGGGATATAATGAACGCGCGGACTTTATGCCATACTCTCTTCAAAATTAAGTTAACATTGGATTCAGTTACTGTGTCATAGTGAATGAAGTTCCTTCCGCAGCCGGTAATGGGCAGACATGCATGGAAACGTCTAGGTAGCCCATAAACCACAATGTAATGGATGAACTTTCAGAATCCTGATCAAGTTATTATAAATTGCTAGTTAAATCAGGATTAAGTTGATCTCTGCATGTACTAAATAAGTTGTCACTTGTGCAGGAAGATCCGCGTGAATTGCAATATAAAGCCAGAAGGAAAAGTCTTAGGGACCTTTTTGTCCTTAGGTTGTACTCTCCATCATAAATTTAAGCTTGCATCAATTTTAACAATGTCGTCTGTAAAGAATGATCATTATCTCATTGTGATTGCAGGTACCTGCTTTTGAAACTACAGATGGACACTACTTGACTGAAAGCAATGCCATAGCACATTTTGGTAAGTCTTGCGTTACTAAGAGAAAACAGTTATTGTGCAGATGTGTGTGTCCCCTAGATATTGTACATTTTTTTGCATGGCTAAACATCACATTGGGGTAAACTCCAAAATTATCAGTCCATGTCCATTAAAATTCATACCATAACCTTTTGTGTTGAAGCTTGTAACAACCTCATTTTGTAAGGTTTGCATCTCGTGATTTGCACAGTGTGTGTGTGTGTGTGTGTACATGTTTGTGGGCTTTTGTTAACACTTTCCTAATTCTGGTTGGTTTCATGTGGCCACCTAGTGCTTTTCTTTTTACACACTGAGCCAATATCTTTGAATTGTTTGTACCAATGGTAGATGTTCTTCCGAGGTGATGGATTACTAACAAAATGGATGTGGAAATGTATTTGCATGATTGTGATGAAATCAGTTTTTGCCAACTCCCAACACACAACATTCCTTCTGCTGGTCACTTGGCATTTTGCCATGCTAGTAGTCCTGGCAGAGCAGGGGTAAAGTGCACATAATAGGAATATAACCTCTTCAAGTGCTTATATTCATGCCTTGTTTCAAGGTTCATCGACAGGATGACTAGTCACTTGGAATTGTGCGTGAATTCTGCTTAATTTTTTCTCTGTAGACATGAAAAATTGCAACTTTAATTAATCCAAATCCCATTTATGTTATACATATTTATTCTCTCAATCCATTTGCTTTGTTAGTGTCCTTTTTAGACAGACTGAAAATTATGGCAATTTAAGATATCTTGGAAGTTCATTAGTTAAATTTGAAATTGTTAAACAATTTACAATTTTTCGTACATGATTATATCCCATAAAAGTTGTGTTTGTAGTTGTACTGTATTTCTAGCCTAAGTATGTGAAATGGCAAATGTAAATTCCGCACCTTAAATTTACTTAGTCTTCAATCCTGGGATGCAACGGAGCTTTTCAGGTCCGTCTCTTGAGAAACATGAGCACTAAAACTGAAGCAGAAGCAAAAAAACTGGCCGCAAATGGCAAAAAATCTATTTAAGAAATTGGGACTGGACCTACAGTTTGAAATGAGATCTGAAGCACTAACTCCACTGAGGATTGAACCTCAGACCCCTTCTTAGTACAAGGCAACAGCATTTACTTTATTCCACTCCAGAGACCCATTCATGATTATGAATGGCACCTTATATCAAAAAGCCCACCTTTTTTCAAGAACAGTACTTGCAAGTTGTTAGCTGTGATTTACAGGCTACATGAAATCTTAATCTCTGATGAAGTAGCTAACAATCTTGTTAAGCATAGAGAACATTCAGACCGAAGCAATACAAGGCAGTGGGGAAGTCACATTGTAGTGACACCCCCACTTCACTTCAGTCTAAGCCAGCATCCACCACGCATGCACAAACAAGACCGAGGCGATTTGATGTGCGCTATTGAAGGAGCTTTCAGACTGAAGTCGCAGATGACAAGCAAGATAGTATCCTTCAGTACAGGCCAAGTGACAATCGACATTTGCAGCTTATGTTGCTTCGGTTCGAAATATTGCTTAACTTCTAAAGGTTGGTTTCCAGGAGCCACGTGTCACTTCAGTCTCAAAGATCTGTTAAACAGGATATACACTGTATACACACATTCACATAATACCGTATTTACGCGTGTATAGTGCGCATGCGTGTATAATGTGCACTCTGGTTTTGGATGGGTAAAAGTGACAAAAAATTATATCTCATATATAATGCGCAGTACAATCCAGTTTCAAGAAATGGCTTTCTTAGTTGTAGGTCGTAAATCTGTTGCTATGCTGATCAAGAGTGAATGACGTCATAACCATTCAATTGCTCATTCCTTCTTTTTCAAAATATATACTTTTTCTTTCCGTGACTAATGTAACATTTATACGAGGCACATTTAGGACCTTCCAAATAGCAGTTAGAAGCACAAGATTTCTTCCATTAAGGAATTTACACACTCCATGTATGTCATATTATTTGGCCAGTAATACATTTAATTTTTATTATCTTTTTCCTTACGTTTTCTTTCATCCAAAGTACCATAAAAATCAGAACGTTTCTTCATTTTTTGATGAACTTATTTCAACCGCATTTTACATTAGTGTCGTTATCTTTGTTTGAATACTGTTTCCATATTCAGAAACTGCAGGATTGAAGCTTTACAACGATATATAACATGATAGGGTTCCGTAAACATGAAAAATCAATGCAAGTGTCCCAAAATCATGGAATGACCCTGTACGGTTTCATGTTGACTGTCTGAATTATTCCGTGCATAATACGCACCACAGTTTTTGGGGGCAAAAATTTTGGAAAAAAGTGCGCATTATACATGAGTAAATACGGTATATATACTTCTGCATACGTGTTGTGAACAGTAAAGATTTTTAATTGTCCCGAAACATCGAATATTTTGATATTAACATTTGTTTCATATTTTATGACATGAACATTGAAATTGAGACACAAACATGTAAAAAGCTTGTTTTAAGTCCATTTCATGGTCAGATGTGCTCATCAGGACTACACGTTCAGTTTTAACCCTAGATTACCTGTATGGTACAAGAAACGTTCATATCGGGGGATCGCTTTCAGACCCACACTTTTTTTTTATCAGTAAAATTCAAGAAACCATTTTATTATTGAATCACTGCTTCCTTTGCTGATTATATATGTGTAGTTATTTATTAATTATAATAATTACTATCATTAATAAAATATAATAACCAATTATTGCATGACTGTCTCACATATATTTCATCATTCACTAAATCATAACTTTTTATTAATGATTTTTTTGTTTGTAGAAGTGCAGTTGTTTATTAAATATAATAATTACCACCATTAGCAACTATTTGTACACTGTCACTGGCATAAGTGTCTTGAATGAGACTCATTCAGAGATGATGCCTGATATGCCCACCAAGTGCATTTTGCATCCTAATTACACTACATTTATGTTTTTATGAGCAACAGTAATACACAGTGGAGGCAGATAGTGGATCGGATCCCACTTTAAACTGCACTTTCCCACTGTCCAGTCCTGATTAGCCTTAGTGTGCATAAGGTGGACTTAAAACACCAAATCAACCAACCAAAAGTAATACAGAAATATTGATAACATCCTAGGGAACCATGTAATTTACTTTCAAACAGTTGAAAGATATAAAAAAAATAGAGGTGGTGGGACTGCAAGACCTTCTCGGTAAGCTATAGTTAAAATTGTAGCTGAACCATTATGCAATATGTGTCCACTGTGATTGGCCAGTATATGTCTCTTGGCTGCTACATCATGTAAATTTTTGTAGCTAGTTGTAAAATGTCACTACAAACCTGTAAACTCATAACAGTAACTTCAAGTGAAATGCGTTAGCTGTAATTGGTAAAAGTTGAAAATTTCGTTTTTTCAGTTGTTTTTTTTTTAAAAAAAAAAAAAAACTTGGTAAAAATATTTTGTCATCGGAAGCAGTGTGTTCCATCATAATGAAAGAAGATAAAATTTTGTTAAATGAGTTTATGGTGACGTCATTTGTTTTTAATATCGTGCATTGGGTATTCATGGTTATGCCATAACCCACAAGCAAACCGTTAACCTTTTGAGTCCCAAGGCCTTTTTCACATGTAAGCACATTCAACAACCAGTCTTCCCCTCCCCCTGCTTGCACCCTCACGGAAAACTTTCATTTTGACATCGGATACTGATAAACAAGCGTCCTTCGAATGCAGTTAACAGGTGGGATTGAAAAAGCATTGCTTTAGAACAACAAAGGACTCAAAAGAGAAGTCCCTTTTCCCACCTTTTCCCCTCCATTTTCATGAAGGCAAAAAAACATTTCTGTTAAATACATGTGTTAGGAACAATATTAAAAAAATCGAAATTCTAGCCAAAAATAGAAAAGTTATAACGTAAAAACTATGACCCTGACACAGCATCTTGATCGAGACGCTTGGGACCATGAGGGTTACATTTGGGTATCTCGATCGAGACGCTTGGGAAACTAAAGGTTAATGTAAGAGAACTTGTTTTGATGTTCTTTTCCTTGTTTCCAGTTGCTAATGCTCAGCTCAGAGGGCAATCAGACCTAGAAAAGGCCCAGATCATTCAGTGGCTGGGTTTTGCAGATAGTGAAATCTTGCCAGCATCATGTACTTGGGTTTTCCCCTGCCTGGGAATTATGCAATACAACAAACAGGTAATTGGAATGTTTTTTTCCAATGATAAATTGAAATGTGTGATGCTTTGGTATTTGGGATGTCTAATTTATACGTGCTTAGCTTAATTTTGTATGTATTTTTTCTATTCACTAAGAAGTTTGAAGAAGTTCAAATTTGTCTTTCAGGGTGGCTACCAGTCAAGAATTTTGCTGTTTTTTCAGTATAGTGAATTTACATTGTTATATACCTGTACTGGGATTTGTTAAAATTGAATGTTTGGAAATCTAAAATTATATTTAGTTAAGATTTGTTCACTTTGTTTCTTAGGATTTACATTCTTGTATGAGTAAAAATATTAAATAATGAACCGTGGCCATTCTTTATCCAGGATGAAGTCTGAATCGTTAATTTTTAGATGCATTTGCAAGTCTAAATCTGTTATTAAACTACTGCTTCAGTTTTCATCTTAACCAGTCTTGTGGTAGGGGTTTTTAATTGAAGAAAGATATATATTTTAGGGGAAAAGGAAAGAAAAGTCAAGAATTTGGATCTATTATTTTGGTATCTTCAGACTTGAATGATATTTGCTTAATTGTGTTCACCTATTTGTTATCATTACATAATTTAATAAATATTGCTTCTATTGTTGTACATATTCTAGTAGGGATACAGATATTCTACTGATCCATTATAAAACTCCAAATTGTCTTTGAAAAACCTGAATAGATCATTGATCTGCTTATTAAATGTGTGTTTAGAGTTGACTGCGTGCAAAGAAGTTGCATATATAGACATTTACTTTTTTAAAGAGTGCTGCATGGAGATTTTCCATAAACATTACAAGATATTTTAGATATAGCAGATCGGTAATTTTACCGATATGCCTATTGGCCAATACCTATATTTTAGTTTATAGT
Source organism: Lepisma saccharinum (assembly GCF_977018435.1). Classification (NCBI taxonomy): domain Eukaryota; kingdom Metazoa; phylum Arthropoda; class Insecta; order Zygentoma; family Lepismatidae; genus Lepisma; species Lepisma saccharinum. Next base: position 9,434,561 of record NC_139253.1, read on the forward strand.
AAAAAGTGTTAAATGTTTGTTTATGCTTCATATTTAATCATTATAAGAAAAAAAAGTTTTCATCATTTACTTATAAATTTCCATTTATGTATATTTACGAGGGTAAATCAAATATGAACGAGCCTTGATTGGCTAAGCGTCAGAATGGGTAGCAGGGTGTGATTGGGCATGTGCAGCCGTTAGGTGGGGCTGTCGTGAGTCAGGAAGCAGAACAGCCGGCGTGTCGCATGCTTCGTTTAGTAGCTCTCACGATGAGTGAGCAGAGTGTACCAGTGTCTGTTGTGCAACGCATAATCATCAAGTTCCTCACCCAGGAAAACATCAAACTGGCCGCACCAGTGTGACGAATGACAACATGGCTCGTGTTTGTGAGCTTATCGAACAGGATCGCCGAGTCACTGTGAAGCAAATTGCAGCAGAACTTGGTGTGAGCTATGGAAGTGTCCAATCAATCATCACAAAGCACTTGGGCTTCCGCAAAATCACAGCTCGGTGGGTTCCCAAGCTGCTGAATGTTGCTCAGAAAGATGACTGAGTTTGCATTGCTCGCCAGCTTCACACTCGTTTTGACGTGGAAGGGGAAGCATTTTTGCATCGCATCATTACCTGTGACTAGACATGGGTGCATCATTACACCCCAGCATCCAAGAGTGCCAACATGGAGTGGAGGAGGAAAGGCGAAGGAAACCCCGTGAAGGCCAAAGTTCGGTTGTCTGCGGGGAAGGTGTTGGTCATAGTGTTTTGGGACTGGAGGGGGATCCTACTGGTGGATTTCTTACACGAACATCGGACCATCAATGCACCCTACCACTGCGGCCTTTTGGATCAAGTTAAGGTACAGTATCGACGCAAAGTACGAGGCTGTCCCATCCGCCAGGTCTTGTACCTCCACGACAACGCCAGACCCCATACAGCAGGTGTTACATGGCAGAAACTGGTGGAAATGCACTGGGAACCGCTTCTGCATCAACCGTACAGCCCAGACCTTTCACCATGTGATTTTCACCTGTTCGGACCCCTCAAAGAAGCACTTGGGGGCGAGTGATTTGAGACCAACGATCAGGTGGTAACCTTTGTGTGCAACTGGTTGGCTACCCACCCAGCTTCATTCTACGAGAACGGCATCAAGAACCTACCACAACGTTGGGAAAAATGTATCACTAAGTGCGGAGACTATGTAGAAAAATAGGATGTGGCAATATGTCTGTTTCCTTCAATAAATTTTGTTTTTCCGCACAAGGCTCGTTCATATTTGATTCACCCTCGTACAAATGAGAAATAGCCAACCTCCATGGTGGAGTAATTAACTGCGGTGCCAGGGGTCCCAGATTCGAATCTTGGCATGGGTATTCTTGTGAGTCTCTTCATCATATCTTCACACATCATTATCTTCGCAGTTTACCAAAAGTGCCAGATAAATGATGCTAAATAACAAAAATCAAATCGAGCAAATTAGAAATATATTGCAGGGTTCCTCAGTTTGAAGATAAATTTTGTTTATTTGCAAAGATTAAGTTGTTTTGAATAAATAATTTTTGAAGCAAGGAAATTTATTTTCTCACCAAGTTGCTCATATTTATTCATAGCTGTAATGGAATAAAAAGGACAACCTGCAATAATTTTTGCTTTCAGTGTTCATTACAAGTTTTAAAAAGGTGTAACACTGGATTTACTGTGCTGGGTGTTAATTTGAAACTTTCTTTATTTCCAGGCTGAACAACGTGCAAGGGAAGATGTGAAACAGGCTCTGGGTACCTTGAATGCCCATTTGTTAACCCACACGTACTTGGTGGGTGAAAGGATAACCCTAGCAGATGTTGTTGTGGCATGCACTCTTCTCCATCTGTACCAGTATGTGCTGGATCCAAATTTCAGGTAGAGAAAGGTTCTATACCAATATTATTGTTCATAATTAGGAGAAGAGAGACGTGGTAGTAGATGAATACGGAGAAACTAGTACTCACTTTATCCGCGAAACTGTTTTTTGTTCTTTTCTTCTTTGTTCTATTAATTTCAGTTGGAACTTCTAAAGAGGATGGTTGTTCAAAAATCAACTGTTGCATGCAATGTACCCTTACCATATAAAAACTAACCTGGTCAAAGTGACTCAACTTTTAATTGGATAGTCTCTTACGAATCTATTGGAGACTGGTAATCTGAAATGTAATAAATAACTTTGTGACATCAGTCCCAAAATTACTTGCTCCCCGTATCAGTGATTGTGCAAATAACACCATACTTCATGATGGATGCAGTAAATGCAGTTTATAACTACTTATGTGAAATTTTGTATTTCCACGTTGCACAATGTAATGGTTATATCCTATTAATTTTGAAGAGACTCACACGTACTTCATCCACTTAGTAAAAATGTTAAAATAATAAACTGTTATTTAAGAATTTTTCCAGCATGTGGCTCTTATATTAATTTGATCAATGCATAATTTTGTGCTCCTGTATGCTGGTTCTCAAAAAATTTGACATCTATCGGCATATGTGAAGCTCAAGTGATCTACCTATTAAGGTAAATTATTATTTAATTAATATAAAATGTAATTTTGCATCAACGGCAGGGTTTTTAAAAGTCGAGGAATTTTAAATAAATTCAATTCTGGTCCAGGAGAGAAAATCAGCATGCGTAAATGGGTTCTGGACCGTAAAGAACTTTTTTATAGTATTTCAATTCAGTCCAGGAACCTTTTTTCCTGATAAATTTAAATATGGTCCAGGAACCTTTTTTCTGAACGAATTTAAATACAGTCCGGGAACCTTTTTTCCAGGTGAATTTAAATGCAGTCCGGGAACCTTTTTTCTGAACCAATTTAAATTCGGTCCAGGAACCTTTATTCCAGGATCAATTTAAATGCGGTCCAGGAAGCTTTCTTTCCGAATCAGTTTAAATGGGTCCAAGTTCCGTATTGAAATGAAACATTATGCAACTTGGATCGAATACAGACCTGACGATAAACAATTATCCACTTGTGAGCATGAAAGACTAATCCAGGTGCTGACTGTCTCAAGAATCTAAGGTAGAAATGGGCGAAACTCAAACGCTGCAGTCACGTTACCACTCTCCATATAGCCCCAGTCTCTCATGCGCTTTCCTTCACTTGGTTGTAGCAGCACTGCCCTTCCCTGTTGTAACAGAGGTTGTAATATCTGCTGGATACACAGCAGCCTCACGTTACCTCACTGACGGCTCCTATTCTCGGCGGTTCCTGGATCAGATGCCGGAGCAACACGTGATGGGTTTGTTTGAACTCAATCAATGTGACGCCACACTAATATAGTCCATTACGTTACGTACGTACAGTAAATCTTCGACAAGGGAGTTTTTGGACCTGGCCGACGAGAGAACAACGCAGTTTTGATTTATTCCCTGCGCTACGTTTTCTACAACCACAGTGTGACATTCCAATGTAAAATGTACTCCCAGACAGTTGTAGAAGGCAACTTTTAATCGGTCAATCCTGGTCCTGGAATTGTAAATAAATTCAATCCCAGACTGGAAGAGAAAATCAGCAAACGTTAATGAGTTCTAGACAGTGTATAACATTTTCATATTTAAATCATTTCAATTTGGTCCAGGAACCTTTTTTCCGGTTCAATTTAAATACAGTCCAAGGAACTTTTTTCCCGCATTAATTTAAATATGGTACGGTCCAGGAACCTTTTTTTCAATGTAACAATATGCAACTTGGAACAAATTTAAATTGTACGAGAAAAAGGGTTTCTGGTCCAGCAGTGGAACCCAATAAAACCCATTAGAATTTATGAATTCCTGGACCTTGAACAACCCTGCTCAACGGTGCACAAAATTACTAGTTGTGTGTTGCTATCAAGGTCGGTCAATATCTGACCAAATTACAATAACAGCCTTTTTCCTTGGAGCCATTCAAGGTTGTAAAGTTAACTGTGTTGTATTCTGTGAAAATCAATTGAAGGGCTCGGGTGTATGTGACATTTTCGTCATTTTTGAGTTAAGTAAAATGTGTCATCCTTCAATGTCAGAGTGAAATTGCCATGTCATACATTGTGCATTGGACTCGGTGAAGCCTTCTGAAATTGGTAAACACAACACGAAAACAATTTATCTACAGTATAGCTACTAATAACCTTTTTCCTTAATGAACTCTGAGACAATAAGTGCAACTTTTGACAATAACATGTTGTCTCTTTGTTTCAGAAAACCCTTCCAAAACGTAAATAGATGGTTCCTCACTGTAGTGAACCAACCTCAAGTGAAAGCAGTCATTGGGGAGTTCAAGCTGTGCGAAAAGATGGCTGAATTCGATGCCAAGAAGTTTGCTGAAATGCAAGGTAAACAATCTGCCCCTGGATGGAAGTCTTCCGAATCTGTCTGCAATTAAGATAAATCCCATTTCAGTAGTTGGAGCCCCCACTTGAAACATTGAGTATAGTCTACAATAGCTTGCCTCGGTGTAAGATTTAATTTAAAATGAATGTTTCTTTGAGGTACAAAATTAGATACATTTGATGAAGGAATTATAGTGATTCACATATAGTTATGATTTTCCTAGTTGAGAATTAAAACTAATTTAAAGTAATATTTAAATTTATAGATTTTTCTCATGCAGCAGGGATGTACATATTGTCATCACTGTGTTTGGTATCATATTTATTATTATTTTTTTAATTTTATCTATAGATATCAGCTACTGTATATTAATGCTTGACTTGTACTGAAAGAACTCTTTACGATTCCCAACAGATCCCGATACTAATGCTTGAAAATTGTAACAATTAAAATTGTTTCAAAATATTGATTAATATTAATGGTTGAGTATCCCACTCCAATTATAATAATCAGTTTCTAAAGTTTTGGTTTAAAATATTGAAAAAATACATCAGAATATATGTTTAAGTACTGTTGTGCAATCACAAAATAGTTTTCTACATAATGTTAAAACAAAATGAATGGAAACTTCGGAGGGGAGGAACTTACAGTAAATGAGAAGTTTCTGTTGCAGAGCAGTTGTCACTTCACATTCCATTCTAATCTTATGAGTTGGGTTCTTCCCATTCAATACGTAAAAGTCATGTAACATACAGGAATCTTGCTTTCATGGTTTTCAGTGGCCAAGATGGGGAAAACTTGAAATTGAGGAAAATTTTATGTTTTGCTTTTGGGGGACCGCAAATATTATAGTGCAAGAAAAATGTAAAATCGAGGTTCTATTTCGGAAATTAGTTTTTTAAATGCATATGAAAGTGCTTCAATCCAAGTTTACCATTGTAGAAGCATGTCTATTTTTTTTTAACAGGTAAGGGTGGCAACAAAGAGAGTGGTGGTGGTAAAAAGCAGAAGAAACAAGAGAAGCCTGAGAAGAAACAAGAAGAGAAGAAAGATGAAAAGGAAGTAGAAGAAGCCGATCCTATGGATGAAATTCTTGCAGCTGAACCCAAAGCAAAAGATCCATTTGAGAAGTTTGCTAAAGGGTAAGTATTTCTGTCTCTGACCTCCAAATAATTCAGAAATATCTACATCACTGTTGTGAAATGGTTTTATTGGCAGGTTGTGATGTAAATATCTGGAAAAATCGTGTGTGTTCAGTTAATTGAATAAGTGGCACTAAGGAGAGTTTGCAGGCAGAACTTATTAATTGGTAAATTGTAATCATTGCCCTTATATTGAAGTACATTCACACTTGAGACATTTCTCTGAAATTTAAATTAAGCTAAATATGCTTTTAACATGCACTGACTGTAACAATAGAGGAGGGTTTTACTTTAAATATTTTGTGGACTAAGTTTATTTTTTGTGTAAAAAGTTCAATTTTTCCATCAAATTTGTGCATAATGTTGTAGGAATATGTTTTTCGCACATTTGCAGATACTCCAAAAATGAACATTACATTTTGTAATTCCACGTTGCAAATTTCTATCAACTACAAAATGTGCAGGTCCCTAATTATAATTCAACCTTGTCCGAGAAAAGAGGATGTGTGTGGGCGGTTGTTCATTGTTTAAACGTTTTGATAATACAAAGGGCATGTCCAAAAAAATGGGATAATGGGTTATTCGAGAGAATAAAATCAAGCTAGAAAATTTTTATTTTGCTATACAAGTGCATGCCCTGGCTATTTTTCTACATGGTCACCATGACACTCCAAGCGTACCGTGGAACAAGTTTACTTAGACCCTCTGTGTAAAAATCTGCCACCTGGGATCTCAGCCAGTTGAGAACTGATGTCTTGAGAACTTCACTATCATCGAAACGTTACGAAGCAAGCCACTTTTTGAGGTGAAGGAACTGAAAGTAATCACTTGGGGCAAGATCGGGACTGTATGGTGGGTGATTAAAATGTTCCCATCGGAATTTTTGAATTGTCGCAACAGTACAGTCAGCTGTGTGTGGGTGGGCGTTGTCATAAATAAGCAGAATTCCAGACCATAACATTCCTCTTTGCCGGTTTTGGATGGCACGTCTCAAGATTAGACAGTGTTTGGCAATACACATCTGCTGTAATGGTTCGTCCCGGTTCCAGGAATTCCACAAGGATTACACCTTTTTGGTCCCAAAACACGGTTGCCATGATTTTGCAATGTGATGATGGTGTTTGCTTGAATTTCTTCGGTTTCGGGGAACTGGAGTAACGCCATTGCATGGATTGCTGCTTTGGCTCACCAGTGACGTACGATATCCAGGTTTCGTCTCCAGTCAGTATGTGAGAAAACAAGTAATCTCCATCCTTCTACCAGCGGACCAAAATATCACGTGCTGATTTCATTCTTCATCTTTCTGAGTGTTTGTCAACATTTTTGGCACCCACCTCGCACACAGTTTGCGATAACCCAGATTGTCCCACACAATTCGGTGCAGTGGACTTCAGGAAACTCCTTGCCTAGATCAGTAATGATGATGAAACTGCGATTAGATCACACTTTCTCATCAACACGTTGCACAAGATCGTATGTCTGAACACTAGGCCTGCTGCTCCGCTCGTCATGAATATTTGAACATCCTTCCCAAAAAGCACGGCACCATTTTCTTACCTTTCCTTCACTCATTACTGTTGGTCCGTAAATGGCACACAATTCCTGATGAATGTCAGCTGCACTCAGTCCTTTTGCATTTAGAAATATAATCACCGACCTCACCTTGCATTTGGCACAGCTGGCATTCTGACTTCCTGCTACTCACACTTACGCACCTCCACACTGAGAAATATACCTCTGTTGCAGGCACAGAATACTAAAGCATGCTTCCGTGCACAGTCAGCTTGGTCAGTGTTGCCAGTCCCATGTAAAAAATTATCAGCCCCTTTTTTTTTTTTTTTTTTTAACCTCGTAATTGGTGCATCTGATTTGAAACCTGGAAGTGATTTCATAATGTTGTGGTCATTGATTTTTCCTTCCTTTCAGCACCATGAATCTTGATGACTTCAAGAGATGTTACTCTAATGAAGATGAATCAAAATCTATTCCATATTTTTGGGAGAAGTTTGATAAGGATCATTATTCTATTTGGTTTGCTGATTACAAGTATAATGATGAACTAGCGAAAGTTTTTATGAGCTGTAACTTAATTACAGGTGCGTGCACAGTAACAGTTAAAAATTTACATATTAGTCTTTAAATTTTCACAAGTTGTACTAGAGGACGGCAGTAGTATTGGGCATGCTAGAAAAGATTGAAATAGTTCAAAGAAACAAATTTAAAAGTTGAAGAAATTATCTTGTGAAAAGATATACAGAATGCTAAGACATCCAAACCAACCTAACCTAACCTACATTATATACCTGGAGAAATTAATTCTTCACGAAAAATTATGTTGAACGTAAATGTCAGTTTTTAACCTATCCAGAATGCATAAATAGTAACAGCATATAAGTGTGGGTTACTATCGGAAGTATATTTTCACTTAAAATAGGAATATAAATACAATGTTTAAACAGTTTATTCTTAATTAACAGCACATATTTTGGAAGAACTACTAGTTTATCCATTGTCTTTGCTTGTGTATGACGACACTGTGAATTTTGTCTTGTCTTTAGCCAGTGCAGCTACTCAGAATGGCCTCAGAGCACAGTAGAATATAATTACCGTGTAACAGCTAACAGAATGTAACATCACATAATAACTTATGCACATAAAGGTGCTCTTTTGATCTCTTTCCTTGTTCTGCTGTCAAACAGTATTTTAAGACTGTATAACTTGTAACTCACGATTTACGCTCAAAATCCTCCCATTTCCTGTACTATTTGCAAATATTGCATTCAATGTAACTTGTGGAGGTAGATTATGCCATGCAAGAATAGGTTTATTTTGCATTCGTTCTTGTGTACAGCTTGTAACTTTTCTTTGCTGACATTCTCAATGTAAGTTGGATGAAATTTTCAGCTGGCACTTAATCAACTCATATTTTCTGTTAGGTAAGTGTATTATTTAGAAGTAGTAATTTAGTGAAGCATGAAATTTACCAACTCTGATGTACTTGTACAGGTAAGTCGCTTGATTGTAAACTGAACGAGGGAGGACTCCATTGTTGGTTTTGAGTATCTGCACAAAAGTTGGTGTAACAAACGTGGTTTTTATTATAAAGCAACAGTTACAGTATTTCTCTCATGTGAAGCTGTGTGCAGTAGAACCTCCATTTTATCTTTTTCAAGGGACCAAGATGAAAGCACTCAAAAATGCAGGAAAATGTAAAGCCAAGGGAATTTTTATAACATTTTGTTCCTGAAGAAGACATATAATGCAGGAAATGTAAAATCTGGGTTCCAAAGTAGTAGTTGTGTTCCAAACATTTATAACTATTGCAGCCAGCTTTAAATTGCTAGTGACTAAATGTAACTATTGGCAAGGATGGTATTTTTGTAAAGGATTGAATTGGTGTAAAGGAAATTTCAAAAATCCCAAAGAAAACTAATCTCATTTCAATGGTAAATCTATTACAGAACTTCCTAGAAGTTTTGGATTAGTTCTATGTGCTAAGAATATTTTACAAATGCATTCTTCGCCAAACTTCCGTTTCCTTTTTGTTGTTTTTTAAAATTATTATTATTTATATTTACTTATTTATTTCCAGGAATGTATCAAAGGCTTGACAAAATGAGAAAGAATGCTTTCGCATCAATGTGTCTATTTGGAGAAGACAATAACAGCACAATTTCTGGTGTATGGATATGGAGAGGCCATGAACTAGCTTTTGAAGTAAGTATGCTGAGTGGCCACTACATATTTATTTGCATACCTCATCAGATGTGAATTTATGCTTTTGGTCTTGCCATCCTTATACTAATTTCATCTAATAACTTTTGCTATGAATGAGTCCTTCTTGATTGCTGGCAGTTGAATTAATAATATTACTCTCTTAGCGAGAAGTTATAATCTAGTGTTCAACCCTTTGGAGGACCTAGGATTTTCTGTTTGGCATAACTTCCGTAAAAATTATATTGCTCAGTTTAGGTGCTGGTCATGAAACTTAAACAGTTTTTGGGGACATGCAGGTAAGATTTGTTGGAAGTACAGTATTCACAGAATGAGCATATCAGCATCTGAACACACTGAAACCACACCAACCTTTGACATCCCTACTCATCCCCATCATAGGATCGATCATAGGTTAATCCAAAGATAGGCTTTTATTTGCCTATTAATAACTCTCGACACAGCAGGCATACGTCATACAACACCTACTTGAGCTAACTGCACTTAGCTTTGTGATTTTTTTGAGATCTGTCTGTTCGGGAGAATTCACACCAAAGAAACACGCAACATGCAACACAAAACACGTGTCGCTTGGAAGCCAACACTCAGTAATCAATGCAACCTTTCGAACCGAAGAGACACGGAAGGTGCAAGTGTCGCATGTCGCTTACGTGCCTCTCGGACTGTGCCGTTTTCTCAATACTGTGCATCGTGTTGCTTCAGTTTGTTGTTTGCGCATGCGCAGCGAATGCTTCATTCCAACGAGCTGTAGTTAGACTAGAAGAGAGCTCAACCGGCATTATGTTTGAACCTCTAATTTGTTGATATAATAAAGTATCGATATGTACAATGTTTTAAGATTCAAACACAACGTTCATTTCGCTTTATCAAGTTTTTTGATGCAGTTATCTATCGGCTGTAATTTGCCTTCAACATCGTGAAAAGAGGCCATGTTTTGGCCATTTATCTGACTGCTTTTATTTGAAAAAGTCAGCTTATTGAAGCACTTTAGTCCAAAATATATTAGTTAACATGGTAAAGTACTCTAGAGCATTGTTTTTCAATCGCCGGACCACGACCCGATACCGTGCCCTCGTATCAACTGTACTGAGCACCAAAATGTTCTGCTGAAACTGGTTGACAACTATCATATTTGAGTTGTGAGTTTTCGTTTTTTAAGTCCATTTTATGCACAAATAGACTAATCAGAATTGAATCTGCCTGGACCCTCCCCGGTTATCGAACCTGGGATCACTTAATTACAAGGAGACGACGTTACCACTTTGTCTTCCATGTTTTTATATTTGTCAACAATCCTACACACGTAATCAAACTATTATTACTCTTTATGATTATGCTAGAATTTATTTATCAATATTTAATTTCATAGGTACATGTTAATTCATGCATAAAATCTTCAATACTGTAAAGATTTACGAGGAAAATTTTTCGGCTAAGGGCACTGACTTAAAAAAATACCTTGACATGGTTTCATGAAGGTTGAAAACCATTTCTCTAGTGTTTAGGTATTAGCTTTATTCAGGCTGAAAAGTCTAGCATATACAGTTTGAGGTCAGTGCATATTATTTCTCAGTTCTCTCCCAAGTTTCAATAACTTGCACAAATTTTACAACGCAATTTACATGTAACAATGTCTCTTGTTACGTTATTTTCGGGTGACTAATAAACTGATTAATGAAATTAAGAGTATATCGGTACCATCATGCAAACTGAGCAAAGAAACCAGTGTCGCTTGCAGCGTGCATCTTGTCTCTTCAGTGTGAATTCTCCCTTAGACTACCAAAAAACTGTTCTGCTTTTTTCCTGGTGATACATGCCATGGTGTGTGTCAGTATTGTACAGTGGGATGCATAAGTATTACTGAGCAAATTGTCCATCACACGTAGGATGGAAGAGAAAAAAATAATGAAAAGGTCATGGACAATCTGCTGACTAACACTTGTACATCCCACTGTACTAGTATACCATATCGGTATTTGTTTTCATATTTATAAAAGAAATGAGTAGTTAACCAGAACGTTCCACTATGTACAAACAAATATGCAAGCATGCACTGGTAAACCACAGTGACCTTGTGAAGAGCATTGCTGATAACCATGTAAACTTGACAAGTCCACAGAACATTTTATCTCTAACTAAATTTGATTTTGTTATGAACTGTGATTTGCAATTTGAAGGATAGTTTTCTAAATATGGGGATCATTTCTATTTTTAATTCATACCTTATCTCTCTTTTTTCTTAAGCTTTGCCCGGATTGGCAGATAGACTACGAATCCTACCAATGGACTAAACTAGATCCCACAAAAGAAGAAACCAAGAAGTTGGTTTCCCAATATTTATCGTGGACAGGAACTGATAAGAAAGGCAGGAAGTTTAACCAAGGCAAAATCTTCAAATGAACCCAGAACATTTTGATGGTGAACCACATGATGGATATGTACTTGCAAGATTAAGTGTGTGAAAGCTTTGAAATGAAGTGTGGTTTTTTTTTCGGGACATTGTTTTTTATTTCTGCCCTTTTCTTACTAGGAAGAATGAAATGTATGGTTTACTAGTATTTTCTCTATATGAAGGGGGTGGACAGATTCATGGAAATGCCTCAAAAAGTTTTGCAGTCCCTCTTAATATGACCCTGAATAATCTCTGGTGAAATATTATATTGTACCATTCTTCCAGAACCACATCACGCAGTTGCTGCAGAGATTAGAGTGGAGGAAATCTGCAGCATACTCGAGGCTCTAAACTGACCAGTGGTTCAATAATGTTGAGGTCCGGTGATTGCCAGGAGAGAAGTAAAGTTCATCTTCATGTTCCATAACTCAAGACTGAACAGCTCTGGCAGTGTGAATAGATGCGTTATCATCCTGAAGGATTGCTTCCTTGTTGAGAAACAACAGCTGTGCAATAGGATGCACCTGGTTGCCTAAAATCCCCATGTGTGGCTGTAATTTTACCTTGCGCAGGAATGATGTAGCCAACAGAATACCAGGAGATCACTGCCCAAACCATCGCAGATCCGCCTCCATGTTTTGACAGTAGGGTGCAGGCAGTCCAAAAAGTACGCCTCTCTATGCATTCACCACACATACATATGCCCCATTGTCTGAAATGACGCAAAAGGTCTACTCATCTGAAAGACTTTTTTCGTTCACTGTTGTTGGTGACTAATCAGAGGTTTAGGAATGACAGCCCTACCCCCTAATGTTGAGTTAATAAAGCTCCAGTCAGACTGTTTTTGTGGAAACATGACCTGCCAGATGTTTATTGAGTTCTGCTGTCATTTTTGCGGCTGCCAACTCAACGAATTACCCTTCCCTTAGCAGTGTGTTTAAATTAATCTGTCCACCCCTTGTATGTCATAGTTCTTTGCACAATGCATGAAGGGTTTTAAAATTGATGACGTGCAACTACATATTTTATTGTCCCTTCAGTCATCTTTGCGATTAGCCAAAAAGGGGCAGAAAAGTGAAGTAAAAGAAAGTAAACCAGTTAAGATAAAAATTGAAGCTGTATTTAACAAAATAATTAGACTTGATTATCAGTTATTCCATCCTGGACTGCATTTGGCGTACTGGTGAGGCTCTGGCATATGGAATCACAGCTAGTATAATCTTATGTAGGGCTTGTGTTGCCATCCCTGCATATTTGGCAGTACTGAACAGTCATGCATTATAGTGCAGGAGGCCTTAGAGCGTTTCGCGGGCTAACAGCAGTTACTCGCACACTGTTGCCGATACACTTGTGTTGTCTGCTCCTCAGCCGAATGAACAGGCCGAGGTAGCAAGAGGCAGAGGTCACTCATCCTTCCAGAAGGGTGCAGCAAGCTAGCTGTGGCAACCGGGCTCGCTCATTCGCGGACCTGATTGGTTCTAGTAGACACACCCCCATATTGTTGTCTGCTGTAAGCCCGCGAAGCGATCTTTCTAAGGTCTCCTGCACTATAAGCCTTTTTTCCATAATAACCAAAAACTCAATATGCTGACCAAAGCAGAATTTATTTTATTTTGAAACAGAACTAAATGTTACGTTTCAATCTTCTAGCAAGGTCTTCTTCAGACTCTGTACCAAATACAAATGAAGAAGGTTGAAACATAAGGTTTAGGTTTATGTTTTTAATTATAACCACCTTTTATCTTCCCTGGCATGGTTCTTTTCAACATAGCACATTTCTTTTTACTGGCAAAGAACTGATTATACACACATCAAGAAAAGTTTGGAAACACCCACAGTACCAGGTGGTGGCCGCGGTGGCTCAGTCGGTAACGCGTCTGACTACCATGCTAAAGGTCCCGGGTTCGATCCCTGGCCGGTTCAAATCCGGGAACTTTTCTAACGTTGGAAGCGGCCCCGGCGCACACCCAGTGTCGAATAACATGGGTACCTGGGGGAAACCCTGGGGGGTAAAGGCGGTCAGGGACGTGAGCTGATCACATCACTCCCACTCACGACCGGATCAAGTAAGTGTGGGGCGTTACCCCCACACCCCCTATACGCCTTCATGGCATGGTGCTATGCACAGGGTAGCACTTAACCTTTTTTTTTCTTCACAGTACCGGGTATTAGAGAAAGAAAACTAGGTATAGGCATCATGAAAAATGAATAGTGTATTTGTGAAATCTTTGAATACAGTACAGTGAAACGACATGACAATCCCAGGCAAAAAACAAAATATGCCATTATGGCGAAAATGGAACAAAAAAAGATAGCACATGACCTGATCTCTGCAAAGCACATGGTCCATCTCAGTAACGCCTCCTCGTACACGTCTCAGGTCATTCACACGTCGTGGCATACCATTGATGATGATGTCAATGAACTCGTGGTCCATCCTATCCCACTAGTCTTCTGCCGCTCATCGAAGGTCGTTCAGTGTCACGCTTCCAGAGAGTCCTTTTCAGCTTGCCCCATACATGTTTGATGGGGTTCATGTCTGGGGAAAATGGGGGCCAGTCCATTCGAGTGATACCTGCATTGTCATCCTGCAACACAAAAGTATTTCCCATAGCAGCACGAAAAGGGGCAACAAAATGTTCCAAAATACAGTCTTGATATGTGACAGCATTCATAGACCCTTAGACAGCAACCAGTGGCGTGTGATGTTCCATCTTGATACCACCCCAAAACATGACTGAGCCACCTTCCTCTTGATGCTGCTCCACCACATACCTAGCTCGAGCAATGCTACCTGACTCTCGCCACTTACGCATTCGACCATTATCAGGTCGCAAACACAGGTGACATTCATCAGTAAAGAGAACACTGGACCATCGCTGAATGTCCCAGTCGTGGTGTTGAGCCCACTGATATCACACTATGGTGTGTCCTGGTTATAGGGGGTGCTCTCCAGGTACGTCGTGCATGCAACCATGCATTATGGAGCCAATTCTGAATGGTTTGTGGGGTCACGTGTACACCTGTAGCTCCGAACATGTCATTTCTGAGGTCTGCAGTAGTGTGTTTGGGGTTTCTCCAGGCAAGAATTCAGACGTAGCGGTCCTGTGCTAGGGTGGATGAATGGGGACGACCACTGCGAGGACGATCGACGACGCCTTCAGTCTCCACATAACTGTTTCCATGTTTTGGACATGGCAGATACACTCACACCCATTCGTTAGGCAACTTGACGACGATAAGAATAACCTTCCTCCACTAAGGTGACAATTCGAACACAATTGTATTCTGATATTGTTAGTGGAGGCATTTTTCTACCCAGGCAGGTGCGTTTCACTCACTGTAACACACAGAAACACAATGCGTCTTACCGTACTGACAGCTCGGAGTGGTAGTGAGTTGCACTATTCCCACCCACGGTGGTGCTGCTATTTCTGTCTGCTCTGCTGGTAACGTCTCGACTGACATCTACCATGAGTCACATGCCAGGCACCTTTCCATATTTCACTGGTCAACTGGGGTGTTTCCAAACTTTTTTTGATGTATGTATATTCATATGCATGTCCCAACTATTGTGAAAAGAAAGCCCAGCCATGTATTTGTATTCATGTTATTTAGCATTGCTTTCTTTTTGCTAATATTGGCTAACAGCAATGATGTGGATGTATGATGATTAGAGAGGGTATCTACAAAAATAAATCCAAATTTTTTTGTTTTAAAATAAAATAAATTCTACCTTGGTCAGCATATTGAGTTTTTAGCAATATCCTGTTGCTGGATCATTGAACATGCTGTCTTTATGTTTCCAAAGGATCATTCACATTGATGGTGCACATATTGAACACTGCTGTCTCTATTGCCTCTATAAAGAGCGACCACAAGGAAAAGAACCTTTGGCGAAAGATCTCCGTGCACCTTCCCTTTCTTCTGTTAATCTCTGGCCATAAGGAATCCTGCTCCACTCTGCCCCTTCCCTCCATGCAAGGGTGTGCACGGGCTTTTTTGCTTGTGGTTCCACTATACCAAGTTTTACTGCAATCTTATGCTTCGAACAGGTCCAGAGAACTCTTGAGTAGGGAAACTTTAATTCTGTACACCATCTATGGGAATAGAGGCAACTTTATGGGAAGACAATGAAGTCAGCATCTGCACATAGTACACCGTGGGATAGACAAATAAGGCTGTGTGCATGGACCTTCATCTCGTCTCATTTAATTACCATTCTCCTTACCATTAAGCCAAAAAATGGTAGAAATGTAACCTAAGGAAATCAAAGAAAAAAATTTGAGTATGCATGAAACAATGCAAGATACGGATCAATATCCCTATCATCTTTGTCAAGTAAAGCATGGAATCAACTGCTGAGAGGATATTAATCTATGAATGCTGACACCATGGCTCATTCTCATATACAGTTGAACCCCAATTTTACATTTTTCTGCATTGTACATTCAATCTTGATGGTCCCAGCATAGCAAAATAAAATAAATGTTTCCTCTATTTTACATTTTCCCGCATTTTAAGTTTTTCCAGCTTGGTCCCCTGGTCAAATCGAGGTTCCCCGGAACTAGTTGCAAAACTGTTTATATATATACTTTTCCTGTATATTTTCAAGTAAATATAAGGACTATAGCTTAACACATTAATTGATGTAGGTCAAATAGTTGTTTTTATATTTGCAGGATCAGTGTAAAGTAAAGATTAAGTATAGCTGTACTTCAAATTATAATAAGTACTTTATGCTCAGGATCCGAACCACCGTACAGTGTGCCTGCACTGAGGAACCTTTTGATTCCAAGGTTGCACCATTACCACTATGCAATCAGGGAGGGGCACCAAATAAAAAACAAATGTGAATGACTCTCGTTCCAGACTTAATCTAGCCTTGGGGTTGCCTGAGAGGATGCTCCTATGACTTAGTATGGTGACAGAGCAGGGGAATTGTTTTGCAAAATTTTTGCAAGCTTTGGCTTACATCGTGCCCCCTCATTTACAAGCTTTATGCTGTATGGAACTGAAAACACTGGGTTGAGTATATTTGGCAACACTGGTTGAAACTTAACAATGTGTGTATCTTATATGTTGCACAAAATGTTCTTTTTTTATTGTTTTTCTGACCTGGATTTTATCATTGCATAACATTTTGCAGTTGCTAAAATTGTCCGACTTCCTAATACCATGATGATAACATTGCCACTTTATAATGCCAGGTTCATTCCCTGGTAGAGGCACATTGCACAGGCCTTTGGAGCCTACTTTAAATTAAGTCGAGGAGATACAGTTACGCACCAATTGTGCATTTATCTCCCGAATGGGCACTGCTACTAAAACAAATCGTGGGTGTATCCAAGAGTATGAATTTCTCTCCATGTTGCAAGTGCAAACATTTTGTTATGTTGATTATTAAGCTGGACACGATGTTTGAAAAATATGATGAATAATAATTTTCGGAATCCCATGTATTCCTTATGGGGAATCAACTTCAGCATCAAGTTACGGCTAATCAAATGGAAGTTTAGACTTTTCCACTGGTGAAATTCATCTTCAAACTGCCCTCTTCCCGTTGACATCTCTTTCTATTCCATCGGAAGTTTTATATTCACAAGAGAATGAATCAAATCATACTCCCATATGATCAATGCTTTTTCCCTTGCCTCCTGGCAGTGTTGCCAAACCTGATGGGCATAAAAGAACTAAATTTCACCTTAAATGGAGTTAAAATTGACTCTCATGGAGCTAGATTAACGATGGCTGGATAAAGTGCCTTCTAGGGTAATGTTAGTTGTCAAAGGGGTGGGGCACTGCTATTATCGTTAACTCTAAATTAATGACAATTTATTTTCCTGTAGTTTACGGTTATTACAAGCATAAGAAAACAGTTTTTCTTTGTGACGTTTCAGGAGAACACACGCTCCTTTCATCAGACATTTATTTTCATTTTGACTAAAGATACAGTTATAACAATGGTTAGTAATTTTTTAAACAAAAAGAATCTGTTATATAATGGATGTTGTCAATGTTACATTGTTGTAATATAGCAACTTAACTGTGAAAAAACAGTCTGTTTTATTATTAAATTATGAATCCAAAATATCATCAGGTAATTCAAATTCATCATTGTTTTCACAAAGTCTCTTGATGTTTTCTGTTACATTAAATTTTAAAGATGGTGGCTTACTCCATTTGTGAAAAAGAAAACTCCATACTGGATCTATGTTACCATTTTCATTATTTAATTTATTCCAGTGTTCTTCTGCAATGAACGAAGCTTCCCAGACATTCAACTCTGTTTCCCGTTAATCTTTTTAAAACCCTTCTCTTTTTAATCAAATGCTTCTCTTCGATGATATGAGTTGACAAACCTGTTCTTGGGTTTAGATTTATAATGTCCAAATCGTGTTCGTGCCATCTTATTGCCATTTTCCTTGCTGTTTGTCCCACATAATCTTTTGAACATGAACAACTTATATTATATATTCCTGTGGTTTCCACATCTGGTAGAGAGTTTCTCATTTTGAATTCATTAAATGTGCATTCCAAACTCCTTGGTGATTTAAAAACAATTTTGAAATTAAAACTTCTAAAAATTTTTGCAATTTTATGTGAGAATCCCTTGTGGAATGGGATGCACACAAATTTCTTTTCAACAGATTTTTCATCTTTGTCTGTATTTCTTTTTTCCTTAAGTTTTCTTGCAACTTGTTTTTTGATTTGGTTTATTCTGTTAGTATGAAAGCCATTTTCTTTTGCTATATTAAAGAGCCTTTCTTCTTCATTTTTGATATCCTCATTATTAGAACATAGTCTTTGTGCTCTCAGGAAAAAATTTAAAAATATGTTATCCATTGTTATACGCGAATGTTCTGATTTGGCATGGATGTATTTTTCCCCCCGCTAATTTTTTCTTATGGACCGATGTTTGAATTGTTGAGTCAGTTGTCTTAATTTGCAGATCAAGGAAAGAAATTACATTGTTATTCATGGGTTCGCAAGTGAATTTTATGCGAGGATGTGATTCATTTAACAATTTAAATACGTCCATGATGGTGTTCTCATTTTTAGCAATAATTAGCACATCATCCACATATCTGATGTAGAGTTCGATATCCGCACCTATCACATTAACAATTGGAGATTCTATGTAATGAAGGAAAATGCTGGAGATGATTCCGGATACTGGGTTTCCCATTGATAGACCATTACTCTGCTGACAACATCCATTATATAACAGATTCTTTTTGTTTAAAAAATTACTAACCATTGTTATAACTGTATCTTTAGTCAAAATGAAAATAAATGTCTGATGAAAGGAGCGTGTGTTCTCCTGAAACGTCACAAAGAAAAACTGTTTTCTTATGCTTGTAATAACCGTAAACTACAGGAAAATAATTATATAATGCAAGCAATGCGTACATACAAGAAAAACTATTAATGACAATTTATTCTTAGTTTTCAACATCTAGATCCGGCGGCATCGCCCATCTCAATAATCCACGGATGGTGGTATGAAATGGAAAGTAAAGAATTCCCTGATAATAATAATATGTCAATTTCACGTCAAACATTGTGCTATAAAGAAGTAGCGGGGGAGATAAGAGAGAGTGGGGCGACGCAGCCAATATAACAATATCACGTCACGTGCAAAATGTATAATTATGACGAAAGGTGGTCTATGTGGGTCGGAACCAGAGATGGCATCATAGTGGGTGTCCCAGTTCACAGCGGAACGAGTGCACAAAAGATTGATTGATTGATTTATTTAGTTTATTTTACTTCGCGTTTTGTGCCTCTTGGCTAATTTGCGAAGATGGGGATGAGTGATAAAATTGATGAATGGACATTCGCAAACAACCAAGCCCGAGCGGGGTTCGAACCCGGGACCCTTGGCATCACAGCGCGATGTGCTAACCACTCGGCCACAGGGTCCGGCTAGAGTGTACGAAGGAGCCAGATCTGGCTCCAAGAGAGCTAAGTTGGCACACTGCCATGGACGGAAGGGCTTGGGAAGACTCCCATGGAAATTGTATTGCATGCCCTTAAGCTATAGGTCTGGTCTCTAAGTATATCTGAGCATAAAGTAACTTAAAATTGTCAAGGATTTAGTGATTCTGTCCATGGTGTTTAAATGTATAAGTAACCAACCCATCTTTCTGTACGATTAATTTCAAATCTTTTTCTTTCAACTGGGCATTGATTGATTAACAAATCCAGATGATGTCTAAACCCTCTGACACAACCAATGTTGCCAGTACACCTAGTATTTTTTTTAAAAAACTCCTTTTTATGAATGTGCTATAGTTAATCCCTTAAAATTATCTGTACTGCTTAAAATTAGTAAAAAAAATCATTATTGTATCAATTTGATGAATAACCACAGATACCATCATCGAAAATTATTGCAAGCTACTCCATAGCTATCCTTTATTCATGTATCTTTTTATTTCATACAAAACTTTTTTACACTTTAGCAACTTTTCCCCTATACTGAATGCTCTAAGTAGAGCATAATTTCCTTGTTTAATGTTTAAAAATTATCCACATAGCAAAGTCTCAGTTGCGTGACTTTTGGACACCTTTTATTAGGGATGAGCTGATACTACTTTGAATCAGTACTGATACCATTTCTCATATTGTTCCCGATACTTGGAAATTGTAACAAAGTAGTTCAGAATATTTATAAATAGGGACATGCATATTTAGCTTTGGTCAAAATTTACTATCCACAAACACACGCAACTACTTTGTTTCGTCATTTTTAACATTCGTACTTATGTATCTGCTTCGCAAAACATTCTTTAAGGTGTATTCATGTTTTTTTGATCAAAGTAATTTCTATTTTTCACATTACGAGTACTTCTTTCTTTTCTTTCTTACGTGAAATTTAGAAAATTTTGCACTTCCGCATTGCACAATTTAATGGTTAAATCCTATTTATTTCGAAGATCCACTGTCTTCATTCACAAAAGGGTGCGGCGTTTGAAGGGGACATGGTACCATGCCACTGCATTGTTTGTTCCCGGGTAGTTGCAATTTCTCCCTTTCATCGGCGCTGGCGTGCGCATCCTGGTTTGCGTCGTCTGCTTCCTGTTGTCAGGTGGCGTTGCCGGGTGGTGATTGGGGAGGGGGGGGGCTGGGCTGGGCTGTGCTGCTTGGCATGGTGCAGTTCCTGTTCCCCGCGTGGCTGGAGGTGGGTCGGGTATGTGCACCACATCTTTTCTTTTTCAGGTCGGGGATCTTTCTGAGGACAGGGTGCCAACTCGGGTGTGCCTGTCCATTGGCCAGGTTCAGTGCTGGTTTCTGTTGGATGATAGCATGGGTTTCTTTGACAGTGTCTTCTATGACAGAGCCGGTTGGGTTAAGTATGTATATGGAGGAGATGGTGTGGTTAGGTTAGTGGAGTGGAGGTGTTGAGAGAGGCCTGATTTTGGTGTGTCATTTTTTTCATCTTTTACGTGTTCATCAATCCATTCTTGAACAGTGTGGAGGTGTAGTATCTTCTGTAAAAATGAAGAAATGTGTTTGTGTATAGTAAACATTTAACTTAGCTTTTGGCATAAACAAACTCCGAGATTGCACACTGCAATGTACATTTATGATGTTTTTTAAAAGTGTGAGTTACATTTACTACTATATTTTGTCACAAAATTTTGAGTACCAACACAACCTGTTTCACAGTTTGAATTATTCTTCAAGTTATCCAAAATCCAGAACGTTGGTCAACTTTGCTGCAAAATTCGGTGCAGCCCTGATTGGTGCATCTGTGCATAAAGTGGATTTTAGACTAGAACATAACATGATCAGTTTGCTTTGAACAATTTATTATTATAGAGGTGTAGCCCCCCAAAGAACACAGTATAAAATATTTCGTTATTACAATTTTTAGTCTTCATTTTAAAAGTTGTTCAAAGACAAAAATGGTATGGGGTTCACTTAAATAGAATAGCAGTTTTTGTGTGGGAAAGGTACCAGAACAAAGTAGTGAAGTTTGTTCCTGTGGATATGTAGTGTAGACTATGTAATATCATTCACACCTCACCCACCTCTCGACAGAACTATAACCTCCGCCTGCACAAAGCCTTGACCAACCGTGGATATCCTTCCACCCTGGTTACCAAACAAATATCCCGAACTGCTTCATACACTCCCACCAATCCCCCTGCACTTGTCACCCAATATCACCCCCACCTCAACAAAATCAGATACACTCTATGTTCCCTCCTTCCCATCTTGCACAGTGATGCTGACACCAGAAATATCTTCCCCAACAAGCCCAGAGTGGTTTTCAAATGCCCTCCCAATCTCCAAAACATCCTGCTCCACCACAATCAACCCACCCCTGCCCACAAATGCAACTGCCCAAGGTGCAAAACCTGCCCCCCCCCCCATATTTTTCACTTCCCGCACCCTCCAGATCCATACTGCCACCAGCAAATTCACCCTCTATCCCAAAGGAACCTGCTACAGCTCTAACCTAATTTATATCCTCACCTGCAACATCTGTGGGAGCTTCTACCTGGGGGAAACCTCCACATCAACAACCACCGCTACTCCACCAAAACCTGGACTTTGCTGTTGCCATTCACACCAATCACCACAATATTCCTTTCAATGACTGCTTCCAGGTAGCGATCATCCATTCCTTGCCTCAATCCACCAACACCTCCATACGTAGAAGATGGGAGAGGGCCTACATATCAGCCATGAGTGCAACCACACCCCCAGGCCTGAACAAGGCCACCCAGTAATGTCCCCCACAACCACCCCTCAGATTCAGGAACACCCTTTACCTCCCCCTACGCCTTTCACCACTCACAGTTTTTGACAGCCTAGTGACGGAACAACATGATTTTTTCATGTGTGAAACTGTCTACTTCTTCTTTCTGGACCTGACAACCCTGCAGGCCACGCTATCACACAATTGATGTAGTGGAAGCACCCAACGTTTCTGGTCAAGAAAAAATTCAGGAGACAGGCATCCGCTGGATAAGTGCTGCTAACGATCTTTTGGGATGTCAGTGGCCCTATATTGGTGCACTTCCAGGAGAATAGTGCTCGATACAGTGACATGTTGGTAAGCAAGTTGAAGCCTGCCATACAATCAAAACGTCGGGGACTTCTCTCAAAAGGAATATTGCTGCTCCACGACAACGCCCGCCCCCATATGGCTATGCATCAGCGGCGTGCATTCGGGGTACGCACAACACAGTAAGAAAAAATAAACATTTGTTCGTCTTCCCCGAACCGAACATGAAAATTCAACAATTATCGCTCCGAAAGCAGTTCCACTGAAAGAAATTCCGATTTCCGCACGAACATGCTGCTGCCTTCCTGAATGCAGTCCCGAATGATCGTGATTGTGACCGACACCCACCCGATCTACGTTCCTGCCCATTTCCGCAGAAAGACGCTGTTTCTTATGCTTGTACCCTAGAAATTCGGAAGGTAACCCCATTGACTCAGATCAGCCCCGACCAAGTGTTTGGGTTTGCCCGCGCTTACCCCCTCTCTCACTTCTTTCTCCGTTCTAAGCATCGAGGGTACCCAAGAGTTTGACATCGTATGCAGTGTTGACAGTAGTCAACATACGTATATATTTTTTTCTGGAATGCTTAGCTTACTAGCATTTAACAGCCACGCGTAGATAGATCACTGTTGGGTTGCAATAAAAATACATTATAAAAAGTGATACAGGAATCAGAGAGGGGGCAAGAATATGTAACAGGAATCAGAGAGGAGGGCAAGAATATGTAGTGGTGGAAGATCATATTTAATATACGCGTAAACTATCACATATAAAATATTTATGTGAGGTTAAAGTTACACTAGCAAGTTGTTTTTTTTTCGTATAGGGAGGTGAGGACCAGAATGGACTGTCACTG
Organism: Lepisma saccharinum; assembly: GCF_977018435.1. Taxonomy (NCBI): domain Eukaryota; kingdom Metazoa; phylum Arthropoda; class Insecta; order Zygentoma; family Lepismatidae; genus Lepisma; species Lepisma saccharinum. The sequence continues at coordinate 9,458,027 of NC_139253.1, forward strand.
TGTCGAGGGGAAAATATGTGAACAATTTGCAAGTTTCGCACAATTCTCAGAGTATGAGAGTATCTGGTTATCTCCTTTCGGGATCAACATTTCCTTTGAGTTCCATAGCATGGGTGTTGATTGTTGACCCGACGATATGAATGAATGATAAAAGAAAAACATAATAAAACACAATGCTTACAATGGGATTCGAATGAGCCCCCCCTCCCTCCCGCCAGACATTGCCAAGTGATGTACGGTAGTTTAGCTTTTGAAGTTTTCTGGAACGTATGCTGACGTATTTTCAACTTGTCCTTAATTATATTCCTTCTACAAAATACTTTGTCGACTAGCAACTCCGATTCATTCGTCCACAAGAACGTGTGGTTTTCGGGCATAGCGGACCGGACTCAACGTACCGTGGGATTTTGACTTTTGCTTTCTTCTGTCGTGTGAAATTTGCAGCGAGTGTTTCGTTCATATTATTTACATTACAGGATCTCTATTGTTTGTCGGTGCCGTGAAGTGATAAAATAGGGGGACCTGGAGTTATTGATGACATTCTGGAGAAGGGATTTTCGGAATTTACGAAAAAAGTGTAAACAATTCGAAATGGAAGGTCTGTTCCTGAGTTGGAAGAATTGTTTCAGGCAGGAGTGGTAAAGGATGGTAAGCAGTATATTAGGCATTTTGATTTTTGAGAAGAAGAAAAAATATCTCTACAGAGTGATTGACTGAGTAGAAAAACAGTGAAACTTTATTGTTGGCCTTATTCGTTGGTTTCCTCTGCGAAAGGTGTTGTGAAATAGTAGAGGATACTGAGATTTATCACATGAAATTTGAAAGGATGGAAAATGATTGTGCCATTTTGTTCCCGTTCAATGTTCATCGCACTGCATGAAGGAAATAATCGAAGTTGAATTTGTTGGACTCTACGTATCAGAATATATTTGCGAATATAAAATATCATACATATATTTTACCTCCTTACATTTGGATATTGATACAAGGATGAGATATTTCCCATTAAAAAAATGTAGAAAGAAGTTATTTTCTGAATAACATGATGGCCAGGGAAGGGGGCGGGTCTGGCCCCCATAATCCATTTCGGTTGGCCCATGTTGCTTACCCTAGTTTAAATGTCACCGCACGCCACTGCTATGCATACTATGGATACAATACATGATCTGAAATTTGAGGTGTTGAAACATCCATCATACAGTCACGACTTGGCGCCATGGGATTTTCACTTGTTTGGACCTTTGAAAAAAACATTTGCGGGGTCAGAAGTTAGCAGATGACAGTGAGTTGATCGAGGCGGTGCAAAGATGGTTACACGCCATGCGAAAAAGTTTTTTTGTGGAGGGCATCCGCAAAATTGTGAACAGGTGGACCAAGTGTGTTGAAAAGCAGGGTGACTATGTCGAAAATTAAGGCAAAAACCATTTCTGTATGTATCCTTGTAAAAAAGTTATAATACAATTCCTGTTATTTAATGACTGTATTTTGTGTATATGTGTGTTTGTAGATATATATATATAATTATTTTACGTCGTTCGGGAAGTAAGTTCCATCATGCAATCAAATGAAAAATATAAATAGTATAGGGGTGAGAATATATACATGGTACAACATTCACACATAATCACCATAAGAATTCAAGCACGCATCACAGCGAGATACCCCTATCATAGAACGTTTCAGCCTGAATGGAGAACTATTGGGAAACTGCACGTTTCAGATCTCCGTCAGTACCATAATGTTTTCCAGCAATGAATGCCTTAAGGTGGAGGAACAAATAAAAATCAGATGGGGAAAGATCAGTACTGTAAGGGGGGTGGTAGTTTTTTTTAATGGAAGGTCGTCAGGAGTTCCTGAGTTGCATTTGCCACATTCGGACGAACATTCTTGTGGAGGAGAATGACACCCCGACTGAGTATGCCACGACGTTTGTTTTGAATTGCACGACGCAGGTTTTGAAGTGTCACACAATAGGTTTCGGCATTGACGTGCTGTCCACGCTCCATAAATTCCACAAGCAATACTCCATGTCTATCCCAAAACACACTGCACAAAACACGGTAGGCCACCTAGGGTTCCCTATGCGTAGGAAAAAGCACGGGTGCCCAGGGCCCATACTGTGACTTCCAGGAGGGGACCAAAATTTCGTCGGGGACCCCATTTTTGGAAATGTGCATCTCCGGCATCGGTGGCAGGGAAGGTTGGTGACATGTGGTTCCGAGCAGTGTTACCGGTCCCGTTTCGACCGGCTATCTGGATTTTTCAAAATGGTGGCCATTTTGAATTTTAAAGGGGTGCCAATTTTTCGAGTTTTTTTTTCAATTTTCTGCCACCCTGTATATTGGGGAACCAAAAGAGGTGCATGAGGGCGTTACCATAAGGGGTCCGAAGCCACAACCTGTGGCAAGTCCGGGGGCCCAAACATACGTACCCGTGGAGGACCAATAAGGAGTCGACAATGGCGGAAAACCACGGTGGTTTTGGAGAGGCAGGTCCCTACCTGGCTGGGTGGCAAAGTGCACGAAAAAGTGCAGCCTCCATGGCGCCATTTTGAAAAACTCAAAAAACCAACATGGCCGCCACATTTTTTGACGTAGCGATTTCGAGTTTGGTTTGTTTTTGAGGTCACGTCTATCCGATGCCGACGCACATGGTCAGATGTCGGGGCCCCACACCGGGTGGCCTCCAGGCCGACATCTTCGTTTCCGGTACACCTTTAAAGACTGGTGTTTGTTGTGTGCTGGAGGCCGCGGAGGTAAATTCTGGCCAGTGTCCGCTTTAGGGGAAGGTACCGAATCGAGGTAGGAATAGGTGGCGCTGACATCGCGTGCAACATGTGACGTCACGGGCGCCCCAATTTACCCATACCGAATATGGCGATTTTTCTTATGGGGGCAATGGGGTCCAAAATGCGATTTCTGCACAACTAACATATTTCGTCGATAGGGTTCCGAGAAGAGTGTTGGCAGATGCCACTTTGGCGATTTCAGTGTTGCCACTTTTCGAGTTATTAAGGACTCTCACGATGTAAACAAAGAAACATGACTTCCAGGGATCCCTTCTCCGATTAAACTATGAAATTTCGAAGTCAGTCGTTGTGGGGGATATTTTCTAGAGGGACGTACGATATGCAGAAAAGGGTTTATTTTTAGAGCTTCAGCCACATTTGCAGTGTGCGCCTGTTTGAAAATGGCCGATTTTTTGCACGTGAAAAGTAGCACTTTTGCGCGTTGCCAGGGCCCCCGTTAGGGGTCCTGGGAAAATGACAGTAGGTGGACGTCACCGAGGAAGGACCCACCTATCGAATGACACATGAATGGAATTTCCAACGGTCTTAGTTTGGGAGCCATGTTGGAATACTTTTTACGCACGCCTTTTAGATCTCTTTCTTCAGTTAGTACAGTTATATGAAAAATGCATTTTTGGGAATTTCTGGCGGGAAAACCACTGCACATAGGTATAGGGTAAGGGTGGTCGGGTAGGTAGGGGAACATGTCCCCTGCATGGTGACATTTTTTTTAGTTTGTCCTCCGTCCGCCATGTGTCACTCACGTCGTTTTCCCGTAGGGAGTGCACTTCCCGGAAATGACGTCACGACCTGCATTGCGGCCCTGCATTGGGCACCGGTGGTGCACGAAAGCACAATTTTGGTTGGGCTTTGTACGCTGTAGTGTGGTGCTTGCGTGTGCAAAATTTTGGATCTTCAGCTTTAATAGTTTGCGTGCAGTTGAAGATCAACGGGAACTGTGCAAAAACTGATATTATTGCGTTATTTGTTGCAATTACGTGTCACGTGACTGGGTCTTCGGTTGGTGTACGACAATAGCCTAAACTGTGCTATGTACGAGAACTGTGAGATAGCCATTTTTTAGGCAGTTATAGAAAGTGGGGGGAAATGTCGAAATTTTTGTTCGGGCGGCCGCCCCCCCGGGGGCATTGAAATTTCAGCCATTTTGGATTTTTTCAGGTAGCCGTTATGACAGGAAAGTCGGATTTCTCCATGGATTCCGAAAGAAGGTTGGAAGTTGTCCACGCCAAAAAATTGTGATCCGCGTTGGAGCTCTGTTGACGACCACACCACCCTTTCAAGACAATGCAAATGAGGACCATAATGGGAAACATGACTTCCAGGGGCCCCTCCTGAGGGTAAACTATGGAATTTGGGAGTGAGTTATTGTTGGGGATACGTTCTAGAAGGACGCACGATGTGCAGAAAATTGTTAATTTTTCGAGGTTGAGCCAAATTAGCTGTGTGAACAACTTTCAAAATGGCGTATTTTCGACGCTTGAAGAGTGGCAGTTTCGGATCTTTGCGCGACACCAGCGACCCCGTTTCGTGTCCTGGAGAAATCACGCCAGGTGGACGTCACTTACCATTGAGAGACCTAGTGAACAATATACATTTTGAGTTTGGCGGCTATTTTGGAATTTTGCCATTTTTTAGAAAATTCCAAGTTTCCGAATTTTTGGCGGGAAAACCATTGAAGATGGGTATAGGGAAACGGGGGTCGAAAAGGTTGGCCAACATGTCCCCTGCCTGCTGATTTTTTTTTCGGTTGCTAAAGAGTCCACCGTGAGGCACTCGGATCGTTTTGATATATAGCGTGCAGATTCCTATTTTGACGTCACTGAACGGTTCGCGAGTCCCGTTGGGATTAGGTTGTGTGTAGAGGGCGCCTTTTTTCGATTGGAGGTCGTAGCGGGTAGTTTCGTGAGTGTGGCTGCAAGAAAAGAGAGTTTCAATCTAGCGCGGAAGGTAATTTTTGGAGATCTACGTGCTACGAAAGTTAAATTTTTATAACATTCAAATTAATTACTTACTTACTAAGATGCCTTTAAAAGGGACTCTATAGAGAAAAGCGGGTAGCCGGAGCGGAGGCGGCAAGCCCATTACCCTAGGGGCGGAGCCCAGAATCGGCGGGAAATTCGAACTTAGAAATTTTTATGAAATTTCTTGGGCTATAGCCCCGAATACCCCACATTTACAAATATGCATCGCTACGGGTGCTACGAAACTAACATGGCTGCAATTGAATTTAGCGCGGGAGGTAATTTTTAGAGATCTACGTGCTACGAAATTTCAATTTTTATAACATTCGAATTAATTACCTACGTACCGAGATGCCTTTAAAAGGGACTCTAATGTTATAGAGAAAAGCGGGTAGCCGGAGCGGAGGCCGGGCCGCGGTAGCGGTTGGAGGCAGCAAGCCCATTACCCTAGGGACGGAGCCCGGAATCGGCGGTAAATTCCGAGCCCCCAAGTCTTATTAATTTTGTTGGCCTATAGCCCCGAAAACCCGACATTTACAAATATCCATCCACACGGATGCTACGATTGGATTGGATTGGATTGACTTGTTGTTTTAAGTCCACTTTATGCACAGTAAGGCTAATCGGGAGCTGCACCTACAGTTTAAAGTGGGATCCGAACCACTATGTGCCGGGAATCGAACCCGAGACCCCTTGATTACAAGGAGACTTTTACCTCGCAACTTCAAACGTCTGGATCTCAAATTTAAACAGTCGTAGATACTTCTTTTCGCGCTCCAGAATTTTGTTCTTGATAATTTGCAAGACACAAACTTCATAATGAAAAGAAAAAATTCCGTAACGAAATCCCGTGGAGGAAACTGCCAACAAATGACCGGAAAGAATAAATATCTCACAACGTTATAATCTGTGACGTTATTTTTATTGAACGAGTGCAAATGATCTACAATGCACAAAGCCAAACCAATTTTTTCCCCAAACAATCATGCTTTAAACAATTACAGTGATTACAAATAAATGTCATTTTACAAAAATTATAATTTTAAAGTTGTTGCAAAGTGCAACAAACAATCAATTACTGGTTTATGTGTGGGGGCTTAGCCCTTACTTAACTACACCTATGCATGAGACCAACCTTATGGTCGAGCTCTTTTGACCTAGTTAGAATATCTCTATGGCATAAAATGTGTAGTTCAGTTGGTCCCCGATGATCGCACCTCAAACAAGCATTTCTTTGTTTTAATGCTTTAACTCTTACATAGATTATTTTTCTGGCATGACGAAAATTCAAATCAGTTATGATATTGCATTACTCTTTGATATAAAGGGTGTCTAAAAAATACGGGCTTTTTTGAAATGGTAAATAAAAGAAGATGAACTTCGAACTAAGTTTATTCATGGTTATGAATAGTATAGAGTATGCCATTACTAAATTAATTCACTCGCAGTCACAAGATAGCCTCATGTCTTGAACATGACATCAGTAAGATGGCTACCGTTTTTGCGTAAACATTCCTGAAGCCGTCTAGGAACATCGTGCATGGTTCGACGTAATATGCCCCCAGGAATGTGGTTGATTTCCTCGATGGTTCGTGTCTTCAGTTCCTCAACTGATGCAGGTCGATGTTCGAACACCTTTGTCTTAAGGTAACCCCACAAAAAGAAATCGCAGACCAAGTGATCTGGGGGGCCATGGGATGTCACCAAATCGAGAAATCAGTCTATTGCCAAACAACTGTCTCAATGCTGCAAATGACTACCGAGTTGTGTTGATGCTCTGTCCTGTTGAAACCAGGCGTCACGAATGTGTGGAAAGAGATTTAGTTCTTGAGCAAGGAAGTTGTTCACCATAGCAACATAAGATTCTGAATTGACGGTTACTGGGTTACCTTCAAAATAAGGGCCTATGATGCCAGATGATGACACTGCACATCATACAGTCACTGTCTGGCTGTGTACTTCATGCACTAACTACAGGTTTTGAGGGGCCCAATACCTGAAATTTTGCTTATTGACGAAGCCGCTGAGGTGAGGAAGAAATGCTCAGACCATCCAGAAGAACTTGATGCCACTGCAAGACATTGTGAGAGAGAAAAAAAGGCCTTAAAAATACGTGTCAGCAGGGTACCCGTATCTATTAACCGCAAGTACCTTCCTTCCAAGAAGTTACTGCCATTTCGGAAGATGAAGGTGTAGATGATGCAGATTACGTTCCCTCTACACGGATAAGACAAAATACAAACCAAAATTGTTGCGGTGGCGAGGGAGGTCCCATGTACACTCGCCTCAATTAGTACTCCGGCAGTTTGTTTCTTTATACAGCATATTTGCCGAAGATACAATTAAAGATACAAGTGTATCAATATACGCTGTATAAAACACAACTTATCACCAATTTCGTTGACCCTGTACTACATCAGCAACATAGCCACAGTAGCCGTCGTGACAGCAGCCCTATAGGACCACTGGACAGTGACGGTAGAGGACACCTTGAAGGTTGATCAGAGAAGCAAGGCGTGGTGACACTGCTGCACAGAAATCCCTGCGTTGCTTGTGGTCGTTTGGTTTCAATTGCTGGACGATCTGAAGTTTGTATGGATAGAACTTATGGTCAAACTTCATTATGCGGTGCACACTTGACCTATGCAGCTGCAGAGATGACGCTTGGCATCGAGCAGAGCGTCTGACTTCTCTCGACGGCGGCCTGGACAGCCTGTACGTTATCCTGTGTTCGAGCACTGAGAGGTCGACCTGTTTGTTTCAGCTTCAAGGTCGAACCTATTTCTTCGAATTTTTTAACCCAAGTTAGCACTGCATGCGCGGATGGAACTTGTGCATGTTTCGGAAGTTGATAATGTTGCTGAAAATCGCGACGTGCACCTGCACACACACTGTCGTTATTGTTATAATACGCTTTTGCACGCTACGCACCGTTCCCCCTTCTCCATGACAACTGAATGGCATGGTACCTACTTCACGTTGTGTGCGTTACGCGACGCCATATGTATTGCAGTGTTGCAAACTAACAATTTCAAAAAGCCAGTATTTTTGAGACACCCTTTATAATCTGTACTTCATTCTCAACCATTTTTCAATGTTGGCACCCGAATTGTGATTCTTCACAAAGTCAACCTTATGTGCAAGTTCTGTCTACATAGAATATCTCTATGGCATAAGTTTCTTAGTTCAGTTGGTCCTCCCTGATGATGCCCCAAGCAAACATTTTTTTGTAGTTTTAATGCGTAACTACTACTTCAACAATGATATTGAAAGAAAATATCCGGCTTTAAAGGATGGAAGAAACAAATATGGTGTAAAGTGTAAGGTGGCTGCCACTTTCCCCTGCTGTTGAAAGAGTACTAGAAATGTTCGTGGCATTAAAATAAAATCATATTTCTCTACCCAATCTAAACTAACTAATATTTTCATTTGGCTTTTCGAAATAAGTTAAGCGAATCTTACTTGTTACATTTGCATTCACTTGTGAGGATATTTCAGTCTAATATCCAAGAATTAGAAAAGGAGTAAAATTCTGTGCTTCAAATTATAGATATTCTTTGTCATTTGTTAAATAACAGATTAGGAGATTCCTTTCTTTGCTTGAAGGTAAGAGGAAGTTATTGAAAGAGCTCTTCTGAAAAGTAAGGTGCGTTGCAAAATGATAAGAACGCTGTGGGAAAGTGTACAAAGTAATGAAAATAAGAGTACGAACATATAATCAATGGTTATATTATTACAGAAAGAGCACACAAATCGTTCTGAAAAGTAACAGGCATGTGACAACAAGGGCAATATGTACAGTTTAGAAAAAAAGACAAAACAGGCCACTCCGACCGTTGCAAAATGATACGAACACTATCACTTATTAGCCAATAAAGGAACCTTGTCGGTGCACGAAAACTCTATCACACATGTTATCCACGAGTGTTTGCAACAGAGTAACATCGAGATCGTTCTATGCAGCAACAATAGCATGTCGTAGATCGTGGATGTTGTCAGCCGTGTGTATTGTGGCGTTGTCTTGTTGGAACATCCATGGGGTGTCAGCTATGCGTGCAGAAAAAGGCAATAGGTTGTCCTCCAGTATGGTTTGGTATGCTGGTGCATTCAGACGACCCGTGGAAATGCTAGGTTGGTGCCATGATATCCGAAGCCACCCCACACCATTAAAGACTGCCCTCCTTGCTGTCACTTGGAGAAGATCCGTTCCTCTTTGCGTAGATCGTGCCAATAATACCGCCAGCCATCTGGACCGTTTAAATTGATTTTTTTCTCGTCGCTGAAGATGACACGCCGCCATTCCTACTTCCACGTCATGTAAGTCCTGGCCAGTGATGTGCCGTACACTATAAGTTTACGTCTACATGCGTTGTCTACATGTAATCTACGCGTAAATTACATTGGGTTGTAGTTTACATAGACTACGTAGACAATCTAAAGCGCATTAAAATTAATTTTCAAGGGTTTCATGACATGAAAGTGACATTTTCAACTATATTAGTTCCTAACGAAATGAAAAGAGTACTATTTACAACAAAATTTCTCTTCTCTTCTATTATCAACTATGGAAGAATATAAATAGTATGCAAAAAACAACAAAAAGATGGCAGTCATGAGCCAAGAGTGGTCTTTTTCTCATAAAACACTAGAATATTTCCTATATTAGGTTTCTTCCTAGGTAAGAAATTGTTCGAATTTGGAAGAAAGAGTATGAAAAGTTCTCCACACACATCAGCAACTGATACGCAGTATAATTTTCTTTTAATTCCACGGAGCTCTTTGCTAAGTTATCACCTTTCGCCATGTTGTTTACATAGATTACGTGATCTACGTGTATAACATAGTCTACGTGTAGAATGTAGACTATCGTTGTTTACGCGTAGACGCACATCACTGGTCCTGGCCCAGTCTACTCGCCGATCTTTATGTTGTGCAGTGAGTCGCGGCTGTACCTTGGCTTTCCGACAGAGAAGACGATTGCACCGTTTGACAGTCCTGCAGAGCGTGGATTTATGTACACGTATATTCGGATCGCGAGACAACTGTCCAAGTGATGTGTTCCCAGCTGCCAACTTCCTCACAACAGAACGTTCCTGCCGCGGCGTTAATTTTCGCGGCCTTCCCGGCGCTTTCTTTATACCATATTCTTCCCTTAATCGCAGATAATTGTTCACCACACACGCACTCCGCCCAAGCCGACGTGCGATCACATTCGCAGCCACTCCCTCTTCTTTATAAGCCAATATCTGGCCTTTTTCACGTTCTGACAACGCTTTTCCACGGCCCATTCTACTACACTTGTCCGCACGACTTCCTCGCCACCTTTCCTGGGCAAATAACTGTTAACAATTGTCTGCCGTTGGTGCGTGCTGAGACGTGTTCATTCGCTGCCTCTGGTGTCACGGGAAAGACGTTACCTGGCTCCGTTCTTATCATTTTGCAACACTCGGCCGACCTCATGTGCCATGTTTTCGTACTTGCTCGTACATATACCCGCCTGCGCGAACAGTAACTGCTTTCGTATAATACACACGTCTATCTGTGTCCGTGGCCATCGTTTTTATTTTCCGTTTGCTTTTTGTTTTCCCCATTTCGCTATCTGTGGTACCGTTCTTATCATTTTGCAACGCACCTTATCTGTGAGCAAAATGTTGGTAAGATTTTTGTATATTGATTAAATTATGAGTAATGGCAAATGTATAGCCATTTTTACGATGTCCTCTTTTTTTTACTTTGTCCTCCTTTTTCGGCATGCTCTGTCCTCTTTTTTAAATATATGTGTCTGGTCATCCTAGGCGTTACATCATTGTAAGCCTGTAGGCAGAAGCGGCTTAAGAGCCGGAGCGTGGTCTTCGGGAGCGCCAAATTTGGGTACCCCCTTGGTTAGCACCAAAACCTTATTTCTGATTACCTAATAGCTATTTGTTGATTGCTTGAGCTTATTGTTATGATCACTTTATGCACAGAAAGGCTAATTGGGACTGGATAGTTTAAAGTGCGATCCGAACCACCACGTGCGTTGCGTTGCTATTTGTTTTTTTTTAAGAGAGTTGATTGACAAGAATGAATTGAAGTTACTGCTGCAAAACATGGTCATGCTTTTATTGGAGATAGGTGGAGAGTCGAGGTGCCAGAGTAGAAATGGGACAAGTTGGAATGTAGGGGGAGAACTACCTTACCTGGTTGAAAATTTCATCTTGAGCCGTCCGTCTGTAGACTGCATTATCTCGGAAGAGGGATCATAAATCCACGCGCGACATAATGCAACAGCCGACCTCTGTGGCAGAGTGGTTAGTACAGTGTGCTGCGACGTCAGGAATCCCGGTTCCGAATTCTGGACTGGGCATGGGTGCAGGCACGTAGCCAGGGGGAAGCCCCCCGAAATCCTCCTAATATCTACTTTTAATTGTGTGTAGTGATAATTAATTTTTACTTCCTTAGCAAAATTGAACATTAGATCGAAAAAGTGTAGTGTATAAAAGAGCAACAAGCTTATATTTTTATATTCTATAATTTAATCCATAGAATAAATGGATCCACAGTTCCCGAAATTTATAGTTTTCTTTGTGAGAGGTCCAGGGACGTAGCTAGGTTGATCAGTTTGGGGGGGCCCAAACGTAAGATTTTTCTATCAAACTATTATAAATTAACAAACTATTTATTCACCATATAGGCCTATACTGTATACATACATTATATATGTATGTATGTGTGTGTGTGTGTGTGTGTGTATACACACACACACACACACACACACACACACACACACACACACACACACACACACACACACACACATATATATATATATATATATATATATATATATATATATAGTCTTGGAAAGAAAAGGAGCAAGGGCCTCCTCGGTGGCGCATGGTAGCATCGTCGCCTTGTAATCAAGGGGTTCCGGGTTCGATACCCGGTGGATGCTCATAGTGGTTCGGATCCCACTTTACACTGTAGAACCAGTCCCGATAACCTTACTGTGCATAAAGTGGACTTAAAACACCAATTCAATCAATCAATAAATTGGAGAGAAACATAATTTTCTTCTGTAGCCCCCAACAGTCTACGGATATACTCTCTCAAAATCCACAGCCATTATTCGGGAAACTAAATGCAGAATGAACTCATTAGCTTAATGGCTGATACAACAAGAACAATGTTATTAGTGTTTAGATTTGTAAATTTGCTGGAAGAAAATTGAGAAGTAGATGAAACCCTTTTCCGTGGTTTTCGATATAAAGTGCTGGAACAAGGTTTACAATTGATTGATTGATTGATTTGGTGTTTTAAGTCCACTTTATGCACAGTAAGGCTAATCGGGACTGGGTCTACAGTTTAAAGTGGGATCCGAACCACTTAGTGCCTCCACCGGGTATCGAACCCGGGACCCCTTGATTACAAGGCGACGACGCTACCACTGCGCCATCGGGGAGGCCCACCAGGTTTACAAGTATTGGCAATAGTGCAAATATGAAATGTGTGCGTAATGAGTTCAAGCTAGGCATCTCACGTATACAGTTTATACTGGAATCGAATGCGGTATCTCTTAGTTCAAGGCGAGCGCGTTAAGCACTATTCTAAAGATCGGGCCCGAGTCTTCTATGGCATCTGATTGTTCACTTCGGAAATGATGACGATAAGAAATTATATGCACACGTCTAATTTCTTAAAATTAATCTTATTTGTATGTGGAAAACTGAATATATGACGGCACTGGATAAAACAAAGTTCCCACACGCTCAAATGATTATGCTCTCGTCTTTGGTTCGGCAGGTTCAAGAACCTTCCCGGGTTCGATTCCCGATGGAGGCACATAGTTGTTCGGATCTCACTTTAAACTGTAGGTCCAGTCCCGATTAGCCTTACTGTGCATAAAGTGGACTTAAAACACCAGTTCAATTAATCAATCAATCGAAAGGTTCGATCCCTGGTGGTCAGGCCGGTGGCCAGATTTTGATTTCAGAAGGGGCTTATCCCTTATCGGCAGCCGCCATACAAAGACGAAAAGGTTGGGGGGAGGAGTAAATGCGCTGAAGATGAATTTCTTGGTATATTGTTACTTACCATATACAAGATGTTTAATCCTATTAATGAAGTAAATTTAATTACTACTACACATTATTAAAATCAGATATTTGTAGGATTTCGGGGAAGGACTGCAGCCCCCGAGCCCCTTCCCTGGGTATGTGCCTGCTTGTATTAGTTCCAAAATTTCTGTGCTGTTCCAACATCGTGAGGACAATTTGGGAAGTACTTGAAAGCGATATGGAAGCAAATTCTGCTCTCGAATCTATGGGTCTCGATGTGACGACCACGTGAACCGAATGAAAGAACTGTTCGCAGGCCTTGTCCCTCAATATTAATTTTACTGACTAATTGTAAGTTTTTCTCGGCCTCCTCGATGACGCAGTAGTTAGCGTCGCCGCCTTGTAATCAAGGGGTCCCGGGTTCGATACCCGGTGGAGGCACATAGTGGTTCGCATCCCCGATTAGCCTTACTGTGCATACAGTGGACTTAAACACACGAACTCGATAATTGGAAGGTTTTAGAAAAACTAAACATAGCTTTTTATGCATTGTACAACTTTGCTTCTTTTCACCCTACTTTTACAGTTTTTCTTCCTAAGAATTCCACTGACGTGAGTATAACACGCTACTAAACCAGAGGTCCAAGGTTCAGACATTAGACAGGTATGGTTGTATCATGTCTGTCCCATCGCCATTCCTTCGGCTCATCATTCATCCTCATCGTCGCATTTAACCCAAGAGGTAGAAAAGCGACGTAATATAGAAATATATAAATGATTGATTTGGTTTATTTTACATCGCTTTTCTGACACTTTTTGGCTAATCGTGAAGATGAAGATGACAATGAGTGATGTGAAATTGATGAGAGGATCATCATAAAGAACACACACTCCCAGTCGGGGATTCGAATCCAGGACGCCTGGCATCGTAATGCACCTTGTTAACCACTGCACAACAAATAGAAACAGAAAATGCTTGATAAGTTATTTGCTTCTCCATAAATTATATTATAAGTATTATTCGCTGTATGACTAGGGATTAATTATATTTGTATGTCTAACCAACCTAGCCACCTAAGCAGCAGCAACTTCCGCATTTGCAGGTGGAGGCTAAATGAAGAAAAATCACAGAAAGTCAGAAATATATACAGAGTTTGTAACATAATGCTTATAGAGCATGCAGACGGCTGTAAAAACAATTGCTGCATACCTAGTTTCCTTCCTTAATTGAAACGTGGTTTATTCTTCATTATATACACTATATGGAAGAAAGTCATTGGACACCAAATGTCAGAGGATACCATCAGTTTTCTTTCAATCAATAGGAGGTCGGTCCGCCTTTGGCAGCGATAACAGCAGCCACTCGTCGTGGTAAACTGGCCACAAGGTCATGTAGTACACCGAGTGGTATATTCCGCCATTCCTCCTGCAGTACAGTCACCAACCCTGGAAGTGTAGAAGGGCGAGGCGATCACGACCTCAATCGGCGCTCCAGTTCGTCCCATAGATGTTCGATAGGGTTGAGATCAGGGCTCTGAGCAGGCCAATCCAGTCGGGTGACATTATTTTCTGCATACCACTCCATGGTAGCCATGGAAACATGACAAGTCGCATTATCGTCCTGGAACACACATTCTTCGTCTCCATAGAAACGCCACAACGTGGGGAACATGGGGTTGTCGAGAATATCTCGGTAGGACGCAGACGTCATGTGGACATACACTGGTACCAGTGGACCCAGCCATGCCAGCTGAAACAACCCCAGAACATGATGCCGCCAACACCATATTTCACTGTACGCACTACACACTCGAGTAACAGATGTTCTCCGGGTAATCGCCATACCCACACTCTCCTATCTGATCGAAACAGTGTGAAGCATGATTCATCGCTCCATACCACCTTCCGTCATTGCTCCACCGTCCAGTTTCTCCGCTTTTTACACCTGCGTAGTCTCTGCCATTTATTGTTTTTTGTTATCAGGGGTTTGTGGGCAGCGGCTCGACCATGATAACCGAGCGCATGGGCCTCCTTGCGTAGTGTATTGGTCGAAACAGTCAAATTCGTCGCACTTTGAAACTCTTCTGCAATCCAATGCATCGGACAGGTCCTGTTTTTCCAAATCTCCCTCTTCAGCACTCTCCTGTCCCGGTCGTCCAATTTCGTGGGTCTTCCACTTCGTGGTGCATTGCTGCAGTGTCCCTTTTCCTTCCGCTTCTTGATGACAAAAACTACAGTTGATTTAGGCACCTGTCAGGCATCAGCTATGCTACGTATACTCATGCCTCCTATGGAGCAGCCCACTATGATCCCTCTTTGAAACATGCTGAGCTCTTTCCTGTCCGTCATTTTATCAGCGAATGATCTGAGAAGCCTCCTGCTGCCGTATATATACCCGTCTGTACTCTCTTTTCCATGAGGAGTTCGTTTCAGAGTTGAAACCGGGGTGTCCAATGACTTTCTTCCACATAGTGTATGAGATCAACCACTCTGGGAGTCGAACCCAGGATCTTGTGTGGTAGTCAGACTCTCTTTTAGAATGCCAATATGTTGGATATTTGGTCGACGCTGATCCATTGCCTCCAGAGAAAGACAATCTGGCAGCTTCTCATTCGACATTTTACTCGCGATGTAGGAAAACGAGATCACAAACACTTCGTGATGCTATCTTCTCACGCTTACAGACGTTTACACCGCTCGGACCACAAATCCTACTTCAAACTATCAACAGATGAACCGACCGCTTCGATGTTTCTCCGAATTTTCAGAAAGTGGCCTTTCCCCTCCTTTGCAGGGTAGGTCATTAACAGGAGGGTTGAGTGCATGTGAGAAGAACCGCTATGTCATTCATTCCCGCGCCGAAAAAGGGACAAGCAATAGAATTCTATTCTTGGAATTTGAAACGCATGGGGATATCTTTTCTGAATCATAAAATAATTAACCCAGAAAGTTCTAGCCACCCGTAGCTAAATCTTCCTGTTTGTGTCGTCTTTTAGGCGCCCATGGTGCCAGTGCAGGGCCAGATGAAGAGAAAGTGCGGGTTTTGGGGCGGGGGAGGGGATCCTGGATCTGGTGTGCAGCAGGGAGGAAAAGTGCATTTTCAAGAATTGCTTCCCTGACCGGGACGGACCACAAAACCATTAACTGCATCCCCTCCCAATACATCTGTTTGTGTTCAACAAGCAAGTAACAGCTACTGAAAAGTGAAGAAATGTTTCAAACTGCAAGCAAAATTTACTGAAGGATTATTTTGCAATATTTGTCTTCAAAGTAAAATTTCCAGCAACTACAGAACAGTTTCCCGGGGCCACGTGGATGTTTGCCGGGGCCAGTGCCCCCGCGTGCCCCCCCCTAACGACGTCCCTGGAGAGGTCACACAACATAAACTTTATGAGTAAAATTTGCCCCTAACTTTTAAAGTCTGTTTTTTTTTTTTTTTTTAACGGAATGTGTAATAGTTAATAACAAAATACAATAACTATAATTTCAGTAGCAGTACAAAATGTAAGAAAAATAATGTCACTCGCACGGTGGATCGAGTAGCAAAGTCCCCCACTAAATTTGGATTCAAATTTGGTTTAATTTTAATAACTTATAATATTTATTATTCTAAAATGGCAATTATAACCCTGGTAATGATAATTATTGTCATTATTGTTTCTACTGATCAAGTTTTATCAATGACGTGCCCCCTCTACAAATATTTCTGGCGACGCTTCTGCCAATATAGGATGAGCCCCCGAAATAAAATCCTGGCTATGGGCCTGCATGGGTCTTCTTTGTTAATGTCCCTTCATCAATCATACATCACTCATCCTCATCGTCGCGAATAGCCAAAAGTAAAAAAAAAAAGCGAAGTAAAACAAACCAAATGAAACGAATAATGTAAACTGCATTAAAATATTTTTTCCCTTTCCTCCCCCTCCCTCCTCAGTCACTTCTCCTGGGGCCGTCAAAAGATTAATCCATGGGTTTCCCTTTTGATTCATATCCTTCCCTCATTACCTTGCAATAAGCATTTTGTATTGCTGAATGAAAGTATCCCCCCTTTTTGTGAAAATGGTTATGTACGACCATCAGTGGCGGCGATTAGAGGGGCGCGGGGGCAGTTGCCTCCCCGCACACTTTTTGCTAATTTTGCCCCGCACCATATGCTAAACCTCAGCTACCAAGGGAAAGTACTTCCTTGTATTCCAGTTTTGGAACCCAATCGCCGACACTGACGAACATTTTATGTCCACAGCTCCGCACTTCTCTTCGAACCTCACTGTACCTTTGATAAAGATATGATGCATAACGTTCATCTCGAATTATGATATTGTTTTTATTAATAATAATAAATTCTTTATTTCCGTTGACCCATGTCCATATAGGTATGGAAATCGTCATATAATTAACAATACATACAGTAATAAAATATTAATACAATTTTAGACAAGAATTACAGTAATGATTTGAAGAACTACTATGAAGGAAATCCAAATACAATAATAAAATATTAATACATTTATATACAAGAATTACAGTAATGATTTGAAGAACTTCTACATGAAGGAAATCCAAATAAAGGAAGAATACACTATGGGAATGAAATTACATACACTATTTAAGGCGAGCACAATAATAAGCGAAAAAAAAATTAGTGTAAAAATAAAATGTAAAAGTAAATATGTAAGTTATTCAACATAGAATTGGTAATTTGTGAAGCAGAATGTCGATGTGGTAAGGAATTATCAGCAAGGTGACAGCTCTGATAAGCTACAAGGTTCTTGTCGATCCCTACAGGAAAAAAAAATATGTAATTAATTACGTCATACTCCATTTTTACCTTCAGAAGGTGATAATGTCGTTAGGGTAACGTTTTCGAAGAATTACTCATATGCGAATAGCTATCTTTGTGTTGACAGATAGTTGTTTTTTTTCCTTTCTTTATCTAAACTTGACTATGGTTTACGTCATGCTTCGAAGACTTTTATTCAAGGATGACAGCACAAAAATTGCTGTTATGCAATAGCCGCGAGCACAATTATGAGGAACCTATTTGCAGATAGCAGAAAGTATTAGTTCATTGTTGTCTCTTTTGTGGTGTTGACAATGGAGTCCGTCCGGCAACGAAAGGTTCAGGTAATGCCGTCAGTATTTTTAAAAAAATCTTCACGGTGTCATTCATACATCTGATACACAGAATATACTACACTTCCTAGAGAATATCACAGAATGCTGTAAGCTCTATTTGAACAAGTTGAAGTTCCTATGAATTTTGAACTACTTCGGACGCATGTTCAGTTGAAAAGTGCTTACGTTTGTTTTGTATGCGTCAATACTTCGCTTGGACTGAAGTTGAGAATTATAAAGCAATAAGTTTTTATAAATTTTATATTGGAGTCTAGGCCTGAACCTCAGGAAGTTGTAAGATTTCGAATATGTTACTATAAATGTAAATAAGTAATATATACTACATTTATTTTCCCAAAGATAATTTACTATCCTAAATCAATTGCTGAGCATTTAATTATGAAATAATTTTATGGTGCTATCCCCCTTTTACACCATATATAATGCCCGAATTTTGATTGATCTAAATGTCGATTTGTCCGCATGATACCGATTGATGTTTTCTCCAGCTCTATACAAAATTTCATTATATTTTCTATTGCATGGCCTTGTGTTATAGCTATTTTTACTTTGAGAATTATGAGAGGAATGGAGTCGTTAATTTTTAATAATTATATTACTAAGAATCCTTGCACATTACTGGCTAAACATTTAAATGTGGCGAAAATTGAACATGCGTTTTCCCAGTGTTGGTAGATTTCTGGAAAATGAATGAAGCTTTCTCAAAAGCTTGCCATGATTCATTTCATCAGGATCTGTCTCGCAATGAAGGAAGTTGGAATGTCAAATGCATATTGGCTTTTTGATGTTAGTTTGTGCTATAGGCCTAGATGCAGTTGAATGCCATTTACATGGAGATGACAGTTAACCAGTGCATCATGTTTTTATACCGGCATAGGCAACAACCACATCCATTTGTAAGAATTTTAATTTTATGATAGTTGTAATGACAGTGCATTTGGGATTTGCATTAGTGAAGTTTCCATATGACAAGTTACTTTTCACAATCAGTACCCATGTTACTGTGCAAGAATCACAGTCTTATTTCTCACATTTATAATTGAATGCATATAATCATTTTTGAGGTAATACTTTTATTTTTTTAATGTTGAAATAATGGAGAGCATGTGACTTGGTAAAATTTTTATGTGAATTTTATTGCATAGAATGATGTGTGTACCTGTACTAACTACTAATTTCAATAAGATTAGTGTAGTGTGATTGAAGATGAAACAAGCTACATGATTTGCAGTCTGTACTTCACTTGAAATAACCAGGGATGAAAGACGTTAACATCTCCACATGGTGATTTGTACTTGCACACACTGGCTACTATTTTATTTCTTTACTTTGTTTCATAAGAATTTTAACTGATGTCTTAAATTGAAGAAAAATCCATTACCTGCACATATGGGTAAAATTAGGGTGCAAAAGTTAAAATTTCTTCAAATAGAAAATTTGAAATCTTGCACAAACTGACATTCCATTAGAACAGATATTTTGGATGTTGTTTATGAAAACATGGTAACTTTTTTGTATCCGCCGAACGGATTTCTTCATTTTTACAGAAGAAAGTACGGTAAATTTCTTATATCCGGAAAACTGCTGAAATTTGCTAGTTCATTTAATTTGAATATTCGTACTTACGCATTCTGCATTGAGAAACATTGTTGAAGGTGGCATTTCACTTATTTCCCGGAAATAAGCTCTATTTGCGACACACAGAGTAGTTTTCTTAGTTTCTTTTTTGGTAAGAGTCTAGTTTACGCCCTTTTCGTACGGAATACGTGTCATATATCGTTGGAAAGGTGATTCTATAATGAATTCAACAAAGTAAATCCCAAGGCGAGGAAAGATTTCGTGGGAGAGAAAATTGAGAAAAACCGATGTTGTCTGGATATGCGTGATTGAACGTACTGAGGACATTTTTAGATGATGAAGCACATATTTAGGGGTGAAATGAATGCTAATGGAACGTAACCTAACCTCATAGGCATATCTCGTTCCCGTGAATGGTTAGTGGGGCTATCGTGAACAGAAAGTGTAAAAAGAAAAACTTACCCTAAGAGATGCCGGAGCGCTGACTGTCTCCTACCCTAAGAGATGCCGGAGCGCCGGCTGTCTGCTAGCACGGTTTTGATGCACTGAATTATCACTGGGGATAAATGTATTTTACACTATCTAGAAGTTTTTGAAACCTGTTCTTCTTTAACACGCATTCACAACGCGGAAACAAAGACGAGCATGCAGTGTTGTTAACTCCCATCGGTTACCACCAAAAGGCAAGAAGAACGTAAACTAGACTCTAGCCCTTTTTTGCCTTCGGTAACATGCAAAATGGCGGTCACAGTTCCACTACTGTACTCGGCATGCAGTGTTTTCACCCCACTCCACCAAAAATACCTACGTAGCCCCACAAACCATTGACGCATAGCCCAACGAACCATTCATACATAACCCCACGAACCATTTCCGGTAAGGTTAGGTTGGGTCTCGTTTAGGTTAGAATAGTTAAAAATTGGTTTAGAAAAAAAAATGCGTAGCCCCACACACCATTCTCGCATATCCCCACAAACCATTGACACATAGCCCCACAAACCATTTGCAGAAACTTACCTTCTTCATTTTCAAAAACACGTGTTTGGAAACACTGACCGGCATTGACAGTGATTATGTCATCACACACAGGCACAGGCAACATCCGGCTGGAAGGAAATGGATGCAACAGCTTTTGTGCATCGGTCACACATTTATATCAAAAAATAGATGATTTACCAGCAAAGTTCAGTGAACGATGCGAGAAAACACTTTCCCGAACTTCCACAAGTATAAAGAAACTGCATTCGGTAAGTAATTTCTTTTGTAAATTTGAAGAAATTCGTTTTCCGGATATAAGAAATTTACCGAAACTACTTACCACTTACCGAAATGAGTATCTGTAGCATTTTCAAGGTTCGTAGAGGTGTTTTCTTTCTTCGTTGATTCTGTTTGAGAGGGAATTCATGTATTTTTGAAGAGAAATATCTCTCCGATGCCGAATTGCCATTGCTTTCATTTGCTTTCTCTAAATGAACCGGATGTTGCACACATTTCATGACATAATCTCCTGTCACTGTTTCCAACAACGCCATTGTTTTACAAGAAAATGACTTCCCTTTTTTTTAACTATGTATGCCTAACTGAACGAAACCTAACCTTACCATGAATAATTTGGGTGTGCTATGCGGGAATGATGTTTGGGGATATTCGTGAATGGTGTGTGGGGTATTTTCTTGTTATAACCCCAAATTTTAACTGTTTGCCTAACCTAACTTTCCGTGAATGGTTTTTGGAGCTATGCGTGAATGGTGTGTGGGTTATTTTTCGGTTAGTAATGTTCGATACACTGCATATCCACTACGCAAGTCAAGTTGCGCAGCCAAGTGCGCGACCATATGGTGTTACAGAAGCGAAAAAACAAAAGAACAATATTAACTGTTAATTTCAGAAATTGAAGATATTTTCGTGAAAAAAGCAAAGTAACACCTAAAAGAATGTTTCCCAATGCACAATAGTTAAGTACCAATGTAAAAAGTGACGAAATAAACTAGTGATACGTGTTTGGCATATAGGAAATAGGTAATGAAAATATATTTACCCTAAAGATGATTTTGAGGAATTCGAAATTGTTGATCTAACAATATTAGAGCAGGAGTCTACCAGGTATGACTTAAGATGACCGGACCCCTCTCCGATTTTCTTCATATTTGACATACTTAGTAATTGAGGCCTGCTAGTGACGAATCTGAAGTTAGCAATTGCAAAATAATTGTGAACCATTGGCGCTAATCCCATGAATCATTGACTTGTGGTTAGGTTAGGTAAACATAGTTAAAATTTGGTGTCGTGGTAGTATCAGGATTTAGAAATTGCAAACCATTGACGTGTGAAACAAAAAAAAAATTGCAAAAATAGACTGTTTACATTCCGAAAACTAATGCCTTATTTTAGCTTATTTTGCAATTTCTAGAAGTTTCGGACAACTTTTAAATTCAGATTCTTTTTTAGTAGGCCTCAATTAGTGAGTATGCCAAATATGAAGAAAATCGGAGAGGGGTCCGGTCATCTTAAGTCGTTCCGTCTATAGATCAACCACAAGGAATAAACCTTGGGACGAAATGTCCCCGCGCAGCTTTCCCTTCTTCCCTCCACCTCGGGCCATAAGGAAGCATGGTCCACTGTCCCCCTCCCCTACTCGTGGGGGTACGGTGCACAGGAGTCACGGGTCTGCGCAAGTTGTTTTGCTCGTGGTTCCACTCCCGACCCTGTGGCCGAGCGGTTAGCACATCGTGCTGCGACGCCAAGGGTCCCAGGTTCGAATCCCGGTCGGGCTTGGTTGTTTGTGAATGTCCATTCATCAATTTCATCATTTCATCACTCATCCCCATCTTCGCAAATTAGCCAAGAGGCACAAAATGCGAAGTAAAATAAACTAAATCAATCAATTGTGGTTCCACTATACCAGTATTGATTTAGAAAATGACAGTGCATTTTTGTGTGTCTGTGTCTGACTTCCTCTCTTCAGTTTAGAATATAATGGTATATTCTACAAAATTAGTTAGAAGTAAAATATGAGTAAGATGTATATTGTGACACAGTCAACTGCCCAAGTTTGAATTGTTTAATTCTGATATCGTGGTGTAAGGAAATTTTTTTTATATGATTCGATTTCTATTTATGTCTGTTAACACATACTTCAGTGTTTTAGTGAATACTTGCTGTGTGCGTGTTTTAGAATGTTTTTTGCTTCTCCTGCCACCATCCATTAATTTAGTGTCATCTTGGTTATGGACTGCTGTTGCCATCGAGGTCATGTGTGGGGTGCAAAGGAGTTTCGTCTTTAAGTTAGGTGGTTGATAGACCTGTTCGACCTCCCCTTGATGCCCATGGTAGTTTGTGAATTTTTTGTATACCATGTGTGAAGTACAGACAAACATCTCATCATGTTGGGTTTATCAAGTGTTTGCATGGTGATCATAAAAACTAATAAATTTCTAAAAGTTTCAGATAAATTCTTTTGACTTAAGATAATTGTATGGTAACAGTTTTGAATGTTTGATTTATTCACAAGTTTTATAGGAGTATTAGGAAGTGCTTTAGTATACTGGAAAGAATTGGGTACTAATTTACTATACATCGGACAGATTTCTTCATTTTTACAAAGAAACTACTTACGGTAATAACTTCCTGTAGCATTGTCTAACATCTAGAAGGTGTTTTATGTGATGTGGTAATGTTTCATAGCGGAAATTCATGTTCTTTATTGAAAATTAATTCTCCGATTGACAATAGCCTTTGGAGCGTACACCTTCGTACATCATCACTTGTCGTGATTGTGTTTTGTTCATGTTCATTGGGTATCCAGTGTTTCGAACTGTCTGTGTTTGCAATGAAAGTTAGAAACATGACGTGTCATGGATGCTTGGTGAAATTTGTAGCGGGTGTGGAAGATCCAGTGGATTTTTTAATTTAATTGAACATGGGATCATGAAGAAAGGAAAGGAATGTCGAAGTGGCTGTGGGTATATGCCTAATATGACGTGTCGTGAAATTCAGGTAAGTTTTCCGTATCCTGGAGACTGATTTCTTCAAATGTAAAAGTTTGGGGGCAGGTGACTCCAGCCAATTTCTAGCATGCCTTTAACAGGGACTATAGAGAAAGCCAGGTAGCCGGAGCAGAGGCGGGGCTGCAGTAGTTCAATTACCCCAGGGGCAGAGCCTAGAATCGGTGGGTTATTTGGACTCAAAAATTTCAAACTAAAATAATTTTTTAGTTTAAATTTCCCACAGATTCCGGGATGGATAGCCCCAAAAACCATTCACGGATAGCGCCATGGGACATTACAATTTTCTTCGTAAAACAATGCGAAAAAGTTTTTTTTAAAAAAATTGGATCAGAGTAGCTTTGTTCACAGGTATTTCTTGGGTTCCGAAGGTTGAAAGACTGCATAACGAATGAAAATTGACAAAACACAAGCACGACGTGCGATTATGTAGGAAGGTGTACGCGCCATATTGTGTGTCAGGCAAGCGAAAAGACTACGAGAAAGAAGTACTCTTAATGTGAAAAATTGCCATTACTTTGATCAAAAAAACGTCAATACACCTTAAGGAATGTTCCGCGAAGCAGATAGGTAAGTACGAATGTCAAAAATTGACAAAACTAAGAAGTTATAGGTGTCCAACGGATAGTAAATTTTTACCAAGAATTGTTGATGGAAGTTCAAAGCTTGGAGAAACTAATTAGCACAGTTAAAACTTTCACTAGGTATTATTTACCATATAAATTATGATTTGAAAAGTAGCTTACGCAAGCATCTGTGCTTTACAGCAAGCAGCCATTTTTGGTTTAAAGGTAGTCAGACATTTTTTCGTGTGAGGTTTGAGGATACTTTTGTACCCGAGACCAGATGTTACCTACCAGGTGTTGGAAGCATTTAGGGGTGTTTTATTAATGTCGAGAGCCCTAAACTTAATCTACCTAACATAACGAAAGCATTTAATGACTTAATACCTCTTTGCATGCCACACACATAAAGTGGGTGGCGGCCACTCATAAGGACGATACTGACGCCGTGTGTAACCACAAGTGAACAGACATTATGTTAACATGTACATATATTTTTCTCATCTGCATTGTAAATATTTCGTTCGTCACAGATCATTGGGTAGTCTGTTTTGTATTTTTTTTTATCCCGCGATAGTTGTGAAGTTTGCAGGTAACACTGCGGGAAGGCAATGCTAGTCTTTGTTCTTGCAGCAAGAGAAATCTGGCAGGGTGAGGCAGCTGGGAAGAATAACATGCATGGGATGATAATAGTTTTCGTCATTCGAAATCCCAGCCCCTACTGAAGCTGCCCTCTCTTCCCGGAGAAATGTAAACAATGAAGAGTTGCCAGAAGCAAGGACATTAACATAAGAAGGAAATTACCAACAGATTGGAAAAATAATCCTTATTCCATAAACTTATTCAGTTATGACATTAGCGTAGAGTAATAAACAGGATAATTCAACAAGGAAGAAATAAATTACACTGGGGAACAAAAAAAAGATTTTATTTTGTGGCATAAAGTTTAATAACAGTTTCAGCCCACAAAACAGCTGTGATTGCCAATTGTATGATTGTTCAGTTCAATTGACTCCAGTTATAAAAATAAACACACCATGGAAAATGTAGGAGGTAAAATTACTCTACGCTTTTCTCGGTAATATCAAAATTTGATAATGGGCTGAAATTCCCATTAAGAAACTTATTTATTTATTTGTAAATTGTTGCTAGGCAATATATCGGACACTCAACAAAGCTTAAGGAAGAATACCAAAACATAAAAATGGTTTTAGAAAAAAATTGAATATGCTGAACATAAGTGGCTCGTGTGTGTGGATTTCAAGATGGTGAATTTTTTACTAGGACAGCAAAGTGGGTACACAAAATATCCCTGTTTCCTATGTTTGTGGGATAGTCTTGCTAGAGAAAAGCATTGGACGATAAAAGTTTGATCCCCAAGGGAAAATATTAGTGGGAAAAGCTAATATCATTCATGAACCACTGATAGATAGGGACAAAATCATCCTTCCGCCACTGCATATTAAACTTGGGTTGATAAAACAGTTTGTCAAGGCCTTAGATACAAGTGGTGATTGTTTCAAATATATATGCCACACTTTTCCAGGACTAAGTATTGAAAAATTAAAGGCAGGAATCTTTGACGGACCACCACAAATTTGTACACTTATAAATGATGCCAATTTTACAACTTACATGTCTTACATCGAATCTGAGGCCTGGCTAAGCTTTGTGTCAGTCGTCAAAAACTTTTTGGGGAATCACAGAGCAGAAAACTACCGCGATATAGTTGGAAATATGTTGAAAAATTTTGAGAAATTGGGAGCTAATATGAGTGTGAAGATACATTTTCTACATAGCCACATTGACAGATTCCCTGAGAACCTTGTTGATTTTAGTGAAGAACAGGGAGAAAGGTTCCATCAGGATATAAGGATAATGGAAGAAAGGTACCAGGGACGGTGGGATCACCACATGATGGCCGACTACTGTTGGAGCTTACAGAGGGATTGTCCTAAAAATCAATACAGCAGAAAACGTTTCACATAGTTTATTACTTCATTGTGTACATATTTTTTAAAATTATTATGATCACATATAAATTTATTTTTATAATAATGATTGTAATCACAAAAAGAAATATTAAATTGTTGTTGGAAGTTCATTTATATGTATGTCTTATGTTTCCGCCATTTTGGTTTAGTTGCATTTATTTCATAAATTAGAGCCAATTCAGGAAATATATTATTATATCATTATTCAGCAGCATGAAATTGCCCTAAATTAGCTCTCAAACACTGTGCCGCAATTTCACTGTTCCCCAGTGTTATCTGTAAGTGAAAAAAATACGATTTGTTTAATTTTTGTTATTTAGCTGCTTTTGGCTAATCGCGACGGTGAGAATGTGTGATATGATGAAATTTATGAAGGGACATTCACGAAGAAAATCCATGCCAAGGCCAGGATTTTTACCCATCCCGGCGGCGTAGCGTGTTGTAACCACTACCACTGAAGTCGGCATCTGTTTCTTGTTACTTGCAAATTTTATCAATCATACGTATGCATTGTTTTTATTTTTATGTGTTCATTGGAAAGTACATTTGGATTTCAATGATGTAGCCTCCTGCATCATGTACATCTAAAATAGTCTATATGTTTTGATTAGCAAAATTGTGGTAAAATTGTCTGGTAAGTTCCCTTTTGTATTTGTTTTCCTCTGTTAGTTATGTTAGAAAACGCTACGGTGGCTAACTGCTAGCATTCTACTTCTTCCATCTTTCATGATGCTTTTAATACTGTTAAATAAAAAGTGCTGCTAAGGTGAACAACATGATATTTGATAAGAAACGAATATCACAATTTATCACTGGTTGTAAAATAAATCAGAAATTCGTCATTGCTTGTCGACAGAATATCTCCCCCCCCCCCCTGCCTCCAGTTTAGTTCACCACGAGCCACCACTGATGACAGCAGCAGTCCACATCCAAGACAGCATGCTGCTCACGAACAAAAAATTAGAGGAGTATACAGAAGAAAAAATCCTCCAGAAAAGGCAGTAATCACTACGACTCTGGAATATGCGATAAGACTCAAATAGAAATTGAACCATTTAAAAAATGCCTCCCTACCACGATTGATTCAGAATTAAACAATTGGTACTTGGATCAGTTGTGGGTCTATTGCATCTATATATCACGAGTTACAGTGTTTTATTTGCAATGTACTGTGAGCGAATGATTTACTTTGACACATCATTGTAACAATTTTTGTGTACATTATCTACTAGGCTTCAAGTAGCATAACAGCAAATTCCTTTGCTGTGTAATTTAAGGGCATGTGGGAGGGCTTGGCTCTTTCGTGCACTCGTTTGGCTGTGAACTGGGCCACCTGCTCCACTATGGTGCCATCACTGGCTCCGGTCCACGTAGACCAACTTTTGCCATAAATATACATTATGCACGTGATATTGTTATATTGGCTGCATTGCCCCACCCCCTCTTACCTCCACAGCTACTTTTTTATAGTGCCATGGCTGACGTGAAGATGACATAATATCATCATCTGGGAATCTTTTATTTTTGATTTCATACAACCATTGGTGGATTATTGAGATGGGTGATGCCGCCAGATCTAGATAGTGAAAACTAAGAATAAATTGTCATAATTTAAAAGCTAGACACCTAATATTACCCTAGAAAGCACTTTATCAAGCTTTTGTAAATGAAGCTCCATTGAAGGTGAGATTTAACTCTTTTTAAAAAACACTAAGTTACTGAGGCAGTTTATTAAGGTGTAAAGACACTTAACATGTAACGTTTCAACCCTGTATCAGGGTCTTCCTCAGACAAAGTCTATTTGAGTCTTATCGCATACGGCAGAGTCGTTGTGATTACTGCCTTTTCTGGAGGAGGATTTTTTCTTCTGTATACTCGTTTGATTCTTTGTTCGTGAGCAGCCAAGAGTTCTTCGTTTGAGGAAGACCCTGATACAGGATTGAAACGTTACATGTTAAGTGTTTTTAAATCTTAATAAACTGCCTTGGTCAGCAACTTTAATGTTTTAATGTTTAGTGTTTTTTAATGTGGAAACAAGGTTTAATTATATTACAACTCTCTTAAGCGAATCAGGTGTGGCAACACTGCCAGGCTGGCCGTAGGAGGCAAGGAGAAATGCATTACGATTATTTGAGTATTTTATTTGTTCTCGTGGGAATATCAAACTTCCGATTGCATAGAAAAGATATCAAGATGAAGAGGACAGACTGAAGATGTAATTCACAGGCGGAAAAGTCGAAACTTCCATTTGATTAGCTGTAACTTGAAGATGTTGCAATTTTTTTTCCTCCATGAGGAATACATGGGATTCTGAAAATTCTTATTCATCATATTTTTCGAATATCGTGTCTAGCTCAATAATCAACATATAAAGACACTTGCAACATGAGGAGATTCATACTCTCTTATCCGCCATTTTTCTTTTAGTAGCAGTGCCCATTTGAACAATATTGAAATAAATGTACCGCTGGTGCGAAACTGTCACTCTTCACCTTAAGGGATCTCGTCTTTGATATCCAATTGAGACAGATTTCGGTTAATTTTGTCCCATTTTAAAAACTAGGTTCAGCTATTGTTTGTACTTTCTCCATTAGTTCATTTTTCTAATTGTTCTCTTAAACAAAATTATAAACTGTGTATGTGTAAGTAACCTGTTTCCTTTCGTTGTTTCTCTTTGAAGGCTAAAAAATATGAAGATGGTGACATGGTTGCAGGTCAATCACGGAAATCTTCAAAGCAGGGATCATCTATGAAGCGATTGTTTTTGTTTCTGTCTGGAAGTATTTTTCTGCTCATAATTGTTGGTATGTAAAAAAAGTGTTGTTTGCACATTTTAACTGTTGTTTTAATTCCTTAAATAGGCCATACTGTACTGTATAAATTTTAGTGCTGTAATTTGCCATATTTCTAATCTTATTTTCTCTCCTTACTCATAGTATTTGCAATTATTGTGATGTGATTTGTGTGTGTGTGTGAAATAGAATTTGTACAATATTTGTTATTTCCACACATGCATGGATATTTAGCTTCTCATTTTTGAATCATTTTCAGGGTGGCTATTCGCAGAGAATTCTGCGTGAATTATTGGTTCCAGGAATTATGCGTGAATTCTGCTTGAATTTTTCTCCGTAGACATGAAAAATTGCAACTTTTATTAATCCAAATGCTATTAAATTTATAAGTATTGATAAATGCCCTGAGGAGAGATTTTCACAGTTTTTTTATTTTTATTGAGGAAGGAAAATAATGTTGTTTGAAAAATAAAATAGAATTCTCTCGATCTGTTTACTTTATTATTGTCCTTTGTAGAGCAATCTGACAGAGGGAAGATTATTGCAAGATAAATTTTTTTGTTGATGACTAGGTAGATTTGAGTTTGAAATTCTTACACAATTAACAATTTTTCGCAGGTTAGAATATATACCATATCATTTGTGTGACTTGTGTTTGTAGATGTATTTCGAGTCTAAGTATGTGAAATGTCAAATGTAAATTAAGGACCTCAAATTAAATGTTTGAAATATACCGTTTAATTAAATTAAACTAGAATTTTTTGATACATTGGAATCAGACAGACACTTCATATTGTTACTATATTTGTGTGTGCATATCAGTAGCACAACCACAGTGGGCATTACACCCCTCCCCCAACCTTGAATGAAAATCAATTCTAAGGAGGGAAAGGGGGCAAACATTGATGGCCAAGAGCACAGAGGGGCAATTATCCTCCTCTATTTCAAATTTTATGCAAATAAAAATACATTTCATAAAATTTTCTCATTTGTTTTGCTCGCATTACCTGCTTTCCTTAGTCTCATAAAGTTCAGGGACATAGCTAGGGAGCGGCAGGAGTCAGCCGCAGCTGCCAAATAATCTGAATGCTAAAGGTTGTCAGAGAGAATGCCATGGCGACTCGTGAAATTATTTGCACCCTATTAAATCGATATTGTTTTCAGTTTGCAAAAAAATGGATTAAAAATTTTCTTGTTCGCTTCACTCGCAATATGATTGTTTTCTGTAATGCATTGTAAATTACCAGAGAGAGAGAAATAAAACTTCTCTTAATGGATTTTGTCTTAAATGCATGAACAATTGTTGGGAGGAAAAGGAGCGTGCACATTTGAGAGAAAATTTATACAATTTTTGCTGTTGTTTTATGAGGTGGATGAATTGATTATGTAATGAATATAAGTAATAGACCTATATGCTTTACATATTTATGTATTAAAGAAAGTTTGAATATGTACACAATTTAGTGTTTGAATGTATTTTCTTATTTTACCTCACTCCATTTTGAATATGTGTAAAACATATGTTGTACATGAAGTTATACATGTTATATGTACAATTCTCCAAATGTTACTTGACCACCCTGAAAGATTTCTATGTCCAGAAATCGTTAATTTGGCAACATAGCTCTTGAGAACCAGCAGAGTAGCCAACTTTACTACAGGTTTCTCTACTAGGCGAGAAACCCTGTGGTAAGAGATTTACATTCTTGTTTATAATATGAAGTCTGAAACTATATTCGCCCAACATATTAATAGAGAACAAAACAGAAAACTCTACTATGAGGAATAATTTAAGAGAATACTTGTGATTTAGCATGTTACAATTGGGATCGGAGAAACTGTTGTGAGGTTGGAAACACTGCACTCGCTCGGGACCACCAGGAGAAATTGCTGTCAAGTTTGAACACAAAAAATAAAAATAAAATATAACAACACCTTGCAAAGTACTGTGCAATGAGCGAAAAGTAATAATTCTCTCAATTTGCAATGAAAATGTGTTCGTCGGTTGGGAAAGTGGTAGATTGAGCAATCATCAACTCGTTTCAAGACATTTGATACAAGCGATGTTGTAGAGTATTCGTAAAGTACTCGTGTCACAGATATCTTTTCCTTGGAAGTTTAGGGTCGCGGGTTCAAATCCAAAACCCTCCATCTTTTTATATAAGAATGGCATTCAGATGCATTGAGTGGCATTTAGTAACTAACTTGAATAATTTTTAGTTTCAGAATGTTCGCAAAATGTAATTCGGTGTTGAAAACTATGAATGTTTCCATCAGCTCAATCTATTTGTTTTCTCTTTTTTGGCAGTAAGGCATACATTTCAGAGATGAGATGTATTTCAAAGCACTAACCCTCCACTCAATCTAGGTATGCTACATGTGAAAAGTCATGTTGAGCATGATACTATTACACCACCACAGGTGCCACTAGTACTAAACATATAGTTCAAAAATGACAGTCCACTATTTAGGTCCTTTAGTTTAACAAAATCTCGTATTCATATTCACTATTAGTTATGTGAAACCGAAACATGCGGGGAATTATTCATGGATGTCCAAGTAATGCGTTCGTGTGTTCGGAACTTTGAAGTACTGAGAAATGTTGGAGAATGAAGAGAAGCCAATAACAAGCCTTTCCGATCCTACAAGTGGGAAAAGTGAAATTATGTGTGTATATTGATTGAGAGAGAGATATCTATCCCAGAAGGTTATTTACAATTTCATTTTGCTTCATTTGAGAAATACGGATATCGAGATGTTTTTAAACTAAAGAACCTATATAGCGGGGTGTCATTTTTTAAACTAAATGATTAGTACTAGTGGCACATTTGGTGTAGTGGTAGCGTGCTCGACTCGTGTGACAGGGGTCGTAAGATCGATCCCCAACCACAGCTGATACTTTTTCAGAAGGCGAGAAGCATTTCACGAAATACGCAGTCCATCCAAAGGAAAGGTGACTGATTTTTTTGGCACGGAACCACCAGTGCCATCTATGGAGAGGTATATGTACTACGTAGACACACATTTTGCCTTTCTTCCGGCAAAGTTGCAAAGCACTAGCATTGACGATCGACGCATATGGATCTTGTGACTGACAGTACCTGCTGAACGTCGGTCGGAAAGGGAGCAATGGAGCAACGTGCCAACATTAAATTCTGTTTCAAATTGGGTAAAAGTGCAACAGAGACTTTTCAAATGATTCAAACTGTTTACGGTAGTGAGGCATTGATCCTTAAGAATGTGTTTAAGTGGTATGCAAGATGTCATGATGATCGGGAGAGCATTGAAGACGATCCGCGACCAGGACAATCAGTGACTGTGCGAACTGACGAAAAGTGGCGGAGATGGTATGCAAGGATCGTTGTGCATCTGCAAGGCTCACCGAGAATCTCAGTGGAATTCCGAAGTCCTTAGTCCATGTCATTCTAACTGAAAATTTGGGCACAGAAGGTCTGTGCGTGGTTTGTGCCACATACACTCAGTGACGAACAAAAACATTGCAGAGTGGAACACTGCAAAGACATGAAACAAGCAGCTGATGTGGATCCAGGATTCATGTCAAGCATTGTAACAGGTGATGAGAAACATGGTGCTTTCAGTACGAATCACAAAGCATCAGAGCCTGGCAGGGTCCAGGCTCTCCAAAACCGAAGAAAGTGCGCATGCAGAAGAGCCGAATCAAAACTCTGCTCACTGTTTTCTTCGATTCCAGGGGCATCATCCACAAGGAATTCACTCCAGAGGGTCACACTTTGAACTCTGAGTATTACGTGGGTGTTTTGCATTGTCTATTGGCCAGGATTCGTAGAGTTCGGCCTGAATATCGGGAACAGGGCTCATGGTCTCTGTTGCACGACAATGCACTCATGCACAAGAGCAGGTTGGTACGCTAGTTTTTGGCCAAATAAGGGATAGTGGAGCTGGATCACCCCCCATATTCTCCAGATGTAGCTCCTTGCGACTTCTGGCTGTTTCCAAAACTGAAATTGGTGTTGAAAGGAAGGCATTTTGACACCATTCCAGGCATCCAAAAGGCTTCGACCGCGATTTTGGAGGCAATTTCGAAACAGGAGTACCAAGACTGCTTCACAAAGTTCTACAACCGCTTCAGTGTATGTATTAACAAAGTTCTACAACCGCTTCAGTGTATGTATTGACTCACAAGGTGTCTATTTTGAATAAACGTTATAAAGTACCAGTCCATAATGCCTTGTCATTCATTTCTCATTAGTCACCTTTCCCAGTGGACGGACTGTGTATTTCTTCAGATCCATGGAAATAATGTTGATTTCTTCCAAGAGTTGGAAACCTTAAATTCCAGACAGCGATCTAAATAGCATGTATGCACTGCACTTTTGTTGTATAAATCATTCACCTCCTTTAAGAATGGATCTTCCACGATACAGTAGATGGCCAGCAACTTAAAATGTATTTGTGTTTGGCGAACATAAGATTATATATTTTTTAATATTTTGACTAATTTTATTTTAAAGCAGAGATTAAAGCGATAACAGAGGCTAGCAGGGGAATCTCAAAGTAGGCTTCACACAAAGCATTTTAAGTTTGCTGCAGGAAAAATAAATTTACCACAATTAATTATTTTATGCATTGCCAAATATTTCACTTGAAAATAATAGTTTGCTTCTCCATTGATCATATATTCGTTTAATGACAAACTTGCTAAAAGGCCCATGTCAGGAAATTTAAATCTATAAGTTATGCTAGCAAATGCATTTAAAATTCACAAAACAAAGAAGTAGAAAAAAAAGCTTTAAACTTAAGAAAAATTCAACGAAAAAGCAAAAAATACTGAAAATTACCTAAAAGCAAGAAAACGCAAAAAAAAAAAAAAAAAAAATTCTGGTTCTAGCTGAAGAGAAACTGACTGATATCAGGTTTAACATTGATCTGAAGCCTCAGAATTCGTCGACTTCAGAGTCAGTGTTTGACTAAATACTTTCTGTTGGAATACAACAATAATTTAGGTCTTTCTCGATTCAAATTGATGAATGGTCCTATTGTTTTTCAAAGAATAATAAAATGAAGTACAGGGTCCGGCGGAATGAATAGCCTGATTTTAGTCACGTAGTACGGCGTTGCTGTTGCGCCTGTGCAACTACGTGTGTGAGCGCTGCATTGAGGAAGGACTGCCATTTGTAAGTATGACCTTGTGGAGTTCGGAACATCGAGCATCGAGCAGGCGTATTTAAAAAATAACGAGTCCCAAACACTGTGCAGCGGCTCTTTCGTCGTCATTTCCAGGTGGGCCGACATCAGAGCGTCCTGGATCATAGGACGATTGTACAGTGGGCGCAACAATTCAGGACTACTGCATCGTGTGCAAAAAAGAAAAGCCCGGGGCGACCAAAGACACAACGGACCCAGGAGCGAATGGGGGAGGCACGTCAAGCACTGATCCGAAGTCCTCAGCGTTCTGCTGCCAGAAATGCCTTGGCGCTAGGAATGTCAGATCGTTCCCTGCGGCGCATCATCCATGAAGACCTCCACTTCCACCCCTACAAAATGCAGGTCGCACAGAAACTAACCGAACAAGATAAACATGCCCGACGAACCTTTGCGTTGCGTTGCTTGGAACTTTTAGCAGCCGAGCCGCAGATGCGAAACAACATGCTGATTTCGGATGAGGCTCATTTTGATCTGCACGGTGGTGTCAATAAACAGAATTACAGATACTGGGCGTTATTTAATCCTCGTTGGCTGCATGAGCAACCCCTGCACAGTGAATGTGTGACGGTGTGGTGCGGTGTGGCATCATCGGTCTATATTTTCTTGAGGATCTTCATGGACGTGCGGTAACGGTTAATAGCGATCGCTATGTTCAAATGTTACATGACGTTCTCCTTCCAACGGTGAACAGAGACATATGGTTCCAACAGGATGGGGCAACAGCCCACACGGCCCGCCTGTCCATGACTGTCTTGCGGCGTCATTTCCTCGTCGATTGATTTCCCGATTTGGGGACATTCATTGGCCATCACGGTCGCCCGATTTGTATGCCCCTGACTTCTTCTTGTGGGGCTACCTGAAAAGTCAAGTGTACGCTACACGTCCTCATATCTTGGCTGAACTGAAGGCAAGGATACGTACAGCTTTGGAGGCAATCCCATTGGACATGCTGGAGCGGGTGATGCGAGCTTTCGTTCGCCGCCTGGAAGAATGCGCTGAACGTGATGGCGACCATCTGTCCGGCGTTATCTTCAAAACCAAGTAAAATGGCATATATGGTATGTAATGGCATCTATTATTCTTTGTTTTCAATGTGTGTTTCAATAAATTATTCGATTTGTTTCGACGTTCTGTTCTTTTTATATCCTACTATTCATTCTGCCGGACCCTGTACTTAGTGAATGGTAATAATCAAGGATATGTTGTGTAAATTAGTTTGAAAATTATAGCAGACTTTTCACAAGAGTGGAAAGTTAGTGTGTTGAAATACATCTCATCTCTGAATTGTATACCTTACTGCCAGAAATAAAAAACAAATACATTGAGCTGATGGAAACATTCGTCGAATTCCACACCGAATTACTTTTTGCAAACATTCTGAAACGAAAAATTATTCAACTTAATTACTAAACTCAATACCCAATGTATCTGAATGACATTAAAAAAAAAATTTTAAAAAAATGGAGTGTTTTGGATTTGAACCCGCGATCCTAAATTTTCAGGGAAAAAGATATGTGACATGAGTACTTTACCAATATTCTACATCGCTTGTATCAAATGCCTTGAAACGAGTTGATGATTGTGCAATCTACCACTTTTCCAACCGGCATGCATTTGCATTGCAAATTGCGAGAATTATTACTTTTTGCTCATTGCACAGTACTTAGCAAGATGATGTTATATTTTATTTGCATCAACTATTCGTAATTATGTCCTTTTGTGTTCAAACTTAACATCAATTTCCTCCTGGTGGTCCACGAGCCAGTGCAGTGTTTCCAACCTCACAACAGTTTCTCTGATTCCAATTTTAACATGCCGAATCGCATGTATTGTCTTAAATTATTCCTCATACTAGAGTTTTCTGTTTTGTTCTCTATTAATATGTTGGGCGAATATAGTTTCAGACTTCATATTATAAACAAGAATGTAAATCTCTTACCACAGGGTTTCTCACCTAGTAGAGAAACCTGTAGTAAAGTTGGCTACTCTGCTGGTTCTCAAGAGCTATGTTGCCAAATTAACGATTTCTGGACATAGAAATCTTTCAGGGCGGTCAAGTAACATTTAGAGAAGTGTACAAAAAGAATAATATTCGGAATGCATTTATCATGCATTTTCTGCCATTCAAAAATACAGTTTGTGTACTTGTTTTCCATTATTAATAAATGTGAAATTGAACGTTTTTTTTTAAAAAAAATGTTTAAAATAGTTTGTGAAATTTACGAGGATGGTAACAGCTTTGACACTACCACTACTGATGATGATGATGTCCTAATAATGCCATTATTATTGGTACATTTATCCTGGTACTACCCCCCCCCCTCCAAAAAAAGTTCGTGGTTGCGCCTCTTGTGCATGTGTGTGGGTGTTGTGAGGCGGTAATATGCAAGTTTGGAATAGGGAAAACATCTGCTTGTGGCCTTGAATTTTTTGAAAATTTACCTTGAAAACCAGGAATTATACTTGAATTTTATCATGGTCCTAGAGTAGCCACTCTGATTTTGTTTTAAGCAGTGTGGGGTATAAAGGCACCCAAATGCCAACCTCTCTCCCATGTAGTGCATTCTGCACTGTGTTGTGATTGTCCTTTCATCAATTTCATCTGATCACCTTTCATCCTCATCTTCACAATTAGCAAAAGTGGCAGGAAAGCAAAGATAAATAAAGCAAACCATTAAATTGTGTAGTCTGTCAACAAAACAATGGTAAGGGAAGTGTGTTTGTAATGAGATATTTGGCCACAATTTTTTTCCTTACAGTATTTACCCATTGAGACAAGTTATTTAATATTTTCTCTTGTAGTTTACAATTGTTGCAAGCATAAAAATAAATGTCTATTGAGGGGAGTGTGTGTTCTCCTGAAACATTACAGGAAGAAATATATTTTTGTATGTGATTTTAACTACTGTAGACTGCACGATAAAATATTCTACCATGCAAACAATATGTACATGCAAATAATAGAAACCTAATTTTACACAGGCTGGTGACCTGAGAATACTTGTTTGAATCAAATCACCTGGAGAGATACAGTTCCTAACTTAATGTTCTTATTGAATATAAGATAGTTACACTTTTCTTAAAACCATCACTTAAGCAATACACTTGTACTGTTAATATATTTGTAACAGTCCCCCAAGATGAGCATTTCATTCATGCTGTGTTCTAGGTTCATTCTATGGCATTCTGCCAGGTAGCATTCAGAAGCATGGCACAGGTGTCATAGACAACTTAGCCCTTTTTGTTGGAGTCCAGGAGCATAGCCATGCAGTCGTCATCGATGCTGGGAGCACAGGGTCTCGTGTGCTGGCTTTCACATTCCACAAATCTCTTATAGGTGATGTATATCTATTTACATTGTTATATATATAAGGGAAAGATCTAACTAACTACCTCCTATTGATTCAGTGAACTTTTTGCATTAAGGGTATGAGGGAGTCTTTCCGAAAGGCTCTCTCCTCTGTGGCAGATAGGAGCACTGTTGTCAACTTAGCTCTTTTGGAGCCAGATTGGCTCTTTCGTGCACTTGTTTGGTTATGTCCAACTATGGTGCCATCACTGGCTCTGGCCATACATAGACCAACTTTTGCCATAAATATAAATTTTGCACGTGATATTATTATATTGGCTATGTTGCCCCACCCCCTCTTAGCTCCCAAGCTACTTTTTTTATAGCACCGTGGCTGATGTGAAGATGACATGATATTGTTATTTGGGAATACTTTATTTTTGATTTCATTAGAGATGGGTTATGCTGCTGGATCTAAACTTAAAATTAAGAATAAATTGTCATTACTTGAAAGTTAATGGTAATAGCACTTCTTTAACACCTAAAATTACCCTAGGAGGCACTTTATCAAGCCTTCATAAATCTAGCTCCTTGAAAGTCAGT
Organism: Lepisma saccharinum; assembly: GCF_977018435.1. Classification (NCBI taxonomy): domain Eukaryota; kingdom Metazoa; phylum Arthropoda; class Insecta; order Zygentoma; family Lepismatidae; genus Lepisma; species Lepisma saccharinum. The sequence goes on from NC_139253.1 coordinate 9,495,979, forward strand.
TTTAACTCCCATTAAGTTGAAATTTAGCTCCTTTACGTGCATCAGGTTTGGCAACACTGCCAGGATGGCAGCAAGAAGAAATGCATTGTGCTTATGGGAGTATTATTTTATTTGTTCTCTTGGGAATATCGAACTTCCGATGGCATAGAAAAAAATATAAACTGAAAGAGAACAGTTTGAAAATGTAATTCACAGGCGGAAAAGTCGAAACTTCCATTTGATTAGCTGTAACTTGAAGTTGATTCCCCATAAGGAATACATGGGATTCTGAAAATTCTTATTCATCATATTTTTCAAATATCGTGTGTAGCTTAATAATAGACATAAAAAAAGAAACGCTTCCACTTGCAACATGTGGAGAAATTCATACTCTCTCTCATACCGGGATTTTGTTTAGTAGCAGTGCCCATTCGGAAGATACTGAAATAAATGCACAACTGGTGCGAAACTGTAACACTTCCGCTTAGGTGAAATTTAGCTCTTTTATGTGCATCAGGATGGTGGTAGGAGGCAAGGAAAAATGCCTTACGCTTATGGAGGCATTATTTAAGTTGTTATCTCAGAAATATGAAATATCCAATGGCGTAGAAAAGTACATTGGTCATCGGAAAAAGATTAAACTCCTATTTTGTTACCCGTAACTTGAAGTTTATTCCCCATAAGGAATATATGGGATTCTGTAAATACTTATTCATCAAATTTTTGGAATATCTTGTCTAGCTTAATAATCAATTTTTAAAAACTGCTTCCACTTTCAGCATGGAGAGAAATTTAAGCAACTGGTGCAAAACTGTCACTCTTCCCCTTAATGGTTTAATTGCATCAATATTTGATCAAGCCACACATCATTGGTAGTACGACATTTGAGACCACTAGGTCAGTGAGGATTTGGTTGTTACTTGCTGCTGTGCGATGTTATGCCAATGTGCAGTACCATTTTTTGAAAATTTTGTTTGTAATCATTAATCATAACTGCACTTGTGGGGTATCATTTGTAATCGGGAGAATGCCCACTGTTATAATAATAGTTTTATTTACGAGGAACTTATCTTTCAGCATGCAGAATTTAATATTAGGCTGATCGATGTACAGTTTTGTGTTCCCATGCTCCAGGTTTTTTTAAATATTTTGATATCTTTGGGTAGTTGCACCTGCGGGGTATCATTTGAAGCACAGGAGGTCTACCTAGTGAAATAGATCATTTGACCAATATAACATGTAATTTTGCCATGAGTCATAAAAACAGCCTAAGTACAAGTTATTGCAATTTTTGCATATTGGTGTTGGGTGGTTCAAAATCATTCCAAATTACAATAATGACATTTTTTCCGAGAACTGTGGAAGGGTTTAGAATCAAGAGTTGACTGTAATATGATTAATGCATGTTTCAAAAGATAACCTTATTTTTTAAAAATTAGTAATAAATAGAAGAATGATTTGAACGATAAAAATTATGTTCATTTGAATAGTTATGACTTTCCTAATATGATTACCTCATCCAAACTATTTTTTGTGTTAATTATGTTTTTTGTGTACATTTAGATGGAAGCCTTAAATTAGACCACGAACTGTTTGAAGAGGTGAAACCAGGCCTATCGTCCTTTGCAGATGATCCAAAGCAGGTAATGTAAGCTCTTCCCCTTTCATGATATTTTTGTAAGAAAGGTATAGATTAATCAGTACTGATCAGATATTTGTGTAAATATCCTGTAATTTATTAGTTTTATGAATATAAAGGTGTAATTCGTGTATCTATCATTTTACACAAGATCAGTAGGACATCAGTATTTCTACGTTTTTATACCTTGACTTCATTGGTTTCTGCAAATATTTCATGAATTTTATGTACATTTCCTCACATTAAGCATTATTTGTTAATCCACTTGGATCCACAAAGTGTTTATTACCACTTGCAATTCTTATTGAAGTTTTTCCTCTGCTCTTGACAGGGTGCAGAAACATTGAACACTCTTCTGGAAAAAGCAAAAAATGTGATTCCGAAAGCGGACTGGAAGCGAACACCTCTGGCCATGAAGGCTACTGCAGGCCTTAGACTCCTTCCTCAGGATAAAGCAGATGGCATCCTTCAGGAGGTAAATAAATCTGTATTGCCACCATGTAGAATGTTGGCCATGCTCTCTAGTTACTGCTATTGTGACGTGGAGCAGAGGAAAACTTGCAGGAAAGATGTAAAATGACTTATAAAAGCTTCCAATATAACCGTAGACTCGTTCGAATTTGAATAATTAAAATTATTCTGTAATTTGAATTCCCCTTGAAATTCAAACCAAAATTCATATGTTATTTGAATTTTTGAACCTTTTAATTGGATAATTTGAAGGTAGCTATCAAGTGACAGCCATAGGAAAGAGAAAGTGTGTTTATGGGATTGCCATCTGCCCCTTTTGTGTTCAGGAGTTTCTCCTTCAATCCCCCTTCCCCACTAGTCAATGGTTTGTGAAAATCATCTTATCTGCACTCAGTTGTGATTAGGCAGGGTAAGTTGTTTCTAATGTCAGACCATTGCACATATACTAGTGAAGACTAGTTTCATGCAATAAATGAAATCTAAGGTTTTGTTAATTGTGTAAAAATAAACAAAGAAAAGTGAACAAAACCATGAGCTTCTTTAAGTGAGAACAGGTAGATAATGTTGTTACATGTGTGTTGATACAGTGTACTTATTTAAATTTGTTTTCCATTTACTGGTAACTTAATTATTATTGTGAGAGGAATTGTTTTTGGCCTGCACTGTAGGGCCACACATAAAGTACAGCAATTTTTACAGTAAGGTCCAATGCATATTCATTATTTTTGTTTTTACTACTATAGTTTTATTTTATTGATTTTCTTTAAAGGCATGCGGAACAGTTTCCACCTGGCTCTTCCGTTTGGATGTGAACTGAGGCACCTGCCCTCATGCCCCAATATGATGCCATCACTGGCTCCGGATCACATAGACCAACTTTTGCCATGAGTACAGAATATGAAATTTTGCATGTGACGTGATATTGTTATATTGGCTGCATCGCCCCACCCTCTCTTACTTCCCCAGCTACTTTCTTATAGCTGGGGAAGTGGTAGCGTCGTCACCTTGTAATCAAGGGGTCCCTGGTTCGATACCTGGTGGAGGCACATAGTGGTTCGGATCCCACTTTAAACTGTAGGTCCATTCCCAATTAGCCTTACTGTGCATAAAGTGGACTTAAAACAACCAGTCAGACATAATATTGTTTTCCGGGAATCCTCAGTTTCGATTTCATTTGACCATCGGTGGATTATTGAGATGGAAGATGCCGCCAGAAAACTAAGAATAAATTGTCATTACTTTAAAGTTAACGATAATAGCAACGCCGCCACCTCTTTGACATTTAAAATTAACCTTTGAGGCACTTTATCCAGCCTTCGTAAATCTAGCTCCTTGAAAGTCAGTTTTAACTCCATATAAGTCTAAATTTAGCTCTTTTATGCGCATCAGGTTTGGCAACACTGCCAGGATGGCTGTAGGAGGCAAGGAGAAATGCCTTGTGCTTATGAGAGTATTATTTAATTTGTTCTCTTCGGAATATCAGACTTCCGATGGCATAGAAAAAGGTATCAATGGGAATATGACAGATTGATGATGATTTTGACCAGCGGAAAAGTCGAAACTTCCATTTGATTAGCTGCAACTTGAAGTTGTTGAGGTTTCTTTTCCTCCATAAGGAATACATGGGATTCTGAAGATACTCATCATAATTTTCAATTATCGTGTCTATATATATATATATATATAGTATCAGTGGCCATTCAGACGATATTAAAATAAATGCACACATGGTGCATAACTGTAACTCCTCACCTTAATAATGCTAATGTTTTCATGTCCCCTTAGATTCGAATTAAAGAAAAGGTTATGAAAAAAATAGTTATTAAATTAAAGTTAAAGTAAAAGCTTAGAACTGTTTGGAATTATAATTTAGGAATTGTATTCTTTTTAGATGTTTTAGCATGTTTACAAAACAAAGTATGTGTTGTTTAGAAGTCGGGAATGGTAGTGAAATTTTATTTGCGAGTCTTCACATGCAAAAATAGGGTGGGTCCTCTGTGTGGAAACACCCATTTAGGAAGGGGGGGAAACTTGATGTCTATTTCATTTTTTAAGTGGAAAAGTGATCATGTAATGTAACCTTAATGGACACTTTCACTAGGAAAACAATGGTATGCTAATTTCAACATAACTTTAAGCCTTTTGCTCTCTTCAACCTCAAGTGATTTTCCTTACATATGGAATAGTGGACAGTGATGCTAACCCAAGAAGAACTAGTGGAGATTATTCTAATCATGCAGCTAATTCCAGCAAGTGTTGTTCAGGTTCACTACCAAGTTGATAATTTTGAGAAATCTATACAGTTAACATGATCTACCAATATACCTCCAACGAAAAACATTTGAGGTTTAAGAAGAATAAGCACTAAAGTTCTTGTCAAATTCTAGTCAATTTTGATGTCAGATGACCACTGTTGCATTCAAAAATTTAAGTTTACCATAAGATTTGTCATGTATTATGTATTGAGACATTTGATTCATGTTTCCTTTTCTGTATTTGGTTTTGACATGTTTCCACACCTAAGAACCACCATATATATTATTTTATTGTTCCTTTATCTGTGTAGAAGTTGATGTAGGTTTGGTTTCATCCTTTTAGGCAAGAAACTTCTTGGACAAGTCTGGATTTTACACAAATAAAAATTCTGTATCCATTATGGATGGTGATGATGAGGGGCTCTTTTCATGGTTCACTGTAAATTTCTTGTTGGGTAAGTATTGTACTCTCTCTTTGCTTCTGTCAAAACAGGGACAAGATCTAGAATTTAAGCTACTGATTTTAGTTTTCTTCATCTCAAAGCAGGTTGATCTTTGACTTGTGAAAATCTGAGCAAGAAATAATATGTTGCCTGTCTGTTGCACCAGAATAAACATCAAATACTATCAAGCTAATAATAGCCCTTAAAATAGTTGCAAAAAATAAAAATACAGCACATACCTGGGTGAGGTGGAAGGGTTAAAACATGGTTGTAATACATGATGGATGTGGTAAACTAGGTTTAAGTATTACCTACATGATCGGAAATAACTATTCAATTGTGGAACGTGGAAACATGAAATTTCAAGTAGTTAATGGTTGTAATCCCGTGTGGAATTCCTGGTCTCCTTTCGGGCACATTCTCAGATGGCAGATAGAGGAAAGCTCACTAGATATAGTGGGCACTGGGCAATCAAAATACCCAGGGTGGACCAAAACTGGGACTACTGCCGGGATCTACAAAGGCTACAGGAAGAAAACCCTGAAAACAAATCACCTGGCCCTCCAGGTTGGGGGTTGAGCATAAGGCTGACACCTTTATCTTGTAAAACAGCAACTGGTTGAGAAGCCAATAAATTATGGCAGTTCAAGAAACAATATGGAAAGGGCAGGATACCTTTAAGTCAGGAAACCACACAGTGTTTAATAGTGGCAGAAACGTAAAGGAATATGGAACAGGTTTCATTGTAGACAGGAATATGAAAAATGCTGTACTCAATTTCACACAGATAAAAGAGAGAATATGCACTATGAGGGTCAAAGAAGGAATGTGTAACATCACAGTAATCTGTGTATATGCACCAACTGAAGAAACTGATGAGATCAAAGATGAGTGTTATGATAAATTGGCGTATGTTTGATACAGCACCACAACATGATGTAAAACTATTAATAGGAGATATAAATGCGAAAATAGGAAAAGAAGAAATCTTCAGAAAAATAATTGGCAAAGAATGCTTACACAATGACAGTAATGATAATGGTCTGTGCATAATAGACTGCTGTAAACAAAAGAATGGTAGTTAAAAGTACTCGGTTGCAAAGGAAAAACAGAAGGAAACGTGGATCTCACCAGATAGAACCACAAGAAACCAAATAGACCACGTGGTAATAGATGATAGACATTTCTTCAGATGTAATAGAAGTCAGTAGCTGCAAAGGTGCAGACTGTGGATCTGACCACTTTTTAATAATTAAATACAGACAAAAAATTGCTTGTTATAGAAATAGCAAAGGAATGAAACAAGAAAAATATGATACAGCAAAGGTAATAAAAGATGAAATGTATGGAGTAAGATATAAAGAGTTATTAAAGAGGAGATTGGAAGAGGAATGGCATAATTCTGATATAGAGGGAAATGGAAAGCATTAAGAGACAGCATTCAACACATGGCAGAAAAAGTACTGGGTAAGAAGAAACCAAAGAGTTGAATGGTGGCATGAGGAATGCAATAGTCATAAGAGAAATAAATGAAGCAAGGAAGAAGATGATAAACAGAAATACAAGACGAAATAGAGAAAAAATGTTCAAAGAGAAGAGTGGAAGATTAATTATGTAGAAGAAAGGAGAGAGAGTATGAGAAGCAAAAAATAGTAAGAGATAGAGGAGACATGGAAAACAAGGGAAAGGATAAATTACTTCTGGAAACTAAAAGAAGAAAAGAATGGATTTCAACACAAGAGTTGCCTTCTGCAAAGATAAAGAGGGGAAACTGATAGGAGATAAGGAAGGTATACTAAATAGATGGGCAGAGTATAGTGAACTATTGAATGGTGATAAGAATGAATAAGAGTATAAGGACATGGGAAACAGTGAGGACGAAAGAAGCTTGACGGTAGAAGAGGGAGAGGAAAAGGATATGGAAATGGAGGGTGCAGACTAAGAATTGATAAAACTCCCTTTGAGAAAAAGAGGTTAAAGAAGCAATTGGAGAACTAAGGTAGGAGAATGCCCCAGGAGGCTATAACATAACTGCTGAAGGCAGGAGGGGACATGATAGTGAGCAAATTAGAAGAACTGTACAAACAAATATGGAAAGAAGAGAAAATGCCACAACAATTGGGAAGAGATCATATGGCCAATACATAAAAGTAAAGATAAAATGGTAAGTGTGAAAACTACAGAGGAATTACATTTCTCAATATGGCATATAAAGTATTTGCAAATATACTAGTCAGGAGACTTGCCACACTGCCCAGTAGCAGAGATGATCGGAGAATACCAGTGTGGTTTTAGGAGAAACAGATCAACCACAGATCAAATTTCTTCAATTAGAACGATAATGGAAAAGTGCTATGAATACAATATTGACCTGCATCACCTCTTCATTGACTTCAAACAGCCATATGACAGCATCAAGAGGAACAAACTGCTAACAATCATGAAAGAAATGAAAATTCCAATGAAACTAGTAAGATTAACAAGAATGACATCAAAAGAAACAACAAGTAAAGATTGAGGGAGAATTTTCAAGAGAAATTCAAATAGAGAGAGGAGTAAGGAAAGGAGATGTCATGTCAACCCTGTTATTTAATCTAGCACTAGAAGTCTATCAGACATTTGAGAATAAACCCAGGAGGGACAATCTCTAATAGGATCTGTCAATGCCTAGCATATGCGGATGATGTTGATCTCATAGGACGACACAAAACAGAACTAAAGAAGGAATTTCAAAAACTAGAAGAAGCTGCCGAGAATATAGGACTACATGTAAATGTACAAAAGACTAAATATATGCTTACATCAAGAAGAGAGTGGAAATTTGAGAGAATGATAAAGGTAGGAGGTAAAGAATTTGAGAGATGTGATAACTTAGGATCAATAACAAACCAAACAAACAATAATCTGATGAAATCAAGTCAAGGAAGTAGATGTTCAATGGCATTGAAGATTTTTTTGTTCAAAGAGATAAGCAGAAAAAACTAGATTAATATATACAAGACAATTGTATGCCCAGTTGTAACCTGGACTTTAGTGATGGGAAAGGAAGATCTTGAGAAGAATTTTTGGAGCAGTGATAGAGAACGAAATCTGGAGGATAAGAACAAACATAGAAATACAAGAACAGTATAATAATCTGGATATTGTAACGCAGATTAAGTGTGGACGAATTAGATGTGTGGTGAATGGAAGATTGCAGAGTGCCCAAGAAGGTGTTCTTGAGACTTAAGGTATTAAGCGGGGACGAGGTGGAAGAAGAAGGAAAGGAAGACGTAGGAAACGATGGCTTGGCAACGTGCAGAAAGACCTGAGAGGACTGGGAGTCCGGAGATGGATGTCGAAGGCAAAGAATAGATGATTGAAGGCTGGTTGTGAAGGAGGCCCTACATGGGCTGTAGCACCAAGGAGTAAGTAAGTAATGGTTGTAATACTTCCACTACATACTATTCTTTTCTCCCATCTTTGAAGAAGAATCAGTCTGTCATAAGTGGAAGACAAAACGAGGCACATGTTCTGATCTTTTTTTTTTTTTTTCAAATATGTTGTCTTATAAAAACCTGAAGAAAAAAGTGAAAAAAAATGCTGAAGTAAATTGACATTGTGACTCAAACAGGGTAAAACAAAAGTTTCTTGAAGTACTGAAATTTTTATTGTGTGATAATTATTCCTTGGTCCAAGTTTAGATTGTGTAATTCTGATATCATTTCACACACAGAGATATATTTTACAATGAAATTAAGTGTATACAGGTCTTAACCATACTGAACAAGTTTTCTGCATCTTGTGCAGAACTATTACTATTTTTACATCCTGCTCTGGTATGCTTTCATGAGTAGGTTAGGTAGGTGAAGTTTGGTACTCTCAGCATTATAATTACACTTACAACCATATGCTGTTACATTTCTTCACTTTCTAATGAGTTTTCCATGAAGGGAGGGAAAAAAAGCTTCAGATAGCAGGAAATTACAAGTGTAATCACTTCAGCAATACATTTTCACAATGTAATTTTTTGCAGAATAATTTGTGAGACTTAAGAACATATAAAGTTAGTTTTTCCAGGCTTACTTTCACACTCATTCCCAGTATTCTAAATGCATTTTTCATCTACTTGCACAACTTTTAAAATTCATTACACAATCTGAAATTGATCCCAACATTTCTGTTGCAGATCGCCTTGGGAGAAGTGCAGAGCATACTGTGGTAGCCTTGGACTTAGGTGGAGGATCGACTCAAATCACATTTGCACCCAAAAATGAGGCCACAGTCAAAAGTTCCCCATCAGAATATATGCACCATATATCTGTTTTCCACACTTCACTGGATATCTACACTCACAGGTTCGTTGATAATATCTATATCAGGCGTTCTCAAACTTGGACCTGTGTACCACCAAACCAAAAATCATACTTTTACGGTACCACCGAGTATTGTTACCGGTGTTTTCAATACTAACATTTTAAATTGTATGATCATGTTGCCAAATGCTAGCTACTAATGATTATACAATTACTAAAACTACTTAGATTACCTTATTTTATTGACAAAGGAAGATATAACTGTGTTTCAATATTTGGAGACAAATTTTACAATAATTTTCTGTATATTTCTACCAAGCTCGTATAGCAGTACTGGTATGCATACCATAGTTTGAGAAACCCTGATCTATCTGGTTAGGTCTTTTTGACTTGCACAGTTGTAGATAAACAATGCAAAAAATCAGTTGGAAACTGAATGCACCCATCCATTTGTGTCAGGTAGCCAGGTAACATTAAGAACTTTTTAATTAGCCAAGTTATGTTTACTTCAAAACTTAGTCTTGAAAAGGCTAGGCCCAAAACAAACTGCCTTGTGCAGTGCCGTAGCTAGCCTTTTTGACAGGCAGAACCTTCCACTGGTGACCCCTCCCCTACATTTGAGATCTTTATTTTAGTGAACCTTGATCCATCTTTCATCATTCTGGATTTTCGATTTATACACTCCACTCAAGTAGGCATAAAAATAATTGCAACTGTACTTACGTAATGACGTAACTTTTGAATTTTTTTGAGAAAAATCATTGTGTCCATTTCAAATATAATATAATTGGACACAAGCCCCATCATGCCTGATCGTTATTAACCCTGATCGTTATCATGGACATTGATAATCACACAACTACTATGGAGGGATCTGTCAGACTGCTGTTTTGATTTTGAACTGTGAACTAGCAGTTTTTCTATATTCAATTTCTGACATGTTTCATGTGACTTGGCATGGTTATAGAAGATTATTGTAATAAAATAAAAAAAATTAAAAAAAAAGGTACAGTGCTCCCCTGTGCTTAGCACCACGCCATGAAGGTGGTGTGGGGGTAATGCCCCACACTTTCTTGATCCGGTCGTAAGTGGGGGTGATGTGATCAGCATCATGCCCCTGACCAATTTTACCCCCAAGGGTTTCCCCCAGGTACCCATGTCATTCAACACTGGGTGGGCGCCGGGGCCGCTTCCAACATTAGAAAAGTTCCCAGATTTGAACCGGCTGGGGAATTGAACCCAGGCCCTTTAGCATGGTAGTCAGATGCGTTACCGACTGAGCCACTGCAGCCACTCTACTTACTTATTATTGTAAAGCAGTTTTCAAAAATTGCAACAAACTAACACACTAGCATTCTTAAACCCGAAGGTTTATAGCTGCAGCAACACAAGCATTCCATCCGTCCCTATCCTGGGCAAGATCAATAAAAAAATTGCAACAATGGCTTCTTTATTATTTTTTAAATTCCAAATTCTTAAAATTTCTACATTTTTATGTAAGGCAGGCAGTTCAAAGTAATATGCAATATTTTTCAGAAATTGAAAATGAGTTATGAGCCATTTTTAAACACAATGTAACTACCATTATACATCTGTCAGACTGCTTGCCAGATTATAGAATTCTATAAAATTTGAAGAAGAAAAAAACAAAGGCAAGACCTTGTTACCTTGACAGCTTGTAGCCAGCATCCCATTTGAAAGGTATGGAAAAGTGTCCACTTGTGGTTGGAAGGGTGTGAAAAATAAAGTAAAATACAATTTCAGCATAGTCTGAGAGGAGGTCCATAGTAGTTAAGATTTATTCATATTTTTGTAATAGTTGGCATATTTTTATTTTAGTATTAATAAAAAGTTGGAATGGTACAAAAATATACATATTACTAAGGTTAAATGTTTTCATAATGTTGAGTACTTAATTGATTTTCTCCAGAAATAATATTACTATAGCAGTTACATTAATATTAAAATATGTAATGATCCTGCTTGATCGCCACATTTAGCAATCCTACGTGGTCGCCATATTCTTTAAAATCTTTTGTTAAAGATTACGCTTTTAGAAGGAACATGACTTCACCCAATAAGCAGCCAGTGCTGTCGTGCTTTTGCCAAACCAACTGCTAGCGGAAGGGAAACACAGATAATTCACTGTGTCCAATATTCAGCTTTTTATGGGTATAATGCATGGACGTGATATTTGAGTACAATGAAATATATAGTGAAGAATTCCACGCAGGATTATATCATATATCTGCAGCATATAAGAGAAACTCGTACCTGAAAGAAGTTTGAAGGTAAGTATTTATTGTAGGGGAACTGCAAGGTCATCATCATCGCTCTTGTTTCCGTTTTCTGGCATGTTTCCCAGGAGATTTGAATAGGGGTTTGCCGATTTCTGTGGTAGATACTTTACCCTGTTTTATAATGTGCAACACAATATGCACACATACACCACACACTTTAGCCATAAGTTCTCGACTCTGAGGAAATACTGTTTCAGCACGCACGTCTTGCGAACGCCAATTCCTTGAAGTAAGAATAAGCTTTAGAACTAAGATTTCTGTCTTGTGAACGTAATAAGAGTATTTACCCTTGGTGCCTGTACTACTGGTACGTACTAGGTTTCGAGAGCGACATTATTAATTTGATTTGGTTTATTTTACTTTGCTTTTCTGTCACTTTTGGCTAATTGCGAAGATGGGAATGAGTGATGATATAATGAAATTGATGAAGGGACGTTCATAAACATCCATGTCCAGGCCAGGATTCGAACCCGTGACTCCTGGCATCGTAGAGCGATATGCTAACGACTCCACAATGGTGCCGGCGCGACATTATTAAATAACACTCACGCAACACACACTATTGCACAACTATCAAGCATAAGGGCTGTATTGCACATCGCGCTACGACCCCAGGGGTCCCGGGTTCGAATCCAGACCTGGGCATGGATATTTGTGAGTGTCCATTGATCAATTTCATCATATCATCACTCATCCCCATCTTCATAAATTAGCCAAAAGTGGCAGAAAAAGCGAAGTCAAATAAACCAATCAATAACAGCTGTATTGAATCTTCTCACAACTGTTCTTCATGCCGTACGAGTAAAATTATCTTACACCGACCTTGTTATGAAAACTCTGAACTCAAAACTGACCCAGACTCGCAATGTTTGTGAACACACAAGACAATGAAAGTCATTATGCATATTCAGCCGAATATGACACCCATATCTTTACCAAGACCCAACAACTCATCAGGGTCAACATGGTGGCAACGAAAAAACAACAGACTGAACACTGAAGGAAAATGCAAGGGTCATTGGGTCATTGTGTGTGTGTAGAGACGTGTTGTTTCCCGTGTTTCTTATGATAACTCCGGCTATAAGTGACTGAAATTCATGGGACTTGGACAGTCAGGTTCAAAATGTCGTGCCCCATCTTATGATGAACCTTAATGTGGCGAGTTTTATGAAAACTTCTTGCGTGCAAGAAAAATACAGAACACGGCGTTTAACTCGTGCGCTGCAGTCTTCTAACTACAACGTTGCACTCCTGCCATCGGCTGGTTGCCACGCACACCCTCTGCATGGCTCCGCCCGATATCGCTTCTAAAACCGTGTGTCGTATAGTTTAATAATGCACAAGTGTTACTAGAAGCACATGGCAACACAAAGTATCTTTTACGTTAGTGATTTTATAACGGTACCATAATGAGTACCATTATAATATAAAAATAAAATAATTCTATCAGTTAAAATTTACGATTTGAGATCGTATTTGGAGATTTATATTTGCCTAAAATTAAATTTACTTCACTTTGGCTTTGTTTTAATTGAAGTACGTATCTAAACTTCAAACATTTAAAATATTTTTATAACTCAGCGATGTAATTTGGTTTGTGAAGGATCAGGAATGTACTTACCGTAGATTGCCAATTTATGCAAAATCGCACATAAGTTTGTTTTCAACAGGTTTTACTGGATCATTCATAAGTATATGGGTACGAACATGTATTTAATATGCATTACTAACACGTACAAACCATTTGAAATAAGTTTTGGTAGAATTTCGACAGTAAAATTAAGATTTGTTACATTAAGTGTCTTTAAGAGTAATCCTAAAGTTATAAAGTTGTGAAACATAGCCAACTCACATAGAGGGAAAAATCTAAGTATTTTAAAATAATCAAATTTATATTTGTGTGGAGAAATTTTTAAACTAGTGTTTTGTAGATATTGAAACAATTGTTTCAGTGTTGTTAATATTTTATTAAAGGTATGGCCCCAGGTAAATAAATTATTTATATAAAAGGCGAAGTTATTATTTTGTATTTTGCTATACTCCAATTGAATTGTTTTATTTATCGCTGATGGAGAAGTAATATGATTTTGATTTAAAATATTAAATTTAAAATGATTTAGGTTGGGAATAGAGAAGGCTGTGTATTGTTTATTGTTTTTTGTTAGTGGTATTTGAAAGAATTTTGAATGTAAATTTGTATTAGAATAGTATTGTTTTTTGTTTATATTGTGCAAGATAGATTGAATGGAAGCATCGCATCGAACACAGAGTGTTTATTTAAAAAGCGACCGTTTTGAATAAAACGGTAATTTTTGTTACGCTTTTTTACAAGAATAATTGGCGAGTTATAAGGATTTGTACTATTTTGGATTATTTTTTGTTTTTTTAAAGTTTTAATTTGTTGTTTTATTTTTGTTTGCAAATGTACTGTGTGTGTTGTACAATGGCGGACACTGCGGGAGAGGTATTTATGATAGGCTTTTGAAAGTTTACAGCAGACGCTATTGTATATTTCCGGCACACATTGTATGGCGATATATTTTGTATGTTGGTTGTATGCGAAAATGGAAGGTGTATTGTGCTGTTGTATATAGTATGCAAGGTGCCCGGGGGCTGCGACGCCTCGATCACTCCAAGAAGGGGAATATTAAATATGGCTATTGGTAGGATGAAATTGTTTACAGGTGGCCTGGCAGGTTGCTGATCCACAGGGGTGGGGTCTCAATATATTTGGGTTGTTGATTGTAACTTTCCTTTCATAGCCAAACAACTTCGTACTTTTAAAATACAAAATAATTACTTATAAATTTACAAATTATTTTAATACCCACCTTAACTAAATTATATAATAAAAAATACTTGCATTTATATATTTTAGCTTTCCCACACATCATAAAATCTAATTGAATATTCCCATAAACAAAAACACATTTAAAAGCAAGCCACATTTCAGTCAGCCTCACAGACTCAAACAACAATCTCTTAAATTTAATTCACAATATTACTAAAGACTCCAATTTTTATTAATAATTTTCATATTTTTTTTATTAATTGTAAAATCTTTATTTACCTTTGATAATTAGAAAATATACGAAAACACGTAATAGAGTATTGTAATATCTTTTTTATTGTACCAACTTTGTTTTACAATCAATTTCATGTATTTACGATGTACAATTGTATGATTATTACTTAAAAAATATTATCAGTTTATATTCTGTGCATATGGTTGTAACAGTGTGAGTTTGGATACACTGCATCATCTTAAAGATCGCTGACTCAGAGGATGGAGTCGTTAAATTTTACGGAGACTTAAATTGGGTTTATTTTTTATATTATAACAAGATTTATCCGTAAAATGTGATAATCCTGTTACAAAAACATCGCATTTGTTTTTCGATCTTCAAAAAGGCCGTGATGAGCCGTTAAAGTTCAAAGGACATTGAATTAGTGACCCGTCGGAATGACGAAAATTGGTCGCCATCTTATCTTCACAAAGATGTTTCAGATAAGTATTTTCGCATTGCATATAGCCATAAAATGCAACTTATAAGTTATTAATGTGGACAAGTATATTTTATTTTGAATTTGAAGAATCTACTGAACTTATGTATAACATGTGTTAATTTTGTTCGTCGAGTGAATCGAATGTTTGATAATAATTGTCTCGATAAAAACTTCGCAAAGCTGGAAGATTTTACATGTGGAGACAAAGTGACTTGGTATCTTGTTTAATAGGAAAAGAACCTTCAAATATAAAAAGTGATATCTAAAAACAAAATCTTAGTTTATTATATATATATATGTATACTGAACAATATGTAAGAATTATTAATTTTCTTTTAATACATTGTTCTTTAGCTATTGATTCGTGGTAATTTTATTACTCGAAAGTTAAAAACACTATTGGGTCAGTATCTAAATACGTATAAATCTTGGACTTGTACTTTTTTTTTAACGTATGACATAAAATTAAGAATCAATTTCATCCATTTTCTTATGTATCTTTCGTAATTAATGATCTTAACGTCATTGGAGCCATGTCATTTACTCTTTTATTATATCTTAATGATCCCGAATTTTACTTGTGGCTAGGTCCGTTTTAACAGTTGTGACATTACCAAATTTTGGGTTAATTATTTTTTTTCGTCAGTTCCTTATTTTTACCATGCTTTGACACTTCTGACATGATATTAATGGATTTCGTCGGGTTAATTTTCTAATACCAGGGGATATAGTTTATACCATCTACATATTACTTTTATATATTTATCAATATTTAATCCTAGATATTTTAGTTTATTTTATTGTATATTGATCATGTGCCAACAAAGGGCATTTAGTGCCATGTCATAACTTTAGTTTTATATTGCACATTATTTTATATTTTGGGAGAAGCCAGGGGCTATATATATATAATTTAGTCAATATAAACATATATTACTTTTGATGAAGTCATATTTTCATGTTAATGGTGTTCCAGTGTTAAGGCGTCAAATGACATTTTCCGCCTTTTATTTTATTTAGCCTTCATTCAAACTTTGTTTTATAATTTATATCACTTATTGGGCAGTTTATTTTATTTTAGTTTATTTATCTTTACTCATGATTTTCACTTGCCTATAAAAGACGATTACTTTACACATTTTTTATATATTTTAAATATTGAATGACTAAGAGCAATGTAGTCTTTCCAATGTCCTACCTGTTTCCTACCCTGTTCGGAAATTCCACGAGTTCAAGGAATTTCGAAAGTAGTCCAGCGATTTTTTTGAGGCCAGAAGAAGAACGCATTCCTGAAGGCTTTGGAGCTCACCAGCCTCATTTGGATTTCAGCGGTGTATGTCACTGGTGTGAGGGCTGAAATCGCCAGGGATTTTCACCTCAAGATGCCCCTTCTGCTGTTATGCATCTTCGATAATCACAATCAGAACGACCTATCCCCTTTTTGGTCATCTCCGCCCCTGTTCCTATTATCTACCACCAATTGGGACCAGCGTAGCAGCAACGGAAATCCTATCCCAAGTGACATCCCAGGATCGGAACATCGTCAGAAACATCAGAAGAAATTTCATCTTACAGAGCAACACCCCCCCCCACGACTTTAACCCCCTTAAGAAGAAGCATGAACATCTTTCATGTACATCGTCCCTTTTGCTCTGTAAGGCCAGGCAGTGTACTTCACGACATATTGGAACTTTCCGGGTACAGTCAACGACCCAAATGTGTTGAGACCCCCCCTGTGGATCAGCACCCTGCCAGGCCACCTGTGAACAGTTTCATTCTACCAGTGGCCATGTTTAGTATTCCCCTTCCTGGGGTGACCGTGGCGTCGCAACCCCCGGACACTTTGCATACTGTATGCAACGGCACGGTACACCTTCCGTTTTCGCATGCACAGCGTACGAAATGTGTCGCCATACGATGTGTGCCGGAAATATGCAATGGCGTCTGCTGTGAACTTTCGGGGGCCTATCATAAATATCCCCCCCCCCCCCCCAGTGTCCGCCATTGTACAACGCATATTTTGGGGCTTGGAAACGCTACTTGGAGTGGCTCTCCATGGACTACCCTGTGTTCGCCCGCCCCACTGCCAACGTTTTTTTCATCTGACCTGTGCTGAACAGTATTCCTGAACTTTCCACACCGGGATTCGAACTCGGTCCCCCAGTGCAATTGTGATCGGACCGTGCATCTCCCGGAACAGTGCTTCGTACCCCAGGACTCCGGGGTTTGAGTGTATCTGGATTGCCCTGCCTTATGATTTCGCAGGTCATAGTGTGCCCACATTAGTGCGCTACGAACGTCAATAGCAAGTGAAAATTTATTCTTCAATTATATTCTTCTCTTCGTGTGGTTGCGGATAGCCAATACTGCTTGTGTTGTTTCTTTTATTGGCTTCAGTGCATCCATATCAATGCCGTGCAGTCCAGTGGAGACAGGTGTTTACCACGGTCTTTTTGCTCTCGCCTCGAACTGTCAACCTGAGAGGGTGGCAGACTGCGAGCATACGGCCTCAAGGTTTCTCACGGCTTACGTTCGGTGCTTAGTTAGCAGTTGTTCAGATGCCCTTACCAATCTCTCCAAGTTGTTATGCGAAACGCAGAAGCCATTCGCATGTCTCGGGTGACGATCCAGTGTGATGAACTTTCCGCTTACTCCGCGGACCTGCGAACAACACTTGCTATCGCATGTTGATATACCGTCAGCATATCTCATTACGAAAGACTCTTCTAGCATGTGGCTAATGAAAACAAAATACTTTATTTCAGCAGTCAAGCTTGAGCTTAATTCTGTTCCATTTAATTTTCGGTGAAGGGTCTCCGACATTTTTTTTTTTATTATTTTATTTTATTTTATGTAACCTTTTTCATGTAATAAAAAAAAAAAACTTTTAAATTTTGGTGAATGGCAGAAGGTTCAATTTAAACTTTTAATGATTACAATTTCAATTTTAGAAATTGTCTCGCAAGAGGGGGTGTCGTACCATACCCATTCGATTAAGAAATATTGACCCTGGCAGACCTTGTCAGCTCCTGCTCAGAAATGTGTTGGGTAAGCCTTTAACAGGAAATGGTAAGAACACTGGCCTTTGGCAAGAGGTGACAAGAGGCCAAGCGAGGGTTTAAATAGGTGCACATGAGAGCGACATGAGGTCTTTTAATCTGGAATCATCGGAGAAGCAGGAGCTACTGGTCTTATTTCTAAACCGAACAGGGTAAGCTAGTCTACACCCATTCTGCCATTCGCATTGCTCACTTCAGTCTAAAACGAATCATGAGTCTATTTTAATGATAAGTTAGATATTTGTACCTGCCTGTTCAGGACTGTCTCTACCATCAACTAGTACTAATCGGGAGGGGCAAGTTACATCCCTATTTAAGATCCCCGCGTTCAGATTGGAACGCTACGAGTTTGCCGAGGAAAGAAAGTCGCTCATAATTTTTACAAGGTAAAAAATGATAATTCCGAGCGCATGGGTTGCAACTCTTAATTTGAAGGGGGTTTGCAATGCTGCAGCCAGCTTAATTCTGATCTTCGCCACCTGCCTCTGTGCTGCCACCAAAACGGTATGTAAACAGTGCAGTGGAGCTCAGTCAGCTGAAAAAGATCTAGTCTGGATGCTGCCCCAACCAGGATACAATATCCAAGCAGCCAGAAGGAAGGAGGAGGAGAAGAAGAGAAGCAGATAACGTACCCACCAGGTCTGCTCAATACAAGATTGGTGTGTTAGCCTTAGGTCGTGGCAGTCGAAGCCCAAGTCTCGTGAGTGCTCCCAGACCTATCCTTTGTACCTCACACAATGCTTGATGTTGATTGTGGGTGCACAGCCCAGCCAATATTTTAAGAAGCAATAACAACAATAATCCTCCAATACGCTAGAATCACTGTGTCTCACGTGCTTCTAAACCTTGACATTGATGATCACTAAACTTTTCGTAGGCAATGTCTGTCTGTCTGTCCTTGTCAATTATTGGTGCCGGTAACTACCAGAGCTAAAAATCTAAATTTTGGGGGACTTTCAGAACTACAACTACCAAATAGTAACTCGAGACTGTCTGACCATGAGTGATTTGTTGATGTCTTGGAAACCAGTAAATACTAAGATCGAAAATTTTCTGAAGTTAAATATCCTGCTAATAGAAATGTTAAGTAACATATATTTCTTTTATTGACCAATCCATGGTATTCACTCTAATAAGCTTAAGTTTCATTTTTCTGTGCACTTTTTATTCTCGATCGATTTCGCCACCTGTCTGATAGCTTCGTCAGCCATCTTGATTTTCTTGAACCACGTACCTTGCTATTTATTTTCAAATGTCTTGATGTTTCATTTGGCATGTCTGGTCTAAACCAATTCTCTACTCTGCATTGAAACATTGACAATTATTTAATGTCTTAGGAGTTCAGAGAAGTTATGGATCTAGCACTGTTTCTTCTGTACATGTGTGATGTGCCAAATTAATGTCTCTTTGTGGTATTTTTCATCAGTTACCTTGGACTGGGTCTTCAAGCAGCTCGCAAGGGGATCATGGGCACAGGCAATCCTAAAGATGCAACAGTGCTAAAGAGCGAATGCATAAATCCCATAATCAATACAACTTGGACTTTTGGTGGAGTTACATACAGTGTTACGTAAGTATTTTTCAGAAGGAAAATAACTGAAAGGGGGGGGGGGGCTTAGTAGCAGCTTTCTTTAACATTAGTTTCAGTTTTGCATCATGATTCATTTGTTGTAATTGATATTAAAGGATAGAGTCCCGATAATTAGGGATGGATGGGACCAAGACTAGAATTACAACAAACTCTGATTATACGGAATAATGACCTACAAGAAATTGGAACATGTGAAAGAAAAAGAAAACTACAATATGTAAAGTAACTCTGATCAGTATTGTTTTGAATATGGTCCGGAACTTTGTCCTGTAAACCTGTAAAATGTATGTGCAATTATGTCATAAAAATTGAAAAATATGTCATAAAAACTTTAAAATGTCTCAGAAATGCAGAAATATTCCAAGCCAAAAAATAAGCACAGCAGTACTTTCGAATTTCTCTTCATAGGGGAAGTCAGTATCTTCCAGGGAAGATCGACTAAGGTGGGGGTGGGGTATTAAATTAAGTCGGAATCCCTTTAACCGAAGAATGTAGTGGGGAAAATACTGAAAATATCGTGAGGTTCACTGGAATTATCCTAAGTTTCTTTTCCTATTATGTCAGATTTACAAACTGTGTGGTGGAGCAGTCTCACGTCACTACTTGCGCAGAGACTTGTTTTCGTTTGCCTACTCCTGAGATAGTCGGGAAAGAGTATACTCACTGATACATGCATGGCTCAAACAACAAGTGATCCCGTATTTCATTGCCAATAGAGTAGGGGCTGGAATGTACCAAATGTTATTTTTACTTTTGACTGATTGTTGAGAGAAGCGAAAAAAAAAGGTAAAGAAATAAGGACAATTGAAACTCGTTTACTTCCTGCCTGGTGATTCTCATGCCAGCACAACAATGACTGAAACATTTTTCCTCAATAATGTTCCCATGGCAATCAATTTGTCCATGGTATAAAAAAGGGGGGTTATTATTGTTCTGTACTAGTCAGTAAGAAAAGACTGCATCTGCTTTTAATTTCTTTGTCCGTAATTTCCTTATCATGCCATCGATAATATAAACTATCTGTTGCTCTAAAAGTACAAAGAATAAATTACGATATATAACCGATTACATGTAAGGCAATTATGAAATTATATAAAAATATGTCTTATTACTAGAAATTTGAAGAAATATGTTGTAAAAATGCAAAATTGGTAAAATATGTCAAAATATGCCTTATCAAGTTTGTCTGTTTTGGCTAATTTTTATCAGATACATAAAGATATCACCTCAGTATTCGATCCGTTGCCAAATAAAAAAATATGTTGTAACATAAAGTCCCGGCCTCTAGTTATGAATATTGTACTTAACATTGCTCAGTGAAGTAGTAACATTGATGTTAGGAAAATGAAATGAAATTGTATGTTCTGCTTCAGGATGTTGCATCGTTTCCAAGCAGCAATGCCATGCCATCATCTGAGTAACAGATTGTCACTAGGTGTTGCCTCTGTCTGTTGTTCTATAAAGCACATTGCCACCTCCAATACATCGTAGGGATTTGTTTTGGTTTTGTTAAGGTTTTTTACCCTGGATTATTGACACTGCTGTATTTATTATTAGCTGGCCCCCGTGACGGGAGTGGTTAGCACATCATGCTACGATGCCAGGGGTCCCATGTTTGAATCTTGGCATGGGCGTTTGAGAGTATCCATTTATCAATTTCATCATATCATCACTCATCCCCATCTCGCTAATTAGCCAAAAGTGGCACAAAAAGTGACGTAAAATAAAGCCAATCAATCAATGTATTTATTGTTAGTTATGGCTCATACTTTTTACACAAGTAGTTTTGAAGTGAAATAGGCTGTTGCATGGTGCATGTGAAGTGGAATGTAAATAACTTTCATCACAACAAAAGAACATGTAACTAGAATTCATTGGAACTCTCCCCAGGGGTCCTGAGAAGCCAACCTACGAGGACATCAAACCTAAGAAAGGAGAGGTGGGTGAGAAGCGGCCGATTGTCAACAAGGAGCTTTGTACAAAGCTGGTCAGGGGCTACGTGAAGGATAAAGTACATGCACCAGCAGAACTCAGCGGCAGGGAAATCAATGCATTCTCATATTACTACGATCGTGCTACAGAAGTTGGCTTAATTGGTAAGTACAGTATTTCTTGAAATCTAAGGTGCACCTTTTCTTTATAATACTGCATGGTATTGTGATAAAAAAAAAAAGTACCAGTATTACCGGCATGTAAATCTGTGCCCCTTAAATTTTAAGAAATTTTTTTCTCAAAAGCTGAAGCAATATTAAGGTGCATTCAATGGCATCTTGAATTCGAGGAAATACAGTATATTACTTTTATTTTTTTTATTTTGAAACAAATTCTTTGTGATAGTGCTGAGTTCAACAGGGTACTCCACTAAACGTTTCAACTCTATTGAACCAACATTTGTCCAGCCACCTAACACGACTCTATACACATAATCCACATAAAAAGAAACACAGAATAGAAAAGCCTAGGTAAGAGGAAATGAAGGCTCGTTCCACACAACAAACGTGCATGTAAAGATGTACAGTGAATGAACAGAATTATGCCTAGTTTCATTTAGGTAAGATAAAGTAGTACATAAGTGATACATATGAATAAAAATAAAATATAATCGAGAATTAGCAAGATACGGGAGACAAATATAAAGATGAAAAATGAAACTAGGAAATTATATAATAAAGAGTTAAGTCAGAGGTGAAAGTATTTTAGCTACTATTCATGAGTGCTTTTACATAGTGCAGACTATACATGCCTAAATACAATACATATTCACACTGTAAAACTCATTGATAGAGATTCCACGTGTAAAACGTTCAATGTATTCCTAGGTCTGGCTAAACGCTATCATTTAAACACAAGTTTTGCCTTATTGAAAGTCTTAACCAATGCATTTCCTTCCAGATCCTTTCACGGGAGGAGTGATAACAGTGCAAGATTTCGTGAAAGCTGCAAAATCAGGTATGTTGGAATTGGGTAATTTCTTGCTTCTCGAGTGAGTGTGATGTGATCAATGCTTTCTCTTAAACATCCTTCAGTGTGGCAACTCTTAACCCCCCCGTTTTTTCCTTCACTCAATTTCTTGTTCACATTCAGCTTATGTTGAATGTTGGAGTTCTCATTAGTTAGTTTCGCTGTTGTATGATTTGGTTTATTTTACTTTACTGCCACTGATTGTTAATCACAAAGATGAGAATGAGTGACAATGTAATGAAGTTGATGAAAGGACACTCACGAAGAACACCCATGCCAGGATTTGAGCCCAGGCCCCTGGCATTATGACCTGCTGTGCTAACCATCCTGCCGTGGAGGTCGGCTCACTGGTGTATGAAGAGAAAATATAAATATACTTTACAGCACATAATGGTGTGATGGTAATATATATTTAACTTATTGAAAAGTTAGTGAAACTTTGAGGTTCGACCAGGGATCAAATTTCACTTTGTGGCCAGATTGCCTAAGACCCAGTTTCAAGCCTGATTAAGCCTGTAATGTTTACTAACTTTTCAGTAAGTTGAATATATTACCATCTAAAGTTTTAGCATGTATATATAAAATTTTTAGCAGTTTTCTGTTCCTAAAGCCACATTTGTAAATTTTAGAACTTTGAGAATGAGAATGTTACTTGCCAGGAGAATACTTTTATTTGAAACTAATAAAACTGATATAATTACTGCAATGTCCACACTTGTCAGGTGAAATGATTTAAATTATTTTTTTAAAATTTAAAAAAAAAAATATTTGTATATTTCACAATATTTGAGAAATTAAAATAAATGTGCATTGTGCAATTTAATTTTCTTGTGAACAGTGTTTTTATTTATTTATAGTGGAAGTAAACAAACAATGTATATAATTAGTTTACAATGTGCATGGCTACTGATGCAACCGTTAAAGATTTCAAAACAGACTCTCTCTCTTTGTGAAGATATTTGATGAACATTTTCTCTCCACAGCCTGTGGAAACCCAAATGCTGATCAGCCATTCATGTGCTTAGATCTTAGCTTCATATCAGTATTACTTCATGATGGCTTTGGGCTGAGGCCAGAGACTAAATTGCATGTAAGTACAGCTATTTGGAAAGTTTACTTTTATGGTGACTATCTTTCTTGTCAACCAAAGTTATCTATTCACCGATCTTATTGTAGTGGGAGCTCTGTTATCATATTCATTCATTGCTTCATTTAATAGTTTATTCATTGCATGCCAGTAATGGAAGTCTGTCAGTAGTAGGATTATATCAGCAAGCAGTGACATATTGGTAACGTCTGTACTTCAATGCTCTTAGGAATCCACAAAAAAACACCTTTTGTATAGTACAAAATAATGCAATTATTCATGTATTGAAAGTGGGTTTTATTCCAGTTTTCTCAAGTTAACACCAACAAGATTTACACTTTGAAATAAGTTTTGAAGCTTTCTTGGTGAAGAAGGATAAACAGGTTCTCTTGGGCTATTAACCAGGTGAGTTCTCTAAAGGTTTTTGAGTTTGGAAATCTTTCCAGAACTCACTCAGTCCCGAGCCCAAGAGAAGCTATTCATGAAGATTTTCGCATTCTTACGTTGTAGCTAATTACCATAAAAAAAAGGTAAAGTGATCCCCTGTGCTTAGCATCACTCCATGAAGACGTATAGGGGGTGTGGGGGTAACACCCACACTTGCTTGATCCCGTCGTGAGTGGGGGTGATGTGACCCCCCAGGGTTTCCCCCAGGTACCCATGTTATTTGGCGCTGGGTGGGCGCCGGAGCCACTTCCGTTAGAAAAGTTCCCGAATTTGAACTGGCCGGGGATCGAACCCGGGACCTTTAGCATGGTAGTCAGCCGCATTACCGACTGAGCCACTGCGGCCACTAGTTACCATCAGAGAATGTCAAAATCATGTTTCCACCCTTTTTTTTTCTTTCTTCTTTCTTTCTTTAATTCAAATTTGTCTTGCCATTTAAGTTTGTAAATATCTTGGAAGTGTGCACCTTAAAAAGGTACAGGAACTTGTAGTAGTCCCCAGGATATGTGAGCATGTTTTATGTGTATATTAATATCTTACCGTGTCTGAAGTCTCGTAATATGAATTAGCATTCTTGTTATTACTTGTTGAAATATTGGATTAAAACCAAGTATGTGCCATTCATACCAACAAAATGAGTGTAAAGGTTGCATATTTTTCAAAATCATGTGTGCACAAATCCTTCATGTTTTGTTCTGTTTCAGTTGGTGAAGAAGATCGATGGACATGAACTCAGCTGGGCTCTGGGAGCAGCGTTTCACATCCTGCAGAATGGCTTATGAGGCTGGTTTTTAGTGTAGAATTCCAAAGCTTTGAGGATAAAGTGTTGTTTTTAAAACTGCAGGTAGAGGTGAAAATGTGATATTTAAAAGAAGTGCCTTTTTATACACTCGCCAATTACAGTTTTGATACTACTGCTATTGTTGGACATAAGATTGTTGTGTTTAGAAGTTGTACAGCTACAGTTGTTAAATAGAAACCATATATTTTATAAAGTGTCATGGTATTCACTCTGTCACCGTTCTTCGTTTATTAGGATAATAGGTGGAATAAATCTTGCAGGCTTGTTTTTTTTTATACCAGTGCTTAAAATTGAACCTAAATGAATTGTAAAATATAAAATTAGCATTATTTGTTGTTTTTAACAGTGTTTGTGATTTCCACATTATAAATTGTTTGAATGTCTATATTAGTTATGCATAAAAGTTTGTTACAATGAAACTCAGAATGTTTGGTGAAAGTGTGAAGTAATGAGTTAAGTTGGAATACAAGAACAAGAATTACTCATGTTAAAAATAAACTATCTGCTTCCTTAAGAATTATACATGTAGATAGAAATGAAAAATACAGCGAAACCGTGTTTATTCTGATATATTTGTAGTGAGAGTATAAACAGATTTTTCCGGTTATGTACGTATTTCTTGATTTAATTTACCTTTTTTCTGGTCACACGTGCTTAACATCCATTAGGAAGTATGATGTTTAAAAATATTTAATACTGCATTTACATTCAATATATTGAGAATTGTGCCAAAAAAGTGCATAAGTAGGTGAGAAAAAATTTGAGAGTAAGAATTTTTAAAGTTGATAAAACAATTTTTGTTGTGGTAGAGAATTGAAAATGCATGGCAAACTAAAATTGCATACTAAGATTTACATATCTTCACAGTTTACTTCCCACAAATTGAATGCCCTTTAGGATGAAAGTATATAAGTAGGTCTTCCATTTACTCATTAATCAAGTTACTCTCCTGTTCTGTTCAAAGGGCTAAATACTTCTGTTGCAATTACATAGTAATTTCTATCTTTGTGTGTGTATACATATATGTATATTAATAATGCTATGATAAAGCATTTTCTTCTAGTCAAACTGCATCAATTCAATTCTTAGTTTCGAGAAGAGAAAAATGTACACTTTTATTTACAAATTGTATTTTTTAAGTTTTGAATATTCCACTTATGCTATAGTCGAGAACTGTATTAAGAAATAAATCCACAATTGGTTGAGAAATAAGTAGTTTTTTTGTTGTTTTTTTTTTTACAATATATGTAAAAAAAATTGAACATTGTAGATCAGTGGTTCAACATCAAGGTTCAGGTTTGAAAATTCATGTTTTAATGATTAGTTAGTGTGGAATGGTCCCAGCACTTACAAGATTTCTGTTTTACATCAGTCTATCTTCATATTCATGAAGGAATTGGGAGCATAATAATCAAAATTTCCGTTTGTTAAAATATCATTCTGAAGCTTGCCGGTTGAAATGCTCATCCACTGCAACTTCTACCAAATGCAGAGCCGAGTAATGAGAAATTTCCACTCGGTTCTCTACAGTCAGCAAGGCAACGGCACTAACTAGTGGTCAGTGCACCTTCACTAACTTTCCACCAATATCAGAGGGGGGGGGGGGTATCCCAAGTGAACAGCTGGAGGTGCAAAGTCCACCATGTCTCAATGAAATTATGAAGTATAAAAACCTCTAGACATGGTAAATTGGCCCACAACACTTTGGACACCATCGACGCTGATTCAAGAGACCACTCTGAGAGAGCGCAACATCACGAGGCGGCAGTCCAGACTACAGAGAGCCAGAAGCCAGACAGTCTGGAAAAGTAGCACTCGTGATAAGCTGCTGAATCTCCCATCTCTGTCAACATCTAGGCCAGCACACTCTCCAGCAACTCTGTCCAACAAACACAGCTGGAGGGCCAAAACATCGAGCAAGGGGCAAGTAGCATTCAACCGACTAAGGCTCCCAATATCCTTCGTCCACACCATTCAGGCTAGAGGTTGTCCAGCAAAACCCAAATTGAAATCTTAACTTTAACCGAGCTACATCCTGGTGCGACTCCATCCCATACCTAACCCGATGTCGACACAATATACGAGGTGTGGCTAGAAAAAAACTGGATTGATGTTGCTGTTGACAAACAGCAAGCACGTCAAGGTCAAGCGGTGCATGAGTGATATCCTGCCTATCGACTGTGCAATTTCCCAGGGTGCGCGGTGCTCAGTTCCGCTGTAGCTTGTCGATGAAGTGAACCGTACATCTGTGCTCCTTTGGAAAAATGTTAAATGTGAAAGTGGAACAGCGTATCAATGTGAAGTTTCTTATGAAACTCTGAAAATCCACCACAGAAACTTATGGTTTGTTGAAGGAAGTATACGGAGATGAGAGTTTATCACGCATGCAAGTGTTTGAGTGATTTCAAAGGTTTAAAGAGGGATGAGAAGTGATTGCGGACGACTCTTCCGGACAGCCTTGCAAATGTCGGTGAATTGATTCGAGAGGATCGTCGGTTGAGTATTCGAGCTATTGCAAAACAATCAACATTATTACATTAAGGTGCCGACGTCCCTTCGTGAGCCAGTAAGATGATGTCGACCTGATTTGTGGAAAAGCAAGTCATGGATTCTTCATCAGGACAATGCTCCTGTCCATACGGCATTGTCAGTCAAGGCTTTTTTGGCCAAGCAGGGGATCCCAGCGTTAGAACATCCACCCTATTTGCCGGGTATCACTCCGTGCGACTTTTTTTTATTCCCAAAGGTCATATCAGCACAAAAAAAACAACAGATTTACGACCGTAGAACCTGAGAAAACAAAAGTGACTGAAGTTATGAACATTGTTTCAGAAAATGATTTCCAGCACTGCTTCCAGAAATGGAAGATTTGTATGGAGCGGTGTATTGATAGTTCAGGGGAGTACTTTGAAGAGGATAATGTTCGCATGTACAAAATTACCAATAAAAGATTTTGTAGCAACAGTCCGGTTGTTTCTAGCCACCCCTCATATAATGTAGGTAATAAATAATATTTAGAAAGTTAGAGGACAAATTCTATCCACATACTACCAAACACTTTACTTTATACAAAACTAAAAATTAATGGAGGTTAACAAAATTTCAGTCTGATAACAAAATCATATTTTTTTTATTATGTAAAATTATTCAACAAAAATATGCACAAAGTGATAATTTACCCTTGTGACAGTTTTTATTACTTTAACACACTGCATTCAGAATAAGGCCTCTTATGGCTATTGAAGTGGATTGCAATATTGTGGTATCTTCAGTGTTAATCTGTAAAACCATAGCAAGGAAACACACTAGAATCTTGATAAAATTTCAAGGTGACCTTTCTAAAAATTCAAGGGTACAAACAGATATTTTCTCGATTTCTGGCTTTAACATTATATATACAAATGTCATGGCAAATTTATCAACACAAATCCTAGCAGTTAAAAATATCAGGTAACAGTGGATATGATATAATTTGGTATTATTGTTCGGAAATCTTGAGGAGGGATGTGAAATTATGAAATAAAATTAAGTTTTGTATTATAATGCATGTGATTGAAGTAAGGAAATAAAAACACCTTCAAAGCACTAGGGTTGAGCCTCAACTTTTTAGTTACAAAATTCATGAGGAATGCATAGTAAATATAATACTCCCTCTGTCCCATAATTATAGTCCGGTATGCCAAAATGGTAGTACAGAAATGACAGACAAAGAGGCAGATGGAAAGCACAATTTGTACTGATCCTTGAGTAGTAAAGTTGTATGACTCATTCCCTTGTTTCATGTTCTTCTTCTGTATACACCAATGTCACAGTTTGAATATCGGGCAATTATTATGAGACTACAAACAAAGGTGTACCGGACAATAATTATGGGACAGAGGGAGTATTGAATTATTATGATTCCATGCCGTGTAGGCCATTGAATGGTGATCTCTTACTTGCAGGCTCTTCTCAACCATAAATATGGTTCCATTTTCAACTTGAACCTAGCACCCCTTGAACACAAGGGAAGTGTTAACCACTTAGCTATCAGCGAGGCAACTACTTTACCTTCCTGCAAAAATAATTTGGAAGCACCGTGCATTTTCTGCCTATTTGACAGTTACAGCACAGTTTCCATTAATTTCCCTTCTTCATTACAACCATTATACACCTTTTAATTACCAGATTATTATTTCTGATCAAAGCTATTCCTTCAGAGGGATTACAACTTGGAGAAGGTTGGCGGAGGCTCCTTCATCGCTTGTGCCATGGCAGCATTTAAAAAGTCCTCGCTCTGTAGCATTGCCATGTTCCAAGTTGCCTGCAAAGCAAATCAGTTCAGTTTGTAATTGCAATAATATTTAATTCACTTTAGCATTTCAAGTGTCTATGTTGCACCCTGCATTGCAGAAAAGCCATATGAATCATCTAAGTTTTTTCTTTTTCTGGAAACTTTCAAGGGTGTCCTGAAGTAGAACAGGTGAAAAATCAAAGTGGGGGGTCCACTCAAAATCTTTAATTCTTCATAATTACAATGGATGAATGCCCTGTTGTTCGCTGATGACTTAGTAATATGGGGGAAACAGTGAAGAAGTAATACAAAGATAGCTTGATAGTTCGAATGAGGAAATCAGAAGACCAGGAATAAAATTCAGTGCAGAAAAGAGCTAGGTGCTAAGAACAAGAAGAAACAAAGCCAGAAATGAACCAAGAATAAAGATGGACACGGAAGAGTTGAGGGTAGTGGAGAGCTTCAAATATCTAGGAAGCATAATTAAGAATAGATGAGGAGGTAAACAGAAGAGGACAAATGGATGGTGGACTCCTTATCAAAGTGTTCGAAGATTAATATAGAACAGGGATGTACCTATGAAATGCAAGAAGGTAATATATAACACATACTATGTGCCAATAATTACGTACGCAGCAGAGACTTGGACAATTGCAGAGAGAGAGACAAAGAAAGATGCAGGCAGTGAAGATGAAATTGTTAAGCAGTATATTGGGGAAGACTAGAAGGGAAGGAATGAGGAGATCCGACAGACAGTGGGGGTGGTGAAGATCCAGGACAGATTAGGTGGTTTGGGCACAAGAAGAGGATGGATGCAGAAAGACTACCAGTAAGAGCTTACAATGCACAAGGAGTGGGAATAAGGCCAAGGGGGAGACCAAGATGTCGGTGGAAAGAGCAGATAGTGGATTGTTAGGAGAAGAGTACACGATTGGAACACCGTGGAAAGAAAGGAATAGTGGAAGACCAGAAGAAACTGGAGAGGCTTGACTTCTATGCTGACCCAGCTAGAGGCAGGAAATGGCGAAGGAGGATGATGATAATTCTTGTAATTGGCACACCTGCATGTGCTTTTCAATTATTTTTTCCCTCTGGGCTTTCTTGGATGGATTATAATTGAAAAAAAAGACAGAGGGAAAGGTAGGAATGTCAAAGGAAAAGCTCTTTGCTGACTTACAAAAAACAACATGAAATACATAGTAGGGCCGAGTCATTGCTGATAT
The DNA here is from genome assembly GCF_977018435.1 of Lepisma saccharinum. Lineage (NCBI taxonomy): Eukaryota > Metazoa > Arthropoda > Insecta > Zygentoma > Lepismatidae > Lepisma > Lepisma saccharinum. The sequence continues at coordinate 9,526,311 of NC_139253.1, forward strand.
ATTTGAAAATATGGGTTGCAATTTATTCACTGTTACTGGATTTTTTTTTTTTACCAGGGCATGAGCATTTTGCAGGACAACACTATCCTGAAAATAATACATTTTTTTTTGTGATAAAGTGACAGTTACTTTCATATTCCAATGCAATTCTTGAGAAAATTTTAAAGCAAAACTCTGATAAATTGTTGTTTATAGCTGCCGTAGAAAATGTATATAATATTTTTTAGCAACTTTTGTTATAATTATTCAGTATTGGTAAAAATCAGAAAGAGTATCAGCTCAGTCCTAATAGATTTTTTGCAAGTTGCATGGAAAACATGATTTTTTTCATAAATTAAAAGAGAGTAGCTGAATAATTTGATAAAATTCTTTTTTGGTTTAAACTTCTGAAGCAAAGGGATAAAAGCAATTAAGTGCTAATGTAGTTTTCTTTATATTTACTTAAGGTTACATAAAATGCACTTCAAGGTTTTTCTGCATAAGTCATTCATCTTCTTTCAGAGTGGACCTTCCACGATACAGTAGTTGGCAAACATCTGAAAATACGGTTGTGTATCACAAACATCCGGTTACATATTTTTTTTAAAATATTGTGACTAATTTTACTTTAAAACCACAGATTAAAGCGATAATAGAGGCCACTAAGGGAACCTTAAAGTAAGCTTCACACAAAGCATTTTAAGTTTGTTGAAGGGAAAATAAATTTACCACAATAAATTATTTAATGTATTGCCCAACATTTCAGTCAAAATAATATTTTACTTTTCCATTGACCATATTTTAGATTTATGGCGAACTTGCTAAAAAGGACCATGCCAGCGTAAAATTCACAAAACAAGAAAGAAGAAAAAAAAAGTGTCAAAAATACTGAAAAATGACCTAAAAGCCAAAAAGAGTAGAAAAATGAAAAATAAAAATGTGTTCTGGCTCTAACCGAAGGGAAACCGGCATATCAGGTTTAGCATTCTTTTCAAGGCTTAGAAAAAAATATTTGTCATCAACCTCCAAGCCCTAATTATTATTTGTGCAATAAGTGACATTACTGTCCCCCCTGGACCCATCATGTTCAGTTATTAAGAGAACCTTCATGTTCAATTACATTTCTAAATATTGCACCTTACATTGTCAAATCTTGAGTTAAAAACAAGCATTATTTTAGAAACAAAAATCTGATGTAACGTGATTCGACAAATCTTTTACACATTTTTACTCCATCTGAAATCCGAAACATACTCCACTTACCATAAAGTCTAATCCCTCCTGCACTGAGTGGTCCCTAGAGTAGATCACATTCACTTTAGAGCCTTGCACTGCCACAGGACTCTTGGTGGCAATATCTGCAGCCAGCTCTATCGCAGAAGCTAGCATTCTGGAAGAAGCAACAGATAATTGAAGTCCAAGAAACGTATGTTCACATGAATCTATACAAATATTTCAGTGTTCTTAGAACTGCATGGGGAAAAGTAACAAACAACTATATCTTATATATAATGCTCAGTACAATTCATATTCAAGAAATGGTTTTCTTACTTGTAGGTCTTCAAGCTGTTGCTATGCTCATCAACAAAGAATGACATCATACCTTTTCAATGAGTCACCTGTTGCTATATAGTGCAAGAGGAGAATATCATCTTGTGTATACAAAGAGTGACCAAACCACACCACCTCCCCCTCCACTGTGTTTAGCATCCCAAAGCTTTCACTTTTGTAACCATCTTATTCATTCTGTAATAATAAAAAGTGAGATCAAAATTACCTTGTGGATTTGCAGTGCTCAACAAGTTATTTCCTATTATTTCTCGCCCATCAAATACCGCTTATACGCATCGCATGTGACCGGAGGTGCATGCTCGAATTCCACCAGAACGGCACTGGTTTTGTTGGTGTCGCTGAACATTACATTGCAAAGTGAAAAATCGTTCGAAATGGCCTTTAAACTTTTATGTGTTGTTTTGCTCATTCCTTCTTTACGTTTTCTAAAAAACTTCAAAATATATACTTTTCCCATGATTAACGTAACATTTATACAAGGCACATTCAGGACCCACAAACTAGCAGTTACCAGCACACTATTTCTTCCATTAAGACATTTACACACTCCATATCATATTATTTAGCCAGAAATACATGTTAATTATCATTTTCTTTTATCCAAAGTACCACAAAAATCAGTATGTTCCTTCATTTTGTAATGAACTTATTTCAACCACATTGCACATTAGTGTCACCATCTTGAACGGAATACTGTTACCATATTCAGAAACTGCAGAATTTAAACTTTACGATATATAACATGATAGGGTTCCGTAAACATGAAAAATCAATGCAAGTGTCACAAAATCATGGAATAACCCTGTGCAGTTTCAAGTTGGCTGTTAGAATTATTCCGTGCATAATACGCATCAGTTATTGGGAGCAAAAATTTGGGAAAAAAAGTGTGCATTATAGATGAATAAATATGGTAATCTATGATCTCAATAACAAAAAAAAAAAAAGCACTACTTGCTCAACGAACTAGCATGCTGCATAATTTCCTTTTTCTCTCCAATTATATTGCAATTTCCACACTTTATACATCATACATGTTTCACTCATACTCATCATCCTAACTTTCTGAAGTTTGGAGAGGCTTTTGGTCTGTGCTTTTTGGTTCTGCATGTTTTCCCACGTTTCTGCAACTAGCAGACAAATTTAACGCAACTAACTTGGCTCAGAGCCCATGCATTTGGGGAAGTTTGTTCTCACATGAAAAATCGATTTTAGGAACGGCATAACAAACCTCATGAAATGCATGAAAGCACTTATGGAACTACCAGTTGCCTTAACTTATTTAATGCGCTAAACTCGTGCAACTTTCGGAATGTGCCCACAGTTGCACAAAATGCTTGAGAACTATAATAAAATGAACTTACTTCTCTTTGTCTTCAAACACCCTACTAACAAATCCACATTCCTTTGCTTCGGATGAGTACATTTTTCTAGCTGTGAATATAAGTTCCCTTGCTAGGCTTTCACTCCCGATTACTTTTGGCAATCTCTGCAAAGTACCAACATCGGCTGCCATGCCTGAAAAAAAATGTAAATTTGAAATTTCATCATGCTCTACAAAACACCATGTATTACATGTGGTAAGTGTGGTGAATTCAGAGCCAGTTTGCTTCCGATTCAAACCCTGCCAAGCTTCGCACAGTACAAATGTCAATTCCTTTTTTAATGGATATGTGAATGCCACTTTAGTCAAAAAGTTCTTGGCATTTTCTAGACAGTCATCAATTTTGTTCAAAAAATCATCTACACAGAAATCTGACAACAGCTGAGTTATTATGAAATATTATGTATTCTTGCCATGCAATTTTCCCAGGAGGTATCAATTATCATTTTATGTATGTATTATCTTAGGGTGTTCTAGTATTTGTTTCAGTATTTAGTTAGGCAAACTGTCCTTACCTCTTTTCATTGTTTTATACATTCTGTGAGCTTTCAAAAATTTACTTTTTACTGGTGCTATCTTCGCTGTTGGCTGTACGTCTTGCTATTCCATAGGAAGCAGCAAAAGATTTCAAACCAATTACACCATGAACTAAGTTTAAATTCACATTCACAGATAGCTTAATCAAGACTCATCTGGAGTCGAAACTGGGGTCAGAGTAACTGAAATGAACTTTGGATCTCTTGATTACAAGGGTAACTATTATGCTATTGACAAGAGTTATCATCATTAGAGTTGTAAGTGTTCGAAAAAATCTGCTTTTTTCGGCCTTTTTCCGCAATGTGTTTCAAATCGATGAAAATACATTACTTGACTGCATTTTTCTTGTTCCACAACTTTCAACATGGAATTCATAGCTAGACATAAGCAGTAGTTGCAAAACTTTTGAATGGTGTTATCCAAGTGTTATCTTCATCAGCATTCGGGATAATAAGTTACTTTGAGCTCTAAATCTCACTTGTTGTAGCATACTGATCTTAATTATTTATTTGAGTATACGTACATGTACATCTGCATACATATTATAAATAGTAAAGTTTTTTAATTGTCCTGATACATCTAATAGTGTAACATTAACATTTGCTTCAGTTTTTATGACATCACACAAACACGTGAAAATTTGTTTTAAGTTCATTTTATACTCTGATAGGCTAATCAGGACTGGTCCTACAGTTTTGAAATGGAATCTGAATCATGATGCCATATGTCTCATCAAGTATCAAACCAGGTACCCTTTGATTACAAGATAACAGTCTTACCACTATGCATTGGGTAGGCACATAACAAACTCGCATACAACAAAAACAGTAAATACTGGGTGTTCAAGAAGTCACGCACCCGAGACTTTGAACGTGCATAGCTTTTGTACAAAAAGTGATAAGAGGCATGAACCATGCATTGCATATTGACTTCGACTATGTGGATATATTCAAAACATTAAAGCAGAAAATGTTTCCCTGCATGACCGTTCAGTATGGAGTTAAGAGATTTGTTGAAAAAATATATAGGTAGGTTAGTGTTTGTACGATAAATTTCAAATCTATTCTTTCATCTGGGCATTGATGGCATAACATAACCAGATGTTGGGTACACGTGGCACTACCCTCCGACATGACCAATATTGCCAGTGCACTTGGTAATTTCAAAAACATACCTTTTTATGAATATGCCATACACAATCCCATAAAATTATCTGCAATGTATATAATACATAAAAATTATCATTCTTTTGCCAATTCCATTATTACCCACAGAGACCATTGACACACATTGAAAAGTTTTTCAAGCGACTCCATATCTGTCTTTTAGCCATGTTTTTATTTACTTTGTACAAATATTTTTTTAAACCTTAGTAACTTTTCCTCCACACTGAACATTCATACAGAGAATCATTTTCTGTTTCATGTTTTAAATATATAAACAAAGACCAAGTTAATGCCTAATGCAAGGTTCACGTCTCAATCGGTTTTTATACAAAAGTTACATACATTCAAAGTCTCGGTTGTGTGTCTTTTCGAACACCCTGCAGAAGAAATGGCCAATATGCATCTTCTGGCTGGTACATCATGTAAAATTATTTAGCAATTTTCAAAGTATGACATTTTCAGGGTTGCTACGATTTTTTTGATTATGAAATTCCCTCACACTTCCAGATTTTCCAGTCCAAAAATGAAAATTTTCCAGACATTTTTATCATCATGATTTTTGCTTTGGAACCTTGTGTTTTTCAATTAAATATATAATCCGTTAATTATTATGAATATTCATATTCGCAACTTTTTTTATATAGCAAATTTAATTCTGCACACTCAAGATCACGTGAAAATTCGAAGAGTAAAATGTAAAATTACAATTGGCATCAAATGTATTGGGTGCTACAATCACATGCATCTAGCCTTCAGGCTAAGGTAACAGAGGTACATTATTTCACCATAATAGATCTCTACAATATAAAAACAACAGAAATCTGGTGGATTTATAATGTAGAAAATGCTGCTTGTTTGCTTACATTTATAAGTGCACAGCATCTGGAGAAATTTTTGTTGCATATAGGAATTCTATACGAAATGCCAACAAGACTAAGATCTATAAAATAATAGACGATAACCTCATCTTCACCAACCTTTCCGATAATTATGATCATATTGTCAATGTACTTTAGTTATCAATCAGATATCTGGACAGCAACTTTTACTTTGATATTCTATCTAATATCTAGTATTATAAAAGTAAAAATTTATTACAGAAATTCGAAGGAACCATAATTTTGCACAAGACTGAGAATCATAAGAACAAAAGAGACAAGTTTCTAAACTGAATCTTTTTTTGGGAGTTGAATCACAAGAACCGAATCCACAAGTGGAAGTGAACTGGTTGTTCATTTTGCAACTTTTTCTCTTGCAGAAATGCACGTAAATTCCAGACAATATGCATAATTCCCTGACATTTCCCTGTTTTCCAAGTTTTCCAGACACGTAGCAATCCTGATTATAAACCTCAAATCCTTAACTAACACTACAAATGAAACAGGTTAGCTGCAATTGGTAAAAAGCCAAAATTTAAGGTTTTTTTTCTAAAAAAATATATATATATATATCCATTCAAAAAAGCCAGCTTTTTTGCAACTCTAGTTGTCATTAAATGAGATGTAAGTACATGCCTTTACTAACAACATAAAATGACTGGACTAATTCATTTTAAAATGCATCCACATCCAAGATAAGCCTGAGAATAGATTTCAAAATCTGAAAACATATGTACATGCAAAGATGGTAGAATGCTTGTAAAAGATCTCAAACATCCATAAGTCACTAATTTTCAGGAAATATGAAAGCTCTTGCCTATATCGACTTCCTTCACTTGGAACCATGCATCGTTCGTGCAGTATCTGATGTCTGCTGCTGATATCAGGTCCACTGCACCTCCAATGCATGCGTTATGGATGGCCGTAATGACTGGTTTTGGACACTGGAAGAGAAAGGCACATGAGTAAAATATCTACAGCTCCTATATCACATTCATTAAAACTTCCAACTTAATTCAGTAAACAACACGACCTATACGCTCAGGGTTGGTCCCTGAGCTACCTACTTCCAAAATCCTGGAGGCACTGTACTAATCTAAAATAAACTAACACCCTGTACTAAAAATTATATAAAAATTACACAGATGTTCAGAAGACAAAAATGTAAATAAACTCCACTATATTTTTTACAGATCAATATCTAACAAGACAACATTACAAACCCCAACAATAAAGAAAAAAAATACCTTCTCCAGAGATGATATAGAATCCTGATACACTTGTATGTTCTTCCGCATTATTTTACATCTTCTGGCGATATCACTTTCTTCGCTCAAAGCAGCCCCCAGACTCTGCATATCCATCAGATCAATTCCTGTTGCAAAGAAGAAAGTCGGACATGATTTGTCATAAATAAAAGAAAATTCTCAGTACTTTCTTCTCAGCACAACTCCGTGAACTTTCTAAAACATGAAATCTAGTTTCTCAAGGGGGAGGCCCAGTATTTCTAAAAGAATGCCAAAGGCAGGAAAACATGGCAAAATGAGGACTGACTACAATAAAAAAAGTATATGTATATTCCTTTTCAAAAATCATGGGCATATGTCACAGTATAAAATAGCACAATTATAACTTACAATCCACTGCTGTCAAAGGGTGTTGCAATAATCACCATACACTTTACTTATCCAAAAGTCATGATGTGATCATCATTTCACTGATTTGATATTTCCGTAAATATTCAAAATATTATTGAAGCAAATGATCTTGCCAATACAGTTGTAGTAGTTCAAGTATTTCATGTCAATTTCTAACATGTGTACAATATGAAAGACAGTCCTGACTAAACACTTGATACGTTCTTCATATTCTGGTTATTTCAATTACAAATTCAGTACACGTCTTACATTGAACATTCTTATGAAACGTACCTGAACAAAACAGCCTTCCAGCCCCTGAAAGCACAATGCTTCGGCATTCCTTGTTATCAGCCAAGGTATCAAAGCACTGTCCAATCTCACTGTAATTAGTATAGTTTTTCTTAATATATTATCTAGATGCACATTTAAAATTTAACATCAAAAGACACCCGTTGAACAATTTCAATTTGTAAATTTAAACTTCGGCAACGATTTAATTTTTGATGCATTGAGTTGCACCAAAATTTTAATTACTGTAATATCTTGTGGGCATTTCAACACCACATGCAGAGGTCTCTACAGGATTCTTAGTAGACAATTCATATTTGGAAACCAGCATGAAATTTGTAACAAATCCCCTAAATGCAACACTGTCAGGACACAAATTGATCATGTAGATACCCTGAGACAAATTTCATAGTGGTATCCAAATATGATGGAGACTAGTAATAAAGATACAGTAGCACATATCTCGAACTAAGAATATGAACCACCAAGTCTGCATGTTGTATGATGTTAAAAAGTCCAGAAGAATCACATTACACGGACCACAATGGTTGAATAATTATTACACAGACTTACATTGTGAATTTTTCCATATTCCTTGAAAATTATTTTCAAAATTTTTTGAATGTAAAATAGTTTTACATTTAAATAATTTAAACACAATAAAACAAACTTACTTCCACAGCACTCGGTTCAGTGCATTCAATTTCTTGGGTCGATTTAACTCAACATGATACACAAATGGTTTTGGGACATTCACAGAAAGATTCTCGAATGTCGGTAGGCTCATTTCAGAAGACAGGAGTCTGGTCACCACAAAATTCAGGGAGTTTCCTGGAAATATAAGTGAAACAAGGAATTAGAATAATATATCAATGCTAATATTGAAATATCAGGTTTTTATGACTCAGAATGATTGATTGGTTGATGAAGAAATAAACTAACAAACTTTTCAAGTGGCTAATATTACCAAAGGCATTCTGGTATTTTTGGTTAATCATGACAAGATAAATGATAAGATGAAATAAAAACCAGGATGACACAAGACAAGCCCCACAGAGAATTGTTCTGACAGTGAGTTGAGGTGGCAGAGCGTAGTTAGCATTTTAAAATGCAAAGGTGTACTATGTGGAAGAAATGTTGGCATATAGAAATTTCACACTGAAGCAACATGTCTCACTGGATTCCACCAATCGAATGAAAGCTTGTCTGCCCTGACACGATGCTACAGTGTGAAACATTGCTGTTGATTGGCTTGTTCCCAATGTGTACACAAATATACCCAGTGTACAGACACTGTATGGGTAATTGCATGTCAAATCAACCAGTGCATAAACATTTGATGTCATGGATTTGGCTAAATTTTGGTACACATATTTATCATCACCTGAAACATAGAAAATATTTGTTTTTGATTTTTCATGTTGCCAGTTTTTGAGTTACTGAAATTTGACAAAATTGGCCAAAAAACCGCTCCCCACTGAAACTTTAAATACAATTTGCAAGAGACCTACTTCAACTACAGGGCTGGCCATGGTCAAGTTTATGAAGAGGGCTTTCATTTGATATACAACATGCTTGTTTTTTTTTTTTTTTGCGAAAAACAAATTTTGGAAGGGTTCTCAAAATATTATTTTACGATTTCCAAAACACAAAATTTCAAAAATTTTACACATATTGGTACACATCTACTGAAGGTTCAGTCCAACTTTCAAGGTGGTATCATATGAAAAGTGAATTTCCAGTTAACTGCTGCTCCATCCATAGACAATTGCACTATGTTTTTCAAATTGATACCTTTTACACCATCTTGAAATACCAGGAGCAAGTCACTAGCTTTGGTATGGCCCAGAAATAAAAATACAAAATTTTCCAGAAAAATAGTAAATTTCCCTGGTTTTTCCAGAAAAAAAAATTCCCTGACTTTTCCAGGTTTTCCAGACTGGTCAACACCCTCTTTCTGTATCACTAAGCAGTTTCTTGGTATGTATGCTTCTGTATTTATAATGTGGTTAGTTATGTAAAACATGTTAACTTAAATCATGCATGGTCTTGAAAGGAATTCACTCTTTACATGATACCAAAGAGATACCACCTTAAAATTTTCACTGTACCTTCAGTAGATGTGTAATTTTTTTTAAAATTTCGTCTTTTGGAAATTGTAAACTAAATTTTTGAAAAACCTTTCAAAAATTGTTTTTTGCAAAAAAACAAGCATGTTGTATATCAAATGCTCATAAGCTTTAAAATGAGATAGTGGTCAGCCCTGTAGTTGAAGCAGGTCTCTTGCAAATTGTATTTAAAGTTTCAGCGAGGAGCAGTTTTTGGGCAATTGTCAATTTTGAAATTTCAATAACCCAAAAATCGGCAACATGAAAAATATTAAAAATATATTTTCTATATTTCAGATGATAAGAAACGTGTATACCAAAAATTAGTCAAATCTATGGTACTAATCTGATATTCCCCGGACAGATTTCTTCATTTTTACAGGAGAAACTACTTTCGGTAATAAGTTTGTGTAGCATTGTCTAACATCTGGAAGGTGTTTTGTGTGATGTAACGTATTTCTTTAAATTTAAGTTTTGGGCTCATTTCGGGGCAGGTGACTCCCACCAATTTCTAACATGCCGGGGAGCCAGAGTGTAACAGAGCGGAGGCGGGGCCACGTTAGCAGTTGGGGGGTGGTAGATCAATTACCCCAGGGGCGGAGCCCGGAATCGGTGGGAAATTTGGACTCAAAAATTTCAAACAAAAATATTTTTTTAGTTTAAATATCCCACCGATTTCGGGACGAAAAACGTGAATACACCTTAAAGAATGTTCCGCGAAGCAGAAAGGTAAGTACAAATGTCAAAAATTGACAAAAGGAAGAAGTTATAGATGTCCGGGGAATATCAGGTTTTTACCAAATCTATGACATCAAATTCCAATTTTGTTTTTTCTTGGTTGATTTAACATGGAATTACACGTATGTAGATTGTCTGTAGAGCCATGGGAGCATTAACTAACTACCATGTACCACTCTTGACATTATATCATCAAGAGCATCTTATTACTAATAAACTGATTTTTTTTAAAAATGAAAACTGTGCTGATTAGTTTCAGGAAGGTTCCAAATTAATTTGACATTCATTCCCACTGGTCTACAACACTGACTGTCGCTTCTATCAACGGAGAATGCCTTGTCCATGGAGAGCGCACATGCATGCCTAAGGTAATATTTGTGTTATTTTTTTTAAAAATAAATAACTTTTTTTTTTAAATCCAAGCAGTGCTCATTAGTTTAAGAAAGGTTCAAAGGTAAATTTGTCGTAAGGGACAGACAGCTGAAATTTGCTAGTTCATTTAATTTTAATATTCGTACTTACGTATTCTGCATTGAGAAACATTGTTGAACGTGGCATTTTGCTTATTTCACGGAAATAAGCTCTATTTGCCACATATCGAGTAAGATTTCTTCGTTTCTTGTTGCCTTCGGTAACATACCAAATGGCGGTCAGAGTTTCACTACCGTACTCGGCATGCAGTGTTTCCACCCCACTGTACCCAAAAATACCTACGTAGCTCCACAAACATTGATGCATAGCCCCAATAACCATTCATACATAGCCCCACGAACCATTTCCGGTAAGGTTAGGTTAGGTAGGGTCACGTATAGGTTACAGTAGTTAAAACTCGGTTTCGAAAAAAAAAAAAAGTAGCCCCACACACCATTTTCGCATAGCACCAGGAACCATTTGCGGAAACGTACCTCTTCGGTTACAAAAACATATGTTTGGAAACACTGACCGGGATTACGTCATCACACACAGGCTACATCCACCTGGAAGTAAATGGATGCAACAGCTTTCGTGCATCAGTCACACATTTATATCCAAAAATAGATAATTTACCGGCAAAATTCAATGAACGATGCGAGAAAACACTTCCTCGAACTTCCTCAAGTATAAAGAAACTGCATTCGGTAAGTAATTTCTCCTGCAAATTTGATGAAATCAGTCTGTCCCTTACGAGAAACTTACCGGTTCAAATTTCGTGTGACAATGATTATTCTACGATAATTTGTCTTTCTGCTTGGAGAATTTGAGAAAAGCATAAAACAATCGGAAGCGTCACCATTAGTCTTTCTGCTAGGAGAATTTGAAAGAAAAATCATAAAAAATCGGAACCGTTACCAAATTAAATATGTTAATTCCCTTGCTGAAAAGGTAGAAAGGAGTTTGAAGTGCAAAGCAGATACAGGTTTCGAAATTCATGCAAACAAATTTATCGACATTTCTAAGTAATCTCATACACAGAACAACTTCCACCTGTAAATATGCATGGAATGTCTTATCCTCTAGTTTGTACACTCCTGGTCAGATAAAAGTGACATTTACTTCTACTCGGTAACACTTTACTATACCGGAGACAGATTTCTTCAGATTTACAGGAGAAAGTACTTACGCAAATCATTTTCTGTAGTGTTGTTGAAGTTCAGGAATGTAGTTTTGATCCATTTTAATGCAAATGCATGTGGTTTTCTACGAAAATCTATTTCTGACAACTATTGCTGCTGCTGCCACCATTTGCTTTCTGCACGAGAGCACAATGCGCACTATTGCTGCTGCTGCCATTTGCTTTCTGCAGGAGAACACAATGCGTAAACCCCGTAGTCAGTGTTTCAAACCACGCTGTGTTATTGCTACAAGATGACGTGTCGAGGATGCGTCGTGAAGTTGTTGCCGGGTGTGGAAGATTCCGTGGAATTTGTAATTCAACACGGAATCTTGAAGAAAAGAGTGGAAGGTTAAAATTAAAAGAATTCCGTGAATTTTGTTTCGAGAAAAACCGATGTTATCCGTATATGCTAAATTGAACGAAAGGAGTGCTAATGGAACCTAACCTAGTAGGCATACCTCGTCCCCGTGATGGTTCGTGGGGCTCTCGTGAATTTTTGGGGCTACACATGGATGGTTTGTGGAGCTAACGTCAATGGTTTTTGGTGCTAAAATCAACGGTTTTTAGGGCTAACATAATTACTCTTTATGTCAAAAATTCAACTTTTTTGGTGAAAAAATTTCGTGAAATGTTTTTAATTTTTTTAAAAAAAATTAGGTATTTTTCGGTGAACAAGGTTGCAACACTGCATGAACACTCCAAATCGACAAAACACTGGCACAACGCGCGACGAACGGGTAAGCTATCGCCATATTGTGTGGAAATAAGGAACAACAGTAAGTACTCGTTAATGTAAAAAATAGACATTATTTTCGTTAGAAATGCATTATTTCACCTAAAGAAATGTTCCGCAATGCACAATAGTACGTTAGCAATGTAAAAAATTGCGAAATAAATCATTGATAGGTGTCTCCGGTATAGTAAAGTAGTACCTTTCTACTCTTCAATCCCATAAACTGAGCCACTTTACATGAAAATGAGTTACAAACCTTATGCATTTCTACAGGGAGTATGACTATGCAACTTAGAAAAATAGCTGGTACATCTCATTTACACAAATTAAATCTATTTCAAGAAGATGTAAGAACGCGCAGAGCAATCTCTCACCTCTTACTACTAGTCTGTTTTTATATGGTGATGACAACTTCTCCAACATAACTTCGCTAAATTTTTTACTTCATGCACTACAGCAAAACAATAACAATACTTTTCATTTGCAAATGCACAGAGATCATTCTTTTTCTTTTTTCTGTCCCTATCAACTGCTAGTCGATTTTAGTCACCTTTCTGAGTATCTTGCAAAATGTGTCAGCAGACTCGGCCAAAAAAGTCGGGAATCCCGAGGTGTCGGGATTTCTACAAAATATCAGGATTTCCCGACACATCTGGATCCCGAAAAATCGGGAAATCATCTCCCGACCTCGGGAATTTTTTTCCCATCCCGAATAATCAGGATCCCGCACACCTCTATTTACACATACTGTGAAGTTTAGCGATTACTTACGCAAAATGTTATAAGATTACCATTCTTCTAATAATAAACCTAAAAAATTGCTCTCGTAAGTTCTGTTAGCATTAAAATAATACCATATAAAAAGGATCTAAATTATCTGTACATTCGTTCCCACTAGTCAAAAACTTGAATTTTTCTCGTCTTCATCTGTTCTTCAGATTTGTAACGCAAATTATTCTTACTGCTAACTCGCGAGCATAGTAGCTTTGCGTAGTAGTGGGCCCGTTCCGAAAGTCGCACGAGTTTAACGCGTTAAACGAGTTATGGTAACTGGCCGTTCCATAAGTGCTTCCGTGCGTTTCGTGAGTTTCATTATGCTCCGTGCGTTTCGTGCAAGAACGAGATTCACCAAACGCACGGGCCAGGATGCTGGTTTGTTCCGTGAAAATCGTCTGCTCCTTGCAGACAAAGCGCGTGCTGATGGATTCAAACTGCACTAGTTCGGAAAATGTATTATAATTTTAACAGATAGCGATATGAAGCAACATGCACAAGATAAGTATGCCTTGACCGTTCTTAGAATGTGATTAAAATGAGTAACAGTGGCCATAATAAGAGTTTATTTTTGCCATAAGGACATCCCTTCCGCTGACGCCATGCGGAAACTTTCTCTAAACAAAACGCTGCGCCTGCGCTTTCGCCTAGCGTGTCCCATAAGTCTGTAAAATAACTGGTTTCACCAGATTCACGAGCCCAGTTATTTTCGTTGAATGCGTTCGTTTCGTTAAGACTTTCGGAACGCACCCAGTATGTCTATGCTCGGGAGAGGCAGCAGGTTCAATGATGAAACCTCTCTTGTTACTCTCCTAGAGAATAATCTGTGTTTAAGGGATTCTCGAAAGTAATCTGTGTTTCGGAACTTTTTGTTGCACGAAACAGATATGGACAATATTAATTTGTTGACTAAAGTGGACGTTTCAAAATTACAATAGATTTCTTAGTCCTTAAAGCCCTTCACGGGTAATGCAGACAAGGAAGTGACTACGTTTCTGAACTAAATTTAATAATATTCCTTACACCGTACCAAGTGATGGATGTACTATTAAGATCAAGGTGCTTATATAGGATTTCCCACATTAAGACACCAGTCATACCTGTTTACAAGGTAATAAACAATGCAAATCAGGTGAGGGTAATGAAAGTTTCGGTAAATTTCTTATATCTGCAAAACGGCTGAAATTTGCTAGTTCATTGAATATTCGTACTTACGTATTGTTCAAGGTGGCATTCGCTTATTAAATGTTAAGTATCCCCGAAACGCCTGAAATTCCTTTACTTTCTCCTTTTTCACAGTGATACTTACGTATTCTGCATTCCTAAGGATTCTTGAAGGTGCCATTTCGTTTTTTTTTCACGGAAATAATCTATATTTTCGACGTATGATTTAAGTTTTGTTCGTTTCTTTTCCCCTTCAGTAACACGCTAAATGGCGGTCACAGTTACACTACCGTAGTCGGCATGCAGTGTTTCCACCTCACTCCACCAAAAAATACCTACTTAGCTCCATAAATCATTGACGCATAGCCCCACGAACCATTTCTGGAAAGGTTAGGTTAGGTAGGTTACGTATAGGTTACAATAGTTAAAAATTGGTTTCGAAAAAAATATGCGTAGCCCCAGACACCATTCTCGCATAGCCCCAGGAACCATTGACACATAGCCCCACCAACCATTTGTGGAAACGTACCTTCTTCAGTTACAAAAACACGTGTTTGGAAACACTGACCGGGATTGACTGGGATTACATCATCACACACAGGCTACATCCACCTGGAAGTAAATGGATGCAAGAGCTTTCGTGCATCGGTCACACATTTATATCGAAAAATAGATGATTTACTGGCAAAATTCAATGACCGATGTGAGAAAACACAGTAACGATTAGATAAGCCGGAGATGGATTTCTTCAAATTTACAGGAGAAAAGACAAGAAAGTACTTACGGAATTGCGTTCTTGTGTACTTTCTGAAGCCGGGGAAATAGTTTTTTCGAATCGTGCAACTTATTTGGCCTGTAAGTAAGGTATTTTTCGTCATTCATGCATCTCCGTTGCACGATAGCTCGTGCCACCATTGCCGTTGACTACGTGAATCAAATGTTCCGTGCATTCGGTTATGTAACCCCCTGTCAGTGTAGCAACCACACAGTAGTTTGACAAGATGTTAATTTTTTGTTGAAATTTATTTTTCTAAATTTTCCTAACCTTACGTGAATGGTTTGTAGAACAATTTTCGAATAAAAACGTTTTCTGAATAGCTTGTGCGGCATTTATAGGTTCATAGCATGCAATACATTTAAGTGTAGTGAAAGGTTATTTTTTTTTTGTTGAAATTTATTTTTCTAAATTTTCCTAACCTAACTGAACCTAACCTAACCTTCCGTGAATGGTTTGTGGAACAATTTTCGATTCAAAACGTTTTGTGAATAGCTTGTGTGGCATTTATAGGTTCATAGGTTTGGAAACACTGCACATCAGATGACGACAGACAACGTGAGTCAAGGTTTGGCCGCCGAATTAGCAACGTCGAATAAAGAATTATAATGTTAAAAATAACGTGTTTTTCATGGAAAAAAAAGTGATCCTCAGGTTGAAAAATGTTCTGCTATGCATATGAGGTAAGTAGAAATGATTTTTATTTTTTAAAAAAAAAGCGTTGAATGTGTCTCCAACTTATCTAACTGGTACCGAAAACACTTCCCCGAACTGCCACAATTCTAAAGAAACTGCATTCGGTAAGTAATTTCTCCTGTAAATTTGAAGAAATGCGTTTTTCCGATATAAGAAATTTACCAAATATATTGTTGTTTATGAATGTTTTCAATTGATTTTAGCTCGCGGAAATGTGTTATTGTGAAGTTAAGTGCATCTATTACCTTAGCATGTAACTTTACCGTGATCAGGCTGGAGGCTTCATGCAAGTGAATGTAACACCCAAAACGACATTACACAACAGCAAGTAATTTTATGTAGTTAGGTTAGGTTTGGTATCAATAGTTATTATCAACGTGTTCTTTCGCTATTTGAGTGCACATACAAAGGGTTTTAATAGTAAAAGAGCATCGAAAGCACCCTGAAATGGCAGATTTTTGCTTGTGTGTGTCAAACTTTGTGATTGAATATCTCCGTTATTTGTGTTTTCTGCTTGCTGGAAATAATTTTATATTACGTAGAGCATCAAAATCTGTCAAATAATACAAATTTCAACGTAATTCTCGAGGAGGTAGAATGGGTAAACAGACCAGTAAAGCTTACATTATGTACAGTCACTACCAATTGACGGACATATTGCTTCTTCAAAAGTATTTTTGTTTCATCCATTATTTTCTAAATCAAGATCAATGTGTAAAAATGTTATTTTATATTCAACGAGTTAGAAATTTGCTCTTGCAGAAGATGTAGGACTTAATTCTCTTTATTTTCTACAGTTGCTTGTAGATGAAAGGAATGTATCCTTCCCGTAGACCAAACTATGATTTTTCATTTTTTCTTGAGGTTTAGTAGCAATGCTAGATATAATGACGTGAAGGCAAGAAATGTATATAAATAAGTAGCCTATTTCAAGATTTTTTTCTAATTGAGTAAACATAAATGAAACCAAATGTTAATCTCTTGGTACACCATTGCATCAAGCACAAAAAAAATATTGTTTTGGAGAGATTGTGTACTATTGTCGGGAGAAAAATAAAATGAACAGACACTTCCGTAACAGTTGTTATGTTTGTTTTTTAATTTCTTTTTTTAATGTGATGATAACAATTTGATCTCCCCCAAACTTTGAAAGCCTTACAAGGCTTTTTATCATGCTTTATTGCTTCATGAATCCTTATCCTTCCTATCGTGTACTTTTTAGCACATGGCACTTTCCTACATGAGAAGCTGAACTATTTTAGTGAACCCATTTGAAATGAAATCATGATCGGTACCCTTGACCCTCTGTACCCTGTGGAGAATGTGAAATATTTTGCATGGTTTATGAAGATTTTGTTGCTCATGAACGTATTCAGTTGATTTTAGCTCTCGGAAATGTGTTCTTGTGAAGTAAAGTACGTCTGTTACCATTAGCATGTTACCTTACCGTGTAGCAGAACAGCCCAAAGGCTTTGCGCAGTTAATATAGCACCCAAAACGACTTTCAACAACAGCAGCTATAATTTTATGTAATTAGGTTAGGTACTTATAGTTATTTTCGACGTGTTCTTTCGCTATTTTAGTGTGCCTACAAGCAGTTTTTACTAACAAAAAGGGGTGAAAATACTCTGAAATTGCAGGTTTTAACTTACGTGGACCATTCTTTGGCATCAAATATCTCCGTTATTTGTGCTTTCCTAAAGCTGGAACCACTTTTACATTATGTAAAACATTGAAGTCTGTCGATTAAAAGAAAATTCGACGTAATTCTCGAGGGGGTACAGTGGGTAAACAGCCCCATCATAATCAGTGCTAAATTATTTTAACACTTACATTGCCCACCATGGAAATTATGTTTGAAGTTAAAGGTACAGTTTTACTTTTCCTGTATTGTATTTTTTTAAAAGCCTCAAATATCTTGCAGTGACGTTTGATACTAATGAAGGTCAAAGAACTAAATGCATTTATGCCCATTTGCACCATCATCGATTCCCTCGTGATTAAAAGTAAGCTCACAGTTACCTCACGAATCGGCTGGATATCTGTTGCACCAACAGAAACGACGGATAAGTTAAGTTGGGAGTAAAAGGAGGGTCAACTTTACCCTCCAAAATTGCCAAGTAAAAGCAGAGTTGACCCTCGTGCAGTATAGTAATGACTGCTATCTGCAACTGGTGTTGTATCAGGGTGGCTACTCACCGGGAATTCCTTGGAATCTGGGAATTATGCATGATTTTTTTTTCTCCGTAGAGAGAAGTTGTTCATAGTTTAGCGTTTATTTTTATTGCGGAAGGAAAATAAAGAAAAGCTGCATGGAAAAATAAAACAGAATTCTCTCAATCCGTTTACTTTGTTAGTGCCCTTTGCAGAACAATCTATCTGACAGGCAGAAAGATTATTCCAAAATAAGATATTATGCAGTGGATTAGTTAAATTTGAGTTTGAAATTCTTATACAATTAACAATTGTTCGTAGATTAGTATATTCCATAACATTTGTGACTTGTGTTTGTATTTCGAGTCTGAATATGCGAGAAGGCAAACGATGTAAACTCCACTCCTTAAATTGAATTAGACTTTTTGCCTACATTGGAAACACATAGACCCTTTATATTGTTAATATACTCGTGTTTTTGGGCAGTCAGAGGCAGTAATACATAAGGTTGAAATAGAGAACATGTGCTTTCACCCTTGAATTTTTGAAAAGTTCACCTTGAAAATCGGGAATTGTACTTGAATTTTATCATGGTCCTAGAGTGGACACTGTGTATCATTTCAGATTTTCACAATTAAATAAATGTTTAAAAGGAAGTAATAGATTCAAACTATGCATCTAAAATGCTAGAAATATATAGTATGTTACAGCATTTATACTTTGGGAGATGTTTGCTGTACAAAGTTTGGAAAATTGCATGTCCAATATAAACATACACCCAGAAGCCTGTAGTGATGTAAACATTAGCTATAAAGTGATCGTGAATGCTATGTGGAGATAGATGTATGTATAAATATATATTGAAATCTGCTACAAATATCACTAACACTACTTACTACGATTCCAAGCTGCACTAATATATCAACATTTATTTACGTAAATATGTTTTTCCCCATCTTTATTCTGTACTTGAAATTTTTATATACCAATTGCTTGTCAGATAACAATGTCCAAGTGCCTTCTCGAAAGAGGCAACCAATCATACACTTCCATCTGTATGACATTTAGGCAATTGCTTTGAGGCTAGCTATCCTCCTAGGGTTAATCCAGTGTTTGTGACTTGCTGTGTTCAACACACCTTTCATGTTGGTGCAACAGAAGATGATTGTTACTCGAGGATTACCCTGACCCACGGATTGTTTTACTTGCGAGTTAGTGGAATTTTGGTGCAAACGGGCATTAGTTGTTTTTATCATCATCTTTTATTGAACAAAAAAAAATAATCTTTTTTGTGCAATTGCAGCAGATATTGGGCATAAGACAAGGATCCTTTATTGCTAGTACCCTTGAGGATTCACCAGATGCATACACTGAGGTAGAAGTTTCAAAATCTCCAGAGGAGTGGAAATTTGTGGAGAGGTTAATGAGACCAAAACATGTTCCGCAGCCTGTTCCAAAGGACAAATACCCATCTGGATGGAAACCTCCTTCAGGTAAATCAAATTCTTCAGTATAATATTCTTTTCAGTAACTTATTTTTTTTAGGTCATATAACATGCATAAAGTTTTGTTAGGTTCATTTCTGTTCTAGTCTAGTTCGAGATACATCTCTTAGAATCTTTCACCATATAACACTTTAAAGAAGTAGTGTTGTGAGCCTACTTGCTTCAAAGCTGGAACAATAATTTGATTAAAAATACAATTTATTTCAATATTTATTTGAGTTAACCTAACATCACACTAGGAACAGCATGAACAATTTTACCAGCAGTTACTAGGGCTTCCTCGATGGTGCAGTGGTAGCGTCACCGCCTTGTAATCAAGGGGTCCCAGGTTCGATACCTGGTGGAGGCACAAGTGGTTTGGATCCCACTTTAAACTAGGTCCAGTCCCGATTAGCCTTACTGTGTGCATCATAAAGTGGACCTAAAACCTCAACTCAACTCAACCAGCAATTACTTTAATTTTTAATGCCTTACCATCACTGCACTGATTATATTTGTTAGATGAAATTAATTAAATTGCTCTTCTTTACCTTGAAAAGGTAATATAAATTTTATACTAAAGAAATATAGAAATATAATAAGAGTATTAATGGAATTTCACCACTTTCTCTCAATGCAATAATATTAATTGGATTTCTAGGATGTATCACATGAGCAAAGTCCGTTCTCACCTGTTTATCCTTCATGTTTTAAATATGAGGTATAACCTGTGTGTTTAATGTTGAATATAACGCAGGGGGATTTGCTTTAATTTTTATATCTGAATATGCTAAACTACGCTACAGGTTAGTTTGCAGCAGGTTTTATGTATCAATCTGGGTGAGAACAGTGCTCAGCATCTTCCATGCCAGTCTTGCCTCAACTGCCGAGCTATTCATATAACAGATAATGAAAAATCCACAGTATTGCCAACTGCACAACACGTCAAAACCCTCCACAGTATTGCCAACTGCACAACACGTCAAAACCCATACATGCATGTCAAGCAGAATGTATTTTTGCTTCTATTTGTCTCCTGAACCATACAATTTTGAAGGGCTTTCTGTGCATATGTTATGTAATAATTATGACATTGCTTAATACAAATCGCGAAATACATTCGAAACATGAGGGCATGTGTGTAAATGTCGAGTATGCAAAGAAGAAAATGATGTAAAAGTAAACGACAGGTCCTGCTTGAATTTAATAGTGAGTTATTGTTTGTGCTTTAGACAAAAATAAATTTGACAAACTTGGTTGCTTCATTCACAATACATCCGTTACTATAAGACACACACTTCAAGTTTATACACACACATACACAAAAAAGCATGTATTGTTATTTATTGTGGTATTTACTATGTAGTGTATTGTCTGCTACTATTACTCTGTTTGGTTTCAATTTATGAATCCCTTCACTATACCAGGATTCAAATCTTGTTTATAATCACCCTCCCCTTTCTTTGCATGGAACAGTAAATATGCATCTTCAACAAAGCCTTCATTGGCACCAGTGGGTGAAACAATAAGCCTCCCCCTTTCATGTCGGTTGCTTCAGCCCTTCAATGAAAACCTGGTGGTGGTTTTGCAAGGTGGTATGCCCCCACGCTTTATTCAATATGCATTGAAGCATGCCTTGTCTAAATAATAAACACTTCTTCTCAAGGCGATATATTTTAATACCGTAGAGATTCTTTTGTCGTCAAACAACAAACAATCGTTTCCTCCTACACTCAAACCCCAAATCATTCAGCACCCGAGACACAGTTCATACACACATTGACAGCAAATCACTCACACTTGGCTGCGACAGTTGAAAGTTCATTGCAGTGATTATAAATCTCGAGCACTTACAAATCAGTCTCGTGGAGAAATCATTAAACACCACCATTCTTTAACTGCAAGGGGTCTTTTACATGCATAAAAAATGTTCGTTGACACCTGTCAGCACCGGTGTTATTTTTGTCACCTCATGCCCGGTTTTACTTTGATCTTGTTGACATAAGGAGGAATATACCAGGTGGTTATAATTAAAGTGACGGTGTTCAGAGTGATACAGCATGGGCTGTAATGAGAGTAGCAGTCTGAAACTTCGTAGATACGCTAATGAAGCAATGCCCTCGCGAATTATGCAAAAAAAAGTTCCAATTCTCGCCACCAGGGTAAAAAATGGCGCTGTAAGCAGTCAAAACGTGGAATTTTCCGTAACAATGACGTCAAAGTCGGTGACATTGCCTAACCATTGTGTGAGCTCCCTGGTTGTTGTTGGTGACGCTTGTTACTTTTTTCCTTTAGTAATGTTCATGTAATTCGAATAGTGAAATTGTAGCGATATTTTATTACAAAGAGTATTGTTTTCTGCGATTTATAGTGTTTTTCCTGTAACTATACCAAGTTTTGATTGCTTACAGCGCCATTTTTTACCCTGGTGGCGAGAATTGGAACTATTTTTTTGGGGGGGCATAATTTGCGAGCACATTGCTTCATTAGCATATCTACGAAGTTTCAGACTGCTACTCTCATTACAGCCCATGCTGCACCACTCTGAACACCGTCACTTTAATTATAACCACCTGGTACATGTAAAATAACTGCTTGACTTTGATGAGCTTTTCCCTTTGGATGATGCCCAAAATGACACTCGAGCAGAACTGCACGCTGAACAGGAGACCTCGATTCAACAATTCTTGCCGCTGTACATCATCATTAGCAATGAATCATCATAAGCATAGGGTCGAAATAGTGGGGTGTGCAACACTGGTATCACTGACTACACACGTCCTCTGCAGTGTGTTGCATTCTTCCTCGACTTGTTCTTGAGCTTCAGGGTTTCTTACATGGAATAGAATGCCCAGCTGGCAAATCTAGGGTTCGAAGTTAGTCTGCTCAGTGAATGCAACCGATCAAGTCCATACCTGCTAATGTATGTATTATTTTGCCTATATATTCCAAATTAAATAACTGTTTTGTTGCCAGTATATAGCTATATCGGAATAGAAACCATCTCAGCAAAACTTTATTCTGCGCACACGTTTGGGTGTATGTATGGGAAAAGTTGCTGCAAACTTAGTATCTTGTTCATGAGTGTTTTGTCTAGAATTATATTATTGGGGGGAATACATTTTCTTACTTGTTTAGTAATTATTATAATTTATTTGTTTAGTAATTATTATAATGACAACAATAGCAACAGCAGTAATTAGAATTACCAACTTATTATCTGCCATCCCATACTTAGGAAACACCTTAGTACAATGAATCTGAGGGGGGATTTGAAGTACATCATGCTAGTCTAACTCAATTTTTCACCTTTCACTTATTGCCAGTCCTTTGTATTTGTAAACATTTATTTGTATTTTACAAAAAAAAATAATAAAACTAATGATCTGTCTGTATTTGGAATAATAAGAATTGTCCAAGTGACTGCAAAATATTTATAAAATATCAGATTACATAATTTTATCCACATAGTAGTGATAACGCTAGGGAACAAATTTCAACTTTTTTTCTGTATCCTGGATGAAATAACTTGTTCTTTACTAATTTTGGTGCGAGGAATTCAGAGAAAGTCTCAAAGTTTGTGTATCACTCACATTTCCGAGATATACAGGGTGTCCCAAAAGTCACAGAACCGAGACTAAACGTTTTAAACTTTTGTACAAAAAACGATAGATTCATGAACCTTGTATTAGTTATTAACTTTATCTATATGGATATTCTTTAAACATTAAGCACAAAAATAATTCTCTGCATGAACGTTCAGTATGGAATATATGCTTGTAAAAAAAGTAAACTTCCCCGTGCACAGTTCCATGAAGGCACATTAGGGGATGTGGGAGTAATTCTGAGCATTACAAACGATTTATGGGGTTAAACATTCCATATTCATAAAGTTTTTTTTTCTTTTTTTAATACTAAGTGTACTGGCAACATTGGTCATGTCAAAGTGCAGTACCAGGTGCATCAACATCTGGCGATGCTTTTCAATTCATTTCCAGATGAAGTAAAAGATTTGAAATTTATCGTGCATATCATATCATATTTACATATCTTTTTCTATGTAACACTATCTTTTCTATTTGAAAGAATGTTCCTGGTCACAAGAAATGTTCAATTCCACTGTGGTGGATAGTGATTTAGGAATTGGGAATCCCTCACTATGTGTTATCGACTTTAATGTGGAGGGCACATTGGCATATGCAAATGCTTTCATACGATGGGACAAAAATAATAATCTGTTGGTTCAAACCATTATCTTAGTGTTACAGCACAATTATGACATGTACCACGTGATGTCCATGGGCCGTCAGTCTTTTTGTACCAGCGACAACCAAAGTACAGTCGGTACACTATCTTTACGCAATCTGGGATGTTTTTGCATTGCAATTTTGGAGTGCATTGGTCCGAAATGTAACAGAATGTGTTAGGATGATATACACAGCTAAGGGTTTCTTTCAGTCGACATAGTTTATCACAGCACAGTCTACTGTGTCACTGCTCAAATAAAATGCTGTGAACTGCATGTTTATTTATGACGATATATGGTAATATCCTTTTTTGTAGCAAACAGGGTTACAATAAACCTCACATACCAACACATAAGAGACAACTGAAAATATGCATGATGATTTGGCCTGCAAACAGTTTGCAGTGTTGCCAGATTACAAGAAAAGTGGAATTCAGTGGTATATATATTACCCATATTATACCATATGTGACGTCACGCATATAAGAGCAGTGTCTTCACTTCTGAATTGTTAAATCATTTAATCTTGACAATGTGCCATGATGAATCCATATTGTAGACACTTGTTGTTTTCTACTGAACGAATCTACAAGAAGAATCACATTGCTACATAGGCCTAGTGTAAGTGATGTACTCATGCAGTTTGTTCACTTACCTACCTTGCAGATACCATAAGCAACTTGGAATATTTCGTTCCACGAAGCAAAAACCACATGCTCCCAGTCTACCTTCAAGTGTCAAAGAAAGGTCAGAGGAGGATTACGGAAATGAAGCACATTAAAGGAAATATTTGGGTAAAGTAAAATGGTTATGTATTTCTAACATTTACTTTGTGCTTATTGTTACCCTTTTGAAATTATTTTATGAAATGTCAAAAAAATTCAAGGTAAATGGTTGTTGACAGGTTTTTTTTATTATTTGCTTTTGGCAAATTTCATAATTTTACCATATAATATTTAATATATTGGTAAGCATGAATATCCTGCTTCTTTAAGCTCTCTTCAAATAGTATGATCAGATGTTTCTTCAGTCACCACACTGACCAGGGGCGATTCCTCCATGTAGGAAGTGAGGAACTTCCTACATTTCATTTATACTTGCTTCCAGTTCTCTACTTTTTAGGAGTTAATAATAATGCACGTTATAAAATTATGAGCGCAATGTACGTACAATTGACTAGGTTAGCTACTGTCAAGAGTTGACGGCTGGCGCTGCAGCTCCTTCCAGCCGCAGCTCAAAGACGATGGACACAAAGGCTTGGCTGTTGCCGCTGAGGAACATCGGTGGTCATCCTACAAACAGATGGGTGAGAAGTGGAAAAGGGAAGGTTGCAGTTTTTAAAGATCCAGCGAGAAAGCATCGAGGGGTTCCTACATCAGTGGTGCCAACCCCATCAAAATGGTACTAAACGTAGCACAGTTTGATCTTAGTTGGCCCCTAGCATCGTGCTTTTGGCATAATGGTCAAATCTAGCATAATCTGCAAACGCGAGTCTCTGGGAGAGGGAAGTCGAATTCAAAGGACTAGGTTTTCAGGAAATAGAGATAAAATTACGGCCAAATTTTATTTATACTTCACCAGCAGACTTGCTTCAAATAAAAGCGAGTACTTCAAATAAAAGCGAGTATGCATACACAGCGACACGTTTTTATTTTACAACCATGCAACGATCCATCCTCTTTCCTTACTTTATCCTGTCGATTTTGTTCCTGAGGAGATTTTACGGTAGTACATCGATAGAAGGTTGGGGGTAAACAAACCATTTTCTCAAACCATTTCAAGGTCTATGTTGAACCCATTTTGTTTGTTGAGCCATTCTACACAATTTTGTGTATTGAATAATAAATAACACGAGTTCAAAACTCAAAAAGTATATGCATAATTGAACTTAAAACTGCAGTTTTCTGAGAATAGTAATTAATGATAAAGCCTAGCACAATTTAGAATCATTTACCGCAGCACTTTTTATTATCCTCAATCCACACTACAGGGAGAGGGGACAAAATCGAAATTCTTGCAAAATCTGAAATATCGTCAATACTATTTTCGTTGATTTTTATAGGTTCACATTAAAAGAATTCATAGTTCAAGGGGGGGGGGGCAAAGGCCCCTTGCCCTACCTTGTGCGTGGGCCTGCAGGCAACATTCTAAATGTAATAGATAGTACGAGCGATTTGTGCGACTGTAATTGAATGCATTTTTCAAACCGTCCTGTGTTTATCATAACTTCTTCCTTATATATAAAAAAAAAAAAAAAGGTAAAGTGCTCCCCTGTGCTTAGCACCATTCCATGAAGGCGTATAGGGGGTATGAGGTTAACGCCCCACACTTTCTTGATCCGGTCGTTAGTGGGGGTGATGTGATCAGCATCATGCCCCTGTTTGTCTTTACCCCCCAGGGTTTCTTCCTACACTTCAAAAAAGCCACGAGTCGCCACTGACACTATGGGGATGTTACAATCTTCCTAGTGAACAAGTCTTTAGGTGCAAGTGGCTAATAAGGGTTGTTTAACCATCTGCATCCTCATAGTAGCACAAATGTCCTGCGTGTGGCACTTAATGCCACTCTATCAAGCCCAATGTTATTTACAGGAATTATTGATGCAAATCGATGTTGAATTACACTAGCACTTCCTGGAAATCAGGCGAAATATACATGAACACAAACATGTCCATTGCAGACATTTTTATTAGCTATTAAAAGAAATAAAGTAAGAAAAATGAAAGTGTCTCATAGAATTACAAAGTTAGACTCTTGAACAGGGTTCCCACTCCCCTGGAAATCTCAGGGAATTTTTTTTAAAAAAAATGACATTCTCAGGACTGCACATCTATCCTGAAGATGAGAGTTACATTAGCTCTCGAAAGCTTGGAATCTTTTCCACAACTTACCTAGTCGATAGCCTGAGAGAATCTTTTCATCATTCGTCGCCAGGAAATCTTCAAGACTTGCTTAAAGTTAATAGTTTGCATTTCCGAATTTGCAACAATTTGTACAATTGACGTGAGAGAGATAATTATGTAAAGTGTGTGGTTGCCACATCATCACAACTACCACACGAGAATAAACATTATTCCAGTTACTGCAACAATGTCACATCTGATTGTCATGAATTTCCATTGTTTTCTCTCACGCTGCCCATTATTTGCAAGTTTTAAATCAGCACTAGGGCATGGTTTTCAGTGTTCACGTTGGTTATTGAGAAGTAATTAAAAACTTTCAGTTATTTAGAGGTATCTATTAGGAGAAGTTTTACTATATTTTATAAATATAGTATGGCTGCAAAGTTCCTTTACACTGTACTTTACCCGATTGTACAAATACGTTTGTCACAAATATTAATGGGGTCTCTTCGAGGTGTGACTGGCACCACTACCGTGCAGCCCTGGGTGGCAGAAATAACTTACCAATATTCAAGGCAAGTTGTGATGGCAGGCACAACTTTTACTGTGGAGGAGTGTTTGGTGGCTTGTGTGTGGGTCCACGAACATCGAATCACTGGAAAAACAATGGAGGACATCATGGATGGAGAGAGTGTGATTTATTGCAACTCTTGCAATCTGAATGTATTTTTCTGAGGGAAAGAAAATCCTTAATTTTTTTTTTTTTTTTTTTTAGAAAAATGAGCACAATCTGCCTCATGTTATGGTTTAATCAAGGATGACAGCAGAACACCTGGTTGGTCCTTTTTTAAATAACTCTGTTAATTAGCACATTTACCTGAGAATGATCAATGAGTGGTTGCTTCCACAGTTGATGGCAAAAAGAAGTCGCCGACACCATTTGGTTTCAACAGGATGGCACACGAGCACATTTCGCTTTGATCGTCCACAGATACCTGGATGAAATTTTCCCAATCGCTGGATCAGCAGACTGTCTAGCTACATTGCTATGGCCTTCAAGAAGCCCTGGTATCACCACACCTGACAATGAACTCTGGGGTCTTGTGAAAGAAGAGGTGCGGAAATGCTGATACTCTGACAACAAGCTGAAAGATGCAGTTTCTTCAGCATTTCAAGATGTCATCCATGATATGCTGTTGTGGATGAACGATTGAACATGGAGGAACCCACACGGACGTTTTGATTTCGTAGGAGGCAAACTGTGTACATAACCATACAATTCATATTCAGTGTTAAGGAACTTTCCAGCCACCCTGTACAGTTCTTGTGTATCTTGCTTATTGATTTCAATTCAGTTAAGTAAATTTGATACTGAGGGTAACTGGAATCATTAAATGAGAATGACTGTTCTCAAAGCTTACTCACTTTTTTAAACATCAGTCAGATGTTATTTTTTTGTTATGCCTTTTTACTTCCACACACAGTTTTATCATTTGTTCAGTGATTGCTCAGAATGTTCAGTTATTGCATTAGGTAGACTTTTCTAAATTTTGCAAGTGATAGTAAATTACCATAGCATCTTTGTTCTTTCTTTAGTTGATGGATCAAGAACTGAAGAAATTCCTAGAAGAAAAACATCAGAGGAAAATAGCATCACAAGTTCATGAAGTCTTCAATATGATTAGGTTAAAAGGTGATTATGTGAGAGATACTCAGAACTGGCTTCTGGACAGAGGATTTTAGCAACAGTGTATAAACAGACATTTGATGCATATGAAAGTACAGAGTGCAGTTTACTTAAAGTAGGTTACACATATAATAATTTGTTTTGTATAATTTACTGTAAAATTTGTTGATGAATAGATGAATTTTCAAGTTAACTTAGTATTTTTATTCAACAATATCGAACTTCTTGTTACCAAGTCAAACTGCCATGGAATTGACAACAAATTTAGTGCTACTGGGTCATACACTATGTCCCTGCTCTGGGCACTGGGATTTTTCTTGAATTCTCTAAGCAGGATTGGCAGATTACACAAAACTGAAAATATGATTTAAAGGGAAGTTAACAATCTTTATTGCATTGCTCCTCTTGCAAATATATTGTATAAAGAAACTAATTACCACATTATTATGTTGGGCAAGCATACAATTTATAATATTTCAGTTACTTTATACTTCTGGCAGAGATTTGTTTTTACACAATATTGTGATGAGTGAGTAAATCAATAAAATATCCATGCTTTACATTATGGATTTATTCGTTACTGACATTATATGAGACACGTGACACATCTGGAGAATGTAGAAGTTTGGCATTTGCTTCACTGTGCCACCTGTAGTCAATGTTACTTGGTTAAATGACTGGATAAAAAAAAAAGAAGTCCCTTCCTGGAGATTGAACCGATATTTCAGTCAGCACTGCTCACTTTTAAAATAAAGACATTTGTTTCAAATATTATGTATTTGAGGGCCAGTAGGGCAGTAACAAATGGCAAGGAAATAGAAAACTCAGCAGATGCTGGTAAAAAGTTTAAATTTTCATGGCTGCAGGTTGCATCTTCAGATGTAGATAAAGATGGCGGAAATGGAAGTTGTTGTCAGGTCCAGAGCAATTCAGGCAGTTGCCACACTTGTCAGATATTGAGTGATAGGGTGTGTGTGTGTGGTGAGGGGTGAAGATGGGGTTACTGGGTGGCCTTAGTCAGGCCAGGGCATGTGGTTGCCATAATGGCTGACATAGACATTTTTGTACTGTGGTGATTGTGGATTGGAGTAGGGAGGGGGAGATCCCTACTTGGAAGCAGTTGAGTGAAGTGGTTGTGGAGTGGTGGATGTTTCCCACAGGTAAAAAAGAAACTAATTACCACATTATTAGGTTGGGCGAGCATACAAGCTTAAAGTTCTAATTTCAGTTACTTTATATTTCTGGCGGAATTTGTTTTTACACAGTATTGTGATGAGTGAGTAAATCAATAAAATATCCATGCTTTGCATTATGGACATGGAAGTCACCACGGATATTGCAAATACATGTCATTTCAGAAACGCATACATATTCTGAAAGTTATATTTTGAAATAGAATAGAACACATTTATTATTCAATTCATTTAGTACAACAAAGTCATATAAAAGATGAGTTTCTTACAGTATAATTCAAGTTTTTTGAATGTCCCAGAAAATTCTTCATCATATATTTCTCAATTATAATTGATTATCACATAAAAGTACAATGGTAAATGCTAATTTTAAATTTCAAAAATAATAATGACTACATATAATACGAGATTCTACCATTACTTTCACAAACATATCACAGTTACTTCTCAAGGCAAGTTTTTTTTATCTACTTTTTCTTCATTCAGTTGCAGAACTACTACTTTAAATTTAACAAGTTTTTACATGATGTAACTGTTAATTACATGGTTATACATAATATTAAAAATATAATATTTTGAAGCATTTTCCTACAACTATACACAAGAATTAAGGTGAACAAAACAGTACAATGTCAAGCATGTTTATAAGTATAATTTGTTACCACTTCATGAATCTAAAATTTGGAGTGTCCTTTTTTAAATATAGTTGATGTACTTTATGTAATTCATTTCAGATGATACAGTGAAAAAGTATATTCATTTACTCCAGAGTTCGCACAAGTACAGCAACCAGATTAAATTGGAAAAACCTTAGTTTATGTAATAATGTCAGGTGTCAATATTAAAACAATCATTTTTGTAAGACGAGATGAAATAAAGTGAATTTGGAAATTCATTAAGAGATTCAAAATACTCAGACCCATGGGCAACTCAGTGAAAAAGAAAGTTAAAATTATGCTCTGACCTTTGTTGATAACTTTCTGGAAACTGCAAAAAGAGAAGTTTATAAATGTTAAATAAAGGGAGATTGCTAACACATTTTTTATTTCCAAAGATTGCAATATGATGTGAGATACCTCAAAAACAGTGAAAAATCATATGAAGAGGTCTTTGTAAATTTTAGTGTGTCACATAATGTTACTATTAGTTCATTTGGAATTCATAAATTGCCTATTATTTTAAAAGTTAAACAAAATTTATGAGTTTCCTTGATAGCTGTAATTGTCCTTGTTCAATTTCTTCTGGTTAAGGACCCACAAAAATATTAGGCCTGGTCCCAATTCTGAATGTGCACTATTAGTAAGTGCAGTGTCTTCATCTGACAGTTTTCATACTGTATTTCTGGCAAGTTGCAACTTATGGAAGAAAATCATTCCCAAATATTATGCTTCTGAGAAATTGGTTCATAACTTTGAGGCACTAAATGTATTATTGGAAGTTCATGACAACCTTTTATGTAATATACATAATAGAAACAGACCTCTGTTATTTGTACCTTACTGGTAGATATATATTTTTTTTTATTGATAAATGACATCACACTTTTCTCCATATCATATACTTAAAAGAAAACCACATCACTATTTTCCTAACTTGGCCTTCAAGTTTATAAGCTCTGCAGATGTAAAATCATGGACGGATGTGAACAGGAACACTATGTAAACAGTCATCTATGAAAACATAACAATGCTCGTTGCACCATACATGGTCGTTACAGATACATAGCAATAATGAAACAACCCTCAATTAGTGATCCTCCAAGATGGCACGGTATTGAACTTTTTTGGAAGATCGATATTTGGCATTATACATTTTCTCCCTCTTGGTCCCCAATGAGGGATTTATATTCCGTTGCATTCCTTTTCCTCTTGATAAACTCGGGAACTGTATCGCAACCGTACCAACAGCCCAGCAGTGCAAGCATCGTGATCACCAAACTTCCCAGCACTATGAGAACTGGACCCGTGATGTGGTTTGGTAGCGTGTTGAAGCCTAGGTTATCGTAGTCGATGGGTGGGTCTCGGAAATAAGCCACGTAGGTCATGACTCCACCGGTGGCTACGAGGTAGGCCCCTAGGCACGCACCAAGAAGCAGGAAGAATGCATTGTCCAAGTGGCCTTTCTTGTTACGATCCAATTCCAGCAACTTCATTTCTGTAAAGTACAAAGGGGTTTGTTTTAAGTATACATGCAAGAGGAATTTACGTAACATGTCAATTATTTCACTCACAGTAAAGCAAGTGACAGTAGACACTTCACATTTAATTACAACCCGAGGGTTGCAAGGAAATTTTTAGAAGAATATATAAAAGCATTTCAAAAAAAGATAGATCATGGGCGAGGTAACAATTGCAACCTCTAAACATTCATGTTCAGAAACTTGTAAACACGCTAAAGAAATTTACAAGTTTCTTTTTGTGATTTTGTAAAATTCACACCATGCACAGATTGGTTAATTAGTTCTGAGTCGACAATTTAAAATAGGATTCAAATTGGTATATGCCTCCAGATGGAATTGAACCCAAGAGCCCTTGATTCAAATGTGACAGCCAGCCTTAACCACTATGCTATTGGGGAGGCTCATCTTAGTTATTAGGTACACGCCTGCCAGTGTGGTATTTGAAAGAATTTCCAGTAGGAAAATTCCAGCAATTCCCCATCACCCCCTTTCAAATACCATCCTGATGTCAGCCTTTGGTGTGCAGCCTAAACTGGATCAAATGCAGAAACACATATGATAATTTTTATAAAACAAGGGTTGGATAAAAAGTAATGGCAACATTGCTGTCCCGTGAAAGGGGTGAGTCACAGCGCCACAAGCGTTTCGTGGCTGATAAAGGAATGTCAGACGAGGAAGTATAGTGAGTGGGAGCGATTGAATGTTATTCAGTCAAAAACAGCAGTGCTCTGAAGCAGAGGACGAGAGTGCAAGCGCCCTAACAATATGTTTAGGCAAGAAGAACAACGTCTCTTAGGCAGACTGTTAACGCAGCCTACTTCTGCACCTTCTTGCAACACCACCTTCGTCTCGCATTAAGAAGGAAGCGATGGCACGGTGTCCCATCATCCTGCTTGACAATGCAAGGTGTCACACTGCGAACAATGTGACGGCGCTCCTGCATAAATGGTAGTGGGAGGTACTGGAACATCCGCCGTATTCACCGGTATGAGACCGTGTGATTACGACCGTTTTGTCAACATGAAGTAACCACTGGGCGGGAATCACTACGACACATGAGAAGCCATCATACGTGCTATAGGGCAGTCACTGCGGGACATCGACAGAGATGGACGCGCTGACGGTGTACGACGCCTTCCATACATGTGACAGAAGGTCGTAGAGATGAGGGGCGATTACTTTGAAGGAATGTAACACGTGCTCCTCTGCCAATACAGTCAAGTACCAATTATACCAGTGTTGCCATTACTTTTTATCCAACCCTTGTAGGAATATCGTGTACCCATGAAGTTGGAGAATACTTTACCCTTTCTGTTTTCACCAAAAGTCAAGTGGCTCTCTGGACCATATTTAAATTGATCTGGAAAAAAGGTCCCTGGACCGAATTGAAATACTTTACAGATAAAAAGGTTCTTTATGATCCAGAGCTCTTTTACTCTTGCTGAATTTTTCCCTTGGACCGGAATTGAATTTATTATTTAAGATTCCTCGACCTCTAACAACCCTGCTTACAGCGTCTATGTCTATCCGAATATACCTTGAGTTGAGAGCCACTTGACTTTTGGTGAAAACAGAAAGGGTAAAGTATTCTCCAACTTCATGGGTTTTTAAGTACCAGGGATGGCCAAGTGTTGGTAACTTCCAAGAGAAATCCTGTTCAAAAGTGTAAGTAATTAATTTGCCAGTGTATCAATATTTCAGGACCTTCAACAGATGGGAAGATAAATTTTGAAAGGAATAAAAGTTCTAATTGTATGTCAGTATAAGTCGAAATACCATCAACATCTCGGGAACTTAGACAGAGCAGCATTTACTGGCATGAGCAGTTAATACTCTCTTCTCAACAGGAAGTTTTTGTGAAGAGATGGGAAAGTAAATAAACAAATACAAACAAAACAAAATATTACAATTTTGGGAAGGGTCATCCAGGTCTCCTATATTGAAGGTATCTAGCACAATGGTTCTCAAACTATGGTACGCATACCCCCAGGGCAAGGGCGTATCCAGGGGGTCTGGACCCCACCCCCTAAATTCCTTTTTTTTTTTAAAAAAAAAAAATACTATGGTAGGTTCAGCATACTTTCCGATGAGACACTTTATGTGGCAGGTATAGAAAATTCTCTGTGTGCATGGTTTGTAGATTCTGAAAATAACATCCACTAAAAGTTTTTTACCCAAGAGACATCACAGAACTGCTTCAGAGACTTAGGAAGTTTTCAGATGAAGAGATCAGCCAAATATTTCAAACTGCTTCTGAAAAGTGTCAACAGACATTCAATTCTGAAATTGCCATTCTAAGAATAACAAAACACACACACACACACAAACGAGATAACTATCCTTGCAATATTATAGAGGGGGGAGATTTGTTGGTCTTGGGGGAAGGGTAGGTACCACTGGCAGAAGCCCCCCCAAAAAATTCTGGCTACGCCCCTGCCCCAGGGGTCCATGAACTACATGAAGGGGGGTACACAACAGCTCGGAGAGTGGTTTTTCATCCACGCTACCTAAAAAAAAAAACAACTACCGAAATAGACTAAATTTGGAGCCCACTCTCCGCTTGAAAGTTTCAAGTGTACAACAAGACATCAAGAAACTTGTCAGGCTATGCAGGCACATCCTTCTTACTAGAAACTTGAAGATTTACAATAAAAACTCCAAAATTGTGCTTGACAGTTTGCATACAAACTAATTTGTTCTTTACTTTCTTTCAATAACTCTGGGAAAAGTATAGGGAAATTATTTTATATATTTCTTAGCATACATGTGTTTCACATTTTTATTTTTGTAACTAATCATAGAAGATTGTAAACGTAGCAACACCCAATAAAATAATGAACGTGGGATTCTAATGTTTATTTGTTTACCATCTTTCCACATGGAGCCCAATGCCATTTTTGTTCTATTGCAGATGCACGCCTCCATCGTATCAAAAACGCTCCACCAATCAGGCAGCCCAAAAAATCCAGAAAACCTATGGTGAGGGTAAATTAGACTAAAGGGTACCATGAGGAAAAAAGTTTGAAAACTTCTGGTCTAGCACATTGCCGGTGCCAAACGAGGTGATGCCGCTACGGTCGACCAGTTCGCTCTGTTATCGACCCCCAGCAAACAAGAAATAAAGGCACTCTTAGACCAAATATGCATTTTATGGCTTGCAGGTGTGTAGTACTGGCTGCCTACCCCCCCCCCCCAACACAAAATATTATTTCCGTCCCCCCTCTTCTGCCACCCCACTCATCCGGGCCTGAATGGGTACGAAGGGGTGCAAATGTTCTTGGGGTATTCAAGATACCCTAACAACGTTTCTAATTGTTCTAAACTGGCTCTTGGAAAGCCAATTCTCACGGTTAAAATTCTGCTCAAGCTGTCTCTAAACTTATCAAACACACTGTGATATTAAATTTATTCACAATCACGAATAAGCGAGACGTTACGCATAAACTGCACGGTAATCCAGATGTTTTGCGTGCTGCTCGTGACCTTGAGTCTTCCAGCCTTTCTTACACAAGTGAGAAAAGCTAACGATCTCATCCCAATTTGCACCCTTAGGCAATTTTGTCGCCAGTTCGTTGAAGATAGGTTACAGGCATATAGAAAGTAAGAAAAAAATGTACAGAACTTTTTACGATAATCGAAATAAGTGTCGATTTGAAACATCGATTACTTTTGAAAAAATAGTGAGTGCGTCAGCGCTTTTGCCCTTTGCTTGGCATGAGGACAAACCTTGCAACAATGAAAGGCTTGATAGGTCTCGCGAAGATACTATGTTTTATAACAGTTAATCTTACCTTCTTGTCCGAGGGCTAAAATTTTTCAGCGTACTGAAATTAAACACTTCTACCTTAACTTTTGTCCCTTCTGGACTTTTTGAAAAAAGTACTCCTCGCTTATTTAATTTCAGTTTCGTGTAAGACAAGGTTAACGTTAACTTTTAGAAATTGCCTCTATAGATAGGGTTTTGTAATCCGATAAAACCCATGAATCTCCCCTTAGTATTATTTCAATATTATTAACAATCAAGTTTGGGTTTCTCGGCTTTCGAATCACCCTGTAGCCGATCTCACGAGGCTGTTATTGATCTCAATGTTTTCTGTCCTTATGTTTAAAGATGTGTCATGCGGACATCGCTATTGTAATTCGGCTCGCAACAACCAGGTAGCGTAGAAGCTCATTCTTCCGGGTTAACGGTGATGATGCAGAAATAATTCGTGGAATGAACACTTCGTAGGTTGGACACACAACAACAGCAGAACACACTTCTTGCCGCCCACGCTCACCCAATGAAACCAGTCTCGATTTGTCGAAAGAGTGCTTTGCACAGCACAGGATTTGGATTTGAACCCATTAGTGTTATTTTTAGCGCTTGAACGTTATGAGATGAGCTTCATCCGTTCTGATTCCCACATTTTGCTTTTTCCGACGGAGGGAAGGGGGGAAAGATTCTAATGCCTTACAATCGCCCCGGAAACTCGTGAGTTCATTCATCGTACATTTAAAGTTAAAAAAGCATCAGCTGCATTCAAGCTGCCATCTTGCATTTCTAGAGCCGAATTGAGCAAAAAAACAACAACTTAGTTTTATGATAGACTATTGTGCCAGCATTGGAAATGTGAACTTTAGCAACCACTTCTGAACAACTGGAGTTCGAATAAATTAGTGTAAAATGAGGAAAGGAGGTCAGAACTTTATTTTTCACATTCCATCAGTTAATCTTGCCATTTATTATTTCAAATATAATGCAGAAAAACTCAGAAGAGAATGTACAGTTTCAATAGAGTTTGCGAAATGTCATATGATGGTTCAGGTAAAGTTAATGGATCCATTTTCAAACTACTTAAAAAAAAAAGCAAAACAGTGCCTCGTTTTTCGCTTAACCGGTGCATCTGTTACAAATAGTAATAATAGTTGATTATACTATATTAATAATGAGATACGTATCCCCCCCCAGCAAAAATTCGTATGATGTTGTGTACACATTTTCGTATTTCCGAAGAAAAGTAGTTTCACTAGAAATTTTTCAAACTTATAGTTTAGCTAGCATTATATAAATTGTGTGTGTTTTTTAATCACCTCATTACACAAAATTAGCTTGTCGCAAATCTTCCTGTCGCTAACCTTTTCTTGTTCTGTTTCTCTCGCTTCCCTCCTTCCACTCTTTCCCAATGCCAATTTATCTTTTCTCTCTCGCTTCTCCCTTTGTATGTGGTTTTCTTCCTCCCCCCTTCTATCTAGGTCTAGATCTGGGCCAATCCATGACAAAGTGATCCTACCAATTCAAAAAGTAAAATTAGTCCAAATACTATTTAAACAGCATTAAACTTAAGCTTTTGCTTTAGCTTAGTGCGGGACACTAAATAGTTACTAATTTGATATTTGCACGTCCTTGAATGGCTTTAAGAATACAGATTAACAAGGAGAAAAAGGAGAAAGAGAAGTGAAAAATGTGATACATGTTGTCTTTTTACATTGAGATTTAGTGTATAAGCAATGCTCAATAAATTTGGTTATTATTAAAATTTATGAGTTGAGGAGGTTCTTTTCCCCTTTAATATTGTTCAGTTCAAGTATTAGGAGAGTAATATGGTATTAAATTGAGTTAATTAATGAGGTATTCAAATAGGTCACACCCGGAACGTTTAAAAAAATAATAATAAATAACAGTAAAAATAAAAATGTTTACTCTATAATAAACACATGAGATGAAAGGTTACAATCTACATTTCCTCCCAAAAAATATGATGGATTAAAAAGTTGTAAAAATTTAGTTTTTTCAAGTTGTGTGGTGGTAGATGAAGCTTTTTCCGCCGTGTGAGTCACCCGTAACTCCCGTTAGTCTTGAATTGCTCCAAAACAACGTTGTTTACAGAGCTCACTTCAGGTCAGTAACAATGGCATCTTTCTGAAACTATAATGATGATATGGATGAGCTCCATGTCTTTGTTCACAAAATATTTATATTTGAAGCGTGTGATTGTCACACCCGGAACTCATGGATTGGCCCATCTACTGTATCTCTTTGTCACATTCTGCTACGCCCTTCGTATTCATTAGATGATTTAGTAGGCTTCCAGTTTATTACATTCAGTATTTTCCTTTCCTGTTCAATCTGTGATTAGCTATTATTTCTTTAGCTCCCTCTTGTTTATTCCATACCTGTTGTTCTCCGCTTCATCCTTAACTTTCTTCGCGTTTAATTCTTCCAATGGATGATATTCAATGTCGTCAGCGGCGCAGAGCATGATGGGAAATCTGGCCAAATCCGCACGTGGTCCGGCATCAGTCCGGCAAACCATAGCAAGCGTGAAGCCAAGCCTATGCTGCGTGCATGAAAATGACCCGATGTTTAAAATTTTTAATTGTATTATTGTAGATTTTCAAATGAGGTTTCCGTTTAGTGAATTAATACGTTGTGTGTATGTGTGTACTGCTTTAGCACTTGTTACGTTCCGCTTTTCTTGTTGCGTTTATCCTAATGTACTGACCTCGCTATGATAAATTTCACGTTTCGGATGCAGAAGAGAAACTGTAGGCCCACTTCCGATTACCTTATCTTGCAGTAGTGCAGCTTGTTTGCTGCCAGAGAGGAATAAATCACAACAACAGGCTCTTTCCATTACATTTTTTTCCCTACCGCTATCCCTTGTGAGAAGTCCTCAAGGAAAATTCATGGCGTGTTTATTTTTTTGTTTTTAGACAGAGGATATATTTAGCTCATGCGCCAGTTTGGTAAGGTTAGTTCAAACTTCAAGGTTACTTTCGTTCCCTCTTCCTCTTCACGCTCTGCGGAAAATTACATGTCCAGTTAAATCTTTGACTTCCAGTTATTTTACAAATATTAAAATTTAGCTCACTTATAGCAAGCTGGCATGCAGTGAAGAACACCGACCGTGCTGTGTAATTAGCAAGGCGCCATTTGTTTCAGACAGACACCTCCCCACTCCATTCCTTATAAACCAGTTCTCCTATACCGTTTATGGTGACAGCCAAAACCGGTCCTCTATCTTATGTAACAACTGGAACACTTTCCAAGCGCCATTCTTTACATTCATGTTAACAAATCTACTTTTCAAAATTTTTATAAAGAACTCTTATATTTGGTTGTTTTTCATTTCTAAAATAAATTTTGGAAATCAATGTCAAAGGCTAGAGTTCAAGAAGAACGTAGGCACACGATTTGTTAGCACTTAATATTGAAAATTTTGGAATTCAATTTACCCGTATTCTGTTTTAATCTCTCCATTTAACTATGTAATTGATGAAACAAATTTACTACATACACACCCCGGACAAAATATTAGCCAGTCCCAGATAAAACACAATTCTTTTCCCAGCCGAACAGATCGCGTCCTGATAGTACTACGGTGGGCCAACGAGCAGCGACCTCTGTGATAATAAAAGCTTGTACTGTTTTTCGTACATTTGACTTTAAAAATCTGTCATTGGAAGTTGGCTATGAACTGAATAGCATAATTGCTTTACATCCTTGAATACCGCAGAGAACTGTTCCAAGGCTCAAAAGCGATAAAATGTTTACCTTATCTGTTTGCTCTAAGTTTACTTGTCTACTGCATATATGCATTGTGTGCTGGTTCTGCGTCAGAGGTTACAATATGTTTTACTACATCTATAGAGTTGGCCCGGAGAATCAAGGCTGGTTACGAAGAGCATAGAAACAGTCTGTACGCTGTGCTTCAAAACGTGCACTCAAAGGATTTGTGACCGATATGTCATTTTACAGAATTTGACATGTAACTCGGTGACATATCAGTATTCTACTTATTTTGTCAATACAAATTGCAGAACTTTCGTATGTTTTTCAACTATTTCAAATAAATTCCCAGATTACTCTGCGTTAAATGTGCAACATTATAGATTTGCAATTAATCAAGTTATTATTCAAATTAGATGCATAAATATAACATTTTAATGTCAACAATAGTATATATATATCCAACCAAGAAGTCGGACGGAGGAATAAGTTTAATGTATTTTCAGTCTCCAATAATAATCCTTGCAATAATAATAAAAAAAGCCTATTAATTTTCCGGGTTTTTCAATGTACGTGTACTTTTGCATGAAATTCTTCATTATAATTTCCTTGATTATTCCAGAATTTCCAGGTCAGCAGGAACTTCATATATAAATATACAGGGCCTATATATATTTTCCAAAACCAATAATTTATTCTTTATTACACCAAAGAATTGCACACAGCAAATCAATTACAATGAATGATGCTGGAATAAAGTAAAATTTCTTGCAAGTTTCAGCAAAACAAAATTACTGACAAAAGCGGTTTTAAAAAGAATCATATATAGAGAGAACTACACAAAGAAAGTAATAATAAACTACTTAGAAGCTACATTTTAGGATTGTGATTTATTCACTTCTCCCAGAAATTTCTGAAATTCTAAAAGAACGTAATTTTTTAAAAATATGTTGGGAATAATATTTCTCTTTTTCAACAAAAACAACATACTGCCGATTAACTTTTTTCCTTCAAGACTAACAAAGACATAAATATACGTCTCGTTAACATTTCGTCTATAAAAGCAGATGTGGAAGACTTTTTCTTTATTATCTGTGAACTTTGAAAAAATCTTACTGTAGGCTTATTTGTATGTAAGGAAGAACAATAAAGTACGACAATTCTTCAAATAAATAAACCGTCTTCAGTTGTTGGCCACAAAGTACATTTATGTAAAGTTATAAACATGAACAGTAATTCGTACCAAGACTACGAATAAAGCAAGTATGTTAACTTCTGTCTGCCGCATGTTTGCTGAAAGTTAATACAACTGGCCGTGGTTTTTCTCATACACGAAATGCGAAAGTACATAGAGAAAACAATGTTGCGTTATTTTTTTCCCTTCCTGAATTGCATAAGAAGGAGTACCAAACAGTAAAAGGTTTAGAAAAAAAATAACATTCAATATTTAGTCTTGATTGCTTTCGACAGTGAAGCTTAAACAGCGAAGGATGATCTCTAACAGATAATAAGTCAACTTTTAGCAACGACTTGTAGTGACATTATATTATCTTTATTAAAACCATATTTCTCGAAAGTCCACGGTAAGGACTTCAGTTGAACCTGAGTTACACGTATATCAAGGTGAAGAAAAAATAATACGTATAACTGAGAATTACTTACAAATGAGATTTATTTCATTTCAGGTGTGACTTTTGTGTGGTGCACATGAGATCACAGTTAAATTTTGAAAAACTAAATATGCTGACCAAGGCAGTAATTTATTTTATTAAAAACGTTTAGTTTATGTTTTTAATCAAATAAATTACTGCCTTGGTCAGCATATTTAGTTTTTCATAATCATGGAAACAAGGCTTAATGGTGTTAAATTTTGAGGGAAAGAGGAGGAAAACTGCATACCATAAGCTGGATGCAAGAATCGAGAACACAGTAAAGAGGTACGAAGAAACAGGCAACATTAGATCGTGCCTCAGAGCGATATCATTCTTACAAACGCTGCAGTAAACTCGACAAACCAATGATATGACAAAGCTTTCTAGCAAGAAAATAATGACGAAGTTTTTATAAACAGATTTTAAACACGCCTAAATAGTTGAAGCTTTCTAGCAAGAAAATTATGACGAAGTTTTTATAAACAGATTTTAAACACGCCTAAATAGTTGAAGCTTTCTGGCAAGAAAATTATGACGAAGTTTTTATAAACAGATTTTAAACACGCCTAAATAGTTGCAAGATATTTCACTTATTTAGCCAGTCCACAGTCTGGAAAAAGTGTGATGGGATTGAAATATTAAATAAATATAATACATGAATATTTGATTTTTCGAGGGTGGGGGGGTCATTAATGTTTATTGGAAGCGTGATTGTTGGTTGATTTGGTGTTTGAAGTCCACTTTATGCACAGTAAGGCTAATCGGGACTGGACCTAGT
Source organism: Lepisma saccharinum (assembly GCF_977018435.1). NCBI lineage: Eukaryota > Metazoa > Arthropoda > Insecta > Zygentoma > Lepismatidae > Lepisma > Lepisma saccharinum. Next base: position 9,568,042 of record NC_139253.1, read on the forward strand.
TAAAAATGGAATCCGAACCACTATGTGGCTCCACCGGGTATCGATCCCGGGATCCCTTAATTACAAGGCGACGACGCTACCACTGCGCCATCGGGGAGGCATCTCTTGGAAGTGTGAGCGGATATTTCACTGATCGGATATTTCGCTGAGCGGAACCTTCGCGACACCGTGATTTCCGGATAGGTTTTCGAGAGCTAAAGTCAGAATCCTTGAAGATGAGAGTGACGTTAGCTCTCGAAAGCCTATCCGGAAATCACCTGGCTGATTGCCCGAGAAAACCTCTTCAAGGTTTAATTAACACATTTTTAAATTATATTTTGCCGGGACGTACAGTAATTTACGTACCGGGTGGCCAGAATTAAAGTTACCCAACTCAGAGGCGTCTGTAGCCTGTTTGAGGCATCGCAGAACTGAAATTTGGTGAATCCACTATGCAGACCATGGGGAAGAGGATGGCGATAAAAAAGTTCAATTTTCCGCCACGAGGTTGAAATGTGGCTCTGTACTTCCATGATGGGTTGTAATAATGACGTAAGCTCGCGCACTAGTCGCAGAATATCGGGAACAAGAGGCTCTATCCGCCACTGCAACAGCCACTTCGGTGACAACTTCTTCTGCAATCGGCCAGCGGCCCTTACTGCTGCAACACCCAGATCTCCAGTCTCTTCAAATTCCTTTATCATCTTTCTTAACCCATGCATCGTCATGAGCCCCTTTCAAAGTCCTTTCGCATGACGATAACCTCGCAGTGCAGCTGCACTATTACTACCGTTCTGATAAAACAACTTCACCAGCAATGTACGTTCTTTCTTATTTAATGGCATGGTGATTACTTCCGAACTTTTGTTTAGCACTCACGTTAAGTGATTTAGGTGAGTTATTAATTAGAAAGACATTTGTTAGTGGCTGGAAGTTGCGAGAAAATAATCTCCCGTTTATTGCAAGATTGCAAGGTAAAGGCAAATCCATAACCAATTGGAGCAGTTTACGTCATTATTACAACGCATCATGGAAGTACAGCGCCATATTTCAAGCTGGTGGCGGAAAATTGAACTTTTTTATCACCATCCTCTTCCCCATGGTCTGCATAGTGGATTCACCAAATTTCAGAGTTCTACGATGCCTCAAACAGGCTACAGAAGGCTCTGAGTTGGTTTTTGATTGATTGATTGATTTGGTGTTTTAAGTCCACTTTATGCACAGTAAGGCTAATCGGGACTGGACCTACAGGTTAAAGTGGGATCCGAACTACTTGTGCCTCCACCGGGTATCGAACCCGGGACCCCTTGATTACAAGGCGAAGACGAGGCTCTGAGTTGGGTAACTTTAATTCTGGCCACCCGATATAAAAGAGAATTACGCATAACTGAGTTATGTACAAAGCAGTCTCAACTGTATTTAGTAACACCTAACTAGAAATTTAATCTGAAAGAATTTAAAAGATCCAATTTCAATTTTGGAAATAATAGAAATATTTATCAAAGTTGTTTATAAAAGAGGTAATAGCTATTTTTGATATTTACATTATGTTAATAAAGTAGCTTGTTTTTCTAACTTCCTGAAATAAATTAAAATTGATGCAAAAATCGCCACCATGTTGACAGTTCTCTTTTGCGGGGAAGCCGAACTTATTTTCTTCTCGAAACAGAGGTAAAACGTGTGCATCTTATAAATGGATACTTTGTGGGTCTAATACGAAGCAAAGTGGAAAGAAACATATTAATATTTGCGATAAAACTTGGCAGGTTGGCAGTAATACATTGTACGCGTACAGTCAAGGACACTTCTGGGTTGTAACAACCCCAGTAACTTTTTAATGGGATCAGTGCAAGCCAGAAATGTCCATGACTGTACGACTACGCCTATTCACATTTTCGCGCTGGTCGAGGACGTTTCCCACGACCTGTAAGCATCTAACTGGGTGCTTATTGAGAACTCGCTTCACAGCATTGTTCAGCAATTAACAATGCAATTTACGGTTCGAGACTTTCTCATTCCTTCAACACAGAATTTATTCCTGAAAAACCAGCTTCAGTCCTGAATTACCGAAATGTGGAAGGCGATTACTTTAATTCATGGAAATAATAAGACTGTTAAAGTATACCACACGAATAATAAAATTGGCCTATTCTAGGTAAAAATAATCGTAGTTTCGTAATTCGTTTTCTCAAAAAAGTACAGTAACACTTGCTATTCTTATCACATCCTCATGAGATAATCATTTTGGTCCTACTATCTGCCGACGCGTGTGGAAGGTTTTTGTAAATTGTACATGGAAAACTTGTTATCACAATTTAAGTTCGAAAGAAGCAGGCTTTCGTAGCTAACGCAATGTATTGCGTGCTGCAATGTATTGTGAGACTTTATACCCAGTATAATTTATCTCTTTTCTATTACCTATGGGTAGCTCAGTTGAAGAGATTGTAGGTGAAAATTTTCACGCATTTTGAGCCATAACATGTCAAAGAATATGCTCGAGTAACAAATTAATCGAACATCTTCACAACAAATTCCACAGATTTCACTGCTGTATAGTTTATTTTAGGTATTACTACACATTTAAATATGATAACTTTGGCGTGGATAGAAGTAGGGACAAAAAAAAAATCTCCCAGTATCTTGAGCAAATACCTACGCTTCCCACCAAGACATAAAGACAATTCCTCGTTGGTCTTGTTAGCTCATCTGAGCCGTGGAACTCGGCCTCAATTACATTTTTTTTCTATCCTTCAGCTTCCGGTTCGTTGGCTACGAACACGTTAAAGCTCCGGTCGTCGAACTTCAAGGCGTGTCCTTCATATTGTGGAACAGTTTGCTGGAAACGCGCTTACCTCAGAGTTCTCCCGTCAAACGAATTCATTCATTTCGATCACAAGAACCCGGTTTTAAAACTGCATTCACAATCTTCGTGTCAACAATTGAAACCACGGAAGCAAATTTAGTGACAACAGGTATATCGTCTATTGTCAAGATTTAAAGAGGGGTCGGGTACCTACCCTATTCTACACCCTCGAATTTTCAAAAAAAAAAAAAAAAAAAAATCTTTATGAAGATTATGTGATCCTAATTGTGAATAAAAAAAAAAATTGGAGCGCGGAAAGAAGTATTTAGTACTGTACAGCCGTTTAAAGTTGAGATTTTGTCGTTTGAAATTGTTGAGTCCAAATTTCCCACAGATTCCGGACTCAGCCCCTGGGGTAATTGACTTACCGCCCCCTACCGCTACCGCGGCCCCGCCTATATCTATAGAGTCCCTTTTAAAGGCATGTTAGAAATTGGCCGGAGTCACCTGCCCCCAACACTATTTCTCACTGTTTTCCGCATTGACACATGAAGATAACAAAAATTAAGGCTAAAATTAAACCTAAGAAGGTAACTTACCTCTTTTTACCAAGGCCAGGCACTGAATTGCGGGTCGAAGTTAAATTTGTAAGTTCAAAAATGAAGTAAATCCTACGTTGAAAGTCCTTGTTGTCCTTTTCCACAGAATACCACCCTCCACTCCCTTCCCATCATCAAAATAAGAAGTCGGAAATTATCCCATCCCACAAGTCATTTAGAAAAAACAACCCTCCCCTTTACGGCCTGCAGTTGCCAAAAAGAAATAATTAATTCCAATTTCTGAAGTAGCATAAATGAAATCCAATGTCTGAAATGTCCAATCCGCCAATATATCAAACAAATAACACATCCCATTAGTGTTGCCCACGAGACGGGACAGGCTTTTTAAAATTGGAGACGGGACGAGACTGACCACCTGTCTCGTCTCGTTTTCGAGACGGGACGAGACGGCTCCTGAAAAGTCTCGTCTCGTCTCGAGTCTTGAAAAAAATATAAACAATAACTAATCAATTGCAAATATTTATTTACTCGGAATAAAGCATTTTCTTTGGAAACCCAAAACAGTTTCTATTACATGAATAAAGATCTGTAAGATTCCCCCTCGAAAAATCCTAATTCGTCTCACGTTGTTCGTAACGAATATGCCCAGACTTTAGCCTCGTGTCCCAGCTATCTTAACTTGCAAAATCCCTGTATCTTTCTATTGAAATTTTCTCAGAATACCTTAAATCTGGCAACTATCTGCTACCCCAAGAGCTCTCTTCCATCATTAATCCTTGCGCAAAACAATCCGAAGGTAGTCACTGCCATTGTTTACTACGGCCCTGTCCCAGCCATACTGGCGACAATCGTCATAAAATTTCTCGCCCAAACAGACCCTTCTTTCATTTGCGACCCTCATCTCAAAATCCACAGCAGCCTCGAGTGGTGGTTGCAAACTCCAAAGATTTCGCACTAAAAACCTAGGTAAAGGTAAAGTTCCAAGTGCATATAACACAGTGCCATGAAGATACATTTACGGGATGTGGGGGGAAATGTCATTTTGAAGGCCTGGCAGTCAGACGCCATAACGACTACACCACTACGGCTCTAAAAACCTAGTAAAAATTTAGTGCAATTATATACTCTGCTTTGACGTAATGAACATAAAATTGCCTGAAGTCATAGGAGTAATAAGCGACATTCGACAGCAACAAGTGTCGCTTGGAAATGAATGGCAGCGGCTAGACCGTCAAGCGACAGGTGTTGCTTTGTCACTTGCGTGTCGTTCGGACCGGGCCGTTTTTTAATAGCGTGCACTGTGTCGCCTCTGCATGTTGGTAGTGAATTCACAGTGAAAGCTTGCTTATAGACTAAGGGAGATTTCACATCGAAGCGACACGCGATCCGTAACACGTGTCGTTTCAGGATCTCACCAATCGAACGCAGGTTCGTGCGGCCTGCCATGCTCCTATGCTGTGAAACGTTGCTGTTGATTGGCTCGTTCCAAAGCAACATGGGTCGCGTTTCGCTTGTCGCTCCGGTCTGAAAACGAGACGAGACGGGACAAACGAATATTTACGAGACGAGACAGCATTTCCACGAGAAGAGACCAGACAGACCAAAGTCTCGTCTCGTCTCGTCTCGTGGGCAACACTAATCCCAATCGCAAATGTTCCCATTGCACAAGTCAATCATAAGAAGAAAAAGAAAAAAAATCAGACGTGCGTTTATCATCCGCCATCATAGAAGTTCTGAAAAACATTTTTGATGTTAAAAAAGAAGGTAAAGTGTTCCCCTGTGCTTAGCACCACGCCATGAAGGCGTATAGGGGGTGTGGGGGTAACGCCCCACACTTTCTTGATTCGGTCATGAGTGGGGGTGATGTGATCAGCATCACGCCCCTGACCGCCTTTACCCCCCAGGGTTTCCCCCAGGTACCCATGTTATTCGACGCTGGGTTGGCGCCGGGGCCTCTTCCAACGTTAGAAAAGTTCCCGGTTCCCTTTTTGACGTTACGCAAGGAATTTTAATTTTATAAAAAACGTAAGTTTCGTAGCACGTAGATCTAAAAAATTAACTTCCGCGCTATTTGCAAACACTGTTTGTTATGAGGAACTAAATATTTGAAATGTGCCTGAAATCGAGGGTGTAGAAAGGGGTAATCGTCTATTGTCAAGATTTAAAGAGTACAAACGAATAGAATACAGATGAATTTGGTATTACCGCAAGAAGGGAAAACGTAGAAATAGCATGAATATATATATATCGAAAAATATTTGGAAATGTGGAAATTATATGTAAAAATATGGAAAATAAGAAGCATTTTTCGAGCTTACATACCACGATTCGCAAAGATAATACAAAATAACATTGATTTTAAAATCATATGAAGTTATGCATTTTCACATATAAAACCGTTCCCTGGTTGTTACGTGATCCAAACAGGGATTTAGTAACCAGTAGTAGTAACTTTAAATATTAGACTAAAACCAAATTGCACACATTAAAATGTTGCAGTGAAAATGTGTAAATTTTAGATTCTGTTACACTTCGCATGATACAGTAACAATAAAAGAAATAAATTATAATGAATTATGAACTGATTAACAGTATACTTGCGTTGAAGGAAATAATTGTGTTTTAAGTCCACTTTATGCACAGTAAGTCTAATCGGGACTGGACCTACAGTTTAAAGTGGGATCCGAACACGAGCCTCCACCGGGTTTCAAACCCAGGAGCGGGACCCCTTGACTTTACCACTACGCCAACGGTAAGGTCCTTGATGGGAATACATATGTAAAAATACAGGGAGGTTATTTCAGTCGTTCACCGCCATCGTGTCGGCCGGTCGGCGCCGCCTTCATGCAACAGGTCCCGGCAAATTGCGTTAGAGGAAGTCCGTAACAGAAACAGCTTGTTTTGTAATGTTTCCACTTTTCACAATTACAGTTACAATTACAATTGAATAAGCACGTACCTTGTCGCAAGGATGCTGGAAAAGGTGTCCTCCCAAATGCAAATATTTCTGGCACCTTATTTCTGACATCTAATCTTAGATTAGACATCGCTACTTTATCCTCAGTTGTCGCGAGAGCACCGGCAGCTTATCGGGGGAGTTGTCAGCCGCGAGACGGCGCTTCATACTGCACGAATGAGACAGTGTCGGCAGTGATACCAACCTTAGGGACTTTTCACTATATTTCGCCCGCGTAGATTTTGCCAAATGAAGGAAAACGTAGGGACTTTTTTCAATCTTGGAAAATAACTTTTTATTGCGCAAAGGTGCAAAGCTTACTCGCCAGTCAGCTGCACTTTCTTCGTGCTCGGTTTGGAATGAATGGATTAGTTTATCTGGATACTTTAGTGAGGAAGAGAAAAAACAACTAACCAACAAGTCTCCATCAGAATTTTGGAACATGTTATCGGTTACCGAGAACTTTCAAGGCAAGTTATTTTTTTAAAACATTTCCACTCTCGCGAAAATAGTGCTAACATTGCCACATTCTAACGCGGAAACTGAAAGAATATTTTCAATGTTACCTAAGTGATAAAAAAACAAAAAAGAGAAATAAAATGGGACCAGAATTGTTAAAGACTTCAGGAAATACAGCATCACCAACCAACATCTATCTCTTCACAGCAGCAGCATGTATGACTTCAAATAACAGTAAATGACTCAACGTTATTCAATAGGGGTGTGCGGGATCCCGAAAAGTCGGGACCGGGATCGGGAAAAGAAAATTCCCTTCCCGATCCCGACTTCGGGAAATGACTTCCCGACTTTTCGGGATCCCAAGCAGTCGGGAAATACCGAATGGTCACTTTAAAAAGTCGTTAATTCTCGACGTTTTCTTCATTGTAAGTTTCTGGAACTTATCATAAATTGTAAGTTTTTATTCTAGAAATGCAAAAACAATCACTTAAAGTGAAAATGACGTGTAGAATTCGAGATTTCCTGAGCTTCGGGAAATTTCGAAAATTTCCCGACTTGGTCGGGAAATTGCAAATTTTTCCCGTTGCGAATGTCGGGATTTAAAAAAAATTCCCGTCCCGACCCAAAACATTTTGTCCCGCACACCCCTATTATTCATTAAGGCAAAAATTTACAATACCGGACCCTTCTGTAATTTCTATGCTACGTCTTATACTCATGAAATAATTAGTCGTGATGATTTATCTCAAGTTAACATGTTGGGGTGAGGTGAAAAAATTGTTCATTAACGTGTAGAAGTTGTAAAATAAGCATTTCAATTCTCGCAATGATTCTCCGTATACAAGTATGGTAGCCATATTTGTTGATATGAACAATTGACGTTCGCAATTAGTTACGCTGTCTACAGCGTTGCCACACTGTTGATTTCATACTTGGAGAGCATGGATCGTGTAAGAATGGCGGAAGAGAACAGTAAAAAAGTTGTTAATGTTGTACAGATTTTTAGGTGGAGTGTGCAGGAGGATTTCGTGGGGTAATTAATAAACTTATGGATTTCGGTATATTGCCTAAAGAAGGGGATTACATGTGACAGTGACAATCACGATGTAGAAGAACATGTGGAATGTGGACTGATTTGATTACAGGTAAGCTTGGCAACAGTGCATCGATCGTAAAATTGCAGGATACGAAAATGGTGTCTTCGATGATGAATACGATTTTTTTATCGGTTCGTAATCACAATTAGCGCAAAACCATTCACGGATAGCCCCACTGACCATTCTCGGTAAGGTTAGGTTAAGTTAGGTTAGGCAAGGCAAACATAATTAAAATTTGGGGTCGAAAAACCAAGCACGGGTAGCCCCACAAGCCATTGACGGATAACCCCACGAACCATTCACGGTAAGATTAGGTTAGGTTAGGATAGGATAGGATAGGCAAACATAGTTCAAATTTGGGGTCGTAGCAATATCAGGAATGTATATTTCATTTTTTAAGTATTGGAAACACAAAATCTTCCGGTAAGTAATGAGCAATCGTGCCGATCACGGACCACTCAAATTCACTTATTTTGCTATTTCTACAGGTGACCCACAAATTTTAACTTCAAATTCGTGATTAGGAGGCCTCAATTAGTGAGTATGCGAAATATTACAAAAATCGGGGAGGGGTCCTGTATTGTAAATTCGCTCCTTCATTAATTGTGGAGCACCGAGCAGAAAGATTTGGTAAGTAAATGTGTATCTTTTCTCTTCTGTTTTGCATGCTAATGAGGTGTTGTTTTTTTAGACGCTTTACTTGGCGTAGGGACATTTGGTCAGTTGTAGGGAGATTTTTACTATGTCTGTAGGGACATTGCCGGAAAATGGTTAGCAACACTGTCGGCTACCAGACGTCGTGAGTGTAACGTACCCTCATGCTCACTTCTGTTTGCGTTTATCAGTACGCGTCTTTTTTATACTGTGTTATTGAGTTGGTGTGCTAGTGCTTTATTGTGTGTTAATTGTTATTCATTCATTAGTTATTCCGCTAAACAAATATAGTCTTGAACATCGAGTTTTTATGTACGATAATTACGTGAAAACGAACTCTTGCAGAAAAGTGGTCAGGCAATTACGAGAGACAGGATCTCTTGAACCTAAGAAACGTGTTGTATTGCTGTTGAAGGAGGTCATTTTCAATATATCTTATAACACACCAGGTTAGTGATCACTATTATTAATTTTAAATATCATTTTACGGTTTCGGTTCGCTTTATGCGCCGGGATGCTGTCTTCCCTTTCTGTCAACTGACGATAAAGTAGCAATGTCTAATCTAAGATTAGATGTCAGAAATAAGGTGCCAGAAATATTTGTATTTGGGAGGACACCTTTTCCAGCATCCTTGCGACAAGGTACGTGCTTATTCAATTGTAATTGTAACTGTAATTGTGAAAAGTGGAAACATTACAAAACAAGCTGTTTCTGTTACGGACTTCCTCTAACGCAATTTGCCGGGACCTGTTGCATGAAGGCGGCGCCGACCGGCCGACACGATGGCGGTGAACGACTGAAATAACCTCCCTGTACATCTTATGGATGGGTCAGCTTGATTTTAGCCATAGCTCACCCTTGGGCCGCCCCTGGCTCTGTGCTTCCGCAGAAGGAAAAGATTTCCTTCTTGGAACTCCACTCCTGTGTTGAGCAACACGCACATGAAAGCGACGACGAAGGCATACGTGACAGAACGAGAGTACTGTTTGCCAGCTGGCAAGTATGAGTTATGAACTACGAGCGCGTGTGTGTCTGGTGAATTATGACAGAAAAGAAAGGAACCCGCGTTCTTACGTGCTGCATATATAGGCGCTGAAACACGCTATTAAACACGAAAAGAATTCGAGTACTTATACGTTTTTTATAGTACTTTGTTTATTAACGTAGCTAAGTTAATATCGATTAATTGATTTCGTTTATTTTAAATCGACTTTCTGCCTCTTTTGACTAATCGCGAAGATGAGTGATTAATGATGAAGGGGCACTCACAAGGAACACCCATGCCCAGTCCAGGATTCGAAACCGGGTCCCCTGGCGTGTAGCGTGCTAATCAGTCCGCCACAGAAGTCGGAAAGTTAATATCGAGGATAAGAATGGTGGTTAGTACAAATGGATGAAAGGGCAAACACAAAGCAGCACAGAACTTTCCCTACAGGTACATTTTGTAAAAATGAGCAAGTATTCTGGTATTTTGAATTTTGTCCGTGCCAATTAACAAAGCTAACTAAAATAATATGACTGCCATGGCACAACTGTGCATGTTGAAAACTATCATCTATTTCATCAGTTCATCCTCATCGTCGCGATTAACCCAAACATAGAAACGCCACGTAAAATAACAAATATAAATAATTGATTGCAGTGGCGTCTCCTGGCCCTGAACTTCAGGCGTTGGCAAAGAAGAAATGTTAACCTCTCATTTCTGTGAACCAATATTACAAATTTTCTCCGTACCTTTTTGGTGTATATTTATAAATATTTAGAAAAACATTAAATTACATAAATTATTTTAAATGAAGTAAATACTTCATTTAAAGTATTAATATATTTGATGGGTAAGGAGAAAATTAATATGTTCAATACTTCGCCATACAATTAATTTTTAAAGCACGAGTTTGCAACCAGAGGGATTGGTGGAACTCCTACCTATCACCCATAAAAAAACACCGTGGACGTAAGAATGACCCGTTCATTGAAAAATCGCTAAAATGTACATTCCCGGTTTTTCCCCTTACCCTTCCAAAGAGTAAAATTTGAAAAATCAACTGCTCATTACTTAGTTACTTGAATTCCAGACTATTCTTCTTTCTTTAGAGAGAAATGCGCTGATCACCGCCTCATAAAATTTGGATTTATCCCCTTCTCGCAGCTTAGAAAGTAATTCTTTCTGGAAGGAGATAAGACTTAAATTCGTCATCCGGTTGAGTAGATCGGCAGAATGTGTGGATCCTCTTCAGTGATGAGAACGATCTCTCGACAGATGACGTCATGGAAGGAATTGTTGCGATCAACACTGCTAATTTATATATTTATGTAAACTCACCCACTAGATTCGTGATAATTTACAATCTCAATTGGTGTTTTCTCTGATCCTTCAGTGGAAGCATACCAAACAAAGTTCATTCTTCTGCAGTTTGGTTAAATTAAACACACTGCCATAAATTTCCTACAATTTATGTACGAGATGGTGAGGAAAGTTTTCTCTTTTATTCAAGTTTTGTGGGATTTAGTAAATCAAAATATTGCAATTTTTCAAATGATGCGAATCTAATTGTTATCTGGTTGCTGATATTATCAATGATTTCAAAGTAAAGCCTCCGGCAGTGGTCTTTCTGTGATTCGTTGTTCAGTCGCCTCCTTTTCATTTCAACAACCTCTAACTCTTCTACTGCACCAGTTATAGAATTCCATAGTGTTTCGAAATTCTCTCATTCCTTTTGCAGCTGTTGTTGAAATTCAGTCATTTTATTACTGCAATACAAAATATCAACATTTTTAGACTGCAATATACTGAATAATACGTCTGAAAAGGCAAGCAAGTTGGATAAAGCCATTTTTAAAAATATATTTTCGAAGTCCTTCAAGAAGCTAGAAAATTATCTGGAATCATTGCAGTCAAATGATCGAAGTCTCTACTTTCACTAACATGTTCAAAAAACATAAGCAGTGCTTCTCTGTTGTCGTTGACTGTCCACACTAGCCTAGAGGTAAAATTTCATCTGGTAGGAGCTAATGACGGGAGCTTTCTGGACATGAAAGCAGAAAGTTCGTGTAACCTCTTTGGAGAAAGAGATTTAAGTGATTTAAGACCACAAAATAACACCTTAAGCTCTTTGTTACATTCTAACGATTGTTGCAGCACCAAGTTCATTACATGAACATAACAATGCGTATAAAAAGCTTTCGGATAATTTTCCAAAACTTTACTTTAAAGGCCATTCAAATGACCACTCATTACAGAATACCCATCGTATGTCTGGGCAATTAATTTATCCCCACACTTATATTTATCCATTATTTCAGTCACGTGACTAAAAAGAGCTCCTGCAGTTTTATCGGCGCTCATGTCATGAAATGCAAGAAATCTTTCAATGACTTTTTTTCTGTGAGGCCAAGAAACATCCGAAACTGAATTTATTAAAGCATTTTGAATGCCTGCCGAAGTACCGCGAAAAACTAGAATTTAATAAATGTTATTTTAATGAGGGATCAAACTCGGCACTTGCAATAAGGAATTCCATGTAATTGCCCTTATTTAGAGATGCTGCATTTTCCTCATGGCCTCGGAATGGCAGTTCTTGCTTTGCTAAATAGCAGACGGCGTTAATCAACCTCTTTAATATTTCCCTGTTCTCTTTTACTTTTTCATTGTGTAGTTCTATTTCAGCTTTTCGTTGAGTATCCAATAGAACGTCAATTATAGTAGGGGTGGCAACGAAACTACTAAATTTAAAGATGCAATTCAGACTCGCTGTGTTTTCTCACTGCAGTATTGAGATGATTCAAATCCGCATCCCTTGATAATTCCCAACACCTTTTTTGGTCTAGAATAATAAACATGTCCAACAGTAAAATTTATTCACCACATCACACCCGCAAAGCCAGTCTGAAATTTCATCGAGTTCTTTTCGAAAATGTCTCTCAAAACCTTTTCCAGCACAACTTTTTATTTTAAAAAGTGTAACCACTTTGATGAAGGATCTAATCTGATTTTAATGCACCTTCTGGCGTAAATGCATAAGTTACACGTAACTCAGGTGTTTTTCTACAACGCGGTAAGCAGAACTGCATATTCTCTCTCCTCGATACGAGTGTTTTAACCTTTCCCACTCTCCAAAAACTTTATGCATATTAGCACTCAATGAAACATGAAGTAACAAGATGCACACTTCGCAAACATTTGTTCCACGTACTCGAGCGAGTACGGATTGTCGTTTCAGCAATTACACATGCAGTGCCAAGTAAGAGCGAGTCTGCCTGGAGTCCTTTCACCTCGTTAGAACAAAGCGTGAAAAGCGACGCCCAGGTATGATAACAGGCAGAAGCCCCTTCTATTCGAAGGAGCGGCATGCGAAGAATTCTTCGGGGTTCTTGAGACTACAACCAGCGACCATAGGCGTGCGCAGACCATCTGATTAGGAGGGGGGGGGGGGCAAAAGCCTTGATGAAAGTTCAGTCGGGAAAGAAAAAATAATTTTATCTCACGGTTTTAGTTTCATCGCATTGATGGATATATATAATGCAGCAACATAGAGGCACCGTAACGAATACCTAAATAAATTGTCTCTGAAATGTGCCACGCTCCTTTCCAAACAGTTGTGTTCATGCATTTAAGACAAAACTGTTCAGCAGCAAGAGTCTGAAGTACTTAGTAGTTATAACTTTTCTCTCTGGTAATTCACAATACTTTACACAGAAAGTAATAAAACTGCGAGCGAAGCGAGTAAGAAAGTTTTTAGATCCAAGCTTTTGCAAATTGAAAATAATATTGATTTAATATGGAACAAAAAAGAATCATGGGGCGCCATGGCATTCTCTTTTGCAATTTTTTCCTTTTGTCCTGCTGCTCTTAGATTCTACTAGTCTTGCTTTCTTTACCTCAATGTTTGCCCCCACCCCTCCATGCCCCCTAGAATTGATTCCCGTCCAAGGTTGGGGCGGGGCAATGCCCATTTGCCCCCTGTGGTTGCGCCACTGCACCCCCTTCCCCCGCAGTTGCTTTGAACTTTAATCAGCTTTTCAAATCAATACTTGATTTGCGTTTAATAACGGCGATAAGATTCCTCTACACTAAATTTATAGGTGAAAGTATAATAATGTAGGGACATGGGCGTCTGGAAGGGGGGGGGGTCAAGGATTGCCACACCTCTCCTTTAGAAATCGAATTTCAACCTAAAAGTATATATTTCATACGTATAATTTGATTTCATTCATAGTAATTTACATTAATGCGATAATTTCAAATTCAAGTGGTGTTTCTTGAGGAGGCAACACTATTATCGGGGTAGTATACCCCATGGAAAAATAAGTTGCTTGTACCTCCATGAAAAAAAATCTGCGTACGTCCATGATTAGGGGAGAAATTGCCCGCTTGACCCCCGTGCGCACGCCTATGCCAGCGACGTGCTCAGAAGATTGGTGGGGTCAGGAACAAGGCCGCCACAGGAATTTTTCTCAGGGGGCAACAGCAGTGCTCTAAGTGGGGCAACGTGGGATGATGCTACACCCCAGTTAATAAAATTCTAATAAAGCATCCCCCACTAGGACAATTTGCATAGCAGTCCCACCACTTACTTAATATTCTCCATGTTGTTCATGCGAGTACCCGTTCACGTTTTCCTAAATTGGACAGAGCACCCCTTTCCTCAGCTAGGAATTTTCACTTCGAGCACAAGGGGCAGAGTAAGATTTCATATCTTGGCCTTCAGTCATAAAAGCTCACATTTTACATTTTATTATTATTATTATTGTTTTACAAATCATAAAATTGAAATTGAATTGAAAATACCGTGACGTTGTTGTAAAGCCCAACTTTGAATCGACAATTTAAATGTAAACTGAATTCGACTTACTTCCCTTTCCACATAATATACAGTTCTTTGTCTTTTTGTGCTTTTTCAGAATGCACGTATATCAGAAACCACTTAATCTGCTGTCTTTCGTGGCACCCTAGATAAGGTTTTTACTATACAATTGCAAATTCACTATTCAAATTATATGAAATTTTTCCAGATATCTCAGAAGGGCAAGTGTCCCCTGTTTCCCTCTGCGGGCACCCTTGGTCAGACTCATTACTCATTCTGACGAAGTCCCCCCCCTACAAAATAGCAAAATGCATGAAAAGACAGCAAAAAATAAGATGGACATTCCATCTCAAATCAGGCAGAGGGTGCTCCTTGGCCATCACGGATTTCTTTGGGAGGGAGGAGGGTAATGTTTTCTGGAGATGGATCTCCCTTTCCCTCAAAGACAATTGGTAGAATTTTGATGAAGGTCAGATCAAAATTCTCAGAATTGAGAGGTATAAGTAAACGCTTTATTTAATTTATTATCAATTTATCATAATGAGTGCTGATTAATACTTCATTGACAAGGTTGGTTTCAAGACTAATATTTTGGTATCGTCTGCAACGTTTGGCTAATCGCGACGATGAAAAAACACAAAAATTGACATTTCAATTATTCTCTGTCCGCAGCAAGAATGAAGTAAATATAAAGAAATACTCGTGGATTCTGAAAAATCTTATTGGTTGTTCGAATCGCAGCTGTGCAGGATTCTTGCGTGTAGGGATATAGTGCATTTGATAAAGCCATACCACATAACGTAGCTTCTATATTGACGTTGTGGGACCTTACATTATGAGTTGTACAGCTACGACCAATATATTCATGAGCAAAACAACCCTACACTTAACATATAGGAAAGGTACCATTCTCGAGTCAAGTGCTTTTGTTTACATAACTTCGTGGCGTGGAATGAACATTCCATTGCAACTTTCCCGCAACTTGATGTTTATCTGCATACAATGCAATAGCTCGCACCAGCTGCAACACACGCTGTGAATTAGTCTTTACAGGTGGTAACACGAGCTAATGGCGCGTGAGAGCGCGACTGTGTGTATGATTCATAAAACCTTCTTTATCGTGCGTTTCTTAATCTCAAATATACATTCGCATTTTTCGTGTCTTGGGATTATTTGTCAGTGTGTCTTGTATCTTGGTTCACTAAGCGTAAAATATATCAGAACCTTAGAGATCAGTAGCCTCATACTGATCACTTGAACCCGGTTATTGCCCTCAATAATGCGTATGCTTTCAGTACAAAAGTAGGTCTCATGGTAATACCAGCAATATACGTAAATTCTATATATGCCTATAAATGCCTACTTCGACTGTTGGTGCCCATTTCGGTGATTTAATGCCTAAAATGTTTCAAAAGAAGGGAAGAAAATGTTTCAACTGCGAAAGGCTAATGGTTTTGTTTTTAAATTCACAAAGGTACAGTCAAGCCTAGGTCGGGATTCGAACCTGGAATTTCGGTATCGTTCGTGAGTGGACCGTTCAACGCGCTCGATCATAGAAACGGTTTTACAAAAACCATATTTATGATTACATAAGCGTGGATATTTATTAAAGAACACGTTTATTGTACGTACGTGTTTATTTAATACCTGCAGAATGACATCAAAATCACAGTAATCTCTTAACTTAAATTGCTACATGGTTTCATCCTCCCGCGCCTCGATAGGAAGTTTTTGAAGGAGTTAGATTTGTGTAGACAGGAATTAATTGAAGTTACTGCTCTATCATGCAGAGCAACTGTTGTTAGACACTATAAAGCGTTATTATTATTATTTGAGGTTAGAACAGATAATTCTGTTTTGAAAATGATTAATATAGTATAATACTGCTTCTGTTAAATTTAAATTTCCAATTATTATCTACAATCATTTACATGCATTATGAAGTCACAGCGGTTGTGTTACGGAAGTATTAAATTTTGGATGAAAGTGTTTTAATTTCAAGCCTTTCATTATTCACAATATTGAAAGTGAATGCCTACATATTATATGAATTGTTATTATTAGTGCATATTATCCTGCGCACAGCGCACTTTTCACATTTTAGTGCCTTTTTGAGTGCCTACAAATCCAGGCAATGATCACAAGCATGGTCCCTGGCAAAATCATCAGTTGATAGGAAGCTATTTAAAAAGAAGTGTTAAGGAAACTATATGGTCCAATTTAAGAAGGCGAATATTTCGCTTCTTTGCCTCTTTAGATTAATCGCGGCGATATGAGCGAAGGGTGATTAGATGGAACACAAAACACCCAGATCGGAACTCAAACCCACAACCTTCGGTGGCGAATTCATGGACACATGAAAACAAGACGAGGGGGAGAATACGTGGAGTAGACTGCTCACTCTGCAATCCGCGACATATTTTCGCTTCTAAGATGAAATATGTAATGTACGTCCTCATATTTTTGAGCTTGTACTGTTGTATACTGTTCTGTTCTCTTTTCCTGACGCGGTGAGCACGCTGGGAGGAGTGCCGGGAGAACTCTGAGTGGAACCTGATGGTGCTTTGGCAGCAAAGTGACAGCTCCTTCATGCTGCTGTCGCAAGATGGATAAATAAAGATGTATGGTGGACTAGGAAAACAATGGCAACTGTTGTTAAAATGTAAAACAGAAGAGGTGAATCAAGTGTTACACCATAGTAATACATTTGCATAACATTTAAAGAAATGTAAAATACTAAAATATTTGAGAAATTTCATATTTAGGAATTTCCATTTGTTTGATGACAATTGAATAACGTCATTGGAAAGGTAATGCCATTGTGATGAAATCATAAGGGTATGATATTCAAACCGGAACGTGCTAGATGTCCCAACGGGCTCAAAGACTGCGAATATTTCGCTTTACGCATATCCTGTACTCCAGTTACGTCGTTGTAACGAAGTAAAAGAGAAAACAAAGGGACTTCTGTGTTCGAATTTTATTCAGCCTTACCCTGAGAAGGCTTCAGTAATCAGTATAAGTATAAGCCATCCAATGTCATCATTCTCCAGGCCAGGAGTGCCCATCCCTCCCCCAAGGCCAATGACGCACTCCCCCCCCAAAAGGTAGAACATTCCCGCCGTTTATGCCGAATCAATTAACCAAATTATTTTTGTCAGACAAAATTTGCGGAAAATTATAATACCAGAGGTGCAACCAGGAATTTTTGTCTGGGGGGGAACAAGTACAAGGATAAACGTACCAATAATAATAATAACATTAATACTGGCTTTATTACTATTATTATTACTACTAATACTACCAGTAGTAGTAGTAGTAGTATCAAAGACCTGATTATCCTCATAAATTACGCAAAATGGGGGTAGAAGTTTATACTAAAGCATTAGTTTGGAACAAAAGATTTGAAATATTTTTCAACACCGTCAATTTCACATTAGCTAAATAATGAAAATCAAGCACACAAACTGTATTTTTGAATGGCAGAAAATGAATGATAAATGCATTCCGAAGATACATGTGTAACTTTCATGTACAACATGTTTTACACATATGCAACATGGAGCGACATAAAATAGAAAATACATATGCAACAAGCTAACACTAAATTGTGTACGTATTGAAAGCTTATTCAATACAAATATACAACACATATTATTTAAATACATTACAGAAAACAAGTAGAATGCGAGCGAAGCGAGCAATAAAATTTTTATATCCAATTTTTTCAATTGAAAACAATATTGATTTAATAGGGCGCAAATAATTTCACTGCACGCCATGGCATTCTATCTTTTACAACTTTTTTAACTTGACGAAAACGAGAAAAGCAGATAATGCGAGCGAAGCAAACAAGAAAACTTTACAAAATGAATTTTTATTTGCATAAAATTTGAAATCGAAGGGGTAATTGCTCCTCTGTGCCCCCCCTGCAGGTGCCCTTGGCCGTCACTGTTTGTCCCCCCCTTGCTACCCTAGAATTGACTTCCGTCGAAGATTGGGGGGGGGGGAATTACCACCTGCCCCCCTGTGTGTGTCGCTGTATAATACAGACATATTTAAGTAATATATGTTTACTTTAGATACTTTACGCTCACTGCCCTTGTTAGTCAACCTTATTCTGCAGTTTGTCTGCTCGACCAACCTTGTATTAATGCAAATATAACGCCCCCCATTCCATCCAAACAGATTCTAAAGGCATGAGAGGTGGTGTTTCATTTCAACCCTATCGCCGCGATCACCCACAGGTAAGTAGAAAAACTAAACATAATAACCAAAACTAAAAATAAATAAGTCATTCAGACGATACGATCCCCCCATTTTTGTGTGAAGATATATAGAACTGGTATAAAATTTTCTCCCCTCCAAAAATTCCCATGACGCAGGCGCGTCATGAAACCTCCCTGTGGGCACCCCTGCTCCAGGCAGCAAGAGCATGAGAACTCATTACGTATGTCTATGCTCATTACTCAACAAGGAAAGGTCGGTGTGATGAAGGAGGGAGGGGGAGAGTCACTGTGTTGTATATTATTTACACGACTTTATCTTACGGATATATTGCTACGGCATTGATTAGGATCAATTCTTCACAGCAAATCTACACGAATCCACGAGTTCTAGGAATTTCTGAATGTCAAGGTAGTGAGTAGTTTACAAGTGCACTTACTAAGAACACACAAGGGTTATGCCTTATTCTAAGAGGAAGACGATTTCCCTATTGATTCTGCCGAGATGCAATGCCATCTATTGATACGGAAAGAAAACCTGGCCTTGGACCAATACGTGTTTTCTCTGCATCATGCATTGTGGCCGATTCTAATGAGACAACAGCCATGCCGCATCACACATGTCCTCGTTTTGCATGTCAAAAACATTCTGAGCACCCGCGAGGTTGGGAAACGGCTGCTTGATCCATTCAGTTTCACTTCTTGCGCAAAACGCTTTCCCGCCCAACGACGCCACTCCCTGACCCAATCGCCGGGAGCTTTCAATTCCTCGCTCTTCATTCTCGTAGGAACAAATGTATTCTCTGAAGCCTTTGGTTTCTACGACTTATGACACTTTCGACAACTGAGAAACAAAATTAACTTATGGGTGGATTGGAAGGGGGTGGGGTGGAAGCAGGGTGCGAAATCATTGCAGATTGGTGGGGGGAAGGAGCAGAAAGACCGACACACAATATATATACACAGACACACGTATATATAATGTCATTAAATATAATGTCAATTATTAAATAATCAAATTATATTATAAAATATACAATATATTATATCGACTGTCTTTCATTCAAAATAAAATTGCAAATTTAAGATTTTAATGTACTACTGATGCTATGAACAATGATTTGCGTAAGGGAGGAGGGGCAAAAATTAAGAAGATAATAGTTTCCTGTATAAAATTCACATATAGGCCTAAATTCTATTACGTGTTTTATTAATATAATTATATACTTCGTGGTTGCTAACGAAAGACGATGAGAAATGGAGAAGAAATAACACGTCGGTCTAATTTCTGTGTTCTGGGGATTGCTGGGTTCAGTGTCCTAAGAGATGAGGCTCTTTGTTGTCCGTTTTTTCTTTTTGTATGTTTTCCATATTATTTCAGTCAAGTATATTCGAATCCCAAACAAATTGTTTATGTTTGTTCATTGTTGTTAAAACCAAAACTCCCCCCCCCCCCCGGGATTTCGCACCCTGAGTGGAAGGGACGATGAGGCAATCCCCATCCCACTGCGCCCGGGTCGAGAATAGAATTTAGTGCCTAGTGCACAGTGGCGTAGCGGCCGCCCCCGCAATGCGGAGGCGGGGCGGAGTGAGCTGTAGGGGCTCCGCTATGTTCTCTCTGTGCTCCTGAAATTTTATATAATTCCAGAAATTCAGCAGATAGTGTCGCTTATTTAAAAAATGGATTTATGAAACAAATTTGGTTCCCAGTAACATATTATATGACGACGTCTGCGATAAGCAGTGGCGTATTGTCTCAGCCAGAGGGGCCCGGGCAAGTTGACATTATGTGTCTCCTCCGAAATTCAGAATTAAGTTACTTGCTCACAGATGGCAATGGATAGGAAACTTCTCTCATCTCATACCTTTATAGCTACGTAGTTTTTGTAAACGTAGTGTAGTGTAGTACAGTTTCCACTAGAAAGATTCAGTTGCTCAACCAGTCGATGCCTTATTGTTACACAATACCTAAACAAACAAACTTGATAATTCATGACCTTTTTCTTACCAGTAATATTACGTGATATTTAAAATGTAACTTCAAGCCCCCCACCCCCACCCCCCTCAAGCTTACAATTTGGTGGTACGATTTTCGATTTTTCTTTTAGTAACATAACGAAAGATCGGTCAAATGATGTTGCTGCATCCTGCTGTGTTGCACGAAAGAAAGCAACTTGCAGAAAGTGAACATGTCGATATAGGCACTACGTTGAAAATTCAAGCACATTATATTGAAAACCTCATATTAACAACAACTTTCCCCTCTTTCCATTTATCGCCATCTGCACTAATAACGCAGTTGTCCTATGGTGTCAGACTTTTGAAACATCCTGTATATATATAGATTGTCAAAAATTGAACTATTTTTATTTCATGGGCTTAGTCTGACACTATTTTGGATGCTACCGTTGAGTTCTGGCACCTCCAAGTCATAAGGTTTGATCCCAAACATGATCACATAGCTGAAAGGGTTATTTTTAGACTTCTCGCGGCCATATTGGCCTCCATATTAATATTATTTGATAAAGTGGGTCTTTTTTATTTCTTATTATCATAATACAGTTATAAACTGCTCTGTACCGTACTGCAAGGTGAAAATAAGATGTCATGGATGATAAATAACTGCAATGAACTAACAGGGTTCAGGAATACAATCTTCGTTATGACCGCCATTTTGAAGACAAACGAGGGCTTAAAAACTTGGGGTCTGGGGCGTTTTAGGTTCGGGAATTAATGTAGTGTCCACCCCCCCCCCCCCCCAAGGGCACGTTCTCCACCGGAAGTGAAATATTCTTCAATTTTTTCTTGCTTTCCAACCGCACTATATCATTCGTCGAGGACAAACAAAGATTTCCATCTATTTTTTCTCTCCAAAGAGTACGCATTCGCGCAATCCAACAACGCTAATACTGAATCCAAAAATACTCAACCTCTGCAAGATTCACAAACGAATTACTTAAAAACATGTAAAGTGACATTACTTTACGGTAATTACATATAAAGACAAGGCAATCGGAAATAATTCGTATTTCGTTTTCAAGGTCCTCGAAAATGTATTTCCTATATAGGAACTGTGCGCAGTTGGCTTTCTTTCCTTGCCTTTTTTCTCTGTCTTTTCTGTAGTCCTGTTGTGATTGCTTTTCATTGGCCTTGGTTTCGGTGTACAAGAACTTTTTGTTCTGCTCTGTTCCGTAATAATACGCCTGTATGGCCTCAGGCGGATGAAATCACGAACTCCATGACATCATATTGCGCAGCAAAGCGTGCACCGCATCAGGTGCAGATGTGTTTCAACACGCACAAGTCGATCGCTAACTGTGTTCCATTATATTATAATGTGTGTTGTCTAAATTCATGTCAGATTGCTAACTTACGTGAATCATTTACGTTCGTTTCTCAACGGTAGTGATTTTAAGTTGTTCTCCGGAACCGATAAAATACACAGTTTCCGCAGTTTATAGACCGCATTACGATTGAAAAGAACGTGTGTCCGTCAGAGAGAGAGAGATCATTATATGACGTCGCGTAGAGGTGTGGGGTGAGGACGAGTGATGATGGTATAATGAAATTGATGAAGGGGCACTCGCAAAGAACAACCATGGCCAGGCCGCGATTCGAACCCGGGACCCCTAGCGTTGTAGCTAACAACTACGCCACGGAGGTCGGCACCTTGTGATTATCCTCTAAACATTAATAAAATAAAATTTGGTTTCTCTATTTGGTTGTGTCAACAGAATTTGGGTGTGGAACCTTTTCCGTTCACACTATGCTCAAATAGCTAGGGACGTAAAGTTTTCGTTTTAACGATAACACTGAAAAGTTGAAGAAAGCGAAATAAATTGTTTAAACTGTATTTGGGTAGGTAAAGGAGGCAAGTTTTGGGTGTTTTGGAATCGCGAAATAAAGCGAATTATGCCATTTTCCAAGATAACACTGAATGTTACACTTGAACGCGAAATATGCAATATTATCTGGGGATAACACTTCTTCTGTTCAAAAAGAACTACCTGAAGTGCTATTCTGTTATTTGTAGTCTAGCTAGTGATAGTTCGATTGAAAAGAGATTGTCACGCTTCATTTATTGCAGGTTGGCGCAGACATATAACCTCGTCCTGAAATAAAATTCGCTCGGTTGGGAGTTTCTTCCCTGAAGGGAAAATTCGTAGGAACGGGAAAATTTTCAGGGAGAAGCAGCACGTTGTGTTTCGAGGGAGGGGAGGGGGAGTGTATGTGTGTGTGTACACAAAACGGTATTTTGACGCCGCAGAGGAATTGTTTGGCATTGTTTTGGTCTCAATTTTCCAGAACCAACACAATGTGAAACTCTTAAGCATAGAAGGAACAGTAAAAGTGCATGTAAAAAAAAACAGTGATTTTAAATTAATAACACCGAATTTTGCCATAAACCACGAAAAATAACACCGAATTGCAGTAAAAAATAACATCGAAATTTAGGGAAAAATAAAACGAAAACTTGACGTCCCTACAAATAGCTAATCAGAACTTAATAGTAGTCTAGGAGTTAGCCAAGCGTAGGTGGACAACTTGCACCTCTCGCAGAACAGTTAGGAAACAGTTTGTATTTAAGCTTTTGGGAGAAATTCAGACAGGTGCAGGATGACATTCATAGATTCTTCTTGATTTCTCGACAAGTATACTTCTTATTTTACCTCGCTTTTCTGCCTATTTAGGCTAATCCCGACGATGAAGACGAATGACCATTTGATTGATACCCACGCCAGACCCCAGCTTGCGACCGTCGGTAGCAAAGTCTTCAATTCCACATTAAACACGATCGACCATCGAGGTGGTTTCCCGACAAGTAAAAAACATAGATTAATACACGTTCGTCCAACAACCAGCAGGAGCAAATTTCATTATGATTCCTCAATACAAAATTCATGGAAATTTTCAGCTGCCAAAACAAGCCAATTTATTTAAATAATTTTGATCAAAAATACACGGGATATTACCGTTGAAACATAATCACGCCGACAAAACATTCTCTCCACTCCCACTCGCTTTTTGCTGGAGATGCTACTGATTTTGGAGGGGCAGGAGTGCCCCCTCCCCAATGTTAATGCCGCGTCCCTCCAGATCATGTCATAAACTCTTCAATTGCAAGTGCGTTACAATCCTATTATTGAAAAGTCACTTTATTAAGCTTTACTGAACACTTTACACTTGATCTGCCCCCAATTCTTTTTTTTTCATCTAACATTACTATTTTAGAAAAATATTTTTTTTTAAATTATATTCTATTTTAAGGCAAAAAATAACATGTGAATTCATCCAGAACGTTCAAATTTGGGAACTCAGGAATATGTATATACAGAAATGAAGAGGTTTATTCAAAATTTTCAACCTGTAGGGGGGTGTAAGGGTAAATTCCCATAAATTGGGCCTTTGTGAGTATGTAGATAAATCACTGCAGGAACACCACTTGAATATACCGAGTGGGGTAGCGAGAATATATCATTTCCAGATACCAAAATATTTTTCCGAATCCCGGATAAGTCCAACTTTGATACACTTCAAGTACTAGGCTTGTGCCTTATTATTACGTCGCTTTACCTTCATGGCTTGTACAGTCATGGACACTGCCGGCTTGTAATGAATACATTGACTTTCAATGGAATCGTTACAAGCCGGCAGTGTCCGTGACTGTACGTACGTGTAGAACATTTTTAACACGCAAGTTTAGAAAACAGCAACTTGCGAGAACAAGGGCTTTCGCAAGCTCCGAATTCCTATCTTACAAATAGTAGCCTAGCCTAAACCATGGGTATAATACGTGGTGTCAGCCAGGCACGTATCCAGGAATTCCTTTCGGGGGGGGGGCTCAACACCATTTTTTAAGGGGTATAGTAAGAACCTCACAATTGTATGTTCAAGACCAGTGGTGGCAATTGGGTTCCAAAACGATGGGGGGGGGGGGGGGGGGTGCGGAAGGCGTTGCAAGGAAAGTTTCCTTTCTCTTGGTAGCCAAGGCTTAACATTAAGAGGCCATAATGTTGAGTGAGGCAAAAAAAATGGGGAGCAACTATCACTTAAATCGTTGCCACTGTAAGGCTATCATTTTAATCAGAACGTGAAATCGGAACATTTTTTACCACTCGACTCCTCTGTTTCCATGCATTAACATTGTGTGCCGGAACCATCTCAGTATGTGTTTTTGTCCATTTCTTCTCATCAGGCATAAAAACATCTATGGTGTGTCTGAGTGTTTTTACGAAGCTGTTACACATACATGGGATGGACAATCCACTCGACAACGCGAGATTCAAATTGTGGGCTGCGAACTGGACGCAGACATCTCTCGAATATTTCTCTCTGATTCGAGCCTAACACCACTAACGTGTCTTGTCCTCCCATGTTTTCAGCTCTTATAAAAGCCGAAACCCACCAAATTGTTCAGATTCAGGCCTTAGCACTCACAAGTGTTCAAAAATGCCTGTCACAGCTTCCGCTGTCTTGTCATATATCTGCACGAAACAAAGGAAGTCTTCTCGAATACAGGTGGATCATGAAACAATTAATGCACAGTGAAAACCCTTCCGTTCCCAACACATCTAATGTTTCGTCTCCCAGTATGATCAAATGCTTACTCATTTATCTCCAGTGACATGCCCAAGGGAGGGTTGGTGAGGTAATAACCCCATTTGACCCAGTATTCCTTTTTTTTAAAAAAAAGAAAAAAAGAGGAATGTCAAAGTCAGGAAAAAAATGGCAAAATCAGGACTGACCACCAAAAATAGTATGCGTAACCCCTCTTCCTTCCGAAAATCCTGGGCACGCCTCTCTTTATCTCAGACACATTTTTTAAAATCAACTCACCAGAAGTTTTTATCATCATATTGGAGATTGAAGTAAGATGCGTTCTTCCTGCAGGTTTGGATATGATCCTTTAGAATGCTGTCGTCTCCCTGCCTTCACACCTAACCTTAACAAGGCCCTAATTTTCCATCCTTGTGACTTGGATTTTCAAGACTTAAGGTTTCAAACCGAAGGGACACGTGATACATGTCGATTTGAATGGGCCAATCAACAGCAACGTTTCACACAAAAGGCCGCACAAACCTAACGTTCAGGCGACACGGTGTGAAATCTCCCTTATTAGGCCACTGTCATGGTCACCTCGAAGTAGTAGCTCTTGTTGACCACAGAAAAAAAATATCCTCAACCGGTGATAATGCTCCTCAGTTTTCTTCTCTCTCCTATATTTTGTGTGTTTGTTCACTATACAGGCAACACCTTACGATTTGATATACACATGGCATGTACTATGCAGACATTTTATCGAAAAATCTGTTGAAGTCAAGGATGGCTCAGTTGCTAGAGCCCTGATTTGGGTCCTGGTAGAGCCTGCAATTTCCACCTAAAATGTCTACATATGCAACATCTTGCTTTATCTTCTCGTCATTCATAAAATTTTCTACAGTCTCTTTATGGTAGTTAAGTGTTTGAATGTGTTTCGAACCCAGTAGGCTTAAACAAAAGTATTTTTTATGCCATGAAATTCTCGGACTGCATATACGAAATTTTGTTCTGGCAAAACTAAATCATCACTCAAAACTTTGATTTTCAGTTGATCTATGCAGTTTATTTCTGTTTTAATAAACCACTCCAATATCCGGTATTGCTGAAATAATCACTTTAGAGAGAGAGGGAGAGAGAGGCTTTGATCTCTTCGGCCCTCGAACCGAACTAGCATTACACTGAGCCCCCGAAAGTTCTGCTGTCGTCAATGTCTTCATTTTCGAATCACTATATCTTATAAAGCAACCAGAGGACGCTGACTGATCTGATCACCAATCGACTGTATGAATTGTCACACTTACCTCTGAAATCTCATTAACCGATTCTTTGTACAGATCAACCGAAAAATTGAATCCGGGTATTGATATCCTCATTATATTCTAGAACGTTCCGCAGATAAAACGATTCATTAATATTGCCAGTAGTTGACTCCTTCTCTCATTCTCTCCCGCCTTCCAGACATTAGAAATTGAATCGCCCTACATGTGGTGCTATCTTTCTTGTGTAGCTTCCAAATGCTGACAGACAAGTCTCTACATAGTGCTCAAGTGCGCTGCGACAACATCGAAAGCGCAAGAAAAGTTTACGTGCAATATTATCAACAACAGGGTTATAGAACATTCTTCGTCTTTACTCGATAATTGTCTATCTCCTTAAATCATCGTCACATTATTCAAAAAGCCAAAAACCTAATTTTATCTAGTGTAAAATAAAAAAATTCCTGGGGGGTCTCGAGCCACCTCAACCCCAGCTTGGATACGTGCTATTAACAATAATAGGGTTATAGAACATTCTCCGTCTTGTCTCGATAATTATTTCTCCCAAATTATCATCACATTATTCAAGAAGCCAAAATCCTAATTTTATCTAGTGTAAACAGAAAAAAATCCTGAACGGGGCTCGAGCTTCCTGATTCCCACCTTGGATACATGCTATTGACAATAACAGTGTTATAGAACACTCTCAGTCTTGTCTCGATAATTATTTCTCTCAGATTTATAAATTTATTATCTTGACATTATTCAAGACGCCAAATATCTAATTTTATCTAGTGTAAATTGAAAAATTTCCTAAAGGGGGGGGGGGGGTCACGAGGCACCTTATCCCCATCTTGGATACGTGGTATTAACAATAACAAGGGTATAAAACATGCTCCGTCTTGCCTCGATAATTATTTCTCTCCTTACATTATTTTCACATTACTTAAGAAGCCAAAAACCTAATTTTATCTAACGTAAACTGAAAAATTTCCTTGGGAGAGGGTAGAGCCCCCTGTGCCCCATCTTGGATACGTGCTATTATCAATAACAGGGTTACGGAACATTCTCCGTCTTGCCTCGATAATTATTTCTCTCCTTAAATGATTGTAACATTATTTTATTTCACACCACAAGAAACCAAAAACCTCATTTTATCTAGTGTAAACCTAAAACTTTCGGGGGGGGCTCGAGCCCCCTAAGCTCCCACTCTGGATACGTGCCTGGTGTCAGCCTTGGGAGGGAGAAGGGGGGAGGGGTAAAGGCGGCCGGAGTTTTGTGCTGATCGCATCACCTCCAATGTGAGGACGAGATCGAGAATGTATTGGAACCCTGCCTCCTGTCATGTGCCTTAATAACACCTCCAACACCCTCCTAACAGCCACCCAAAATTTCCTCTGTCACAAAGGCCCACTTTGTTGTAATTTTGGCTCTAAATATGGACTTACACGCCTCCTCCCCCTTCTCAGGTGAAAAATTCTGGATAAATCCCTGCCTTAATGGCACAGATAGTTTTACCTTTTTGAAACGCCAGCGGTTAATCTACACACGCCCAACATCCCCCAAAATGTTTCCCAATTTATGGCCATTATGCCTCTAGATTTATACTTCTTACAACCCCCTAAATACGAACTTAAACCTCTGCTCCCGACACGCACCCTTTCAATTTTCTGAACAGCCGTAAAATTTGTCACCAATTAATGGTATTTTTGGCTCTAAATATTTCTGAGATGGAAAACTCTGTATGAAGTTGTGATAAACTCTTTCCTCGTCCTCATGGACGTCCGTAAAGAGGGGGGGGGGGCGGCCCCTCTGGAAAATGAATGTCCACCTGAAAATTATTTATTTCACACATAATTTCATTTCAGCCACAGTAATCTATGTTAATTATTATAAATACGTTGAAGGAACATGATAATTTCAGACTGAAATAGTGTTTCTTGAGGGGGCATCACTATTATGGGGAAAAATATGCCTCCTTTCCCTCCTGAAAAAAAGTACCTTGCATGCCCCTCCCTGGAAAAATCCTGCGAACGTCCATGCTCGTGCTTGTACAAACACCCGTCATTGGAATCGAAACACAAATCCATTCATTAGAAGGTACTACTACATTCAGAGCCGGGCCTAGGGAGGGCCAACTCGCGGGCACTCGTCCAAGGGCAGGCCGGCCCCAGATAAAAAAAAATAAAAAAAAAAATAAAAATGATACGGTTTATTATGAGTTTAACTAATTTGACTTTTCTTAGTTTGATGGATTGTTTTGACACACTTAAAATATCCAAAATTACTGAAATCATATTCTAAACAAAGAACTATACATAAAAATCGTGTTCAAACATTTCAATGAAAAATAATTAATGCGTACTGTTCGTTTACCTATAGAGTGAAATGATGAAGTGAAAATATAATTTTATATGAATCAATATCAATTCATTATAATGTGAAAATTCAGTGAAGAGTAAACAAAAGAGAATTATGGTAGAGGGCGTTATTTTATATGATTAAAAATTGTTACTTTGATAGATTGAACATAACCATTTCGTAATTGTAAATCCTAATAAACGTCGCACCAATGGTACATCGGAAATGAAAAGGAAACGCTAGAAACTTTTAATAGCCGCCCATAATTTTTCGTTTTAACCTTAAACATGTTCTGCTTTTTGCTCTTAGGTAATAATATGAAACATTGTGACCATACAGGACTGGACTAAAGATAAAAGAATCTGATTTTTTTTCAGTTCTCTGAAAATTTTGGTTATAGCCCCCGTGTATATTGTATGCCCCACGCTCCGCACAGAACATACCTAGGGCCGGCACTGACTACGTTATTAGGGGAATTTTGAAACTGACAAGACACTGTTATCTTATCCACTAAACGGGAATTCACATGCTGAAACATAAAATGTATATGCGCTGTAACACAACAAACTCTCTAGAGATCGAATTATATTCACTTCACAGTTTGATTCTTCGCATTGCTACGACTACATACCACAACTTCAGCGACGAAGTGCTTGCTTGCTGGCACCGGTTTGAGAATCCACATCTTTGGAGAAGGTATTCTGCAGCAAAACGGCGAAAACACAAGCCGAGTGCCTGACAAGAACTGGGCCGTTCTCTTTCAATTCATTCACTTCGGACATAAAATCATAACACCTGATTACTCACGTGTATTAAAGTAATATTTACCTGCTTCTTGGATGCACCGCTGTGCGCTAACTGGTTGCCAGAAGTCTTTGTACTCCACTCAAACACTCGCAGACAATAATGTCAGGCGCGCCACGAAGCACAAGCACACATACCGGCAGAACAAAACACTGGCGACAATTCACCTCACTTGCCAAGGTGTTTTCGCAGACAACCGCTGTAGCGCTGCCTTGGAATTCTGCCTCCAGCGTGATTGAATGTTGCAAACTTTGGTTACAGCGCCTCTCTTGTCTAAACGTGCAAAAAAAGAAAAAATTTCCTTGCAGAAATATGTCCGTTTCAACTTCTTACGTGCACTCTACTCCTTCGTCTGGCATTTTTTTTTACGAGTTTACCCCATTCCCCCTATATCTTGCAGTCACAGTCTGGGTGGGTGACGGGAAGGGATCCTCCCTGGTGGCGTATTGGTAACGTCGTCGCCTTACAACCATGGGGTCCCGAGTTCGATACCCGGTGGAGGCACATAATGGTTCGAATTCCACCTTAAACTGTAGGTCAGGGTGCGAAATCATCTTAGACTGGTGGGGGGGGGGAGAAATATACTAATCTACAAACCCCCTCCCCTTCCCCCATATACGATATACATATTTATAATGTTATTAAAAGTACAAATACATTACTAAATTAAAAATATATTATTATTAATTACACAAAAATTGTCACTTTTATATACTTGTATATATCAGATTTTATAAAGTAGCAAAATACTTAGCTACTTCCTTTACTAACTGGTTAAAGATGTTAATAAATTATGAAGTAGTTGAATGTTTTATTATGTGCAAGTTTTTATTTAGTTTTTGCTTTATGTTAATATAAACCAATCAGATTTCATAGTTATTATTGTTTTGCATTCTTGTTTTATTGTGCGTATTGATGTAGATTTGTTAATGATCTCTTGAGAGAGAAAAATCATTGAACACTCACAACTACACTAATCACACCGGAAATTTTTGGTGGGGGGATTTTTAGTCCAAGATTGTTGGTGGGGGGAAATCCCCCTCGTCCCACACCAGGATTTCGCACCCTGCTGTAGGTTCAGTCCCGATTAACCTTACTGTGCATTAAGTGAATTTAAAAACTCAAACTCTTGAGTAGGAAGGCGGGGAGGGACCTATCCGAAATATATAATATTCGTCGATGAATGTAATACCACATCGAAAAGTAAATCTCCCCATTAACGTAATACCCAGTGTGCGAATTAACGATCCACCCCCCCCCCCCACACACACACAATTTATTTTATCCCCAGCAGAAAAAAAAATTGAATCACTGCCAAGGATATTTTTATCTCCCTTCCAAAGAATATTGAATTGAAAGCCTATACCATTCACCGAATACCACTGCAATATAATTCTGGAAAATTGTTATTTAACCTATAATACGATTGCGATTAAGTAGCCCATTGTTTACCGTTTACATTGTCAACGGGTGCAGAGGTTGTACAAAGAGCTCCCAGACTAACGCCGTTACTCTTCTGTCCATTGTTAAGTTAACTACAGAAACTAACTTCCATTGCAAATAGATTTGATTTCGTTAGCTTTATATTCGTTGGAAGTAGATTGCATTTCTCGCCGCACGCTGTCATTGAGTTGAACGAGTAATAGACATTTGACCAAGGGTTTTTCTTTTTATTATTTCTTAGTTCAATAACTCTTTTGTGTGTATGCGTTTTCATAGAATGTAAATATACTAGGGCTGAGCCGATACCATTGTTTTTGAGTCGCTAGAACCAAGTTCCAAGAGCAAAATGTATCCTATTCAAAAGTTCGCTTTCACCCAGTGGCGGAGCGTGACCTTTCCAACAGTGTAAGCCTAGCATGACGAAGGCTATTTCCCGTTGTGCTTATTTTTGGGCTGACATGGTTAGTGATTTATCCACACACATCGACCCCCCCCCCCCAAATTTTTCAGAACACTTCCCTGGAATTTTTTACCAAATCAAAAATTCTGGATATCTGATAATTAAGTCAGTGTTATTCCTATCACAATAAGTAACGTATCGACAAAAAATATGCAAAGTTAGATAAAATGAATAATAATAATAATAATAATAAACAAACGAAAACAGAAGGAAACAGAAAAGTGCTGAATACTTTTTACAACCGCATAACCAAGTATCAGCTCCGTACCATGAATCGCAAAAGTGGGCCTACCTATGTCCACAAGTTTCTTCTTGGCAGCAAAATCCTTGCTGGACAACGGCGTCTTCAACAAGTTCTCCACCCCACCGCACAATCACACTCATTTTATTCCATAATGCACTTCACTACTGTATCACACCACAGCACAGGGACGACATTCCGCTTTTCAATAGATGGAATTCGCAAAAGCAATACCTCGAGACTTAAACAAACACACAGCAAGAAGGGGGAAACAAAAAGAAACCAGATCCAAAATCGGTCTCTGCTCAAAGCAGTGATCTTTCGGACTGTGAGGGGAATATCCCTTTCGGATATAAATAAATTCCCTCTCTTGCCTTAAAATTCCCTATATTTAGTAAAAAAACAAAAACAAATTCAGTATAAAATATAAAAGAAATGCTTACAAATTGTAGGGATATATCCAGAAATTTCTATCAAAGGACATGTAAGTGCTTTCTTAGGATAGTGTAAAAGCAAATCTAGCACCTGAAATATCATAAACAGGCTTTTCGTACGTTGTTCGAAGAGTGTTTGAATCACGGACTATGTAATTAATAATATTTGGTTCACATTTGACATGACATTTCTAAAATTGGTTCAATCTTCAGTTTTCATTAACATTTATTTATTTATTTACTTACTTATTTATTTCACTTGTTAGCTCAATTATTACCAGCTGAGTTCATACATAAACGGAAAACAGAGATCTTAATATGTTTAATGTTTATGCTCTCCTACAAGTGAAAAACAGAAACAACAAGAATTTAGCACATCAATGTGTATCTAATTTTCCCGTATCCCGCTCATTTCTAGGTTTCTCCTTTTTTCCCTTCCTGTTACTTTTTTGCTTCAGAATTCCCTGTTCCTGGAAAAAAAAAACCTCCTTGAAGCACCACCGCCTCAAATTTCCTTTACAGTCAACCATTCATACCCGACAACGCTGGAGCCCCTCCTCTTGCAGGACCTGTATCTCGCTGGAGCGTATTCAGTGAAGCCAACCCAAGCATAATGGTGCAAAATCTCGCACAAGTTTAAAAATTCGTTTGTAAGTTGGAGATATACAACAGGGCCGCTTTTCGTTGTGGTTGAATTTTCTCAAACTTTTCACATAACGTGGAACCCATGCCGTTGGTTGAATCATTCGAATTTATATTTGTTTTTGTTACAAATTAATATTTATAATATGAAAATCCCAGAACAATTTAGTAGTAAGTAGCATAATTTCGGAGTTTAAACGACACCATGGATGTCCAGAAGGGGCGAGGGGAGGAGACACTTCCTGAAAAATGAATGTCAACCATTTTCACACATATAATTTCATTTCAGTCACATCAAATTGTTAATGGTTGTAAGGGCGTTGCAGAAAATGTTAACTTCAAATTGAATTAGTATATTTTGAGAAGGGAAATATACCTAGTTTACCCCAACCCCTGAAAAAAATACTTTGCTTAATCCTCCCTGGTGGAAAGAAATACTGCGGACGTCCATGAACAACACTTTTTCTAAACATGAGGTTTGCAACGCTGCTGTAAGCCTCTGCCCGTAGGTTTACACACCTAGGGTTTCGACGCGCTCTTCTCCCTATATTCCTTGCTCTTCTCCTTCCAGATACGGTGGGCGACGATAGGCACTGCTCCTTCGCGGTCAGAAATTTGTAACGCAACATTCAGACGGCTTACAACTTTCCCAAAGCAAAAGGCGGGAGTTCTCATGTGCCATCTGGTGCTGAAGTGTTGCAATCTAACAAACAGGATCTCGAAGACTGGTATCGGGCCGAGATGAACTTTGAAGTTTTTACGAATTTTGCCATATAATTACATACATTTTACTAGAACTAATAAAGTGTAAGCCCGGCTTACACGGCTTACATGGACGCTCCGCGCCTGCTTTCACCCTTCCTTGTGGCAGGTAGGAAGTTCCACATGTAGTTTTCCAAGAAATGCTGGACAAAACCCCACCCTCCTGGGAAGCAAACGATTGACAAGATCAAAGGCATGGATGGGCAAAGTCAAATCTCAGACCAAACTTTTCGAAGGCATGTAACTACCTGGTAAGGATGTGTGGAAATAATAGAAATCATTCAAACTCTTGGGGTAAGAAAGATGGACATTTTTAAAACCAGCATTAATATCATGCTGGGCTGTTTCCGGGCCAGATGATTGCGGAGTTCTTGGGAAAGACGGGTGAAGATCGCTGTGGAATTCGTTTTGTTTTAACTACATTCAAGCGACAAGGAAGGGTTGTGGACAGGGCCGGCTCTACCTTACGTGCAACACGTGCATTTGCACGGTGCGGCAAGCTCAAGGGGGCGGCAAAATGTATAAAAAATAGAAGCTGCATTATTTCAGGAAGTATGGTCTTCTTGGGGCGGAGAAAATTCAAATTAAACCCATTTGCATATGCAGTATAAAGCATAAACGGATAAGAAAAGCAAAGAGTAACTGCGAAAGAAAGCGGTGCCGAAAGTTTATATCAAAAAGTTGTCCTCTTACAAAAGCAGCTATTATTGTCTTGTCTGTGAAAATGGTAAGCAACGTCTACTGTACGTGTGCGGTGCAAAGTTACAACCCTATCTATTGTTTGAACGCGCGCCAGTCCGCCAGCCCCCCACCCCCGCCCCCTGTTATCGAGGTTTGAGTTAAACTGACGTGTCGCATTCGGTAGTCGGAAATAGAGCTGCATTGTTCTTTGACGTGTTGATCGCGAAAGGCGGTGATGATAGGTATTGCTGAATCGCGCAAGACGAAATAGTAAGTACGAATATCCGCTGTTTTTGTCGTTGCTGGTTGCACCTCATTTACGATCTTGACGGTATAACGATAGTGCAGTGTATGTCTGTGTGAGAACGCGCGCGCGTTTGAGTGTGACAATGTATTGAGAGACTTGTGTATTTGTGCTGTCATTAAAAAACTGGTTTGGCAAGTCGTCGTAAGAGATTTAAAAATTATTTGTTGCATTTGTAATTGTAAACTAAGGTATGTCTGATTAAAGGAAAAACTCTCGGGTGCAGAATATCGTAAACGCAAACGAGAAAAAGAGCGCAATTATGTTAAAAATTGGTTATACCATGTGGACTTGCCACGGATAGCAAGCTTAGTTGTTCATACATTACGTATTCTTTGTACGTATTTTGGGGGTGGGGGTGGCAAGAAGTAAAATTGCACGGGGCGGCAAAATTCCTAGGGCCGGAGCTGGTTGTGGATTAAACAATTTCCTCTTGTACTATTCCCTTTTGTGGAAGTCGCTTGTGACTATCGGCATCGGTCGATAACGCAGCGTCTTGTTTTTACTGCAAATGACAGAGAATGATGCATGGACATAGCATAGCATAAAAAGGCGTTATTTTAATAACTGTATTTGCTTGTAGTTTTACGTCGCTTTTCTCTTTCTCGGGGTCATAGGCGCTGACTCCATGGGGCTTGGGGGGGGGGGGTGGCTCGAGCCCCCCCCCCCAATGTTAATGATGTTGGGGCAGAGCCCCTCAAATAATTTTGCTTAAGAGGATCTAATGTAGTATTATTTTGCTTCATATGTAAAGTTTACTCTGTATTGTGTCACATGAACTTAACTTTAAATACACATTTGAAATGTTCTATACCATCAACTTTGGGGGGGCTGAGACCGCTAAACCATCAACTTTGGGGGGGGGGCTATGACCGGAGACAGCAAAACACATGACTCATTACTATATACTAAGTATGTAATTATGAGTATTGTTAACATTTTTAAAGAGTTTCAAAATAACGAGGTGATATGACAATTATACCAGTATGTTGTTTAGTGAATTCTGAACAATTTGAGGCCGTAAACATGACTTTCAGGCAATATTGATATGTACGATATTTAGTTATCCTCGAAATCTCTTCCTCTAGTCCAAAGAATAAGGGGAAAATAATTCTAAAGTCTTTGAGTTTATTTAACACTGGCTTGCAGGTGCGCAAGGAAAGCTTATGAAAGGTCTGTATTGCAAAAGCGGGAAAGGCTATGATCAAATGCATTATTGCTAAAGCACGGCGTGATATGTGTTTTTTTTTATTACTGCAAAATTAAATTTAAGAAGTAAAATATTGTAGCAAGAACAAAACAGTAAAACTATTTTCCTGCGATTTGTGTTAGCATTTATGTAAATAATTAAGTAAAACTGTTAAATAGTGTAAATATTCGTTCTTTTTATGAATACGTCAACACTAAGGTTATTTTCACCTGTCACGTGTCCTTTCTTTACAAGTCTGTTGCGGACATCAACCCTCCGTAACCCGCGCGGGGGCAATGAATGACGCCTTTTCTAAAATTTTGAATTATTCTCCTTATCAGTGCAAGAATGGTCTGGAAAGCACTAGGAAACTTATCTACACTATTCCCACGAAAACATAGAGGCGTTCGAACCTTTTTTTCTGGCGTTTTTCAGCTGTTTACATTGCGGCACTCAGTACCGCGCGAGGGAACGTTTCCTATCTTAAATCATAGAACTCCAGCCATGAATTTGGCGGATATAAGAAAAATGAAAAGACGGTACGTTGTTCGGAATGCAAATTAATTGTATGCAGAAACCATTGCAGTATCCATAGGAAATGTCGGAGTTGTCAAAATGTATTGAAAAGTGACAGTATTGGTTCCGTTTTATTTGAGTTTGTATATTTCTTTTCATGTATATCTTGTACAAGGGTCGTTCAAGGTTGACCGGGATTTTCGTACGTAAAAAATCGATGAATAGCCGGATCATGATGAAACGTGCGGGTGACGTAATGTATTCCTTCGCGAGTAACTAGCGCCCGGCATGGC
This sequence comes from Lepisma saccharinum, assembly GCF_977018435.1. NCBI lineage: Eukaryota > Metazoa > Arthropoda > Insecta > Zygentoma > Lepismatidae > Lepisma > Lepisma saccharinum. Next base: position 9,604,507 of record NC_139253.1, read on the forward strand.
GTATTTCGCGCATGCGCAGCAGTTGCAGCAAACATGGCGGCAAGCAGTGTGGCTGTGGCTGTGGAGCAGCGGTGTGTAATCAAATTTCTCGTGAAGGAGAAAGTGAAACCAGCTGAGATTTTCAGACGATTGCAAGCACAGTATGGTGAACAAACGATGTCGCGGACAAGAGTGTACGAATGGTGTGAGCAGTTTCGCGAAGGATGGGAGCTGGTGACAAATGAAGCGCATGGACACATCGCCCGACTGCAGTCACACCAGTGAATATCGCACGTGTTGAGCAAATGATGAGAACCGGCGAGTAACAGTGCGGGATATTGCTGCCGAGGTGAATATCAGTGTCGGGAGTGTTGAGACAATCATTCACGACCACTTACGCTTCCGCAAAATCTGTGCAAGGTGGGTTCCCCGCCAGCTGACATTCGATCAGAAGTGGACACGCAGGACGGTCTGTGAACAGCTTCTGAATCGGTTTCGAGCAGAAGGTGATGAATTGTTGCAATCCATCATCACGTGTGATGAAACATGGTTGCACAATTCAACCCCAGAGACCAAAAGACGCAGCACGGAGTGGCGGCATAAAGGTTCCCCGTCCCCCAAGAGAAGCAAAACGCAGCCGTCCGCTGGAAAGATCATGGCAAGTGTCTTCTGAGACATGAAGGGCGTTATCCATGTGGATTTTCTGGACAAAGGGAGCACGATTAATGCCCAGTATTACTCCACATTGTTGAGTGGTGCTGTACGAAAGTCCATTCGCAAGAAAAGACCTGGGATGTTGTCTGGAAATGTCATTCTTCTCCATGACAATGCCCGCCCTCACACGGCCAATGTGACAACAACAACTCTGGCCGACATGCGCTGGGAAGTTCTGCCCCATCCCCCCTACAGTCCGGATTTAGCCCCCAGTGATTATCATTTGTTTGCACCCCTTTAAGACCATCTGGGAGGGAAGAAATTCACGACAGACGAAGCACTGCGGAGCGATGTCCTCCAGTGGCTACGGCAAGTTCTTTCTACGCCAAAGGAATTCGGGAGCTGCCAGAACGATGGCAATGGTGCCTCGGCGCGCACGGAGAATACTTTGAAAAACTGACATAGTTTGGTGCTTCTTCTGCTACCTATTTCCTCTGCAGAAATAAAAGTCCCGGTCAACCTTGAACGACCCTTGTAAAACAAGAAGAAATATATTGAGATTTGAAAATTGTAATATTTTGTAAGTATCTTCGAGTTGTATTTTACTCATTTGATTGCTTTTTCAGCGAGTACGCAAGATTTTGACTGAGAATTTTGGAACAAATTGTTCCTTTCTAAGCCCATATAAGTTGTATGATTTCAATTCGTTTTGAAAAATATGTTGAACGTTTTTGAAAACTACGTTGAAAATTGTGTAAATGATGAGTTAATTTTTTAGTTTCTTTATTATGACAAAATTTTAATTACGCGTATTTTGGGAATAATATTTTGGTGCATTTCCTTCAAGAGTCTAAGCGTGTAATTCTGTGTCATTTCCTGTAATGTTTTTAGTTTAGCTAATAAAAATTCCGCGCGCGGGACATTTGTGCTATTATGAGGCCGCGGATGACGGAGGGTTAAAACACACCCATGCCCTCGCCGGGACTCGAAACCTCCGGATCAAACGAGTTGAGTGGACCACCCAGGCCGGTAGCTAGAATTGATCTCCAGGGGGGGCTCACGGGTTATCAGGCGGGGGGGTTGTAAACCAAGTCCATTTTTAAAAAATATTAAATGAAGGTAAATTATGTGTGTGGGGGGGGGGGCGCTCATTCATTCATAAATATCATATACTACACAAATACTACATTTTTCTACATCTTTTAACCTATTGTTTACCAGCTATCTATAAATAGATACCTCTAGGTATACCCCTTGTTTACCAGCTATCTATATATAGATATCTCGACAAGGTTGTAGTTTTTACGTCATAATGTCGCTATTTTCGCTGGAATTGCGATTTTCCTCTTTTATATTATTGTTAACTCATATACTGCAGAGTAAAGACTCTTCCCCCATAAAAAATGGGAGGAAAATGCCGGGAAAATGGCGGCTTCCTTTGAAACTGAGTCAGTGGCGCATAGACATGTCTTTTGGGGGGTACAAGTTGTGTTCTATTACTCATATGATAATAATACAATTATTTTCTTGTTCCAAATATGCATGCGATCATTTCCATGTGTATTTTGACAATGTTCTGTACTTTGTTGTCCAGGGGCGGAGGGGGGAAGGGGAATTTTTATTCAGAAATTTTGGAAATTTCTGGTTCCTCCCCTCCCCCCGCATCCGTAGCCTATATACACTGCATAATTTTATATAGTCCGATTTTATGGTTTATTCCGCGTATAACGGTACTTGATTCGTCCGTCTAGGGCAATTAGCTTCGGACCTACAGTCGTTTCAAGGTAACTGCGCATTTTGCTGAATAGCTCAGTGGGGTACAGACATATCGTTTTGGGGGTACAAGTCGTGTTGTGTTGTTCATATCATAATAGTGAAATTATTTTCTTGTTCCAGACATGCCAGCGATCATTTCCATGTTTATTTTGACAATGTCCTGTACTTTGTTGTCCAGGGGCGGAGGGGCTTTTTTCTGAGATTTTGAAATTTTCCAGTTCCTCCCCTCCCCCGCATCCATATATACACTCAATGTACGTAAATTGTATGTAGTCCGAATGTATGGTTCATTCCGCTTATAACGATATATCATTCGTCTGTCTAGGGCATTTAGCCTCCGATCTACAGTAATCTAAATGAAACTCTGCAATTTGCTTAAAATTGGCCCGGTAGATAGGAGCTTACTTGGCAAAATGGGCTTGGTAAACGAAAGGTTAAAACATCTCTTGAAGTCTTCTGAAATTATCCCTTACACACCCCATACTATTTTAGATTTTACAGATATGTATATCACACACAAAATACGCACAACATTTAATCACAGTGCCTACATTATATTCCACCCCCGGCCGAAGCAATGGACATTTCCACTCAATTTTTTTTACAACAATTTTAAAAACTACACCCTGGAAAAATGACCCCTGCAAGTTTTCGCGTTTCTCTGCGTCCAGTTTAAGGCAGAAACGAGACTTCCAAAGTTCCGAGGCTAGCGTTGCGCTGAAAACACGCCGCCGCCATGTTACTGCGTCACTCCTTAGGGAGAGCTCGTTTGTCGTCTGCTTCGAGCGTCCAGTTCCGGATGGGTAGCCCACGGTGAGCGAACACGTGCAGCAGTTTTACAAATCTGTACCGATTTAAATAATGGAAGAAGGAGCGATAGTGGAAAGGAAAGCTATGCTTTGTAATGATCATTCTTCTATGAAATATCCGTGCTGCTCACGTGCAGGATAAATGAAAGGGTTCAGCTGCGTGTGTGTTCTCAGGCCATGCGAAAAATATTGCTTATAAAATTGGTTGCTGACCAGACACTCAAAAACTATTTTTTAAACTTATATTTATCGATATTTACCGTAACCTATGTAGTGCAAACTAGGAATTTTCACATTCTTCACTTTATTTATAAAGCCTATTTAACTTTCTTTTCCATAAAGCAATTTCAGTTTGTGTTCCATTTCTGTTGCGCAAATTATGATCAAATATTTTCGTGCAGATAAGAGAAAATACACTGAGAAGATTACATTAGTTGCACAGTACATATCTATACTTAGTTTATGTATAATTATTACAAGGAAATAATGTGTATAACCATGGGCTTATTTAAGTAGGATTCAACGGGTCCAACCCCCCTCTTTTTTTGGTTCACTAAAATTACCAGTTTCCTTGTTCTATCCGCTTTTTCATAAAAAAAATCCTTCGGACTTATTTCATTCTCTTAAATTAGAGACGTATAGGAAGGGATACGGATGGGAAGGAAATTTCCTAATTCCACACACCAGATGGGACTGCAGACCAATATCTGCAATTTCCTGATAGTTTCGGAATTCCTGCGATAAGAAATTGCATCGAGACTGTCAAATCAGTTATTTTTCCCCCCTCGAATCATATTAAAGGAATTTGGTTCTTAAAAACGTAGTGACACAAGATGAACAGAAAAGTATCAATACTTCGTGACTACAAACACACAACTTTGTCGGGTCCAACATCCCCTCCCCCCATGCTCCCCAACAAGCTTCCGGCCAGCAGTGTCCTGGATTTTCACTTACGAAATAAAGTAACCCTAATCATACCAAAAGTTGATCCATCCCTCCCCCCCCCCCCCGTGAACTATATATACGCCCATGTGTATAACAATATCCCATACTGAAATGGTACGATATAATTATTTTGAATTTTGTACTGCAAAAAAAAGCCGCCTCATCTCGTTACCCCGAACGCATTAATTGGTTGGTTCACAACTTCACCACTAAGGATCCTATCGAGACGAGACATGGCAGCCTTGGTCTCGTTCTCGTTGAGAGTTGTAAATGTCTGTCTCGTGTTTATTTGTAAATGTCTCATTGACAGTCTCGTCTCAATTTATAAACATCCGTCTCGGTTTGGGAGGGCAATTCTCGTTCTCGTCTCAAGTCTAGAAAAATATAGAATTAACAACGTATGCAAAGGCTTATCACTATAAATACAAAAAAAACTTTCTTAATATTTTTTTTTTGACTCCTCGTTTCGACGGTACAGCCCTCGAAAACTAAATATTATCCTGCTTATATATGCAAACCAAACTGGAGATTCAGAATTACCAGGAATGAACTGGCGTTGTAATTATTATACACAAAATTCATGATTTATTTGAGGAAGTCGCATGTTCCAGGTTTGACTCTCGACCTGGGTATGACTGTTTCCTTGTGAGTGACATTTTATTGAACTGTAAATTGTTACATGGGAGGATGTTTGCTCGAGACATTGGGGACAGCTGGGGGGATGCTTCTATTGTTAATGTTAGTGTTCCTCACGAGACGAGGCATGTTCCGTCTCGTCTGATAAAAGGAGATGGGACAAGTAAATGTTTTCGAAATGAGATGGGACAGAAGAAAAAGTTCGTCTCTTATCATGGCAGGTTGGGTGATACTTAGATTGTGCAGTTGGTGGTAGTGTGTGTGTGTGTGGTGGGGTGTACTCCTGCACCCCGACTTCGAATACTGCTTGTAGTTATTCACCTTCATTGTAGCGATTAGCCAAAAGTGGGAAGAAATGTGATGTTAGAGATGATACATAATAAATGCGTTCTCATCGTTGCGGTTAAACAAAGTGAACGGAAAAGCGACGTAAAAGGAGGCTAAATACAAAAATTTGCAATATATATATATTAACTGAAGAAAACTGTCATTTACTGCAGGAAATTTAAAAACTCCCCGTACCTTTTTATACCGTATCACCTCTTATTTTGCAGAAATTGGCGTGTAAACCAGTGTGTTCTAAAAAGTATTATCTTAAAATTTGTGAAGAAAATATTATGGCGAAAATAATTGTAATTCCTGAAAAGGCATTCCTATAACATTAAGTTCTTGCCAGTCAGAACTAACCTATGTATTCGCAATGAACAAGGCTGTTCACGTGTTCAGCCATTGACTGTTACAAGGTTTGCTTTGTCACCCTAATGGGAAAACCCTCTACCGAGTGGCTGAATTATAGTAAACACTACTATCCTGCTAGGGCATAATTCATCTCCAAGAAATGGAGCCCAGATTTTTGCACTGGAAGTTGTAAGATACTTGTTTTACACAGTAGCAAGTGAATTTGCTGTCGCTTCCGCGGCTCATGCTAAGTTGACGGGATGAGCAGAAGCCCCGCCTGCACGCATTTCTAAGTGATGACGTCAGAGGACCTCCTGTCTGTGGAGAGGACGTTTTCAAATCCGTGACGTAGTAGGTGAATTTCAGCGGTGTTTGAAGGCGTGTTTCTCGAGAACCGAAACAAATATCGCCGAGATATTTTGCACATCTCATGTTTGTGTCATTATCTGTAAAATGAATGGATTTAAAACGTTTTTCATGTCAAAACTTGGGAGCTGTTGTTGACCTTTGACGCAGATGCGGAGGGAACTTGCATGATGACATCAAAGTCACAGATTTCTGTCTAAACGGGAGGTTGCAACAGGGACAGTGAAGGTACAGATAAAGAAGCTCCCCTATGAAAGAACTTTCTGAAGTCTAGAGAATATTCTAAATACTTGCAGCTACTTCTGCTCATAAACAAAATGAGCGCATGTAATAGTTACTGTTCATATTCTGTAGATTTATCCTTAAAGTTGTGAGTTGTCTACAATTTCACTCTTCACTACAAACAAATTATGCAAAATAGTTTACCCAATGTAAAGGGGGCCTGATGGCAGTGTCAGGGGGGGCTGACGGCAGTTCCAGGGGGGCTGAGCACCCCCTGGCCCCTGTCTGGCTACGGGCCTGGGACCACCCAACACGCTCGGCTACCGAGGACGGCATAAAACTGTTAGGTTGGCCTCTTAATGTAAATACATAGCCTACATTTCAATAAAAATGTTAATCTAAAAAAAAAAAAAAAAAAAAATGAGCAGAGACATAAAAAGACTTTGAAACATTTTCTAAACGTTTTTCATGTTACATTTCATTTGCATGAGGAATATAATAGCTGCTTAAAAACTGCTATACGAACACGTAATTTTTATTTTTAAAAAAGGGAGGGAGTGAGTCATTGATTCATTTATTTCAGTGAGCAGAGCCCCCCCCCCCCAATAATTTTGACAAGTCGGCGCCCCTGCTCGGGGTTAACCCAAGAATGAATAGCGTTTACATGAAACTGAAGAAGAGACACAATCCACTGATATTTTTGGTGTAATTGCAACACGTTAATGTCTTGTAACATTTCAAAAATATCTTTCTTTGCATCCTTTGGCTCTACAAATGTCTCAAGACATTCTAAAATATTATAATGCTACTGAGAATAATTTGGGAGTTATTTAATGAGTTGATATGAGTTGATATGACTCGGTAAGTAGCCTTTGTTATTTAATTTTAAAATCGAATTTTATAATTATCGGTATCGGTATCGGTGAGAGTATCGGCATCGGTATCGGTTCAGCCCTAAAATATACTTTACAGTTCAATAACTGCATGCTTTTTCTTAGAGTGTAAATATACGAAGTGTTTCTAAATTATGTGTAAATATTATCATAAGATTTTATGTCCTAGGTTAGAACCACTGTTCTTACTCAGAACTGCAAAGCAATAATTTAGTTCAGCAACTGGTAACATATACAAATTTGGATCACAAAAAACCTACCCCCCTCGAAATAAAATCACAAATACGCCACAGAGTGGGTATCCCCCCAATGAAAAAAGCTTAATTCGCACGCTGGTAATACCAAGGGTAATACCACATGGAGACGTCTTAACCTAACAATTCATCAGTCTAATCACGACAGTGGAACCAGAAAACTAACAATAAATCTTCATTTCATGTAAAAATAAATGCGGCGGTCACAAATGGTTTGTAATAAAATGTTCAGGTATGTATTCCCTCTGCCTTCAAATTTTCATCTCCCAACCTACCGAAACAGAAACGCTAATTTTTGAGAAAGGGTAACTGTAACTATAGTTGCTTTTTTAAATTAATTGTTACTTTAACAAAATTACTTTTTTAGATAGTGCGAGTAAGGAATTTAAATAATAGTTAATTTTACAATTAAGTAATGGACAGAATTGTGATAATAATCTTTAGGTTTGTGAATCTCAAGCCCGTAGCGAGGTATAGGCTAGGGGAATTGAAGCCTAAAGGACGCCATTTAACGCTTCTACTTCTTCTTTTTCATAAAAACAAAAGAACAAAGAATAGGCGACCGAGAAATAGACACTTGGCAGAGGTATATTCTGGTCAGTGGCGTATACTGAGTCCAAAATCTGGGCTATCTCACTATGTCACATGGTCCTATACTAGGAATAGAAATCGAGTTTACCAGCTCCTAAGAAATCAGGTTGCCAACTCATAAGAAATCAGGTTGCCAACTCAGAGGAAATCAGGTTGCCAACTCATAGGAAATCAGGTTGCCAACTCATAAGAAATCAGGTTACCAACTCCAGAATCAGCATCATAATCATCTCACTGATATGAATAATAATAAAATTTACAAATTCTGATCGATTTTTCTCCTGTATTTTATTCTCTAGAATTCAGGCTTCGCAGATAGCCTTGCTAGCCTAGAATATACGCTCCTGATTCTGGTAACACACTGCTGGAATTTTCTGCTTCCCAAAGTAGTAGTAATTTAATAGTGCATGTTTAAGGATGTTCCTCAGACAATACGACATAATTGAAATATTCTCACATGATTTTTTAGTCAGGGTTTCAAACTAAATCATTAAATATAACGTAATATTTTAAATGAGCTCTTTGTTATATTTACATCCTACAAATTTTAGATATGAGGGAACAAAGCATTGCATAAGAAAATATTGAAGGACGCACATAAAATGTCGGTACTTGCTTGGTAGTGCAGGTAGCGAAGGGGGGAAACCACAATCCTGTCTAGGGACAGGCACCAAAATATCTTGCTATGCGAGCATGGGCGTATTTAAGGAAGAGGTGTTCAACGGGTCCAAATCCAAAGCCCCCTTTGGTTCAGTAAAATTACCAGACTACCTGTTCTATTCGCTATGTGCAGAGACTTGTTCGTAAAAATTTATTCAGACTTATTTTGTTATTAGAAATTACAAGCATATAGAACGGGATACGGATGGGAAAGGAATTAATTACGCACACCAGACGGGACTGCAATGAAATGTCTGCAATTTCCTGATAGTTTCGAAATTTCTCTGGAAAATAGTCAGAAAACTCCTGACATTTCACAAATTCTATAATGCCACATGTAATTTCTGCCCCAAGCAGCTGCTTGTGAACTTATAGCAAGAACATTATAATTTCATTAGAAGTTCCCGATATGATTTGTTACCATTCAGGGACGGCGACAGGGGTGGGCAAGCGCACACCCAAAAATTCCTGTGCCCACCCGATTGCCCACCCAATCAAATTCAATAAGTACATATACTTAGGGATATATGAATGATTCAATAAATAAGTGTATTCTGGCGTTCATAACATGTATATTTTACTTGTGAATATTATCTATGCTAGAAATGTTCACATGTTATCAACCGATAAAAAGCCAATTTTGTCATTAGAAAGTGAAAGTAATTACTAGAGCTATTGAAAAAAAAAACTGTGATCAAATTAATACTTCCATGATTAAGAGCAGCTAGTAGGCTTAGGAGAATCAAAATTATGCAGGGTATGATCAAGATTAGATCAGAATTTAGGGTGAACTTGAGGACTGCAGCTCCAAGCCTCCACATACGTATATATATCCCGGCCTGGGTATGGTTAAAATAATCTCCAAATAAACAAATAAAAACATCATCTTAGCGTTACTTCCTCCCTCACGACAAAAAATAATTTCGACTTTTTAATTATTATTAGAATAATTTAATCAAGAAGACTTAGATAGGCAGGCCATGTAACACGAATGGCAGAGGAAAGAATAGTTTACAGGATTCTTGTTGGGAAACCTGAGACCAGTGTGAAGGCAAAGACGAGGATGAAGGGATAACGTTAAGATGGAGCTAAAAGAAATCGGTAAGGATGGGAAAGATTGGATTGATCTTGCCACGGATAGGGACAGATGGAAGGCTTGAGTTGCTGCAGCCATAAACCTTCGGGTTCAAGTATGCTAGAGAGTATAATATAGTTTTAATTAGCTCTGCATTGAAATTCCAGAAGTGTTCCTGTTTTATTTCATTACAATTTTTATATACCTGTCATCTTCAAATATCAATATGGTATGCGAAGTATCAACTTTATATTCGTTCTACTAATAAGAAGGAATCACAATAATCACTACAATACCGAAGTGAATAAATTTTAATAAACCAGTTATGTATGGAGAAAGCTACAGAATTATTCAATTGCTAATGAGTGGCTTATCCTATTTAGAAATCCTCGTTCCACACATAAATTTTGCCATAAGAATCAGCCGAAAATGTCAACAGAATCTGTAGATGCAGCTGAAGTAAAGAAAAAAAAGTTATGTCACGAAGTATCCAGAAGACGATTTTGTTACTTTGCTTTTAAACCCACTTTTATGCTCAGATAGGCTAATCGGGACTAAACCTACAGTTTAACGTGTAATCCGAACCAGTGTGCATTGTGCTTCCACCAGAGGAAGGGGGAGTCGAACACAGAACCTCTTCATTATAATGCGACAGCGTTATGCCATTGGGGAAAAATATACAGAAAGAACTCGCACCAAACGTGTCATTTTATCACCACAGAAGATGCGTCCATTTAACAGGGTGATTGCCTGAGACAAATATTTGAGACTTTCGGAAAACGTCAAAGTTTACGGAATTAGCTGCCTTGATCCACTAATGAAACGCTGTGCAATTGAAACTACCACCTCAACTTTCTAAGAGCTATGGACTAATGAAACTCCATTTTTGGAAGAGTAAAAGTAAGAGTGTTTTATTTGTTTTATTTTAAGTAATTTTTCTGCTAATTTTGATAATGACGACGGTAAGGTTCAATCGTGATTAGATGCAAGTAACGAAGGGGCGAAATCAAACCCATGCTGACACTCAAAATACAAACCCTCATAAATTATTACTTTGACAATGGTTCCAGGCGCCAGGGACTCGTTGCCCTGAAAAAATAAAGTTTCCAGGGTATGATGCACAGGATAGAGGATGACATTCTTGTGTGTTCGAAATGGTCACGCCATACAACCCAAGTCATCTATGAAAAATAGGTGAATTATTACTGGTACGGTGATCAACTTCCATGAATTCCTTGTTTCCTAAATCATTTTGTTACCTCAAAAAATATGTTCAAGTAACCATACGTATATTGCTTGCTTCTTCCGCATTAGTAACATGATAGTTCAGAAAACGAATAGCAACTTAGCTAATACGCACTCTCTTTAATTCTGAACAGATTTTTCAATCTTACTTGTTTATTACTTTGAGTGATATTTTGTCAAAATAGCCTTTCATCAGTGGCGTCTCCTGACCCTGAACTTAAGGCGTTGGCAAAGAAGGAATGTTAACCCCTCCCCCTCTCATTTCTGTGAACCAATATTACAAATTTTCTCCGTACCTTTTTGGTGTAAATTTATAAATATTTAGAAAAACATTAAATTACCAAAATTATTTTAAATGAAGTAAATACTTCATTTAAAGTATTAATATATTTGAAGGGTAAGGAGAAAATTAATATGTTCAATACTTCGCCATACAATTAATTTTTAAAGCACGAGTTTGCAACCAGAGGGGTTGGTGGAACTCCTACCTATCACCCATAAAAACACCGTGGACATAAGAATGACCCGTCCATTGAAAAATCGCTAAAATGCACATTCCCGGTTTTTCCCCTTACCCTTCATTTATCCTTCCAAAAAGTAAAATTTGAAAAATCAACTGCTCATTACTTAGTTACTTGAATTCCAGTCTATTCTTCTTTCTTTAGAGAGAAATGCGATGATCACCGCCTCATTAAATTTGGATTTATCCCCTTCTCGCAGCTTAGAAAGTAATTCCTTCTCGATTGAGATAAGACTTAAATTCGTCATCAGGTTCTGAGCTTGAGTAGATCGGCAGAATGTGTGGATCCTCTTCAGTGATGAGAACGATCTCTCGACAGATGATGTCGTGGAAGTAACTGTTGCGATCAACACTGCTAATTTATATATTTCCGTAAACCCACCCACTAGATTCGTCATAATTTACAATCTCAATTGGTGTTTTCTCTGATCTTTCAGTGGAAGCATACCAAACATAAAGTTCATTCTTCTGCAGTTTGGTTAAATTAAACACACTGCCATAAATTTCCTACAATTTATGTACGAGATGGTGAGGAAAGTTTTCTCTTTTATTCAAGTTTTGTGGGATTTAGTAAATCAAAATATTGCAATTTTTCAATTGATGCGAATCTAATTGTTATCTGGTTGCTGATATTATCAATGATTTCAAAGTAAAGCCTCCGGCAGTGGTCTTCCTGTGGTTCGTTGTTCAGTCGCCTCCTTTTCATTTCAACAATCTCGTCCTCTTCTACTGCACCAGTTATAGAATTCCATAGTGTTTCGAAATTCTCACTTTCCTTTTTCAGCTGTTGTTGAAATTCAGTTATTTTATTACTGCAATACAAAATATCAACATTTTTAGACTGCAATATACTGAATAATACGTCTGAAAAGGCAAGCAAGTTGGATAAAGCCTTTTTTTAAAATATATTTTCGAAGTCCTTCAGGAAGCTAGAAAATCCTCTGGAGTCATTGCAGTCAAATGATCGAAGTCTCCACTTTCACTAACATGTTCAAAAAACATAAGCAGTGCTTCTCTCTTGTCATTGACTGTCCACACTAGCCTAGAGGTAAAATTTCATCTGGTAGGAGCTAATGACGGGAGCTTTCTGGACATGAAAGCAGAAAGTTCGTGTAACCTCTTTGGAGAATGAGATTTAAGTGATTTAAGACCACAAAAGAACACCTTAAGCTCTTTGTTACATTCTAACGATTGTTGCAGCACCAAGTTCATTACATGAACATAACAATGCGTATAAAAAGCTTTCGGATAATTTTCCAAAACTTTACTTTAAAGGCCATTCAAATGACCACTCATTAAAGAATATCCATCGTATGTCTGGGCAATTAATTTATCCCCACACTTATATTTATCCATTATTTCAGTCACGTGACTAAAAAGAGGTCCTGCAGTTTTATCGGCGCTCATGTCATGAAATCCAATAAATCTTTCAATGACTTTTTTTCTGTGAAGCCGAGAAAAAACGTAACACTGTTGACACCTGAGATTTTTTTCTAATGTCTGATATTTCATCGACCATGATAGCCACAAAGTCTGTGTTTTGAAATTCATTATAGATTTCATCTCTCAGAACATCCGAAACTGAATTTATTAAATCATTTTTATTTCCTGCCGAAGTACCGCGAAAAACTGTAGAATTTAATAAATGTTATTTTAATGAGAGATCGAACTTCGCACTTGCAATGAGGAATTCCATGTAATTGCCCTTATTTAGAGATGCTGCATTTTCATCATGGCCTCGGAATGGCAGTTCTTGCTTTGCTAAATAGCAGACGGCGTTAATCAACCTCTTTAATATTTCCCTGTTCTCTTTTACTTTTTCATTGTGTAGCTCTATTTCAGCTTTTCGTTGAGTATCCAAAAGAACGTCAATGCTAGTAGGGGTGGCAACAAAACTACTAAATTTAAAGAAACTTTATTATAAAGATGCAATTCAGACTCGCTGTGTTTTCTCACTGCAGTATTGAGATGATTCAAATCCGCATACCCTTGATAATTCCAAACACCTTTTTTAGTCTAGAATAATAAACATGTCCAACAGTAAAATTTATTCACCACATCACACCCGCAAAGCCAGTCTGGAATTTCATAGAGTTCTTTTCGAAAATGTCTCTCAAAACCTTTTCCAGCACAACTTTTTCCTTTAACACATGTTGATATCGTGAGATTCGAACATGGTCGACTATTGTCAATCACTTGTTTCTTCTCTGAATACGAAAGCGAAGAAAATGAATTGTTTAAATACTTTTGCACAACACTTTCACTATTCTCCATCTTAAAATAATCACATCACTTCACACCACACGTTTAAAAAATAATGCACAACAATCACGAGCAAAACAACGCGGAACGCGGGGCGAATGAAGCCAAAGCGTTGGGAACAAATACAACGCCTTGAGAAGGTAAACATGCTAGTGGGTGGCAGGGTGCGCATGCGCGGTCATCCTATGTTTTAGCAGTGGTAAGACGTTGGATTTCCTCGCAACGCCCTGACGTCACGGACCGATCTGCCTGCCTGACAACCACTGCGCGCTGCTCCGCGTTCGAAAACTACCGGGCGCTCGTGACTGACAATTGAAGAAAAACGCTCAAAATCGTAATTTATAAAAGTACAGATACTTTCTTCTTTATTCCATTTTCCTTTGGCCGTTGACACACGACTTACACACCCAGAGAAATCGCCACTGCCTTTCATTAGCCTAGGAATACTTCATGGGCAATGAACAAAGAATTGGTTTTCCGTGTGTGTTTTAAATCATTCCTAATAAGACGTTCATTTTAATCCAAACATTCAGTGGCGGCGATTAGGAGGAGCGGAAAGTGGGGGATGCATTTTCCCTCTCCACTTTTTGCCCCCGCAATATGCCCTCTTTATGTTAAGCCTTTTCGACCAAGAAAAAGTATATTGTCCTTGCCCCTCAAATGTTGGTACTCAATCGCCGCTACTGCAAACATTCAGATAGATTTGTCAGTTGTACAAACCTTGTAAGCTAAGAAAAGTGACCCCCAAGAAGTAAGAAAACTCTTTCAGTCAAAAACTCATACGATGAAAATACTATGCTCAGGAACATGCATTTAAATTACGAGAAACTTCACGATTGTCTACCATCGCACTTTCTATCATTTTCGCCGAATACATAAAATCAAGCATGTCCCTTGTATTTGCAACATAAGCTTAAACCTAATTCATATGTATTTCACTGTATTAACATGCATGAAAGAATGTGATCAGAATGTATGGATGCACATGGGTAAACACTTCCTTGAAATAATTGTGTCCATCAGAGACAAAGCGAAAGGAAATGGAACAAGATGCGAGAATAGATTAGAAAAGAATAAAGAGGAAAACAAAAAAAGGAAAGGGAAAAGAAGTAGAGGAAAATCGGAAGTGTAAGAGACACATACGTCTTACATACACACTATATGGTCTTACATTTATACTGTCCACCCCAAATATATCAATATGGAGCTTCTGCCCACCCGGTCGAAAATTTCTTACAAGATTTAAGTATTCCTCAGGTTCTAATTTTTTGATAATTTGAAATTTCCCAACGGTTTGATAATCCCGAAAGTCGATAACCATTTTCCAAACTCTAAATCGGAATGGGAAACTTGTCTCTATTGGAGATTGTAACTGCATCTGGGTTAGCTTCAGCTATGCTATTAGTACTTCTACCCTCTCTGGGTTGAGTGGGTGTAGATTTAGAAAAAAAAAATAGTTGGTGAAGAATATGAAGGTGCTAATGTAATGGGTTGTAGAATTAAGGGGTGAGATAGATAGATAATTTCAGAGAAGGGTCCAAAAGCAATTTTTGTACATTGTTCAGCAGTGCTGAATTTCAGTTACGATTCTCTTCCATTGTATAGTAACCTGCTTACTATAAAGAGTCAGTGATTGGGTGCCTATCTGTTGAGTCCGCAGTTTTCAAATGAAGTTCCCACACAATGTGTGATGTAAATTACAATTATGTTGTAGGCGTACATACATACAACTTCATCGGGTTCACCTCCCCCCTCCCCCCTCCCCCCAGCTCCCTAACAAGCTACCGGTCAGTAGTGTCCCGGATTTTCACTTATGAAATATAGGAACCCTAATTGAACCAAAAGTTGAACCTCCCCCCCTTACGTGAGCTATATATACGCCCATGTATACGAGGCTGGTGCATTTGCAATGAGAAAATGTTTGGTTAAGCTGGGCGTCTTAAAAGCGTTAAACTTCCTTCCTAAAAGCGTTAAACTTCCTTCCTTGTTTCTTCATCATCGGGAACCAACTTAAGCAAACAAAGATTAAGCGTGAATTAGATTTTCTTGTCTCTGGCGCCATCATCAGGAACCAACTGAACCCTATGTCATTTACACCCTTTGTACAGGGTGAGACAAAAGTCCAGCACCACCCTATTAATTTCAAAACGTCTTGACGGAGGACTATGAAACTTCGAATGTGGGTAAGGGGGGTGGGGCCACACCAGACGGGGCCAATATGCATCATGGCGGCCATTTTTAAAGCAAAAATTTTGGAATTACCTCCCAGATTTTCAAATGGGAAGGGGGTCATGTGGCACATCATTTAAGATGCACTTTTTCTCAGAAAGAATATGCAGTTACATTACGCCAAATGTGAACTTAATTTGGTGAGGATATTTTGACAGCTAAAGTTCACATTTGGCGTAATGTAATGGGTTGTTATTCATTCGTTCCAGGTGATGTAACATGGTGCTAACCCTCCAACAACGGATTGCAATTGTTATAATAAGTGGGGAGCGCAGTGCCAGGGTTGTCGCAGAGGATGCAGAGGATTTCAACGTCCGGCATCCAGAGAGAGACCATAGACGACATCTCACATACCACAATGTTGCAGAACTTTAGTGAGACGAGATCAGTGTACGACAGAGAACGTAGTGGACGGCCGAGAACCACTACTGACTAGGAAGGAGCAACGAAAATCCTGGCATCCTTAGTCAAGAGGCTGAAATGCAGTACCCGACATCTGGTGTCAGTGTCAGGAGTCAGTCAGATATCCATACCCCGGTTGTTGCATTAAACAAGTGGCAACCGTGCACAATTCAAATGATCTCAGACATCTTCCAGGAACAGATCCAGCAAGCGTGTGACTCTGTGGACCCTGCAGGGTTATTGCGTGTCCATGAGGACTGGCGGACACATCTTGCATTTTGTGTGGCACAGAATGTGCAACGCATAGAGCACATCTTGGAGGATGCCAAATGTGAACTTCAACTGTCAAAATATCCACAGCAAGTAAAGTTAAGGGGGTAAATAACTGCATATTTTTGTTTCTGAGAAAATGCACATCTTAAATGATGTCACATGACCCCCTTCCCATTTGAAAATTTGGAGGTAATTCCCAAATGGCAGCTTTCAATATGGCCACCATGATGCATACTGGCCCCATCTGGTGTGCCCTAACTCCATTACCCATAGCCATATCCGAAGTTTCATCGTCCTCCTCAAGCCATTTTCAAATTAATAGGGTGGTACTGGACTTTTGCTTCACCCCGAAGGAAGACTGGAAAGCTGCATCTTTAAGGCATTAAATTTCATTGCTTGTTGTGCCATCATTGGGAACCAACTAAGTCAAATATATTATTTAGCCCCTTTTGCAGAAAGATTGTAAAGCTGCGGCTTTAAACTGTTAAATTTCTTTGGTTGATGCACCATCATCGGATGGTAACTGAAGCAAACACCATTTACACAATTTGTAGAAAGATTGGAAAGTGCATCTTTAAAACATTTAATTTACTTGCATGTTGCTTCAACATTGGGAAACAAATGGTAAGATTGGAAAGCCTGGGGTGCCCACAGGGTGGGATAATGGCACTGAGCTCACCATTAAAATATTTTTCTTAAAATAATGTAAAATTCAACATGTATACTTTTCCTAAAACATATGTAAAAAAAGTTTACACTTTGCCATCATGTTGCAAGATGTGCAATGAGGTGGGGGAGGGCAAATCAGTATATATTCCCTTAGTATGTAATTCATATACTTTAACTAGGTGCAAATCTGTTAGATGAAGGAAGAATTTAGAGGAGGAAGAGGTAGATCAAGAAGTGTTCAGTAAAGCTAACAAAAAAGTGACTTTCGGTAATAGGATAATTATGCTGCAATTATTAATGTAAAAGATAGCCAACATTGCAGATAATGTGTGTTACAGGTGATCAGTTGGCATGCCTAGGATTTTCAAAAGGGAGGGGTTACATATACTTTTTCTTGGTAGTCAGCCCTAATTTTGACTTATTTTCCTAGCTTTGACTTTTTTTTTAGGAATACTGGGCCAAAAGGGGGGTGGGGGTTTATAACCCACACCCAACCCCCTTGGGCTCGCCACTGCAGGTGATATGCATAGGCGTCTTTTTGTGTTTTTTCTTCTTTCTTTTTTGTTTTTTTATTTTCTTTGGTATTTTGATCTTTTATATTTCACAAACTGTTAGATATTTCAACTAAATTTGTAAAATGTGAAGTAGAGATGGTTAAGTGTAAGAAAAGGCTTGTGCCTTAACTTCAACATCCAAAAGAAGAAGTAAATACATAATAAATAAACAAATGAATGGTTGGTATGTGTTTGCTGTAAACCTTGGACTTTACAAATCCCCAGAGATAAAAGTCACAGGGTGTAAGATCGCATGACCTTGGTGGCCAATTGTGATCACTGTTGCGCGAAATCAGCTGCCCATGAAATTTTTGGTGTAACAACTCAATGGTTTCGCATGCTGCATGACACGTGGCACCATCCTGCTGGAAGAACATCTCATCAACATCAAAGCCAAAGTCCATGGCTTCCACCTGAGGCCACAAAAATGCTGATATCATCTCGCGATAAAGTACACCATCGACAGTTACTGCACTTCCGGACTAATTTTCAAAGAAGTATGGCCCAATAATTCCACCACACAGACACTCGTTGAGAATAAATCGGCTTTTCTTCAATAACACGAGGGTTTTCCGTGTCCCAAATGTGACAGTTCTGCTTGTTTACATACCCATCCAGATGAAAATGCACCTTGTCACTGAAGATGATTTTCTTAACAAAATCACCACCCACTTGCAGATTGTCCAGGACCCAATTGACGAATGCCATCGCTGCACATGGTCTTGCAGCTTAAGCTGTTGAGCCATCTGAATCTTGTATGGGTGCATACTCAGATCTTTCACCATAATCCGCTGCATGGTGCGCCTCGAAATGTCTAACTCAAGAGACGTGCGGCGAATTGAAGTTCTCGAACACTCAGCGACACTAACACTCACAGCGGCAATGTTATCGGCCGAGCATCCGGTACGAGGACATCCACTACTTTTGTTGTCCATCACCGAACCTGTTTGTTCAAACTTTTGAACCACTCTTTTCACAGTTGTTCCGTTTGGCATGTTTTCCTGCCCAAACATACCACATAATTTGCGCACGGTTTCAGCACAACTCTCTTCGTATTTCTAATATGTTTTTACGATAGTTATGCGCTCCTGCATCGTGTATTTCTCCATCACGATTAACTCACTACAACCGGAATGTGCTTACTACAACATGTGCTTCAGACAGCATTGCCAACCCAACGGGGAAATTAATGGCGCGCAATTTAAATCCTGCATTACTTTTGGGACACACTTTATTTTAATACTGTGGTGTTACGATTATTGGCATTATTGCCAAAGATTTGTTTTAATAGCATAGTATTTAAATGGTAGTAAATTTACCAAAGGTTTACAATGAATTGTACTTTTGTTCTAGTTACTCAGATTTTCTAATAACTTGAATAGTGTCTTTTTTTTTATTTTAAGATTGTTATTTTTGTGTTGCATCTTTTATCACTACTTTTTTCTAATACTAAAATGTCATTGCAGCTATATTGTAACTAATTTATATACAGAGGAAACCCAATTTTACGTTCCCAAATTTTACATTTTCTGGCATTATACATAAAATCTTGTTAGTCCCAACATAGTATTATAAAATGCTATACCTTTTTGCTAGATTTTACATTTTCCTGCATTTTAAGTTTTTTTCAGCTTGGTCCCCTGAAAAAAAAAAATCTAGGTTCTACTGTATATGCGTTTTGAGTGAATATGCTGTAAGTAAAAAGTAGGTATTCAATTACTGTACTGGTTTTATTGTGAAATATTTGTTCATTTTTGTCACATGAAACTGTGTAATGTAAATTTGGAAATCACAAAAGAGCATTAAGTTCCTAAATGGAGTTCCAATTGCTCAAATGTGTCAAATAAATATAAATTTTCAGATTTTGCTTTCAGATTTGACAGCCAGTTAAAAGAAATTAATCTTGCCAGTTACTCAGCACTTGGAGTTAAGATTAGAAACCTTCCTTCACGCGTGAAGGTTGAAATTCGGAGATGGCGGTGGCTTAGCATATCACTGAAAGGAAAAGCCTTGGCTATAATATGAACATAGTGCCTGCTGTCTATCATGTAGTGACAATCATATGATCAAGTGTCAGTCATCTAGTGTCAATCAAATGATATACAGTGCTGGACAGTTGCTAAGGAACAGCGGAAGTTCCACACATCTCTGTGCAGTGGCTGTGTAGCTGCATAACGTAACCAGTAGAGGGCACTGGGGGGTAGTCTGTACCTGTGGAAGAAACAACAGTGCTATCAGAGCCCACCTTACTGGGAAACCTAGCTGAAATCAGTCTGTTGGCACAAACCGAGGGAGAAGATGGAATGTGGTGGCGAACAGAAAACTAAAGTGTTGAGCTGTTACAGAGAAATACTGTCGTGTAGAGTGAAGCTGCTGTAGAAGGATGGCTGAAAGGTGTCATCTTAGTGATTATGATTGTGGAAGAGCAGTTGGAAGGCTTGAAGCGGGTCAAAGTTTCACCAAAGCTGCACGTGTAATGGAAGTGTCCAAATGTGTGATTTCTCGACTGAAGAAAGCTGCTGCAACCAGAGGAACAGCCATTCATGTGCATGGTGGAGGTCGAGGAAGGAGTACAAGAGTCCAAGAGGATCGGTACGTAGTGCAATTGGCAAGAAGGAATCGAACCGCAACTCCTGCACAGATTGCTGCGGATCTTGTAGGTGCTTTAGGTACCCACATATCCCTTAAACCCATTTCACGACGACTGCATAGTGTCGGGCTTATATGCTCGGAAGCCGGTGAAGTGTGTTCCATTATCTCCCACCCACCACTGTGGCAGATTACAGTGGTGTATGAAACATCGTGAGTGGGGTCAAAGGGAGTGGTCCAAGGTGATGTTCCCAGATGAGTCCCTGTTCAGTGTGATAAGCGATTCTGAACACCAGCTGGTGTGGAGAGAGCAGGAAACCTGTTACCATCCACAAAACATCTGTGAATGTGACAGGTATGGGTGGGTATCATGCATAATGCAAGAACACCACTGCATATCTTCACAGCAGGGTCGGTAACAGGAGACTGGTATGGCATTGAGATTCTGGAAAGGCACGTTTCTCTTTTCTGTGGTGCAATAGGTCCCAGACTTCCTATTAATGGACGACAATGCCCGTCCCCACAGAAGTACTCACGTTGCGGAGATATTGGAGAGGGAGCACATCAAGCAAATGGCATGCCCTGCATATTTGTGTCACGTGCCCACATGGCGAGAACAGTTAGCGGATGTTTTATATAATAGCCGATAGGTGGCAGCACGCGACGAATACATTAGGAACATTGATTAAAGAAACAATGAGTATGAGAATGGAATGAATGTGTTTGTAAATAGTGGAATTGATTATGTTTATCTTAATTTATGAACTGAGAATAATAATGAAATAGGATTGAGGCTAGAAAAACAAATGATTGCCATGTATAGCCTATATGATAATATGTAGAACTTAAAGAAGTCGGAAAGTGATTATGATTTTGTGCCTCCCTCTATTGCTCTAGCAGGAACGAGATTTTCTGCTAAACATTTTGGTTGTTTCCCCAGTGTGCCGCCAAGTCATAGGCAGCCCCCAAGCACTTCCGTGTAGGTGCATATATTGCAGACCCGGATCAAGGTGAGCACGGGACAGATTACCCCATTTCTCTGGTCATATTAGGCGGTGGCGCAGCAAGCTAGGTAGTGACCCTTTGGAAGGCATACAGCTATTTGAGGTAGTAACGCATGTATGTAGAATGGTTGTAACCCAAGAAGAATTAATGTATGCAGATAAAGGGTTGTAATCCCAGAAGAATAAATGTATGCAGATAAAGTGTATTGTGACGATAATGAAAAATCAATATTGATACACAATAACCAACTGTAACAAATGTAATATGAAACACCACTCTTCTAGTGAGAGACATTTCGTCAGGCAATATTTTAGGGTAATATTAGAGACACTTGCAATTTGGAACAATATAGATTTATTAACATGTAACAAGTGAATATTTTGTTGTCAGTAGCCTAATCCTAAGCTAGGAGATAACCCAATCTTATCGATGTTCTTCTTGAAGGTTCGCATAACCAATTTTTATACATGCAAAATAATCTAACACAGATATTTTTAGTGGTTTTTATTGATTTTATCTGCGACGTTTCATTCTGGTTTCCCAAAACTTTCTCAAGCTACACTAAGATATACATGTGAGGTTGTGTTTTTGTATGTATATCTTAGTGTAGCTTGAGAAAGTTTTGGGAAACCAGAATGAAACGTCGCAGATAAAATCAATAAAAACTACTAAAAATATCCCAGAAGTATATGCAGATAAAGGGTTGTAATCTGAGAAGAATACATACATGCAGATGTAAGCAGAAAATCTTCAGAAGAAGAACCCTCTAGAAGAAGAAGCCGAGTAGTCTATAGAAGAAGCATAGATGTAGAAGCCTGTAGAACTCCGTATAGAAGAAGAAGCCGAAAAGTCCATAGAAGAAGAAGTCTGGGGAATTTCATATAAGATGAAACCGATTATTACATAGAAGAAGAAAACCATCAGTCCATAGAAGAAGAAAACCATCAGTCCATAGAAGAAGTTGTATAGAAGAAGAATCTGCTTAATCCATAGAAGTAGAAGCATGTGGAATTTTAGATAGAAGAAGAAGCCAATCAGTCCATTCCATAGAAGAAGAAGCCTGTGGAAACATAGACATATAGATATACATAAAAGACGGTGACCTACAGAAGAATTTCCATAGAAGAAGAAAGTTGAAGAATTAAAAGGCAAACATTCTCAATCTGAAATTGTACAAAGAAATTTAATCAAGTGTGTGAAATGTATTATGTCAACGTTTTCGAATATATGTCGGTTCATACCTTCTGTAGTGGGTTAAACGAGTTGTTTCCTTTAATTCCTTGTTATCATTCAGTTTTAGTTGCCCTGAGTATCTCATGTTTTACCCTGGACTAAGACGGACTGGTGCTACCCTCTCCGGGACGTGGCATTCGGCGAACCTGAATCCCATATAACATGCCTGGGGCGCTGAGGAAACCACCACCCCGGATTCTCCATGAACTGAAAACTGAATTAACGGAAGAATGGGACAATATACTGACAACGCATCTGACTACCATGCTCAAGGTCCCGGGTTCGATCCCCGGCCGGTTCAAATCCGGGAACTTTTCTAACGTTGGAAGCGGCCCCGGCACCCACCCAGCGTCGAACAACATGGGTACCTGGGGGAAACCCTGGGGGGGTAAAGGCAGTCAGGGGTGTGATGCTGATCACATCACCCCCACTCACAACCGGATCAAGAAAGTGTGGGGCGTTACCCCCACACCCCCTATACGCCTTCATGGCGTGGTGCTAAGCACAGGGGAGCACTTTTTTTCTTTTTTTACTCCTGAACAGCCTCGAGGAGAATATGCCGCACAGATGTACATCGTGCGTTGCTGTCTGAGGTGGCCATACACCTTATTGATTGGGCCAGATCTGTTGGCATTCGTGGCATCATTACTCCTTCATGCTCTGAAGACCCTCTCTTCGTTCTGGTCCTGCTTCTTCCCATGGTGTGAACTCCCAGCCATATCGTGTCAATAAAGTTGGCATCATGTCTGCACTTCTATGTGGTGTTGTAGTATATCTGGTCCAAGAACGTTACGTCCCAATAAGTGCTTGTTCCCTAGGAATTGTCCAGCAGTGTATATCATCATATGTCAATCACGAGGTGCCAATCATATTATGTCACCGCACTTGATGTGACAAACATCCCGTGCAGATGTACCTAGAAGGTTACACATCTGTGCCTGGCAAGGTCTTCTTCCTAGAATTAGAACTGTTTGCGAAGATAGCCACCAAAACCAGAAAGAGCATGCTTCGGATTGACAGGCTGAGTAATTTGGCAAGGTCAACAATAAATTATAAATAATGAAGACAGTTGAGTTGTGCACCCCGAAACTGCCCGAGCTGTTACAATGTTGAAAGTTGAAAGGTGAGGTTACACACTAAGTTCAGTGTTTGTTGAATACTTAGATGCTCCCTTTTGTTATACAACATAACTGATAAGATTGGTACATGCAAAATAATCTAAGACAGATATTTTTAGTGGTTTTTATTGATTTTATCTGCGACGTTTCATTCTGGTTTCCCAAAACTTTCTCAAGCTACACTAAGATATACATACAAAAACACAACCTCACATGTATATCTTAGTGTAGCTTGAGAAAGTTTTGGGAAACCAGAATGAAACGTCGCAGATAAAATCAATAAAAACCACTAAAAATATCTGTGTTAGATTATTTTGCATGTATAAAAATTGGTTATGCGAACCTTCAAGAAGAACATCGATAAGATTGGGTTATCTCCTAGCTTAGGATTAGGCTACTGACAACAAAATATTCACTTGTTACACGTTAATAAATCTATATTGTTCCGAATTGCAAGTGTCTCTAATATTACCCTAAAATATTGCCTGACGAAATGTCTCTCACTAGAAGAGTGGTGTTTCATATTACATTTGTTACAGTTGGTTATTGTGTATCAATATTGATTTTTCATTATCGTCACAATGGTAGGAAAACCTATGCTAAAGTGAAACTGAATACTCAGAGACAATAATGTTAAAATTTCATCTTCATATGCCTAATAGTTTGTGAAGAAGGAACATGAAGTTACGACAATTAGGCTAACATTGTCCAGATATCAACTGAAACTCTCCTTAAGGGACCCCAAAAATAAATAAGTCTGCGCACACCTATGGCGATATGCAAATCTTATTTTTCAGTTTTTCCATATTTTCCACTTTACTATTTTGCTTGTTTATAGTTCGTAGACAAAACATCATATCATATTGAGTTTATAATGTGTTTATTTGAAAATTTGTACATGTTTTGCAAACATTACGCTGTTTCTCAATTATAAAACTTCATACAACTTAACACTCTCTCCCAATTAACATTTTGTGTACTTGCCACTTATTCTTCAAAACAATCAAAAAACCTATGAAATCATACTGTGTCTTATCAGTACATTAAAGAAGAAAAAATGCTTTCCAATACACAACCAATTCTCCTTCAACCAAAATACTCTTAAGAATTACTAAGTATCAACAAGATTGCTTCATCCATACACAAAGACCTAGTTAGGTATTAAAATAGAAACAATCATCCAAGTTATTTGCATACAGTCAACAAGTAACGCATAGTAAAGAATTTCATGGGATATGATGCAATAATTAATTACACTTAAAAAAGCCAGTTACAGTGGCTCACTATAAAATCAACAAATACCCACTGATATGCTATGCTTATTGTTCCTGAAATAAATTTAACTAACAACTATGAAAAAAAATATTGCTGTAGGCAAACTATCTGGACAGTTATTGGTCCACTGCTCCATATCCTTTATATGTATCTATTCTAATTCGTAACAAAATATATATATATATATATGTCTGTATGTATAATTATATATTGACATCTCTTCTTGCATGCACACAATCTGAAAACCCATGCTGAAAACAACTGAGTACTACTACAAAGGCAAAGAAACATTTGAAACGCTATACTGAGGAACTAGGTCTCTGTGTGCGAACTGTCCTTCCAGGACGATTGGTGCTGCCTTTGGGACATGAAGCTGTTCTATAGAGATGGTGTTGTCAACATTTTGGTCGTTGATTATACAAGGAGAGGTCACAGGTTGGCTTTTGATGTTTACATCCTGGTCCCAGGTAATGCCTTCGGTCGCAAGCGAACGGACATTGCTGATCAATGGAACAAAGCTGTTTGGCTGCTGAGGCAGGTCCCTTGCGTTACTTTTCTCAAAGTGCAGAGTTACAGGACTAGCAACTTGAAAAACCGGGGCTGTGAACATGCTGGTTGCATCCAAACTGTACGCAGCGTGAATAACAGGAGATGGTATAACTGACTGGCAAACGGTTGCGGCTGGAATCTGAGTAGGTCTCACAACACTGACCCTTTTCTCCTCTCCGCCCTGAGATGTCGATGCAGCCGCAGATGGCCTTGGAGCAGGTTTCCCATCGTAAGCTTTGATGCGATTCTGCACGCTTGAAACGTACGCGACAGACCTCGAGCTGGCATCTGGCGCAAGGACCAGATCACCATCCCTCCAGTACTTCTCCAGGAGAACAAGGTGACGGATGAAACTGGAATGGTTGCCATATGGTTGGTGCAACTGCTGCCACAATTTCTTAGTCTTCTTATCGAACTGTATGGTGGCCGTGCATTTCTCCCACTCTTGATTATTCGGTTCCTTGCGCTCGTGAAAAACAAAATTTGCATTTAATGCAAGGTCCTCTTCTCCCGTTAACACTGGTTTCCCAAGCTCACTACCACCAGGAGTCACTTCACTCGCACTACAACTACCACTGTTTGCTATAGGTCTGGCATTGGGTAAAATGCTAAAGTTGCCAAGCTGGCCTATGTTCACATTCCCAAGCTTCAATCGTATTTTGGTGGGTGGTTTCATATCCTTTCTTTGGTCACTTGGGTCAGTATTCTTCTTAAGGAGACTTTTAATCTTAAGAGGCATGCCACTACTTTTGGATCCTGAGGGCGGCTCCTTTTTGGCACTCCCTGAGGCTTCAGGAGGCTTTTCTTCGGCAGTGCTGGTCTTTGACTTTTTCTGCTTGATCTTTGGCATTGGAATTGATGTGGAAGCTTCTGCTTCATCCATTGGTTCAACATCCAAGTAATGCAAAACCCTGTGGAATAAGAATTCAATATCAACACAAAAATACAGTTTTATATATAAAATTGAGTATGGAAATCATTTCTGGTATAAATAACAAGAAACATATTACTGTAACAATATAAACGTTTTTTGTTTTTATTTTGAAAAAATAAATATATTCAACCTTTTTATAGTTTTTGTTACCTCCACCACTAGCCAGCACTGTGTTGCATTAATTTTTACATTTTCTTATTAATAATATTATATTATTTTACTTATGGTATAGTGGGAATAAAAACAATGAAACATTAGAGTACAGTGACCTGCAGTGATGCTGATGGGAGTCAACCCCCCCTCCCTTTTAGGGCCCAGTATTCCTAAAAAAAAAAAGAACGTCAAAGGCAGGAAAAGATTGCAAATTGAGGAATGACTACTAAATAAAGTACATGAAAATCGAAAAGCATTTGATTTAACTAAGCCAGAAATCCCAGGTTCGAATCCCAGCCTGGCCATCGGTGTTCTTTGTCTGTGTCCCTTCATCAATTTTATTGTATCATATTTGTGATTAGCCAAAAGTGGCAGAAATGTGAAGTAAAATAAACCAAATCAAACCATCAGTCAATGATTTGATTTCTGTTACTTAGTCGCTTTTTGCCACATTTGGTTAATCGTGAAGATTCTATGATAAAATTGATGAAAGAACACACACAAAGATCACACATTCCCAGGTCAGGGTTCAAACCCATGACGAGAGAAAAGCACCAACCGTCTGATACACTACTAAGATGAGAGTGAGAGAGAGCGTGAGCAAATATTTGTTATTTAATCATTATATCTTCCATATTTGAAATAAAATAAAATAAAATAAAGCATAACATTTGAAAGTATTTTTGTCTCCACATAATACGTTCCCATTTCATAAACAATAAATCTATATTTTTACATCCCATATTATATGTTCATCTTATACAACGTGTATAAAGTTATGGTGTAAATACAGAGAACGTTAGTACTGCAGAAATTTCTCCCCAGAGTTCTTCCGAGGATTTATAAAGGAATCGAGGGGAAACCAATCCCCTATCTGTTCCTATAGCAGATAGACCTGGGTACCATAAAGCATGACTTTTTAACCATTGCAGCGGGGGCCGAGGAGGCAAGGGAGGTAGAGGCAGAAATCTTCCTTTTCCTTTCTGGCGGCCTTTTCTACCTGAAACTGGTGAGGCAGTGGAAAAGCCAGCCCTTCCAGTCTTTCCTGCTGATCTCACCGAGGGACAAGAAGCGCGTGATAAAAGAAGTGTTGTACATAAACTGTGGCTTCAACAAGACAATAAATATTGTGATTTGAAAATAATTAGAGACGTGAGATTGATTGATCTATCTCTGCTAGACAAACTACTCCTCAGTGCACGCCACTGTTAGAGTATCACAATCAACAAAAAATTATGGTTGAGCTGACACCACTCGAACCAATACCTCATACTGATACCCTCACCAATTACCTCCCACATAAAATTAAATAATTAACAGGATAATTATACCCCATGGAAGTGTTGCACAGTATGTTGGCAGACGCTGCAGGTCATTAATTGGAACCGATATTTTCCGAAACTATTGCATCATCATCAATATCAGCTCAACCCTACAAAGATTATCTTACATAATGATGTTAACATATGTATACCAACATAAAAATACTCAGAAGTGTTGTACATTCAATGCACTTTACAAAAATCTTTACTCCATGTTAAGTTAGTCAACATTATAAGAAATACATGAAATAACCAAACTGTATTTATAGTTATGGAGCACGAGTTCAACTTTGTTGTTTTCTATTTCAAGGCTTTATAGGATGCTGAAAATTAACTTCATAGCTTGAACAATTTACCGTGGGGCCTAATGAAGTATTTATTTCATAATTTAGAGCCCCAAGTACATTCTCTACCCCCCTGCTCTGCCTCTGTCATTGCACAGCCAAGCAGTTTTGGTGACTAGTTATCTCCCCACTCAGAGGAATGTGCAGCTACTTT
This sequence comes from Lepisma saccharinum, assembly GCF_977018435.1. Classification (NCBI taxonomy): domain Eukaryota; kingdom Metazoa; phylum Arthropoda; class Insecta; order Zygentoma; family Lepismatidae; genus Lepisma; species Lepisma saccharinum. Next base: position 9,632,875 of record NC_139253.1, read on the forward strand.
ACTTCAGTGAATAATTCCAGAACTATCACTTTCTGCACTGTCCTAGATGGACACACACTTCAGGTCCTCCACAGCATGATCTGATTGAAGAGTTGACACCATGTGTCACTATTCTTTGATTCTGCAGCCAAGCAGACTCAAAACGTGCAGCAATAGAAAAGCTACTTTGGCCTATAACAGATTCTACGTCTAAAGTTGTGGCCTTGATGTCTCCAGTGCCCAGAAGTTCGAATTTTGATTCCGGTCCTTGTGATGCTGTGACAAAGCCAGTCACACAATTTTGTATGGAGAGGAGGGAGATACGTGGTGTAATCCCATATTTGTAGAGGCCCATTTGATTCAGGACGGTGCGTAGAATGAGGCACATGGGCCCCCACCCCACCCTTGGGTGTGTATATGTGTGGTGCCCTTCGTCAGTATAAGATTAAGGTACGGTATCATTTTTGTTAAATAAAATGTGGTTTGTTAAATGTCTTTTCAGGTACAATGTGTGTAAATGGATGTACGTTCTTTCTAATTTTCCAAATTTTTCTTCTAAAACCGTAATGAAGTATTATTGGTATCAGAGAGCTTATAGTGTTGTCAAGATTGATGTAGGGAATATTTGTGGGTAATTCTGCAGGGTAAAGAGAACTTGTTCCACAAAGAATTTTTCTCATATTGGTGCTTATTTAGTACTACATACATTTATATATTCCTGAAATAATAATAATAATAATAATACAGATAAAAAAACAGGCATGGAAATTTTATATATTTATATTCCTGTTCTCGATATGATTTTAAAATAATCCTCGGAGATCTTAATGCAAAGGTAGGGCAGGAAACCTGGGCTAGACCAGTGATTAGAACACAAAGCCTGCACCACGAAAGTAATGATAATGGAATAAAACGGATTCATTTCGCAAATAGACATAAAATGATCATAGCAAGCCCCTTTAATCCTCATAAAGATATACATAAAGCAACATGGAGAATTCCAGATGGAGGATCAAGTAATCAGATAGATTGTGTAATTTTAGATAGTATACACAAATCTAACATTTTAGATGTACATAGTTTTAGAGGAGCTAATGTGGATACAGACCACTACCTGGTTATTGTTAAGATTAAGAACCGAATATCTTGTACAAAAGGGAGGCAACGAAGTGAAATTACAAGATATAACATAAATAAATTGAAGGAAAAAAACCAGAAGGAAAAGGTGTGAGCAAAAGATTGCCGACAGGATGAGGAAATTGAAGGGTGGTATGAATAGTAGTACTAGTGAGGGATGGACCAACATAGGAGACATAATAATAAAAGTAGCTGATGAAGAAATTGGGGAAATGAAGAAACAAAACCATAGTGAATGGTTTGATGAGAGTTGTAAGGAGATCACCAGACAGAAAAATGAAGCTTATCAAAATATGATACGAAGCTACTTTACAAGAACAAAGTTAGAACTATATAGGGAATTGACGAAGAAAATAAAATACATAAAAGCAAGAAGAGGGAGTATGAGGAAAATAAGATGAGGCAACTGGAAGGATTTAATGCAATATGAGAAAGTACATGATTCTATAGAAATGACAAAGAAATGAGAGTAGGATTCCAAACAGGAGCATATATATGTAAGAATAAGGATGGACGACTGCTAAGCAATGTTCAGGATATTTTAACCAAATGGCAGGAACATTTTAATGAACTTTTGAATAACCAGAACCAGAATGAAAGGAAGCCAGGACAGAAACAGGATAAAGAAGAAAATCAGAATACCATGAAGAAGGAAGACCACCTTTAGGGTGGGTTGATACAGTAGAAGAGGACCTGAGTGTGCTGGGAAGGAGGAGGCCAGGATCTGTGATGGATTGTTTGCCAGGAAAGAAAAGAAACAATAATATAAAAATATTTTTAAAAAACTTTATGGTGCAATAATGCTTCAAGGGGTAAAGTTATATGTGGTAAACACATATGAGCTTTCGAGATCAGTCTGCTAGTACTGCATCCAAGTAGCTCCCTAATGGTACTCATGATGCTGGGCCAACACCGAAATTCCCAGGAATCGAACCTGACTACTTAGACGAAAGGCAAAAGCAATAACTAACTGGCTATGGGGAGCTTTAATTATAAAATTACAAGTAAAATTAGTATTTATTGATGCAGACATTCGATAATTTTAAAATTACGCAGTTTTGAGGAGTAATTGTTTTGCTTGACCCTCAGGGGTAAAAATAAATCATTACGTACCCCTTCCTGGAGAAAAAAAATCTTGGTTATTTGGTAACCTCTGATCTGTTTACAGGCAAAATTATGTACAGTGGAAACTCGATTTTAAGTTTTTCAGGGGACCAGGCTGAAAAAACTTAAAACGCGGAAAAATGTAAAATCAAGCAAAATTTTATCATTTTGCTACATTGAGAGAAGGTAAAAGGTAAAGGTAAAAAAAAAAAGGTAAAGTGTTCCCCTGTGCATAGCACCACGCCATGAAGGCGTATAGGGGGTGTGGGGGTAACGCCCCACACTTTCTTGAGAGAAGTGGTGGTCTAATCGGTACAGCATCTGACTGTCACGTGACAAACCCGGGTATGATTCCCAGGGTGGATGATTACATATCCAAAATGGCCAAGATCGAGAATGACATGGTGCTACATCCACGGGGAACTTACCTTTGCTATATTGGAACCATAAATTGAATATACAATGCAGGAAAATGTAAAATCGGGGTTCCACTGTAATTACTAATGCTTGGAAGATTTATAAGTAATTTACCTTCTCCTGTAGCTTTCAAAGAAAGACTTATGGCTGCTTCCCAATTTTGAAGTGTCCCTGTACTTCATCCTGAGGCTCCCATAGTAGCGGCACAATTTGCAAAGAAACAGTTTCTCATTGAGGCACACTGGTATCCCGTCATCCATTAATACTGTGTTCAACTCGTGCACTTCATCACCAAGGCTATACATGTGGTTCCTGCTCAACCTACGCTTACAAATACCGCAAACCATATAAAAATCAATCCAGTAGTAATGTTTGGAACAAAATGGGGCGTGGAGATGAGGGGGCAGTTTGTCCATTTCGATTGGCACCTTTTTCACTAGGCTCCTCTTCAGCTTGAACAGCCATTTCCGTCTGACGGAGTGGTGAGCAGGGAGCGAACATCCTTGCACGCAGCACAAGGACTTAATTTGCGGACGACTGGAATGATGCTTCCTGTATGGCTGATATGTTGGGCACGTAGCTTTCCTGTCCAGAAATCGAAAGCATGCATCGCACAGGCAGGAATCTATGGATAACCCTTCAAGGCTAAGGGCGAATTTCTGTTTCTCTTCCGTCTTTAGTTGAGCCACGTGTAAGGGGGTGTCTAACGAACCAAACTTCCCGTAGCAATATTTACACACATCGGAGCACATCCTCTCCGGGTGAATAGAAAATGAGGCACTCTTCTCGGGAATAACTAGATTTAGAGTTGGAGTTGATGTTTTAACTGGAGTTGTAGAAGTTGAAAGAGTTTGTCTGAAAGAGAAATAAATACAGAATTAACTTCACGTATAACTTTTACCAAAATGGCAAATGACAGAGGTCTTGTTTGTGATGATAACCTCAAGCACACATGAAAAATGATAAAAAGTTGATTTCTGGTACTTAAAATAAATTCAGAAATGGTTTTAGTGGCACTAAATTTTAATAATGATATTACTGAAATTATAATATATATAAATAAATAGTCTTACAAACCGTCTAGTATTAAGAAACAATTGAGGGGTCACAAGTTGCGTAACTCCATTCAAGACAGTTTTGAGAAAAAGGAACATTTAAATAAGAAATTACTATGTTTAGCTGTGGTGCTTCTATGACCAAGAATTTGAAACTTGGGAGATATTTACTTCCAGCACTGAAATGTTGATATTTCACAGTTCTAAGTTACACATGTAATGTAACTCATTTTCATGAAAAGTGGGAATTACGCCACTTGTGCTCTGAACTCCTGAATTGTTCATGTGGATAAAAATTGTAACATTACACCATGTAAGCCATCAGGAAACAATTCCACACCTTCTACGTAATGTAAATTCTTAAGAGGTTAGCTTTTTCATCTACTAATTTCCTACGTAACTAAAAGTAGCTTTATGCATTGGAACACTAAAACACAACATGAGAAAACTGTCTTGACAATTAATTGAAAAAGTTGAACCAGTTACAACTTTGCTCAAAGTTGATGTACTCAATAATATGTATGAAAAATTTCACCATTGCAGTTCCTATTTGTCATCCATTTTGCAGTTTCCTATCTAGAGAAATGCATTTACTATAAACTGTCCAAAAGCATTTATAAAGCAAATTACTACGTACTGAAGTATTGCAGTTGGCAGGTAATAGAGTGGTGTCTTGTTATTTGGAAATTCCAATGATAGAAGTGCAAAATAATTTGAATGGCAGATCTTATGCTTACATGTGAATTTCATCAGTGTCCAACACAAGGTACTGTTTCAATAATTTTGTGAAATGGTCAAAAAGTACATTAAAGCTTTTTGGTTATTATCCAGTGCATATCTATATTAGGTTTGACATACTTGAATATGAAAAAACTCATAAGTTCTAGTATTCTTTGCAAGAAGTTTCATAAAAAAAAAAAAGATTCATTCAGTGATAAAAAGTATGTTCTGACAAGCATTGTTACTGAAAATCGGTTGCATTGATACAATGGACACTAATTGCTTCAAATATGCAGGGAATCACCACAAAAGACCCATCTTCAATGTCACTTGAAAATTGGCTGTCCTGAGGGGATAGCTAGAGTCAGAAGTTAAAGTTTTCTAATCTGCTAAAGCTTAAATACTGCAATACAACACCAGGCAAGCAATATATAGTATTTGCATATTTGTTATTTAGCGTTGATTCTCTGCCACTAAACACAACAATGATTAGACAAATTTGACGAGGATGACCAGGCTTGAACTCAGAGAACCTTCAGTGGTAATCACCTGGATTTGTCAACTCCACATTAAGGATTCATAAATACACAAATTACATTGCATGTCATACTATGATACAATAATAGACTTGTAAAAACCAGCAATTTATCCAACATTTTCAAAATCAGGGAATGTACAGATACTTTAGAGGAGGGTTATAAACACAAATTTTCATAAAAAAAATATTTATTAATGAAGCGTCCTCGTGGAATTTTAGGTGTTGAAGGATATGTGTGGATAAATCACTGACAATAACGAAGTCGAAACAAAGAATCAAACTGCACTGTATCTTACCTGTTACAGCTTAAACATGACAAGATGACCGATTTATCAATTTCGTTAATTTTAAAATTATATTGATTTTATATCACATATGCAGAATATTGTTTAGAGAACATAATATATATATTTATGTACCCAGATTCGTCAGCCTTCTCTGGAGGGACAATGCTGTTCCCCTCTGTAGGCACGCATTGGTTTGTTTCACTGTCCAATGGCTTGTTTGCCTCACCTTCCAATGTGCCAGGAACTGGAAGAAATGAAAACTGACAGATTTCAATGGAAACTAATACTGACAGATATGGTTCATGTAACCATGCACATTTTATATCAAACACAAATGTACAAAATGTTGTGTTTGTACTTTTATTATTAGTGTATTTATTAGATCAAAATACATCATATATTTTATTAGAACCAACTTTGATCTCCAATTAGACTACAATTATAAAAATACAGGGTGTTTAAAAAAAAACCTAAAATTTCAGGGCAAAATTATTTTTCATGTGGCTGCCTGAGCCGTAATTGTGTGTGTCTACATCTGCTAACAAAATTCAGGAGTCAGTGTCGCTAACTGGGATTATATGCCACTAAATGTCACTTTTTATTGCTCTTAAATTGTTATTCACAAATCCATTAATTGTACATAACCTGTATTGGAGCCAAACCAGAGGTTAGCTATAACTGCTGAAGCACTGCATCTTTTTGAACAATTTAAATTCTAAATGTAAAAATAAGTAAAATGCACCATTTTAAGTAAGATCCGAAAATTTAGGGGGAAAGGCCCAAAATTCGAAATTTTCCGTAATTACACATAATTTCAAAGTTGCGGCACGTGCAATACATATCTTCAGGGTGGCTACAAACAAGCAGAAATGAAATTCCCTGACTTTTCCAGGTTTTCCAGGACAAAATTTACATTTTTCCCTGACAATTACAAACTAAACAAAATCGATGTTTTTGCAAATGGAAATAATAACCTCATACAGATCCACGTATGGATTTGTTTAATACCAATATTATCTTCTATGAAATTGACTTAATTTCTCTATTCTCTATGATTTGAATTCGAACGGCAAAATAGTGAATTTGGAAAATTCTTAAAATTCACAAGCTACGGAAGGATTACGGAATTTTATCATACGCAGTAAGTTTAAAATAAAATACTTGATTATTTTTAAAGTTACGACTAAATGAGATAAGAGTGAAGAGAGATTGATTAAGAAATACAATTTGTAATTTATCAGTCTCCTTATTCGCGGTATTATATGTTGATATTTCCATTGAGGTTTGGAACCCTCTGCTTGCAATAACCATGAGTGCAGAGCACTGATTTTTCGATGCATAAAGCTACTTCTCTTTTCTCTGTAAAGCAAACAACTTAACTCTTGCATATAAGTGAAACAATTGAATCGAACAAAATAAAGTGTCATATTTCCTTACATTATCAATGGGATTTCTGCTTCAGTACAGTATATCCAAGTGAAGTACTGTGAAACTGACAACATGCAGTTATACCATTAACGCTGACGAAAAGGGTATGTAGGTATTAGAAATTTAACGCAAGGAATTTATAGAATTGCATTGTATAGGTACCTGATTTAGCTAACCACACATTAAAACAGGAAAACACTAATAATAAAAGCTTCTGAAAGTTCATATACGAGGGGCATCCTGAAAAAGCTCCAAATGGTGCCTGTACGCAGCACTAGTGGCCGGAGAGCGACACACACACATGCAGGCAGGAAGAAGTGGCATGTAGCTGTAATCTGGTACAGTTGCAATGCAGCCGTTTTAGGACAGTTCTAGGTTAAAGTTTGAAGCTCTCACACAGTCTTCCACCGACTGCGATGTAGCCTACATTGCAAGCTCAGAATTTGGCACAGAGCCACCAGCAATCGTGTGAGGTGTGCAGCCCGGACGCCGTGAGTGATAGTATGGTCAGACGATGGTGCAGACAATTCACGGAAGGCCAATCGAATGTGCACAACTCCATACAGCTGAGTACACACGGGCCCTTTGCATCACTTCAGGTGAGAGATCTTGGACCACTCCCTGAACAGCCCTGGCCTTGAATGTACAGACTTTCATCTTTTTGCTTAAGTGAAGAGGTTTCTGGCAGGGCAAGGATTTGACAGCTACACTGCGGTAGAGATAGTTCCAGTCTTTGCTGTCAGACACATATACCATGGACATACACAATTTAGTGCCATGCTACGATAAATGCCAGAACAACGGTGGTGATTATGCCGAAAATTAGGTTAGGAATCACTGTTACTATACCGCGTTTGGTAGAACCTGTCCCTCTTCCCGCGCTAGTTGCTCCCTGTCTTTTCTCGGTGCTGGGGAAAGTCAAAGCCAGGCAGCCAATTAAAATACGCAACGTCGCAACAGCGTCTACGTAAGCGCCTCTCTTCTGGCATCCATTCGCTCCTCGCTGCCCAGCAGACGATTTTCTTCCTCGTTTCTCATTGGCACCGAGCGCTCCCTAGCGCGGGAAGCGGGACAGGTTCTACCAAACGCGGTATAATGCAATAAATTACAACTGATATTCTTGTTTTATTTATACCTAATCGGCAGACTCTTTGATATATATATATTTTTTTTTTGAAATTGGTGTATTCTCTTATTTTTTTTATTTTTTACTATACGGTGTTATTTTTCCCAAAATTCACATTTTCATTTAGTGCATTTTCTGGCAAATATCTGAAATTATACCTTCATGGTGTTTTTAAACTACTGTTTCAAATTTTAAGTCACACGGCGTACGCCTCTTAGTGAGAGGAAAGTTACTTTGGGAAAGTTATTTTCCATACCCCCTTTTTAATTTTAATGGAATTGGAATTGGATAATGGAATTTTCCCCGTATATACTGAAGGGTGCATAATGACCATAAGTGGCGACGCACCCAAAAAATTAAAATCAATCAATCTCACGTGACAGATACTGATATATTATGGCACCAAAAATTGGCATTATGTTTTTTTTACTTGTTAGTGTTACGTTCCCCAAAATTCGCGTTTTTGTTTTAGAACATTTATCTGCCAAATATACCGACACTTAATACTCCATTGTGCTTTTAAACTATTATTTTAAATTGTAGGTCACATGGTCTACGTATTTTCGTGACAGTTTGATATGTTGGAACAGATTTTTGAGGAAGTAAAAGTAAAGTGCTCCCCTGCACTTTTCCATGAAGGTGTATAGGGGTGTGGAGTTAGGGTCCCACACTTTCTTGATCACGGCCGAAGGTGGGGGTGATGTGATCAGCACCACGCTCCTGGCTACATTTATCCCTCAAATTTTCCTCAAGGTACCAGCTTCATATGATGCTGGGTGGGTGTCGGAGCAGTTTGAATAGGTGGAAAACATCCCGGTTCTCCACCGCAGGGGATCGACCCCGGGTCTCTCGCATAGTAGTCAGATGCCCTAAAGACTGAGCTCCATTATTACTCGCTCGACAAATGCCGATGATGTGCACTTAGCTTGGTAATTCAAAACATATCTCGTGCGACAAATACGAAGATGTGGCTCTCGTGTGACGGTAGACACGCACTCGATCTCCTGTTAGAACTCTGTCACTTTGATCTGTGTTGCAAATGGTTTTGATAGAAGTTGAAAAAATTGTGGGAAATACATGATTTAATGTGGCTGTCGGAATTATTTCATGTACGTATAACTCTATAGTTTACTCTTGAGTAAAATGTTGGAAAACTTGCATGTTCTATGTACACAAACATGGCCTAGATAAGACAAAAATGTTGGATTTCATGGAATTTTTCGTTGTTTTAGGAGATTTCTTTAAAAAAAATCGCTAAAAACGCCAACAATTCGCATTTTATGCCAAATTCGCATTATTTCGATATTTCGAACGGGCGAAAAATGTGTCCAGACATCACTGCACATTCTTAAACATAACTTCGCAGCAATTACCAGTTTTCACGGTTTTGGCGTTTGCGGTTCCCTACTAATCGGAAATTACTTTCTGGCCACCCCTTGTATAAATCAGTAGATGGAAAGTGAAAATTTAGCAGGGCTGGCAGAGAAAAGTCAATTCTTGAAGAAAGTGATTTGCTTTTATGATTGAATGATTAGAGTAAATATGATATTAAAATATTTACGTATTATTATAAGTATTTTATTTCATAATATTGGACATTAACCTTACTCAGTGAGAGATTAATGACCATCTCTCACGAGTTTAAACAGACAGGACAGAAAGTGGCATTAATTTCATTGCAATACTAGTGTTGCAGTAAATTTGAGTTTGCGAGCATGGACTTGCCAATTTTTATAACGTTCACCAATGCAGATTTATGTTTCACTTTTTCGTGATAGTATTCAATATATATCCCGTTTGGTTGGATTCTTCTTGATATCTAAAAATAGTGCAATGTCATTGTAAACGTACGTATGTTAACTTGTGCGAAACCAGTAATACGTCAGGATGATGAAAGAAAACCTTCGCAAGCACTGCTACATTAAATAAGGTGAAGTGAGCCAGAAGAGTAATAAAATTCCAGCAGCATATTGGCAGTCTAAAGCTCTTCTTGTTTATGCATGCGATTTTTGTTGGATGTTGCAGTCCATGTAATTTCTGTCGCATGTTGTAGTGAGATACTTTGTAGGGTGGCGATATTCAACAAAAATAGTATGTATCAATAGAACCTATTTCTTTCCATGTTCCTTCAGTTTGCCCAACAAAATGTTTTACTATCGGACGGCGCCACCCGCTCTTATCCCATCCATCTGTTGACAAGTCCCTTTACTACTCCCATACGGACAAGAAAAAATGATAATTCAATGCATTTTCCACGTAATATTTAGAGGCTAAACTAAACCTTTACTCCCCCGATGATACCATATGGTATCATCAGAGTAAGGTCGTACTGCCCCGATGATACCATATGGTATCATCGTGTTTATTACGAAATGAATGTGCTTTTTGGACCTTCGTACTCTTATGTTTGGGTGGAAACTCTGACACAGGTCTGGAGCAAGCCTGAGAAATTCGTATTGATGACCAACCTCGCCCCCTCTCCGAAACATATCAATGCCACATTTCCGAACAGAGTTTCACATTTTGGCTCCTTATTCAACTTGTATGGCACAGAGGAACATGAAACATGTTTCAATCAATCTCTTTGGAAACGTCCATTCCTTGAAGAGAATACTAAGGTTTGCGCCTTCTCCCCAAAATAGCGGGAGAAGAGGGGCAAACTACAGATTTTTATGCTTTTCTTTCATTGAAATTCGGTGGTCGCACCCCCCAAACCCTTCCTCGGTTCGGCGTTCTGAATTGTACACGGTTGCATGCTTTGATGTTTTAGCTGCAAAACAAAACTTATCCGAAGTAGATTGCTCTCATAGTGCCCGAGTTATAACAATTTTCCTCCAAAAATGCAAATTACCTATTTTTCGTAAAAAAAAAAAATCATCACATTTTGGCTTATTATTCAACTTGTATGGCACCAAAGACCATAAAATATGTTTCATTCTCTTGAGAAATGTCCATTCTTTGAAAAGAATACTAAAGTTTGTGCCTAATCCCCAAAATAGTGGGAGAGGAGGGGGCAAACTCCAGATTTTTTTTTTCATTGAAATTCGGGGGACGTGCCCCCAAGCCGCCTTCCTCGCTCTAGCGTTCTGAATTGTGCACGGTTGCATGCTCTGATGTTTTAGCTGAAAAACAAAACTTATCCGATGTAGATTGATCCCATAGTGCCCGAGGTATAACAATTTTCCTCCAAAAATGCAAATTACCTATGTTTCGTAAAAAAAAAAAATCACATTTTGCTTATTATTTAACTTGTATGGCACCAAAGAACATGAAATATGTTTCATTCTCTTGAGAAATGTCCATTCTTTAAAAAGAATACTAAAGTTCTCGCCTTCTCTCCAAAATAGCGGGAGAAGAGGGGGGGGGGGGGCAAACACCAGATTTTTATGTTTTTTCCATTGAGATTCGGGGGACGTGCCCCCCCCCCCCCCAAGTGTCCCTTCCTCGGTCCGGTGTTCTGAATTGTACACGGTTGCATGCTCTGATGTTTTAGCTGCAAAACAAAAGTTATCCGAAGTAGATTGCTCCCATAGTGCCAGAGTTATAACAATTTTCCTCCAAAGAGTGTTCGAATTTAAAATTCCCGCCGAGAAGCCCGGGCGAGAGAAATTTCTCTCTCTCTCTCTCTTCCTGCCATCACTGGTTTCTGGCGCCGTGGTTGTGTTACGCATAAAAGGGGCCTAAAAGTTTAGGCCGAAACTTGCGAACGAGATTTCCTGTTCCCGTGCAGAGTTCCATAAATATCTTTAAATACATAAATAAAAAAAAATCAATGAAGACGAAATTCCCTGACATTTCCCTGACTTTTTTTGACACCTCAAATTCCCTGACTTTTCCCGGTTTTCCAGGTTTTCCAGGTCTGTCGCCACCCTGTATCTTGATAGAGTGGTCTTTTGTCATGCTTCCATCCAAATTTGGTCCATACAGCATCCATAGGGCTGATTCTAGAAGCAAAATTCCGGCCACATCCTGAAGCTGGCAACACTGCCACTCTATATAATGTTATTATCTTTTTACTCAAGTAGTATCAGTCTGATTTCAAAGAAACTTTACATGGTTGAAGGAATGTACCACCGCTACATACCATATTTTTTCACTCACTTTGGTCTATTGAGGGGGAGGGAGGGGCATGACCTATGCCATTTTTTTAAAGTTCAACTTTCTTCTTCTTCGTTTAACAAAATTATTGAGAGGCACAATGTATAAATTTTACCTCTGCTAAAAGCTCTGTCTTTAACAAAGAAAACAAAACAAATTTCATCTGTCTACAACAATTATTTCTTGAGTTATGATTTTCTTTTGTGCTTTGTGGCAAGTTTGAAAAGGATGTGCTTGAAAATGCGCCGGCGTGAATGAGAATACAGGCATGCGAGAGGTCTGGCGGCTGAAGGTTTAGTCATTCTTTCTTGGCAAATACAAATAGGTATGTGTACTGAAACATTACACAAACAGAAAATTAAAATAATCATTATTACATTAGTCTCAAATATAAAGTATAGATATAAACTCTACCGACAGAGTTAGTATGCTGACCTGATATTGATTGATTTAGTTTCTTTTACTTCGCGTTTTGTGCCTCTTGGCTAATTTGCAAAGATGGGGATGAGTGATGAAATTGATGAATGGACATTCACAAACAACCAAGCCCGAGCGGGATTCGAACCCAGGACCCTTGGCGTCGCAGTGCGATGTGCTAACCACTCGGTCACTGTTGAGCTGATATAAAATAGCTAACATTTAGTCAATAATACATCTCCTTAATAAAAAACTGGACTTGTCTATAAAAACAGCTCAAAGAAGCAAATTAGAACTCAATCGAGCTATCAACTTTGTATTGAAGCCATAATCAGGGGGTGAAGGTGTTCAGGTTGTGTTATCTTCACAGGTCATGGCGAGCTGCAACAAATTCACAGAATCACCTAACTGGAACATGGCAAGAACATATGATGGAAGAACCTCAGCAACAGCAGCCATTTGGTTGTGAATGGCATGCATGTGATATCCTTCCTCCAATGACTTCAAGAAAAAGGCCAACTCTCACCCTCTCCCCTGTGACATGGTGGCACATAGTGGGTGTGTATCATCCCCAAAAATACTGTCAATTTCAGGATAATATGGTAAAATATAGAATCGACTGCTTAAAGGGAAAAAGCGTAATCATCTTGTTAAATTTATGGGCAAAAATATTCCCTGTAGCTGGTAGTGTGAACCATATGTACATTTTGTGTTACTTTTTTTTTTAACAACTGTTAATAAATGATTATTTTCTACACAAGATTTCTACACATTACCTTACCTGGAGCTTCATCCTTCTTAGATTCATCAGCGTTCTGTGCAGCCTCAGCTTTACAACTCTTGCAACATGATGATGATTTTGAAGGCTGAAAGAAACAATATTTGTTGAATGCTGCTTGATATTGTTATAGCACATAAGTTTCTATAACTTCGTCATAAATTCCAAATATCTTCTGTAAACCATTATGTAAAGGAATTGAACCATATGCAGTATGGTGTAAGCAGTGGCATGCCCATGATTTTTGAAAGATAGGGGTTAGGTATACATTTTTTAGTAGTCAGCCTCATCTTGCCATCTTAATTTCCTGCATTTGATGTTCTTTTTTTTAGGAATACTGGGCCAAAGGGGGGTGGATAACCCCCACCAAACCCCCTTGGGCATGCCACTGGGTGTAAGGTACTGTGTATATTGTCTTATGTTGAATTACACATTTTATTCAGTGTATAATATACTGTCTGGAACTTAAAGAGTGGAAATATTATGGAAAATATGCAAAATGATTTTGTATCAGCATTGTGTGAAAAATTGATTTTGTGATTAAATCATAGCTATTTTAATATTCTGATTACTGTTTAACTTAATTTTTTTTTAGCACAATCATGCTGGATTGCTAAATATTCTGAACAAATTTAAATTGTTATGATGTTCAAGCATTGGTATAGGTTCAGAGTGGTAAATAAGCTTAGTTCTAGATGTTTATAACAGATCACTTCATAGAAAGAACATTCTGCTCATGATGTTTAATAGCAAACACAGATATCTGGTACTACATGACATTTTCCACAGAATAATTGTTTTTAGAATTTCTGGAATGAATGCGAGAACTGAACACACTGATAATTCAGAATTTCCACATTTTGAAAGTTCTAATTTCCTTTCAACCAGGAGTCTCATCAATTTGGATTTCATGTCTTGAGAATCACAAAAAAGAAAAATTATTTCTCTTGAGGTCAGAACATGAACACACCCCCCCCCCCCCCCCCCCGGCCGGTCCTTGTGGCAGAGTGGTTAGCACATCGTGCTACGACACCAGGGGTCGCAGGTTCGAATCCCAGCCTGGACATGGATGTTTGTTAATGTCCATTCATCAATTTCATCATGTCATCACTCATTCCCATCTTCTAAATTAGTTAAAAATGGCACAAAAAGTGAAGTAAAATAAAGCAACTCAAACAATCAATGATCATCCCCCAATTCAATGGAAATAATAAAAATTCTTCTTCTTCTTCTACTACTACTACTACTACTAATAATAAATAAATTTTTATTCACAACGATTTCAATATTTTAAGGTAAAGGGAAGATTTGGATGACAAACTAATTTTGCACCTTAAAAAGGGAACTTGTGCTTCTGTAACATTGGGCTGAAGTTCACTACTTCTTTTTCCAGTGACTACCTAATTGTCTTCACAATGCTGGGTCAACATTCATTGACATTTTTGAGCACCTTCTGGGAACTAAACTCAGGATTGCTTGCACCAAAGATGGAAGTAAACATTCTCCAAGAATCCCAACTCATGTTAGCAAACACATATAAGAAGAGATTCTCCAGAATGAAGAGATGTTCTAGAACTTCAGGAGCCAACATTCAAAAAATTTTTTTTGGGCCTGGAAAATCATTAATTCACTTAGCAAACTGAACTTGGACAGTGGTAGACAAAATTAAAAATAAGTCAGGCCTTTTCTCTCAGGAGCCAGCATTTAAATATATATATATATATATATATATATATTTGCAAATACGGTCCAGGACAGCCATTAATCCAACCAAGATAAGCTACACATTTTCAATTTCAAATGATATCTTAAAACATCTAGTTTAGCAATTAATACAAGATTGAATTAAAACCAATTAATTCTTGCACCAGAGTGGTCTTCCTAATGAACTCTACACACAGGGCTCTACAGTACAAATAACTAAGCAATACATTCTAATGTACCACGTCGCTACAAATATTTACAATTCGACCAGCAACGTGCAAAAATTTATAATCATACACATTAAAAAACACATACTGGACTCATATTTTCAAAAAAGATAGTGGAAATTTCCATAAGTGAACTCAAAATATTAATTTTATCTTTCTGAACTGAATTTGAAAATTCAGGCACCATGGCAACTGGGCACCCTGTATTTGTCTACCCCTGAACTTACATACTTGTTGTGAGCATAAATAACAGACTAAAGAAATACATACCTTTTTGCAAACCAAGCAGAGCTTCCCTCCTGCCATGCTTCTCTTCACAAATCCCTTTTTGAAAGTTTTTGATTTTGTTCCTTGCTTCTGCGATGCATTCTGGGACTTGTTGCGCTTGAAAACAACCCTGTATGGTAACGTGCTCAACTTGTCGGTAGGACGTGGAACCTTGATGATTGTTTTCAGAGTACCCGATGAACAAGCCACTTTGCCAACAGCCCAAGATGACTGCAATCCTAAGGCACCTAATATTGACTCTTTGGTTGACTGATCCTCCTCTGATGTAGCTTTCACTACTACACCATTCTCGGTTAACTCTGGTTGACTTTCTTTGTCCTTACTAGTGTCACTATCACTTGCTGACGTTTGCAACTTTGGAACACAGCCCAACAATGGTTTTTGATCAACTTCTGAAGCGTCATTCACCAAAGGTACAACTGCAGCGTCAAGGTTGCTATCTAAGAGTTCATCACCAAATATTTTGATGTCTTCGCATCCTACAGGTTGATCTGCATGGTGGCAGTTGGAAACTTTGTCTGGGCCACTCTCCAAACCAGGATCCTCTGCTTTAGAAGCATCCTGATCTGATTTGTCAATTTCCAAGCCGTTCCCTTTGGAGGATTCAACACCCTTGTTTTCCCCACATTCAAAGTCTACTACTGCTAAAGTTCTATCAGAGTCCTCTTTCGGTTTTACATCTGCCGAGGGAGCAGAGTTGCAATCTGTTTTCTCACCACCGCTATCTTCTTTGCTTACGTCAGTCTCTGAATGTGGTTCCACCACCATCTCTTCCTTCACGCAGTTAGGTACCTCACTTATTCCACCGTTCAATTGGCTCACATTTGAGCATTCCTCAACCTTCACAACTGAAGCACCGTTGGCTACTTCAGTACCTGCTGGTGTCGTTTCAATTGTACTCAATGGCTTAACGTTGGTACTGTCCTCGTCCTGAGCTTCTTGTAGAGAACTCTCAGAAATACTGAGGTTATTGTCCACATTCATCAAACCTTCATGAGTAATTTTATCTGCAGTTACAATGCTCTCCTGTTCAGAACACACACTTGCTTCTTCAGTCTTGTTTTCTTTGTCCTGATTCTCAGCCTCTTTCTTCTGGGCAGCTTTCCCCTTTTCACAAATTTCATCTTGCTTCAGGTACTCAGCTAAGCTCAAGCACTTCTGCTTTGTTTGTTCTATTTCCGACACTTGTGTGTCACTTGTTTTTTCCGACTCCTGTTCACAACTCACCGAAGTACTTTTGCCGAAACTGTTTAAGTCTTCAGACACACAGGCATGCTCAGATTCAATCTGCTTTTCTACAGGCTCCGTGTGGGAAGAATTAAGCACAGTTTCAATAGTGTCAGTCTCCCTGTCACCCTTTTCTCTATATTCCTTTGATTCCAATTCATTTGTATTGACATTTCCCTCAATACTTGGTATAGAGGTCTCACTCATACACAAAGTCATACCGGATTCCTTATTCTCAATTTTACTTTCTGTATCATTCACACTTGTTTGGTTATTACTACATTCAATACTATTGCTAACAATCTCTGTACTCACTTTTTCAACATATGAAGGTACACTGTCTTCAGCATTAGTATCTGTTGTCACTTCATAATCAACTTCCTGTTTCAATTGTACATTTTCAACGTCTGTCTGTATGTGAGAAGACGATGCAATTTCACCCTCTGTGCAAACAGCATCACCTTTATTGTTACTAAGAGAAGCCAGCTGTGTTGAAGCAAATGCCACAACTGCATCTGTTTTTTCTTCTGCTTTGGTATTGTCAAACTCCAAATAACTATTTTCCTTGTTAGACTTGTCTTCAATTGTATCACAGGTCATTACTGGATCACATGGCAGTACTCCATTTGTTTTAGAGGAAACATCAAATTGTACATCGTGATTCTTTTTCAACATATCGAGAGAATCGATATCACAATTAGGAACAGTTCTGGCATCATTACAGTCTTCTACGTTCAGTCTTTTGGTTGTTTGGTCTTTAGCTTCCTCACATGATGTTTGTTGCTGTAAGCAGTAATCTTTTATGATGCTTTCCTTCACAGCAGAACGTAATTCGTCTGCAATTGCATGTCGTGTATGTCCTGCAGCTGTATAAGATGACTTTACTTTAGACACTCTTCCCGGATACCTCTGCTTCACAGCACTTGCAGTAAGTTTCCCATATTTTATTAATGCTGATATTTTTGTAGTAATACTTTTACATAATTGCTCATCAACTTCAGCTGGTTCATTTTTGACATTAGAAGACCCTTTGGTGAATGACGACTCAGATTCATTATCAGGTTTATTTCTATCATTGCTGTTATCACAGTCAAAAGAATTGAAGCTTATTTCTTCATCTATAGGCTCGTGCTTGAAAACAATTTCATCATCTAGAGATTCTTCCTTGATAACAATATCACAGTGTTTGTTTGAAACTTTTCTGTGCGACTGTTTTGGTCGTTTTCTTGGACTGTCAAAATCAATTCCCGCCAGCAAACTGTCATGCAATCTAGGACGCTTTCCGTTTCTCAGGACTCTGAACACTGAATCCGACCTTGTTATGTATCGGGCAGACTTAGTTCTGTGAAAAGTCCTTTCCTTGCTTTGAGCTGCCACGTTTGGCCTCTTGATCGGAACGGCTGTCTTCCTGACCAACTGCTTCTTTTCATCCGCATTCTTAACTTCCAGGTTGGGCAAAACTGTCTTCCTGGCACTCTGCTTCTTTTCATCTGCATTCTTAACATCTGAATTATGAGGCACTTTTTCCCTTGACGAACTTCTCCTCTCTGTGCTTGCATCTCCTTTAAGAACCCTACACCTTCCTACCGCAGCTTGATCAACTCTTGCTAGAATTCTCCCACGATTTCTTCCAACTATTACTCTAGTTTTCTCTATACCTTTCTTCAACACTGGTTTCTTTCTTTGTGCTACAACCTTCTTCTCTTGCCCAACCATTATGTTTCATCCCAGTTATGTCTCTGCCTGTAAAATATAGAATGAAATAATTGAAGAATGCATGAAATCATAAATCTAGAATAGACACTATGAAGAAAATCCTGTAGCTAGGATTACAGTATCAAAAGTTTACAACTCACCATGAGGCATTTAAAAATAAAATTAAGAAATTACACTACTTATTTCTCTGCATACAGGGTGATCCATTCAAAGTGCCAAAAAAATGCACTGGAAACTATTCAAGCTAATAAAAATTTAAAATCTTGGAATTTTTATGATCTTCTAAATGTCCTCCTTAGCTATGATGGCATACATGATCTCTCAAACCTTTCTTGTGCATGTCAACAGGATTATCACCACAATGTCATTCACAATTGTGTGACACTACTACTGAACCAGTTTTGCAAAATTTTCACACAATCTCTTAATGTTTCGTTATGAAGATGCTTAGCAAACACAATACACTCTTCTAATTTTTATTAATCAATAGATTTCAATGTTTTATGCAATATAAAATGTGTTTCAAGGTGTGGAAACACCAAATAGGCATGGTCAGCATAAGAAGAGAAAAAAAAGTGTCTTGGAGTACTTTCACAGTTTTTATTCCTAAAAATAACATGCAAATGAAAATGCCACCAAACTTAGCGAACCTAACCTAACAACGTATGAAGCAGCAGACAACGTCTCATTTGGTGTTGTTTTCACTTGTCATGTTGCATATTATATTCACTTGTGTGAAGCCCTCGGGCTGGGCTGCTTCAGGTTAAGGTAAGAGACACATCATTTCAGCATAACACATCTCTGCAAGCTAAAAACAGCAGGAAAGGTTCATAAACAACATAATCTTTATAAACCGTGTAATTTTTTCACTTTCTAGCAGGGATACAGAGAGTCAGGTGCATAGGTATGCGCAGACACTCTGTTAAGGGGGGCAAAAGCCTTGAAAGTTCAGTCGGAACTTCATTGCATCTCACTACTTCATTGTATTGATTGGTACTAAACAGGGTCATATATAGTGTGCATTCGTTCCCACTGAAAATCACTCTTACAAGAATTCCAACTTCAATGGCACAAAGTTCTCTATTCCCCCCCTCTGCTGGAGAATAAAATTAGATAGTCCAATTATATTGGAAATAAACGCGGCATAGTTGCTTGAAACTTTCGTTGGCTTGAAAATACTTAATATTTTAAAGAGAATAACATTGTTTAAGAATGGTAATATTATTTCTCTACACTAAATTTCTAAGTGAGAGTATTAGGAAGGGCAGCTGCCCCCACATGTGCACACCTATGGTTGTGCACTCCTTTTTCATTTACTCTGCTCTATCAAATGCAAGCTTCAAAAATTGAAACAACATCAATGAAGCATCATATATCAACATAATTAGATTTCATGAAAACATAAATAGCATGTAGCACTTAACTCAAAGAAAATATACTGTTCTTGAATTTGCATTTATTACATTCAAATACATTACTGTGTTCTCACAGTTGGCATGTAGTTCAACTTCTATGGTAATAACTGCAATCTCTGTGTAGATTTTTTAAAATATGAACTGGGTAAGGTGTTACGGTATTAATGCACAATATAGAGAATGTCTCCAATTCCTTTCCTACTTCTTATACTCACTAAATATGAAGTCCTGGTAATGTATCTGGAGTTAAGATTTGGGGGTCACGTGTAAATATTGTACACTTACGACTATATATGTTGCAAAATTACGATCTTCATTACCACAATCATTCTCCATACATAAACATAACAACCATGTTTGATGATATGAACAAGTGACGTTCGGCATTCGTTGGGCAGTCTACAGCATAGCCACACTGTTCCTTCGTTACTTGCAGAGCATTAGTTGCTGCTTGGTCAGTGAGAACGACGAGGTAGAAGAGCATGTGGAATGCAGACTTTGATTAGAGGTAGATTTGGCAACGGTGTTCGAGTGTTCTTCGAGAAAAATTGCATCTTGGGCAGTGAGGAAGCTAGTGCTACAAAACTTATATTGTGTTAGAATATGTGCTCATTGGGAAAAGATTTTACTGATATCAGCACGAAACTTTTTCCGGTAAGGTTAGGGTACGAAAGTATCTTGAATTTCGTTAATATTTGGTAGATTAACTAATTTTGGCCTTCTGATCAGTACATTATGAACGGGTAGCTGCAAGAACCATGCACGGGTAGCCCCACAAAACATTGACGAATAGCCCCACAAACCATTTCCGGTAAGGTTAGGTTAGGCAAGCTTAGTTAAAATTTTGTTCATAAAACAATGCGATACAGCTTTTAAAAAAAAATTCTCAACTTACATCAGCTTTTTTCATGATTTCCAGACGTGACCCCCGCATTTTAACAACAGATTCGTGATTAGGACAAATATTAACGAAATTGGAGATATTCTCTATATTCTGCATTTGCTCCGGTGTTACTTTAGACTATTGCAATGAAGCCATAACAAATGTCTAATATCACAAATACTAGAATGTTGAGAAAGCTACTAAGAACTTTTTTGGTTATTATACACTACAATGCTAATAAAAACTAGGAACTTCTGATCAATGTCAAAGTTCATTGTGATTATTTCCATTCTCCTGGAGTCACTTGAATTTCAACAAAGAAAATAGGTACAGATCTCAGGATGCACCCTAACAATATCTGCATCGCGAAATATTAATAAAAATAGGAGCAATTGAAGGTGATGGGAGTGTTCTCTGATTTATTTACTAGAGAATGTACTAACCAAGTAAGTTTTCCGGATGAAGTATCAGAGGTTCTGATGTCCCGGTCACTGTTTAAAATTTGGATATTACGTGTGTAAGGTGTAATATATTGCTTTTCATAATGGCGATATTTCTCCAGAAAGAAGTGAGGAAGCCATGTTTTGTGGAATGTAGCCACTGAGTTGTGCTGTCTACAGTATTGCCACACAATGTGTTTGTCACTTGAAGAGGAAGGACTGATTGAGAATGGTGGGACAGCAGAGTGAGAAGATTGTAAATGTTGTGCAACTGCATTGCTGGAGTGTGGAGGAAAATGGACTTCAGCTGATAAAGAAACTAATGGAGTATGGTGTTCTACCGAAAGAAGGTGATTACATGTGTCCCCGAGGACATGTTCTTAGTTTGTGCAAAGACAGTTCACGCATTGATGAGTAGTCGTGTAAGTGCTATAAAAGTTTCATAGAAAATAAAGCCGTGTAAATACTCAGTGTCTTTAAGTGTGTGGGAACACTGTATCCACCGTTGGATTGTAAACACCACAGACTTGGAAGGTAAGCTTAGTGTTATTTGAAGCATGTTTGCGAAACCTAATCTAAACTAACTTAACCTAACGTTACGTGAAATTTTCAAGTTACAGACGTGACCGGGAAATTGTAATGTCAGATTCGTGTTCAGGAGGCCTCACGTAGAAAGTATACAACATTTCAAACAAATCGGGGAACACTCCAGTCATCTTCAATTAAGCCTAAAAATATAATACATGCATATCATTCAGTTCCCGCCCCAAGGTGTATGCATAAACCATTACATGATGACAAGTGTAACACTTACTTTGGCGATACATCAGCTGATTGTACTTTCTGCACTGGATGTCAAGTAGGAAGAAAATAAATTTCTCGCTCAATTCGATTCAACAAAATATATTTCGTACTAATTTCAAGTGTCAATGCGTAGATTAATTTACAAGGAAAATCTACATAAAGAACGTAAGCACCATTATTGAGAACTGTCACAACTCGTACGCACTTTCATATCAGTTTTGTGAGCTTTCAAATAACCGCGGATGGGCATGAATACTTTTACCCTGTTTCGGATGTTGTTCCAAACTACCATCAAGAAATACAAGAAGTAATTTGTCTTCTACTTGCAGTTTCATAGATAACTTATGTATTTAAGTCGTGCATGACGTATTTACATGATGTGGCCTGTGTACAGTCGCTATGAAATTGAGCACTTGATAAATAGTAATGTTTTTACAAACAATGCTTTTCTTCTAGTTTAGTCAATGCCGTAAACAGAACAATTATACTCACGAAAAAAAAATTACCAGTCCCTCCCCTTTCAAAAATCCAAAACAAAAAATGCGGACAAAGTAGCATCACCGTGCTACGGAAACTAGAGCCTGTGGTAAATAGTATGGTCTATTGCCGCACATACATTACGATGTATACCTGTTATAAGCTTTATGGAACGAAAATAAAAGGGAGAATATTTCATCGGTGCAATTGACGAATATTTTACTACAAAACCATTTTCTCACTTTTAACATGTATCTGGAGTTCACTTACCGTCACCATTTCTTAACGCTGTGATCTTTTTTATTCCGTTACCATCTTTCTTCTCGGAAGAAATGTAATTAGTATTTTTGATGGAAAATTGTTGGGAATAAAAATAAATATTTCACAATATTGGAAATGGAAACAAGTAAATATTATTGTATATTATATTTTTTTAAAAGATAAAAACAATTTTAAAGATTCGGGATAACGGAGTCTTCTAGGGGTATGCCGTATGCGGGATAGATACAGAAAAATCGGTACCGGAATCGGGAGGAAAATTTCCCGTCCCGATCCCGACTTCGGAAAATGATTTCTCGTCTTTTTTTTTTTTTTCAGAATCCTGAACTTAAAATTCATCAAATTGGGAATTTTTATTCCAGAAATATGAAACGGAATATATTGAGGAGGAAATAATGTGTAGATTTCAAGCTTTACACAGTGTCGATACATTTCGAACATTCAGAAAGTTTCTCGTCCCGCACATCCCCCTGTCATCGAGAATCTACAGCGCAGAATGTTTTCATCAGTCCCCCAAGTAATGAAATTTCGAATGTACGGAAACACATCTGTTGTACCATTAGCTTGGCCTAGTTCATTGGCAGAGCATTGCGGGGTTTTACTTATCGCACAACACTTGAGAAACCGTGTGTTCTGACGTCACGGTAGAACCCTTTTTAATTTTAGGCTAAATGCCTACGTTGTTAGGTTAGGCTAGCTATGTTTAGGTCTCTTAGACTAAATAATAACTTTTCATTGTATTTATGCTAATGGAACATAACCTAACAGGCCTAACCTAACCTCGTAGCCGCTGCTCATCTGACGTCAGAACACAAGGTAGTAAGAGTGTTGTGAAACAAGGCAAACCCCAGCATTGCGTGCATAGTTGCTGTGACGTGACGAATTTATTTACGTATTTACCTGTCAACACCTGTGTCCAGTTTAAAGTTAAATACTCTCGATGCGTTCGTTGTTGTGAATGTTATTTTCTACCAGTAAGGAGTGTGGAAAATGTGTGTCATGTTGTTGAGGCATTGATAGTTTGTCTTTCCTTTTATGTTGTGTTGTGTTCTAGTGACTGTATTCGTCAGAAGCAAGGAAGACTTGCAAACTACTTTTTTTTTAAAAAAAAAACAAATAAGGTGAATAAATATAAGTAAGGTCCACATAGATGAAATATGTTATTGACAATAGCAGAATTGTCAATGAATGAATAAAAAAGGGAAATGATACTATAACCCGCCATAAGTAAGTATTTAAAGCAAAGTGGGCGTGGACGTAACATCAAACGAAGTACGCAGTTACTCACGCGTGAGTCACCACCGTCAAGGAGAAAGTAATAAAAAATTAGGTAACTTCCTTTTTAAATTGTCTTCAAAATTGATAATGCCTATAGCTACCATCAGCAAAGCTCTCATTTGGAAGATTTGACTTAATGTGAAACACAAGTCTTGATTTTCAATAATCATATTTTGACCCGCGAAAATGTAAATAATCTGTTTTGATTATCTAATCTGATTCAACAAATGCAATAGTTGGAGCGAATTTACAATACCGGAAGTATCTTCAATTGCTTTCAAATTCGGCATACTCACTAATTTTGGCCTCGAAATCATGAATCTGCAATTAAAATTTGGCAGTTACGTCTAGAAATTGCAAAATAAGACCAAATAAGTGGGTCCGTGAACAGAGTAAACACCCTTGATTTATAAAGAAAACAACTATTTTTTGCAATGATTAGTGTTTCAAAACTATGTTTATGGTGACCCTGAATTTTAACTGTGCTTGCATAACCTAACCTAACCTTACTGTGAATGGTTCGTGGGGAAACATTGGTAACATTATAGTACAGGGGAGACAGATTTCTTCAAATTTACAGGAGAAAGTACTTATGGAAATCATTTTCTGTAGCGTTGTGGAAGTTCGTGAATGTCATTTTGATCCATTTTAATGCAAATACATGTTGTTTTCTGCGAAAATCTCTGTCCGACACACTGTTTCTGCTGCCGCCATTTGCTTTCTGCATGAGAGCATAATGTTCCGTGTGTTAAGATGACGGAAATCCATAGTCAGTGTTTCAAACTCGCCGTGTTTTCACAAGAACATGACGTGTCAAGTATTTTTTTTTTTTTTTAACTATGCTTGCCTAACTTAACCTAACCTTACGGAAAATGGTTTCTGGGGCTAACATCAATGGTTGGTGGGGTTAATGTCAATGGTTTGTGAGACTAACGTCACGAAAGTAGGTATTTTCCGGTGAACGAGGTTGCAACACTGCATAAATCGACAAAACACTCGCACAACACACCCTGAACCAGTACACTGTCGCCCGCCATAATGTGTTACAGAATCGATATAACAAGTAACAGTAAGTACTCGTAAATGTACTTAGTTAGAAATGCATTATTTCACCTTAGGAAATGTTCCGCATTCCAAAATAGTACGTTAGCAATGTAAAAAAGTGCGAAATATGTGATTTATTGGTGTCTCCCCCATACTATAATAGTACCAAAACATTTTTTCCACCTTATGCAAGATGCCATTTTCTCAGACAGCATAACGAATAGTGAACTTCACTTGTTCACATCATCAAACATGGTTACCATATTAGTGTATCGAGAATCATAGCGGTAATATCTGCACGTAATTTTGCAATTTGTAGATGTGACCGCTAATTTTTAACTGCAGATTTGTGATCACGAGGCCAAAATTAGTGAGTATGCCGAATTTGAAAGGTTAACGGTTCCAATTGTTTTATGATTTCTCCTAGCACAAAGACTAATTATCGTAGAATCTTTGAAATCATTGTCACACGAAATTTGAACCTTCCTTAAAGTAATGAGCACTGTTTGGACTCGGAAAAAGAGTTATTGATGTTGAAAAGAAACAACTTGGAAATTACCTTACACACTTCTCATTGACAAGATATTCTCCGTCTATAAGCGACAGTAAATATCGTAGAAGCATGGGAATGGATGTAGAAGTAAATTGGTACCTTAGTAGAAAGCATTTAGGGACTTTATTTTAATGCTAAGGGAACTGAACCTAACCTGCCTAACCTAACCACGAAAGCATATATTGAACAAAATCTTAAGTAATCGCTAAAACTCCGCAGTATATGTTAACAGACATATATCGAAATTGAACAATGTAAAAATTGCATTCGTATCATGATGAAATCGCAATAAAACAAAAGGAACTTGGGCCTTTGAAAGCAATAGGAGATACTTCCGGTATTGTAAATTTATACCCAATAATTAAGAGCCATAAGTCAAGTTATAGCAGCACACCAACCAACATGAGGGGAACCTATATCAAACTCCATGATCAGTCGAAGACAGGCCCATACCCAGAATTTTTTATATGTAATTGTCATGAAATGTCAATTATTAAATTATTTATTTATTTATTTATATTTATAAACATATAGGCCTATAAACAAATTAACGAACAAAGATGACCGGACCCCTCTCCGATTTTCTTCATATTTGGCATACTCACTAATTGAGGCCTCCTAATCACGAATCTCAAGTTAAAAGTTGTGTGAAACTTCTAGAAATTGCAAAATAATTAGTTACTTTTTGGAATGGAAACCGTCGATTTTCGCAAAATTTTTTGTTTCACAAGCAGATATATATATTCCTGATATTACCACGACACCAAATTTTAACTATGTTTGCCTAACCTAACCACACATCAATGGTTCGCAAAAATTTTGCAATTTCTAGACGTTTCCAACAAACTTTAACTTCAGATTTGTCAGTAGCAGGCCTCAATTAGTAAGTATGCAAAATATGAAAAAAATCGAAGAGGGGTCCGGTCATCTGAAGTCATACCCAAATTAATTTGCTGCATTTATAAACTAGCAAATTAATTCCTTTAATGACTCGTTCAAAATGTCAAGAAATTAGAAGATAGGTGAAATGTTTTTAATAAGTGTTAGATATTATTTAATTATTGCTTTTTATTAAAAATGATTAATTTTCATACTTTTATTGTGTTATGTTTTTCTAATGGTGTAAATCTATTAATGGTCTCTCGAAAGGAAATGTTTCCTTGTCAGAGTTGTAGCTAGAGATTTCCTCACCCAGGACGAGAATGATTTTTGCACCCCCATACCTAGATGTAGCTGGCATACTTGGACATTGTAGAAATTTTATGTACTTACTTTTTCAATTGAATCGGATGAAAAGAATTCAAGGAATGTGGTTAATAAAAGGACTGTCGGTTGTGCATCCCACACCATCTTCATTGAAGCCGTGTGTGTGTGTTGTTGTTCACATCTGCAAAATCGATTGCCAAATAAAGATAACTAGTTGAAGGGACAAAAAATTAGAAACTTTAATAAGACATTAGTTTCCTATTAAATTAACTTGTAAGTGCTATGTTTTATTCCCAACGAAAGGAGGTGAGAAATGGAGGAGAAATAACAGGTCGATCTGATTTCTATGTTCCAGGGGCCTAGGGTGACAATGACAACCCCTTTCGCAGTGAGACATAACTAATATTAAAATCTCATCAAGTGATTTATAATTAAGATTTCTAAAGTCACTGAACTAAGCAATATAAAAATGAACAAAATATCATAGCAATGTCTATCCCAGTAACCCAACTATCAACGCAGATTATTAGGATTAATATTCTTTATCTTACCAATCAGAAGATTCAGCCCTATAATCAATACTTAGCTCAGCACTATAGTCTTCTAGTTAAATAAAATAATTATTTTAGAAACTGCAAAACACTTTTTCAAAATTCATGGTTGTACAGGGTGGTCCATATGTCTTGTTACCCCCATAAGTTTACATAACTTGATAATAATACAACTTTATAATAATACAATATAATATAATGAAGTGTAAGGTAGCCATTGATTCCATATGTCATGTGACACCAACAATTTTACATAATTTTATATTATAATAACAAGATAACAATTTGTAAGACATGTGGATTCAGCGTCAACCAGGATGTTGTTCACGCATCCAAAAGGTCAGTATGACCACCATTATTTTCATTGCACAAAATGACACGGCGCCATGACCTGTGTGAGATTTTACGAAGCAAATTTTTCGTGATTGTTGTCTGAAAGGCTGCCCTAATAGCGTCCTTTAATTGTTGTGTTGTTTCGTATCGTTGTTGATACCTTTTCCTTAATAATGCCCCATAGGGCATTGTTACAAGACGAGAGATCAGGGCTTCTGGGAGGCCAATCCAGAGGCGCCGGATGATGTACCGATCCACGTCCTGTCCACCTACTGGGAAACACTTCACTTAAATATTCCCTGACAGCGATGGCATAGTGGGGCGGTGCTCCATCCTGTTGAAACCAGGAACGTCCCAGGAGATTCATTCTTTGGAGCTGTGGAACAAAAAATGCTCGTAACATGGCGAGATAGGAGTGTTGATTGACTACGCCATCGAAGAAATAGGGACTTATCAAGTGTTTAGCGGACATAGCAACCCAGAGCATCACATGTGTTGGGGGGGGGGGGGGGGGGGTTGTTTTCCAGCTCTTCGTAATAATGCGGATTTTCCTTGGACCAGAAATACACATTCCTTGCACGTGCACTTCGATATATTGCGCATTCATCGGAGAAGAAGAAGGCGCTCTTCTACATTGTAGGAGCCATCTCTGCAAAAGAAACACTGAATTTGAGATAAACAGATATTGATTCGGGGGGGTAACAAGACATATGGACCACCCTGTACATTAATACAATGTTACATTTCTTGAACTTCATTTGTTAAATCAACAAGAATTATAAAGAAATAAAAGAAGAAGAAAATGTACATTCTGCTCAATTGGCAGTTTCAGGCCATAATTTTGTTTCATATTACCACAATATTTCAAAAGAAAAACAAGATACATATAAACTAAACATATTAAATTATTTGATAGGATTGGGCTCGTCTCAACGTTCCCCCTTTCCAGAGAAAATTTTCGAATTAGTCTTACAACACTTCTTCAAATAGAGAAAATTTTACTTAGATGACGAACATTAACATTAAGTACCCATTCAGTAAAAAGAAAGTTGTGTACATATTGTACACATTTAAGGATATGTTTTCAATAGTTCATTCTTTTTTTCTTCGGTACCTTTAAACAATTTTAAATTGTGCATCTTTTGTTTCTGCATTTCTCTTGGAGAACTAATAGTTGAGAGTAGCACCTGGTTGTTCTTAACTTCCATAGGAACTTATGGACTTGACTGTTTAATGTACTACTTTTATTATGAGTTTTCACCAACACTAAGTCTCCAACTTTTATGCTGTCTTCTTTATTAATCACTGGTTTTCCTTTATACCTTTTCCTTATATTAGCTTCTGCTAACAAACACTTCTTCCTCCATGGTAGACTTGTAAGTTTTTGAGGCCAATCTATTTTATCAAGGATTTCATCATAATAATCACTGTGCAAGAATAATTCTGCTGGTGTAAATCCAATAACATCTGAACGAAAATTATTCAGTAAATGTATTATAGTACACAGATATTGAGACCATAATTTATTATTTTTGTTGCAAAAAAATCGTAGAAGTCTAACCACTTCCGTATTATAACGTTCCACTGTGTTTGCAAAAGGTGCATAAGGTGATGTAAGGACTAGGGATGGCCAAACGGATCCAAAAGTTACGGATCTGGATCCAGATCCGAAAATCCGGATCTGGATCCGAGAGTTTCGTATCTCAATCCCATTATAATATTACCACACCTTAAATGGTATTATGATCTTTAATTACAAAGAAATTTTTCATTAGTTAGTCCTACAAGAATTTTTTTCAAGTATTGTTCCTAAAATACTTTGCTATGCATCGGCTAAAACACACGTGCACAGAAATAATCTTACTTGTTTGACATAAAATGTCAGAGATGATTTTCTAAATGCCATTGAAACGAATATGTATTCATTCGAATGTATTGGAAATGGAAACACACATAAATGTGAGACATTCCATTCCAGGATGAAACCTTTAACACATATAACAAGATAAAAATGTTATACAAAAATTATACAAGTTTTCTACAGTTACAGTTTTACAAATTAAAATAAAATATTATAATATATGCAGTGTTATATAATTACAAAGTGTAAGACTAACAAGGGAGGTTATCTAAGTGTCCCCCTCCGATTTCCATGAAACTTGACAGGTGTATAGAGGGGCCCAAAGGAAGAAATACGTGTTTTTCTGTTTCAGCTTAAAAACGGTTTTAGGGGGCAAAATCCACTCAAATGTCAAGATGAGGACAAATTTAAGAGGGCATTTGACCCCTGTGTTCACCTCCGATTTCCATGAAACTTGGGAGATGTATAGAGGGGCCAAAAGGAAGAAATACGTGTTTTTTTTTTTTTTGTTTCGGCTAAAAATCTGTTCTAGGGGACAACCTCCCTTCAAATGTCAAGATGAGTACAAATTGAAGTGGGGATCTGACCCCTGTGTCCCCCTCCGATTTCCATGAAACTTGGCAGGTGTATAATGGGACCCAAAGGAAGAAATACGCGTTTTTTTTTTGTTTCGGCTAAAAAACTGATTTAGGGGCAAAGCCCCTCAAATGTCAAAATGAGGACAAATTTAAGTGGGCATTTGACCCCTGTGTCCCCCTCCAATTTTCATGAAACTTCGCAGGTGTATAGAGAGGCCCTATGCCATATTTACGTAGTTTCGGGGTCAGATCCCCACTTGAATTTCTCCTCATCTTGACATTTGAGGGGGGGGGGGTTGCCCCTTAAAACCGTTTTTTTAGCTGAAACACAAAAACACGTTTTTCTTCCTTTGGGCCCCTCTATACACCTGCCAATTTTCATGGAAATCGGAGGGGGAGACTTAGACCTCCCTTGTATGTGTATTAATTAATTACAAATCGCGCACGCGCGCACTATATGTATACGTATATGTGTATGTATGTATATTATATATATATATATATATATATATATATATATATATATATATATATATATATATATATATACGTATATGTATATTAACAGGTAACAATATGTTATAAACACATTCTTACTTTCCAAAGAAGCGCATGTGGGATGGCAAAACGGATCCGGATCCAAGGGTACTGGATCCGAATCTGAAAAATTTTAGGATCCGGATTTCGGATCCACCGGGATCCGGATCTGGCCATCCCTAGTAAGGACATGTTTGATCTTCATATCTTCAATAAACCTTTTCCATTCACTAGACTTAAATTGAGAACCATTATTAGAGAGTATCACTTTTGCTTTCGGATAATGTAGAAAATATTCCAGACAAAGTTTATTTATAATTTGCCTAGCTGTTGCACTTCGTAGACAATAAGCCATTGTACATTTACTCATGGTATCCACTACAACAAGAACATAATGATATCCTTGGGATTGAGGCAGAGGTTCAATTAAGTCTGTAGAAAGTAACTGGTGAGGTTTAGTAGAATAAACATGGGGATTAACAACCATGTAATTGAATGGTTGTGTTGTCCAATTGAGCCACATCATTGATTGAGGCTGATTAACAGGCACATAAGTAGAATTACTGGAAATAAATTGGGGTATTAAAGAGCACTTGTTGGTAATAATGAACCAGAAATATTCCAAGCCAAGTTAGGCTCACTGGTAATATTAGAGTTATGTTGCATTGCTTCAGTTTGATCATGCCTGTTATCTCTAGTAGAGTAGTTAGACTGATAATTCCTTCTAACTCTAGGTGAACTTCAGTTATAAAAGGTACATTGATTGTTGTGTGTATCACCTGAGTTAGTTCTCTGCTGAAAATTGCTTAAGCTAGGTTCCTGAGAAGTATCCTGCTGTCTATTAATGCCTGCACTCAAATTGGACTCGCAAGTCAAGATGGCGGATGGTAGACGGAGTACGTTTCTTCGCTCCTCAAGGTCAGCCTGTATTCTTGTAGTGTTTTGTGCCATTTGTGTTATTCAACATCATGAGACTGTTAAGTTACACCCTGGCTCGTCAATGTGGGCCAGGGATCCTGTAATCACGAACTGGATACTTGGTTATAGAAGTTACTTTGTTCCTGCTATTCAAATCGTTCCCGAGCTCTCCGCAGCCATGTCTCGGCCGCCGGTACAACGGGAGCCGCACCCTCGAGGTAAGTCAACAACCCTCGCCAGCTACCGTCACTTCCTGTGCCTCGCGCTCCTTTGTGGTGACGTTCATCTGAACCCCGGGCCCCTCCAACGGAACTCTACCTCCCTCTCAGTTTATTACCAAAATGCTCAAAGCATAAAAAATAAACTCACCGACTGTACTATTCATCTGACGGAGCTGTTAAACTATGATTGCTTGGTGTTTACGGAGACTTGGCTGAACGACACTGTTCCAGACAATGAATTGCCTTTTGCGAGTCACTTCAATATTTTTCGAAATGATCGGCCAGTTGGAAGAGGAGGGGGTGTGATGGTGTGCGTGAATGTGAAGTGGAAAAGCAAAATTTGAAAGGATCTGAACCGTAACTGTGAAATCGTGTGGGTTGAACTTAACATTGAGAAAGGTAGAAAAATTTTAATTGGTTCGTACTATCGACCGAACAGAAACTCTCCCGTGCAAATTCTGGAAGCCTGCAGGGATTCAGTCTTGGCAGCCTTAACGTGTGGTGACGTAATGCTTTTTGGTGATTTTAACCTTTCCATCGATTGGAACACCCCCACGTCTGGTACTCCAAACTGCCCGGCTGATCAATGGTTCATGGACACATTCGTGAATGGTATTGGTCTGAAGCAATTCAACATGCATAAGGCACGCGGTAACAGCAACTTAGATTACATCCTGGCAACCCTGCCTGATCCAGAAATAACCCCGGAAAGAAACATTTTACCATCGGACCACGACTCGCTAGATGTCCTTGTGTACCTGCCCCCCGTGGAGAAGAGAAAGTCTCGACCGCAAAAGCAGCCTTATCGCCTGTGGCGGAATGCACCCTGGGAGGACATTCGCCGAGCTCTTCATTTCTACCCGTGGTGTCTGGTGCAGGATGATGACGTCAACAAATCAGTGGAGATGTTTGTGGACGTACTGCACGCCGTGATTGATGACTTCGTGCCGGCCAGGAGACCGAAATCGACAAAATATCCGTTGTGGTTTGACAATGAAGTTCTCCTGGTGCTAAAAAACAAAAAGGAAGCCTGGAACCTGTGGAAACAGTGCCCCAATGTGCATACACACCAAACGTTCTGTAGTATTAGACGTCACTCCAAGTATTTACTTAAGAAAAAATATAAGGACTACGTAGACAACGTAACAGCACAGTGCCTTACCAACCCAAAGAAATTCTTTACTTTGTTAAATTCAAGAAAGCAAAAACCACGCGTCCCCATGGAAATCAAGTACAAATCGGAATCAGCCTGTGGAGATAAAAGAGTGCACTTATTCAACAGTTTCTTTCACGAAAACTTCACCTCGCATGCTTCAACCAACCCACTCCCCGACGTGCAGTCGGTCTGTTCACACTCTCTATCAACTATCAAAACCTCTTCTCATGAAGTTAAATCTCTCCTTGCCTCATTACCCATACACCGCTCTTTAGGACCAGATGAAATTCCCACGATTTTCCTCCGTAACACTGCCGACTTCTTGGCTCATCCTCTCTCTCTCTTGCTAAATAGGTGCTTCTCTGAAGGCGTGTTTCCTCAGATGTTCAAGAAAGCCAACGTTGTACCCATTCACAAATCTGGAGACAAAAATAGTGCTACATCATACAGACCAATATCACTCCTGTCACCTCTGTCTATAATCTGTGAAAAAATCATTAAGGACAGATTATTCAGATTTACATCTCCGCATATCAGTACTGCCCAACACGGGTTTCTTCCAGGTAGCTCTTGCTTGACTAATCTTTCAGTTCTCCTTTCACATGCCACTAGGGCTATTTCCAAAAATTCCCAGCTAGATGTGATATACTTGGATATTTCAAAAGCCTTTGACAAAATAAACCATGCTCTTCTTATTCACAAATTACGAACTAGATTTAACATACATGGCAAATTTCTCTCCTTAATCCAGGATTATTTACACTCACGGACACAGCGTGTCACCCTTTCAGGTGCCTCTTCTGATTTTCTTCCTGTCCTGTCTGGGGTACCACAAGGGAGCGTCTTGGGCCCTCTCTTGTTCATCCTATACATGGACGATCTCCCTCAAAGACTTTCCTCATTTCCTGTCAATTTACTCATGTTTGCTGACGACTGTAAACTTTTCAAAGAAATCTCAACCACGCAAGATGCTGTGATTCTCCAGAATGCTCTTTCCGAACTTGTCACATGGTGTAACCAATGGAATCTACAACTTAACCCACAGAAATGTTCCTCCCTCACAGTCTCTTTAAAAAAGAAAAAAATACATTCTCATTATGTTCTTGAAAACAATTATATTACTACAGTTGCGGCCCAAAAAATCTAGGTGTTATCATAGATGAAAAGCTGAACTTTAAGGAACACATCGCAGCTACAACTAAAAGTGCAATGCGCCTCTTAGGCCTCCTGTACAGATTCACTGAAATTGATACTCCAACTTCTCTTAGCCTGTTTTTCAAGTCATTCATTTCTCCGATTCTCGAATACTGTTCTCCAGTCTGGGCCATGGCTTCCAATACAAATCTTTCTAGCATGGATTCCGTCCTCAGCTTCTTTACCGCCATTGTTCGTCATAGAATTTCTTCTTTGCGGCATCTTCAGAAACCTGACATCCTGACTACTTTGAACATTCAGTTACTGCAGACCCGACGCGATATGGCCGATATGAATTTTTTCTATAAAATCATCAACGGGAAATTAAGATCTGAATCTCTTCTTACAGAATTCAACTTCAGAGTTCCTTCTCGATCGACCCGAAACACTGAATTGTTCCACACCTCCACAGCTAGGCTTTCTCTTATACAGCGCGCTCTATTCCACAGGCTGCCCCAGTTCTACAATAATTTACCCATAAACATAGACATTTTTGCCCCTGAAAGCATTTTCCGATCTTCCCTAAAAATGAATATGTAAATCTTTGTTTCCTTGTTTATGTCTTAAGTTTATATTTAACTTTTCTTGTTTTTACCTTAAACCACCCTGACTTGTTCTTGTTAATTGTTAGAGTTTTCAGTGTAAAATGGCCTTAAAAGTGCTGTATCTGAAACTTTGAATAAATAAATAAATAAATAAATAAAGTTACTTCTATGGTTGATAGGTTCCACAACTTGCATAGACTCTGCTTTCTTAATGTTAACCTGCCTAACATTAAGCGATTGTTTAACATTGCCATCTGGCTTCCTAAAATTTCTGTTGATCTTTCCATTTACTTCTTGATCCTCAGGCAAACGAACATTCTTACCTTTACCTGAATTCACTAAATCTATTTTGCCTAGAATTGCAATCAAGTGATCCATATCTTGTATGTCATGGCATGACACATGTTTGGGTATTTGCCTTAGAATTAGCTGTATCATATCCGAT
Source organism: Lepisma saccharinum (assembly GCF_977018435.1). Lineage (NCBI taxonomy): Eukaryota > Metazoa > Arthropoda > Insecta > Zygentoma > Lepismatidae > Lepisma > Lepisma saccharinum. The sequence goes on from NC_139253.1 coordinate 9,667,839, forward strand.
TCAGATGGATCTTCTTCTAAATTGCAATATGATGAATAAAGTTTGAGAGCAAACGTTTCTAGATTCTCATCTACAGAGGGATCATATTTCCTTGATCTCAAAGCAGCTAATTGTGCTTGAAGAACTTGAGTAGAAGAATAGTGATTCAAGAACCTATTAATAAAATCTTGAAACGAAACAAATTGCTTTTTATGAGAATTGTACCAAAATAAAGCATTACCATGAAAGCATTTGTATATACTTCCCAATCGAAATTGTTCAGGGATTCCCATCAAGTCAAAAGTGGATAATAATTGTCAAATAAAATCCCTTGCACTTTGCTTCTCCAAATTCCCTCCAAATTTAGGTAACTGATTTATCTCATTGGCCTTCAATATTCGTCCAGGAAAGTTAATCCCACCATTGGATGGTTGTATTCGGGATGTTATAGGATTCAAGGGAATCGTTGATAGTGATGTGATCTCACGATTATTGTGTAAGTTTTATTGGATGAAACATTCCATGGCACTGTTCTTCCACTTAAATATTCAGGCAAAATGTTGTTCACAGGATGTTCACTGAAACCTTCATTTGTGTTTGCAAAACTGAACTTGAATAGTCTTATTGATGCCATTAGGTATTACATTCTGATTTTCTTGATTTCCAAAATATATAGTTCCGCAATTTTCACTAGTTCCTGCTGAATTTCTATGTCTTAACTTGAACATCATTCTCATACTTGGCAGAACAACCAACAGTTGGAAGTGAAAAAGTTGGTGTCAATCCTGAAGACTCCTGGGATTTTTTATGTCTATTGGATTTAAATTTGGCTTCTAAAGAATTTCTTAGGCCTTGTAGTTTTAGAGCTATCAGTTGTAGTATCTTCATCGGTGTCACCAACACTTGAGTTACTAATTTCACGTTATCCTTGATTTGCAAGATACTTGACCGGGAGTCTTATCTGTATATGGGGGCCTCTCCGATGGTGCATTGGTAGAGTAGTCACCTTGTATTCAAGGGGTCCCAGGTTCGATTCCTGGTGGAGGCACATAGTGGTTCAGATCACACTTTAAACTGTAGGTCCAGTCCCGATAGCCTTACTGTGCATAAAGTGGACTTAAAACACCAAGTCAATCTGCATATGGATCTGTCACGTACTTGCTGTTCACGGAACTTGAGTCCATGTTCAATTAACAAATGAACAAACATGTATTTTTCATTTTTCTTCAAAGCCAAATGTAAGTTGGAAAAGGTGAACGAACCTTTGAAAAGAAACAAATGTTGGTTTTGGCCATGCTTCTAGTGACTCATAAACAATGGTATCGGTGAAAAAATTTGAACTGATACTTACCGATACCAGTGATGTAGCATGGGCATTTCGGGTGGGAATGCCAAGTCCGAAGGAAGGGTCGGCCCTTTTTTTGCTTAATAATTTACTTATGGAATTAGTCGTCACAGGTATTGTTTATTTACCTGAAGTCAGCTGGGTTTTCAGTAAAACATCATCTATGCATGTTTTAGCTAGAAAATGAGATGCCTCACTATGCCACAAATGTTTTGAACTCTGGGGTTTTATACTTTTCGGTATGACGCATGTCATTAGAAAACCTACCTGAATCACAAGCGCCTCTGAACAACAGTAGGCGTCATTGTTGTGGGCGATCCAACTACTGATTGATTTGGTTTATTTTACTTCACTTTTCTACCACTTTTGGTTAATTGTGAATGTGAATATGAGTGATGATATTTATGAAGTTGATGAAGGGACACTCATAAAGAACACCAGGGACCTCTGTCGTCTTGGCGCGCTGAGCAAAACACTGACAGGGAGGTGGGTGGATGATCCAACTATTGTACACTCTACTGACGTAACAGTGCCGATTAGTAATTCAGACCACTGTTTATTGCATCTTGGAATGGTGATAAACATTTTAAAATAATTTTGTCCAGAGACCATTGAATGTCAAGAGTTTTCAAATGAATGCTAAACATTTCCATTGACACAATATTAAGCAGTTAGATAGTACTAACGAAAAAATAATAATAATAAAAATAGAATAGTTTTGTGGGTTAAGTGGTAGAGCAGGCACAGGCTGAACTTCTACCATGAGGACTTCACCAACATATTTGACAAAAACTGTGTTGATCTTGTAGTTTTTAATACACATCGCTGTTCGTGCGATAAATTATACCTTGCAATGGTCATTAAGAAATGGTATATTTGAGTTTGGTAAAGTTACGTATTGTAGCATCACATAGCACGAGTGGCACGAGCGCGAAGAACCTGGTAGGAATTATACCGCTGTCGTCTGCTTCAGAAGGCAGGAAAGCTCACATGAACCAATCACGTAGCCCTCTGCTCTATACGCTGGCGTACGAGAGAGCATTTGCACACGTGCTGTAGAGGTCCAAGCTTTCCCTCCAGAAAGACAGCAAGGAATATAGAGTTCTTTCGGCGTTCGGCCAGGAAAGGCATTGAAAAAAATGCTAGAACGAGTGTTGTTAGTGGAACGTTGCAAGCAGATCGCGAAAAATAGCTATTATATTGCCATGAAGGTCAAACATATATGAACTTAGTCAAGATTTACTTTATATTTACAGCATTTACGTATTTTTGAAATTTTAAATCGGGGAACGCAGGGTGTATGGGCGTACTATAAGGCTATGCCACTGACAGATACGAATACCACTGGTATCAGCTCAGCCCTAGTTTTTAGTATTGTTTAACACTTGGTTTTTTGGTCTGTACATGTATTTCGTCTTCTTTATGAAAATAATGGGAATCATAGAACAGGTTTCTTTCTTTCTTCTTTTTTTATTTTTTTACAAAATTGCCGATTTTAATACAAAAGTCCTGCAAAATTTAGTAAATATACCTTAAATAGTGCAGTATGCTGATATTAGTATTGTAGTGATGTAGTTTGAATTGTTTACTATTAGGTGATAAACCTTTAAAAATATATCTACAGGAAAAGTAATTTGTGTGTAGCTATCCCTAACTTATCTATTTAACATTTGACTATAAGAGAGAGGGTGTGTTTGTGTGTATGCGATGGTTCTTCATATTGGCATATTATAATGGTTGATTGATTGATTGAGTTGGTGTTTTAAGTCCACTTTATGCACAGTAAGGCTAATTGTGACTGGACCTACAGTTTAAGGTGGGATCTGAACGACTATGTACCACCACTATCGAACCCGTGACCCTCTGATTACAAGGCGACGACGCTACCATATTATAATGGCACACACATTTTTCCAGACGAGAACAGCTTTAAGACCAAGTCTATGAATTGTTCAACATGCATCTTTTCATTACAGGTTTTGAGGTAACAATTCCGCGCACTAATCTGGTAACTGTGTGGTAACAATATGATAGAAGTTCAACTTTCAAGATGACTGAAGGAAAGGAAAGGGAAGAATCAAGCAGCAAGGTCATTGGATATTGTCTGTCAGAAAAGAAGAGCCAAAAATTAAATTGGCACGAGTTTGAGAATGTCTGCAAGTAAGTGCCATAGAATGTTACAACAATAGTTTTACTCTTTTCAGAGGGCCAAGAAACTTTAAAATGCAGGAAAATGTAAAATCTGATTGATTTGGTTTACTTTACTTTGCTTTTCTGCTACTTTTAGCTAATTGTGAAGATGAGGGTGAGTGATGATGTGGTGAAATTGTCCAAGGAACACCCATGCAGGGATTTGAACCCAGGGACTCTTGGGTAAAATTGTAGTTCCACTGTATATTATAATGTACATTTTATAAGTGTTAAGATCAACAAGGAAGGATTTAAATTCTACTTTTACCTTTCGAGTTTGTGAGAATTTTGTATTACTAGAGACAAAAGAAATATTTTTTTCCTGACATTTGTTCAATCAATAATATGGAAAATTTACCATCATGTTTCTGTTTACCAGGTGTATAAGCTTAAATCTGCTGTTTTGTAGTCAGAAAAAACAGCTCACACGATTTGGACAGAAATACCAAATCAAGTCCCTACCTCTTATTGTTACATCTGCCATTTTTATGACACATATTTACATTAACTGGTATTACATATTTGATACTCTCACTCCATTTAATTTTTCTGAAGACTTTTCATTGTGTTTTGCTATAATCGAATGCATACTATGTATCTAATCTTATTATTTACACCCTGATTAAATTTACCATTTGCTCCTGTTCACGCTCAAAATTTTATTTTATGACAAACTAAACACTGATAGTAATCATCATTTGCTGTGTCATCACTAATGTACCTTCTCATAGATATAAGGTGAAGTCTTTTCTCCAGAGTACATCCAGAAGTCATCCATAAGTGGCAAGCAGATTTCGCATCGAATTAATATTGTTCCTGAACTTTTCTTGCGAACATATTTTGTCTACAATCAACTTATTTGTGTATTCTTTTCAACATTTGAGACCTACTAACTTATCTTCGGTTCAGTGTTACCAGTGCTATATTTATTCAAGTGTTTTCACAGTGTCACGTACATGTACGTCGTGCGATGAGATGCCGCTGAGACTACCTTAATTGCCAATTTTGGTTCCATCCGCTTCGGAATACATGACAGAAAAGTGTTACACTTCAATTAGTGTATTATTATTTGTTACGTTCTACAGTGCACTACATAGGCTACTTGCCTACTGCCCTACGACGAATCATGTTATATACGGGGTGTAATCATTTATTCAGGAACTGGTCTTTGTACATATTTAATCATATCTTAATATTTTTTGTCAATAAAGAAATGTGATTGTCCCCTGGCCAATCCCATTTCTTTTCAGGGGGAGGTGGCATGTCACGAGCCGGAAATAAAATGCTGTGTAATCAAAAACGCCAGCAGTCCCCGGGTGACGAGAGGTCGCCGGGAGAGTCTTGGTCGAGGGAGCGAAGCGCGAAGTGTGTTGCGAGTGACAGTGTTAAGTCGGTCCATTTAAAGGTTTGGGCGAACCCACTGAGGACACCTTCAATGGACCGATAGAGCGCCACGTCGTGACTCAACCGAGGAACCTCGAAGGAAATCAGGTACAGTGGTGACACTTTGGGTTTATTATTGTCAGTGTTTAGATATCTTGCTGGCTCGTGCGTGATCTCTCCCCCCCCCCCCCCTCTCACTTGTGTGATTCTATTAAATATTGGTAAAGAGCAATGAGAGTAATTTATTCCATTCTTCATACACACATCCTCTTGCAGCCAAGCAGTTTACGCCGGCGAACGGCCTAAACGTAACACTTGACGTGTGCAATGGGGCGTTGTCGTTTAGGAAAATAATCTTGTCATGTCTTTGTTGATAATCCGGCCTTTTGTCACACAGAGCACAGTGCAATTTGATCAGTTGTTGGTGATAGTGGTGGGCAGTAACAGTTTCACCAGGTTTCAACAGCTCAAAGTAGACGATACCCTGTTGATCCCACCAAACACACAGCATTGTCTTCCGGCCGAAGCGATTTGGTCTCTAGGAAGATGTTGATGGTTGGCCGGGATCAACCCACGATTTCTTGCATTTAGGATTCTCGAAATATATCCACTTTTCATCGCCAGTCACAATCCGATACAGGAAAGACTTTCTTTTTTGTCTGGCAAGCAAGATTTCGCATGTGTTTTGGCGTCTCTCCAGCTGCCGATCGGTCAATTCATGCGGCACCCATTTTCCGATCTTTTGAACCTTTCCCATGGCACGTAGATGCATGGAAATGGCTGCTTGAGTAACACCCAATTGCTCGGCAAGCATCTTTTGCGTTTGGGTATCGTCCTCGTCCAAAAGAGCCTGCAATTGATGGTCTTCAACCTTCCTGGCTCGATTTTTACGCTTCTTGTCGCCCAGGTCAAAATTGCCATCTTTAAACCAACAAAACCTATCCCTGCTCGTTGTTTCCGATACAGCACTGTCACCATAGGCCTCCACAAGCATTCGATGCGATTCGGCAGATTTCTTCAAATGGAAGCAGAAAAGCAGAGCTTCCCACACATGCTCTTTTTCTGGCACAAATCTAGACATGCTTACCACAGGAACACTGTCTGTTGTTGCCTGCACGTGCTGACGATGTGCACTGATTCGTGTTGGCAGATGTCTAACTCATACAAACACCAGGTATGGTGTGCCCATGGTAGCTTCATACGCTCACTAACACCATCTATGAGCAAACAGCAGATTTAAGCTTATACACCTGGTATGCCAAATAAACTGGAAAAACCTGAGTTTTATTTGAATGCCCCTTGTTCATTATCATGCTATTACTCGATAATAATTCAGCCTTGTTTTTAACAGATTGACGTACTTATACTTGATTGATTGAATTGGTGTTTTAAGTCCACTTTATGCACAGTAAGACTAATCGGGACTGGACCTACAGTTTAAAGTGGGATCCAAACCACTATGTGCCTCCACCGGGTATCGAACCTGAGACCCCTTGATTACAAGGCGACAATGCTACCACGTACTTATACTTATCTGTATTATAATTATTAGTACAAGACACAGTAATTAATTATGGATATTAATTGGACCAACAGTTAAAGAAGTGCTTATATTTTGTGCTGTGCATAATTTAAGCTTTTAAGCATTTTCTCTTGTTTATTGCAGGAGATATGCATTTCAACTTGTGAAGGTAGGTATAATTTATGTATGATTACAGATGTAGCCTTAAGTCTCTCTCTCTTAAGAGTGTATTTTTTTTTATAATTGTTTGATTGATTTGGTGTTTTAAGTCCACCTTATGCACATGTGACGCTTGGCCTAGGTTTCGTATATGTAATGCTCCGACAAGTTGGAATAGGAAAACGTGCAGTCAGGGTACATCATCAAGAGTAGCATGAAACTGAAGCAAGCATGCACAAGTTAGATATTGTTGCTTCGTTCTTACTTAGCAACAATCCGGCAGTATCGCAAGATCTATTATGCAAGCAAGAATGAGGCAAGACCTTTGTATCTTAGGGTCCGAAATGGACTAAGTTAAATGATTCCATTTGAAACATTATATTTAGACAAATGTTTCAATTAATTATTTCAACCTTTCTGTTCAGCCAATTATCATACATGCTCAATGTATGCTAATATTAACCACATGCATAAGAGATGCTTAAATTATGAAAAGACAATTAATTAATGCACTGAATGTACGCCACTCATGGCAAACACTCATATCAACAAAATATCAAGCACTTTATGTATCTTAATTCTAGGTTTGTTATCTTGCAGTGATTTTCTCTAATTGTTACTTATCAGCTAGAATCACTATACTTGGGAAGGAACGCAAGCCATAGACAAGGCATGAGTTAATTAACAAAGTGACCTTTATTCAATAAACAATTAACTGCGTGGTGTTCACAAGCATTCAAATATTACATAAAGTATTACATGCGCCTAAACTCCAAATATTCCAGGGCACAGATTGCGAAATTGCAACAAGTTCATAATTACTTCCATTTCAACAATTTTGCGAGCTATCACACATGCAGCAATTAACAATAACACTTACTCGCCCAGCGAGTTTAATTATTCTCAATAAACACTTATTACTACAAACGTTCATGCGCATGCCTGTACGCAATGACTAGTTTAATACAAAAATGTTATTTTCGTAATCATACTCCTAACATGGGTGCTTGTATTTCGTTATGTAACAGATAGCCTTGATTAGTATTTTACGTGTTAACATCTCGTTTGTAGTTCAAGAAATACATAATTAAATTTGATGCTACTACTGGATTAGTGATAGGTAACGAACTAGGACTACTAATTAATCTCAAGGGATTGATTTACGTTTTGTTCACATCACTTTAATTTCACTTTTCAACCAACTAACTAACTAACTCCCTAGCCTTCTTAAACCCGAAGGTTCATGGCTGCAGCAACACAGACCTTCCATCTTTCCCTATCTTGAGCAAGTTCTATATACTCTTTTCCATCCCTACCGATTTCCCTTAGGTCCATCTCAACGTTGTCCCTCCATCTTTGTCTTGGCCTTCCTACAGGTCTCTTACCATCTGGTTTCCCAACAAGAATCCTGTAAACTCCTCTTTCCTCTCCCATTCGTGACACATGGCCTGCCCACCTAAGTCTTCTTGATTTAATTATTCTAATAATATCTGGACATGAATACAAATTATGTAGTTCTAAATTATGTAACCTTCTCCACTCACCTGTCTACTCATCCCTTTTAGGTCCAAAGATTTTCCTAAGGATCTTATTTTCAAATACTTTCAATTTATGTTCCTCTTTCAATGTAAGGGACCAAGTTTCACATCCGTATAATACTACAGGCAAAATTACTGTTTTGTATATTTTAACTTTTAGTTTCTTAGATATTAAACGAGAAGACAAAAGTTTATGAAGAGAGAAGTAACATGAATTTCCTGAATTAAGCCTACTTTTTATTTCCTCTTTAATATAATTTTCATTTGTTAATATTACTCCTAAGTATTTGAATTTGGAAACTGGTTCAAACGAGTTGTTATCAATAATTAGATTTTGATTATTACCTAACACTTGGTTTCGGCCTGTAAGCATATATTTAGTTTTTTCTTTGTTAACTTCCAAACCTATCTCTTTAGCAGTTTTGAAAAATATTTTAGCATTATTCTTAATTGTATTCACATCATCCCCCAGTAAGTCTACATCATCTGCATATGCTAACAACTGAGTCACACCATTTAATTTTAGTCCTTCTTTACTTTCTTTTATCTTCCTAACAGCATATTCTAAGGCAAAATTAAAGAGCAATGGAGATAATGCATCTCCTTGTTTTAACCCATCATGAATTGTAAATTTATCAGACATATTAATACCCACACGAATTTTACTTTCTGTTTCACTGGTGCATACTTTTATCATACTAACAAGCTTCTTAGGTATTCCCTCTTTTGACCGAATCATATGCTTTTTTTAAATCAATGAATAGCTGATGGACATTTTGATTATATTCCCACTTTTTTTCAAGTGTCTGTCTGATATGAAAAATTTGATCTGTAGTTGATCTTTTCAACCAATTTGCATTTTTATTGGTTGTGATTGAAAACACGTGGACACGTATTCTGAAATTTATTCAACTTGTTAAACGTGCACAAACGAAAATTCTATTACTTTAAACCAATTTAAAATATTGCAATCACTGCACTAACGTGAAAAGTGTTCATTGGCAATTAACAATAGAATTTCATAATTTATGCAATTTATACTATTTCTTAGTTCACATGCGAACGTTGTTTACAAAACTATACTTCGATTTGAATATGCAGTTCAACAAAGGCTTATTTTTAAAAAAGAGAGTGTTCGAATAACGAGAAGTAAGTCACATGGTTTTTCAATTCGAATTCGAAGTAAAGCACAGGTTTTTATGCAAATATATAAATCATTCTTGTTGCAACCCCAGAGATCTATGTACCTTTTTAATGGTAATAAATATTGGTAATAAAAGCAGCAATAGTATTACCGTATTCCACAAAGTTCCATTTCTCGGAGCACATGATCGAAAACCAAGTTGTAATGGAGTCGCATTTAAGTCCAGTACATGTAGAACAAGGTATGCTTACATGATCCTCGCTTGAACAAGGCGATGCAGGTGGTAAAGGGAAAAGAAACTAATGCCTTCGCTGTGAGTTCTGGGCACAGAGTGATTTGCGAGAAGTTACGCAAGATAATGTCTACAGAAGCAGTTCCACTAAACACTGCCAGGTGGCAGCAGCACTTAAGGCTTGTCAGTAGGCTTTTCGCCACCTGACGGCAAAAATGAGAACTTCTTTTTCTGACAAACGCAAGTTCATTATGCTTGCTGTAAGGTTGCGAAAATATACAATATTGCAACGTCACACACAGCAAGGCGAATCCAGACTGAACCTACAGTTTTTAAAGTGGGATCCGAACCACTATGTGCCTCCACCGGGTATAGAACCCGGGACCCCTTGATTACAAGGCGATGACGCTACCACTGCACCATTGGGCAGGCCAATTTTGTATAGTGAGTATAAATTGATAAAATGCACAAGAGTGTAACTTGGATTTTAACTATATAATAGTTTGCAACCTTAATTGGATACTTACAATGAATATGGTATTAGAGTGAACATTCCTATGTAAATAGAAATTGAAGCAAGTTATCATGGCTGAAGGTAGTTTGATTTAAGTCAGGTGATTTTTAAATCACTGATTTAAATCACTTTAAAGAAATAATTTATAGAATTATGTACATAAGGAATTTGTATATATCAGAATAACTTTTGGTGAAAGTACATTAATCATTGAATATTGTTTATTGGGCTCTAAGAAAGGAAACAAAATACCAGGTTGAGTCAAAAGTTTGTTCGTTTTTTCACATTGGAAACAGTGAAGCTGGAGAAAATGCCTGGATAGCCAAGTGAACACCTTGCAGGGGCACATGACGTGCACGCCACCTGGTACATACATTCACACAGGCACAACACATTTTGACAAGGCACTGCAATTACAGTGGTCCATCATGGAAGTCGACAAATTGGCCATGCGTATCTTGTTACAACATTGGGAAAAAGGGGTAAAAGCTGCAAGTGCTGCAAGGAAAGTTTTTGTGCTGGAGGGTGAGGGCACAGTGAACATTATCATAGCACAGAAATGGTTCAAGTTATTCTCATCTGGGAACATGGGTCTGGAAGGACAAGCCCGGATGTGGGAGACTGGGTGCCATGGATGCAGATGCCGTGCTACAGCATGTGACAGTCGATGATGCAAGTGTCAGCAACTGGCATGACAGGTTGGATTGTCCAAATGCAAGGTTTGCTCTCGATGGCCTCGACTTGTTCTCCATGAGTTGACACCACAACAGGCTGAGTGATGAGTCTCCATCTGTGAACAATTGCTTCAAAATCCACAGGATGACAGGTCACTGAATTGTCACAGGTGATGAAAAGTAGACGTTTTCATGATATTCTGCCAGTGGTTGCGGCCACGGCAAGAAGCAATGCACTTGTTCAAAGAGGATGGTTTGAAAAGGAGGTCAAGCTGTTCATATGGTGGAATATTGTTGGTCCAATGTTGTAGAACTCATACCAGATGGTCGTGATGTCTATGGGAACCTTTACGTTGTACAATTGCAGTGGGTCCATAATGCTATGCTCCAGAAGTACCCAACATTGATGCATTGGAAGAGAGCCTTGTTGGAGGTCGATAACACCCCATTCCACCGGTCACAATTTTTTACCCAGAAACTGCAGGACTTGGAGGGAATTGAAGTGTTATCTCATCCCCCATACAGCCTTGATCTTGTGCCATCAGTTGACCATTTGTTTCACTCTCTCGTGCATTTCCTGCAAAGACGACAGCTCGACACATTGGATGCTATGGAAATGGGAGCATGAGGCTTTGGTCTTGAAACCAGCTGAATGGTATCATCTTGGGATAGTGGCTCTACGGAAAATTGGCAGAAGACCATACAACAGAATGGCCTAGACTTTGCCGAATAAGTCACAACTTGTGTCTCCAGTCTCAATCAATATGTGCAAAAACGAACAAACTTTTGAGTCGCCTTGGTATATTCTCTGAGGGGGTGAAGCTCGTACGAAAGAAAATGTAATATGCAATCTGTAAATACACGTAAATTTCTCTTGATTTTTAAATTCAATAATTTTTATAGACAAAATACTAATCATGTTTAACAGTGAATAGTGTCATTATCATTAATCTGAAAATAAACATGGCAGCTGATATTTTGCAAACTATAATTAAAGAAATCACAAAAACTATAAAAAAATGTTTTAAATGACAGTTATATTGCACATCCACAATGTTTTATTTTTACTGGAAGAAAAGTTACTGAAATTATTAATGTTTCATTAACACACTCAACAAACATTTCCATAGTAGGTTCATATATAAAGTATCAGAAACGGAAAAATGTATATTTACATATAATTTCTTATTTGCTTTAATCAAACTGTTCATATATTTTACACGGCCATTTACCAGAAAATCTTTCTAGACTAAAAATATATATCTATACGTAGGATGCCAAAAAACATACAAGGTGTGGCTAGAAATAAACCGGACTGTTGCTACAAAATCTTTTATTGGTTATTTTGTACAATACGAACATTATCCTCTTCAAAGTACTCCCCTGCACTATCGATACACCGCTCCATACGAATCTTCCATTGCTGGAAGCAGTACTGGAAATCATTTTCTGAAACCATGTTCATGACCTCCATCGCTTTGATTTTCACAGATTCTACGGTCGTAAATCTGGTTCCTTTCAGTGCTGATTTGACCTTTGGGAATAAAACAAGTCGCACGGAGCAAGATCCATCAAATAGGATGGATGTTCTAACACTGGGATTCCATACTTGGCCAAAAAAGCCTTGACTGACAATGCCGTGTGGACAGGAGCATTGTCCTGATGAAGAATCCATGACTTGCTTTTCCACAAATCAGGTCGTCATCTTTTTACTCCCTCACGAAGGCTCGTCAGCACCTTAATGAAATAATGTTGGTTGACAGTTTGACGTTCCGGAACCCAATTCGAATCAATTCACTGACATTTGCAATGTTTGATTCCGTTTTTGACGTGCAAGGCCGTCCAGGATGCAAGTCGTCCACGATCACTTCTCGTTCCTCTTTAAACCTTTGAAACCACTTGAGTGCGTGTTAAACACTAATCTCCGTACACTTCCTTCAACAAAACATAGGTTTATGTGGTGGATTTTCCGAGTTTCATAAGAAACTTCACATTGATATGCTGTTCCACTTTCACACTTATTATTTTTCCGACTGAGCACAGATGTATGGTTCACTTTGTTCACAAGCTACAGTGGAACTGAGCACCGTACATCCTGGGCAATCACACAGTCGATAGGCAGGATATCACGTTGTACACCACTTGACCTTGACGGGCTTGCCGTTTGACGACAGCAACATCAATCCAGTTTTTTTTCTGGCCACACCTCGTATAATCATTTTTTTTAAAAAAATAATGATTTTTATCCATCTTGTAATGGCATAAGTTTACAAATCAGTTGTAACTAATAATTTTCTGTTTCAGTTGAACCTGAACCGGCCCCTTGAAGGCCAGGGACCATTTTCTGTGATACTCCATAAACTGACTGATGTGTTGGTGAAGGCTGCTTCTGGGGATAGCAAGGTAGTGTTTTACATCAAGAAGAATAAATTAATGTTTTCATTATTTCAACACTTGAAACAATTTATGGCTGTCACAAGCAAATTAACACTGTCTTTTTCATGTAATATTTTGGGAGAACTCGCACTCAAGTCATCAGGCATTTATTTGTGTTTATGCATCAATGTACATAACATTAGCTTGTAACAACCATGAATTAAAATAAACATTCTACACTAGATGCAAGAGAACTGGTTGTATGGTGTTTATTTTCTTTTTTAAACCAATATTGATAATTTTATTTGAAAACAATAAGATAATTGCAGTGTCTTTTCTGCATTATTTATTGAGATATCTTTTACCACTTTCAAATGTCCGTTCACTCAATGCATGAAATTCTAGAAGTTAAAAGATTGGTTCAAGTGGGTTTTTTTTTTTCCTAGAATGCCTATTTTGGGGAAAGAGAAAAGGATAGGTCATTATTGCTTGTTCATCATAATTTTGTAACTGACTTCTTTGGTTATGTGCAGCACTTAATGCACTTGGTAAAGGTAAAGTTCCCCATGCATACCGCCATGCTGTTAAGGCACATTTAGGGGATGTTTGGGGGTAGGACCCCACATTTTCGATATCTGCCATTTTGGAGGTGATGTGATCAGCACCATGCTCGAGCCACCTTTACCCCCCCCCCCTCAGGGTTGCCCCAGGTACCCATTGATTTGAGGCTGGGTGAACCACAGAGCTGCTTTATGTGGGGAAAAGGATGAAAATATTCCTACCTTAGATCACCAAACCTGGGTCTCCTGCATGGAGACGCACTTCCAACTAGACCACCGCAGCTCTTAATGTGCTTCAGAATAGCATTTTTATGGAAAGGTGAAAGAAACACATTTAGTGGTATACTATCCTCATTGGCAACACTAGAAGTCAAGAATTTAATCCAAAGATGCATGTAATATGCCAAAGTACAGAGAGCTTAATTTTTTATTTTTAGTATATAAATATTGATTGATTGATTTGGTTTATTTTACTTTGCTTTTCTGCCACTTTTTTGTAATCACGAAGATGAGGATGAGTGATGATATGATGAAATCAGTGAAGGGACACTAAGAAAGAACGTGCATACACAGGTCGAACCCCTGTAGTGTGCTGTGCTAACTACATTGCCACAAATACTACATAGCTATGCACGATACATTACATAAGTGTAATATCTGCTATATGTGGAATTAAGCAAGAGTTATTCTTTATTAAACCACCCTTCTATGCTTTTTATATGGTAGTTTTACTGTACACTGTGTGCTTCATTTACTAACTGTGTATGTTCCTGTGTTCTTTTCAGGCAAAGGATGTCATAGACAGACTTGAGAATTACACAAAAGCTCACCCAGAGGTGGTTGTTATCGATCCACTCACAAATGTGAGGAAACTACTCCATCGCTATGACTCCTACTGTTTAATCAACCAAAGCAACTTTGGAGAAAGTGGTAAGCTAACATAATATCTTAAGTGAAGACACTGGTTGAAAAGTATTTGCATGCATGGATAAAAGTTTGTTTTAAATTCAATTTGTCCTCACATAAGCTAATTGGGAGTGGACCTACAACTTGGAAGTGGGATCCACATCATGGTGCCATTGCCAGGAATCGGATCTTGGGCTCCTTTAATACATGATTACAACCTTAACCATTATGCTTTCAGGGAAGCTTGTCTCACTTGTGTGATATGTGTACAGAGCATGTAGTCCTCAAAATACACTTTAAACTCAGTGCCCAGTCCTGATTGGCCTATTTGAGCTTAAACTGTACTTAATACAAATTTTTGCCACCACATTACAGCAAATTATACAACAATCCAATATATGAAGCTTTTGGATTTTTCAACAATTACAACTGCTTATTTTAACAACACTTGTGAACGTTAAATTTCATGTTTTTTATTTCTAGATATTTTTACACCAAAATTTGTTGAACTGAAGTCCACCAATGTAGAAGAGAACATTAGTGAACTGGAAGCAGCAGGAGTGCAGTTTCCATTTGGTAAGAATATTTAATTTTTTATTTTTGTTATTTAGTGTTGCTGTCACTTTTGAGTAATTGTGACGATAAGGAAGAGTGATGAATTTGATGAAGGAACAAAGGACACACATGTCCAGGCCGGGATTCGGACTCGGAATCCTTGTCTGGTAAGATTACTGTAACCCACATGCAAAGATTTAACATAAAAGTAAATTATTTTGCAGAATTGATTTTATTGTCACTTAAGTTCAATTTGTGCATTAATTTTAATGGAATGTAAATGGACATGTTGGGAAAACTAGTATCGTAAGTGTTAATTAAGTAATGTCTAATCATCTGGAACAAATTGAATTCATTAAATTACAAATACCTGATACACATTGTATCACCAAAATAATTGAGCACATGCACATACTTCTTTTCCTAATTCCTTAAATTTCCAAATACCCCCTTTTTGTGTCTCAGAAGGAAGCAGGGTTGAAAGAAAATAGTTAACTGCAGCAAAAATTTTATCGGAAATATCTTACAATAACATATTTAACTAATTGCCTTCTATAGCTGAATGAATAATGCTCCTATCTTTGGCACAGGTAGTTCCAGGTTGACTTGGAGTCAAATGATTTTGCTGTTAATCTGCATCATGACTGGACATTCAGTGGCAGGTCTTGCCCTCAGAGTTGCTATACCATGGAGTTTTTAAAATTATTCAAGTTTTGATTTCCTTGTTTCTCATTGTGCAATGTTTGTAAGCAGAGTTATTAGGTTCTTTCGCTTGAAATTTTAAAAATTAACCTTGAAAAGTATTTACATGAATTTAATCATGTCCTTATTTTATTTCAGTGTGCAAGCCTTCCACGGCCCAAGGTCAAAGCTGTTCACACAGGGTAAGTCAATGGCTCATTACAATTATACACATTTCAATGGAAATGCTGCTTGTTTTCTGTTTATAACGTATCAAAAGTTTATAATAATTGATAAGGTTAATCTCCCGAGTACGGTCTTGGACAACGGTTTCGAGTTCAAGTCCCGTCCATATTCAAGGCATGTGTGCTCATTCTTTCACATAATTTATTTAATAGTCATTAGATAATATTTACTTTTGCATTGAAAGTGATGCCAAATAAAGTATATCTTGAATTCAGAAGACTTTATAAGCTAATTTACAGTTAAAACAATTGGAAATTTAACAAAACATTCATTCCATCTGTAAATAGTTCTTGAGTTCTTGATTTTTAGTTCATTTGATACACAAATAGCTTAATTGAAACTGGGTGTACAGTAAAAGTGGGATTCAAAACACTATGTGCCTCCACAAAGTATCGAATCCGGGACCCCTTGATCACAAGGCAATGATTTTACCACTAGACCATCAGTGAAGCCCAAACTATAAATAATATGCACAATTTTAAGGTCAATTCTCTCATGTGAAGAAATTTAATAGTTAGTATGCTGTTTTGTTATGGAGCAATAGGTTGTCGAAAACAATACCAGTCATGAAAGTCAAGAAAAGGTAAAGAAATCAAAAAGAAGTCAATAAAAAATCAAGAAATTATACTTGTTGTCAAGAATTTTTACTATCACAATGACGGATTCATTTAGATTATTTTACTTCACTTTTCCTTCCCTTTGGCTAATTGCGAAAATGAGGATGAATGAGTCAAGAATTTTGTATTTGTTATGTTGATAGACACCCTGATAGAGATAAGATTCCTGATAGGAATTTTGTTTTATCTGGAATCACATTAAACAGAAGGAGAAGTTTATGAATTTTTTGGGTGCTAATAATAATTACATCCAGTAGGGAACTGTGTGATGATTTGAAACTGGATATACTAAACCTGTGGTGCAACAGCCTGTGAGGGGAGGGGGGAGCAGGGTCTACCTACCAACTGGCAGCCTCACCCCAACCTGCCAAGGTGGGAGATCATCCAACCACTTATGGGGTGATGTGTGCTCAGCATGATGAACCCTCAGTCATTGTTGTAGATTTCCATGATCCGGTTACGCTACTCATTCGTAGCTTCCCAATTTTCTCATGATGGTGTGTGGCCACCGGTCCCATACACTGGCCGAAATCTCAGGAGAAACAGTTGTTACTCTTTCCCGAGGAGTCTTGAACTCGTAGCCAGAGCCCAAAGCACGACACAGTAGATCACATGGCCATGGTGCAGGACTGGATATATTACCGTTACTTTTCAATTTTTTTGTGAAGTGGAGGAACGATTAACTGAGCATAATGCCAAATTAGCCTCAATGGCACCACCAATCCATTGTAATTGTGCAGTGCCAGCAATATCTACAACCAAGAGGAGCCAAAACTGGATACTGAGATCTCAAACATCAATGATCTATAAAAAATCAAATAAAAGTACAAAATATTTTTGTATCCTCTGTTTAATGTTCCAGTGTAGTATTTAATTCTGTACTGATTTTTGCACAGGACACTAATGTACATTCACATCATATTACAATTCGTTTTCATATTATGCATTTCTTACATCATTTGATTACATATGTGATAAATTTTCAGATGGCTATCATCTTTAATGAAGAAGGGGTTAAAGACTGCAAACCTCCTTGCGTTGCACAGAGTTTCATCAACCACAACGCAGTCCTCTACAAAATTTATCTGATTGGAGATGAATATCATGTGGTTAAGCGGCCATCGATAAAGAACTTCCATTCTTGTGGTAAGTTTTATTTTTGTTGCCAATAATATTTTTTTCTGTGGATGGATGATATATTTCTAAGTATGCAGCAAGGCACACATCACAATTGTATGTCATCTTTTCAATTTTGAATTTGTCTTTATCAAAGGAAATTGTTTAGGAGAAAGGAAGAGATTAATTAAATAGTGAAGGAAGAGATTATAAGGAAGCTAGAAATAACTAAAAATAAAATTTAAATAACCATACTCTCCTACGTTCAAACTAAAATATGAAATACAAAATTTCATTATTAGCCCAACATTGTGACTGCAATTGTGGAACTGTTTGAAAAGTAGCAGTAGTGGGATCTGGTTACAAATTGCAGATAACAACAGAGATGGAATTTGATCTTCTGACCATATGCCATGCAAGGAGAAACGGTTTAGCAGACTCTGACCTTGAAGGCTTGTTGAAGCAATATATTTGCATATTCCTACTTTAAAATTATATTAAAATGCAGCATGATCAAGCAGGAAATAAAGTTTGTACGTATCGTTAGCTTCAGTGTTTACTTAGTCAGGGAGAGATATGGAGGAAACTTGATGTGTTATCTTTTATGCACTAGCATTAATTACATTCAAATATAAGTGTGATTATGCAGTATCCTGCACATAAAAGTAGAAAATATTTCTCTATCTCCCATTTAATGTTCCAATGTAGTATTTATCCCGCACATGGGCAGAATTTCATTTTTAATAATAAATGATAACCCCATGTGGGAGAAAATTAAGATTATGTGCAATCCAATACACTAATTGGGTCTCACAATGGCATAGTGGTAACATCACATTGTAAACAAGCGGCCCTGGCTTCAGTACTCAGTTGAGGCCATTTGTAGTTCAGATCCCACTCTGAACTACAGGTTCAGTTTCAATTGCCCTTTCTTGTCATAAGGTGAACTTAAAAAACAAAACCAATACACTAAACCTGACCATCTCAAGACTTAGTCACCAGACAGCCTACAGGAAATAGGGACCATTTTAATCCATTCCCTTTTAATTAGATTCAACATCCTAACTTCTGCATTTCAACTTTCAGATCATAAGACAATATATTTTGACACCAATGATGTGTCGAAGGCTGGTTCGAAATCTAGTTTAAACATCCTGGATCCCGAGGACAGGAATGGTCTTCCGTGCAGTCCTGATGAGAAGAAGATTGCGGCGATTGTGTCAACCTTGAAGAAGCAAATAGGACTGGTGCTGGTTGGCATGGATATTGTTATTCAAAATAAGACGAAACAATATGCAATCATAGACATCAATGCTTTCCCAGGTATGTAATTATTCACACTGTTATAAAACATGCCAAAACCACAAACGTGCTAATTCTTAGTTTTGAGATGAAAGTGTTTGAATGTTCAATATCCTGGAAAAGAAAAAAAAACAAGTTTTACATTTGGATAAATGCTGTCAACAATAAATATGTACCTAAGTCCATAAGTTGGTATGGACTTACACCAACATTACTATAAATGATGATTGTGTTTGTTTTTTTACACAATATTTCCAGTTTCGAATTGTTATCAGGTAACAAGGATGCTAAGAAGATCACATCCTAGTTTGTATTATTTTTTCCTTCATTTTTTCTTCTTTTCTTGCATATTATTTTTATTTGTATTGTAATATAGCTTGCCTTTTGTAATATCATAATAAAATGGAATAAGGATATTGTTCATACAATTTCAAGTACTGATGTGCTGCTTGTCTTAATTGTGATATTTCTAATAATAATGTTAGAGTTGTATTTTGTTAATAAAACTTGTATGTTCAATTATGTTTTTTTTTGGCACTATTTATACATTTATATTTATCTAATTCATTAATTCATAACATTCTTCTGTGTATTTAGAGAGTCCCCCTTTCCCTTTTTTAATCTTTAATATCTCAAATATGTTTCTGCCCACTCATATGTGATCGAAACAATATTGATCAGAATATGTGGATTTCTTATCAGTAAAACTGTCACTTGCAATCAGTATCACAGTCTTTTTGTACTCTTCTGTGCACTGTAAATAGGGCAACTATTCAGTACAGCAGTAATTTTTTTTCAGGTTACGAAGGATACCCCAATGTCCATGAAACCTTGGCTAACTGCCTCCAGCAAGCTGTATACAATCAAGAACTGAGGTTCCCGCCTGCCGTGCCTAAAGAAAAGACTGATGTTATTCACAGCAGAAGTCCTGTTGTGGAACAGGATATAAGTGGCCCCATGAATGACTCTACTAGTGAGAAGGGAAAGAAAATGCATTTAAGTAATGGAGTTGTAAAAATATATCCCAAGAACTATTTCGAAGGAGAATTGCTTGGTCACAGGGGTGAGAGCTAAGAGTTTTTGAAAATATTTTTAATGCAGTTTTTTAAATTGTTCTTAATTTATTTTTTAATCTATGCTGATGCTACTTTTGGATACATGTAAGTTGTAATTTAAAAATGATTATTTGAATGGAAGCACAGTAGGCAATATGCAGTTCATACACTAATATAATGAGTTTTCTATTTTTTAAGTGATGTACAAGAGTATCTTTATTTGTTTCTTTGTGCATAGGAAGATAATAATTTCTTGTCTCCTCAATTGTTCATACAATTTTCAGTTGTATTTTTGGAAAAGCGCAGACTTATTACACTAAAAGTGCAAACTTATTGCACTAAAAAATACTTTTAGTACTGATATTCAAAGTATCATATGTATTTGTATGACAACTTAACATAGCAGGATAATGTTAGTTTTGTATAAATATTGGATGTTGAAAACATATTGTTTATCCTTACATTATCTGCATTAGTGGTAGAGATTGTATATCTGCCTGTTATTATTTTTCAGTATTTAAATTGTATATACATATCATAATATTTTGTTGTCATCATAACATTGTTTGAAAAATGATGGTCAAGTCTCATGATGACTGTCGACAAAATCAGTAAAATGTGGCACACTCAAGCATTTATTGTATTATGTTGGCACAGTATTAGTTTTGCATTATTCAGTCAAATGTGTGATTTTTTAGGGTAATGGTGTCCACATTTTTTACTACCAAGAATTGTATGAAAATAGGGGAGCTAATGCAAGGTAATTTTGTTCCATTGTACAGAGAAAATAAGACAACCATAGATTTTGTTGCTGTGAATAAGATATTATTAACAAGTGCTCTTCGAAAAATGTCCATTTTGAAAGGATTTACTTCCAAGTGTAGTCAGGGTATTAACATAGGTCTCTTTTTTTTGTATGTTATGTTCGTTCTATGTCTTCTGGAATATAGTTATGGATGTTCTCTATGCAGTCAGTACTATTTTTTAGTGCATTAATAGAAGTGGGGTAATGTTCAGTATAGTATTCTCTACATGTAACGGATAACAGTATTTTTGCCTGGAAATACCAGCAGTATTGTTACATTGATGTGGCAAAATATCTACTTGGTAATTGAGAACTATTGAGGACTCAGGATGAAGTATTGCAGATATCTATATCACAGCCAGACAGTTAATTAATATTAATGTAGAGAATTAATATCTAGAAATATACTTGAAAAGATAATGCAAGACTGAAATTTATTAGTAATTGAAAATAATAGATTCTGGTGTTAGGGCCAACTACTGAACCTTGGGTTAGGCATGTAATTTACTGTAACGTAGTTAGGTGCATGAGTGACACTTGGCACACAGCGCTTTAACTTTCACACATGTGTGGTAAATGTTCTTTCTTTGTCTTTCTTCTATGCTCAGCTGAGTTTTTCCTTTTGCACTTCTAAGGGACATACTATTATAAAGTTAACAACCAGTGCCGTATCATATTCACTTCTGATAACATCTGAATCTGTTGTTTGCTCAGAATTGCAATGGTTTGATGCTTATAACAAAGACAAAGAAAGTTGGTTGAGCTACACAATACCACTCACGTGCAGGATAGTTCAGTGTTTCCATCTCACAATAAATATTGATGGATGACACTGGTCACCCATGCACCTAACCTTGGGTTAAACTCTTGCAGTTGTACATAATTATGGATGTCCGATGCCTTATTACCTGAAGTACGTATACAGGCATATATTGCATTTCATTGCATATTTTCTTCCATGACTCAAGATTAATTTAATTGCTTGATTAGGCATTCCAGTTAGTTTTTATGTTCTAATAGTATTAGTAACTTTTGAAGTGATCCATGAATAACATATTTTAGGTTGAAACTGTAATTATGTAATATCTCTTAAAACAACCGTGGGGCATTGTGTTATGCACCTTATAATATTTTGTTGAATAATTTTATTGTGATATTTGAACATATACATTGACAAATTATATTAATCCTGCTCCCAAAGCATGACACACAAGATGACAAAAATGAGAATGATAATCGGGAGATGTTAAAAATGTTTTTATATTGTAAAATCACACTTTAGGTAACATGAATGTGTATTAAATCTGTTTTCTGTCATGCCTATATATGTTTGTAAAACAAGACAAATAAAGACTGTCAAATATAGAATGAGATTGATTTTCTCTTGTTACAGTTAATGTACATAAATATAAGTGTGTACAAAGGCTATATTGAAAAAAAATTATTCATGCCACAAATGTGTTCCTTGGCAAAAAAATTTAAAATTGTGTTTGGATGTACTAAAATAAGAATATGATCGTTCTGCATTTCAACACTGTTGAAGATCTAGACTCAAGGTTTTTGGCTGGAATTTTTGTGATGCGAAGAAACTTGGAGAGGAAATATTTGATTGATTGATTTAGTTTATTTTACTTCGCGTTTTGTGCCTCTTGGCTAATTTGCGAAGATGGGGATGAGTGATGAAATGATGAAATTGATGAATGGACATTCACAAACAACCAAGCCCAAGCAGGATTCGAACCCGGGACCCTTGGTATCGCAGGGAGCCACAGGGTCCGGCAGAGAGGAAAGAAAAAAAGTGCTGAGATGTTTACTTAAATGTTTAACATGTCATCAGTGCCACTGTCGTCAGAAGTGCACACTGATAAATGTACAGTAGAATGTATAAATTACATATTGCAGCAAATTATGTGTTTCCTTCAGTTCGATGATTAATGAAGTTATTTTATAAAATAGGTTTTCTTGGGATATGTTCAAAATTTTGAATTTATTCAAAACATGTTTGCATCATAAAAACATATATATATTTGTTTTGTGTGGGAAAAACACCATTTTTGCGGACTGATTTACTCCCTCCTGGAAAATATTGGTAAGATGTGTGTTAAAATCCCAAATTCCAATGATGTACAGAACTTTGATGGCTTAAAACATGAAAACCATAAGAGACATTTACACCAGGTTTTCCGTATTATAAAGCCTCATCCATTGAATTATTTTTCAATGCTTAACATTATCAGTTTACTCCATACAGAAAAATCTATAAATTATTAAATGGCGAGAGACCATGTTAAAATGTTTCAAGAATGCCAATTTTGGATGAGAAAAATATGTAAGAAATTATCGAAGGGTCTGAAGACTGATAACATGTTAATCTATTTGCAACCAGTATTGGTCTTCTGCACAATTTGATGGCTTTGTGATTGGCGATTATATGGGTTAAGTGAAAAAAACAATGTTTTAGGTGCATATCACCTTAGCTGGAAACACTAACAGGTCGAAATTTAGTTAACGGGCACAGGCCACATGTGCCTAAGTATTGGGAATAAATTTACATGAAAAATTATAATTTTACCCCGAAATTTGTCTTTTATCTGTAAACTTTTATACAGCTAGTAACTGTTGATGCATCCCAGATGCTTGCTTAAAATGGCAAGAGTGAGTCGATTGTTGTTGAGACTGTATATTCTTCTGAATACGTATGGCTGCCTATTTTTTTTAAATCACAAGTTTGGACGTTAAATGTCCAGATTAAGTCGTTAAATTAATCGTGTAGACTATCATTAATCAATGAATTTATATAAATACATTTAAACTTGTTTCACGAAATTTCTTGTAATTTCTTCCTTTAACTGCTGCCACCTTATTTAGGAATTGGGGGTGAAACTGGTGAATTATAGTTACATGCTCGTACTACGAAATGCAATCATCATTTCATTTGGTTGTAATGAGAATGCCAAGTAGGATGTATCTGATTTCCAGACTTTCTAGAAATTTTCGAATTTCTTATAACTTTTTCCCCAGAATTATGGGGGCACAAGTGACATATCGTCACAGAGTGGTCTTTTGTCGTGCTTGCAAATTTAAAAGCTATTGGCGTCCATTCCGATACTAGACCCCAATTTCAATAACATTGCAGACATTTCCTTAAAAAAATAAACTACTTTAAAAAGCTGCTTTAAAAAATGCTAAAAAACTTATTTTGTTATTCTAGCATGCATGTCATAAAAATAAAATCATATCAATATGGATAAAAACAACATAAATATTTATTAGTTTTGAAGGTATGACATGTTAAATGCCAACACACAGTACTGATCCAGTGGGGGCAGCAGTACTAAAAGAGGAGGGAACGTCCTTCCAGCTAAGAAAATTCTCATAAAGCATCCTCACTAGAATAATTTGCATAGACACACCCCATCCGCCGCATTTTGTCCATATTGATACATACAAGAATACCCCTCTTTGAGGACTGCGGGGGCAGAGTAAGTATTCAGTAAAACAAAATATATTATTTTCCCTCTTTAATATTAGTATTACAAATGAAGAAATTGAAATTGAATTAAAAATATTTTGGCATTGTTGTCAAGTTCTTCAAGTCTTTAACTGCAGAGCCCTACTTAAGAGTTCAGTATGGGGCTTATGGCGACAGTGTTGCCACATGGTGCTCAGTAGAAGAAGGCTCTGGCATGCATCGTACATCTGCTGTAGTACATGCCGCAACAAAAGTTAGTGATCAATGGAACAGGTACAGTTCAATACAAAAATGCAAATCCTTCCTCCATGATTTGATGGGAAGCTGTTCTTTCATACGGCTGTGGTACAGAGTAATGACGGCCCATGGAGGGAGATTTGCAAATTACTGTTTTCGAATATATTTGTCATACGTCTTGCTGTCCATTTTTTCGTGTATGTTGGCCGTGTTTTTTTCTTTAAGTCCACTTTTTACACAGAAAGGCTAATCGGGTTGGGACCTACAGTTTAAACTGGGATCCGAACCACCAGGTATCAAACCTGGGACCCCTTAATTACGAGGCCAGGACGATTTGTCTCATTATAATCGAGGGATCCAGGGTTCGATACCTGCTGGAGGCACATAGTGGTTCCTATCACATAAAACTGTAGGTCCAGTCCCAATTAACCTATCTGTGGATATGAGTGGACATATGATGGACTGTGCCATCGGGGAGACCTGTTTCACATTTCTCAGCACACTGTCTCGTTTGAGACAAAACCGTGTTCATTACCGGCATGCACCAAAGCAAATCTCTCCCCCTGACCTGTAGGTGCTCGCAAACCACTCCTAAGGCTGCAAAGAAAGTGTTGTTATATCTCTATTGTTTTGTCCCTCCATTCTTTTTGCACACCATCAGCTCCAAGACTTGACAGTCATAGGCGGGTCTAGATTTTTTTCTGGGTCGTGCACAGAATATGCTGTAAGTGTTACGTAATATTGGAAATATAATGTGCAGATTTGCAACTTATTCGACACATCAAAAGTGCCCAGTGTTCAGTGTTTTTTCGAAGAGGGGGGGAGGAGTATGTATACTTTTTAGTAGCCGGTCTTCGCATACCATCTCCTGCCGTTAACCTTTTTCATTTAGGAATACTTATCCAAGGGAGAGTTATGACCAGCACATACCCGCATTGGGCACGTCACGTCTTTCATATCAATACAATTAGAAGGGTTCATTCTAGGTCCAATTTCTGGTCAGATGAAGTAATCGGGACTGAACCTTCAACGTATAATCCATCCTAGAATGTACCTCCGCCAGGAAATGAACCCAGGGCCCTTCGATTATAAGGGTATAGCATTAGCAGAATTTCAGTCGTCGCATAATCAAGGGATCCAGGGTTTGAAACCTGCTGGAGGCACATAGTGGTTCGTATCTCACATAAAACTGTAGGTCCAGTCCCATTTAACCTATCTGTGCATATGAGTGGACAAAACTCAATCAATCAATTATTAGTAGAGGTGTGAAATAACAGGAGTTCTATTGTATTTGTGTGAAGAATAATTACAGAAAGAAGGAGACTGACATTCTTTTAACTATCTAGGGAAAATAAAGGGCTCGATCTTTTTTATTATCTTTTAATATGATGCTATCAATACTTTTCATAATAGTCATCATTTTGGAGGGAGAAAAATCCGCCAATGTAATATATACAAAGTGCCTGGGACTTTTCGCCGCACATCGCCTCGTATAAAAGTTATATTCGAAGTCACTGCATTTTGCCTACCTTTTGTTTCTTGGCGTTTTTCTCCTCGTTTGGTGTTGCAAGAGGACTTTTAATCGCTTCGCTATTAATTTTATAAACCGTTTTGAACGAAATTCCAGTCGTTTCAGCGGTTTCGCTTGCAGTCCAACTAACACTTTCACCAGAATTTTTCTGCTTTAAGTATACAATAATATTTATTACACTTTGTCTTTCTTTACTTGTAAGACTCTGGACACTTTTATGTTTAATAATATCACCCCTTGCCATTTTGCTGTTGTAGAATAATTATTATAATAAATTCCTTCAAGAAATACCCAAAATGAGAAAGTGCGCAAGCAAACAA
Organism: Lepisma saccharinum; assembly: GCF_977018435.1. NCBI lineage: Eukaryota > Metazoa > Arthropoda > Insecta > Zygentoma > Lepismatidae > Lepisma > Lepisma saccharinum. The sequence continues at coordinate 9,694,298 of NC_139253.1, forward strand.
TAAACCACTTGACCCCCGACGGAACCATATTCACGAACTTTTGCCTGAACAATCCCCGCCCCCTTCCGTCTTCCCAACACATGTTTGCAGCAAGTGGCAACCGTCGGACGGCTGTTATTTTTTACTCTCCAAATCACGGTAAAAACAAAAAAGGAAAACGTCTTGTTTGGATGGTCCGAATTGCAAAAGAAAGTGTAGAGATAGACCATCAAAGCCTTACATTTTCTCTGTTTTTTGCTTATTTATTATTTTCTCTTCGAATGTGAACGACTTTTGTTTCTGACAGAAACACTCTTGTTTAGGGGTGGTGATCTCAAAAGTAGAAGAACTCTTAACTTGCCGCGCTTTCCAGATTTCACCGGTGGACCGGCTGGTGCACTGCTGATGCACGCTTTGGCTTTCCGTATTTCACCGGGGCGCACCAAAGCTTTCACCAGGTTAAACCATGACGACATCAATTTACACCAGCCTCAAGAGCTGGTGCGGCTGGTGATTGGTGAATCAAAATGGCGTCGTCTGCACTGAAGCTTCTTCCGATTCGTGATATCCATTCTGTAGGCAATAGCTATGGCAAAATACCGAATGGTCATTTTTAAAAATCGTCAATTCTCGACGTTTCCTGCGTCGTAAATGTCTGGAACTTATCGGAAATTGTTAGTTTTTGAACCAGAAGTGCAAAAACTAGTACTTTTAAGATGAAAATTACGTGTAGAATTCGAGATTTCAAGAGCTTTGGGAAATTTCGAACCTATCCCGTCCCGAATGTCGAGATTTAAACAATTTCCCGTCCCGACCCAAAAAATTCTGTCCCGCACATCCCTACCCTGCAGTATGGTAAACCTTATCTCCAAAAGGAAATAAACTGTCCTTGCCGCCACTGTACTCATAAAAATGAGTATTTTTTTCTTTAACGACTTTAACTAATTATCATAATCAGTGGCGGCCGGCGGCAACTATGATGGGTAGTACCAACGTGATCAAGTAAATAGAAAAAAAAACATCCGCAATGCCCCCCGCCCCCTCCTTGAGGTTGCGCCACTAGCCAAGATGTTTATCCTCGTTTGGTAACGTGGAAAACAACATGTGTTTAAGTAATAACGTACTAATCCGATTCATCTTCACTCACTAACCTATCTTTATACACTACAGGAAACTTCCCTAAAAATATAACAATTACAAGAGGAAAGGAAAAACAAATCCTATCACCTTCTCCTCCCCCATGCACACGTATTCTAACTGGATGTCGAAAATATCTTTGTTATGAAAATAAATTGTCGAAATGCCAAAGGAAACTCGCATCATCAAAGGATATTTTTAAAAAAGTGTGGATGGCCCTCTTGTTGCATCTATCTATTATCAAATATGTTCATTTAACTTTGGAAAAATATTAGGTTCGTTTCTCCAAAAGTAGGCAGAAATTACTTCCCCAGCGGGTCATGCAAACCAGTCGTATGTAGCGACTTTTTTTCTGAAGGTGGCAACTGTGTCGTGTCAACACTGCGAAAGTTCACTCGCCAGGCCAGGCTAAGGCTGTGTCCAAAAGGTACAAAGTACATACTTGAAGTACAGTCTTGACGGAAGTGACGTCACCTAGTGCAGTTCGAAAGCGCCAAGCAAACGAGTGTACAAGACCAGAGGACGCAGCACACGAGCGGTGCACACTTGCGATCTGTGCTTGCTTTTCATTTGTTAAAAAAATGGACGTCTGAAGTCAATCAGCTGGTAGTTGTAGTTCTTCCATTGTGTGGAAATGTAAGTAAACAAGTTTTTAAAATACTATGTAATTTTATTTATTGGTTTTATTCATATATATTCATTCTTTCTTCTATAGTGAGAAAACAATTTCTTTTCCCGCGATCGTAAACCATGTTGCGGAATGTGTGAAAATTAATTTGAAAGAGCAAATTTCTTTCATATTTCTATAATTAATAACGTGCTGTGTTATATAAACTGCACGCCGAGTCATGTGTGTGTTGTTCACGGAAAACAAGAGTGGCACATACAGTCGATGTTTGATAATTTTAGTTTCGAAGCAACTTTTTTTGCATTCCTCACTTGTGTTGGCGCTGCAGTCGAAGTGCAGTTCGAAAGCTTTCCGCTTCCAGGCTTCAAGACCGCACTGCGAGTATGCTCTCGAAGTATGCTCGCTTCAAGTATGGTCTTGCAGCTTTCGGACACAGCCTAAGACTGGCACGGTTTCTTATGGGCTAACCCCGCCCCCTGCCACTTTGTTCTCGGCTCATGGGGGAAATGTTCCTCGCTGAGACTTCTTCAACCCTCTGCACGTGTGTCAACTTGGTTAGGTCCATGATTAGGCCAGCTCTTCCGCGGCACGGACTGTTGCCTCGCGAGGGTACGAACGAAACAGCTGGCGATGCAGTGAGGAGGTTGGGGCGGTCGTCACGTCAGCTTGACCGATTGCAAGATTCGAATCTCCTTGTCTGTAAACTATCAATGTATTCATTTAACTTTACTTCGCGACGTATGAATTTCTTCTGAAGGTAGTGCCATGGCACGGCGGCTCTACACCTTGAGCCGCCGCTGATGATAACTATTCTATGCTATAATTTACTGGGAAAGGGTTGACGTTCTTTTGTTTAAAACATGTTTTTTTAACTCGTTTAAAACGTTTTTTTTTAAAGTTTGTTTTGTTCTTTTAAAAAAAAAAAACATTGGCAACCCTGATTTAGACCCTTCTTCGAACTATGGGCTTCCCTTATCGCACAACACTTGAAGAACATTGCGTTCTGACGTCACGGGAGAAGGCTTTTAATTTTAGGCTAAATGCCTAAGTTGTTAGACTAGCTAGATTTCGTTCTCTTAGCATAAATAAAAAGAAATCAGTGTATTTATGCTAACAGACCTAACCTAAAAATGTAAGTATTCCCAGTGGCGTCTCGTCCCTTGGGGCTTCCGGGGCTTAACCCCTAAAGAAAAACGGACGTTTTGACGTAATTATCAATCACCATAACGCATAACTATCACACTGTCTTTTAAAAGGCGATTTTTACCCACGTAAATTCATCGTCTGTTGCAATGGATACGACAACTCTCCTAGCGGCATTGATGTCAATTATCAATTTCCGGGAAACGTCTCAAAGGAAGGCGTGGCCTACCCCCACCTACGCTACAGTGAAGGTCACGTGCTAGCAGAGAGAGGAGGGGATAGTGCAATGGATTTGAGTGCTGATTCGGGGCTACTTCCGTTGCGTCGCGTTCGATCTCGCGTGTTGTTCTGTAATGGTTTGGTGGCTTTCATTCGCTATGTTTGAGTGAGTTTGGGAGGGTTCATGTTCGAACACAAATTGATAATAATAATAATATATCTTTATTGAGCGGGCGAGGTTCAGCGTACGCTGTTCTCCCACCTAACCCTTGTCAGAATACAGTCTACAGTTACAAAAGGTATATATGTCCAATAAGAAAAAAAGAAACAAAACCAAAAATAATAATAGTAAATAAGAAAGATGAAAGAAAAACGTATGGACAATTTGAAATCAGATAAGAACTGTAAAGATACAATTAATGAGTATATGTATACACATAAAACTAAATTCTAAATACAATTTTAAGTATATATATATAGGCACACACACATGTACACGTAAATGCATATTTGTTAATATTTGATGGTGCAAAAATAGAAATATTTGACATGAAGTAATACCAAATTCTTACATTGACATTAATACATTGTGGGATGTATTTTTATTCGTGTGTGCTTCTAAGGTCTAAATCACCATCCCTGAGACCTTCTGTAAACAAACGGTCTCACCGATTCGATGTATCACTCCGCGTCAGCTGATCCATGACCGCAATCATCTGCTGTTACACTCATAGTTCGCCGCACCTATTCATTTTATATAAGAGCCTCTGAATGTGAGAACCCGTTCTCAAAACATCAGACGAATATGCAGCCGCATACATTGTTACTCTCCCGGTCATTCTCTCTTTCATAACCCTTAAAACTGCAGACACTGACACACCACTGCACTGGGATACCAACTTAACCACTTCATTTACTGGTTTCTCAGGATACTACTGACAGAACGTTACATAAATATTGAGTAGAATCTGTTTCTCACCCCTTTTCAAAGGCTGTCCTTGCTGGTGTTTTGAAAACAAGCTCGGAGAACACGGAGACTCCCTCACGCATAGAACTCGGCATGTTATTTTTCTAAGGCTAAGTCAGGCAATATAACTAAGTTGCACTACTTCCTTGCTGTTCACATGATTATTTTTAGAAAATAACCAATGTTATAAAATATCATTATGTACACAAATCTCTAAGCTCATTGAAAGTTATATTACTACAAAATGTTCACACTTATCTTGCCTTGCCATGTCACCAAGTTATTTTACGAAGTGCACTATAATTGGCGGAACAAAAATCGTTATTAGGATGCTTGTCAAAGTTTCCAACTGCAATAAATTTACGAACTTTTTGTCTTGTTTTGATCATCATCAATATATTTATTGGACTTACAGCAATGCATATGGCTGTTTATGCCCATTATATATTTTATTTACATAAGATACAATTTACATAAAATTACACACAAATTTCAAATACACTCCTATCTATATCATCCTTAGAAATATACATTACCATGTTATATCATTTTGTCTAAAAAATGCAAGTAAAATATATTCAAAGAAAGAAGCCAAATTTATGGGAAATGATTACTGGTGCAAAGAGTTAACCATAAAGGTGAAGCAATAAGTAAAAAAAGAAAGAGCATTGGGTTTAAAGTGAGACGTCATTTGCGGCAGCGTATCCCATACTACAAATTTGCCATTGTTTTACCTTACGTAATGAATCCTGTAACATCGCTGGATTTTCGTGTGGATTATTTTACTTCTATGAGTTTGCAATGCTTTCTGCATGCAGGTGGTTTTGTTTACAGAAGGTGTCAGGGTTTGTGATTTGAACTATAGATTCAAACTGTTTACATAGTAGATAGTCCTTTGCTGTGGATTTAAGAGCATGCAATGTTGATTGGTTAGTTATTGTTATGGGTAATTTATTCCAGGTTGAAACTGCATTTACCGAGAATGATGATTTGAAGGAGGCGGTACTGTAATGACATGTAAAAAGTTTGTTATGCCCTCGCGTGAAGTGTGAGTGTATTTGAGTGCCTATTTTAAGTTTTCTAAATAGATAATCTGGTTTACTTACTTTCAAAATTTTGTTCATGAAGGTGATATAGTGCAGATGCCTTCTTCTGTCCATTGTTAATATTTTCTTTGTGTTCAAATGAGGCAGGATACAATGTTCAAATCGTATACAAGAATTTTGCATCACCTGAATTTTCCTTTTATCTCTGACTGAGACCCCAGGACCATAAACTACATCACAGTAATCAAAGAGTGACCACAATAAGAGCTTAACGAGCTTCAGTTTAACTTTTTCTGTTAGATAATTTTGAGACCTATATAAATTTCTGAGAATGTAGAATGATTTTCTACACAGTCCATTGATGTGTTCTGTCCAAGTAAGAGAACTATCAATCACCAAACCCAGGTTTTTAGATGTTGTTTTATGCGGTATACACGTCCCACGTATCTTTAAGACTATGTCATTATACTTGTCGTTGACATAGGCTGTCAATTACAAGACGCAATGAATTTGTCCGGAAAAATAGGCATATATTAAATAGAATTATCGATTGCTTAAAATTCTGTGGTCGACATGAACTTGCTCTACGAGGACATAATGAAAGAGAACAATCTTTAAACAGAGGCATCTTCCCAGATTTATTATCCCTTCATAGAAGAGGGAAAACTAAAGAGGGAACTTCGTGTCCTTTATTGTAGTGAAGAGATGAGAGGGTACCTTTTCAGAAACAGTAAAAATGACAAACATAGTTTTAATAACTCCAGTGGCAATAGCTGAATCTGAACGATGTTTCAGCACATTGAAGCGTATTAAAAACTGCTTAAGAAATTAAATGGGACAAGACAGACCAAATGCCTTGGCACTTGCTTACAATAGAGAAAGAATACATTTCAAACATAGAGGACTTCAACGAAAAAGTAATAACAAAATTTGCTGAGCAGAAGAACAGGAGTCAACGTTCGTAGAAAGGTATGTTTCACAACAATACCTGTTTCTTTTGTAATCATGTGAATTGTCATTATATTTTAAATTCTTTAAAAAAATAAGTCCAGTTTTTGTAGTTTAGAAGAAGATAAATACCCGTTTTTTTTGTAATTCATGTAATTTGTCATTACTTTTTAAATTCTTTCAAAAAAGTAAGTCCAGTTTTGTAGTCTAGAAGAAAAAATACCTATTTTTTGTAATTCATGTGAATTGTCATTATATTTTAAATTCTTAAAATAAGCACCGTCCAAATTTGAGGCCACGAGACGCAACTGAGTATTCCTCGTCTGACGTTAGAACGAAATGTTGTGCGGTAAGGGATTCCCTTGAGAGAGAGAGAGAGAGAGAGAGAACTTATAACTGATAAAAATGTGTGTGATGCAACAAGAAGCAAGAATCGTGTGTGATAGTGGTGATAGCTTCTAAAGCATTGCATTTTCAAAAGCACTAATGCATTACTGTTTTTGAATTTGGGAAGAAATATTCAATATCCATTCAAGAAACAAATGAAAGACGCGGCAGCATGATGGGAAGTCGTTGGAGAACAACATCATCATACAACTTCCTTGCATACAACTGTTGAGTTGCAAATATCGTTAATGTTGTGGACAACTAGCTGTTGGTTGGACTAGAAGCGGAAGAAGATGATGATAAATGTCCATTGGTACGCAGAAGCTGGTCACGTTGAGCAATTTTTTTCCGAATGTACGCGCATTGTAGTGCCGACAACGATAAAAACGCATAAACTATAATATCTACAGATTACTGGTAATGAGAACTTCTTGTGGTTAAACTTAAAATTTAACCAATATTGTGAAATGCATGTAAATTGAAAGGAGTGAATGATTCAATAAATACTGCGTGAATATATAGAAGTAAATATTAATGGTAACAGTATGGTATAGGAAAAACACATTTCACTCGTTCATTTCGTCATTTTTAACATTCGTACTTACCTAGTATACATTGCGAAACATGGTTTAAAGTGGAATTTCGATTTTCTCACGAAAATAGCTTCAATTTTCCACGTATCGAGTAATTATTGTTCGTTCCTCCACACAATATGGCGGAGAAATCTTGACTAGCGTTGTCTATGAGCAGTGGGTTTGCAGTGTTGCAACCTTCACCGAAAAATACCTACTTTCGTGTGATTCGTTTTGTATTTTTTCCGGGTTCAAAAACCGCACGAACCATGCACGTGTAGCCCCACACACTATTCATGGATAGCCCCACAAACCATTCTAATAGCCCCACGAACAATGCATGGATAGCCCCACAAACCAATTATAAATAGCCCCACGAACCATGCACGCAAGGTTAGGTTCTGTGAGGTTATTCAAACATACTTAAAATTGTCATGTTCTGGCAAAACAATGGTGATTTTGGAAACACTGACCGGGGGTTACGTCATTGAATGCATGGAACATTTAGTTCACGTAGTCGAATGTAATGGAGGCAAGAGCTTTTGTGCATCGGAGAGACATTAATGTCGAAGAATACATGATTTACCGGCCGAATAAGTTGAACGAAGGGAGAAAACACTTCCACGAGCTTTCAAAATTCTACAGAAACTCAGTTCCGTAAGTAGTTTCTCCTGAAAATTTGAAGAAATGTGTTTTCCCTATACCATACTGTTACCTAGTTCGGAATATTCATTTTTACAGGAGAAACTACTTACGGAAATGAGTTTCTGCAAGCTTTCCAACATTCGTCGAGGTATTTTCTTTCATCGTGGAATATATTTGACCCGGAAATCATGTATTTTTCAAGAGAAATATCTCACCGACGCACAATTGCCATTGCCTTCGCTACGTGAACTGCATGCTGCGTACGTTTGATAACGTAAGTCCCTGTCAGTGTTTCCAATCCATTTTTTTTCACTATGCTTGCCTAACCTAACCTTATCGGAAATGGTTCTTGGGGCTATCCGTGAACGGTTTGTGGGGCTATCCGTCAGCTACCCGTGCATAATGTACAATTTCCACCGGTGACGAACATGATAATAGGTATTTTTCGGTGAAGAAGGTTGGAAACACTACATACCTACAAGATGAGTCAAGATGTGGCTGCCATAATGTGTGTTATGGAAGCGAACAAAGGAATAAAAAAAATCACTCTGTATGTTAAAAATTGTGTTTGTTTTCATGTAAAAAGCATAATGGTACCTTGAACTATGTTCCGCAATACACAATTGGTAAGTACGAACCATGCGAAAAACAAAATATCCGATATACTGAACTGGTACCATATTAATTTTGATCTTTAGAAAATTGGTGACAGTGTATAGGAGAAGCCCACAGCAAGAAACGTAAACTAAGCAAAGAATATTGTTTATGTGTCTGTGTACTGCATGACTCCTTGCTACTGGAATCTGAGCAAATGTAGAATATAGAGAGTATCTCCAATTTCATTAATATTTGGTATACTAAATAAATTTGGGCTTCTAATCACGAATCTGTTGTTAAAATGCGGGGGGTCACGTCTGGAAATCGTGAAAAAAGCCGATGATGTAAGTTGAGATTTTTTTTTATATAAAAAAAGCTGTATCACATTGTTTTACAAACAAAATTTTAAGTAAGCTTGCCTAACATAACCTAAGCGGAAATGGTTGGTGGGGCTATCTGTGGATGGTTCGTGGGGTTATCCGTCAATGTTTTGTGGGGCAACCCGTGCATGGTTCGTGCAGCTACCCGTTCATGTACTGATCAGAAGGCCAAAATTAGTTAATCTACCAAATAATAACTAAATTCAAGATACTTTCTTACCCTAACCTTACCGGAAAAAGTTTCGTCGGGATATCAATTAAATCTTTTTCCAATGAGCACATATTGTAACACAATATAAGTTTTGTAGCACTAGCTTCCTCACTGGCCAAGATGCCATTTTTCTAGAAGAACGCTCGAACACTGTTGCCAAACCTACCTCTAATCAAAGTCCGCATTCCACATGCTCTTCTACCTTGTCATTCTCACTGACCAAGCAGCAACTAATGCTCTGCAAGTAACGAAGGAACAGTGTGGCAATGCTGTAGACAGCCGAATGAATGCCGAACATCACTTGTTCATATCATCAAACGGTTGTTATGTTTATGTATGGAGAATGATTTGCGTAATGAAGAACGTAATTTTGCAATATGGACATAAATGTACAATTTTTACACATCACCCCCAAATCTTAAATCCAGATACGTTACCAGGACTGCATATTTAGCGAGTATAAGAAGTAGGAAAGGAATTGGAGATATTCTCTATATTGTGCAATCATACCCTGGAATCTGCTAGAATGTTTTTAAAAATTCAGACGAATGAGGATCTGCTATGGTTAATTGTATAATATGACATGGAAATCAAATGAAAGAACGTCATTGGAGACCAGTAGTAATCATCATATCCTGCTGTTCCTATCTTACAGATAGGTCAGAATAAAGGTCACATTCTCCTGTATTACCAGTATTCTTTTCCCCACCCATTATTCCTTCTTTCCAGTTTTTTTCCTCTAAATCTCTTCCTTTTAACCTTGGTAAGCTGAATTTCTTATACAATGAATTATGACTCTTTGCTACAGCAACTTGGATGAATCTATGCTCTAAATTATGGAGATAAGAAAAAAGCTCAAAGATCAAGGACGTTTCAACGTTTCTTTAGAAGATAATTGAGACTGAAAGTATGTGTTACTCCAACAACCAAACATTGAAAAATCAAAGAATATATTGAATATGAAGTTGTGTTTTTCCTGACAACTTTGTAATAATTAAAACCTATGTGGAGTTCATAAACATTCTGTGAAATAGACTAATTCAGTGTATAGGTAAGTGAAGAGCTCCATGCAGCATACACACTTGCCAAGGCAACTATTGTTGTTCCTTCGCCGCTCAGGAGTAGAACGAATGTGCCTATGCATTCTAGGCAGATAGAAAACTTTTTCAGAGAGAAGTGAACTATTTTATACATTTTGCGCTTGTAGATTTTAAATGTAATCCTTAGCAAATCATCTGTGTAGCCACATTCAGCTTATAAATAACAATACTAATAAGAACTTTTGTTTCTTTAGTGTTATTATTATTTTTTTAATTTACCGAACAGTCTCATGTTGCTGTTAAAAAACACAGACTTGAACTTCAATTTTAAAATAGTGTTTTCTGTTTTGTTTTGTAATTGACAATAGTGTGAACGATTTTTTCTCTTATGAAATTTTAGACTATTGATAACTGTTCTTTCCAGGAAATCTCTGTTGTGAAGCAACAATGGGTGGTGACGGAAGGAAGTTAATGAAGCAAGCTGCAATGCAGATTGGTGCAGGAGGATCGGCAGGTATTGTCAGTTATGCATGATGTAATTTTTACAGAGTGGCAATCTGTTTGGTTAATGTTGTTTTATTATTATTATTATTTATTTATTTATTTATTTAATTAATTAGAACCACCTCAGTGATTGAGTCCAAAACCTGGTTGAGTTTTGATCCCATCACTGGTGAAGTCCTCGGGTTTGAATCTTGGCCTGGGCTCGTGTGATCTTTGTGATTGGTTTCCTCTCATAGTCATTCATCCTCTTCATTGCAATCAGGCAAAACTGGCAGAGAAACAAAGTAAAATAATGCTGCAAAATATAAATTAATTGAACTAGAGAGATTTTTTCTTTAATTTACGATTGTTACAAGCAAGAAGATACTCTTTTAATGTAAGTTTTTGAGAGAAAATGCCTCCTTCATCAGATATTTATTTCTAATGTGATCCGTTACTTATGTAACATTGTTCAAATTACAATTGAATATCTGATGAAGGGAGCATGTGTTCTCTCCATAAATATGAGAAAGAAAAATATAAACAAGTAAAACAAAAATCCTACAATGCAAGCAGTACTAACATACAATGAAATCGAGAATTGTTTGATATTTACTCTTGAATTGACTCTTTGAATTTGTGGCTTGTATGCTAGCCATTAACATAAATGCTATGAGACAGCAGCTATTTTCCTCATCAATGTTATCTTTCTTGTTGTGAATTTTTAAAAATGTTATTAATTTTGTATGTGTAGGAAATACCTCTTGAAATATTTATTTTTCATTGCTATTAACATTATTTATGTTTACATAAAAGGACCATGTTTTCTTTGCATATTAACACGTTCTTTTCTTTAATATTTTTAATATTAGGGGATGAAAAAGAAAAGAGAATTTGCAAAAATTTGTTCTTGGTACTGAATTCCCATAAAGAGTGTGTGAAGAATCTGATTTAGTGTATGAATGTGTATTGTTGTTTTATATAAGCACAAATATTTAACAAAGCTGTTATAAATAGCATTGATTCATGTAAGTTGATTTTAATGTCTTGTTTCTTTGCTGTCAAGGTTTCGTTGAAGTGTGCATCATGCATCCATTGGATCTGGTGAAAACGAGGTTTCAGATTCAGACAAAAGCGACCATACCAGGTGATCCCAACTATTACACAGGGATTGGAGACTGCATGCGGAAGATGTATTCCAACGAAGGTTTCTTTGCTTTCTGGAAAGGAGTCCTCCCGCCAATCCTTGTGGAGACGCCAAAACGAGCAGTAAAGGTACTCACAGAAAAGCAACATTTGTGTTAAAGTTATCCAGCTATTTTTTGTGTTAAATTGCATTTAGTTTCTGAGTGACCTTGGAATTTTACTGACAAAATTCTCCCCCTCCCCTCTGTTGCTTGACATTTGCATTTTTTTTTCACTTTCCTGTGTGTTGTGTTTTTCCTGTGTGTTGTGTTTCTCACTGGAAACCAGGTGGCAAGTAATTTAGGTAGAACATTGTGGCTTGAGGGTATAATGCCCCTTGTTTCAGCAGAACACTTACCAATTTTTTCAACAGTATTCTTAGTATTCTTGATGGAATTGTTTTCGATAGTTTTTACTTTTATACTGGAAAGACAAGTCATTACCTGGTACCAAACACAATTGCTACACATTTTGCACTAAAAAAAGTTGTGCAAACTTAACAAATTGCACCGAATATTGGCATATTTCCAAATTAATGCAAGGTAAGTCTGAACTATGCTTACATTTATGTATGTATGTATGTATATGTGCTTTTTGGCTTGAATGTGCTAACCTTGAACATTGTACCTCCTACACTAGCATATACCTGCATGTAATGTAAAATTGTAGCCAATGCTTCACAGATCTTTGTTTTTGTTGTTTTATGTGTGTTTGTGGTTTGCCCTTAAACATTGCAGCATGTCTCACCCACACCTTGTGTTTGTTATTTTTAGAGGTCCATGCAAAGGGGGAAAGCTGTCTGTCTGACCGTCCATTCAGCCTCTTAGTATGCCTTGTACCTAAGGAATTACTATAGCTAAATTTGGTAGGTAAAAACAGCTTCTTCAAACTTAGCAAAGGGGCAGTTTAACGCATCATGAAATTATTAATGTGCCAGGAACTATAATAGGTAGAACTATGAAACACAATTGGTGGATGGGATTCCATGAAAGTAAAGGCAAAAGGAGTATTTCAGTTTGAACAATGTACGTGTACTTGATTTTTTTTTATTTTTATGTTAACCTTATTTATTGTGAATGTGTGCTATTAACAATCAATGCTAAGATTGCATGTGTTGAAAATTGCTTCTGTTCTACAGAGTGTCCACCGGTGATTTCCTTGAAAACAGAATCCTTTCATCTGCTAATGGGGAATCCAGCGTTTTGAAGCTGATCGTGTAGATAAAGTTTCCATGCCAATATTTGCCACAGTCACAGCTAACTGCCGAATACAAATTCATCTGTGAAGGACAAAGCAGCATTCTGTGTGGTTTTCAGAAACACGTTCTTGAGTTATAACATACTGAAAAGTTATGTGAAAATTGTGACTTAGCCAGGGATTGAACCTAAGCCTTGACATCCCATGTTAGTGCTCTACCGCTGCTACCAAGCCAGCTTCTGGCCTCCGCAAAACTTAGATCTCTAGGTAAGGCAACGGGAGTGTGGTGCTGATAACATCACCTGCACAAATATCCTAGATCGCAAATATGTGGGGTCCTTTGATCACATCTGCCTTCATGTCGTAGTGCAATGAGGGCAAGATCTCTATCTCCTTGTTGCTATTGGTGGTGAACACTAATGCCATCTACCTGCAATTGAGAGAACTAATTCATCTGGACTATCTACATGAAATAGCGTATGGCACACAGGGGATATTACTATACCTTACTGAAAAGATGCGTTTACTATGGAAAGCCAAAGACGAAGGTTCGATTCCTGGTTGAACCTCAATTTTCAGTAAGTTTATATTATATCCTCTGCATGACAGATTATTTCATAGAAGCTAGCACACAAGATTGTAGCTGTTTGTGCCCTTGTAATTCTCATTTTGGATAACCTCAAATGTTTAGCTGTCAGCTTGCAAAGCACAATAGTGGGAGATTCTGCTTCTGAAAACTTCACATTGTACTCTATCAGAAACAGCAATTGAAATGAATAGCTACCGCAATGCTCCTAACTATACAACACTATGTCAGAAACTATAGGACTGTACCACCCATAAAATTTAAACAAATGTGTTGTTTCACATTAACCCCTTGCGATGGTCTGTTTTCCAGCCAACCACTCTTGAACACCTTGTATATTGATAGAATTTACAAAATGCATGCATGTAAGAAAAGAAAAACATGTGTTTTATTTTAAACTGTGTAATGCAGCTCTTGTACACACAGTAGATGGCATTGTTCTGTAATACTGTAGGTTAGTATTTTTCAGATAACTTCCCACAGTGAATGGTAATTTAATTAATTCTCACCAACAACAGTGTAGTATTGTATTCCTTAGAAGCACTTTTGTATTAGAGCGGTTCAGAGCTAGTGTTGTACTGAGCAAGGGATGGTTTTGCCTGCTTTCACTGATCTGTCTGCTTTCACTGATCTGTCTGCAATTGTTGTGATTAGTTAACCTTGCAATTGTAGTTAACCCAATTAATGAAAGCTTTGTCATAGTGTTATTTTTTAAAAAAACTTTAAAGTTTCAACATGTACTACTATGTTATTCTGCAGGAGATTGTTAATATGAATTGCAATCAATATTTTTTCATTCTTTTTTGTTTCAGAATTCCTTTTTTTATTTTTTAAACTGTTACTGTATTATGAGACATTTCATGCCATGTTGTTGACATGTACAAAGGTAAACATTACTGCCAAATTTTTAACATTATATTAATTTATTTCAGCAGTTAGACATGTTGAGTGTATTTTGCATACTTTCCTATTGAATCATTGAACGAATTATGTATTTATGAATAAACATCCTTGCTTTTGATCAGTATCATGGATTACATACAAAGCAAGTTTTGAATTATTAGGATGTTTCTACCAGTGTCCATGTGTTGCCATCAGCTTCCCTTGTGTAGGAATCCACATTCTTTAAAAAAATCTTTAAAATTCATGTTTGTTTCTGACACTTTCTTAATCAAATGTCGTAATTCATAAATATATTGATGTATTGAACTGCACATTCATCAGGTACAGATATATTCTTCTTTGAACGAAGCTTAAGACACAGATTATGTTGAGTATTTTCACAACAGATAAATTACCCTTTGCAAAGGTGAGAGTGCTATATGGGAGCCTCTTATGTTTTGTTATTACAATATACACATATGTAATGTATTATTATTAGAATATAAATATGCATAAAATAGGTGGAAATATTAGCTGAAGCATAAGCATGAAATTATCTCATTATATTTTTTCATGTGTGAGATTGGCAATGTAGCCAGTATCTTAAGATAGTATTTGTGTCAGATATGCTAGCAGACGTACTAAAAAGACTAACTATAAGTGTTGTTCTAAAGGTGGACAGATTTTGCTATTTTGGTCTTTCAGTTCTTTTGTTTCAATTCTTTTATTTGCACCAACTGCTGTATTATTAGAAATATGTAGTCTTGTTTAATTTCACAATTTCTCTTTTTTCTAGTTTTTCACTTTTGAGCAGTACAAGAAGTTCTTCCTGTTTGGCGCACCTTCACCAACTCCATTGGTGGGTATCCAAGTTATTTCAGTACCTAAGAATTGAATTATAATATTTTCCAAAATATAAAATGTACGTACTGAATGTTCCATATGCATACATTGGACTGTACACACACAACAAATTGAAGTTCTGCTTATTTTTAATAGTTTTTCTATATTTAGATTTGCAAGGAACAATACACCTTGGAAACATATGTGAATTGTTCAAGTTCTGTTATGGTCTAAAAATTGTGTGGATTCATCTGTACTAAAATTATTTGACATAAAAAAATTCTGCAATAACTTGATTATTGCATAAGCATATATTTTAAACATACTTTAGTGAAACTATTCTTGATTGCAATTGTGATCGTTGAGAGTACATAGATTTTATGGGGCAACATTAACATGTTATTAAAAACTTCTTGTTGTTTGTCCTGAACAACACTTGATATCTCATGTTTGTTTTCTTTTTTAGTTTATGTATGTATGTATGGATGCATGACATATTTGAATTTAAGTGCTTTACCAGTATTGTAGGTTTGTCAAAAATTGTTTCTTTTTAAAGATATTGACTTGAATGTTAAGGTGTAGACTTTTCGAATATGAGGAGATACAAAGGAGAACTGTTTGTTGTTGAAGGTTGATGATTGATTCATTCTTGGTGGAACAGAAAGGACTTTAACTTGTACTGGGAAATATTTTATTGTAATATTTGTAGTGTGATCAGGGGACAGATAAGAAAGTTATGCATGTCTTTATAATTTGCCAGATTGCATCCTGATATTTGAAATATCCTTATCCTTATTTACTACTTTTACGAGCTATTGTTCATAACACTTTTTTTTTCTTCTTTCTTCATGAAACAAGCTGGCCATTATAGATTTCGACCCACTGAGCTTGAATCTGCTGATTTTGCTAGCACCCTCAGATTTTGAAATGATTACTGTTGAAATACAGTAATTACTAGAGGCACATATTTTTGGTAAATAAAAAAGCAAAATTTCGGTATAAAAACTGGGTCAATTTCGGGTTCAAAAGCGGTAAATAAAATAAAATATCGGTGTTATAGCGGTGAAAAATTGGATCAAAAGTGGTATATAAAAAGACATTTTGGTTTAAAAATTGTGAATATAATCCTAAATTTGATTTAAAAACTACACTTATTCCACAGAATTAACATTTCACTTCTAATAGCCCATTTATGTAGTTATCCGAGTATTAAGTTTATTTCTGTGTAAAGGAGTCAATTTTTGTTTCTCCAATATTAACAGCAGAATTAATCAATTTTCCGGGAATTGCATAACTCTCAGGATAATTCAGACCTCAGAAGGTGCCGCGTCGGTGAATAAACCCTAAATTTCGTTTTTGAGTTAATTTCGCTTTTTGCAGTTCATTTCGCATTATTTCGTGACAAAACATGGTCACAAAATGCATCTCACACCTTTCAAAAACATGAAAAATTAACACTACAATGTGTTTTTTCAAATTTCGTTTTTTCGTCAAAAACGAAATATGCATGCCCCTAGTAATTACACACATCAATTGTGATAATGATCAAAGTATAACATGGAGCAAAATTGTTTTCAATACACAGCAGAATAATGCAGTCAAAATTGAAGGAATGAAATATATTAAAATGGAAAAAATCGTATATTATAATATTTAATCTGCTATTTGATCTGATAGTCACACTGCTACTTGACAAGTTCCCAAAGCTCCATAAATGTGATCACTCTAAGAGATCGCAGATGGCAACACTGATACATCATAAACTGAGTTTACAAGTTCTCATTTCCCTTTTTCTTAAATGCATGAATAACTTTAATATTTTAAAAATGTAAGTAGTTTATTTCTTGCTCTGAGGAGAAATCATGTTGCACACCAATGTTTGTTCCACCCAAAATAAAAGTGTTGTCTCTAAAAGTTTAGAATAATTCATAAATGGCACATTTTTCCAGATTTCAAAGTTCTTAGGACAGTGGCGTCGTGTGGAGTAAATCCTTGGGTGTTCACAGCCAGCCTAAAATCGAGAAAATGTACACCCCATACCCAAGACAAACACACAGAGAAATCAGTTATTTATCACCATTGCAGGGAAGAGAACAGTGATACAAAAGGTGAAAATTTAGCCAAGAAGCAAAGCTAAGATTTATTTTCTTTTTTCTTCCAGTGCCTTTGCCAAATGTTGAAGAAAAGCAACATAAAAGTACGAATATAACAGCGCGTGTTTTATCGAGGATACAAACCTGGGACCTGGTATTTGTAGTGCATTGCCAGAATGCTTAGCGAAAATATATTTACAAAATTCAGGCCAATTTTAATTTATTGCAAATTATTGTGTCTGCTTAACAACACCCCCTCCCCCCTTCGCCCGTGAAGACTCCCTCAAATACATGGAAAAATTACATTGTAAAAGTTATTTTGCAAATTTGGTTCGGATCCCACTTTAAACTGTAGGTCCAGTCCAGATTAGCCTTCCTGTGCATAAAGTGGACTTAAAACAACAAATAAATCAATCAATCTTTTGCAAATTTGAATTATTGAAATTCCTTTCTTTTCTCCTCGCCGAACTCCGTGGCAGAGTGGTTAGCACAGAGTCCTACAACGCTAGGGGTACAGGGTTCGAATCTGAACCAGGGCATGGATATTCTTTGTCAATGTCCCTTCATCAGTTTCATCATGTCATTACCAATCCTCATCTTGGCGATTAGCCAAAAGTGGTTGAAAAGCAAAGTAAAGTAAACCAAACCAATAAACAATTACTTTTCTCTTTATTTTAGTTTTGGAAATTCCTTTTCTTGCTCCTAGGAATTTATCACCGCTCTCATTTTAGCTAATCATGATACTGTCGAATATGTGATTTTTTTAAATAGCTATTTGTAATTTCACAGCAGCTTTCCTATATTTCATTCGTAAGTCTCTGGCAATGCTCAAATTTCATGATGAGACAGCCACAGGCTGAACCTCGCCATTCAATAAAGAAAATTTGAAATGCAACTCGCGATACTTAAAAATTATTGTATTAAAGCTTATCTGTAGGAGTTTATAACAATTATAATTTATTTTCCAAAAATGTAACTGGTAATTTCCATTCTCGTTTTACATGTGTACCAAGATAAATATTATTATTTGTTAACAGTGTCTTCACCTTCTTTCGTTTTGACTCATCTACATTATCTAAGCAACACATTTTAACTATCGATGTAAGTGTAAATCTGCTCATTTTGGTAATGTAGTGTTTTAGAACCTTCGGTATGCAAGGTTTTGGGTGCGTGACAACTATTTTCAATGGAGTTGAGGAGGTTTGCGGCCTTAATTTTGGTGAAATGTATTGGAAAAGAAAGATATTAGGCTAAAACAACGAAAATCTTAGGAATTAGTATAACAATGCAAACATTGCTTGCATTATATCTTAACAACTGCTTACTTTTCCCCAATATAGAAGCTAAATGAAACTAAAAATAAAATACTTTATCCCTCCGCCACTATCAACATTCTCCGAACAGCTACTGCTGTTGACAGTGTTCTCTCAGAAGGCGCACGTGCTCCTATTTTCAGTTTTTTCCCTTGGGCTCTCGGCTCCTTCGGTAGAGCTGCAACACAGGAAGAATACAGCAGAGGGAGCTCACAGCGCCAGATGTGCCCCGGGCTCTCGCTGCTTAACCTGGTGAGCTTTTCTTGTCAACAGTCGGGGAAATTGGGAAATTTGAAGCATTGTGAAGACTTTATGAATGAAAAAAAGCTGCTTTGTAAAATAAGTATATTGAAATGTAGTATTTTATTGTGCAGAAAAGAAAACAAATTGAAAATTTTCCATTTTTGGTTGGGGGTTCATGTGCACCGTGAACCCCCTTCAGGCGACACCTCTGTCTTAGAATACTTTCAGGTCTACAGACTGCTTTCGTGAAATACTGTTTCAGATTTACAATAGGTTTCCAAAGTGAGGACAAAGTTTCAGCAGATTTGTTGGTGGACCCACAAAATAAGATCCACATTTTGACTCGGGTGAAATGCTAGACTTCTTTCATAAACCAGTTCAAATTTCTTGGAAACATACCAGCAGACAGTCATGAGATCTTGGGGACAAAATTTTTCTTCCCCAACCATCTGGGGCATGTTAGTGGTGAGCACCACACCGTCACCTCATGGGTTACCATGAGCAATGGAAGCATTGTATGCCATCAGACTGCGCTGAATATTGATTCGAGACACTTCAGACAGCACGAAAATGAAATGTCAGAGATTGTATATTGCAGTATTTTTTTTCTACTGTCCCAAGTGTAATAGACATATTTCAACCAAGGTTATTTTAAAATCTGAGGCGCTCACAAAATTTAATGTCACATTCAAATTACCAGCTTGAAGAGGGGAACCCTATTTTTTAGTAAAGAACAATTTTTGAACCGTAAGTTTGTTCTTCAATGTGATATACTTTTTTTCCATATCTTTGTCAATATTCTGTTTGCATTAATAACTGATAGGAAAGGTTTTCTTGCAATCGTGAAGACCTTCTCTATGGCTGGACTGGGAGCAGGTGTGACGGAAGCTGTCCTCGTGAATCCATTTGAAGTGGTGAAGGTGACCTTGCAGTCGAACAGATCTCAGTTGAAGGAAATCCCGTCTACGTGGGCTGTAACTAGACACATCATTTCTACACAGGTGAGATCTCTTCCATTATATAAAAAGCTCTGTTTTAAGTGATAAGTAAATAAATAATGGATAACATTTGGTTCACCTAAATGATTTTGAAAATTGTTTGCAATTTGATTTTTTTTTACATGAGGATTTACGAAAGAGGTAACTATCATATATCATCACCAGGAGGTAAGCGCAAGAAAGTATAACTGGCACAGACATGTTACATGTGAAAGTTTGATCTAAGTCACACTCAGTGATTCAAATTAGTGAACTTTGTTCACTTCAGTTAAGGCTGAGATGTGTTACACCCACACCTAATGCAGTAAGGCGATGTTTAAAATGTTAAATGTAAAAGCAATATTTTTTAATTTATGTTGTCAATTCTAGTATGATGCATTTCACTAATTCAGTCGAGTGGTTGTTGACTATCCTGAAAGTTTCTTTCTGGTTCCTAGGTTAAGTAGTTGTTTAATGAGATGATGATGAAAACTGATTCAAATGTATGATTTCTATAGTGTAATGGAAGAAAAATTTTTGAGATCAATATCATTCTTTCCTGATTCTGTGTTTTCGTTGTATGTATAAACGATATGCAGCTAATATCAATAGAAGTTATATTCAGGGTAGTGTGGATGTTTATGATATTTCATCCAATATCCTAAGGTTTATCCCACATCTGAGGTGGTCTCGGAGTAGGCTGATAATGCCTCCATGTTGTCATGATAGGAGTGAATGTAAATTATTAACAGTGATTAAAACAGGGAAACGTAACAGATGGTATGTATTTTTTTTCAGGGCATAGGATTGAGAGGGTTAAACAAAGGAGTGACTGCAACAATAGCAAGGAATGGTGTGTTTAACATGGTTTACTTTGGTTTCTACCACTCTGTCAAAGGATATCTGCCCGAGGCAGAGGTAAGCCATTATAGAGATAGTGAAGGTTTAGACTCAGCTGGAAAGCTCGGTACATTATGAAGTGTTCTTATGTCTTGCACAATGTAACAGATTCTTCGTGAATTTTAATGGAAAGAAACATTAAATAATTTCCTCACAAGTAGCTAAGATGATAATGCATGGAGTGCCTGCAAAAGAGAAGTACACCGAAAGCAGTTTTATTGTCAAAAATTGGTGAAGCATATAAGCTTGACTTAGATCTCTGGCATGCTGTGCCTGACCTACCCTGACTGTTTATATAGAGGAATGACATAGTGTGCCACAGACCCTGTTTATAGTCCTGATCCGGCCTGCAATTTTTGCTAAAATTATGCATTATATCATCTTGTGTGTGTTCATTAGGAAATTTTGTGCACATGTGTAATTGTATGGAAATTGGTAGCAAAGGAAATCGATATATTGCTTATGAAAATGACAGTCATGCCATTGTTCTGCCTAATTATGTGAGACATCAAATTATAGTAAAGAATGAAAATAAATGTGTGATGGTATAAAAACTTTACATTATTGTTCATAATATTTAAAGGGAACAGCAATGCAGTGTATTCTTAAATTCTTAGCAAATTGATTTTTGAATTCCTTATTTTGTTTCCCACTGACTACAAAGACCTTTCTTGTAGCATTTCCATTTTAGACAAGCATGTTTGTAACTATTATTAAAATAGTATTAGATAAATGTAATATTTTTTATAATATTTCAAATAATGCTATCCCCTCTTGCAGGATCCGTTAATGGAATTCTTTAGGAAAGTTGGCATAGGCTTTGTCTCTGGAACGCTTGCCTCCTGCATCAACATCCCTTTTGATGTTGCAAAAAGTAGAATCCAGGGTCCACAGCCAGTTCCTGGTGAAATCAAATACCGGACGACAACGGGATCCCTTATGATTGTGTACAGAGAAGAAGGGTAAGTGTTGCATCTACTGTCGGGTGCTGTGATTGCAACTTTATTTTGTTGTTCTTGTAGTAGAAAGTAATGAGAAGAGATGGGACAGGTTGCTCTGTACTTTGTCAGTATCGGTCAATACATATTGGAGTATTAGTAAAATTACTTGACATTTCCAAAGATAACCTGAAATCAAGTGTGCAAATTCTGATGTTGCTTTTATGTAGGGAAGAACTGATAGGATGCTGTTAAAAGCAGGGGCGCCGACTTGTCAAAATTATTGGGGGGGCTCTGATCACTGAAATAAATGAATGAATAACTCACACCCTCCCTTTTTTAAAAATAAAAATTACGTCTTCGTATAGGTTTTGAAGCAGCTATTACTGTGCGTCCATTTCGATCTGCAGCCAAGAGATCGGGAGAAGCGTGGCGGGCGGCGCTGACGGAGATGCCGACATTTGCGGCCTGTAATGCCCGCTTATTTTTATAGACATATGCAGACATTTATATAAATATTGCAAAACGAGCACTAACCTGTGTTATAACACGCAAAAGTTCTTCTGTAATTCATCCAAGTTCTGCTCTTATATACACAAATAAATACGCTATAGAAACGATGTTAAGAGCCACAGATAATAAAGCATTTTAATCATAGTTTTGACCAGTAACGTCCTGTTTAAGTTTATATCCTTGAAAGTGTTTTGTGGCCATGGGAATCGTTTGGAGGTTTCGAATGTGCAACACTGTATCAGGATTACACTGCAGACGAAACCGATAAAAGTGAATGGTTTTCGTGAGCTTCCTTGCAATCCGAAATATCCGAGCTCGAGTTTTTTGTTCCTTCGCGACTAGATGAAGACAGAGTTGTAAATATAGTGGCGAGCAATGTAAACCAAGAACGTGTTAATTTCGTACTGTGCGCAAGAGTGTTATTCTTGGTTACTTGCAGTTACTTGTTTGTGTTATTGTAGTGTGTATGTGTGACGTGTCAGTGAGACGATTGGAATGCCAGCCGCAAGATTCACGTTAGAACAAAGATTTTTTATGTATGACACGTACGTGAAAACAAACTCGTGTCGAGACGTGTGTAGGTAATTTGTACAGAAATTCCCATGCGTTTCAACTCCACACAGAGATACGGTTAGACATCTTGTCCTTAAATTACGAGAAACTGTATCGTTAAATTTTAAAACACCTAAGCAAAAACGACGGATTCTAACCAAAGCAAAACTCGATGATATTGGTGCAGCGTTAGAACGTTCTCCAAACAAACCTCTACGCCGTGTTTCACAAGAGGTGGGCGTGTCAAAATCATCGGCACATACAGTCACTAAGCTACTAAAATTAAAACCATACTCTTATAACACAGGTTAGTGCTCGTTTTGCAATATTTATATAAATGTCTGCATATGTCCATAAAAATAAGCGGGCATTTCAGGCCGCTAATGTCGGCATCTCCATCAGCGCCGCCCGCCACGCTTCTCCCAATCTCTCGGCTGCAGATCGAAATGGACGCACGGTATATTCCTCATGCAAATGAAATGTAACATGAAACATGTGTGTCTGCTCATTTGTTTTTTAGATAACAATTAACATTTTTATTTAAAAGTAGGCTATGTATTTACATTAAGAGGCCAACATAACAGTTTTATGCCGGCCTCTGTAGCCGAGATTGTTGGGTGGTCGGCTCAACTTGCTTTGATCCGGAGGTCTCGGGTTCGAGTCCCGGAGAGGGCATCGGTGTGTTTTAATGTCCGCAACAGACTTGTAAAGAAAGGACATGTAACGGGTGCAAAGAACCTTAGTGTTGACGTACCCATAAAAATATCGAATATTTACAATATTTAACAGTTTTATTTAATTATTTACATAAATGCTAACACAAATCACAGGCAAATAGTTTTACTTTCTTGTTCTTGGTACAATATTTTACTTTTTAAATTTAATTTTGCAATAATAAATAAACACACAGCACGCCGTGCTTTAGCAATAATGCCTTTGATCATAGCCGTTCCCGCTTTCGCAATACAGACTTTTCATAAGCTTTCCTTGCGTACTTTACTGTAAGCCAGTGTTAAATAAACTCAAAGACTTTAGAATTATTTTCCCCTTATTCTTTGGACTAGAGGAAGAGATTTCGAGGATAACTAAATATCGTACATATCAATATTGCCTGAAAGTCGTGTTTACGACCTCAAATTGTTCAGAATTCACTAAACAACATACTAGTATAATTGTCATATCACCTCGTTATTTTGAAACTCTTTTTAGTAAAAATGTTAACAATACTCATAATTATATACTTAGTATATAGTAATAAGTCATGAGTTTTGCTGTCTCCGTTCATAGCCCCCCCCCCCCCAAAGTTGATGGTTTAGCGGTCTCAGCCCCCCAAATTTGATAGTCTAGAACATTTCAAATGTGTATTTAAAGTGAAGTTCATGTTGCACAATTCAGAGTACAGAGTAAACTTTACAAGAGAAGCAAAATAATACATTAGATCCTCTTAAGCAAAATTATTTGAGGTGCTCTGCCCCCACGTCATTAACATTGGGGGGGCTTGAGCCCCACCAAGCCCCATGGAGTCGGCGCCTATGGTTAAAAGTGGTTACAAAATTTACTGCACCAATATTTTGTTGATCCAATATAAAATTGCAAATGTTTCTTGAGGAATCTGAATGTTTCATTCACATATTTTATTAATTTATGCAACCAGGTGACTACAATGGGTTTCTCCTCAGAACAAAGAACCTTCATTTTGACATTTACCTTACAAAACTGGAGTATATGAATTAGAGATGAATTAATTAGTTGTTAGTACAGGTCAAAATAGATATATTGGCATATCGGTTTGTCACTAGGATTATCAGTAATTTTACTGACCTGATATATCTATAAATAGCCCATAATTTAGGGCAAAAATTTGTCATATGTGCTGTTTTTGTAAAGTAAATGTGTAAATATGCAGTTGCTTTGAAGTCAGTACAGAATCCATTTCAATCATCTAGTTACATACATTAATTAAGCACGTAAACGAACCATTCATATTCTTCAATTTAATATTTGATCGGTAGAATTTTGGTTATTGTTATTGGTAAATTTTATGTCACTACTTTATTGGTATTTAAAATTTCATATTGGCCCAGCACTAATTCTTAATACTGTAAATGTAAATTCAAAATATTGACACTAGTGCACAAGGTTAAGACACATTCTTATTTCTATTCATGGCACAAACGTGTTTCAAATTCACTTCTTTGTATAAAATAATAGCAGTTGCACATTGTTTGTGAGAAAGTTGCACGTAACAATGATCCGAGTTTGAAAATTATACATGTATTTGAAGTAAAATTGATACACCTTACAAGGATACTGGACAGGAATATGTTTATTCATCATTAAGCATTACAGTAATGCAGTAGACAATTGAATTCAGACTGGTGGCCCGTGAAACAGGGAGTGGCTACTTCAAGTTAACATCCAGGTTTTGCAGGCAAAAAGTACAAAATATGGAGGATAAAAATTTGCCGACTCACTGTCACCACTGTAAGCACCCGTTTGTGAATAGTATTATTGAGTCACCAAAGTGAGTGTTCCCCCCTTTTTCTCAGCCAGTCTTTATTATTCACATAGGACACTGGTGTATCATTATAGTTGAAGCAGTTTGGCCATCGTTAGTCACATCACAAGAAATTATATCTGTTCATAACTGACAGTATGAATATTTTATTTTTCAGGTGGCGAGCTCTGTACAAAGGTCTTCTGCCCAAAGTTCTCCGACTGGGTCCTGGTGGTGCAATTATGTTGGTAGTCTACGACTACATGTATCACTTCCTGTCGGAAAAGTTTCCTGATTAACGCTGAACAATTTTTTTCGTTTCTGTTTTTAAAATGTAACATCATGCTAACGACGAATAGAGCC
This sequence comes from Lepisma saccharinum, assembly GCF_977018435.1. Lineage (NCBI taxonomy): Eukaryota > Metazoa > Arthropoda > Insecta > Zygentoma > Lepismatidae > Lepisma > Lepisma saccharinum. The sequence continues at coordinate 9,719,762 of NC_139253.1, forward strand.
AGTGGTAACTAAAACTGGGTTGCTTTGCGCAATCTCTGACAAAGGTGAAATAATAGATAACAGAAGAGCACGTGAATTCTGTTTTAGTTCTCCATACTAATTCTTCTAATGGTTGTGGTTTTTTATGACTGAATTAAAAAGTAACTGGTGAATGCAAGTGAATAGCTTTGTCAAGACTTTTTTTTCCAGATGAATGATGGGATATAGTGCCTTTGCCTAAGGCAATCATAATTAAATCTAAGGTCTTTCTAACATGCCATTTAATCACTCAACTGAAGGGTGCTACAACTTTTTTCGTAAAGGGTTTTCTTTTCTATGATGTAACCTTTGATAAGCTATGATATTTGTGTAAATACTGTATAGACATTTGTTACTGCAAATTTCTGCAGCTCTGACATAGCTAGAAATAACATAGTTTTGCTTTCCTTAAACATTGCTCTAACATATGGCTTGTGGGAAGAATAGGTTGTTAAGAAACTGTGTTATGGTTATAACAATGTTTTCTTGCTTCTATAATTTTTATTATTGTTACTATCTCAGAAGGGAAATATGTTTATAAAATACAAACAGTAAAAAATTTATGTTGAACTTGTAAATTTCATCCCAAGATTATTTTGTTACAATATTATGTTTTGCATTCTATACACAAAGTATCCAGTTACACTTTATGTGTACACTCCTGTTCAAATAAGACACATGTTGTGCCACTTTTCTTTTGAATATGAGTGTAGAAAGCAGTGTTGAAGATGGTGAATTTGGAAGAATTTGTTTTACATCTTTACAGATGTTTTTTTTAATGTAAATCAACTTGTAACATTTATTGTACACAAAACTATTATACATATTGTATAAAATTGTATATATATAAATATAATTTTTTAAACAAGAAAACAGTTATGTCGTCTTGATTTCTGATTCTTCCTTTTCATACCTTCTAGAATGGGCATTGCACCTACACTTCCATTACCAAACTTGAAAAAAAGAAGAAAAGACAGTGGTATCCATGTAAAGTCACTTTGTGATCAAATGGCTTGGGTTTGATTGCAATTTCCATGATTCAGATTCTAGGGGTGATAATGATTGTAACCTATCCCAGTAAGTGGATACTTTTTGTTTTCAGCAAATTCTTGCGTTGTAAAGATTGTGGCAGAACACCTGACATTACATATATATAGTATACTGTTTGTGATAACGTAACATGCATTTTAACATTCTAATGTAATTCTTGAATATTTTGAAACAAAAAAACTGGTAAATATTTGATTATAATTTGAGTGGCACACTCACTTGCTAATATTAATCAGTATCTTGCACAACTTTTTAATTACAATTTTCATGCATTTCTTTCACAGTGGCATATTCTGAAAATTTGACCTGGTTTACCACAACAATTCTTATTTATTGTACACATTTATTATATATTGATGAGGGAAACTGAGCAAACGTTAGAACATTGCCTCTTCACACAGTACACTGACCCAATCGCTGCTGGCTACCCGCAGGCCCATGCCAGTGTCGCCATCTCGTCTCTCCTCGGGCATCCTCCATGATTCAACTTACCGCACTTACCGCGCTCATCCCGATGGTTTCTGTGATCTACGATAACTGTCTTATTTCCATCCCAAAGGCGACGTTTTATTCCCTGTCATAATGTGTTGACCCTGCTGGTTTTCATTCCTCTACCACCGGGTTGATGACCTCTATCAGGCAGCTGAACCCAGTAGCGACTGAGGAATGTTAGTGCTAGGCCAGCGGTATGCTAGGTATTGGTTGCACGATTGGGTCAGTGTACTGTGTGACGAGGCGATGTTCTAACGTTTTCTCAGTTTCCCTCATCAATATATTAATTCAATATAAACACAGTCAAAAAAGTTTTGCATCACCTGAGAAGTGATGAAAATAGCATCCGCAACATACCGAAGCGGACAAGAAACTATGAAGCAGAGCTCATTGTGCGAAGTAACGCTGTCGACGTGCAATACCAATCACCACAGATGACTACCCGAGTCAGCAAGCGCATGCATGTGTTCGAGCGTAGCATCACGGTAGTCGGCGAAGGTTGGTTAGGTGTTCCTTGTGTCGAGTTAGCGAAGGCAAGCGAGTGCAGCTGTGTGCAAGGCATGCCTAGGTGTACGATAGTGCAGTTTGATCGGGCCAGGATCATCACACTCCTGCAGACTGGCATGTCACAACGGGCTGTTTGAGTGCGCAAAGCAATGTCTGTAGGACCTGGAGGCGGTATACAGACACAGGAACATTAGCAGATCGTCAACAGACAGGTCGTCCACAGATCACAACACCAGCATGTGACCGCTATGTACGACTTTCAGCTTGGCGACAGAATACCATGATGGCAAGGAACATCACTCATGCCCTCCAAGCAGCCTCTGGTGTGTGTGTGTCAAACCATACTGTCCGTAACAGACTCCGAGAAAGTGGTTTACATTCCAGAAGATCTCTCCGGTGCCAGTACCTATTGCCACATTGGGCCCATGCACATCGAAATTGGGGACCCGATCATTGGGCTCATGTGCTCTTCACTGATGAATGTAGGCTCTAAGGCCAGATTCACGAAGAGGACGAGTGTGGCGAGGCCCTGGACTGCAGGAGCGGCTTCGTGGTGTCCAGAAGGTCCATCCATACCAAGGAGGAGGAATCATGGTGTGGGCAGGGATCATGCTCGGATGTCGAATGCCCCTAATTCCAATTAGAGGGGGACAAACAGCTGTTCGTTATGTCAGGGACATTCTCCAGACGACTGTGGAACCATTTCATCAGGAAATTGGTGACGAATTTGTCTTGGTGGTTGACAATGCCCGGCCACACCGTGCACAGATAGTGCACGATTATCTGCAGGTGGCCAATATCCGTTGCATGCTCTGGCCAGCGCAAAGTCCCGACATGAATTGCATCGAATATGCATGGGCAATCTAAAAAATGGCATTGCAAACTGTCCTGTGGCTCCCACCAATCTTCGTGAAGTTCTTCTTGCGGCACAGGACGAATGGGATCGCTTACCAAAAGATCACCTTGATCGTCTCATCCTCAGTATGCCACAGCATGTTCAAGACCTTCTTGCAGCCAGGGGAGGACACACCAGGTGGTAGACAATGTTTCTGGTGGATCCGCTATGACGAACAGTCTTCTTGTGACAGTTCTTTGTTTTTTCACCTCCATCATGAATTGTGCAATTTTAGTTGTAAACACTTTTCTGAGAAAATTGTACGTATTTTGATCTCTTTTCATTCAACATGTCTTATTCTTCATCTTTTCTTTTGTATTCCCACCATCAATGTCAATAAACCTTGTGCTTCATATATCTTTTGTCATTTTCCATCCTGATGCAAAACTTTTTTGACTGTGTTTAATAGAAATATAACACAAATGCAAGTAAAACAAGAGCAGAAGTATGACAACTTCAAATTTTCTGGTAATACTGTATATGAAAAAACCCAAGCAACATTATAGAATAGGCCACTGCTGTATCGGTGCATATCAGCTCAAAGTTGTACATTTTTCTTGAAGTAAAAAAAGATTAAGTGCTCCCCTGTGCATAGCACCATGCCATGAAGGCATATAGGGGAGGTGGGGGTAACGCCCCACACTTTCTTGATGTGGGGGTGATGTGATCAGCATCATGCCCCTAACCGACTTTACCCTCCTGGGTTTCCCCAGGTACCCATGTGATTCAATGCTGGGGGGCTGCTTCCAACGTTAGAAAAGTTCCCGGATTTGAACCAGCCGGGGATCAAACCCGGGACCTTTAGCATGATAGATGCGTTGCCGACAGACAAGGAGTAATATGCATTTTTAAGTGATAGCATCTGCTGCAGATTCAGTGATTAAGCAAGGTAAATGTACCAAAATATCTTGTTTGAGGGAGAATAAGGGAATATATGTCAAGAGGCAAAGTGCCATAGTATTTAAATTTTAACATATCCTTACACCCCCAAAATAAAAAGAATTCTGGATAACAAATACTGATATCTGTGGAATTATTTGTTGATACACCCCTGCCCTACACACACACAAAATCAATTGGGAAGGGAACTTTTTTTTAAGTGATCTGTGCCCCCAAGCCCCAACCCACACCCTCTGACGTGACACTGATGATTTTAGAATGGGGCTGTTCATTGCCAAACTTATCTGGTTGTGTCTCTAAATAATTTCGTTCGTCATTTGGTTGCCCTAAGCTATACATTGGAGCACGATCGGATGGCTATTCAAACGTTATTTTCAATGAAGGTATTAAGAATTTCTCGAGTAAATCGATAATAAAAATTGGTTTAGCAAAGCTTTAAGATTATGTAGCCAGTCATAAGTTTCCGAGCTAACTATAGTAAGTTTGTGCACAAAGAACACTAAACTTGACGTCATTTGGGTCGTCTTTAGCCGCCATGGGTCGAAAATACAAAAATTTAGATTTTTACACCATGCTTTGCTTTTTTTTCTGGTTGCGAGCATGCGTAATTCAACAACGGGTAGGAATCGAAGAAACTCCCAAAATTATATAGAAAAAATGTATTAAGTGCGTAAACGCATGATATGTATTAAATTATTATACACTATGACACATTATGCCCTATCGATAATTTACTATGAACGTATGTTTTTATTGTATTAAGCAGATATTCTCCCCTCGTATTTTCGTCCTTTTTCTTGGTAACAACAATTTTAAAATTATAATTGCTGTAATAACTATTCTTGACGATAAATGTTTGTATATAAAACATAAGACCATATTTACTGGCTACGTGGAAAAGTATATCATGTGAAAAAAGGCCAGTTATTATAAACAACTATAAAAATGAATTATCCTTTACTGGATTCTCAACAATAGATCACTTAAATTGTGAAAATTGCAAGTGACGTAAAAAAAGTGCTCTGGAAATGTTAAGGCTTTTTTGAGTTCCGATATCTTTTCTGTTGTTGACGATCGTCTTTTCAAAAGTTTTACTTTTACAACACTGATTATTCAACTATCGTGTCAAACATCATTTCTGAGGTTAAGATGATATCATGATATTAAACTTGCTTTTTAATGTAATAGCAGCACCTTCGGCATCAAATTTCCCAGGACCAGGCCCATTGTTAAAATCCCGGATTCGGTCTCCGGTGCACACTTACTTCACAGAAATGACAACGACTTGAGTTTCAGAGAAGAGTACTGGACGTAAACTATCCACCCACCACTTTATTTTATGAATTATTCTCGGATTCCCCGTTTGTGGACAAACCGTTGGATCATGGAACAATATGGAATACGTCCACAGCACCAAACTGTCCTCAAGATGTTTGTGAATACGAATTCTTAAAGCTACTTGTTTATGTAGCAGTCGCCATGTTTTTCAGCTTTACTTTCGCACTAATGAAATTGAACACTGCCCACTTGAAAATTGACCAATAGAGAGATTAGAAAGTTTCACTTAGAGTACATGCGCTGTAGTTAGAGGTTACCTAGCGCTGAGTAAAAGCTCGCTAACTCGAACAGTTGACCGTTGTACCAGAACAAGTTTTGATTATTAAATTTTGTTCGCAATAAACATATCTGTAGCAGCTGGTTGGTTGTGGATGCAGTCGTTGTCTTCTGCTTGCTTCAGTTGGCACTTGCAAAAACGTTTCCTGGGTTAACCGGCAAAGTGTCAAAAACAAATCTATGCTAGTGCAAAATTATTGCTACATTAAGATAATTGTTAATGGTATAGTGTAGTGCAAGTACCTGTGTCAAAAAATAAGAACTCAATGAAGGTTGAGCTTGAGTAATATGTAGTTGCACACTCGAAATGGCAGAGTTTTTCAAACAGTGTCTAGGATATTCAGGACTTTTATATCCTCGTCAGGAAGATGTTTACGACGGTACACATACTACAGGAAAACTGAATTAAGATCTGCATTTAGTTATGACAAGGTAATATTTTTCACACACTCGGATGTACGTAGTTCGTGTCAAGTTCCTTGCACTCTGGCAAAGACCACGCATCCTCCACTCTATGCTGAGATAGGCGTAATCGGGACCGAACATACAGTTTAAACTGGGATCCGAACCATCGTGCAATATGCCTTCAATGAGGATCAAACTTGGGACCCCTTGATCACAAAGCAACAGCGTTACCACTATACTATCAGAAGGTCACGTTCTATTTAGTACAGTATTTAAAAAACTGCCCAAATAGACAGGGGTGTAGGGATAAATGGTGTTCCATTACCAATATCCACAGAAGAAATTTGGGTACTACTTTACTATACCGGAAACACCTATCAATGATTTATTTAGCAATTTTTTTACATTGCTAAGGTACTATTCTACATTGCGGAACATTTCTTTAGGTGAAATAATGAATTTCTAACGAAAATAATGTATATTTCTTACATTAACGAGTACTTACGGTTGTTCCTTATTTCCCATAAACCATCCACGGGTAGCCCCAAAAACCATTGATGTTAGCCCAAAATTCACGATAGCCCCACAAACCATCACGGGGACAAGGTATGCCTACTAGGTTAGGTTAGGCCTGTTAGGTTAGGTTCCATTAGCACTCCTTTCGTTCAATTTAGTATATACGGACAATACGAGAGCTTATTGTGCTCTCGTGCAGAAAGCAAATGGCGGCAGCAGTAATAGCACGTCGGAAATAGATTTTCGTAGAAATCCACATGCATTCGCATTAAAATGGATCACAACTACATTCCCGAACATCAACAACGCTACAAAAAATGATTTGCGTAAGTACTTTCTCCTGTAAATTTGAAGAAATCCATCTCCGGTATAGTAAAGTTTTACCGAAATTTGTGGACACATTTTTTTATCGACTGTAATTTTTGCAACATTATCAAAAATTTGTCTTCATGCTATTTTTATATCCTGCCAAAGGTACGGGAATCTAGGAGGCTGACTCACCCTCATTTCCATCAACATCAGTTTACCTGCAAGTAAAGGGTCGGGTACCCTATTCTACAGCCTCGAATTTTCAAATTTCTTTTCTTTATGAAGATTATGTGATCCTAATTGTGAATAAAAAAAAATTGGAGCGTGGAAAGAAGTATTTACAACTGTACTGCTGTTTAAAGTTTAGATTTTGTCGTTTGAAATTATTGAATCAAAATTTCCCACCGATTCCAGGCTCCGCCCCTGGGGTAATTGACTTACCGCCTGCAACCGTGGCCCTGCCTATATCTATAGAGTCCCTTTTAAAGGCATGTTAGGAATTGGCCGGAGTCACATTAAAATGGGCATTCCACTCGCTCGCTTCAACAACAATATAAGAAATTCAGACATTTAAATGCTAAATTCCAAGTCAAGGTCTCGCATCTCAATTTTTCTCACATAACACATATTATCACAGATCATTTGTGTCTGGTTAAACAAAATACAAAATGCGCATACAATATAATTTATTAAACCTTAAGTTATTGAGAGACAATCAAAACACGTAACCTGTTGCCCCTGAGAAGAAATGCATAATAATTTTTGCAAACACCTTCTCCATTAGCTACCGTGTTAACCAAGATTTTTGGTCCTAAGTATACATACCAACCAAAACCGGCGCTGGCAACCCCGGCAAATGCCACTTCCTTTCCACCCCCCACCCTCCCTGTCATTACGCAGCAACAGGAAATTGAAAATCAAAATCAACATATTCCTAAGTAAAACATCAAACTATAAAATAAATAATGTTACACTATTGAACAAACGGATGTCTACCACAGCAAAACTTTAAGAAATGCGACACTAATACAATTTCATTATATGTATATTAAATGTAACAAGTATTAGGAAGGAAATGCCTTGAAGACTTGGGCTTATATTTTTACCATTGAAGGCCTATGATATGATTGGAATTAAAACAAAAAAATACATGTAATGTTATTTTTCGTATGCTTCTTTGGTGCACTATTGTGTTTTATGACAGCCTAAAGTTCTTTCAGTTATCTTTTAAATCAGTAGGGTAAATATATTTGGAGTCTTCATGTGTTAATATACAGGCAAGTTTTGTACACTTTTGAGACAAAAGATCACATGCATGTGCGTTGCCAGAATTTTTTATAGGGGCTGTCAGGCCATTGATAAAACTTGAATAGTAGAAATAACAACAATAATAATTATTATTATTTTTGTCTTGATTATTATGATGTAATAACTATTATAAACCAATGAAAATAAACCAACTTTTTTCCAAATGTATTATTATTATATCATTGGGGAGAGATTTCTAATCGATCCACCGAATTAGTGAATATCCACTTCATACAGTTAGTGTACTGAAATGCATAGCTATTTTACTTTTTTGTTAACTTCTGCATAATTTGTCCAAGAAAAATATAAATATTTGGGAAAATGTTAGTAATAAAATTCTGTTGTTTCGCCTCACCCCATAGGACTGATAGAACTCACTTTTTTGGAATTTTGAAAATTGCAGAACCATTGATTATTTTAGTTTAAATGGTAAAATATGAAAAAATAACCTGGTTACTGTATTTTACACTAATTGTCTTGATCTAACGCTGTTTTTACTTAGGTTATTCTGTTCAAATATTAACTGGTCGTTATTTCTTCAATTAACAATAAAAGTAACGAGTTCCAGACCTGACAAAACATTTTTTTCGAACGTGATAAAAACTATGCCAATTTCTAGGGGTGATCGACAGACCGATTCGAACCCCCTCCCGGTGCCCATGTTCAGATGGCATGTCTTTAAGCTTACTAATATCAAGCAAGAAATCGAGAAATTCACTACGATGTTCAAGCTGGTCAAATCTCTTAGAGCTAAAATAATCACGTTTAGGATATGCTAATAAAAATCAATTTTGTACCGTGTTTGCGGATCTTCAACAGTTTCGTCATACTGGAACTACTGCTTCTTTCGATTTCGGACCTGTACAGTATTGCCTATCTTTGGATCGTCTATATATAAATTTGATGCCATTCTCTCGCATCAACTAAGTACAGTGTTGCGATTGGGGGGGGGGGGATTTCCCCCCACTTCTTGCCTCTTGTGCCTCCACACTATGCTAAACCTTATCTAATACAAAGGGGAATATACTGTCTTCCCCCCACCAGTTTTGGCACCTTGGCCCCCCTGGTTTTGGAACCCAATCGCCGCCACTGACTAAGTAACTGGAATTTTTCATCACTACTTCTTATTTCAAAGTGCTCTGACCCTGATATATTTGCAAGAAATCTAACAGCATCTATCACATTGAGATTAATGTTTTGCTCACTACATTTATATGGAGTAAAATTGAACCTATTTCGAACAACTTTTATCAGTAATATTATAACATCCAAGTTTTTAGTAGGCTTATTTTTTCTTCTCTTCCAATTTTGCCACCCTAGAAATTTACCGCTCTGGTCGGCGGCACGGTTCCCCCCTTCCTTTCTGCAGGCCCTGATATTAACATTAAAAATATTAAGTCACAAAGAAGGAATTGGGAACTTCAGAGTTCCGAACGGCATAATTACATGTCTAATCCTAATATTTGATTTTCTTTGGGGGACGACAAAAGAGAATTTGTTTCTTGCTTTTAGAATCATTAAGAGGGCCGGAAGTATGAGAAATGGGTTAAACTTTAGAATTAGGTACGATTTCTTCACTTAAATACTTGCCCAAAACGTATGATTTGGTTAACTTTTTTTTTCTTCTCAGGGGCGAAATGTTACGTGTTCTCATTGTCTTTCAATAACTTAACTTCACGGACGAAAGGTTGGTTAACACTCACTTTTCGTTTTGTTATTGCCATACCTAATACTATATGTAGTTTTACCAAGAAATGTCCAATTCTTGCAGCAATATTTTATTGTGATTTCAAAAGAAAAGCCAGGAGAGAAGCAAAGACAAAAACAACACTAAACCTGACATAACTAATGTTATCCAAAATTCAAGTGTCAATATCTTTAGTTTCGAAATTCGAATCGCAAATTTTTCTTTTCACTATGATACTGTTCGGGAGAAGTGTGCAAAAATGATTCGCTAGAAATAGGTCGTTTTTCAATGATTTCAATAACTCTCCTGATTTTGAACGTTTCAGAAAATTATTAATGAAAGTAGACTGACTCAAGCTAACTTTTCCCATTCTCTCTGCCTTTTCCTATTTTCTGCCCTTGTCAGTTTTTTCTTTGCTGTACTCATTTTCATTAGATGCGAAAACGGAAAACCAGAAAGAAAAATTCAGAAATATGCAAACTGGTAAGACCTTACTCTTGTAATGCTCACTACCAGACCACAACTGAGTATCCAAAGGGAAACAATAATACGAACTATTTTAAAAAAAATTGCTCATATTGTTGCGGATTATTAAAATGTTCAAAAACGTTCAGTGGCCCTTCCGAACAGCCACCTGCCACGTTCTGAAGCAGTGAACGGAAAAAGAAATACCGACAATTTAATTCGTAAAAGTGAGAATGGATCTTATAAGGGATTGTTGACGTTAGTGGACAGGTTCCGTGCGATTGTTGACAGTTGATTGAAGCAGCAAGCAAAATAAAAACGAAACAAAAGGAACGTTGTTTTGACATTTTTTCCTCTTACATATCTCCAAAGTGTTTCAGTCGGAGCCTTGCAACCTGGAAGTTCCATAGCAACAATTATGCACAAGAACAAGTTTACTCCAAAGGATGCATTCAGTAAATAAAATCCGGCTACGTTCTTTCTTCATGTCGCCCCGGTGTCCATGAAACAACAGGGGGTATGGCCGCACCATCATACCCCCCCCCCCCCCCGGATCCGCTGGTGAAAGTTACAGTGTATTACTGTAGTTAAGCAATTCAAATGTAAATAGCTATTAAATAGGAAGCAATAAAATTGCACAATACGTATGGAAAGTGAGAATTAAATACTGAAACGAAAACTAAACTTCGAATTGCAACATCTCCATGAGTACCAGGGCTAGCCAAACAGCTTTTGTGAGAGGAGAGCTCTATTTGAGTTCACAGGAGCACAAATATTTGATACACTCTTAAATGTATACTTAGTTACACATTTACATTCTCTTTTACAGTACAGAGCTTGTAAAAAGTTCAAGACAGACATAGATAGATAGAAACTAGGGATGACCAAATCCGAATAAAATGAATTCTTTGCAAGTTTTTTAAATGTCCACCCCCATAAAATTTTATTTTGAATGTATATTCTGTTTTTGTTTTTTTGTTTGTTTTTTTCTTAATGAAGATTTGTGGTTAGTTTCAGCTCCAGCCTCATAGCAAAGTCTGCCAACAACAATGCTACGTAGTCGATTTAAGAGAGTTTCAATTGTAACAGTGAAGAAGCTTGATGCCTTTTCTAAAGTGCCAGAACCTTACAAAGAAACTTCACCAGTAGGTGGGGCAGGTGAGTTTAATGTATTTTTTATATTTTCTGTTGAACCCATGTGATTTACATTGTTTAGAATAGTTATTTATTCTGAGCTGTGGAGGAATTTGCATGGAGTTAGCTAAGAGTAAAAAAGGACATATTCAGTTACTATGAATGCAATGATTGTAATCATCACTAATCCTTGCTGTGATTAGCTAAAAGTGGTGAAATCAGCGTGAAGTAACATAACTCAAAATAAACTATATATGGTAAGAAGGCATATAAGGGGTGTTCTTGATCTCCACCATAGAGGTGATGTGGTCAGCATCATGGTCTAGTCCCCTTTAATTCCTAGAGCTATCACCTAACACGCTTCGCTGAGATGCTGTGTGAGCCTCAAAGTTGCTTATGCATGAACATTGCCAGTGGTCCCGGGTTCGAATCCTGGCCTAGGCATGTGCATTCTGTGTTAGTGTCCTTTTATCAATTTCATCAAATCATCACTGGCAGAAAGGAAAAAGTAAATCAAATCAAATCGAAGCAGGACCATTGGTGGAAGAATCCCCACCTGAGATCACCCTTCCTGTGAATCAAACCTTGGTCTCCTGGGTGGCTGTCTGATATCCTTCTTATTCACTCTGTAGCTCTTTGATAATTCTAATTATGATTGATTCAACATCCTTTCCATTTCAATAATGATAAATTTTTTGGTTCGTAGTAATCAGAGAATATATCTCATTAATGATGCATTCTGCTTCCAGTGTCCATTTTGAGCCTTGTCGTCATTATTTGGCTCATTTACTCAGAAGTCTCCTACTACGTGGATAGCCATTTCAGATTCCAGTTTGTTCCTGACACAGATTATAAAGCAAAACTGAAAATTAATGTGGACATCACAGTGGCAATGCCATGTTCAAGTAAGTAGCTTTCGTCTCTAATTATGTCTTCATAAATCTTTACATTCTGAGATTTACATGTAACCTTCTAATCTGCACAAGTATCTGTGTTGTTGGGAATCAGTTACTGGCATTGCTGTCAGCATCAGTTGGAAGTGGTATCACTTCAACCCTAATGAATACATATTTTATTCGGTTCATAACATTCTTACAATGGTATGTCTAGGGTGAAGATGGTGATTTACCTCATTTGGCTTCAAAGCAAAGTTGTTATTCTGTCTGATTCTCCCTTTATCGTGAGCTTTTTATTGTTATGCATCAGAAATTGCAAACACAGTTATGACATTTTATCAGCTTGTATTGTATGTTAGATGCATACAGCTTAGGTGCTGATTCTACCCTGTTTACTTTTAACAAACAACTACATTAAATAGGTATAAGGATGGGGGTTGGAGGGGGTGTAAAAATTTATTAAATAGGGTGACCACAAGTAATTTTTGTTTCCCAAATATGATACCTGTATTGGGATGGAGAGCATCTCACTCGCAGCCACATGTGTATTTTAAGTTGAGTTATATATGTATCAAACTGTACACATGTTCTTTTCCCCAAATCAGACATAGGAGCAGATATTTTGGACACCACAAACCAAAATGTACTGCGATTTGGCATCCTAGAAGAGGAGGATACGTGGTTTGAGTTGAGTCCTCGCCAGCGGATCCACTTCGACTCCATGCAGCATGTCAACTCGTACCTGAGAGAGGAGTTCCATGCTCTGCAGGACTTGCTGTGGAAGTCTGGATACAACACTATGTTTGGTGACATGCCTCCAAGGTTAGTCTGACAAATGCGTGAAAAACGAGAATCATAACTATCTGACTGTATTGAGTAGTTCATCCCCTGATGTTATCACGAATAGTGTAAGTTTGAATCTTGGCAATGGCCATGGACAGTGTGAAACTTAACACCCTCTTCCCTGCAAAGGGCATCTTTACTTTCAAATTAGGCAGTAAGCAAGGTCCACTTACGCTCAATATTTCCTAATTTGAAGAGGATCTACAGATTAAAGTGTGATCTGAAGCACTGTGCATTGTGCCTCCACTGGTGATCGAACCTAGGACAGCTTGATTTCAAGGCAACAAATTAACCACTATGCTATCAGGGAGGAATAAATAGTTCCATGAATTTCCAAAAATAAGATTTTTTTATGTGATAGTTCAGACAATGTAAACTTTGAAAAAAAAAATGGTACTAAAATGCGATGCGCATCCAGAAAGTAAGTTTCCCTATTTTTTTTCCCGTGAAAGTAAACATAATGAGCCGTGTAAATTGGGCATGCGCAGCAGAGCTAAGACGTATCAATCATATGCCAGGCGGACAGATCCTGCCCGGTGCCAGTAGCGAGACAACAGTGGTCCGAAGTGGAAGCTCGTATTCCTTCTCCCACCGCATGCCAGTAGCGAGGAAGCAGTGGTCCGAAATGGAAGCTCGTATTCCTTCTCCTGCCGCATGCGAGGTTCGGTCGGTGATAAAGTTCCTGAATGCACAAAGCATTGCGCCAATTGACATTCATCGTCAGCTCTGTGAGGTCTATGGGCCGAACATTATGAGTAAGCAGATGGTGCGTCGCTGGTGTCGGCAGTTTCCGGAAGGTCGTCAAAGTGTCCATGATGAAGAGCGCAGTGGGCATCCGTCCCTCATCACTGATGATCTGGTTGAGCTGGTGCGGCAGCGCATCGTAGAGAACCGTCGCTTCACGATTACGGAGTTGAGTAGCCTTTTTCCGCACATATCACGATCCATGTTGCATGAGATTGTCACGCAGCGCCTGCTGTTCAAAAAATTGTGTGCCAGGTGGGTGCCGAAAAACCTGACACCCGAACACAAAATGAAACGTTCAGGAGCAGCACTGACATTCCTGCAACGGTACCATGATGACGGCGATGATTTCCTCGACAGGATCGTCACGGGCGATGAGACGTGGATTTCGCACTTCACCCCGGAAACCAAGCAGCAGTCAATGCATTGTCGGCATAGTGGATCTCCGGTCAAGAAGAAATTCAAACAGACGCTGTCGGTACAGAAAGTGATGTGCACCGTGTTTTGGGACAGGAAGGGCATTTTGCTCATTGACTTCCTCCCCAGAGGTGAAACGGTGAACGCTGACCATTACTGTGCAACACTAAGGAAATTGCGATGTTCCATTCAAAACAAGAGGCGTGGCATGCTTACTGCAGGTGTTGTGCTCCTCCATGACAATGCTCGTCCACATACGGCTCGGCGCACAGCAGCTGTTTTGACGGAATTTGGCTGGGAGTTGTTTGATCATCCACCTTACAGTTCTGATCTGGCTCCCAGCGATTTTCAAGTTTTCTTGCACCTCAAGAAATTCCTGTCCTCCGGTGAGCTTTTTGGCAATGATGAAGAGCTGAAGACGTCTGTCACACGCTTGTTCCATTCACAGGCGGCAGAGTTCTACAACAGTGGGATCCAAAAGTTGATATCACGATACGACAAGTGTCTCAATTCTGGTGGTTGCTATGTTGAAAAATAGCTGAACCTTTGCTGTACCTGTTACCAATAAATGGTTTCCTGAAACTGTGTTGTTTTTTTTTAAAAAAATAGGGAAACTTGCTTTCTGGATGCGCCTCGTATTTTTGGTTATTTGATTACATTCATTTTTTTGCCGATAGTCTGACATCCCCTGCATAAATGTCTGGCGACATTTGAATTTAGAATATGAACCTTTGAATATTTTAACATTTTATTTGATATGATGTTTTTTTTTAAAAAAAACAAAACAACTAAACAGTTGTACATGAATTTATTTTTTAATTTTTTTTTTGCAGAGAAACCACCCTTGACAGACAATATGATGCCTGCAGAGTGTATGGGAGCTTGATCCTAAACAAGGTTGCAGGGAACTTTCACGTCACGGCTGGAAAGTCCCTTGTCCTCCCCAGGGGCCATGTCCACATCTCTGCATTCATGACGGAACGAGAGTACAACTTCTCGCATCGCATAAACAGGTTTTCATTTGGGGACCCGAGCCCGGGCATCATACACCCTCTGGAGGGAGACGAGAAAATTACACCTGAGTGTGAGTATCCATGTATCAATTCTAACCTGTGTACAGTGGCGTCGATTGGGTGCCAAGACTGGGGGCGGGGGCCAAGACAGTGTACTTTCTCTTGGTGGACATGGTTTTCATTAAGAGGCCATAGTACGAGGCAAGTTGATGCCCTAATCGCTGTCACTGCCTGTGCATGTACACAGTTTTATGTTCTGTTCATCCAAATTACAGTATTTGAACAAATGTATTTGTACAAGACTAACAGCTAAATGATGTGGAATAGGAGGGCCAAAATAAAAAGTGTAAATTTCAATGGGAGCAAAAGTAAGATTTTAATATATTCTTCCATTTAAGTTTAGTGCACTTTAAAATAATTAAGCACTGACCTGAAAATTTCAGAGGAAATCAACCCATGAGTGAAAAAGTCAGCTAATTTTTTAAAAAAAATACATAACAACCTGCAAAACTTAGGGAAAACCAAGTACTTTCTCTGCTTGCCAAGATTTTGGAATGAAGGTTGCAGTATCTTCATCAATATTATTATTACTATGCTTGGAACCAGCTTTTTGGTGGGAGATAATTTTTATAAATTGTTTTTATAGCTTATTTTTTTGATTAAGTTGAATTCTTTCGAATTCCATGGGCAGTTTAACATTCGTTTTGTGAGAGATAGAAGGTTTTTCTCTATTAGCATTTAAATACGAACCCACATCAATAATATTGGCCCATAACGATATATTGATTTCAGCTCGGACCTTCTGCTGTGCATGTGTGCCAATTATGCTCCGGGAAAGATTGTGAATTTATGACTTGTCTGTTGAATTTTCCTTGTGTGGTCGATGTTCATATGAATACTCATCATTCTCTCTTCCAGCGTCCATGTTATACCAGTATTTCATTCAAATTGTTCCAACCGAGGTGGACACTTTGCTCACACGAGTGAACACCTACCAGTATTCCGTGAAGGACCATGAGCGTCCCATTGACCACGATAAGGGCTCCCATGGAATACCCGGCATCTTTTTTAAGTACGACATGAGTGCTCTGAAGGTGAAGGTGACCCAAGAGAGGGAGTCGTTGTGGCAGTTTCTTGTCAAGTTGTGTGCAGTTGTCGGTGGTGTTTATGTAACATCAGGTATGCATTCTTCTGTGTTCATTTAAAACTTTTTTTCATCTTGCTAATTTTATGTATGTAGTATATATGACTTTTAGTTTTATACTTATATGCGCAAATAAAAGTGGCAAAATTTGAGATGTCAGTAACTAACTGTTTATAGAAATGGGGGATTGGTAAATTTACTGATAAAAGACTGATATTAGCTAATACCAATGGTATATTGATTAACTGACATATTTATGTATATTTTACATATTTTAATTGAAATCAAGATAATAGCATGGGTTTCAAGGATTGAAATTGTTCTAAACTTTTTCTGTTTAATATAAAAGATTGCTCTCTTCATTGCAAATACAATGAAATATTATGTTGTGGATTGTTACTCAATACATAATAGCACGAGTGCATATTACTCACTTGAGATAAACGAAATAATGTCTTTATTAAAAAGAAAAAAACATTTTTTTCTAAAAACACTAAAATTGCTTACTTACAATTACTGAGTAGTCCAATGTTGATTAGAGCAACATTTCGGGGTAACTACTTTTCCCTTCTTCAGGCTTTACTTGGCATTGGAATCATGCCGCGTCAGTTATAAAAAAACAAGGATTGGTTAAAAGGTGCATGGGTAAAAAATAATTTGTGAATGTAGTTTAAGCCTTAATAAAACTCCCATATTATGTAACCCTCCAGTACTCACGCGGGTGACCATTGTCACCCAGCCTCTTTGTTCTCGTTACCGCCAAGCAGTGTGGTGGAGGGGAGTGCTAGGGACTTCAGCACCTTCCGCCTACATTTCCAGCTACCTGACTAGTGTGCGTTTGTATGTTGTAGTGAGGAGCGGCCCTTGTTATTGCGCTTGAAAGTCAGTTGGGTGACACTTGTCCCCTGCGCGATTAACGGCGTTATGAATGCACCAAAGCGTCCACGACTCTGTAATAACTCTCTAACTTTGCACGTATTGCTTGGTGAGAGTTCCGATGAGGACGATGTTGTGGAGAATGATAGTGACGATGGTGGAGATGATCATTTAGATGTCCAGGATGATCACTTTGACACCGAAGAAGCAGATGAGTCACAAAAGGACCAAGTGAAAAATGCCGAAAATGACCTGGCGCCAAATGCGGAAGAAGAATCTAGTGATGAAGAGGACATCCCCTTTGCAAATTTATACATGGTAAGAGACCAGTTTAAAAATGTAATGAAGTGGAAAAACTATCCCCTCAGCCCAGAAATGTAAGAACCAGAGCTGGCAACATTATTTTGCGGCTCCCAGGACCAACTGGACAGGTTAGGGAAGCACGCAGTGGACTTGATTGCTTTGTACTTTTTGACGTTATTGGAACTATAGTTACATCAACTAACATTTATATTGACCATATAAAGGAGCATTTTAGCCAAGACAGGGATGCCAAACACACGAATGTTGTTGAAATTCATGCTTTCATAGGCATTTTGCTACTAACCGGCTGTTTGGGCAGTAACAGGAAGAAAACTAAGCAGGTGTGGGACAACTCTGCTGGGACTGGTGTGGAAGTCCAGCATGGGTGAGAATAGATTTCATTTTCCCATGCGAAGTCTTCGTTTTGATGACATCAGAGATCGTCAGCAGCGAAGAGAAATTGATCGCCTATCTGAGAAGTCCTAGAACTTGTGGGGCAAAAACTTGTGGTCAACTCTTCAATCATTTACAAGTTCAACAATGCTGCAGCTAAACCACCTGCAAGACGAGAATTCCTGAAAAGTTTGGCATTGGAACTCATAAAACCTCTGATTGAAAGTCGAATCCAGCTTCCTTTCATTCCTGTACATCTGAAGAGAAGAGGAAAGGCCCTTCTTGTAATCGAAGAAACTTCTCAGCCTGAGCGCAGACAACAAAGTAACAGTAGAGGTCGCTGCTATCTGTGTGGGAGGGCAAGAGACAAAACAACCAGAAAACATTGTGAAAAATGTGGACGTCATATCTGTAGTGATCATTGATCAATTGTTTGTAGTGAATTGGAATGGGACCAAAGTAATACAACCATTGCAACTGTAAAATATTGCTGACTTCTTAGTATTCTTATGTACAAATGTATTTTTGTAGTTTAACATTCATTTCAATTTTGATATCCAAAATGTGAAACAAAATAAGGACATTATAGACCTAGTTATTACATTGTAATTTTCAACCTACAATATGCGTAAAAAAATATTACGAATAACAAACATTGTTGTGACTATACTCTTTATATATGTAAAATGCAGGGTACGCTTTAGCGATTTCTTTTGCCTTGTAATAAAGGCCAAAATATGTTAATATATATGTTTATTGATTCTCAATAAAGCTGTCTTTCAAATGAGCAAGGAGTTTTACAATGTTACCCTGCATTTAAAAAAAGTTATGGTAGCCTAAAGTTTAAGATATTTTTTCCATGCAAAATTTTGATAAAGAGCGATTTGGTAATTTTTTCTTTACAATACATGCTTGATACAAAAATAATTAAAAAAAATACTTTGATTGTCACTAGAATAAATTGTAAATATAAGAAAACAAAAAAATCCACCATACTATAATTAGTCTTTTCAAAATTAATAAAATACCTTATGGGTGACAACTGTCACCCGCACGAGTATCCGTGTTACGGGATGCCGCGCGAGTACCCGAGGGTTAAGCAGCCCTGGTGGTGCAATATAAAGAGTCTGCTCCCAAACTGTTAAAACGTCTCACTGAATGATGTCCATACTGGTAACTGGTTATCAGTGGAATGCAGGAAGCTGTCGACTTCTTCTGGTTTTGTTTCCCTCCTCCCTCCACTTCCTTCAAGGCCGTCATATTAAATACGAAGTCTCGTGTTTGCTGTGTAGCCCGGAATACCTCTGGCGTAACATGGAATCCCATTCTGTTTTTCTTTTTGCCTTCTTCTTCCCATCTTTTAAACATTCTAATCCAGATATCGTCAACGTTGCTGTCTTTCCTGTTTAATTTTAGATGTCTATCCTTACAAATGTAAGCGGTCTCGTAAACATTTCTACTTACAGGTTTATAATCTCTCCTAATAACCTCCCTCTTTTTTATTTTGTGTGACTCTTCTAAAACATGCTCCGAGAGGCCCGTTCTGGGAACTCCTTCTTCAATATCTTTGTCATGTTCTTTCCATCTTATACCCATATTCCTGCCTGTTTGTCTGATATGTTTCATTACAACTACAACTTATACTATAAACACCCTTCTCTTCTGCTTTTTTCTTTTCCGAATCTTCTCTCTTATACTCAGTAAAATGTTCCTCGATACTACAGGGAGTTACATAATATGGGAGTTTTATTAAGGCTTAAACTTCATTCACAAATTATTTTTTATCCATGCACCTTTTAACCAATCCTTGTTTTTTTATAAGTGACGCGGCATGATTCCAATGCCAAGAAAAGTCTGAAGAAGGGGAAAGTAGTTACCCCGAAATGTTGCTCTAATCAACATTGGGCTAATCGTAAGTAAGCAATTGTAGTGTTTTTAGAAAAAAAGTTTTTCTTTTTTTTTTAATAAGGACGTTATTTCGTTTATTGTTACTCAGTTTTTAATTTTTAAAATGGCTTACATATTTGTAAGTTTTATGTGTTGTAGTGGTCAAGGTTATTTCCAGGTTCAGATCAAGAAGTTTTGGGTTCAAATCAATATTGACCAAAATGTGAATCTTTCATTGTGTTTCATCAAGTCATTATGCATCCTCGTTGTTACATGACCTAAGGATATTAAAAAAAAGTGATCTTAGATAATTAAAGTAACCAATAACATGTTTTATATTTCAGGAATAATGAGCAACCTTGTAAAATTCCTAGCAGAGGTTATTAAGTGTAAATATTTCCCCAAGAATGCTTACCAAAAAACTCAAAGTAATAGTGTTGCAGCTGAACAGACATTGGTTGGTGAGGATGGTGATATTTTGGTCCCTGTATCTTTAGTTCCACAGGAAACATTCCTGACGAACCACAATCTTGGTTCCCAGGCACCATATACTGATGATCATAGTACTCCTCTGTTGCATCCAAGGTGAAACCTCTTTTTGTGTTATTTTGAAGTGACATTGAAACAAAGGAATGGCAATCGAAAGCATTTGGATTTTGTGAGAGATGGTTTTTTAAGTGCCTTTGATACAAAAACTTATTTCTGTTGCAATTTTTTCTCCATTTGTTCCATTACAGTTCCCTTTTCTATAAATTCACAAATGATCCATGTCTGGAAGATTATTATCATTGAGTAAAACGTGTCACTGTTACACATTCTTTATGTTTATATCGGTGTAACTAACAAACACCAGTGTCAGAAATGAAGATAAGGTAAGCGCACAGCAAAAGGTCATGAAAATAACTCCTGTTTCATTGTATTTTTCTTCTGTTATACACTGTTCCAAATAATTCATTTGCTGTCACATGTACATAGGTACCTATGTATGTTCATTCCACTCAAATCTTAATGTAATTTATTGTGGTTGAGGTTTTGTTATGTCCTGTATTGTTGTGCTTTTATACTCATTTGACAAAGAAATCACAGAGGAATTGATGATGATCAAGAATACAGCTGTATATTTTGTTGTGCTAATAAAACACTCATGTTTTTGGGTCATATTTATTTTGATTGAAGAAAAACCTTAGGTATAATAAAAAATAGAAGAGATTCTTACATGAATAAAATACTCTTATAGTACATATGTTAATAGACAAAGATATAAAAATTGGCTATTATAGACTTATATTGTATTTACTAGTTAACCCCTGTGATCTAGTCGGTAGGATATCAGAATACCACGTGGAAGACCTGAGTTCGATTCCTGGGGTGAGTGATCTAAGGTTGGAATTTTTACTGCATAAAGTGGCTTTGGGGCTCACCATGCGGCAATTTAGCATGAGTTTTGCTTTAACATATTCAAGAATTACATCAGAATATTAAAATACATATTACATAATCACAACATCCAGATTTTTAACACAAAACTGGTATTAAATAAATGTAAACTTTGAAGTTTTCATAATTTACAGGATCATTATACTCTACGAAAATACCAAAATGCCAGAAAATTATCTGCCAGTATCAGTAAACAAATTTCAACTGATACTCTCCCAATACCAATACCACTGGTATGTTCGTTTTACATCTAATTGAATGAAAACTGTCAACAGCACCTTTGTAACCAAACTTTTTTTTTTGTCGTGTCCGAATTTTCAATTGATGCTGTTCCTCAATTAGATTCACCATAGTGTCACTATGAAATAAAATAATATTTATACCTAGGATTCAAGACTAAAGTTCTTTCACCCAGTGCAAGGGCGACCATCATTTTACTATAGACAGTGTTAAAAATGTGAACATAAACATTGATGACGTTTGCCCAACCTGGAACTTCTGGTTTATGCCAGCTAGTCCTTTTTGTACACACAGTACAAAACATGGCAAGAGGAAGCGGAGAGCGTCCAAAGGCAGTTTGTGAAATGGCTGTGCTTCAAGGTGAACATTGTATATGACAAAAAGAACTATACATCTTTATGCAAGCATTTCGGTCTGGAAACTTTGTTCAACAGAAGAGTCGTCAGTGACGTCATTTTCTTACAGAAATTGATTAATCATGGCTGTGACTGTTCTGCACTGTTAGAAAGTATAAACTATAATGTAGGCCGACACAGTGCAAGAAACAGAAAATTATTCTACACGGAGAGGTCAAGGGTCAACACGCATAGGTTTTCACCTGCAGTGCGCATGCAGGACACGGTGAATGAACTATTAAAAACTGTAGACTTCGACATGTTCACAGACTCGTGTAGTGTGCTGAAAGAAAAGATAATCACAACAATAAGTTCATAAATTGATGTAAATATTGTGTACATAGACGCCCATACTTTCTTGTATTATTTTTTTCTCTTCTCTCTTGTTATTTATTCACAGTGTATTATGTTCAACATAATTGGGAAATGTATCCTGTGATGAACAAATAAATAATAATAATAATAATACAGATTCACTGGCATACAAAGTAAGAAATGAGCAGTTGTTTCTGGCAGTTGTGGGATGATAGTCAAGAAAGTTATTTGTTAAAATTCTACCATGCAGCAGTGGACTTCTTGAAACCTCTGGATGATCAACTGCAGGGCAGATTATTCAAAAACAATGTGTCTGTGGCTGCCAGTTGCATATGGAGACATATACAAATATCGCATATACACTACAGGGCAGTACACACATGACAAACTCAAAACATGCAAAATATTTTGGAAATTGAAAGGTGAGAGAAATAGAAATCCATAAAATTGGTGATAATGCATGCTGAAGTGAATCTCTGCCAAGAAATCTGCAGGAGAAGTAATGACATACAATTGCTGGTAAAATATGTGTTCTATCAACTTTGCCTTTTCGCCTGAGAGATTTGGGGAAAACTTTTTATAAGACATGCCACATTTACTTGCAGAAATTTACTTCAAACTGTAAGGAAGCTTTTAGACTGAAGTGACAAAGTGACATGGGGATTTCACACAAAAGCATCGAGCAACGTGGATCCATTCAATCTAAAGCAAACTATTCACCGTGCATGTACGAACAACAGACCGAGGCAAACATTTAATTTATTTCTGAAGGTTGGTTTCCAAGAGAGACATGACCCTTACCGCTTCGGTCTGAAAGCTCCTTTTCCAACCGAATCAACACAAGCTGCACATGTCGTTTTCTACTACCATGCATCGTGTTGCCTTGGTCTGTTATTCACGCATGGGCAGTGAATGTTTCGCTTTAGAATAGAGAGACCCATGTCGCTTGTCTCTTCAGTGTGAAATATCTGGGTCGCTTGGAAGCGAACCTTCAGTAATAAATGCAACCTATCAAAATGAAGCAATGCAGCAAGCTGAACTTGTCACTTGGAATGGGACATTTTCTCACTACCATGCATTGTGTTGCCTCTGTCTGTTGCTTGTACATGCACGTGGAATGCGTACTTGTGTCCCATATCGCTTGTCACTTTGGTGTGAATGCATGCTGTCGCTTGTGGCCTGTTGCTTCAGTATGAAACCTCCATAAGAGAGCTTTCAGACCGAAGTGACACGTGTCTCATAGAGCGAACCCTTAGTAATCAATGCAACCTTTCAAGCTGAAGCGACACGACAAGCTTATCACTCAGATTGAGCCTTTCTCCCAATGGCGTGCATCATGTAGCCTCCTCTGTCTGTTGCTCGTCCATGTGTGGTAAATGCTTGCTTTTTGTGTGAAGTGGCCTATGTCGCTTGTCACTTCAGTGTGAAACACGCTGTTGAGCATTGCTTGTTGCTTTGATCTGAAACCTCCCTAAGAGAGGTACACAGATAAACTACGAGGGTCACTATTTATATTTTGAGCCTTGGCAACACTGATTGAAGTTAGGCACGATTTGACGTTTGCACGGAATCGTCTGGCATTATTGACCATAACGTACTTCAAATGTTTTGTCAATAGCTTCAATTGTGTTGTTTATGTTTCCTTGGAGATTGCGCGACAACAATAAAATGGAATTAACTCGTTAACATTTTCGTGCAATGATTTTTTACGATTTTCGACGTGGATTATCAAGACAAGAGTGCATCGAACAACTTACTTCCACATTTGGCGATGAAACCCCATCCTTTGCCACTGTGAAACGCTGGTATAACGAATTTAATCGTGGCCGCCATTCGCTCACCGACGAGGTCGTCCAAAATCAGTTGTTGTTCAAGAAAACATTGATGCTGTGCAAAAGCTAATACTGGAAGATCGTCATGTGACATACTGTGAGATTGAGGCAACCATAGGTATTAGTTCCACCAGCATATATAAAATATTACATGATCATTTAGCTGTGAGAAATGTATGTTCTCGTTGGATCCCACACAATTTGACAAAAACTCAAAAAGTCGCTCGCGTCAATTGGTGCAAACAAATGCTCAATAAATACAATCGTGGCGCTTCAAAAGACGTATATAAGATTGTAACAGGTGACGAATCATGGATATATGTATGAGCCGGAATGTAAACAGCAGTCGACTGTATGGGTGTTTCAAGATGAACCCAATCCAACAAAAGTTGTTCGTGCTCGAAACAAATTGTCGCTGTTTTTTTGGGAAAACTGGTCATGTGGCAACTGTGCCTTTAGAGGAACGTAGAAGGGTCAACTCTGAATGGTACACAGCAATTTGTTTGCCAGAGGTCTTCAGTCAAATACGGAAAACAAACAAACTCCGTCGGATCATTCTTCATCAAGACAATCCAGCTGTCACACATCTCGTCTAACAACCGACTTTATGAACAGTCAAAAATTCGAATTGATGGGTCATCCACCGTACAGTCCTGATTTGTCACCTATTGACTTCTTCTTGTTCCCGAATGTCAAGAATAAATTGCGTGGACAACGATTTTCGTCGGCGGAAGATGCCGTTGATGCGTTCAATAACCATATTATGGAGGTGTCTCAAGAAGATTGGAAAAACTGCTTTGACAAATGGTTCGAACGAATGCAAAAGTGTATTGACCATAAAGGAGAATACTTCGAAAAACAATAAAGCAGTTTTCAATGCCAAATTCCTGTTTTTTCATTGTTAGGCTCAAAATATAAATAGTGACCCTCGTATCCACATGTTTGCAACAAAATGAAAGTCCCACAAATGACTGTTGAGTCGGGTCTTTAGCCTTTCTTTGCAACACTTGCATCTGTATGTCCTTCAGAATCCTGCGGAACGATACTTGACTAACTAAATTTGTTTCTGATCGAAGTGTACAACCATATGTTACACAGCTGGAACCATTTTTATCTTTTAAAAGAATATCCACTTCGCCATTTTGTATGAACATCCATAGTACCCTGAGTGTAACCGGATCAACGGGAACCAGATGAGTGTGCATGCCCTGCAGTAACTCCACCTTTAACACTGTCCATAAAGAAATATTTGTGAGTGAGTAATGTATATTCTGGTGAAATCTGGAGTTTATCTAGTGTGTTAAGTGTTTCATACAGTTGCATAGTTAAAATTGTGCGCTGCACTATCTGAACCTCATGAATTTAGTTCTGCTGGTGATGCTGAACTGAAGTTTCATAGCTTTTTTAAGTAGCTGCCAACTTCTATATAAGTTATGTTGTATAATTATAAGAATCAATCATATATTGTTGTATGTACTATGTCATGGCAGAGAGCAGTGCTTAGAAATTAGCTATGGAATGTGGACCATACATGCAGGCACGTATCCAGAGGGGGGGGGGCTCGAGCCCCCCTCCCCCGAAAGTTTTCAGGAAGAATGCATTTTACCTAAGTCTCAAATACAAAATGATAAAAACTTCTGGTGAGTTGTGTCCGAGATAAAGAATGGCGTGCCCAGGATTATCGGTAGGGAGACTGGTTACGAATACTATATTTGGTAGTCAGTCCTCATTTGACCATCTTTTCCTGTCTTTGACGTTCCTTTTTTAAGGAATACTGGACCAAATGGGGTTATGACCCCACCAATCCTCTCTTGGGCATGTCACTAGAAATAAATAAGTAAGCATTTGATCATATTGGGAGGCGAAACATTAGATGTGTTGGGAATGGAAGGGTTATCAGAGGCCTGAATATGAACAATTTAGTGGGTTTCCACTTTTATAAGAGCTGCAAACATGGGAGGACAAGACACATTAGTGGTGTTCAGGCTCAAACCAGAAAAATATTCGAGAACTTTCTGCGTCCACCTCGCAGCCCACAGTTTGAATCTTGCGTTGTCGAGTGGATTGTCCATCCCATGCATGTGTAACGGCTTCGTAAAAATACTCAGACACCACAGATGTGTTGATGCCTGATGAGAAGAAATGGACAAACACACACACACAGATGGTTCTGGCACACAATGTTAATACATGAAAACAGGGGAGTCGAGTGGTAAGAAAGTTCCGATTTCACGTTCTGATTAAAATGGCAGCCTTAAACAATGGCAACTCCCAATTTTTTTGCCTCTTAATCCTAGGCCTTGTCTACCAAGAGAAAGTAAACTTTCCTTACACCCCCCCCCCACCGTTTTGGAACCCAATCGCCACCACAGGCCTTAAACATACAATTGTGAGGTTCCATCTATACCCCTTAAAAAGATGATGTTCAGCCCCCCGAAATCAATTCCTGGATACGTGCCTGCATACATGTAGAATGCAAGAGAAAAAAATGGTGAAAATACTCATGGACATCTTGTCGAGCCACTTTTACTTATATGTGAACAGGGGCGCTGACTTGTCAAAATTATTGGGGGTGGGGCTCTGATCACTGAAAATTAAACTTAAAACATTTTTTAAGTTTTGGCCTCAGTGTTCGGTATCTCGTAAAAGCCCATGAATTCCTCAAAAATATTAAAATTTTTATTTACAGTTCGAATGCAGAATGTCAATTGTTCACGGATGGATATGTCACAAGTTTCGTCAACCATAATAGCAAAAATTCCCGACTTTTAATATCTGCTACCACAAAGCACAAAACATCTCTCTAATCTATCAATTATCTCGTTCTGAATGTCATGTGAGAGCTATTTGTAGCCCGAACGTCTCACCCACTCTCCTAGTTCATGCACATCTTCCTTTGAAACTCTTTTTAGTAAAAATGTTAACAATACTCATAATTATATACTTTGTATATAGTAATAAGTCGTGTGTTTTGCTGTCTCTCGTCATAGCCCCCCCCCCAAAGTTGATGGTTTAGCAGTTTCAGCCCCCCAAATTTGATGGTCTATAACATTTCAAATGTGTATTTAAAGTTAATTTCATGTGGCACAATTCAGAGTAAACTTTACTAGAGAAGCAAAATAAATCATTAGATCCTCTTAAGCAAAATTATTTGGGGGCTCTGCCCCCTCATCGTTAACATTGGGGGCGCTCGAGCCCCCAAAGCCCCATAGAGTTGGCGCCTATGTATCTGAATAACCTTGGTTACCATTCCAATATCATGTATAATTTTAGCTGATACCATGGCGTCACTGCGTGGTAGGATTACGTAAATTTCTGGAGGGAGCTGCAGGCCATTAATTGGCACAAAGGGCAAATACCTTTTTCGTCCATGTTTCCACATTATTTTTTGTTATTATTTTACCGAAGGAAGGGAGCTATCTTCCCCTGGTTCATCGGCGAACACTTCAAGTAAATCTGGGTAGGAATTGAAATATGTCACGTCCACCTTCTGACAGAGCCAGAAAATATGAATAAGAATGCAGAGGGAAACGGTAATATTTTCCGGTAAATAGTCACATTTTAGTAAATATCATACAATAACACATATTTCGTCTAACTATTGAGCTCGTCACTCCCCCTCTACCTATCAATGTCAAATAATAGCCTTGCCCCTTTCCCCCTTAGTGGCGACACCAAAGTTGTGTACATCTCACTTTGTCATTGAAACAAAAACTGAGCCGCGGTGGCTCAGTCGGTAACGCGTCTGACTACCATGGTCAAGGTCCCGAGTTCGATCCCCGGCCGGTTCAAATCCGGGAACTTTTCTAACGTTGGAAGCGGCTCCGGTTACCTGGGGGAAACCTTGGGGGGTAAAGGCAGTCAGGGGCGTGATGCTGATCACATCACTCTCACTCACGACCGGATCAAGAAAGTGTGGGGCGTTACCTCCACACCCCCTATACGCCTTCATGGCGTAGTGTTAAGCACAGGGGAGCACTTTACCTTCTTTTACCATTGAAACAAAAACAATAATGTAATAAAAGAATAACGTGCTGTACATATTAGAAATCGCAGTCTGTTTGCTGGCATGTTCGATATGTGTCGATAACTTTCTCTATCGATATCGATTGGCCGCACGCAGACAGTCGACGAGATGTATGTGACAGTTGATAGTCAAGGATTTATTTGTTGAAAGTGTGAAAGTAATGTGTTCGTAGTTAGTGTGTAGTTTACTGATTGTAGGGTAAAAGTTGCTGAAATATGGCTCACAGTTCAGGGATTTTATCTTCTGACATTAGTCGGAGAAATCCACAGGACGAATATGAACTTATTCAACGCATTGGGAGTGGGACTTACGGGGATGTCTACAAAGTAAGTAATCTGAAATTCTTTTTTGATGTACAATAAAAGACGCAAATAATAATGATAATTACCATATATTGTTGTAATTTTTATCACACACGTTCATCAGTATATTATATTATTGAAAGATAAACCCTCAATAATGATTTTCAGTGGACAGAATAATTTGAACTTCCACTTCATTACCGACAGGCTAAACACGCACTTTCTTTGTGATTTGGCTGTGAATAACATAAACAGGATATACCGACAACATTTACTTTTTTATAGTCGTAATATTTCCTTTCTAACAAATGTAGAAATCGAATTGGCAACTGTGTTAAGAACGTTGCAAGAGAGTTTGAATTTTGGAATAAACAAAGTGCCACCTCACACCACTTTTAAGTATCAGTGCACAATAAAATACTAATTGTGTTTTCTATCAAACCAAATATAATGACAATTATTCTTTTCTTCCACTTACTTTCTCCTGTTGTCCTTGAGCATTGTGTTTGCATTGCATTTCATCTTCAAGGAAAACTACTTGAGACATTGTTCCAACATATGAAGTAATATTTCATATAATGATGGACAATACATTTTCCAAAATGCGGATTCTGGGAAAACTAAGAACTTAATATAGAGAAAGTCTCCAATTTTGTTAATTTTCGGTATACTAACTAATTTTGGCCTCCTAATCACGAATCTGTAGTAAAAAACAGGGGGTCATGTCTGGAAATTTGAAAAAAAGTAGATTTAATTTTTTTTTAATATAGGTGTATATGCGTAGTTTTACGAACGAAATGTTATAACTATGCTTGCCGAACCTAACCTTCCGTGAATGGTTTGTAAGCCAATGATCACTTTCAATAAGGTATTCCTAGTTTTGTAGCACGTAACCAACGAACAATGTTCACGGAACATGCCATTTTTCCTGAAATCAGCAGTGGAGTATATGCGTAGTTTTACGAACAAAATATTATAACTATGCTTGCCTAAATTAACTAAACCTAACCTTACCTGAAATGGTTATCCTTGAATGATTTGTGGGCCAATGATCACTTTCAATAACCAATTCCTAGTTTTGTAGCACGTAACCGACGAAGAGCCACAGAACACACCATTTTTCCTGAAATCAGCTGTGAAGGACTGTTGCCAAACTTACCTGTAATTGAAGCCCGCATTTCTCTCCCACCTAACCTCAATCGCTTTCCACGGTTAATGGTCTGAACAGTGTGGCAACGTTGTAGACAGTGCAACACATTTTGAACTTCATTTGTTCTTACATGAAAGATGGTGCTGTCTCTCTTTATGAAGAATTATTGTGCTAAATAACAAAGTTATTATACAACTTCTTCTCGTAAATGTACAGTTTTTAACACACAACCCCCAAATCGTAACTCCAGATACGTCACCAGGAGTACATAAGAAGTAGGAAGTGAATTACAGACTTTCTATATTGTCAATTCTTACCATATATTTTCTGGTGCAGCCATGTTACGGAGTGAGTATTTTCACTAGGTGGTGAGGCTAGCTTTTCAGCGATTTTCACCAGATTTTAAACTGCATGTGCTTGATCTGCAACTTGGCGTGGCCTGCTACGCAGATGTGTGTATTCTGTAGTTGTTGAGGTGTATGATACTTAGGTTGGTGTGCATTTATTTTCGTGCAGGAGACAAGTACTTCTTTTCTGCATATCAGAAAAGTTGTTGGAAAAACATTGCAAGGTGTTCTGATGTGGACTGGTGCTGCTAATATGTCACATGACATAATTACGAAGGGCTATTACCTTTGTAAATGCTTTCATTGTTAGGTTAGGCAGGTCAGGTTTAGGGTTTTTAGCATTAAAATTAATTCGGTAAATACTTTCCAACACCTGATGTAATTTCTGGTCTTAAGCACTTTCTGCTATTCTCACTACCTGGTAACTAGTAGTCACACCCATTTTTAATTTAAAATAACTTGTTAGCAGTAAGTTCAGCAACACTGCCAATGAATATCATAAGGTAAGATAAAAGACAATGTTATGTTATGATTCATGATTCAGGTAATTATTTTGCTAGTGAAAATAGCCCTGTATGCATTCTCACCACCTGGTGAAAATAGTCGCAGCCATAACATTAAATATGTAGTGACTAACTCCAGCACAGAATTTTGTCCATATGTAGTCTACCTCAAAATAAGTACATTAACAACTTTCTGCTTTTTCCCCTATTGATATACCCATATAAATATATAATTATATATATTCTTCTTGAATATTTCTGATTTCTTAGCTTAAGATTCATATATAGGTTTTGTTAGTCTATGGTATAACAAACCTTGAGAATAGGTTGCTTACAATTGTTGCCTAACCTGGCCAAGATGTGACAAGAGTTATTTTGTTAGATAATAAGGAAATATAACAATATTGTGTTTATTAATTCCGTCAAATTCAGCTCAATGTGTTTTTTTCTCCTTTCTGGCACTAACATTCATCAGTTTGCATCGAAAAATACCTAAATTGTTGTATTCCAACAGCTAGTATTTGGTCAAACAAGGAATGTGCTGACTATGGCTTGGAAGTTGATGCTTCATTTCTGAGCCTACAAAACAATGCTAAACCAAATATCAGTCAGTTTGCCTTCAGCTAGAACCAGAAAACATTAATTCTTTGAGTTTGTCGGCCTTCTTTTGGTTTTTAGGTCATTTTTAGTAGTTTTTGCCATTTTTGTTACATTTTCCTTAATTTTGATGCTATTTTTTCTCGATGTTTTGTGAATTTTAAGTGCATTTGCTTGCATAACTTTTAAATTAAAATTTCATCACATGGTCATTTTGGCAAGTTCATCATTATACGAATATATAGTCAATGGAGAAACACAACTATCATTTTCAAGTTCGTCAATGCATTAAATAATTAATCGTAATAAATTTATTTTTCCTACAAAAAAACTTCAGATAAGTTGTGCGAACCCTGCTTTTCGATTCCCTTACTAGCCTCTGTTGTCGCTCTAATCTGTGCTTTTAAAATTAAATTAGTCACAATATTAAAGAAGATATAATCTTATGTGCGCCAAACACAAATGAATTTCAATTGCTGGCCGTCTACTGTATTGTGGAAAATTCATTCTCAAAGGAGGTGAATGATTTATACAAAAAAAGTTGCTGTGCATGTTATGTAAGCTTGAAGTTAAAATAAAGAAAACTAAATTAGCACTAAACTGCTTTTATCCCTTTGCTTCAGTAGTTTAGTAGTTTAAACCACCAAACAGCGAATTATTCAACGACTCTCTTTTAATTTATTTAAAAATCAAGTTTCATTTCCAGCGAGAAAAGTATTTTAGACCATTTTTTAAAAAAAATATTTTAAGGTTATTCTACAAGTCATCAAGTTGCTAGCCCTAGTGATGACTAATCTATGCTTCTTATCTGCTTTCTGCATCTGTCACGTGGTGTCTGATTGTCTGTTTAAATTTAGATAGCTGTCTAAAATTTAAGGTTTCCAAGTCTTGGAAGAAATCAACGTCATTTCCATGTATCTGATGAAATATTTCGTGAAATGCTTTTCGCCTTCTGAAAAAGTTTCTGCCAGGATTGGGCATCGACTTGTTATACAAGTCTAGCACGTTACCATTACACCACAGACGCCTCTAGTACTGAACGTAAAGTTCAAACAATGACAATCCCACATCTTAGATCATTCAATTAACAAATTCTCGTATCCGTATTTCTCAAATCACGCAAAATGACATTGTAAATACCCAGCTTTATTTTTGAGGTGTCTTTCTCTCTCCTACTCGTGAGATTGAAAAGCCTTGTGCTTGGCCTCTCTTCATGCTCCAACATTTCCCAGGACTTCGAACATGTGAACACACGAATGCACTACTTGCACATCCATTAGTAATTCCCTGCACACTTCGTATAACTAATGGTGTTTATGAATACAAGATTTTGTTCAACGAAAAGATCTAAGTAGATGACTTTCATGTTTTAAACTATATCGTAAGTACAAGTGGTTTCTGTGGTGTAGTGGTATCGTGTGTGACAGGGGTCGTAAAATCGATTCCCAATCTCAACAGAAACTCTTTCAGATGAGAATGGATCTTCCACGATACAGTAGCCGGCCAGCAACTAAAAATACATTTGTGTTTGTCGTAAATAAGATTATATCTTCTTTAATATTGTGACTAATTTTATTTTAAAAGCCCAGATTAAAGCGACAACAGAGGCTAGCAAGGGGATCTCAAAGTAGGGTTCACACAACGTATCTTAAGTTACAACAGAGGCTAGCAAGGGGATCTCAAAGTAGGGTTCACACAACGTATCTTAAGTTTGGTGTAGGAAAAATAAATTTATCATAATTAATTATTTTATGCATGGACGAACTTGAAAATGATATTTGTGCTTTTCCATTGACCATATATTAGTTTAATGACTAACTTGCTAAGAGGACCATGCCATGTGAGGAAATTTAAATCTACAAGTTATCGAAGCAAATGGACTTAAAATTCACCTAACAAGAAGGAAGGAGAAAAATAATCTTCACAATTAAGGAAAAAAAAGCACAAACTACTAAAAATGACCTAAAAACCAAAAGAAGGCCGACTCAAAGAGTTAATGTTCTCTGGTTCTAGCTGAAGGCAAACGGACCGATATTTGGTTTAGCATTGTTTTGTAGGCTCAGAAATGCAGACGATTCTTCATCAACGTCCAAGCCATAGTCAGCAAATTCCTTGTTTGATCAAATACTATCTGTTGGAATACAACAATTTAGGTATTTTTCGATCCAAATTGATGAAAGAAGAAGCAAAAGCATTGAGCTGCTGGAAACATTCGTCGATTACGACACCGAATTATTCTTTGCGAACATTCTGAAACAAAATTATTCAACTTAATTACTAAACTCCATGCTCATGCAATGTGATGCCATACCTACAAAAAAAAAAAAGGAAAGAAAGAATTGGAGAGCTTTGGATTTGAACCCGGAACCCTTAATTCTTTGGAAAATGATATTTGTGAGCCGAGTACTTTACCAATACTTTACATCGGTTGTAGCAAATGCTTTGAAATGTGTTCATGATTGCTCAAGCTACCATTTTTCTATGCGACGAACACATTTTTGCTGAAAATTCCGAGATTCCTTAATTTTCGCTCACTTTGCAAAGTGTTGTTATATTTTATTTGCATAACTATTCGTAATTTTACCCTTTGTGTTCAAAATTGACAGCAATTTCCTCCAGGTATATCACGAGTGAGTGCAGTGTTTCCAATCTCACAACAGTTTCCAATTTTAACATACTGAATCGCAAGTATTCTCTAAAATTATTTCTCATACTTGAGTTTTCCGTTTTGTTCTCTATTAATATGTTGGGCGAATATAGTTTCTGACTTCATATTATTAAACGTTTGTAAATCTTTCACCACAGGGTTTCTCAGTAAAGTTGGTTACTCTCTGCTTGTTCTCAAGAGCTATGTTACCAAATTAATGATTTCTGGAATTAGAAAACTTTCAGCTTGGTCATGTAACTTTTGGAGAAGTGTACCTCTGTTAGCTTAGCCTGAAGGGTAGATGCACATGTAGCACCCAATAAATTTGATGCCAATTGTTATTTTACTCTTTGAATTTTCATATGTTCTTGTGTGTGTAGAATAAAATTTGCAAAGAAAAAATAAGTTGTGAATGAATATTCATAATAATTAACGGGTTATATATTTAATTATAAAACACAAGGTTCAAAAGCAAAAAGCGTAATGATAAACATGTCTGAAAAAAATTCATTTTTGGACTGGAAGACCTGGAAATGTCAGGGAATTTCATAATTATTAAATCGTAGCAACTCTGAAATGCACAGGATATTGTACGTTGTACACAAGCAGCAACCTGAATACAATTCATGTAAAAACTATTTGTATGGTTGGTTGATTTAGTGTTTTAAGTCCACTTTATCAGGGTGGCGACAGACCTGGAAAACCGGGAAAAGTCAGGGAATTTGAGGTGCCAAAAAAAGTCAGGGAATTTCGTCTTCATTGACTTTTTTTTATTATTTATATATTTATTTAAAGATATCGTTATGGAACTCTGCACGGGAACAGGAAATCTCGTTCGTAAGTTTCGGCCTCAACTTTTAGGTCCTTTTATGCGCAACACAACCACGGCGCCAGAAACCAGTGATTGCAGGAGGACAGAGAGAGAAAGAAATTTCTCTCGCCCGGGCTTCTCGGCGGGAATTTTAAATTCGAACACTCTTTGGAGGAAAATTGTTATAACTCGGGCACTATGGGAGCAATCTACTTCGGATAACTTTTGTTTTGCAGCTAAAACATCAGCGCATGCAACCGTGTACAACTCAGAACACCGGACCGAGGAAGGGGGGGGGGGGGTCCGTCCCCCGAATTTCAATGGAAAAACATAAATATCTGGAGTTTGCCCCGTCTTCTCCCGCTACTTGGGAAGAAGGTGCGAACTTTAGTATTCTTTTCAAAGAATGGATATTTCTCAAGAGAATGAAACATGCTTCATGTTCTTGCGTGCCATACAAATTGAATAATTAGCCAAAATGTGATTTATTTTTTTTTTACGAAAAATAGGTAATTTGCATTTTTGGAGGAAAATTGTTATAACTCGGGTACTATGAGAGCAATCTACTTCGGATAAGTTTTGTTTTGCAGCAAAAACATCATAGCATGCAACCGTGTACAATTCAGAACACCGAACCAAGGAAGGTGTGTTTGGAGGTGCGACCACCAAATTTCAATGAAAAAATTCCCCCTCTTCTCCAGCTATTTGGTGGAGAAGGCGCAAACCTTAGTAATCTCATCAAAGAATGGACGTTTTCAAAGAGATTGAAACATGTTTCATGTTCCTGGGTGCCATACAAGTTGAATAATAAGCCAAAATGTGAAACTCTGTTCGGAAATGTGGCATGGATATGTTGCGAAGAGGCGAGAGAAGGGACGAGGTTGGTCATCAGTATGAATTTCCCAGGCTTGCTCCAGACCTGTGTCAGAGTTTCCACCCAAACATAAGAGTACGAAGGTCCAAAAAGCACATTCATTTCGTAATTAGCACCATGAGACCATATGGTATCATCGGGTCAGTACGACCTTACTCTGATAATACCATAATATGGTATCATCGGGGGAGTAAAGGTTAAGCGTCTAAATATTACGTGGAAAATGCAATGAATTATCGTTTTTCTTGTCCGTATGGGAGTAGTAAGGGGACTTGTCAACAGGTGGAGGGGATAAGAGCGGGTGGTGCCGTCCGAAAGTTGTCGGACGTCGTAGTAAGGCATTTTGTTGGGCAAACTGAAGGAACATGGAAACAAATATGTTCCATTGATACATACGATTTTTGTCGAATATCGCCACCCGACATAGTATCTCACTACAACATGCGACAGAAATTGCATGGACTGCAACATCCAACAAAAATCGCATGCATAAACAAGAAGAGCTTTAAACTGCAAATATGCTGCTGGAATTTTATTACTCTTCTGGCTTACTTAACCTTATTTAATGTAGCAGTGCTTACGAAGCTTTTCATTCATCATCCTGACGTATTACTCGTTTCGCACAAGTTAACATACGTTTACAATGCCATTGCACTATTCTTAGATAACAAGAATCATCCAACCAAACGGGATATATATTGAATACTATCACGAAAAAGTGATTCATAAATCTGCATTAGTGAACGTTGTAAAAATTGGCAAGTGCATGCCCCCAACCTCAAATTTATTGCAACACTAGTATTGCAATGACATTAACGCCACTCTCTGTCCTGTCTGTTTAAACTCGTGAGAGATTGTCAGTAATCTCTCACTGAGTAAGGTTAATGTCCAATATTATGAAATAAAATACTAATACTCAATACGTAAATATGTTAATATCTTATTTACTCGAATCATTCAATCATAAAAGCAAATCACTTTCTTCAAGAATTGACTTTTCTCTGCCAGCTCTGGTACATTTTTACTTTCAATCTACTGGTTTGTACGAGGGATGGCCAGAAAGTAATTTCCGATTAGTAGGGACATTGATTTTTAGCAAACGCCAAAACCGTGAAAAATGGTAATTGCTGCGAAGTTATGTTTAGGAATGTGCAGTGATGTCTGGGCACATTTTTCGCCCGTTCGAAATATCGAAATAATGCAAATTTGGTATAAAATGCGAATTGTTGGCGCTTTTAGGGATTTTTTTTTTTAAAGAAATGTCCTAAAACAAGAAAAATTCCATGAAATCCAACATTCTTGTCTTTTCTAGGCCATGTTTGTGTACATAGAACATGCAAGTTTCCCAACATTTTACTCAAGAGTAAACTATAGAGTTATACGTACATGGAATAATTCCGACAGCCACATTAAATCATGTATTTCCCACGATTTTTTCAACTTCAATCAAAACCATTTGCATCACAGAGCAAAGTGGCAGGGTTCTAACAGGAGATCGAATGCGTATCTACCGTCACACGGGAGCCACATCTTCGTATTTGTCACACGAGATATGTTTTGAATTACCAAGCTAAGTGTGCATCATCGGCATTTGTGGAGCGAGTAGTAATGGGGCTCAGTCGTTAGGGCATCTGACTACTATGCAAGAGACCCGGGGTCGATCCCCTGCGGGGGAGAACCGGGATGTTTTCCACCTATTCAAACTGCTCCGGCACCCACCCAGCATCATAGGAAGCAGGTACCTTGAGGAAACTTTGAGGGATAAAGGTAGCCAGGAGCGTGGTGCTGATCACATCACCCCCACCTTCAGCAGTGATCAAGAAAGTGTGGGGCCCTAACTCCACATCCCTATAAACCTTCATGGCAAAGTGCAGGGCAGCACTTTACTTTTACTTCCTCAAAAATCTGTTCCAGCATATCAAACTGTCACGAAAATACGTAGACCATGTGACCTACAATTTAAAACAATAGTTTAAAAGCACAATGGAGTATTAAGTTTTGGTACATGTAGCAGAAAAAAGGTTCTAAAACAAAAATGCGAATTTTGGGAAACGTAACACTAACAAGTCAAAGAAAGATAATGCCAATTTTTGGTGCCATAATATATCAGTATCTGTCACGTGAGATTGATTGATTTTAATTTTCTGGGTGTGTCGTCACTTATGGTCATTATGCACCCTTCAGTATATAAGGGGAAAATTCCATTATCTAAAATCCTTACCTTAAAATTAGAAAAGGGGTATGGAAAATAACTTTTCCAAAATAACTTTCAAGATATCAAACTCTCACGAAGAGGCGTAAGCGATGTGACTTACAATTTGAAACAGTAGTTTAAAAACACCATGAAGGTATAATTTCAGATATTTGCAGAAAATGCGCTAAAATGAAAATCTGAATTTTGGGAAAAATAACACCGTATAGTAAAAAATAAAAAAATAAGAAAATACACCAATTTGAAAGAAATAACAAAATGTCAAGGTCCCTACCGATTAGGCATAAATAAAACATGAATATCAGTTATAATTTATTGCATTAGTAACAGTGAGTCCTAACCTAATTTTCGGCATAATCACCACCGTTGTTCTGGCATTTGTCATAGCATGGCACTAAATTTTGTATGCCAATGGTATATGTGTCTGACAGCAAAGACTGGAACTATCTCTACCGCAGTGTAGCTGTCAAATCCTTGCCCTGCCAGAAACCTCTTCAGTTAAACAAAGAGATGAAAGTCGGTTCATTCAAGGCCAGGGCTGTACAGGGAGTGGTCCAATATCTCTCACCTGAAGTGATGCAAAGGGCCCGTGTGTACTCAGCTGTATGGGGTTGTGCACATTCAATTGGCCTTCCGTGAATTGTCTGCACCATCGTCTGACCATACTATCACCCACGATGTCCGGTTTGCACACGTCACACGATTGCTGGTGGTTCTGTTCCAGATTCTGAGCGTGCAATGTAGGCTACAACGTACATCGCAGTCGGTGGGAGACTGTATGAGAGCTGCAATCTTTAACCTAGAACTATCATAAAACGGCTGCATTGCAACTGTACCAGATTACAGCTACATGCCACTTCTTCCTGCCTGCATGTGTGTATGTCTATCTCTGACCACTAGTGCTGCGTATAGACACCATTGGAGCTTTTTTCAGGATGCCCCTCGTATATGAATTTTCAGAAGCTTTTATTATTAGAGTGTTCCTATTTTAATGTGTGGTTGGCTAAATCAGGTACCTATTCAGTGCAATTCTATAAATTCCTTGCATTAAATTTCTAATACCTACATACCCTTTTCGTCAGCATTAATGGTATAACTGCATGTTGTCAGTTTCACAGTACTTCACTTGGATATACAGTACTGAAGCAGAAATCCCATTGATAATGTAAGGAAATATGACACTTTATTTTGTACAATTCAATTGTTTCACTTATATGCAAGACTTAACGTTGTTTGCTTTACAGAGAAGAGAGAAGTAGCTTTATGCATTGAAAAATAAGGCCGTATTCATGTTTCTTGCAAGCAGAGGTTTCCAAACCTCAGTTGAAATATCATCATATAATACCGAGAATGTATAAGGAGACTGATAAATTACAAATTGTATTTCTTAATCCATCACTCTTCACTCATATCTCATTTAGTCGTAACTTTAAAAATAATCAAGTATTTTATTTAAAATTTACTGCGTATGATAAAATTCCATAATCCTTCCCTAGCTTGTGAATTGTAATAATTTTCCAAATTCACTATTTTGCAGTTTGAATTCAAATCATAGAGAATAGAGAAATTAAGTCAATTTCATAGAAGATAATATTGGTACTTAAGAAAACCATACGTGGATCTGTATGAGTTTATTATTTCCATTTGCAAAAACATCGATTTAGTTTAGTTTGTAATTGTCAGGGAAAAATGTAAATTTTGTCCTGGAAAACCTGGAAAAGTCAGGGAATTTAATTTCTGCTTGTTTGTAGCCACCCTGCTTTATACAAGTAAGGCTAATTGGGACTGGACCTACAGTTTAAAGTGGAATCCGAACCACTATGTGCCTCCACCGGGTATCGAACCCGGGACCCCTTGATTACAAGGTGACGACGCTACCACTGCGCCATCGGGGACGCCTGGAAAAACGATTCTTATAAATGCACTAAAAGGCAGACCGACCAAAATGTTATTGCATGTGACTGTAATTTTTTAATCCCAGTGGGAAGTTGAAATTGTATTATGTTAGGCTGTAAGGTGACTAATGGTCACAGAATGCACAGAATTGGAAATATCATATCCAACATACCATTTTTTGTTTCTTTTGTGATAATTATTTATTTTGTTACTATATACTTTACATACCTTAAAGTTTGTGTACAGATACAAAAATATTAGAGTTTATAATATAACTTACAAAAACTGAATGTAATTATCCTCAATTGTCAGTGTTGCCATCCCCAAAAATATTAAAAATCTTTTAAGAAATGTTTGTTCATTCACTGGTTTTCTAAATATTCAGTGAATGATGCACATTGACACCAAAAAAGATAACATTGTTATTCATTCTGAGGTACAGTCAGTGAGCTGCAAACCTAAACTAATTTCAATACAAGCAGAAATAGCAAAAACTAACGCACATCAGGACAAAGTGCCAATTGTGGAAATGAAAAGTACATGCTACACAAGGACAATACATGTGCTGCCATGAAAAGGTCAAGTTATGGACAGAAATGTCAAATGTTTGCACCAAAACAATTGATGATTTAGAAATACGTACATGTTTGCTTCTGCACTTAATAAGAATGCATGTCTGTTATTAACAATTTGAATACAATAGAAGAAAATGTAGATTCTAAGGCTTCAAAGGGTTAAATTATGGGGAAAACATTGGTGTTTTTGTAACCCTTTAATTCACTTCAGGATTATAATTTACGAAATCTTTGCAAAGCAGAAAATCTTAAATACTAAGCATTGTTACTATCTGTTGTTGACCTTAGGAAGTTTTGATTTGTGTATAATTACAATTTGAGTTGATATAATTATGTATTTACTTTTTTCAGGCAAAGAGAATATCTACAAATGATTTAGCAGCAATAAAAGTCATAAAGTTAGAACCAGGTAAGTTATTTATCTACATTCAAGGATGTATTTAGTCCACACCCACTTGAAGTAGAGTTTTTCATGTAACAAAATTAAAATAGATGTTCTGGCACTAAAGTTTAACAAGCAACATATTATATGTGTTTGTTGTACAATTTGAAGTTTGTGTATTTCCGCCAAAGTAAGAATTAAATTGGAATAAATAATTTTTGTATTATTACCTTGAATTTTTGACACTTTAATTTCATAGAACAGTTTTTTAAATAAATAGGTACTTTAGTGGTTCAAACCACAAATAAGGTAGCTATATATAATGTATGTATATTGGTGTATCCCTATTTTATGAGATCTTTTTATCCTTCATGAAATATATTAGCATGTAAGAACTACTAAAATGTATTTTTAGATACATGCATCTGTACATTTCAATTATAGTTTTTCTAGTCACTCTAAAAGTTTCAAGTTAAGAGTAATTCTTCATGCTGCATTAGCATTTTATAGGTATTGATTAGATAAAAGCTTAATTTTTCTTAATCCTATGACGCTATTGTGTTCCAAAATTACAGTGTAACTAGCGTTACGTAAATTTTATGTACATGAAAGAATCTATTTTTAACACAACCTCTACATCATGAAAACAAATCGACGATTCTTTGTGAACATTATTTTGGTTAATTTTGCTTATGTTGGAATTTTATTCTTCATTTTAAAATGTATAAACATGGTTTTATTTGACAGAATATTTTAAGAGAATGTCTTGATGACAAGCCCATACGTACATTAAGAATGAAGGCAAATAGTTCGAACAATGAAAAACAAACAATAATAATATTCATAACGCTGTAAATAAAGAACAAATGTAATTTTAAAGTCTGACAAGAAAATAGTGCGTGCTTCTAAACTTTTGTTTTAAAAATCGAACAATCCAAATCGAATTTACGAATGTCAAAATTACGTGAAAGATTTTTCTCGTTTTACTAGATCTACGTAAAATTGACGTACAGTGCACAACATGACAAACAAAATGAAGATTATCAGCGCTTGCACCCTCCTTACCACAGTGCTGCCTTATGGCTGACAGACTGCACGAGGCACTGCTAGGTGGAGGGGTGTGTAGGTGAGAGGTGGAAGGTAGGCAAGGGAATTAAGGCCACACCACATGTAAATTTTACGTACAGTAGTGTTCTAGGGTAAAGAAAAAGAAGTGCAGCACTTGTATACTTCTAATGATTCTATTACTTTGGTGGTTTGAAATGCTGACCATTCCTGAAAAGACTCTCACATATTTTAAAAAATGAATTGAAGGAAATTAAGGAGAAATCGCTGATCTACAGTGTCATATTTCATGTCCCCCTTTTTTATTATGTATCTTGTCTGTTCTAATGGAGGTAGGGGTGATAAAAAAAATAAGGCCTGAAATACAAGAGATCATGGTTGATCACCATTATGTGATTAATTCTTGTAGTCGAGAGAAAAGTTCCATTGTTACGGACTTGTAAAATACGGATGTTAGTACAGTTTACACTTGAAAATCAACCTTTTACCATATATTGTCTCTTGATTTTTTTAAAAGTACCAAAGTTTTACCTTTGTTCCAAGGAATATAAATTATAAGAATGATGTTATGTGTTTTAATTTCAGTTTGTTCTTCATTGTATCGATTCTTGTCGTATATTAAATGAATCAAGTTGAAGTTTGTGTAGAGGTGCTCTGATTTTTGTTATCTTTCAATTGTTTCTTTAGGCTAATTACACCAACAGGGATGAAATTGATAAAGGTTGATTACAAGACAGCATTCAGACCAGGACTTGATTTGGAACCTTCGTTAGCAAGATCATGACACTCACTCAATGTACAAAGTCACAGTAGTGACAAATGTCATTAGTGTGATGTAGTTATCCTTAGTTGAAAGTGTTTAAAGCAGAAAATAAATCGAAAAAGCTCTCTAGGTAATGTAATTGGAATCAGGGACTGCGAACCGAATTTGAACTCGAACTGAAAGATGCTCCAGTTCGACTTATAGTTTGCACTCGAACCTGAATTGAAATGTTTCGCTACATTCTGGTGCACCATAACCCTCCGTGTACTTTCAGTTTCAGTTCAGTTCCGGAATGAAACCTCATTGTGAACACTTTCGGTTCACACCTGAACCTGAACTGAAAT
The DNA here is from genome assembly GCF_977018435.1 of Lepisma saccharinum. Lineage (NCBI taxonomy): Eukaryota > Metazoa > Arthropoda > Insecta > Zygentoma > Lepismatidae > Lepisma > Lepisma saccharinum. Next base: position 9,762,292 of record NC_139253.1, read on the forward strand.
GTTTCGCTACATTCTGGTCCACCTTAACCCTCCGTGTACTTTCAGTTCAGTTCCGGAATGAAACCTCATTGTGAACACTTTTGGTTCGCACCCGAACCTGAACTGAAATGTTTCGCTACATTCTGGTGCACCATAACCCTCCGTGTACTTTCAGTTTAAGTTTTGTTTCGGAATATAACTTCGTAGTGAACAATTTGGTATTTTGGGGGCTGCCAGATCCAAATATTTGGAAATAGATAAGATCCGAAATGCCATTAAGGCAGTGTTTCTCAATTTTTTTCCCTGAGAGTCCCCCTTGACATAATTGAATATTTCTGTGTACCCCCTGAATTCTCAATATTTTATATACCTAAAATTGTATGAAATAAGTGTGAAAAATGACACCAAACACGAACTCATTGTTTCCAATACGCTACATAATAATATGGATACGTAGTTATTACTTCTGAGTGGCAATATGTTTGTAATTCGTATATCCTGGTCGTGTTTGGTGTCATTTTTCATATTTTATAGCCCAGATTTCAATTATAACAAAATAAATGTAATATTGTTACAACATAAAAAATAACATTGTTGATTCAAATAGTCAGTTGGTGACTCACTAGTCACTACGTCCGTCCGGTCCAGTTTCTATTGCGTCACCACCTGTAGGAAGGGAACAGGAAGTATGTATTTTCCAACAGTGCCTTACATCGCATTGCATTCCCGTTCCCAACCAATCACGTGGCCTCCTACCCGACTGCCATGCCATCAAACTGTTTAAATCCAGGTACTATAAATAACCCTGTTCATACAAGATATTAATCAAATCCACATTGGAATCGTGTTTTTCACCACAGCTGCAGCGCAATTCAAGAAACAATTCTCATATCGGCATTGTCCAAGAGTGGTGGTCATTGGTTCTGCGGTCACGAAAGACGTTTGATGGACACACTGTCGGCTTAAACCACAATACATTTTCTTTCAATGGGTAACTGGGGAAGGCAAGTGCAAGGCGCTTTTCCCACTTTTATTGCGAGAACGCACTTTTCCCGTGCGCATTTTCCCGACACCGGTGGTTTTGGCTGCACCAGCCACCCAGGTAAGCGTGGAGCGGTTGTTCTCAAGTGTGAAGTTTGTAATGTCAGATTTGAGGTACAACCTTTACTCTCCAACACTTGATGATCTCATGGTCTTGCGGACGAATGCTTTATTCCAAAAGCGTTCTGATCAGCACTTGCCAGCCTTAAACCAAAATGAAAATTCTTTCAGTTCCTCTATTAGCTCCAGTAGTGTTTACGAGTTCATCGAGGAGGAAGGTGAATAGTCATTGTCTTTCATGCTCACATGTTTTCTGTCGTTTTCCATAATTCTCATTTGGAAAGACATTTTAAAGATTAACATTGTAAGATTTATGTATGACCTAATTTCCTTTTTTATTCAAAATTTAAATTATAGCTGTTAAAGTGCAAATACGAGGTTACATACGAGGAGGAGGAACTCGTACTACAAAATTATGACATGTATCATTTACAATCAACCAAAGTTTGTGAAGCATATTTTTAAGTGCCTTTTCTTTAATCCATGGTTATTTGTAGGTGTGAAAATATCCATCGAGGATAGATGCTTATTGCATTTTTCATAAATTAACAGTTCATACACTATTTTATTTTAATTTTCTATTTTCAGGAATTCAGAAAACCAAACAAAATTATGTAATTACATACAAAAGAGTAAATGCCGTTTTCCATGAATTGGAAAATTTGCTGCCTTAGGAAAATCTAATGTGTATTAATCTTATTGATGTAGTTTTGCGTGAAAATCGACACACTTATGAAGCTAGCCACAGCTCACATAGAATTGTATCTGTTTTACTAACTACAATTTGGTTGCTGTACTGTGATGACATTCGCTACTTTCATAAATGTATTTGTTTAACTACAATTTGGTTACTGTACTGTGATGTCATACACTACTTTCAGAAATGTGTGTTTGATTAACTACAATTTGGTTACTGTAATGAAGATACGTAACTTTTTTCACAGTTAATTTTCATCCCATTGTTTGATGCCATTTTGAACTGAATCAACTGAGATAAAAGTGACGCGGCGGATTCATATAAACTTTTCGTTTTCATTTCACAGATAATTACAAAAAGGTACTATTGTCAGTACAATGTGAGATACAGTTCTTAAATGAAGAAAATGTAAAAGTTACTCAGTATTTTTCTCGATCTCAAACATAGCAAAACGTGCCCAGATCCTTAACATTTGGGTCTGGAAACGGTTTAAGTTCGAGAACTGAAACTGAACTGAAAACTTTCATTCCGGGCCAAACCGGAAGTGAAAGTTCAGACTATCCAATTACAGTTCGGGTAGATATACTCCGGTTTCGTTCCAATTTTAGTTCGAGAACTAAAAATGAACAGAAGGGTTTCATTCCGGGCCGAACTAGAAGTACAACCTCAGATCATTCTAGTTACGGTTCGGATAGATATGCTCCGGTTTCATTCCAGTTTCAGTTCGAGAACTGAAAGTGAATCGAAAGGTTTCATTCCGGGCCGAACTGAAACTAAAACCCAAGATCATTCCAGTTACGGTTCGGATAGATATATTCTGGTTTCATTCCAGTTTCAGTTCGAGAACTGAAAGTGAACCGCAATGTTTCATTCCGAGCCGAACTGAAACTGAAACTGAAAGTAGGTTTCAACTGCAGTCCCTGATTGGAATTGTACATAATTGGGAACAGAGGAAAAATAAATGAAATTCATATTGTCCAGTTGTTTTGCCTGAGTGATTTCATGTATAGGTAATTTTTAGACTGTACATTATCACACAGGTACAACACATTTTTGCTTTTATGTTGAAATTTCCAGTGTCAATACTGGGAAAGTGACAATGAATTGATTGAAGTTAGAAGCTATTCAGTGATTTATCCACACACCCATAAATTCCCCTCTTCCCAACAAAAATCTCCACAAAGTCTGAATTTATGATCATTTTGGCTATAACTTTACCCTAACACCCAATTCCCATTGGAAGATCGAGATAAACCTCTGAGACTATTGGTTCAGCAAAATGTATCTTTATTCATATAGCCTATGTGCACACGTCGATGCAAGAGATGTTAATCTTTGATTATTTTTTCTCGCAGGAGATGACTTCGCCATTATACAGCAAGAGATCCTCATGATGAAAGATTGTCGGCACCCTAACATAATAGCATATTACGGGAGTTACTTGCGGAGGGACAAACTGTGGATATGCATGGAATATTGTGGTGGCGGTTCCTTACAGGATATTTATCACAGTAAGTGCAAGCTCTTTTCTTTTTTGTGGACATGCTGTGAAAATAACAATCAAAAATTGTAATCAATAATGTACAACAATCTAATTGATTGAATTGGTGTTTAAGTCCACTTTATGCACAGTAAGGCTAATTGGGACTGGGCCTACACTTTAAAGTGGGATCAGAACCACTATGTACCTCCACCTGGTATCAAACCCAGGACCCCTTGATTTACAAGGCAGCAACGCTACCACTGCCCCATCGGGGAGGCTCTGTACAACAATCTGAGTTGAGCAAATAGTTATAAAACACATACTCAGTCTTCTAGTGTTCATTGTTTTAGTAATTACTTTCATTCTAAATGTCAAAATAATGGTTTGAGCTATTTAATTTTTAAATAGCTGATAGCCTAATTGAGACTGCACTAACATTTTAAAGTGGGATTCGAACCACTATGTGCCTACACTGAGTGTCAAACCCGGGACCCCTTGATTACAAAGAGAGAATGTTACGTCTACCCCATCAGGGAGGTCATCCAACCACTGTGCAATGTGCCTGACTGGGGATTGAACTTGGACCCTTTGATAGTGTATTGTGGAGGCCCATAATGGTAATTTTAAAATCATGTTGATCATTAGTATTTTTCCCACACGTTGAGAACATTAATTTTGTGCCTGTACATGCTTATTTGCATTGATTTTTAGTTCAAAAAGATGGGTTGAAATATTACGAAGAAGAATTGCTGTAAGTATTATTTAATGTGTATGTGCATAAAATGTGATGTGATACACTGAAATACACAAATTGTTTTCCTCTTAAGTTACAGGGCCATTGACAGAGGCGCAGATAGCATACATGTGTAAGGAAACTCTTCAAGGTTTGGCCTATCTTCACAGCATGGGGAAAATGCACAGGGATATAAAGGTAATACTGCTGAATTGCCTACATTGCTTTAGCTACAAAATGTTAATTTCCGAACATGTGAATAAAGTTAGATTTTTCAGTAATTTTAAAATTGTATTTGTTAATCACTTTCATAGCGTCACATGCCAAGGAGAAAAATTTGTGTTTTGAATCAATGCATTCACTTTTCACGTGCATGTAATGTAAATTGTTTCATCTATGTACATTGTAAATTGTTCATAATTGTATTTTTTATTAGTTTGAGATTCCATTCTGCCAATAATGATCATGCCTTTATTTTTTTCTGCAGGGTGCTAATATTTTGCTCACAGAAAATGGGGATGTGAAGCTGGCTGATTTTGGTGTATCTGCGCAAATAACTGCAACAATTAACAAAAGGAAATCTTTTATTGGAACTCCATATTGGATGGCTCCTGAGGTAAGGCCATACTGAAAATTTGAACCTTTGCTCAATTGTGAACTTATAATTTCAGCTCATATGGAGTTCCCAATGGCTTGGTAAGATCCCTTTTTTTGTACTTGACAGGGTCATAGATTGAAAACATTTCACATTTCCTCCAGTAGTCCTTGGTTGTCAAGGTTTTCTACTGGTATTTTCCTTTTTTTAAAATTTATTTCCAACAATGGTGAACAAGTGTTGAGTTGTTTAAGTATCATGCAATTTGACATTTATTAATTAGAATGCAACTGCACTACATAATGGTCTGGAAATTTATTTTTGATGAAATAACCAAGAACTGCATTTCATATTGTTGAACCACGGTCCCGGTATAATGTGGCTCTGTGGTTCAGCCAACCTGTATTAGGATATCTGAGGACAACCATAGGCAGCCAGAGCATGGTGCTGATTACATCTCATCTGAAAAATGGTAGAGATCATGAATCCACACCCCCTATTTGCCTTCCTGGCACAGTGTAATGAGTAGAACCTGGATTTCCATGCACAAACAAACAGCAAAATATGCACGAAAAATATGAAAAATATTCACTAAGATATGCATAAATAAAATACAATTATTTTTTTTCCAAACATCTTACCTTAATGACCTCTGTTGCAATGAACTATGAACGCCTTCCTTAGGTTTTCTTCTGTAAACCCTCTGCGTTTATCAGTGAGAAACGTTTTGTAGATCGAGAAGTTGCTTTCTACATCAGCACAAGTCACTGGTGCATGTGAGAAACACCAAACTTCCTCCTGTGTTAGGTCCTCTTCCAAGTCCACATTTTCACCATTCAGTACATTTGCAATGTCACAGATTGTTCTGTACCAGGGATTTCTGTCTAATACTTGGCGAAGTTTTTCTGACGCTATTTTGGCAACACCGTGAGTTTCACTGGACAAAGTTTGAAATACTTCGCCCAACAAGGACAGTGAATGCTGCAAAGGATTATTATGGGACTCTAACTGTGTAATAATTGCAGGTATACTCGAGAAGTGGTTGTGTATGTACTTAATTTCGTTCTCAATGCCACTTCTAGAGAAACATTTCTGTGACACACAAATAGCGGCTGCATCTTCTGGTTTTAGTGAGTCTATGACTGCCTTCACTTCATTAAAATTTTCTACATAATACGACACAGCTTCTAGCCATGAACCCCATCGTGTTAATACTGGTTGCGGATGTAACGGGACATTTTTCGCCAGTTCACGAAAGAGACGTACTCCCGAAGCAGCTTTCACAAATACTTTCTTTACATTTGATGCAAGTGCGTCTACTTCTGGGTATTGGTATCTGATTATTTCTGCTACGCGATGAAGACTGTGTGAAAGGCAACTCAGATGGACTACTTTAGGATACAACACTTTCAAACCAGATGCTGCTTTGACAATGTACGGGGCTGTGTCAGTAACGAAAAGCAACACATTGTCATACTGGATGTGATCTGGCCACAACAAAGTTAACAAATCGTTAAAGAATTTGGCAATTGTGGAATGATTCATTTTCTCAAACACCTCGATATTCAGTAAGTAGGATTTACCACTCGCCTTTATTGCACCAACAACAGCATTGCAAACACAATGTCCTGCTGCGTCAATAGTCTCATCCATAGAAACTCATATTTTCTCGTGCTTCAACGCTTCCCGAATTTCTCCCATGACCTCATTAAAACAAACAGGCACATAGTTTTTACATAGCGTTGATTCATCTGGCACCTTCTTTCTCGTGTACTTTTCAAGGAAATCTAGTAGATAGGCATTGCTGAGTTTCCACAAAGGAATATTAGCACTCTCAAATGCAGAACACAGATCTACATAGAATGTATCATTTACTGTGCATTCAGATGTTGAATTAGTGGACGTTTTAGCAAGCAGTTGTTGTTTACTGTGCAATCTTCTCTGAAGGGCTTCCCTGTGTCTTGCTGTATTGACATGTTGAGTAACTTGAAATTTCTTCTCTGCTGAAACTCTTTTTTCGCACACCACACAGAACAAAACTGACCCATCTTCTGTAAATACACTACTTCCAAATTCTTGTACGTATTTACGTAACAATATTGCCTTACTTGATTTTTCAGGTGGCATGTTTAACAGAGCACAAAATAACACTTACACGTTCTTGAACTCCTTTGATACTGACAGCAGAAACCCTTTCCACATAGTTGCCAAGTCGCGAGAAAGGCTTCGCGCTAGTTGACAGTTGTAAAAGCATCGAAAGGTGCTAGATCGCTTTTGTTTAAAAAGCGCTACATAAAATGCTGAAAAAAAACTTTGCTACTATTGCTAAAATACTAGTATGTAGCAATGAAATTCAAAATGTGCCTTATCCTGCAAAGTTTAAGAAATATGCATGCAAAACAAAATTCACTCAAAATACGCACTTATATGCGCTATCATATGCATCTCAAAAGACTCTTTACAAGTTTGACGGAAAGAAAAAAATATTTTCCATAACTTTTTGCATGCTACATTTTGCATATAAATCCAGGCTCTAGTAATGAGCATGAGCATGGGGACTTGTCCTTTTGTACCTTACCTATTTCACCTTGTGATGTTTGTTGAACATTCCAGATGAAATTGTCATATTTTTTGTAGTAAATATAGTGTGTGGATATTTGATGTGAAAATCGAGATGGATAGATATAGAGAAAGTGATAAACTACTGATATGAAATGTACCAGAATAGATAACTAAGCGTGCAAGGAATCCTAAAATGTTGGTACTGATGTTCGGAAACCCATGAATTTTTCGAGACTGAAGAGTCTGGAAATTTTGAATGGTTGTGTATTAAAAGTGCTTCATTCTTGAAGTTTTCTTTCCTGTAAGTGACTGACATTTCTTGCAAATGGCAGTTTCCATTTTAGAATATAAAAGCAATCACTTTAGGGAGAAACTGTGTATAATTCAAGATATTCACAGTGTCTCGACATTTCCCATCCTAAATACCAGGATTTTTAAGAAATTCCCAATCCCGTCCCAACCAGAAAATTTATATGTGGCATGCCCCTGTGGGTAACCAATATCATGGCATTCGATATAAAATTGCAGCTGCTTCAGTTCACAAAACTGTAGAGGTTATACGTTTACATACATTTAAATAAATAACAAAATAGTAAATGACGGATCATTAAAATTATTGAAAAGTTGACCAATATGCCTATATTGGCCCATACCAATTAAAATTGCAAAATGAAGGAAAATTACAAAGAGTACATATATAATCCCTATTGAGTATATGATGTAGTTGTTGTGTAGTGTGGCTTTGACTATTTATATCTGTATTAATATTGACATTAGGATGGAGTTTCTATTTAATGTAACTGTTGTTGATTGCAGGTTGCTGCAGTCGAGAGGAAAGGAGGATACAACCAGTTGTGTGATATATGGGCAGTTGGGGTCACAGCCATTGAATTGGCGGAACTGCAACCTCCTATGTTTGACCTGCATCCTATGAGAGCTCTTTTCCTCATGTCTAAGAGTGGCTTCAAGCCACCAACACTGAAGGAAAGGGATAAATGGTGAGTGTGTGTTACTAGATTGTTTGGATCATGTAACTTAGTAATACCTGTGTACTATACCTGTTGTTTCCCTGTATCTTGTCCTTATGCACCAACATGTGCTCTCTCTCCCTCACTCCCTCCACGTAAAGTGGCACATTTTATAAGGTTCTACAGTTGAGGTATGTGCCACTTTATCTGTACAGGAGTGTACCTACTTTTCCTCTGACACTGATTTTTAGCTCTACCAGGTATGAGTTCCGAAGTGCATAGTGCCAGGGACCACTCAAATTAATCAAACCGTAAAATGGGTTCCCTGGAAAAAACAAAGTAGTGCCTCTTTGGAATAATATGTGTATAGATCACCACTTTCTTCATTCAGCAAAACATAAAATGCAATGATTATTTTTCGCTGCATAATTCCAACCATAGTGCCATTCTGTTATATTATAATCCCCATTACTTCCTTATTGTAATAAAACAGTCAAGAGGGATGAGATGGGATAATATTGAAAGTGAGAAAAATAATAAACACTCACCAGGCACTGGAAAGATTCAAATATTTTATAGAAGCAGTGTCTACCGCCAGTGGTGGGCAAAAGACTGTACATGAATTCAAGCATTGGTCCAGAATTTTTGCTGTGGGTGAGTGGTAGGGCAGACGGCTGTTAGATTAATGTTAGTGGGTTGGAATGGAGTTCGATGGACAGTTATGAAGTAGCCTCGATCAATCTGCGACACACGGATGCACTCATGAGCCCACTCCTGTAGTGCGTGGATAGAGTTGTTGGTGTAGATGGCAACACTGAAATCAAGCTTACTGGTGGAAGAACAGTGGTTGTTTCCCAAGGTAAAAGCCACCAGAAATGTTCAGGTAAGATGTAAATCACATTGAAAGTGTTTGCAGGTTTTCCGTGGGTGTGTTAAGTTGCGGGTATCGGTGCAAATCTGGAGGATCACAGAAATTATGAGGTTCGTGTCTCAGTTTGGGCATGGGTGTGCTAGGTTGTGTCTTTTCACCTAATCATCATTTGGCCACAGTGTCAAAATTAGCCTGAAAAGACAGAAGAGTGGCATAAAATAAAAAATTGTCTCAAAAATAGTCACAAAAATCTTTGCATATCAACAAATAATTTGAACTCCTAATAACTCCTAATTGATATATAGTGGAACTTTTTGTTTTTTCATGCGACAAAGACAGGAAAATTTTATATAACACATGTCTTCACTTGGACTATGAAGGTTGAATACATAAAGTAGTGAGACATAAAGTTGGAGCCAGTGTATATAAAATACCCAGTAATTTTTGGAATTTGATATTTTGTTTAAATACTACAACTGTACATAATTCTGCTATTTTTTAAATTCTTGTTATGATATTAAAGGTATACTTTATACATACACAAAATAATGATTTTTCCCAGTGCAAAAGCCATTGCTGTCGCCTAGTGGCACACATTAAGTAGGTGAATGAACCAGTCAAGTTGTTCATAATTTTTGTAATATTCTATATTAGGATCATTATAATATTGATCAACAGTATCAGAGAATTTTTATCAGTTTTCTCATGGCATTGATATTTGTCTATTCCTACAATAAATTAAATATATAATAAACTATTTTGCTAAATTATGATCAGATGAATGTTGTTTTCCAACTGATTATGCTGTTCAGTCATTCTAAATGTGTTCATCTATGCTTGATTATCTTCAGTCTAAACACCCTTACTGAAATCTGCACTTGTGACAAATCAATGACATATGCACTTTCAATTTGCCTCATGGAATTTCACATTTCAAGTTCAGAGAAGATGCCAGTTAGAACTTATTTTCTTGAAGCACCATCTTGAATGTCAGGTTGTGGTACTTTGTAGTAGATATAAGTCCAAATTCAAGATATGATCTTTATTTTTTAAATGTACATATTTGTACAGTGGAATTCAAAAGTATTGCTCGGCAAATTGTCCATTACTATTTTTGTTGGTTTTTATCTTCATTCTACAAATTTTTTAGGACTGTATTTTTACGTGATACTGGTTCAGAGGTTGTAAGCAGATTGTTTGGTGTTTTGTATCAGTTCTTGATGCTCTCATTGCATAAAACTGGGAGTAAACGTGGTAATGAACAATTTGCTTGGTAATACTTATGGATCCCACTGTACTATTTATTAAGAATGTAGTTGTGACATGAAACTAACTAGTGTTGTTTTGAAAACAGGAGCCCAACGTTTCACAATTTTGTGAAAGTAGCATTGACCAAGAATCCAAAGAAAAGACCAACCGCTGACAGACTCTTACTGGTAAGTTTTCTTCAGTAATTAAAAAGTTACTCTACATGCTAGTCTCCCATCACTGTATCTTGTGTATAGTATACAGCTGGCCTAAAAATAACTTGTTCAATAGACAGGTTCCAGTTGCTTGGCAAAGGGACAGAAGTCACTACACTACTCGTAACTGTTCAGTGTTTGTGTAGCCACAATCACCATACAAATAAAAATATTATTAAGAAGAACTATTTTGAGTGCCTAAATTTATTTATTTGCTCAATGTATGTTTGTGTAGTACATTGAAAATTTGAGCAATTAAGGAAATGTAGCCACTGAGGAAACCATTCTCGTATTAATAATGCATATTATTTGTGTAACCGAACTGTTAAACGTAGCTGTGCATTATTTATACATTGAATCAGCTTTTGTGGACTTACTTTACATGACAGTAAATTTATCACTCTCTACTTTTGAAATCTTGAAACAAGTTTTTTATAGTTCAGAAAGAAAGTATATTATTATTTGAAAATTGTTTTGGAATTTTTGTTTTAATGCAATATTTGTGTATCAACATTTCTAAATATTCTGAAGAGTATTAAATAGTATTGACAGTAATTAATCATTTCACGGGTGTCAGCTTGGCCCTATTGGGCATTTTTTCATAAATTGAAAAGAACGGAATGAATGTTTGAAATGCAAACAAGATGTGTAGAAAATGCAAAGTGTATTCAGAAAGTAAGAAGTGGTGAAGCTTAGAAAGATTTTGATGCATATGTACCCAATGCTGCTACATTACACAATTTTTCTGCAGTCAACATATTTATTTAGACATTTATTGTTTGGTGATACCAGTCCTTGTATTCGTCCTTGTAGAGACTCCCCGGTAAAGCATTCATCATTAGTAGCTGTTTGGAAACTGTTCTTGCAATTCAGAAATTACAGGTTTTCCTAAATTTTTGCATTCACCTTTCTGTATAACTCTTTGTTCCTAATCCACACTTGAATTACAGTCCATTCGATACGAATACCAGCTGATGCCATTAGTATTACAGTGAAACCCCAATTTTACGTTCCCACACTATACATTTTCCTGCTTAATACACTCATCCAGTCAGGCCCCAGCAAAAGGCCATGTTAAATAATAGGACGTTCACCTCATTCTTATGTTCGGTTTAACTCCCATTTCCCCGCTTTATATGTTTTCCGAGCTGTGACGATGACTTAAAATTTGGTAGAAACCTTTGCTGTTAACCATGCGAGTTCTCCTGCCTTTTTCTTGCTTTCGCAGCTGTTTCATTCACCACCTGACCTTGAACTTCCAGATGTTAGGCTTACATGCAAGAGGAGGGAGGGAAGAGGCATGGTTCAGTGATGGGAGGGGGACACAACTTGCATTTGTTGCACCTTCCTTGACGGACAGGAAGGGAATGGGCTGATTCTTCTGCCTCAGGATTAGACAACAAGCCCACTGTTGCCAACCCAATTCTCGCTAAATGGTGCTTTGCTTAGAATTTGTACAAAACTGAAGTTTGTCCTCTCCCCTCCGAGTGGAATATTGACAACAGGACTCGATTACCACTAACTTCTTTCTCCACACAGATTTACGGAAGCCTTCCTAGTTGACGGAAAAGAAAAAGAAAGGGGATTGTTTGTTAAAATTTTTATTTTCTTGTCTGCAGCATTGGAATAAGAAAATAATAATAATGGTTTGCCAACCTTGCTAGCCGATACTGAATAAGAACCACTTTTTCTTTAATGGGAAGTCGTTTAGATTCCTAAGGAAATACGATTGGATCTAGTCTATTTCACTGCAAATTATTTTTAATCTGAAGTGTTTTCACGAATGCTATGTCATTTGGTTATCAGAATGAAGCTGAAAATGCATAAGCTTAAGTGATTCTTTTTTTCTATGGGTAGATGAGCGATATTTTGCTCACTGACTGAAATATATTCTTGTCAAATCAATTGTTTGGGGAGGGCGAAGTTCGGACACGTGTATTATTATGCGGGGAGGGGGGCAGAGAACAGTTTCTTTTATGCAGATTATGTGACTCCTGTTTTGTAGTCACGGAGTCTTGGAAAAATGAGTGGATAAACGAGGGGTTTGGCAATATTCTCTGGGAGCAGTAAAATTGAGTGCATATCTAAAATTTTCCCTCCTCTAAAGTCGAGAAGCTATCGTCCCTTCTCCTTTCCTCTGCATTACAAGTAAAAAGAAAAAAGTTACCCACCTTCCCCACACGAGCTCATTAATCTGGCACTGGTGTGCACGATTCAGCAGATTCTGCCCGTTCCTCTCTTTTTTTTTAATGCCTCATCTGCATCGGAAATGTTGCTTGTATATCAGTAGCATTGAGGTGACAGCATGGGAGAGCGTAAAGCAGTGATCTCCTCCCCCCCCCTTTTCTTTCTGCAAGTTGTCTAGAAATGAGCACCGAACTGATAAGACTTTTGTTCAACAACTGCATTGGCGCCACTCCACCACCTGTTGGTCTTCACTTCCCCTCTCCTTATCTTGGGTCGGAGTGGTGTCTGTGGGCAGTTGGCAGCCAGAGCCAGTGTTTTGTCTCCTGGCACTAGAGCAATGATTCTTCCATCATAAAGGGAAGAAAAATGGTATTGTTTTGAATCTCGCCTTGGAAGGTTGTGTTGCTTTTGAAAATTATGAAACACTAGCACCAGAAACTAAGCGACCAGTAAAAGACAAGCTAATTATTTTCTTGTTTTGCCTTCTGATAAACATCTTGAAAACACAGACCAGTGCATTAAGGAAATGCACACAATGCTAATAATAATATAGTCCATACTTTTCTTGGGAACCGTTCACGTGCTGAAAATAAATCATGAAATATTAAAGGTGGAGGGTGAGTCTGCATTTTTCGCTGAAAATTTCTACGGAAACACGTTATGTATGGGATTACTATTGGTGGAAGGGATGTTTGCCCTCCGCAACACTTCTAAATCCAACAATAAATCGTAACAATAAATCGTCGATTAATATGGACGTAAATAATAATTAGTGGCATGCCAAGGGGAGGGTTGAAGGGGGTCATAACCCCTCTTTGGTCCAGTATTTATTTAAGAAAAAAACGAACATCAACGGCAGGAAAAGATGCAAAATGAGAGCTGACACCCCCCCAATCCTTTCGAAAATCCTGGGCGTGTCACTGATGATAATCCTCCTATTGTGACGTCTAAAAATCATAACTTTGACAAAGCTTGTTTTCAATTCACTTTATACAGTTGGGCTGATCGTGACTACCCTCGAAAGTGGGTCACGTTAATCCGCCACTGATTTTCACAGCAGGTCTTGCTTATTCCCCCTTAGAAATTCATAATCATACTTCTTTACTTTCGTTGAATTATTTTTGTCACAGTATACCCCCAAGAAATCGATTGTGAAGTCGTTCCTTACGGACTCGTGAGTTTCACTCATCCCTTATGCTTTCCCCGCTTCTTGCATTTTACGTTTTTTTATTTACAGGCCTCTGAAAAACCATAAAATTGGGGTTCTACTGTAGTTGGAAATGATGTCACTGATACCACTTTTTCCAGAGTCCAGAAAACTTGATGTGACCTTGAATCTCAGAAATGCTTTCACAGTGTGCACACATAATTTTCATTAACTGTATCTCTTAGATGGCAAGATTGTTTATTTTCACATCGATTGTCAATGAACACAGGCAATGAGCAACGTTGTAGACTAACAGTATGCACACATTGTTCTGCTTGATACCAAGTAAAAGGCTGAAGCTCTAGTAGTGCTTGCATGACCCCTATGTGCAATCGGTTCTTAGTTTCTGGATGCACCTTCTACAAACCATGAAATGATGAGAGGAGAGAATGTGGCATAGGAATGAATCAAGTCTGACAATGCAAGAAAAGGGTATGCGAGAGATAACAGTGATTATGTGTTACTTAAACTATGAGATGTGTGTTTTGTTTATTTTCCAGCATCCATTTTTCCAAGGAGATTTGACTAAAAAGTTAGCTTTGGAACTTTTGCAAAAAGTGAGCAATCCTACACACATGTTTACTGAATTGGAAGCAGATGAGGAAGGTGTAAGTATTCAATAATTCTTACTTTACTATGTTCAGAGTTTAGCTCGGGAGTTGTTGAACTTGAATGAAGTTTGAAAGAAAAATGAAAGGTTTAGGTCAAATTATCCAATTATATTTTATGTATTATTCATTTCACCAAGGATATGCAGTGAAACCTCAATTTTACGTTTTCAGGGGACCAAGATAAAGGAACTTAAAATTCTGGAAAATGTAATATTGGGGTTCAACTGTATTTGGCTGGCTTTGTTGCATCATTGAATTTTAAAATATAGCTAATGCCACGTGCTGTGACAGCCATGTTCGACTGACTTTGAAACAGGCAAAATAAAAGATACGACACAAACAGAGTTACAACATTAAAGTCGAGCTTTCAACCCCATCTCAGGCTCAAAGGTTGGAAGATGAAGAAACAGACATTGATTATATAAACTGCTGGATACTATGCTTGGAGAACCATCGCAGTATCTAACAGTTGGACGACCAGTGTCTGTCAGTAGTTCCTTTCTCTTCCAACTTAGCTATTAATTTCCCTCATAATGGTGTTAAAAGCTTGGGGGTTTATACTGTGTTCATGCTGTACCTTATTTTGCCTGTTTCGAAGAAAGTCAATTGTGACCTCATAGATAGTACAGCTGAGTCGATGCTGATGTATCGGTATAACCATTGTAACCATTGGTATCAGAAAGTATTATGTACTGATACCAGCTGATACTTTTCTGGCATTTTGGTCTTTGACAGGCTCCACTTTTGCGGAGGCTAAATTATGCAAAATTCTAATTTTCTTTTTTTTCACCAGTTTTTTTTTTTTTTTTTTTTTTGCATGAAATGCTGGATTCTAACTACAAGCAGTTTCTCAGCCTTATTCATTCAACCCATTAATTGTATTAAAGCTATATTACTTTTCATAGTGCTGATCTACTATAGACAATTTTATTTTCTAGGCGGTTCCTAATGTACCACAGCGAATTGCTTCAAGGCATACAGCTAGACTTAAGCATCATGCAGTTCCAGATGTTAATCGTAAGTTTTTATTGTTTATTTGCTGTAAATCTACTGTATCATAATTGTTTAATTTGTATATGTGTTAATCTGACTAATTTTCTTTCATTGTGTATATTTTATGGTGATCATTCTGAGTTTATATATTCACTGCAACATTTAAATTTTTTGAACTAAAAAGTAGAACAGTTTTAAAACAATGCCATAGACACGCCCTTTAATTTTATCTCGATACTTATTTCCATGCCCATGCACTCCAGTACAGCTAGGCCAGCAGTGCTGAACCACAGCATTACAGCTGAAAAATTACTTCTTTAACTTTTAGTATTACATTATTTCCATGTTACCTCAACAGAATCAACCTGTAAGCCTCCAAGGTTCGTCCCTTGTCCATTTCCGATATGGTGCCATCAACACCCTCTTGTGTCCTGTTGACAAAACATCTGCGACACCACCCTGGCTAGCTTGTAGCCAAAGCCAGCAAAAGGTCCCAAGAGATAAATTTATATGGAGGGAAACTTTGTTTTCCAATCGATAAGGGATGAAAGAAAGTTGGGTGCCATCGGTGAAGTCTGCTGATGTCCTCAGTGTTGCGAACTGCATGATTATGTGTCCCATCATTGTGGTATATCAACCAAGCGAGTTACAATATTAATATATTTTTAAGTAAACTATAAAGTTTCAAAGCTCGGTAAAAAGTAAAGTGAACGCAAAACAAAAAAATATGATTGCTGACATACTTATGAGATATTCTATGTGAAGATAAACGTTTCAGAGCATTCAGTCTCTTAAGACATCTAGTACGTCCATAGACACATCCGCCAAATAGAGTTGGTAGCACTGGGCTGGCCACGATCACAATTTTTACAAGTGCTTTGTGAGGTTAAAAGTTACTGTTTTTCGGGCGTGTAAATTTCTATTTGTTTTTGCGCACACATCCTTCTCTCCTTCCGCACTCACATGTGTGTGTGTTGTGAAATCTGAAGTTTAAAGTGGACGTCCAACTCCAGATATTCCTGAATTGTGCCAGCAGAGAAGGGCTTCAAATCCAACCAGCCTTCAAACTACAAGAAGTTCGAGTCATTATGTATAAACCGAACGCTTCAGAAACTTTAGTGTTGACAGTGGCGGTGATTGGGTTTCAAAACTGGGTGACAGAGGGGAAGGTGCCAATACTTGGGGGGTAAGGACAGTTTACTTTCTCTTGATAGATACGGTTTAGCATAGTGTGGGAGCAAAAAGTAAGGGGGGCGCAACTACCCTGCCCCCTAATCGCCACCACTGGTTGGCATTGTTTACTATTTTCTAGGGAAAGAACTACGTGGTGCCAAAGGTGATTTGTGAATATTGCAATCTGTGAAAATTGTTTCAATCATCTGTGATCGTCTGTTGCATTAAATATGTTTGACAACAGATCAGCTGAAGTTGAAATAAATGAACAACTGCGCCAGGAGATTCACCTTTCCCCTTAGAGACGTTAAGGAAACAATTTATTTCATACCTTCAGGAGAAAAGTAGATGTAATTTCAATTTGAATCCTTCTGCTCTAACTCTTAAATTGCATCTTTCTTTGATTTCAATGTAAACATGCACATTTACTCGATATACAACATACAATAGTGCAAATATTACTTATGGTTGGTGTAGATCATGCATCATTTTTAAAGAGAGTAAACAATGTCCTTTTTCAGGATTTGTAATTTATTTAAAGACATGTATGAAAAATAAATATAATGACGATGACTTACAATAGGAGCTATTAAAGATTAAGACTTTCCAATGGAGAAAATAATTGAATTTTTTTGACAACACGTCAGCCATTGAAGAGGAAATTGGTATGCGGACAAGATCAGCTTGTTGGAGTCTTAGGGGTGAGGTGAAGAGGTACTTCTCCTGGTTGAAGGGATAGTGCTACCTAACTCTTTTCTGTGCCTTGTACAATATACATATCCTAAACGAGATGACTGTTTGTTTCTTTATGGGATTTGTACCATAATTGACAAAATTGCATCTTTTAGATAGAGAATTTGGAGAATAAGTAAGTAAAATATTTGATGTTTCTCTCTTCACACTGAAATAAGATGGTAGATTACTTCATTCTGATCTTCTTTCTCACAGCCTGCTTCCACGACATTGGTCTCCCTTATTTTTACAGAACCAGTAAGTTATGCGAGAAATATTGATGTTCAAAATATTCCCCAATTATTATTTTTATTCCTTGTATTATATCAGCATGTGCATTATCCCTAGGAACCATATGACATAAAATGTGCCTTTTTTGTAATAGCTGTATTTATGTACGAATGCAAAAAAATATGGAATTTCTGAATTTCAGTCAATAAATTTTTGTACATGTTTATACAGGCTTCAAACATTTAGGTATGGCCTTTCGTTGCATGTACAAACAGCATGTTTTTTGTGATATTGATCTTATAAAGTCAACTTTAAATGTAAAAAAAAATCTGAAGATTTGGCATGCATATTATTGGCAAGGTTCACGTCAAAATTAGATGAATGAAGAAGCTTTTTCATGTCAAAATTTGTCTGCGTTACATCATAATTTGCATTGTAATTTCAGTGGCAGTTAACAGATCAAGACCTTCCTGCAACAACTTTTACAGCATGCATATGTTTAGAACCCCGGTTTCGAGTGTCTTTGAAATGGAGTACATGTTTTGTGAGACCTGAAAATGTTGGGAATGACTGTAATTGTATGTAATCTTGAAATACGGACCAACAAAGAGTTTTCTGGCATTTGTGTTTTGCATTTTCATGGATTGAATGTCAAAGAACAAATTTACGTTATACAGACTGAGAATTAATAATACTTATTATTTGCAAAAAAATAAGTAAAAAAAATTAAAAAAACAACTTCAAGGTTATATATAATGAAATGTCATTGTCAACACATGGTGTTACAGTGCAACTAAAATTTCAAATATTATATATTTAGCATTTTTAGGCTTATTTTCTCCTCTGCTACATGCTGGTCTTTTTTGAAACTACCATCTTTGGGCTCTACTACTTCGTAACCTTGACTAAACTTGTCATCTATGTTGGACTCTGTATTTAATACGCATGTGAGAGCATTGTATCCAGTGATCATGATTTTGTTCTTGTGTACTTACATTAAGAGTTTGTGTCTTTTTTTTTTTTTTCAGAGAGTTCAAATTCTGATAACACCCTTCAGAGGGAAGGCCAGCCCCCATCAGTTAATCCGCAGTATGCAGATGTGTCAAGAGCATGGGACATAATGGATATAATGAATAACATACAAGTAAGATGGAGTTCTATGTTTAGAAATAGCATTCATCCATTCTAGTTAATGTTCGTAAAGTAGACTGAAGTTATGATATTAATATTGACCATTGTTATTAACTTGGGGAAATATGTTGCATGCATATATATGTTGTTCAGGATATAACCTTGTAGTCTTGTTGATTATGGCTTAGTGCGTTTAATGTTACAAGAAAATTTTGAAAAGAATGTGATGAGAAAGGTAATAATTTGTTATCTGCTAGAGGTGGAATGTTCAGATGTAGCTAAGACAACACATGTTCTTGATTAGTCTGATAGATTAGCACTTTAAGCACTTAGGGGTGAGCTGATACCACTTTGAAAAGATACCAGTTCCCACCAGTACCAATACTTACACATTTTAACAGTGTCTAGTAATATTCAGCTTTTATTGTGAGAAGAAAATGGACATAGTCTTCCCAACTGACAAATGGTTTTAACTGTATGGTTGGAAAAAAGTGTGGTTCTAAATGGACTGCACCACATGTATGCAGTGTTTCCTCACTGACCTCCATGGTGGAGTGGCTAGCACAGAGTGATACAATGCCAGGGAGCCCAAGTTCGAATCCCAGTCTGGGCATGAGTGTCCCTTCATTAATTTCATCATATCACTCATTCTCATCTTCGTGATTAGCCAAAAAGTGGCAGAAAAGAAAGTAAAATAAATTAAAGCTATCACATCTGCTAGCAGAGTTTCCTCACTGTGCTGTCGCTTCAACCTGGATCAGGTTTTCAGTAGTTAACAATCATCTTTGGTCAGATATTTAATTATAATGCTCTGGTACATGCTAATGTACACATTTTGTGTCGCTCAACTTTTTTCACCACTGACTAACTGCGCAGCATCAAACACAAATTGAGGTGAATAACCTCAGATGATTCTGCCTCCCAATAATAGCAGTTGTCATGCACTGCAATGCATTGCTGGAGTATAGGCTAATAATAATTCATATTTGGCTAGCCCTCGTATAAAGGTATCTTATTTGAATTATCCAAATATAAAAATGGGTATCATCAATTCACAAAATCAATTTTTCCCAAACAATATGGGTGCAAAAGTTTATGAAAATTATATTCCTTGCATAAGTATAAGGATATTTAGTCTGTGAAAATGTATGGCATTTTGTGGTCTCTGCAAGATATCTACTCCCAAAATTATCAGCTGATTTTGTCAATTAAATCAGTTAATACTTTCTAAATCCCATACTATACACTGGTATCTCTGAATCCCATACTATACACCGGTATCGGCTCATCCCTATCAAAAACTCCATTTATGTGTATTTTAAGGCAGTTGTCGTATAACAGTGAATGGCACCATTCTACACGTGAGAAAATGTTGCTTTTTAATCCATGCTTCATGTTTGCTTCTTTTTTTTTGCAGTCCGTTAACAATTGTGAATCTAATTCAGAATGGTCAAAAGGGGATGTGTTCGAGGAAGGTGAATGTACCCATGAAAAGTAAGAATCTTAATTTTTTTTAAAAAACCTGCATATTTCAAATATGTTACCTTGCTTTTCAGATATGTTTGGAAATATTTAAGTGTTCCTATATGTGGATGTCCTATATGGACGATATAATTTTGGTGAGTACAACCATTGTGAGGTATCAAGCGAAGCAGAATATCTCTTTTTTTGCCAATTGAGGAAGTGACATCGTTAACTACACATAAATTTGAATATGTAGGACAACCACATATATAGGCAAGGATATGTGTCTGTTACTTTCTCACCTCTGTAGATTAGCGTATTGAATGACCAACTTATGATCTCATCACTGAAGGTTCAGGGTTTGAGTCCTCTCCACTGTTTGGAGGCCCCATCACCACAAATCTTGATCAACGTCATTAGCCTAAGGAGGCAGAAGAACAATGAAAGATCACCAAAATAGATTATTTATTGTAGAACAATCCCTAGCATGTTTGGTTGCTGCAAAGTAGTGGAACTATATTTACAGTCCATCTGCATTAGTCATGACCACTGAAGAAACCAACTGGAAGAACTACTAGTTTAACTCAGATAGTCACGCAGGCTCTGTGAAAATCATCTTTGTTCCACTTCAAAGGCTGTGTTACAAGTTGTAACAGCCATTGCAAACACAAGTAAACAAGCAGTGTAAACAACTGAATGTTTACAAGCGAAATATTGAACTGAAACCTACAGTGTTGTTTCATTCACGCCTCTAATTACTTCTCCTTAAGTGTTTTGATTATTTTACCTGCACCTTCCATGATCGAACAACAGTATATTATACGTTCCATACTCTTCTGCTCGCTGAAGATACCAACATGATGTTGGAGAAACACTGAACAAACATCTACATATTTTTAGTAGATACATTATTTTCCTTCAGTTCTTGGCATTATAGTGTATCTCAAAACAGTGGAACTAAACTGTATTTGAAAACTTGGACTACTCGTACCTTTGTTACACACGTGCACACATTACATGAACATGTAGTATAGGTAACAAGGCAGTATGTAATGCTGGAATAAATTTCCTGTGCTTCCCGTGAAGGGACCTTCAGAAGTCCTTTAAAGCTTTGTTTGCTTCATGCTTTTAATTTTAATTTTATAATGCTTTTTACTTTTTAAACATGCTTTATTTTAATGAAGATGTGCACTATGCTTTTTCTTTGTTGGCAGGACAATGCTAGATATTTAAGATGTAACTATTGAATGTTAATGTGATTAAATGATCTGCCATTTCCTTTCTAACTCCTTAATTATGTCATAAGTTCCTTTTTTTCCTTCATAAAGATTTTCAACATGTTATAACCATGGCATGATTTAAAATGAGGATATTCCTTTATGTTATATGATCATGTGATGGAAATTACTAAAAATTATTTATAAAAATCAAACATATTGTGAGCACAAAAACATATCTTGCCATAGAATTCTGCATTATATTCAAGTATACAGTCAGCAGCACCTTTTAACACGTTTTAAATGATTATATCCTTCCTGAATTATCCATCGTTTACCTAGTATGTTATAGTAAGAACAGTTTCATAGTGGCATTCTCTGAATTATGTTTTGAGACTTCCTACCGTGGAATTTCAAGAATCAAAATGGAAACTTGGAGTTAGCAAGCACATGTTGTATAGTGTTATGTGGGAAGAAAATTAATCATTCAAGTACAAGAAAACATCCACTGTATATCCAGTTTTGGGCAACTGGTAGTGTGCTGAAATGTCATTGTTATGGAAACCGTCATCTCGTAATAGGCTGTAGAAAATGTATGGAGATCATTGTGCCACAAGGTTTCCTTCACCACAGTGTCCTTTCAACACTACCAATTGCCAAAAACGGATCATGTTACTTCTTGGTAGTCTTAAGTGTCAGAGAGTGAAGGTCGTACTACCTGTCTGACCAATTTTGCTTCTGCATACCACCACACAACCTGTCCTCACTAACTCAGAGTCCCAAGTTTAGAAAATGATGTACTGCAGTGCCATTGTGTTGGTAATGGGTACTACAAATTTCCACAAAAATTTTGTGTGGTTTTCATTCCATCAATAATCAGCTGTAGAACTTAAAAGTGCAAAAGCAATCAACTTGCATGGTGAACACACACTACTTTCTGTCAACAATATAGTGCCATAAAATAGATATATCTTCATCTCTTCAGTATGGAGAGGTATGGTATGGGTAAAAAAGTCAGCCATGGTTATAATTGAATTTTCATATATTACATATTTAAGTTCTAGTCTACTTAAAGGTCTTAGCACTCTCCTTTTTTTCTGTATGCAATGTAGTAGTGCTTTGGCAGAGGAATAAATAAAGCTTTTTTTTAGTTACTTTGCTATACGTACAGTTTGAGCATGTAGTATCTTGTCACCTGCAGAGAGCAGAACACAGCCAAAGATTGCAAGCGTTTGTGTTCCAAAATGGAATCCACAAATGAATTACCACATTCTGGTAACCCTAGGAGACATCCTCTAACTGGTACCGAAGTCTTTAAAATGTCCCTCAGGTATTTATCATTTGTCTCTACTGTGTGCAAATGCTTTGAGAAGGGGCTTCATTGATGTAATGCAAAAATGCATTTTGTTGGGATATGTTGCTGCATTCAGGGACCTAGGTGCTTACGTTTGAGAGAATAATGTAATTTATCAGCAGAATGAGTTTTATATTGCTTTCAAAAATTCATAACACATACCCCTACTGATCCATCCTTAGTTATTGCTTGTTTTGTTCTTTTTTTGTAAAGATTAGTTAGGTGTCTGAAATATCTTTTTAAGGTAGATATTATACATTGCTTCTTGAGGGACCTTGATTTTCCAGAATTATGTTAATGAGTTTCATCTAGGATGACCTGCATTGTACTCTTTTAATGCATCTAAAAAAAAAAAATAAGAGATTTAACATACAATGTGATTTGAACTGCTCCACAAATTATATGGAAGATTAAAGAGAATAACACAATAGTTTTGGTGTTAATTTTAAAAAGATTTATACAAGTTAGCATATTTTTTAAAACATTATACCAAGAATTTTCATAGTAAAAGAGGTGAAAACAATTTAATGTTAACTTATAGTAAAAATTTTGTAATGTAAAAAAAAAAGTTTTGTACTTAATAAGAGGTTCACTTCACAGCTTACTGTCCAATGTTTTGAATCCATATCTGGATCCTTCTTCAGTGTGTCCATAAGTAAAAACATTAAAAGTTGCTTTAAAATGAGGAAGACAGGAACAAAAAAAGACAACCCTGAACTTAAGAGGGGCTGGGGAGGGTCTAAAACATCCTTTTTTAAAAAAACAGGGTACATGAATAATCATAAAAATGAAAAGAAAATGGTAGGACTAAATTACATGCCATTTATACATCAGAAATTTTACTTATCAACTGGTATGCATATATCAGCTGATAGTACCAATTAATCTGTCCCATCCCTAAAATTTTCATCGGTTAACATTTGAGATAATTGAAATACGAAAATAGGTGTCTTTTTATATCACGAAATCCATTTTTCCACACTGAACTAATGCAAAATTGGTGAAAATTATGAATTTCGCATAGTTTCCAGGATACAGTGAAACCTCGATTTTACATTTTTCAGGGGACCAAGGAGAAATAAAATGCGGGAAAATGTAAAATCTGGGAAATTTTTCTAGCATTTTGCTCTATTGGGACTCTAAAGATTGAATGTTTAATTTGGGAAAATGTATTTACTGTGTGAAAGTGTTCATAGGATTTGAGGTGCCAGCAAGATTCCTGAGCTCTGGAAAAAGTGGTATCAGTGATTTCATTTCAACTGATAGCAATGCCACTGTTGTCAGTTGATATTGATACATTGGGTATTGGCCACAATTAAAAATATATGTAAAGAGGGAACCTTTTATACTGCATTTGTGTTAGTTTCATATTTAATTTGCACTTCATTAACAATTTCTTTGCAATTCACATTGTTAGTAATTCATAGATGCAATAGGGGAAGGGGAGATTGTTAGTAAATCAGATAAAATTTTGAGGAGGGGGATATTGTTAGGAAATCATAGATAAAATTTGGGGAAGGGGATATTGTTAGGAAATCATAGATGCAATTTTGGGGAGGTTGTTAGGAAATCCTAGATGAAATTTGGGGAGATTGTTAGGAAATCCTAGATGAAATTTGGGGATATTGTTAGGAAATCATAGATGCAATTTTGGAGAGGTTGCTAGGAAATCCTAGATGAAATTTGGGGAGGTTGTTAGGAAATCCTAGATGAAATTGGGGAGGTTGTTAGGAAATCATAGATGAAATTTGGGAGGTTGTTAGGAAATCATAGATGAAATTTGGGGGAGTTTGTTCGGAAATCATAGATGAAATTTGGGGAGTTTGTTAAGGAAATCATAGATGAAATAGAGTGAGGGGGAGATTGTTAGTAAATCATAGATGAAAGAGGGAGAGGGAGATTTTTAGTAAATCATAGATGAAATAGGGGAGGGGGAGATTGTTAGAAAATCATAGATGATATTATGGGGAGGTTGTTTGTAAATCATAGATGAAATTGTGATGCTACTGATGCTTGAAAATTGTAACAATTAAAAGTTGTTCAAAATATTGATTAATATTAGTGGGCAAGTATTCTACTCAAAAATATTTAAAGGTTTCAACGTAATTTGAAAATACCTGTTATGTAATCGTCCTCCTCCGTAGTCGAGCGGGTTAAGGCGTTCACTCGTCTTGAGATCGTTCGCTGCGGGACGGCGTAGGTTCGAATCCGGCTCTGGTCGGAATTTATTCGGCCTACGTATAGGGCCGGTGGCAACCCACCATCGTGAGGAAATTGGGGAGCTCCGAGTGAGTGAGCGTAATCCGGTCGAGACGACGTACTATAACGGCTGGGGATACGTCGGGCTGACCCCCCGACTATTCCAATACTGGTTGAAGATCTCCACGCTTAGAGGTGACGATAGAAAGTGTGGGAGGGAGACCGGCAGTCGGTAGGTATGCCTAGGCCCTTCATGGGCTGATGCGCAACAGATTATTATGTTATGTAATCACAAAAGAACTTCGGATTTTGCATACTTTCCATGATAAATTATAGACTCTACAAAAATGCCAAGTGGTGCTCGAATAAATTCAACCGATATTTTCCTATTCAGATAAATCAACATCACTATTGACTCGGTGCTAGTTAAATTTCATTCTGGTTCGTGTAAAAAGGAGTAACAGATCATGTGGCTTATGGATCAGATATTAACAAGGATTTGGTTACATATAGCTAATTTTCAACTTAACACTTGGTGAAATACTGCTTTAAAAATTATGTACCCCATGGAGAGAACAATGTTATCCTTAACTGTAGTAAACAGTTGGAAATTTGTGTAAATGACTATAGATTTCAAGATAAATAATGTTGAAAAATACAGCATTTTATTGGGAAATTGTATAAACAAAATTGAAATTGAGGTCCCTACTCTGTATTTTAATACTTTCTTAAAAGTTTGAGATTTATTTCATAGCAAGTAGTAATTAGATTTTTTATCTTCTGCTTGAGTTTTCATCAAAAGGGTATTTCTATGATACTTCCTATTGTACTTTGTTCTTAATTGTGCACATTTTCTGCTTAATTTAAATTTAAAAATAACACATAAATTATATTGAAATGACTTCCTTAAGCAATATCATACCTATTTCTCGCACATCAACAATTTATTTGAAAAATATTAAAACATACTACACATAAGTATAGGTTGTCAAGATTGAAGGTATCCAAATAAAAGTGTTGTCTCAGAAAGTATTTATTGTACACATTAAAGGTTTACACCATTACAAAGGTAACTAATTTTAATAACTTTTTAATTCAATGGCCACTTAAAACATAGCAACAACAGAATGTCTTGTACTTTGTTGTAATAATGTTGCCTTTATGTTTTGTAACTGACACTTTATCATCACATTGCATTATTGGGTCTTGAAAAAGATGTGCACCATGTTGAAACGTCAACTATTGTAGAGGAAAAGTTATTATTATATGAATGTAGCTACATGGACCTTTGGTGCCATTAGTAACAATGATAATATTCAACCTTATTCATTGTTCTTTGAAGCATGTTTGGTGTACAGTAGCCTGGTTGTGTTCCCAAAGTAAAATACTTTTCCAGGTTGGGAGGTTCTTGTTCGTACTGTGTTCTGAAACAACTCTGAACAGCAGTAAGACTTAATAAAAAGTAAGGTGAAGTTCCCCATGCATATCGTACCATGCCATGAAGGCACATTTAGGGGATGTGGGGGTAGGGCCCCACACATTAAGAGTTAATACAACAACACATAATACTTTCTCCTGCAGTGTCAAAATTATAAATGAACAAACAAGTCTTCACCATTGTTACTGGTAAGGCCAGCTGGCAGCTGATTCATGTGCTGAATATTTTTCTTGCATTAAATTTTAAAGTTTCTCTTCACAACAGTGTAACTTGACCACATATATGAAAAATACTTTCAGAGATATAGTGCTTTCATTTCAAATACCTTCTGCCTGGATATGCAGAGAACCATTGGCTGAAAAAATAAATACATGCCCTATTTCAATGTAATTTAAATGCCTTACATTTCTTTGCATGAATTTTTTGTTTGTTGTGGGGTGCTATAGAAGGAATAAAATGCAGTTGAAAACTTTTTCCAGGTACTCTAACATTAAGTTGAGATTTCTAAATGTGATTTTGGATACTTTTGGATCCTACATGAAGTTAGTATGTGTGAGAAAGCATGCAGTTGTGTTTCTTAGCGATTATGTGAAAATACTTGAATGATGAACTGTTCGAATTTTTTAATTAACATAAACCTAAATTGTCCCTTGCACTGTTGAACTATGTAGACTTCAATGGGTAGAGTATCCACATGCAATTGCATTAGTTTAGAGTGCTGTAAATATTATCCTTTTTTAATGGTGGATATGAACTGTTGACATTCCTGGTGTGCCCAGAACTGGAACTTGAGACTTTTTCTGTCCATTTATAATATGTATGCAAGCATGTATCCCTACGTGCTGTGTTATACTTGTCCATGCAGAACCTGTTACAAATTTCTGCTGTAGGTTTGATTCATGAGGGAAGCATGAAGTTCCATTATGTCTGTTCCATTATCACTGTGATCAATCCTGAGAGGTGGAAATGTGATGTACATTTGCTTGGACAAAAATGTGTGACAAAACAGTCGCACACTTTCATTTTAAAAGTAGGTTAAAATTTCAGGAAGCTCCAATCTACCATCAGATTTTACCTGTAATGTATTTCAACAGGTGTCAGTCTTGCTACACAGTTATTGCATTATAATTTTTAATAATCAGTTAATGAATAATGACAGGTGGCGATTGGATACTGTTTATGATTCTAACACATGAGAAATTCATACTATGGGAATGAGAGATGCGTTAATAGATAATTAAGGTACTCATGTTTTCCACGAAGTTGTTTTACATTATTTTCTATTAATTTTGGTAGCCACTGCCACCATCCTCGTTGGAATGGAAACTCGCCAAGCAACAACACAACGAATTAAAATGAGGATGGTGGCAGTGGCTACCGAAATTATTGTGAGTACCTTAATTATCACATGAGAAAGTTCAAATATGATGGTGTCTTTGTCGTGATGAGCTACATATTAACTATGTATTGTCGATTAATGAAACACAAATTGCTCTCGTTGGAGTATTTATTATATCTATTAGCATTTGCAAGTCCTAGCGTGCTGGGTTGAATTATTTACTGCATTTATAACAACTCAACATTTTGCAGCTTATCTATATCAGCAAAAAATAATATTGATATATTTTAGTGTCTTGCAGTTAGCTGTGAATGTTCATTTTATGTTATCTATTGTTGCTAGCTGTAGCAGGTAAACTCTGTAATAAATACAACAGTTTTATGTGCATTTAGGCCTATTAGTTAGCATCACACCGTGCTACATGTTAATTCATTCTTGTTGAGATAATTTTGGTCATATTGATGGATGCGGAATAGCATTTTATGTTTGCTGTATATTTTGTGATAGTCTTTGCATAGGTGAACTTGTAGCATATGTGAAAGTATAATGTATAAAATATAAACTATGTCCAATTCACATAATTCTATATCAATGGATTTACTATTGCTGCTATGCAAGTTTATTTTGTATATAATATTCAGTAACCAGAGGGCATTGGTGTGCAGTTGAGTTTTGTTGTCAGGAATTTTTGAAGTTCTGGTAAAATGAACAAAGTCTCCTCCTCTATGTTTCTGTTATACTTCAGTTTGTGTTAGTCAAAGATGAGAAAACTCAGCTTTATTATTGCAAGCTAATGCTCTTGTAGTCACTGTTAGTCAAATATCTTTAAATCACAGCTAGCTGTTTTGCAGTGCAGGTCTTCAACATCAAGTGTGTATAGCTTGCTATTTTCCTATAGTTAAAAAGCTTTTATTCTAGGGCTTCAGATTTTGTGAGGACTTCAGTCATTAAATTCTGCTTTTCACCTACGCACTTTGTGACAGCTAATAAGGAATAGAATATATGTCAGTAGCATTTATTTTTGGACATTAACATTATAAACATGAAAATGTGGTTAGTGACACACCAAATTGTGGCTTTTCTCCTCGCAATTTGATTTTTTCCACAAGGTTTTAATATTGTTTTAATGAACTGATACTCCGAGACTTATTACAAAGAATCTCATAATACAAAAGATATTGCTTCCAATAAAATACTAAGCAATTCCCATCATGCCAAATAACATATTTGGAAATAGGCACAATGATGATTCCGAATTGCTCTAGCAAAGAAAATTCTAAGAGATAGCTTGAGTTGAAATTCAGTATGCAATAAACACAACTCATTTTCCTCATAACCTTATCTGATTATCTGGGATGTTATATCATCATGTTCCCATTATGTAAATTTTAGGGAATATAAATAAAGCCTTGGATGTGTTTTTAATATTTTTACATTTGCAAAGGTAAATTAGACTCATTTTTAAGTAATAATATTTCAGTAAGAAAGTCGGAAGTCATAAAAAACTCTACAAAACACAAAACACTATGGTTTGCACCAGAAGAAATTGTGTGACATAATTTGTCTGTCAAGCTAAATACTATCGTTAATCTACCCACTTATTCATCAATTGAATACTTGCTACATACATGTGAGATGACAGCTCTTCCCCACATTAGATGCAATGTATGCACTAGTTTAGAAAATTCTCCAACATGCATGTTCTGCATGATAACTAACCACCATTAGATTGAGTGTTGCTGTAGTATATATAACCAATTAATATTGTGTGTAATGTGTGTGCGTTTGTATGTGTGTGTGCTCAGTTTTCATGGTAATTATAAAATCCTGTATAACTTTGTCATTTTTGAAATTCAGATTTAAAAAATATATTCTTCCAAATTTCCACATTGGTCTTTTAGCTAGACTTAAATTCATGGCTTACTCAAAATTTCAATTAAGATTGGAATTCAACAGTGAGAGATTTGTCTATTGTCATATTGATTAAAATGGAAGAACTTTTTTCTTGCGCAATACTTTTATTGTGAAAAAATGTCTGTATGCTAAAATTTTCTTCTCAAAAATTTATAAGTTCCATACATTTATTTTTTAAATTAATATAGGTTTCTATACACAAGGATAGAGCATGTTAAAGTATGTTATAGCTTTCATTGTAGAATTTTTTTATTTAAGACACACATGCAGTAATGAACTAGCAATATCCAAAATTAATTTGTAAATATTCTATTGCTGAAAGTGGCTCTTTTTGTTTTACCTGCAGGAGTTTATTGCAGTACATAGATGAAGAGCTTGTGCTAAGGTAATCCCTTTTTGCTTTCCTTATTTTAACCTGCATCTGCATGCTCCTTATATTTATAACCTGTATGCATGTAAGTTCCTTTATTTTTAAGTATTATTATGTGTTAGCGTATTCTAAGTATGATGGAATGAGTATACAAAATGTCTTACTTCTTTTTACCTTGAAATTTAATTTAATTTCTTGTTTAGTGGAATTAAATCTCATGAATGATTATTAGATTTCCAAGTGAAAGTGAGTACCTTTCATTCAGGTATTGTAAATAAAGTTGTTTCAGTTACTACCAGGGGTGATGTGCATGATAATACCCATGTATCATGCAGGTGAGGTCCCCACACTTTCTCTATCTTGGCCATAGTGCAGATGCTGTGATCAGTGCTTCCACCCTCTGCCTCCCTCTCGGATCAATCCCTGACACCTATTAATGTGATAAGAAAGCAGGTACAGAGGGTATGTGATAAAGCAGGAACATGCAAGACATTTTCACCAAAAACTCTTCTTTCTCTGTCTAAAAACAGCTTGAACTTAATATTCTGCCCTTCTTGCCTCACTACAATTAGTAATAACTAATGCATTGAGATTGAAATGAAATATGAGATTTTCGCCTAACATCACTTTCCACAGGGAAGTCATTGCCCTCTCTTGTCCCCTTCAGGATGCCCAAATACAAGGTACAACCCTAACATGCACAAAGTGTATCTTTGATCTGGAAATTGCAGTGAAGTGAGACGTTAGGTTGGCACAGAATTGTGGATCCCCAGGTTTGATCCTTGATCAAGTCACAAGTTATATTAATTTAATAATGACTTTTTATCATCACATATATCAGTACCGGGTGTACCTTGTATTATAGTGTTTATAATATTTGTAAAGAGGTAGTATTAGGTAAAGAAATAATTATATCATGCATGTAATTAACTTCAACAAAGGTGATGTGCTTCTAACTATTTCAATTCTTTACCATGCTCTTTCATTTTCTTCAGTTCAAAAAATTGTACTTCATAGCCCCTGTGGAATACTGCCCATAAACCCCTTGAGCTTATGTCTGCAATTGACAATACCAAGCAACTAATATACTATTTGTATATTCGGTGTGAGATCAGAAACAATCTCTTTGTATCTGTTGACTACAATTTGAATAAACTTTCAATTGCAGACGTTCATGAGATTTAAGTTTGTTTCCTGTTGCATAGTTGTCTTCATATTGGATAATAGAGTTTTGTTCTTACTGTCTTTTGAAATCAATTTCTTGCTCTGAAGAGCTATTTATCACATAACTGATAGACTTAGCCATACTTCTTTTTAGGGGTGGTGTATTATTTAGTGTCTGTCTCTTTTGTACAAGTGTGTGGAGGCTGTGAACTCAGGGACTCATAGGTTTGAGTACCATGGAAGGTATGACCGTCATTGTGTTTGCATCGTCTGTTTCATCATTTAGTCTCAAAATGGGCAACCTTAGAGAGCTAGAAAATTGACATAGTAAAAAAAAAAGGTAAAGTGTTCCCCTGTGCATAGCACCACGCCATGAAGGCGTATAGAAAATTGACATAAAATAACCCAAATAAAAGAGAATGTGTGTCCATTCACACAATATAATTTTTGGATAAAAAGTTTGAATTTCAATAATTTTTCTTTCATTCTTTGTGTGTTAAGTAAAGAATGTTGAATCTAACGGTAATGTACTGTAATGTTTAGTTTCCTTAATACCGATTTTTTTTATGCATGCTAAAATTTTGATAGTTTAACATTTGTAATGTTAAAGTTTGCATGTAACACAGTGATAATACAGAGATCTGTACTTGTGTGAAATTGAAAAACTTGACGTGCGAGGCACATGTCATCCAGTAGAAATACTATTGGCAGACCTTCACTCTCAAATTGCATTGCTGTGGAGGGTAGTTTTATTTCATGCGAATTGATGATTCAGAAGTTGATCTCAGTTTTTATTGCTAGTTTAGGGTTTTCTATATGTTCCTTGTCTTTAGACAGAATAATGGCAGCTAGATCTTTGTAAATGTTTAGCCACTGGAATTCCAATTATATCTGTGATTGTACAGTGTATGTGCCACATGATTAATATTTATATTCCAAAATACCAGGCAAATTTATGGAGTACAATACATAATTTGTATTCATGTCCAGATATTATTAGAATCATTAAATCAAGAAGACTTAAGTGGGCAGGCCATGTGGCACGAATGGGAGAGGAAAGAGGAGTTTACAGGATTCTTGTTGGAAAACCTGATGGTAAGAGACCTGTAGGAAGGCCAAAACGAAGATGGAGGGATAACGTTGAGATGGACCTAAAGGAAATCGGTAGGGATGGAAAAGAGTATATAGATCTTGCTCAGGATAGGGACAGATGGAAGGCCTGTGTTGCTGCAGCCATGAACCTTCGGGTTTAAGAAGGCTAGAGAGTTAGTTAGTTAGTTCAGGCAAATTTATGTCATGTGTCTGTTAATGATCAACATACTTAGGTTACTTTCTCTCTTCTAAAATTGTAATCATCATCATTTTTAGATGTAAAGATAAAAAAAAAAATATTCAATTTCTACAAAGTATTAACAGTGCTCTATTTATCTGGTAATATCCAGTATAAAGCTGTCAAAAACGTTTGTTTCTTTTGAGCACACTTTATGTTCACATCGGCTAATCAGGTCTGGACTTAGAGCTTAAATTGCACTCCAAATCACTGTGCAATGTGCCTCCACCCAGATAGAGCCTCGGACCCCTTGATTGCAAGGTGGCAGCAATACCACTACGCCATTGTGAAGGCTCCGGTGATGTGTATTTTAATAGTTCTTGTGATTAACTTTCTACCAATATTATTGGCATCACCATACCAAAGGGACATTTGAAGATAGTGCCCCTCCCTCTCCCGTCCCCCAAAGTACTTAATATTATATGTATGAAACAAACGGATTTTAATGGATTGTGTAATATCCAGTAGAAAGTTAACGTGAGGAGGCCGAAACAAAAAAAAAAATCCGTTCACCATGACCACAGCTTTAAAAAGGCTTATTCATTCGCTTTTTATTATTTTTGTTTGTTTATATTAGATTAGTGTTTGATACCTCTTGAGATGTACAGTATTGAAGAACAAGTATAAATGAATGAAAATTGATGAAGCTTGAGTTACTAGCAAAACAAAATAATAGTAGTTATCTGAGATTATAAAATGCATTTGTGTTTTTCCTTCCAAATGTAGTATCCTAGTATTTTTATCTTAGGTACTTTTCAGTGAATTATTTTCTAAGTTTTATGAAATAGTAGCACTGTGCTTTCAAGAATGTTATTTTGTTTAATTTATGCTTTGTGCAAAGAATATCAGCTTGCTTTTAACATGCACAGTAACAGTAACGTAATTGGTTTATATCTACAGTATATAATGCGTGGATGCTTTGTGGATTGGAGTTAAATATGGAAGTTGCATTTATTTCTATAATTTATAATTCTTTTACAGTGTGTGTTGTAGTTTTACCAATCTGTTATTTCTACAAATAATTCTAATCTGTTTCCACAATTGTAATTTCATTATCTTTACCTTTAATAGCAAATCTCGTGTACATTTCATAGAAGCCTGTACATTAATTACAGTGTGTTTCTGCGTCGCTTGTGCCGCCTCTTGGTGGCTCGCTTGGCGGCTGTCCAGATGGCAACTGCTGGCAAATTGCAGGTAATATCTCCACTACGGAAACCCCTAGCTTCAAAATGACTTCGTTTCTCGGATTACAGTTACATTTTCTTCTTTTATTATTATTTATTGAAATTTCCAGAACCATGGAAGAAACCATTTTAAACTGGAAAGAAATGACAGTAAAACAATAGAGTAGTGTTAAAAAAAACACCAAAAATAAGATTCAATAAAATAAACCAAGGTAAACAGATAAGTTTCACAATAGCATTACTTATGTGCAATGTTTTCTAAGTTGCTGATAAAAGACATATGAACTAAATATATATACTTGGTTTGAGGTGATGTTGAATTGATTCGGTAGCCTATGGAATAATGAACGTTGTATGAGTGAGAGTCTTGAGAGTTGCAGTGTGGAAAGTTCCCTTGCTCCGTGTTTTATGTCTAGGCACTCTACAATCAAAATAAGCACGTTAATTGTCACAGGGGATGTTGGAAATGTTGTCCTTATGTAGGCCATTTACAGTAAAAAGTGGCATCTCTGGGAGTCCGATCTGTCACCTTTCAAAATCAACAACCAGTGTTGCCATGAAGCCAGAAGTACACTGAACGTAAAGAAACGATTGTCGTTTAGTGAAACAAAAATGGAGGACACTGCCAGTGGCGCCAACTTAAATGAGCCTGTGGGGCTCGAGCCTACCCAATAATTTGCTCATTATATTTTATCTTAGAAATAAAGTCTCTGGGATTAAGAAAACAAAAAAGTTTTCATCATTATATATTTAAAGAATTCTCACAGACTTAATTACTGTCTGTTTTAAAAATATTTCATAATTTGTTTATGATACTTTTCAGTGTCCTATATTATTTACACCATCCATGGTCACATTGTTATTAGGAAAGTAAGGGAGAATAAATAAGGGCTTATAAACAGGATGAGGATTGATAGGCACTAAAAACTCTCAAAATAGCCAGGCAAATGAGCAGAAAATACAAAATAGGCACTAAACATTTTTTTCATCATTTTCACAGATTAGGCACTGAGAAAGCAGTTATCGTCGAAAGAAGCACTTGTGACTAAATCAGGCACAAGAGATCACTATAAAACATGAAATCCACTCAGAAATTGCACGAGACTGTTTTTAAATGTAAATGCCTTCATTATCTGGCCAAGGAAGAAAAAAAGGGTATTTTAGGGTAAATCTTGAACCTATTATTATATAAAATTTAAAACAAATCTCCGGGATCACTCCTTAAATTTCCTAATAGCCTGCCAGAAATGTGTGGATACATGAGGACAACATTTCCAACATCCCTTGTGACAATTAATGTGCTTATTTTGATTGTAATTGTAACTAATTCTGAGAACTTGAAGTCGTTTTGAAGCTAGGGGTTTCCGTGGCAGAGATATATTACATGTGGTTTGTCGGGAGTTGCTGTATGGACGGCAGTGGACAGGCAGTACAAGTGATGGGGAAACGCACTGTCGATGAACTTTTTGCATCATGCAATAAATGTATTGATGAATTGACAAATGGATACCAGGACATGATTAGTAAGAGAAAATCATATCAATGTATTGTACATTTTATTAAAGAGATACTGGAAGAAATTTATAACATGAAGTAGGTGATGATGAAAGAAGAGGGTTGGAGTAATTCATACAGGAGTTCTTGGAGAGATGGAATTCAAATGCCTACTGCCATTTGTACATCCCTTTTGAGTAGATTTTAATTATTATTTAATTATTTAACAAATAATTCAGTATTTGCACCAGAATTCTTTGTAAAAGTCTGCATTGCCTTTGTATTTAATACAGTAAGTTGTAAAACAGTTGGAGTAGTTACATAGAGTACCTGCCGTTCTATATTTCTTTCAAGTTCTGGTCTTTCTTACAGTAACCATCTTCAAGAACTTCAGTGGTGCAGGCGTAAAACCTTGGAAAATTAGTAAATCTAAAAGCAGGTTAAATAATATAAATTAAGTAATCCAGCTAGTCATTTTTTCACTTGTTGCGGATCATCTAGTACAGCATGTGAACGAACAAGAGTGAGGATTGCTGCTCTGTATTTTTAAACATGCTTTTACCTTTTACTAATTGAAGGGTTACCTGGAAGAAGGGTGTAACTCGGAAAACAGAGATTGGAGAAAATCAACGAATACTATCTGCATCCTGCATCGCTTGTTGAAATATGACAGTATTTATGTATATTGTAGGCAAATATACCTGAATATTGTCATATTCCAGCAAAAGATGCAGAGTGCAGATAGTATTCGTTGACTTTCTCCAGCATCTGTTTTCTGAGTTACACCCTTCTTCCAGGTAACCCTTCTTACCAAGGTTTCAAACCTGTTCTGGTAAAGTTCTTGAATATTGTTGGTGTGTGGAAGACTGGAACGTTGAAAGAATAATTGAATAACTAGTGACATACATAACTACACTAATCCTTTTAACTTATTGTATGTAATCAGTATCCAGCAACTACAAATAATATTACCAATAAAAACTTTCGGTTCTGCATTGTCTAAAGTCTTTAATTTACTCTGCTTTTAAATGCACTACTCACATATCTTTGCCTGGAGTTAAGGATACCTTGAAACTTACTGAAACATTGAGCAAATTAAATCTGGGCACTAAAGAAACAAAAGTTCTTATTTGTAATATTATTTGTAAGATGACTGGCTATGTAGACTATTTGCAAAGATTTGTATGTAGTAATATACAAGTTAAATTTGTGATTATTAATTGGGTGGAAGTTGAGTGTACAAGTTGTGGTGTTTGGCATTAATATACTACCAAAGCTTTCTTGATAGTGCAGCGCATCCGAGAAATAAAGTATACTTTATTTAGAACTGATAATGGAGGGTGAAAGGTACTATATACATTCTAAAGCACTCACAATTATTAATACTAATTGTTTTGCTTCCAAAATGTCGCAGGCTATTATTTCCAGAGACCACATTTAATTGGATGTATAGTTCTTTATTTTTTTATGTTATGTGACCATGTTGAGTAAATTTAGTTGAATGTTTATGGCATAGAAAGTTTTCTTTATTTGGAAGTTTTGTCACTGTAGCTTCCTAACGCACCCACCTACATTTTGTTCCGACTTGAGTAACCCATGTACTTTGAGTTCTTATTTCTCTCCCGATTAGGGGGGACCGAGTGCTACAATTGGCTCCGCATGAGGATATTTATTCTCAACAGTAAGTAGGTGGATATACAGCTAACACACATTTCTGTTTACTTTCGCAACACGCTCTCACGCCATCCTGTAATTAACACAAAAAAGAGGAAAATTATTTCGCTGCTAAAAAGTTTGCATTGAATGGTCAGGACTGTTATGGAGTGGATATTGTTAAATATTTTCAAGTTTCTTCAGGAATTTTCTCTAGCTTTAAAGGTAGTTTTTTTAAACCCTCTATGCATAGCACTTATCTGCTCTATTTACCATCTACGTGGTCATTAATGGCAAACTTTGGAGTAGTTAAGGTTAAATAACTTGGGGAAGGGCTTTTTATATTAGTATGTACTTCCACTTCATTATCTTGCATATTTCACACAATATTTTATATGTACACTATATTGACAGTATCTTCCATCTCTTTTCATACATTATGCCAGGTAAGTCAAGGAATGAAATATATAGTAATTGTTTATGATGAAAGAATCTATAAAGCATTAATCCACAGGGCTACATGTAAGAATTTCACAAGTATTTGCAAATAATCAATATGCAAACAGCATACTTCATGGCCTATGTCCAGATGATAATATAGTTCTTGCCATACACAGGACAGCATCAAATAGTTATTATTGTAACTTTGGCATAACTGTTGACGAGTGAGGTTTATACGTATCTGGCATGTACACTCGCAATACATCTCCTAGTCACTTGCTATTTTGCCACACCAACATCTTTGGTGAAGCAGGGGGACACACGCCAAGAGTTTTCTTATCCAGGGATGTCTTACTTGTGCCATACACATTCAATCATTATACTAAATCACTTTTCTTCCACTTTCTACAATGAGGATGTGTGGCGAGAAGATAAAATTGATGAAAGGACACCCACAAAGAGAGTGTTATTTTTCAATCACCTGACACAAATTTCCTTTTTCACTTTTCCCTTCATGTAGGGAATTTCAGTCGTTACATTTTTTTCTTCTGAAAAAAGGAGTCAATGTGCAAACTTCCAATTTGGATGTAAGGCATCGATAATGGACAAACTGTTCCTTTTGCATTAAGAACATTACTGTGGCTGAAATGGAAGTGTAAAAAGCTTTGAGACAAAAAAAGTTCCTGGACAAATATTTACTTGTATAGAGAGAATAGTATTTCATTTTACACATGTCATTAACATCAAAACATTAAAATGAACACGTACCTTATTATCATTCCTGGATTCTTCCTCAGGGTAGAAATGTGTTTCTAGCTAGACATTACTTAAAACATGGTTAAAAGATAATTAACCCATCCCATGCGATGATGTTGAAGGGAAATGCTAAATTGTAAAATTCAGGAAAACACTCATTCCAAAAAATATTTTTCATGAACCGAAAAAGCATCAACAATGTTTTTTTTTTGCCCAAATAGACAAATAAAAGCATGATAAAACTGTGTCTACAAAAATGACTTGGACTTGCCACAATACAACAACCGTTAATTTTGATATACTGTCTATATACATAGACGCTCCGCAAAAAAAACAAAAAAAAATATATTTTTTTTTTGTCTATA
This sequence comes from Lepisma saccharinum, assembly GCF_977018435.1. Classification (NCBI taxonomy): domain Eukaryota; kingdom Metazoa; phylum Arthropoda; class Insecta; order Zygentoma; family Lepismatidae; genus Lepisma; species Lepisma saccharinum. Next base: position 9,800,691 of record NC_139253.1, read on the forward strand.
TATAGATCTGCTGCAGGTCATGGGTTAAGGGTACATGACATTCTTCTTTACCTTTTCACCATGTTTTAATCTTATGTCAGGCTACTATATAGCAGAAATGAAGTCTTTTAAACATGCTCAGTGCTATTGGCTGAATAGATGTGAATTATGAAATAACTGGATTAAAATAAGATTTCTCTGCAATGTGTTTACTAAACTTACACTATTTGCAAATTTTTTTGTAAAATTTTCCCTAGTTATTTTGCAATCAAGAAACATTTCATGGTTATTGATTTGTTTGAAGGAGACAAGCACTGCTCTTGTGTTGTTAATGAGTAAAAAATAAGGCATGGAAATGTACAACAATTTGGTGGTGAATGGTTTTCCTCAATAAACACTGTAAATATTCTTTTCCTTAATTTTATTACTATCAGCCTGGTCTCTGATGACTAATGTAACTTTTTCACTTAACCATTTTCTTTACTCAAAGTATATTTACTTTAAATGATATCTTTGATTCTTGGATTAGTTTGTAACCTAAATCATCTTTTAAAATTAACTTTTTTAAATTACTGATTACTATCTATAAACATTTCTCATCTTTCTGTCAGCTCTAATATTTACAAAATTCATTCAGTTTATAATCCAATTATTACATTCTTGCTAACACTGTTAAGCCTTGTTCCATGTTAATTACACTCTTATACTTTGAATTTGCATGAAATTACATATTTTGGGAAAAAAATATTTTTCATTATCATTAACTTGTTTGGAAGATGGTTGTAAATTTGTGTTATTCTTACAAATTTAGATTTAATATTGTATTATTAGTTTGCATGAAAATCATATTACTCGACATAAGCACTGTTTCAGGTGATTTTTAGTGTTTAAACAGAGTTTCATAAGAGGTCCATTTTCTTCACTTTTGTTGTGTTAATTCTAAGAACTATGCTGGCGTCACTATTCATTTGTGTTTTTGTCTATTATGTTGATTCAGTTGGTCTCTGATTATTTCAAAACAGGGAACTTCGTTGTTAAAAATTAGATCACCACACTTGGAATACCTGATATTTGCTGTGTGGCATTTATAATTTTACGTGATCACCAACAGCAACCCATCTTGCTTATTGATAGAACAATAAGACCCTTAGTGGACTACTGTGAATCCTTTACAGGTGTTATTCTCAAAGAATGAAACCGATAACATTCACTTTTCTGTTTTTTCCACTTTATCTCATCAACCCTAAGTGGGTACATAATCAGGTTATTTGATCAGCGCAAGTACAACCTTGGTATCACAAGTCATTCTAAAATAATTTATGTCCCAGAACTAAACTCAACAAAATTTTATTGGATTTACAGCTTTACATGTGGCTGTTTACACACAGCATACATTGTAAAATATCCCAGAACTAGAAATCAAGCTACCCTTCATGGATGGTACCTCCAGGTAGATCCATAACGTGACGAACTACATTGATTGGGTCTTAGTGGTAACTACATTGGATAGTTATGATGTAACAGGCAGTAAAACATTAAATTTAAGTCTCCTTTAAATTATTACAATTAAATATCATGTTTATTGTAGAATGTAAATAAACTCTCTTAATACAGTAATAATAATAATTATTATAATTATATGCAATTCTTCAAGGTCATAACATCTACCAGTTGTTTTGTTATCCCTTGAAAAGGGATATTGTCATTGAAGGGCCAAAACCTTACAATCGCCATATAAATTTTCTGTAGCTAATGTATATTGTAACATAGAGAAGGTTCTTAATGTGGTGCCAATCAAAAGTTAGTTAATACATTTTCCTTTGTGCACTTGTTATGTATTTATTGGCTAATCAGCTGCTGCTCTCTCTATCTCTGTGTGTAAATATGAGGTGCATTCAAGTTCTAAGGTCTCCTAATTTATTTTGAAAAATGTACCAATGTTGGAGTGAAACTTCTGTCACTTCTCAATATAATCTCCCTCTAGACGTACACATTTTTCACAACTTTGATCGCACCAGTGGTGACTCGTGGATTTTCTTGGGTTTAGGAAGTTATGGTAAACAGATCGAGAGAAGTTTTCGAAAATGCATTCAATTACACAGTCACACATATCACTTGTACCTTGTACTGTACTAGCCATTGCATTTGTAATGTTAGCTGCAGGCCCTCCCTGCCTGTCGTGTGTGTAATGAGAACAGCTTTGCCAATACCAACCTCCTGATAAGAAAAAGTGCCGTTTCAACTCTAAAATTATGACAGGGTCTATTATCATCATTCTCTGATGACTGTAGTAGTTTTAAGTTCAATTTATGCAGCTATTTTGGAGCTGTGAACTGCATTATTGATGATTTATTAAGTTAAATAACATTTGGAATTTCGACCTTTCAATAAAATGGGTTCAGTAAAGTGTTTGAAAAAAGTTGAAGAAAATTCAACGACTGGTAACGACGTTAGTTTGTTTTATTTGTGACCCCTAACTTTCTACCAATTTTCTTTTATAAAATGTTCCTCACTTGTTATATGGGGGAGGATAACGAAAAGATGAAAACAAGAGGATGGACCTTTTGTTGTTCCCTTTGATAAGTACAATCAAGATCTGGAGATTTTGTTAAATATATATTTCCTCAAAATATATTCATTAAAATTCAATTTCTCTGTTTCCCAGAGACCTTGTTTTTGAGATGATGCTGGATTTTACTATTATGCCAAACACAGAGTGCTAGGTGCCATCAAAGTTCAAATTTTGTTAGGTTTAGAACTATTATGCTAGGGTTGGCATCACTGATTGAGGAAACCAGTGGAGCTTCCTCACGGTCTTGTAAAACTGGGCAACCCCCCTCCCTCTGACTGTAGTATGGCGAGAAACCTTCCTCAGCTGCAGGCAAAGATGGTCGGTCGTCTTTGGGCAGCATATATCTGGAGCGAGCAAGTGATAGCAGATTGAGTCTTGACAGTTGAGTAGTGAACCTACATTGCACTTATTATTTTATAATGCGCATTAAACTCTTAAAAAGTACAGAACTGGAAATCATTATAAATGAACTGTAGGAAGTTCCTCCCTTCCTACATGGAGGAATCGCCCCTGGATGCCACAATATCATGGCCTCCGCAAATGCTTCTTTAGGGGCCTGTTTTGTATACTGAAAAATTGCTGATGCAAGAGCAGAAGGGTTGAAAATGTGCAACCACGGAGACTGTCCTTGAGCATTGAACAGAGCCAAAAATCTCTAGTGCGAGATCAGGTGAGTATGGTCGCAGCATGTGCATTTTCCGTGAAAAACATGTGCAAAATGGCCGCTGATGAAGAGGAGTGTTATCCTGATGAAAGAACACAGCTGCAGCCTTTTCCGCCCGTTTCTCTTGCAAAGGTGAAAATAATTTGGCCTTCAAAAATGTTTCATGGCTGGAAGAATGGTGTAATTCAGAAAGCAGAGGTTGGAGAAAATCAAGAAATACTATCTAAACCCTGCATGCCTTGCTGAAATATGACATTCTTTATGTATATTGTAGGCAAATATACTTGAATATTGTCATATTCTAGGAAGAGATGCAGGGTGCAGATAGTATTTGTTGATTTTCTCCAAAGTTTCATTATAGTATCCTTAGGGTAATAATGCGTACGTATACCACCTTTGCTTTTTCCAAAACATCATTTTCTCAGCCCGGCGGTAATTGATGGCTGGTTCATGACTGACGCTCTTTTGGTTTGTTTTTACGACCTTAGGCCTTCCTTGAACTGTCACACCCACGGACATTCATTTTTCACGTCCATGACATCATCACAGCATGTCTCAGTCAATTGAAGATGAATATCAATTGGTGTTACTCCATGCAGGTGAAGAAAATTGATAATAACACGTTGTTCTTTCAATGTAAATGACGGCAGTCCCAGTATCAAAAACACGTCCATCGCTAGACAGCGCCACTAACTCCCAATGAGCCAGACCATGCTGCCATCTGGTCTCATCAATGTTCAAAAATGGATGCTTCTCCTCAAGCAACTCTCACTTTTATATCTGCTTGTATTCATGAAAAAAAATAAGACCTTATAACTTGAATGCACCGTGTATAACACACTTATTTCCTCATAGTGGTTTAAACTGTAGAATATTCAAGTAAATATCATTATCTGGAAGTAACATAAAGTGTAATGGTACCAGAAAATAGTGCAAATTTGTAAATTAACTAAATGAATGCAGATAAAGGACAAACTCTTGTTGCATTACACCCCCCATTTTTTTTTTAAAGATATACAAGAAGCAGTAGGAATTAACACCCCCCCCTCCACCTGCTAGACTTTCCTGAGAATTTTCTTGTTCAAAATCCTAATGCTGCTTTACAATTTTTCATCTCTGGAAATTTGTAATTTTAATACTTTACTCATGTAGTATATTCTCTTGCAGGGCTACGTTACCTGTTGGTGAGTCATCTAATGCATCTAGTCATCTTGATGAATGCAGTGTTCATAGAGGAATCAACTACATTAGTCATGTATCTGGTAAGTGTTGAATTTTTTTTTGTTCTTGTTTCTTTTGTTTTATGTATGGACATAGAATATATTGTGAAATTAAAATATATTAATAGTCGATAGCTACATCACCTATAATGTGTATTTTTCTGAGAAATTATATGTTTATATTCTCAGCATGCTGTGTTTTTCTTATTATGATGACGTCAGATACTTAGAAAGCTCTTTGAAATCGTACACATTTTGAGGATATTGGTAGAACATAATTATTATTTAATGAGGATACTCACAAGCAAAAATGTTGTGAAAAATTGCGATATTCCATGCCAGCACCGCACAATGAGCTACCAATCCAAACCCTTGCTTCAAAAACACACTTCCAAACATGATGTTTGACGTGTTACACTGCAACAAACACATAGTATATACTTTTTTTTTCCATCCTAGCATCACATTGCCAGTTATGAGGGGTGTGAGTAGAGGAATTATGGGCACATTTATGTTATTAGAATAGGTCATAGCAATAGGACTGATGTACCAGTATTAGACACTTACTGGCTTAAAACACCCATTATTTTTTAAACAAGATCCTTGTGCAACACAGTTTTTCTGTGGAACTGGTCAATCTTTTAGCATTTTACATACCTGGGCAAAATTTGTTGTGCATATCATCTAATAGGCATTGCACCTGCAGTTGAAAATGGATCTTGAAATTTAAACATTCCCCTACCGAGAGCTGACAAAACAGAGATAATGCATTCTAAAACTCCCAATTACACCATTGTTCCATTGTAAACCTGATGAAGCAAGATATTTATCTCTTTTAGGGCATTCCAGACAAAAGGTCTGGTAGCATCCAGCACGAGAACTGTTCTTTTGGCGAAATGCCCTGCGTTATTGTTTGTTGTAATTCCGCTGTGAGCTCCAATTCAAGTTAATAATAGGGCGGTTGCTAATATTATTCAGAATAATACTTGGTTAATTGGTTAGAATTGTGGACCTCGAAAATTTCTTTTTTGGTGTATCGGCATAAATAATAAAATTATAATGGATAAGACTAGTGCTAGTACACCTCCCAATTTATTTGGAATTGATCGTAGGATTGCATATGCAAATAGGAAATATCATTCTGGTTGAATATGTACTGGTGTTACGAGGGGGTTCGCAGGGGTAAAATTTTTGTGAAAATGTGTATGGATGTCTGTCCCAAACTTGTGTAGTGTGTAGCTATCATGTACACCACTTGCGAGTGTCAATCTATCTTTCTAGCTCTTGCAATTCATTTGAGAACAAACTTCACAAAGCATACCGATGACAATCACACAATTCTAACAAGTGACTTCTGTTAACATGCTAATGCTTGACTCTTTTAGCTAGGTTTTAGACTGTGTGATGGTATTAGTATATCTGTCTAAATTTCAAGTGTGTGATTCCAGTTGGTGTTGGTATAGCCCTGATAAATCCCCTGTCAATTTATCATCACTTAACACTAATAGAAACTGTTATTTTCTTGTAGTGACTCAACTTTTTTACACTAAGCATTTCACATCAGTCTTTTTCAAGACCTGGACAAAGTTATTACAAATGAGACAGATTAATTGTACTCTATTGGCATCAGCCAATGTAGACATATCAGTGTATCGGTATAATTACCAAAAATTTTACTGATCCAAAATATCTATAAATAGCTTTTAGTTTAATGTAAAATTTTGCCATTTTATTATTTTTTTAATATAATTGTATAATTCATATCCCCAGATTTTAAAAAGTGAATGTCTAATTATGCAGTTTCTTTTTAAAAATCAAATGCCATTGCAAACATTAATTAGGGTGTTAATGAACCAACCATTCATGCTCTGGAAGGAACAACTTTACAGTGGATCAGTAGAATATATCGGTTATTGGTTTTGATGGTTTTGTAAATATTATATCAGTCCATCCCTAGAACTCTTGATTGAAAAAGCCACTTGTGAAATGTGTAGAAGCATTTAGTCACTACAAGGAAGAGTGTTTTTTTTTTGGGGGGGTTTTATTGTGAATGTTGTCTACACAAACATGTATCATTCTTTTTTTTTCTTCGGAGCTTTTTCTGAAGTACATTACCAGCAGTAATGAAATTCTTATTTGTCGTGTGTAAATTAGTGTCAAGTGTGTATGTGGGCTATGACGTACATGGAATAAGCACGAAAGGTAAGGAACAAAGGGACACAGCATATGTAAATAAATGTAATTAGTCTTGAGCTTTCTTTCATGGTTTACAACTTGCTTCATACCTATGATAATCTTGTGCACAGAACTATTCACATCACAGCTAATTTGCATTTAGGCAAGAATAGCCTCCCCTTGCATCAATCGAGAAGGCACAGCACTAGCGGCACGATGGACAAGGTGTTGGATCATGCTTCGGCTTTGACCTTGAATGGAGAGACAAGGCGGCAGCGTTCGCTTAGTGATAGTGGCCCTGGTGGAGACAAGAGCAATTGCAGTAATGGTAAGAGGTCGACAAAATCAGATGCCGAGAGGCTCTAAGCTAATCAGTAATATTCTTGACGACTCTTCTTTGGATGCTGCAATTGCCCTTCCATCTTTGATTTCATGAATATTTTTTTCCTTGTAGACTTACAGCTGAGCACTGTCACGTCATTCTATAGGTGGTGGTTATTGCTTTACTTACTAAGTACGGGGTGAGTCTAAAGTCTCCAGTACAGGTGCCTGAGGTGGAAATATTTGTGGCCAAGATGAGAGTGGATTGTTGAGATGAGAATTATTTGTGGTTTTCCAAGATCAGTATTTTCTGGCAGTTCTGTAGAAATCTCTTCATGTTTAGGCACGCACTTGAGATTTACTGTGTAGAGATTAAAGGAAAAATAATGCAGGTTCTACCTGCTAATTCCCACATGGATAAAACAGCTGAAATGAATAAAAGGCCAAAATAGGGCTGGTTCTGTAGCAAGAAGGCATGGTACACCATGTTAGAGTCCTGGCCAAGCCTGCATTTTTCGTTTAAATTTCTACGATGGTAAATCTAATTTCCTGATTTCAAAATTGGAATATTTTTCTGATATGAGCACAATCTCGCATGCAGTTAGCTGTTAGGTGAAACACTAGCGAAACAATTGTAATTTTTATGTGCTTCATATGAACTGAACATGTTCAGAAGGTGTAGCTGTTCCATTAGGCTATTGTCATTGTTCTAGAACAGTGGTTTCCAACTTCAAAAGGTCCGAGGGCCAAAATTATATGTAGCAGTTGATTGGCGGGCCGCAGTTTTTTTTTTGGGGGGGGGGAGGATTAAAAATTAAAAAAAATTGTAAGTACTGAACTTAAAATGTAGGACTCTCGCATGACCTAAATTTCTAAAATGAGGCAATAAAAACAATGGAATCACAAATCAAAATTGTATAAATACAATTTATTTCACCAAAACCCAATACTTATGGATGAATTGAGAGAAATGAAAAACACACAATACAAATGAGAATCCTTCATACTACTCGTAAGTGTTCAATGTGAAAATTGAGGTCGATCTGCTTCTTTTATTAAAGTTGAAATGTCCACTTCAATTTCTGTATTTCAAAGTCTCAGAAGGTAAAGCAGTCGGCTTCTGTAGCGGTTCTTGATGATCATTGAAGAAGAAACATTTTCACACGTCTATGTGCTGCCGAACATCGATGTCATTCTTTGCCCGAAACTACGAAGGTTTGGAAAGTGTTCCTTTGAAAGATATTTGAAAAACTCTGGCCCCTTTTCTTGCCTAGTTTGAAGGAACAAACTTGCAAATCACACAATTCAAGTTGGAGAGAAGCTTCATGTTCTTCCATGTTAACACCAAGAGGATTGCTAAATAGCTGGATGCTGCTTCTAAGTTCTTCAAAATATTTAAATCTGGAGTCAAACACATCTATTATTTCTTTAATATTTGCACTGAATTAAAAAAAGTCCAGTGTTTCTTCATCTTCTGCTAGCTGCCGACAGCGTTATTCCTCTCCCAAGTAACGTTGCAAATCTTTAGTGTATTACGAAACCCATTTATGTTTTCCATTAAATATGACGGGCGAGTTCATTCCGCATAGGGAAGGGGTGGAATCTGTAATGCATGGTGTGAAGAGAACGTTATGTCACTTTAGATTCTTCTGATGATCATCATTGACTGCAAAATCAATTCTACCTGTGATATTGTCTTTCTTCACAGAGCTTCCGTTCCTTCAGTAAAAAATAGATGGATTTTAATAAAAATACATGAAATTAATGTATTTTGCAAACTGGCTTCGCAGGCCGAAAAAAAAAAGACATTGCGGGCTGCATGCGGCCTGCGGGCCACCAGTTGGAAACCCCTGTTCTAGAAGAATATGGAATTGTCCCACTTATGAAATCTATTCTGTAATTCAATTTTTCAATGCAAATGTTCTAATTGAAATTTATGGAGCCACTCGAAATAAAAGTGAGGCAGAGGTGTCATGAGGTATGGAAGACCTTACAGATGTTCAAGATGAGGGAAGTGGGAGACCTATTGTTCAGACAGACAGTGTTGAACATGTGAATATGAAAATCTTCCTTGCAATCCTCTACTTGTTTGTGTAGCATAGTGTCAATACCACTTGGGCACACCATATCAGTTCAGTTTTGAATGTTGAGAGAGTACATTGCCTATGGAATGACATGCTACAAGTTGCTAACTATTTCCTCATTTAAAAGCTATTTTTGTTTAAGTGAACTGCAAATGTATGCTTGGCTACTGAAGAGATCAGTCCACTTGATAACCACATGCACCTCTTTTTTGCAGAAGAGCTGAAATGCTTTATGTTCTGATGCACTCAATTCAGAATCTTCACCTTTTAATTTTCTAGCATAATCTGCACTCATCACGCACAAAAAAGTACAAGTTAATTGCAATAAAATGTCAGTTTCAGTGAAACCCTAATTGCTTCTTGACTTAAATTTTACTTTAAGTAACACTTTTTTTTTAAAAGAAAGAAGTGGCAACTGGGATGTGCTTTCTCCCTACTCATCTCCATGTAGAAGTAAGTGTTCTAACCTGAATTTATTCGAAGACACACAGTTCACATGGAATTATAAAATGTTGTTATGCTGACATTTTATTGCTTGTCTTTCGAATGAGTGAGTGTATGTGTTAGTGTGTGTGTGTAGCACGTTGAACCAACTGACTTGATTTGCAGCTGGGTGAATATGCACTAAATACTCACCTATATTGCTGTCGTGTAATACTAATCTAGTATTGTAGACTAACATTCAATAATCTAGAACTAATGTGTTGCAACACATTTTTTTTAATGGATTGCTAAGAGGGTATATTTGAAGAGGGCAACTATTGAATTTGTGATTTGAATTTAGAACAAACATTTTCGTTTGGTCATATTACAACATTGAGAATGATGAACAATTGGTTGCATTACAACTGTATGAATGATGAACAGTCGGTTACATTACAACATTGTGAATGATGAATCTGTCCTGCATATATCATTTTTCAGGAATTACAGTAATGCCACAAAAATAACATGAACCTAATCTGAAACACAAATTTATACATATTGCAATGTAAGTTTAGACCAGGTAATAACATGTGTGGCTGCAAAGGCTCATTACTCTTGAACAGACACCATTACTGTGATGGCTGGAAACACTGTCGCTGCACCTACAGCTGGCAGCAGTCTCCAACCCTGATGGTTGAAATGGCAGGAAATCCTTTGCTATTTCCCTTCTTAATTAATCTGGGGGCACAAGTTATACTTGTATCTGTTTTTATTTGAATTTGAAGTTTTTGAACTTAAGAGGATTTGAAGTGACAACGTATTGTAGATGCTGAACATTAAAACTTGATTCATATGCTGCATATTTCTAAATATCATTGAGAAATTATATTGAAACATTGAGTAAATCTAGACGTCAGTTTGCTTCAAGGACAATTTTGATTAATACACTCCTCACAAAAAGTTTGGAATATCATGAATATGATGAGGAAATAGAGAGATTAGGATGTAGTGTTAGAAATGCAAAACAGGAGCAGGTGTCCACTAGCAAACCAAAACAAGCCCAAATAATGCAAACAAAACAAGTGCACCACCTGCATCCAGTGGGAAACAACTGATTATGTTTTCATGCAATAGTGTCGCAACTCGCTTGTTCACAGTGTCATGTGTATGACCTCCACGTGCATTGTGCAGTTCCCTGACATGTTGAGGCATCCCTGCAATGAGTGCATCAATGGCATCCTGGGGAAGAAGGTCCCATTCCATCTGGGCAGCATGAACGAGGCCCTGCTGTGTTTCTGGAGGCTGTGGATGACTAGAAATGACAGTTTTAATATCTGTCAATGCAGTTTATATCTGGCATTAACGTCCACCAACATAAATCCGTCACCATACTGGTTGCGAAATGGTTGAACAAAGAGCCGAAGGACATCTCCACATACCTTGAGCAGTTAGTCTCCCTCATACAGGTATCATCAGTGTCCGACATCCATACATGATGCCCACTCAAAACATGCCTCCACCACCGCCAAATGCATGGCACATGCTGGTACTTCCCGACATGTTGTTTTCATTGCCAAACCAGTTGTTGTGTATCCGAGTACAGTGCTATCCATGTTTATCAGAAAACAGCATGGTGCCATTCTTGCAAACCCAATATAACAATATTCCGAACTTGTGAGAAGTGTATTAAATCTATTATTTCTTGAACTGGCTTCTTGATAGGAAGTATTTAGTATGATGAATGTTCTTGATTTTCATTGTTGTTCACTTACTTTGTGATTTATTCGAAAATCCGTGAAAGGTTTTATGTTAAAGCTAGTACTTGAAATGGAAATTATCAGATTGGTGGATGTTTGTTCGAACATTGAGGCCAGGTTGGGGGATGTTCCTATGGTGTAACATGGTGGCAATAAGACAGCTGGGGTGTTATATCAAAATACCTGGAAAAGACTGTAAATTTGGTTACCCTGGCAACTGCAAATTAACCTTACATTGTGATGTGTGTAGTTTTATAAAGCAGTTATATATATGGTGGAGTTGTTTGTTGAATGTTTTATCTTTCATATAATTTCCACTTGTGTGCACTCATCTCACTTAATAATGTAGCAGTACACTTCTTCTTTATGCAGCGATTCAGCTGATAATATTTATTCTGTGCAACTGCCCTTTCATTCATTGAAACAATGGTGAATATTTGTAGTTGAGTGTATTTTGCTGTATAAATAACACTGTACTTTTGCGAAGAAAGCTGCAGGAATGCATTTCTACTTGTAGGAGACATTGGGGACAATGAAAACTCTGGCTCGGGACCTGAGCCGGACTTGGTTCTCGACACACCACCTGTTCCTCCAAGGAGAAGAGAAAAGAAAAGACACACCCCTCCTCGACCAATCAGCAATGGCTTACCCCCCACCCCTAAGGTCCACATGGGAGCATGCTTCTCCAAGGTTTTCAACGGCTGCCCCCTGAGGGTGCACTGCACGGCCAGCTGGATCCACCCTGACACGAGAGATCAACACATTCTCATTGGTGCTGAAGAGGGGATATATAACCTTAACTTAAATGAACTTCATGAGACTGCGATAGACCAATTGTATCCACGTAGGACAATATGGATGTATGTTATAAAAGATGTTTTAATGTCTTTGTCAGGTTGGTGCTCAACTATTCACCTCTTTTTAAAAATTTGTTCCTAATTTTTTTTCTTTTTTTGCTGAACTTTAAAGTGATTTTCGAGAAAGCTACCTTTTAATATTAAGAAGCTCTTGTTTTGCTTACATTTTGAGGTTTGATGATGACTGTTAACAACGAACCATGTTAATCTCCTACAGTGTTAAGTGTAACTCATGAAGAAAGATGTATGTGATTCAACATTTGCAGCCACAAATGTCGTAAGGGCTGATTTCAAGTGCAAATGCAATAACGTGTTCTCATAGTTTAGACAACAGTGTCCATAATGCATGATTTGTTGAGGTAACCTGACAATCGACTAAGAATCACAAAATGAAGCAGAAGGGCCAGTCCTTGCAACTTTTTTCTCCAATGCTAGAGGTTTAAAGGTACTGATAAAACAAAGGGTTAGCATCTGAATATTGGCAGAAATTATGTTGAGAAGTGACGAGTGTTTACAGTTTTACATATTACGTGTTTTTTGACTAACCGTGTGTGACCTGCTGTCCCCTATCATGGCTGTGCAGTCTAAAGCATCATGCTTTGGGCTCCCAACTATGGGATGCGTGCAGTTTCGAGTCTCCTGGCAGAAGCTAACAACTTTTCTGTTGAGATTTTGGCCTGTGTACGGGACTGGTAGCCACCTACCATCATGAGGAAATTGGGGAGCTACGAGTGAGTAGCGTAACCCGGTCATGAAAATCATCAACATGACTCTGGGTTCGTCGTGCTGCCCACACGTGGTGGGAGTGAGGCCAGCAGTCGGTAGGTAGGCCCAGGTCCTCAATGGGCTGTTGGGTCTCAGGTTGTTGTTATGTGTGACCTGCTTCCTGACTTCCCTTTGCATATTGCCTTTTGTGTGAAAGCTTAAACTTATAAAGGTATCATAATATCCACATGATTCTCATAACTTGAAGAGTACATTTTCAGATCTTCAAGTTTATGAGAGTTTCGAACAACACTTTCTGTAAGTCCTTCAGTGTTCTTTGTTTTTTGCCTGTGAAGGAAGAATATAATTATGTCAGGCTTTAGCAGTTTGCAATTACCAAATATAACATAATATCTTGATATTTAATGTACAGTCATGAACACTGCCGGCTTGTAACGATTCCATTGTAAGTCAATGTATTTATTATACCTGCCGCAAAATTAGTTTGGTATTGAGAGCTGAAGGAACACGCGTCACGGTGTTGCCATATCATGCGGTATGGTACGGTACGCAGGGCAGCCGTCTGACGCTGTGTCGAGGAAAACGTGTTATGAAAAGGAACAATGATGAAATGTGTTATTGTTTTTCGAGGAAAACGAAATAACAATGATGACAACAATGATGAATGTGTTATTGTTTTCTCTCTTCATTTCCATCTCCCTTACAACATGAACGAATTAACGAAACGAGCATTGTTTACAGGTTACCTTTTCAATCCATTCTGTATATAGTACACTTTCAATAATCATTTCTTTCCGAAGTCCCCGTTAAAGTCTGCCCGTCTTTCAATTATACCGCAACTGAGTTGGTGGGGCGTCTGACTTTCACGTGTGAGATCCGCGGTGGTTTGTGGAACTTTCTCAAATATCCCGAGCGGCTCCGGGGTCGACTCAGCCCAAGTGAGTACCTGGGGCAAACATGCGGTAAAGGCGGTTGGTGAACCACATCACCTCCATAATATGGCCTAGGTCGAGGTCGAGAATGTGTGGAGCTTTACCTCCACATCCCCATATGCCTACATACTTTACTTTATTTTGCGTCCATTATTTTTTTTTTGTATGAGAATCCCAGATATTTTATGACTGTCCTTAAAGATGTTTCCCCACCTTGAAAAAATGCCGAATCTTTCAACGAAACTCGCAGTTTCCCAACAGTGGGATAATCTTTCCTCCTATAATAAGAGTTGCTGAAAGGTATCTAAATTTGTCACGCGTTTATTGATATTCCTCTTCTTTCCTGGGGTTTCCAATTTTGAAGCCTCGCATTTATTTATTTCTACCACATTATATTTTTCTTTCCCTATGGTAACAATAGTGTTCTTAGACAGGCCGAAAGCAGCAGCAGTCCTGTCCAGAACTTTATTTACAGAAATGATTGGACCCCCATTGTTTTTCTCTTGCTCAAATTATTTGCGCTCAGAACAAACCATATCCCGCGTTTGTCCTTTGAGAAGAATTCCTTTTTCTTTTAGTACATGGCCTCTTTGGTACATTGTCATCTCGAGTATTGCCTCCTGTGCTTGACGTTCTTCACACAAGCTCACGACACACTCAAGAACACAGAAAATTATGTACAAAAAATAACAACTAAAACAACACGCTATATACAACAAAGAATGCTCTAAATTCAATAAACACAAAACAACGGACCGGTTAAAATATCACAGCAACGCAACAAACAAACAACACGTCCTCTCCCAACAACATGAAATCTGATCGCAGGAAGAATCGCCCGACAAGCGGCAACACCGAGATAAACGTTTTCTGTTGCTAGGTAACCAGGGCTTGGGTGAAGCACTGGGAAGATTTTGATTGGCTCGCATGCCAGCAACCCACCCTCCCGCAGTGCCGTAGACCCGATTTCAACACGTGCTTCCCAAGCGTCAATACCAAACTAATTTTGCGGCAGGTATATAAGCCGGCAGTGTTCGTGACTGTACCTATAATATTGATGCCATGTAATTAATATGATCTAACAAACTAGGTTTCAATTATACCAGTCATCATAGATTTACATAGCACTTCTTCAGCAATTAAAGTTTTATTGTAAGATAATGAAAGTTAAAGTGGACTTAAAACACCAATCAATCAATCAAGATAATGAAAGTGATTTCTAATGCTTAAAAAGTAGTTCTTTTCCTGGTTCATTCTCAAGAACTACTGCACTACCAGTCTACCGAAGATAGGATCACAATCTTATGTGTGTGTTAACTAGACATGGAAATCTTCATATATTTCAGTTATGGAGACTTCTAAGAATATTCAAGCCTAACCTAACCTAACCATACCATGTACAAACCCCATGCTTCAAACGGTGAACACAGAAACATCATGGTAAGACAGAACAAAAATAAAAGTTCCTAGTTTTCTACCTCTGGATTCTCTCCCAGTGGACTTCACAACAACTTCAGTGCGTCAGCTACTTCCCCTTTAACTTCATCTTGATTATTTTGAGAAGGGGTTGAAAAATTTGAATTAATTTTATTTTCTGTAAATGTGCTGTTCCTGTGTTTTTTGTTAGCATGAAAAGAGAGAAGTTTGGTGATAAACACCCACTCCACACAGATTATGGGTAGTTCATTATAATTATGAATCTAGGCAACAGCACTTGAACACAGTGAAACTTAAAAAATTGAAGGTTCTGGTTCGATGAATGTTAAGTGGTTGACTTTTGATCTAGGCACTGAAGTTCCCATTGCAATCCATTGCTTCGACTGAGCTAGGGAGGGCTCTGAGTAGGGAAATTTTAATTGTGGTCACCTGGTACAAGTAAGACATTTCTGTGCTTATAAAACACACAGCAACATTGTAGTACTAACTTGCATGAGTAATGAAGATATTATTGTTGGACTGACCATCAAAGAAACCATGTTTCTATTATTTGTTCTCATTGTGTTTATTTCTAATTTCTTCCAGGTAAAACACCACAGCTGTACAGGCACGACTTGTTAGGTTTGCAGAGCAAGCAGACGCATAGGTTTTCCCTCCATGTAAATAAAATTTCTGAAAGACTGGTACCTCGCAAGTTTGCTCTGACAACTAAAGTTCCCGATACCAAAGGTTGTACAAAGTGCTGTGTAGGGAGGAATCAATACAATGGGTACAAATATTTATGTGGTGCAATGCCCACTGGCATTTTCCTTATGCAGTGGTATGATCCTCTGAATAAATTCATGCTTCTGAAGGTAAGTCCATGTAATCTTTTGGGGGCTTCATTGCTGTATATTCTTGTTAATTATACATGCATACGGGTATGCACTTGCAGCTGGCAAAGTGATATAAGTTTAGGCTGAATAATAATTGCATTCGAGTATTTTTTTTAAGTGTGGAATAATAGTGAAGTAATTTTAATTTTGATTTACATATAATGCTTTTTATTGGAAAAACTTTTATATTTTCTCCATCCTTAAATGCTACAAATGAACACTTGTTTTAATTATAGGTAGACTGATATGAGTGTTTCGCTGATACTCACATAAAATTTACTGACAACCAGTATTATACCAATTTGATATAAAGTTACAAATGTTCCCTGAAGATCATGAATGGGTCATTAACCAGGTGACTGCAGTAGGTTTTGCCTTCAGGAAACTACATGTTTTACAAAATCTTCATGTTCATAGAAATACTAACAAAATGACCCATTTTACACTAAAATTACAATCTATTTACGGATATACCAAATTGGTAAAATTAGTAGTAATATTATCAACACACAGTTTGAATGATACATAAACTCTATCCTTACTTAAATTGTTGCCTTACTTAACTGTTTGACTGTGTAAACATCCAGGCTCTAGTCATCATGGTCAGTAAAGGTGTATATTTTGAAATATGAAATGTATCTAAATCTAAAATTCTAATCCCTTATAGTTTA
The DNA here is from genome assembly GCF_977018435.1 of Lepisma saccharinum. NCBI lineage: Eukaryota > Metazoa > Arthropoda > Insecta > Zygentoma > Lepismatidae > Lepisma > Lepisma saccharinum. The sequence goes on from NC_139253.1 coordinate 9,817,387, forward strand.
GCTTGGTTCTATAGCATATACTTTATAGATTCATTATTTTCTTTATTTTCTTGACATGTAGATGTTGAACTTAATGTCTTTACATTTAATTTTTACAGCATTTTGAATGCTTACTTCCTCAACCATTGTCAGTATTTGAAATGATCATCACACCAGAACTGGAATACCCAATGGTCTGTGTTAGCGTAAAGCAAGGATACGAACAAAATAGGTTAAAGCTGGATCGAATTAATTTGAATTCTGGTGCCAGCTGGTTCCACAGTGATGACCTGGAAGATATGGATGGCTCAGGTATGTATCTTAGATGGAACAAAAATATGTAGACAGACTTTCTTTTCTTTGTCACAGAAATGCACAATTATCTTTGATTTCTTAACACCAGCATTGTTTACACAGTCTTTAGTATCATTCTTCTATTAGAGGTATGATACATCATTATTATTATCACCATTATTATGATTATTGTTAGGAATATAGGCCAGAATTCACTATTGTAGTTACATTATGTGTTGTTCATGTTTTATGGTATATGTAATTATTTTTTATGATTTAAAGTTTCCAAATGTGTGCTGGGCAAAAGCAACCAAATGTAATGCTGTAAGTTCAGTACGTCTACATATGATATGTTATAATTATGATTTAAACTTACATTTTCAATTTTCAGTAGATTTAAAGGTCAGACCTTTTTAGTTTTACTCTCCCTATATATTTAGTGTACAATAATAATATTGTAATATATTATTATTGTATAATAATATATTAATATATATATATATAATAATATTATATATATATATAATAATAATATTTAGTAATATTTAATTGAGAATTCAATCCTACCACTTTCATTTTTGGTATTAATATTCACAAAGAAGTGAATTTGCATTTTTTGGCTTTAGATGTGCATAATATATTAGTTCTTCTATTTCCATGAGACCAAACATATTTCTGAATTGATAAATATGCTGGACTTCTGCTGCAATGATGACATGAAAATTTCTTGCTATTGATTGTTTTTCATACATGTCACAAGGATTGAATGTCAAGAGATAGTCCATAATCAAATGTAGTGATTTGTTGCTTATTATTTTTCCAGCCACAGTTCTTCCTCGCCGTGAGAACATAAATGTGGTCCATGTCAGTCAACTGGAGAAGGATTCTGTGTTGGTCTGCTATGACAGTAAGTTTTGTAAATTGCAGTATTCACTGATGAATCAGTGAGAAAGTAAAACTTATTTTGCAAGCATTTCATTGGCCCAGACTGTTGCTTAGGCTAAATCTTTAGTATTCTGTTACAGTGGTGTATTTAGAATGTATGTTCCAATGCTATGTTATACAGGGTGATTCTTATAGAACCAGCCTGATGAATTTGCTAATAATGCTGCAGGTGATGCATATAACTGCTCACAATTATAACAATAATTGGTGGGTCATACTGAGTGGGTGGTGAGTGGTGTGCAGATAGTCTGACAGGTGACCTTGCACTTATGCTGCAAGGTTCAAGGATAGGTAGCAGTGCATGTATGAATGTGTGTGCAGCGCCCAGTTGACAGTCATGGAGTGTTTTTTTTGTTCACATACTGGGTGACGGATCAATTGCCAACACAGTTGGTCATGTATAAATTACGTTAATAGCTATATGATATATTTTATATTACAGCTCATTTTGTAGGGCCACTTCTATGAGAATCACCCTGTAGTTAAAACTTGCAAACTTTAATAAGGCATGGAACGTGCTTTACAAAATAAGGATTTGAAAATCATTGTCATGATAACCATAATATTCTCTCAAGTTTGAGTGAATTTTTGACAGGGACTGAGACTCAAGCCCCTTGAATATGACACCATTCCAGGGTGCCACTCCATTCTTGACAGTTGGCAGGTGCATACTGTTAACAGCTCAAGAAGCAAAAGTACTTGCGTAAAAAAATCCTGACAGCAGTTTTTTTTGCAATCAAGATAAATATTAGTTACCACACTTTTTTCCATGGTGAGAGGGGGTAGGGCAAGGAAGATAAATTAAAAACATTAAAAAGTTAAATGAAATGTGTCCTGAGATGAAACTGCTTTTCCTGGTTCAGGATTATCCTCAAAGTTAAATAAAATTTCTGGAACATCAATTGATTATATGACGAAACGTGGGATAATAATATAAGCTTATTTAAAAAGAAACTAAAAGAAATCATAATCCATGTATTTGACCTAAGTGATGATCATTAATATGCCTCTCAGGATGGATTTTTAAATTATTTTGTGTAATAAATGAAAATTTCAAACTCAAATTTCACATTTTATGTACCAATTTTATATACTGTTTTTTGAACCTAATAATCTATTTTTTTTTGTACCAAACCTTTTAATTATTTACCACAATTATGTTTCTTAATTAATTCCTCTTCAACGGTTTGTTTTACCACTATTCATCTTGCTAGAAGGAAGTTTCAGAATGTAGATATCAGAAATAATCCAATACTTCTATGGCACATGTTTCTCTTTTTGCAGTTATATTGTAAGTGTGTATACATGATTTTTTTTCTATTCTAGATGTAGTCAAAATAGTTACTCTTCAGGGTAGGTTAAAATCAAGCAGAAAGCTGTTACCTGAATTCCATTTTGAGTTCCAAATTGAATCCATAGGTAAGAGTCTTAGACTTTTTACATTTTTTTTTATTAATTCAACAGAAATGTACAAAGATACTACATAAGAACTTGCTTTGTGTGTGCCATGTGCATGCATGGCAGTGAAGTGAAGATGTAGTGAAATATCTGGTCAGTATGTAGAATATTGCAGAAGTTTGACTTTCTGTTCTTTGGTTGTGACAGCTTGGCATTGACGAGTGGTGTTGTCCACATGGAAAATATTATTATTGTCTATTTTGAGTTTTTTCCACATCTCAAATAAATTGTGTTATTTTCTGGAACAATGTCATTGATTTTGTGTTTCCTGAAGTTTCAGCTTTGATTGTGGTGTATTTGTAATTTACTCATACTTTGAAGATATGAGAGAGAATTACGTGGGCGTACCCAAAAGAAACCGAACTAATTTTTTTTGTGAACTTATTTATTCACAATTTAAGTACACACCTTCAATCCCCTTCAAAGTACTCTCCACTTGCATTAAGACACTTGTCCAATCTTTGATTCCATTTTTCAAAACATTTTTTAAAGTCATCTTTTGTGATGCGTGACAGTGCCTCCGTCATTTTTTTCTTCACCTCAGCAACATCAGCAAAACACTTTCCTTTCATGTCTCCTTTCATTCTAGGAAACAAAAAAAAGTTGCATGGGATAAGGTTGGGTGAGTATGGGGGTGAGGAACAGGGGTCATACCATTTTTGGTCAAGAATTGTCGTAGAGACAGGGCTGTGTGAGCCGGGGCATTGTCATGATGGAAAAACCAGTCACCCGACTGCCACAAATCGGGCCGCTTCCGCCGCACACTGTTGCACAATCGTTTCAAAACTTCCAAGTAGAAAGCCTGGTTAACTTTCTGACCCTGCGGAACAAACTCTGAATGGTCCGTCGTCGATCTTCGTTGATGATTTCACAAATTTTTTCAACATTGTCATGTGTTCGGGCCGTGGAAGGACGACCAGAACGAGGTTTGTCATCAATTGACATTTCACCATTTTTGAAATGGGAAAACCACTCAAACACTTGAGTTTTCCCCATAGCATCGTCCTTGTACGCCGTTTTTAACATTTCAAGAGTTTCTCTTCCACTCTTTCCGAGCAAAAAGCAGAATTTCACTGCCGCATGCAGTTCCCGAAAATCAGCCATTGCAAAAACGACGATCACACAATACAGCTGTCACTCTAAACTCCGCAGAAACGTGTCCTGACCTGCTTCAGCGACGGCACTTGGCTTACGGACTCAGGAAAGTTTGCTCTATGTGCTCCTAGCAGCAAAACGCGGTACTACAAAAGCTCTGCCCACCACAAAATTAGTTCGGTTTCTTTTGGGTACGCCCACGTATTACTTTGATTGTTGCAGACGAACATGTTCATACTGATAAAATACATATCTGTAACCTTTAATACAAGTTAAGATGAGTACAGTGGAACCTTGATTGAATATTTTCTAAAGACTTCGTTAAAGGTATAGACTAGGAACGGGACCGAGACCATGCAGGAAAAAAGAGGGTTCTCTGTGCTCATTGCACTGTGCTATGAAGGCACATAAGGAGGATGTGGCTCAGCCCTTTTTGGAAGTGATGCTTTACCCCCTCCCCCCCTCCCAAAGGTACCCATTTATTTGAGGTTGGGCGAATCCCAGAGCCACTTATGGAGGAACAGGGCTGGGAAAATTTTAACCTTAGATTGCCCATCATCAAAGAAAGTTCTCTCGCATGGCAGCCAGATGCCCTTCTGACTAGATCACCATGGCTTCCATGCAGGGATATAAGTAGGGCCCAGGACTTTATTACATAAAATATTTTTCATTTGGCTTCAGATCTAATATTGGGGTGAGATCTTTACATATCTGATGAAAATCAGCCGAAATAGACAAACTTGACAAATCATATTTTGACATATTTCATGTTTTTACAACATATTTCTTCAATTTTGTTGTAATAAGACATATTTCTGTATAATTTCGTAATTCTCTTGCACATAATCGGTTATTTCATATTGTTTTCTTTGTAGCTTTAGCACAATGGATAGTTCATATTATCGATGGCAGCATATGGAAGTTATGGAGGAAGAAAGGTGCTGCCTTTTCTTAGTACAGAAAAAATAATACCCCACTTTTTTTGTACCGCCGACAATTGATAGCCATGCAAACATTATTGAGGAAAAATGTTCTCTCTTATTGTTGCACGGGAAGTAAAGAAGTTTCGTTCTCAGTTCTTTGCCTTTTTCGCTTTTCACAAAAATCAGTCAAAAGTAAAAATAACATTCGGTACATTACAGCCCCTACTCTACTCTATCGGGTATGGGAGAAATTCGAGAGTACTGTTGTACAAATTTTTGACTTTACTGGGAATATTTCTGCATTTTTCTGACATATGTGTAATTTTTCATGGCATATTTTCCAATTTATATGACATAATTACATACATATTTTCGAATTTCTCCCATACCCGATAGAGTAGAGTAGGGGCTTTAATGTACCGAATGTTATTTTTACTTTTGACTGATTTTTGTGAAAAGCGAAAAAGGCAAAGAACTGAGAACGAAACTTCACTACTTCCCGTGCAACAATAAGAGAGAACATTTTTCCTCAATAATGTTTGCATGGCTATCAATTGTTGGCGGGATGAAAAAAGTGGGGTATTATTTTTTCTGTACTAAGAAAAGACGGCACCTTTCTTCCTCCATAACTTCCATATGCTAGCATCGACAATATGAACTATCCGTTGTGCTAAAGCTACAAAGAAAACAATATGAAATAACCGATTATGTGCAAGAGAATTACGAAATTATACAGAAATATGTCTTATTACAACAAAATTGAAGAAATATGTTGTAGAAATGCAAAATTGGTGAAATATGTCAAAATATGATTTGTCAAGTTTGTCTATTTCGGCTGATTTTCATCAGATATGTAAAGATCTCACCCCAATATTAGATCCGAAGCCAAATGAAAAATATGTTATAACATAAAGTCCCAGGCCCTAGTGATGAACATTATGTGATAAGGAATCAGTGAAAGGCTAAAAATCTTATTTCACATAATTTTAGCATGTTGTTAAAATTTCTGCAATCTGTGTTCAACATTAGTCTTAATCAGACACACATGTACTGAATGTCAGTAGGAGGTAATACGATTTCAACTTGAATGTCATGTCATTTATCAGGCTACCTAAGGAAGAACAAATAATAGAATAGGTATTGTAAAGAAATTGTTGTGTTGTCTTTACAATTCACATTGATCATATTAGCTTGGAAATTTAGAATATTGTAGTCGAGAAAGTTTCATGATGATTTTTTGTGTTCCAAATGTGTTTATGAATGTCTTCATTTCACAATGTGAGCGGTCCCCATTCAACTTACGTTCAGTATCTAATGTATGTCTAGTAGCACTCACTGTGTCATGTGACCTCCGAGTAATTTTCACTGGTGCATTTAACAAATGTCAATTTTTAAAATTTTTGTTCGAACATTATCACATACATACGACTGTTTAAAGCCACATGACACCCCTTTAGTGTAATGTTAATAATAAATCTTCCTGTTTTTTTTCCATGCACATAAGCAGTTTCTTTCCACAACATAGGCTGATTAATGTATTTTGTTTTATCTTTCTCTTCACAGTGTGTTTACCAGATAGCATCCTGGCTTTCCATAAACACGGTGTCCAAGGTAGAAGTTTACGGAATGGTGAAATAACACAGGAGATTGCAGATAACAGCAGACTGTACAGGCTTTTGGGGTCTGATAGGTAAGTACAGCTGTTTTCACTGGTGTTTTTGTAGGAAGTATGTAATTGGTACGCAGCCCTTCAGTGTAGATCCATGGTTGCCACTGACAAGTATATTTTTAGTCAGAAACCTACAAATATTTTTGCATGTTAAGCACAAACTGTAACCAATCAATGTAAGGAAAGTTTTCTAGAGCACGAATACATCTGGATACAACTTATGTAACTTATGAAGCTCCATGCACGTTTTGTAGTGGAAGGGTTGAATCTTACAACTTCACCCTGATTTGTCTGCTGGCATGATTATGTTCCCATAGTGTGCTATCAATTTTTTTATGTTTTCCTGCAAAATATATATGAGAGTGGCAACCATTGATTCTCTGCAGCAGAACTGCGTACATGCAGGATAGAAATGGAAGTCAAGTATTATTTTTTGAGGGTCCATAGCATCAAAATGAGACGTTAATGAGCAAAATTTTGCTAAGGATGTTTCATCTTGATGTAATGTATCCACTGTGAAAGAATGTTGGTGTTGTGTGGCGACAATTTTTTTAAAATTATTTGAGTTTTTATTTTAAGTCCTCTTTCTGCACAGGTAGGCTAATCGGGACTGGTCCTACAGTTTAAAGTGTGATCCGAACCACTATGTGCTTCCACCAGGTTTGAACCTGGGACTCCTTCATCACAAGGCAATGATGTTACCACTATGCCACCTGGGAGGTCCTTTTTTATTATTATTATTATTACATATTGAAAGAGTTAAGAGTGAACAATGGTGGAAGAGTACAACAGTAAGAATATTTTGTCCATTGCTAAACATATATATATCTTTGCAATTACAGAGTGGTTGTGTTGGAGAGTCACCTATGTAAGGAAATCCAAAGAGAAGGAACACTTACTGAAGACGGTGCGGACTTGTACATTCTTGCAGGACATGAAGCTAGTTACTGAAGTGAGATGCAATCAAACATGTACAAATGTAGGACATTACCTCTGTCAATACATTGTGAATATAAGAAGAAAAAAAGAAGCTTTATATTTTGCCAAAAGAAAGTAATGACATTACTCAAAAGCATTTTGTTATTGTAATGTGCCTTTTTTATGTCCTCATCTGCCAAGTTGGATGTTTATTTTCTGCCTGGACACCTCAAGACAAGATGCTCTCGTATTATATCTATAATTGTTCAAGTATACAGAATATTTAACATCCTGTCAGAGTCACTTGTCAGTCTACTACTGTACGAGAAATATATTAGTGTACAGGTTAGGAACAAAAAATAAATATTATTCAACAGACACGGAATGTATCATTTTTAAAAAAATCACTTCTGCCCATTTTAAAGCAACAAATGAACACTAGCTTAGATACTAGGGGCAGCATCTAAATGTAAAGTTCTACAAAGTGTAGTATCTTATGTATATATGTATATTTGAAGTCAAATGTGTATGTATTTCAGTTTTGTTATTAAGAGTTGTAGTAATGTTATACATTCTGTCTGTGTCTTTTAGATTTCTGTTTGATGATGCTCAGTTTCATACTGTTATGTCTTTTTAATGTACAATAAATGCTGTGAATTTATTTAAACATAATTTGATGTTTTCATTTTTTAGTATCCTATAACTGCTTATATTGCTTTGGTGTTGCTGTTTATTAAGTGAAACACACATTGTCTGCATGGATGCTGAAGCCATTGTAATTCTCAATTTGCAAACCACGGATACACTGAAATATGATAAGCTTTGATTATTATTACTAACTAACTAAACTAAGTCTTTAGTCTTCTTATACCCGAAGGTTCATGGCTGCAGCAACGCAGGCCTTCCATCTGTCCCTATCCTGAGCAAGATCTATATACTCTTTTTCCATCCCTACCAATTTCCTTTAGGTCCATCTCAACGTTGTCCCTCCCATCTTTGTCTTGGCCTTCCTACAGGTCTCTTACCACCAGGTTTCCCAAAATAGGTCTAAATCTCTTGTTATATACTGATGCAGTTTTCATTTCAACCGGCCTTTTGGTAGGATTTTCGTATTAAATATTACTTTCTTAATTGCTAATTTCCAACTTAACCTTTATTTATTCGACCCCTACTTAGGTAAAGAAAAACTAAAAAAAATGTAAAGAAAAAGTCCTGAAAATCTCAAAAATTTTGGATATATTTTGATACACACACTTGTTCAACTAAAAAACTACCCAAGATGAAACTTCTGGAACCATTTCAATTATGGTAATTGCGGAATATTTGTTTGCTGTTAAAGGTCATAATGCAAAGGTTGAGAGAGAGAGATTACTTTCATTACCATCAGCACAACGGACTCGCAAGATAATTTTTTTTTTCATGAAGTCTGTAAGAAGTTTGGTACTGGTCCATATAATATCAAAGAGTTTGACTGTCCAGTCTTTCATAAATATATTTTGACTAAACCTGAAATTTTGGGGAAAATTGGCTCCTCTGAGAACTACCAGTTAAAACAGGTGCATTGTTTAGTATGATTACAAGTTTGGAAATTTTTAATTAAACAATTCATTAAGATTTTTTTTTTTTTTTTAAAAAAAACAACAACTTATAAGTGTCAATTACTCTCTAACGTGTTCTATAGAAATATGCATTATTTATTGCAAATGTTCTGTGTCCTACATTTACCTTATAGCGATGTGGTAACCCTACAGTCAGCACCTCTATGTGAACGAATTTGATTATTATTACAGGGTTGAATATTACATATTATAATGCTCGAGGGGGGGTGGGTGGGGGGGGGGGGCAAATTCCGCTTTTGCTCTACAATATTACAACAAGGAGGGGGGGATTCCAAGTTGGCAGAGCCACATTGGAGATCAGAGTTAAATTTTCAGGGTAGGTGTTTTCAGATTGGATTTTTTCTGTTAATGACCCTGTGCAATTAGCCCCAAGATTCACTCAGCCTCTTCTCAATAGCTAATTGGTGGGGATATTAAAGTTGCCCATAGCATGATTCTGATTACATCATCCTCCACACTAAAGCTGAGACCAAGAATATGTGAACTACCACGTCCTCTTTATTGCACAGGTAAGAGGTTCACCTTTTTTGTTTCTGAATTTTACTAGATTTTGGCTTTACTCTTAGTGAAATAAACATACCAAATTTTGATGGTTTTAGTACATCCAGGAAAGATACTAATGTGCCTGATTTGGGCTTGAGTCCAAAGCAATACTGTACAGTTTCGAAATCAAAGGAAAAAGCAGCAGTTTCAGTATGAAGCGGAGCACAAAACTGTTGAAGATCCACAAACATGGTACAAAGTTGATTTTTATTACCAGATCCTGGACATGATTATTTTAGCTGTAAGAAAAAGATTTGTGCAGCTTAAACAACATAGTAACTTTTTAGATTTCTTGTATGATATTATGGTGCCTTTCATGGCCAAAGTGACCGTGGAAGGGTGGCTAGTCCACTGGGAAGTAAGAGCACTTGAGTAAGCTTAGACATGGCATTCGAATCTGATCTTTTATCTGAAAAGTACAATACGTGACTATATATTAACAATTGAAGCCTCTAAAGACATTAGCCCTTACTGATTTAAAAGGTGAACTGAGAGTGCTTTCGGCTATAATAAAACACAAAAGTGCACCAAAGGAGACCTTGAAACTGATACAGGGTCATGATTTTGCACCTGATATGAATGTTACACTTCGAATTTTTTTAAACTTTGTCGGTAATTTGCAAGTGGAAAACGAAGTTTTTCGAACTATAGCTAATGAAAAAAACTATCTTCGATAAACCATGTCTGAAACATGCATGAGTGGTATAGCGATGATCAGTGTGGTATTTAAGAAATTTGCAGTGGGGGGAAATTCTACTGACTGTCTAGTGACATCATGAAATAATACTTTTATATATATTTTGTGGCCACCAGAGGATGTGGGTTGCAGGGGGTATCTCGTCAATTTTAAATGGACTCACTCCACACTTCGTATTATGCCATTCAACTTTTTTTAAAAAAGCTTTGAACAAAACATATTTTTAATAATTACTGAAAATTTTCCAATTGTGTCTTGACAAAGAAGATGTGCACTATACGATCAGAACAGCTAATTGGGACTGGGTTTACAGTTTTTAAAATAAGATTTTGACACCCACCCCGAGGATTCTAGTCTGGGTCCTAACTTTTGGGATCTGAATCGAACGTGGACATAATTTTTTTTTTGGGGGGAGGAGAGGGCTGAATCCAAAAGTTTTTTACCCCTTAAATAGAGCGTCCAATACTAATGCTGAATTACTGTACATTTGCGAAATCATAAAAAATTCTCATTAACTTTCTTCTCAGGCCCCAGGAGTTTAACACAAGTTTCATTAACTTGTTAATTCTGAAAATTGTCAGGCCCGGCAAGTGCCCCACCAAGTTATGCCTAATTAATATGGAACTCCTTGAACACAAGATAATAGCGATTACCACTATTAGTATAAATCTAACGCCCATTATTGTGTTCGTAATTTCATGATCCATTGTTGTTACAAAACTGATCAAGGGAATTAAATCAATATCGATTCTTCTGTATTTTTAGTCATTATTTTATAAATGTTTCTTTTGTTACCAACCTGACAACACATGCAAATAAAAAGAAAATAATAAAAAATATATTTCCACCTTCCAACTTGCCCATGTGTTTTAACTCAGTGATGCTGAAAGATTATGTATGTGTAACGTCATCACGAGATACGTCAAGCCATGGCCGTGTAATTTTCCATTTGTTAAATTGTTCACAGGCAACCAACAATCAAAATGATTGAATTGGTTGCTTGTTTTAAGTCCACTTTATGCACAGAGAAGCTCTTCGGGACTGGACCTACAGTTTAAAATGGAATTCGAACAACCATGAGCCTCTACCAGGTTTCGAACCTGGGATCCCTTGATTACAAGGCGACAACGCTACAACTGCGCTATCGGGGAGGCACTAACAATCAAAAGGAACTCGCCCCTTTACTACTACTGCCTTCTTGTGTAGATATACTTGCAAATTTTCAGAACAGATCCTTTGATCAAAACACTCTACCGCCACCAGGACAGTTCCAGGAATATAGCAGCGCTATATGGAGCTTCCAGTTGTCTGACAGAAAAGTGTTGCTATTGAATTGTGAAGTGGGAGAAAGTAACTGAATTGCGAATTATTTGTTGTTTCCCCCCCACAAATATCATTCCCCCCAGGGATGAAATTTATCAAGCAGAGAGGGGGACACAAGTATCCAGAGGGGGGAATGATACCACCCTGGCGATGATATCCATAGAGCACAAGCTGGCTGAGACGTTAGATTACGTCGATGTGATCAAGGAATTGGCTAGTTCCAAAACAAGTAAAGTACCCTTCAATTAAGATCATGAGGAACATTTTCCTTGAGATTCTTCCTCTGCGGCATTGTTGCCAACTTAGCTCTTTTGGAGCTAAATCTGGCTGGCTCTTTCGTGCACTCGTTTGGCTGTGAACTGGGGTGCCCACCCTCATGCCCCACTATGATGCCATCACTGGCTCCGGCCTACATAGACCAACTTTTGCCATGAGTATACATTTTGCATGTGACGTGATATTGTTATAGCGGCTGCATCGCCCCACCCCCTCTTACCTCCCCAACTACTTTTTTATAGCGCCGTGGCTGACGTAAAGATGACATAATATTGTTATCCGGGAATCCTTTATTTTCAATTTCATATGACCATCGGTGGATTGTTGAGATGGGTGATGCCGCCGGATCTAGACTGAAAACTAAGAATAAGTTGTCATCACTTTAAAGTTATCGGTTATAGCAGCGCCCTCCACCCCTTTGGCACCTAAAATTACCCTAAGTGGAACTTTTTCCAGCCTTCGTAATAGCTCCTTGAAAGTCAGTTTAACTCCATTTATGGTAAACTTAACTCTTTTATGCACATCAGGTTCGGCAACACTGCCAGGATGGCCATACGAGGCAAGGAGAAATGCATTGCGCTTTTGGGAGTATTATTTTATTTGTTCTCTTGGCAATATCAAACTCCCGATGGCATAGAATAATATATCAACAAGAAGATGACAGATTGGATATGTAATTGACAGACGGAAAAGTCGAAACTTTCATTTGATTAGCCGTAACTTGAAGTTGAAGTACAAATTCGAAGAGGATCGATTAATAATATAGCCCTTAAAATAACAAAACCATGGGCGTCCGGAAGGGGGGGGCAAGGGGGGTTGCGTGCCCCCCGGGAAAATGAAAGTCAACCAAAAATTATGTATTTCACACATATAATTTCATTTTAGCCACAATAATATGTGTTAATTATTGCATGAACATCATAAATTCAAATTTAAGCAATGTTTTTAGGGAACAACACTATTTTTGGAGAACTAGTGCCTTTTTTGCCCCCCCCCCCTGGAAAAATCCTGCGGACGTCCATGAACAAAACTACAAAAACGTAGGTTTTAAGCGTAACATAAGGAATACATGGGATTCTGAAAATTCTTATTCATCATATTTTCAAACATCGTGTCTAACTTATTAATCAACATAAAGAAACACTTCCACTTGCGAAGTTCCCTGGCGTAACTAAGCGAGAGAATGGCTTCACTTTTGCACCGTAAAGCAGTCCTTCCATGTTATATCGTCTCATACCCTTAGGTATGTGGGATCTTTTGGGAATGTAGCTCACTAATCATCATTCATCCTTGATGGTAAAGCACTCTCTGCTCGTGGTGAGCTTGATGGTAAGGCGCTAGAGGTACTAAATTTACACACTTGAATGGCAACACATGACACTTGAGTTTCACACCCCTAAAGATTGGATCAGCATGGGTAATGTAAGGATATACCTGTCTCTGTACTGCAACTGAAGATCTGCCATGAGAGGTTATGCCTGTGACTGTACGTAGAGTCTGACTTGCGACTAGCGTTAACACGCTCTCCCTCGAACCTCCTCCTCTCTCTCTATTCAATCGTAACTTGCTCCTCAATAACTGAATTAGAACTGACCCCGAACTCTCTGCCTCCCAGACATTTATTGCAATTCAATTTAATAAACAAATGCACAGTCAGGCCTGTAGCCTCTTCCTGGATTTCGTCTGTTTACAGCTGATGACCAGGAAGAGCTTCAGTGCTGTCTGACACTGCATTCCTGTGATGTTTCTGAATATTTCCTGATTGGAAAACGATGGTTGAATGACTGGAAGTTGGAGTTCGTTCTCCATAATAATTAAAAGATACTACGGATCGTTACGATGTCCCTCTCCGGAAAAGAATTCCCTTTTGAATTCGTCTTTATGTCTGATCCAATCTTATAGGGATACCATTTATTATAAAAATAAAAAACGAAAACAAAAATAAAATGCCGAAAACAAGAAAATAATAAAGTAAAACCATGAACCTATCCAAAGTGAATATCCTATAAACCCACTGACCCACAAGAACATATAACACAATGCATTATTTCTGCTGAATAAGTGAGTGGATCAGCGTGAAATAACATAATGCATGCATTTGTTGACGTAGAGACCTGACGTCACATGGCGTCGGCCGTCAAAACACACTCATTTAATACGTCACGTCAGAGCTTGACCAGCCTCTTGCGACACAAGACGTATTTGTCTACACAAGACAGTCATTGCACCGTTTGAAGGTAAGAGACTCGAAATTACATAATAAATTTGTGTTAACATTGAATGATAGATAACTAAGCTGCTCGTCAAGTCAACCTTGCAGCAGGTTTTCGCATATGTAGTTCCAAACGTGCGCGCAAGAACATAGTTCCACTGAGACGGGTTCTATTCCGACACAACTGCATACTTGCAAGAAAACAGTTATTTAATTTGTAATATACAGACAAAATAGTACATCCATTAGCAGGTATGGACTTAATTGGTTGCAATCACTGTGCAGACGAACTTAGAACCGTAGATTCGCCAACTGCAATGTGTAGTGCGTTGAAGAGACACTGAAACTTTAGAGAGAGTCGAGCGAGACTGAATGCCTTGCAGAACGCGTGCAATCGGCGATACCAGTGTTGCACATCCCACTATTTTAACCCTATGTTTATTGTAGAGCGGCGAGAATGGCTGAATCTACTGTTCAGCGCGCGGTTTTACCCGAATGTTATTTTGGACTTCGTCCGAAGGGAAATTTTCTTCAAAGACAAGCAAGTTGTTTTGAATGCATAATCCTCCTTGCGGCAACAAGATCAAAGTAAAACAGGGCGTGAGGTGATTTGCCGTCAATGTGCGCACGAATTGTATCACGGGTGTTGAATGATTTGCTGTTTGAGTTTAGCAAGAGGAAACGATTGTTTGTTTTTTGACGACAAAAGAATCTCCGCGGTATTAAAAGATATCGCAGTGAGAAGAAACATGTTTATTATTTGGACGAGACGTCCTTCAACTCGGTGGGTGGGGGAAGGGGGAATAAAACATGGAAGGATACCAGCATGCAAAACCACGCCAGGGCTGAAGAAACCAACGATGAGGGGAAGGGGGAGGCTTATTGTTTCACCCACTGGCGGCAATGAAAGCTTTGTTGAAGGTGCATATTTACTGTTCCGCGCAAAGAAAGGGAAGGGTGATTATCCGCAAGAAATGGACAGACCAAGATTTGAATCCTGGTATAGTGAAGTGATTCATAAATTGAAACCAGAGTAATAGCGACAGACAATGCACCTGATTGTATATATCACCAATAACAAATCATGCTTTTTTGGTGGTATAACTTGAATTGCGTGTGTCTTACAGGAACGGATGTATTGCGGACGAAGCAACCACGTTTTTCATAAATGTATTTCTTTCTAAACCAAAAAAAAAAAAAAAAATTGTCATTAAATTCAAGAGGGCCTATCGTTGTTTACTTTTATCTTTGTTCATTTTTATTTTTGCGTGCTCGAAATATACACACACGCTCTCATGTTTCGAAGATATTTCGCATTTATATTAAGTAATGACACATTTATTAAATAATCTATGCGCAGAAAGTACTTTTAAAATTTTATGGTTCAGGAGAAAAAGAGAAGCAAAAATACATTCCACTTGACATGCATGCGGGTTTTGATGTATTGTGCGGTTGGCAATACTGTGGATTTTCTCAGTGTCTGCGATGTAAGCAGTTCGGCGGTTGAGGAAAGACTGGCACGGAAGATTCTGAGCTCAGTTCTCGCGCGGATTGATACATACAACCTGCTGCAAGGTTGACTTGACGAGCAGCTTAATAGCCTTCCTTCACCGTAATGTGGAGCACTGAATAAGAAATAAATCGAAGCACTTGTATAAATACATAATTCGTTGCACCTGTGTTGCTAGTAATTTTTGGTTACTAGGGCCAACACGTATGCTAAATATTGCGAACTGAATTTATCGCACATAAATATAATAGTAGCACGTATTACTATAGTTTTCCTGTATTATTATTATCGATGGATCACCGTCTTTATTTTTATATTAACAATATATACTTACTTATTCAACTCTGTCCTTTGATATGAAATATGTACACACTCATATATAACATATGAATTAATAATTCACGTAAAAATAATATTTAAGCATCGCAATTGTTACACCTTTTGTCCATGCATATCAATGTTGTATTTATTCTTCTATTAAAATTATTCGTTGATAATTCCATAAACATGCATTGAACACACGCTGAGAGTGAAAAGTCCAACATCTTTGACCTCGATGTCGTTCACCTAAGGTACGATGAACAAATGAATCGTAACATTGTCCATTTAGGATAATCATCCTTTATTCCAGACACGATGTTCAGCTCAGATTGACTATACTTCGTGGAATTTTACTGTACCTGAGAGTACAGTACCACTACGTTCTGCCACACTGTACTTGTGTGGAATGTACTGATGAAAGTCGGACAACCCAGATTGTACATTTCCTTCTGTCTGTCACTGAATGAACATCTTCCCTGTAGAGTTCTGCTGTCTGCGTTTCTCGTACTTGCACTGTGGGAAGGGATAATTTGGGGAAGTTCAAACTTAAGAGTAGAAACGTGATTTCTTCTGGCAATGAGAATTGTTCTGCACTGGAATATTGATGAATACATTTTTGCTGCTGAGTGTATCATGTAACGACCAATGGAATGTGTGGTCGTATGTGTCCTCGGAATGGGAGAACTATGTTCCTGGAGGAATAATCACTATGTGTACTGCTTGTTTTTTTTAGACGAACTTCGTGGGGTGGACCAATGATTTTACCCCTTTGATGAAAAACTGGAACATTTGGTGTGAAAACTTCTTGTACTGCTAACACTTCGTTGGGCGATTCTTCTTTTGAGGCTTTGTGAAGAAGAATAGACGTACGTTCGTAGAGTTGTACATGACATGGAAGTGTGTCAAGTAATATGTATATTACGAGTGTAGCATGACACTTTAATGGAGGAATCATGTAGTTTACCCTCTGGAACATGTCGTTGTTTGTAAAACGTTTTACTGCTGGACTTGTAGATTATATTGAAGATTTTGTTCGAGACGTAGCACGACAATTTTGAGAAGCTGTGTAGATTCTCTGGAACGTGGCACGTCGTGGTGTACTTTACGAATTGCCTTAACAAGGCGGGGTGGGGGGGGGGTTCTTGATCCCTTGTAGAGTAAAGCTGGAACATGTTTCAGCAGTCTGGCTCCCAAGCTGGCGAATGCTGTCAGGATGCTGGACGCGCTGCTAGTGGTTCCCGGTTCGACATTTTCCTTTCGGGTTTGGGAATGCCGAATTGTTTCCCTTGCGGCTGACACTGGCTGTTCTCTGGCCGACAGCTGATAAATTTCGAATTTGAGACAGGTTTAAGGTAAAGGTAATGTTAGCGTAGATTTAAGATAGGGTAATTTTTCCGGGAAAGGATTATTTTGATCCAATCTTTTTGGTACAACACTCAAGAATAATATTTTGCCACTCATGATTTAAAAATGCCATTATCAATTGAAATATACTTAAACTAGTAATAAACTCTTATATTATACCCATTAAAATAAATATGACAAACGCTAATTCCTAGTGGAAAAATATAAAAAGAAATATGATGAGAATAGCTTCGTGAAAGCTACCACGGTTATTCCAGAATCTAGAAAGAAAATAGGATAGTACCTATAAAGCAATCGGAATTTTAATTTATTTTTGTCCCCGTAAAGTACCAATGATATATGTCGTGATTCGATTAATTGAGTTTAATTTATTATTGCTTGTTATGAGTTACTATTTGAGGTGTGAGTTACTATTTGACAACGTTCTAACAATCTGGCAACCTGCTACAGTCTAAAGAATTTAGCCGTCATCATTTCTGCTTACGATAATTTTCCTACTTCAAGTCTATGTCTCCCGCGACCGGGGTTTTGCTGGCTGGCTACCTGATCCCCATAACGGGAGAGGTTTTGAGGGGAAATTCTTACGTTAGCAAAATTCTTCGTCCGGTCGTAGATTCAAGCGCGCAAGATATGTAAAGCCGTGTAACTGAACTCTGGCCGCTGCTGTGTTTCTCGGATGCCGTTGAAATGTACCCTTTGCGTCAATAATGTATTGCATGCATCTACATCAATGCCTAAGTCCTTAACATGCTTCTGCGTTTAACTGTACAATGACAATGAGGAAATAGATTCGTTTGCGTATGTACGCCCAGTTTGTTTATCGATTACTTCTAAAATACATGATTTGCTGTGAAATACTGGTTGCTAGTAACTTTGCTTGAATGTATTGCTTCTTCTACTTTACTTTTGATGAGAAAACCAGTCTTTTGCATTTAAAATGAAAATACCATATTACTATAAGGACATATGAAAACGTATTTAAAGCTAAACGAGTAATAATGTTATTTTTCGCCTTGCGCTTATTTTCCCTACTGGTTACATTTACTTGTAGAAGCCTGTTTAAACTTTGCTGTGTAAAAAATTCTTATTTTTGTCTCTTATGTTACTCATAGTGTGCAAGTGGTCGTTGAAAATGTACTTAAATACAAAATTACACGGGAAACGATGCTTATTTAAAGTCGACCATCCCAAAAATAAAATAATTAATCTATAAATATGCTATAATTGCCTTATATTATGCTGACATCACTAAAAATGAAGAATCTATCATTCTCTCTATCCATTCTAACATATGCTTAGCATATTATTGTAGCAAAGCTTAAAACTAAAACCGTTGTGGTTTAACCATAATCATTCTGCGATGGCAGAATGGATTTCCAGGATTTTGGTTGCAACCCAATATCCGAAGGAAAATACTTGTTATTTGGGGCGCAAAAAATATCTTGCCGTCGACGGCTACATATTCATATAAAATAAATATTCTCAATAACTGGCGCTTAATACAAAACTTTGCTAATATAAATGTTTACCTTCTTCTGAAGTATAACTAAAATGTTAGTGATGTAACTACTAAGCTAGTATAAATTATACCGCTTAAACAAAATATTATCGCATATTAAGAAATTTGAATAAATTAATAGAGACTAATGCCTTAAAAAACTTACTTTGTGCACACTTGAGTCGTGTAGGACCTATTTAACATTAATAAATGCCGTAACTTGGAGCAAAAATTGCAATATTTATATTTTAAAATTTAAAACAATCTACATTTTAAAGTTTTTAACGTTCGAAGCTACAACGTGCTAAGGATAAATATTCAACTGTCAAACAAAACATTGTTTCGGATAGAGAAAAAAAATATATAAATATATACTAACAAAAAAAAAAATCTCGTTAATATGTGAGAAACGTCCACGCCGTGTGATGCTCTCCTAATCCTCTTCTAGTTATTCAAAATAAGTTGGCTGAGCCTAACTTTGCTTAAAGCATATAAGTATATGTATATATGTGTACGGACTCATTCTCGTCACTGCTGCTTACCTGTGTACGGACATCTCTCGTCACTGCAGCCTATTTATACATCTATTACTTCTCAACTAGAACTTTTAATTAATCGGGCGGTTTATATCCTAAATCACGGTACGCCAATTTGTACAGCGTGTCGAGGAATATAATTGGCGTTTCGTTTCTTTACATATTAACATGAATTGAAAATTTTTAGGCAATGTATTCGTAAGTTAAGGTAACATAAGGCAAGTGACTATCTCGTATAAACTTGACTATCTCCTTAATCTAAGCTCCCTTCATGAGGTGCTAGGAGACTTCAGTCATTAAGAATATAAATGAGTGGTCCTCGGGGCCTTATACGTTCCCAAAACTATATATATATAAAAATGTAATATCCTCTTTGCAATAATTTTAGCAGTTATAGTTCAAGCATTCTAAATCATTTACAAGTTACGGTCAGTTTTATACAAAATTTAAATTAAACTTTTAAGGAATTTCAATTAATAATAATAACAAAAACAAAATATTGACTCAAACAAGCATACTCTCTGCCATGACTCGTTAAACTGCACCATAGTGCCACTGAGTCAGAGTCAACATACTCTAATTTATTTTCCTCGTTCATAATATAACTTCAATATTCACTTTTAATCCACGTTTTTAATTAATTAATATGTTAAGGGTAAGCCTAATCACAATCTGAGCAAAATGCACAGGAACGTTAGATATATTAAAAAAAAATGTTTAAAATTACTGTAGCTTACTGCTTTATTTTAACCCTCATAAACAACGCTGTGATAATTTTCGTATCCAAGATCATGATTTAAAAAAATCCTACCTTTTACGTTCTAAAACCACTATAAATGCAAAAAACCATCGAATCTAAATGCCTTTTCTTCTAAAAATTCTGGGAATGGTAAAATTTTTCCCAGGGTGGGAATTCTGTCGTGGCCAGGGTACAGGATTCGCGAACGAACCACAGCGCTACCAGGAGCGGATTGATAGGGCAACGTCCACGAACGTCCCTGGGCCGACCGCATTTTTGGCAAAATGTGGCTGCCTAAAACCCGACATCGAACCTTCCGCCACGCGGAATGCCGGACGCTCCTGATACCAAATCGCCAGCCCTACGCGGATAACCGCGACGGAGCTAGGGCGCAGGTTCCTCCGCATCTTTACATTTTGCTTGATGTTGATAGGTTTCATCTGATTCATCCTCGAGTTAGAACTCGACATCTATCATTGTTTACTGCACTATTTTTCCCCGCTGGTACTTAATAAATCCGCGCGCAACTTTCCAGATTCCGTGTTTCAAAATGCATACTTTTGATGGTAAAAGAAAACTGATAAAACCTTGATTCTGATCATTCTTAGGTGTGGTTTCACTTTTCATGCCCTAAAATTGAAATTTTCATAAGTGAAATCCTGCGTCTATCACCACGTAATCAGCAATTTTCATCTCATTTCCGCAAAAATGGATGAAAGCCCTAAGCACCTCCATCCACGTCTCATGCTTAGGGGTGGGATTGATTTAAACTGCTTAACAATTAACTGCAATTCCACTACGTAACGAGCTATTTTCTCATCGCATTTCCGAAAAAAAAAATGCATGAGAAGCCCCAGCAAATCCACCACGTCTCATACCCTTAGGTATGTGGGATCTTTTGGGAATGTAGCTCACTAATCATCATTCATCCTTGATGGTAAAGCACTCTCTGCTCGTGGTGAGCTTGATGGTAAGGCGCTAGAGGTACTAAATTTACACACTTGAATGGCAACACATGACACTTGAGTTTCACACCCCTAAAGATTGGATCAGCATGGGTAATGTAAGGATATACCTGTCTCTGTACTGCAACTGAAGATCTGCCATGAGAGGTTATGCCTGTGACTGTACGTAGAGTCTGACTTGCGACTAGCGTTAACACGCTCTCCCTCGAACCTCCTCCTCTCTCTCTATTCAATCGTAACTTGCTCCTCAATAACTGAATTAGAACTGACCCCGAACTCTCTGCCTCCCAGACATTTATTGCAATTCAATTTAATAAACAAATGCACAGTCAGGCCTGTAGCCTCTTCCTGGATTTCGTCTGTTTACAGCTGATGACCAGGAAGAGCTTCAGTGCTGTCTGACACTGCATTCCTGTGATGTTTCTGAATATTTCCTGATTGGAAAACGATGGTTGAATGACTGGAAGTTGGAGTTCGTTCTCCATAATAATTAAAAGATACTACGGATCGTTACGATATATAAATATAGAAAAGTATGGAAACACTGTTTAGCCTTGTTTCCATGTTAATAAAATATTAAAATGCTGAAAAAGGCAAAATTTATTGTATAAAAATGTACGCGGAGTGTATATATAAGATGATGGTTGGATCTTTCATCAATTTATTGTAAATCTTCATCTGAAAAATACCCTGTTAGAGGGTGGAAACGTTACGTTTTTAGTGTATATTTTTATACAATAAATTTTGCATTGGTCAGCATTTTAATGTTTTAATAAAAAAGTATTTAGAATTAGTTGCCTCCAGATATCCAAAGATTTGAGGCTGGGTGACTTGTTAAACATCTCTTAATTAAGGGGAAGTTTCAGTTTCGCACCAATTGTGCATTTATTTCAATATCGTCCGAATGGGCACCGTTACTAAAAAAAACTGAGTATGAAAGAGAGTATGAATTAATATTTACTACAGGGAACCAAATTCCGAATTTTAAAGTTTCTAAACCAACAGTACAAGTCTTCTGTCAACTGCACAAATTCATGTAAATTCCTTTCTTTTGCGTAAACAGTGAGGAGTATACAGAAGCATACGCTCAAATCTGTTAGGGAAGGATTTTTTTTTGTTCCGAAAGTAGTAACTGGATATTTGCCTTCACTTCTTTTTTTCCATATGCCCCTCCCCTTCCCAATCTTTCTACTTTGGTCCTCCAACTTTCCAACTTCCTCCCATAAAAAAAAACAACATGATCATATTATACATGTATATATTTATGGTTCTCATGACGAAAAATAATAGCTTGATTTTGAAAGTGCTTTCAGTGTTACTGTTGACTGAGTTGCTTTATTTTACTTCGCTTCTTGTGCCACTTCTGGCTAATTTGCGAAGATGGAGATGAGTGATGATATGATGAAATTGATGAATGGACACTCACAAACATCTATGCCCAGGCCGGGATTCGAACCCGGGACCCCTGGCGTCGATGTGATAACCACTCCGCCACGGGTGGCGGCTCAGTGTTACTGTTAAAGAACACTTTCATTGTATGTATGTATTTATTTAATTCCTACTGTACATGACATCAAACTAACAATATCTTAGCTTCAATTCCTACTTGCTTTTGCAATATACTTAATACTGGGTGAGTCTGTTAAAAGAGGCCCCGTGGAAAATGTGCTCCTTGCATGTAGGCAACCCTGGTACACCGAAGAGAAGAGCGGGGTAGAGAACAGTCCAGGATATCGGTGCCGATCAGTTTAAACAACTTGACATAAACGTAAATGAATGAAACATCTCTTCTGTAAATACAGTACAGTGTGACAACAACCTTCCTAGAGGAGGTGCTGGAAATGTCCTCCGTTGACCTCGAGGCACGTGTGCAGACGATACCACATGTTCTGAAAAGCACGGCTGATGACGCAATCAGGCGGGAACACTGACTCAATGCGCGTGATCGTTGCACATGCTGTATGCGCCGTGGCTCCATCCTGCTGAAAGTAAGCGTTCCTTCGCTCATCCTCAGTCAGTTGTTCAACAAACACGTTGAATATGTACTGATGTAACGAGGCGAATTCACAGTCTCATGGAAGAACACGGGGATGATGCGCCGTGACGACACGCACACCAGACACCGAGTTTCTGGGCGTGCAGTGGAACCTCCATGAACACGTGTGGATTGTCACCTGACCAGTGTCGCGTGTTCTGGGAGTTTATGTAGCCTGAGAGATGGAACCATGCTTCATCTGAAATGAACAAGTAACCATCGTGCAGCACTTCCGGAGCAATATTGGACAGAAACCACTCACAAAACTGCACGCGAGCTGCCTTGTCCACATCCCGCACCTGAAGCATCACGGTAACTTTGAATGCGTGCAAGTTCAAGTCCTGCTTCAGGATCCGCATAGCGGTTGACTGGGACACCTGCAACTGTTGTGCCAAACGCCGAGATGATTTTCGTGGACTGCGTATCATTAGCTGCGCTGCGTCGTCCACCTTTGCCTCGGTGCGGACATTCTTTGGACTCACTTTTGGCCTATTCAGCACGGATCCGGTTTCCCGCCATTTTGCAATCGGTTTTTGCATTACTGATTTGGTTGGCTCGGCCCGTAAGTCGCTCCTGTGGAAGTCCACGAGGGAACAGAAAAGAAAAGGTTTATTTACCACTGCTAAATATGTGACCAATTGTGAACCATAGAAGAAAAGCACCGAATTTGCGTTTTCGGAAGGGCGCCGAGACGAGAGGGCATACCGAACCAGTCCGGGCCTGCACTATACACTCCCTCGTCTTTAGGTGAATCATTTTGACAAAATAATTTCGTATCTATTCATTATAGCCATGTCTCTCTAATCGGTATGGCGCTTTGTCTTCCATGTAGAGGCTCAGGGCTCACCCAGATTCTCATCAATGGTAAAGACAATCAGAGCCTAGTGCTGCTCACATCACATCTATTTCCAGATCAAAAATAAGTGGAACCATACCTCCACACCCTGTGTGTTTCATTATGACACAATGCAATGTTTAGGAATTCACTTTATTTTTTTTTAATTTTTTTAGGTTTCCATAGAGTTTAGGTGGGAGAATATATTTAGTAAAGATGTTCACATAATACTCTAGACAAAAGATTTTGTAAGCGTCGAATCACTGAAATAGTTTATAAAAGTTTATTTTGCTCTTAAAGTCATATTTATTAATGATGAAAACAAAGACTCCTAATAGATTACGTCTGTGAATTTCTTGAGTCGAAAATTTCGGTGGCAGTAAAGGTGAAATAGCGAACAGGTAATAGTCGTAGAAGCTAATGTCCGCAGGAATTCGTGTGTTTCTTGCATAGCGGTCGTCGGTCAAAAGACTCCTGTTGCCAAAATGGTTGTAGAGCTAAAAGAGAGAGCCCCCAATAGCTAGAAATAACTTTCTCGATAGTTGGCTAGGAAAATTTAGGCTTAGCTGATCCGGTACTCGGGACACTTTTCAACTGCTGTTCCATTTCCCTCCCCGCTACTGTGGGATAACAACTGCATGATATTGTGACGTGGAGAAAAGATTGTGTGTTTTGCTCTGTAGCAACAGTGCACGCAAAACTTGAACATTGAGCTGTTCCGAAAGCGCCTTACTGCAGTTCAGCTGTAACTGCAAGCGAAAGAATCTCTCACGGGGGGAAGGTCGCTGAACGGAATAGCCAGGCTTCTGCAGTGGCTGACTTCACGTCGTAGTAGTGGGGTCAGGCGAGACCCAGCACCGTACGTTCAATAGCAGACCACTTCACTTCGCGCTAGTTCGGCAGAAACGAAACATATAAAGGGTTTAGCGGGGTGAAATAATGCCGTAACGTACGAACGATTCCCCGCTCAACCCTTAACAGAACGAACCACAAGCACAGTTCAGTTCCGCGGTTTTTAACGACGCTTCAACATGGCAGACAGCGAAGGCGGAAGCGAGCAAGATGATGTTTCATTCCTTAGGACGGTAAGTAAGAATGTTGCTTGTTTGCTCGTGAGTGCAAAATGTTGAGTGATGTACCTGGTAGGGCGCTGCGGCAATATTATGCGATGACCTATTTCCCATTCTTCGTTTTTGCGACATTGAAATTTGCCCCTTTAAACCTGTTTCTGTCAGTGTAATACCTCCACCATGCGTCAGCCGTACGAGTGCAGAGAAAATTCGTGTTCTTCAAATAATTGTTCAGAACTTAGTAAAATGGTTCACCTCCCTCATGTTACAGGCGAGGAGGACATATATATATATATATTAATATGTATAAAATAATGTTTGTGTCAGTCTTTCTCTCCCCAATGTTTATTCGAACTCTGCGATATTGAGTATTATTTTTAAGAGGAAAAAGAGTGGGCCTCAGGAGTATAAAAAATGTTAACACGTAGTCTAGTGGTTAGCATTATCAGGGTTATCAAGATTTATGTCTTCTTTAAAAACACAAAAAACTTTTTTATGTTGTAAACATGTTTTAAATGTTTTGAACAGTATTCTAACCAAGATCAAAAATGTTCTAAACAAAACGTTTAAATGTCAAGAAGCTATATTTTCTAAGATAAATGGTTGCTAAGGTGTCCGTTAATCAATCCAAGGAAGAACTGTGCTGTAAGTTATAAAGTAAATACTGGACTAAATTCTTATAATACCTATTTACATTATTTGTAAATCTCGCATGTAGGCTATTCGAGAAGTTTCAAATAATCCACGGTTGCCAGGCTCCACTCAATCACCGTGATGGGTACTCTGTTTTCGTGTTTTCCGACAAATCGCATGTTCTTGTGAATGCAAGGATGTACATCGACAATAACAATGATGTTCGTTAAGTGCGTAAAACTGTTTCATCCATACACTATTCAATTATAAAAAAAATGTTTTAAACATGCCAACCCTGAGCATAGCATGTGCGAAGAAAGACATGATGGGTTCCAATCGAAGTGAATTGGAGGATGAGAAAACGTAGTTGGTTTACGCTGAACTTGCACGGTTTTTATTGTATTAGGTTTTAAATGATCAGAGTACGTTAGCTCATTTTTGGTCTCGTTGCGTGGGTTAAACTAGATACGGTTAGTTGAGATAACATTTAAACGTTTACAGTAGTTCTAGATATGTAACCTTAGACGTGTTTTTTCGCCATTCGGTATCGTCTTGTAAAGGACACACTAGAACACTTCATTTACACTTCCTGTTTTGGGGTCAGCGCTCCTAGATACGAATCCTGGACAAAGCATTGCTCGATTTGATATTTGGTTATTTCGCGTCTTTTTTCTTCCGCGTTTTGGCTAATTGCGTCGATGAGGATGAGTGATGATATGATGAAATTGATGAGACATTCACAAAAAAATGTCCAGTCAGGTAATCGAAACCGAGACCCCTGCCGTAGTAGGTCGGAAAATGTAATAATGCTATTTGGTATGCATATCCGTCCGTGTAATTTTACTACCATTTTAGAACAAGTTGCATAGCTCTAATTTTTTAAGCAAAATTTCCGCAATCATCCAAGTCTAAAAAAAAGCAGTATTTGGAAAATAAATGTAATTCTTTATTTTTTTAAATTTTATGGCTATTTTAAAGGTAGTTTCTAACATGATTTAAAGACATGTACCATTCCGGAACAAGTAAATCTCTAGACGTCATTCTATCGCAGTGATTTATCTACACCCTCCCAAAATTCGATAACGTAAAGAGAAACTGGAAATGCTGTCGGAATACGAGCGTCACTATTTATATTTTGAGCCTTGGCAACACTGATTGAAGTTAGGCGCGATTTGACGTTTGCACGGAATCGTCTGGCATTATTGACCATAACGTACTTCAAATGTTTTGTCAATAGCTTGATTTGTGTTGTTTATGTTGCCTTGGAGATTGCGCGACAACAATAAAATGGAATTAACTCGTGAACATTTTCGTGCGATGATTTTTTACGATTTTCGACGTGGATTATCAAGACAAGAGTGCATCGATCAACTTACTTCCACATTTGGCGATGAAGAATCATCCTTTGCCACTGTGAAACGCTGGTATAACGAATTTAATCGTGGCCGCCATTCGCTCACCGACGAGATTAGCGAAGGTCGTCCAAAATCAGTTGTTGTTCAAGAAAACATTGATGCTGTGCAAAACCTAATATTGCAAGATCGTCATGTGACATACTGTGAGATTGAGGCAACCATAGGCATTAGTTCCACCAGCATATATAAAATATTATGTGATCATTTAGCTGTGAGAAAGGTATGTCCTCGTTGGATCCTACACAATTTGACAAAAACTCAAAAAGACGCTCGCGTCAATTGGTGCAAACAAATGCTCAATAAATACAATCGTGGTGCTTCAAAAGACGTATATAAGATTGTAACAGGTGACGAATCATGGATATATGCATATGAGCCGGAACGTAAACAGCAGTCGACTGTATGGGTGTTTCAAGATGAACCCAATCCAACAAAAGTTGTTCGCGCTCGAAGCACATCGAAACAAATGGTTGCCTGTTTTTTCGGGAAAACTGGTCATTTGGCAACTGTGCCTTTAGAGGAACGTAGAACGGTCAACTCTGAATGATACACAACAATTTGTTTGCCAGAGGTCTTCGGTCAAATACGGAAAACAAACAAACGCCGTCGGATGATTCTTCATCAAGACAATGCCAGCTGTCACACATCTCGTCTAACAACCGACTTTATGAACAGTCAAAAAATCGAATTGATGGGTCATCCGCCGTACAGTCCTGATTTGGCACCCAATGACTTCTTCTTGTTCCCGAATGTCAAGAATAAATTTCGTGGACAACGATTTTCGTCGGCGGAAGACGCCGTTGATGCGTTCAAAAACCATATTATGGAGGTGACTCAAGAAGATTGGAAAAACTGCTTTGACAAATGGTTCGAACGAATGCAAAAGTGTATTGACCATAAAGGAGAATACTTCGAAAAACAATAAAGCAGTTTTCAATGCCAAATTCCTGTTTTTTCATTGTTAGGCTCAAAATATAAATAGTGAACCTCGTATTAGTTGTGGCCACCAACGTTATGATAGTATTGCATCTAGAGCTAGACTACAATAACAGAGTTGCAAAATAACGAAATAAAATCAACTCACCAATAACCCCCACGAACCCGACAATCAGCAACACAGTAGCATACAAATAACCGTCACGTGGCGTACAGCTTGGTACTTATTGGACATTCAATTCTCACAAGTATTCTCAAATTAACAATGTTTTCAAATTTCCTTTAATTTTCTTACACCAGCCATGATACTTCAATGTTCAGAAAATTATATATTTACAAATTAGATGATACGTATTAGCAATTATTCTTATAATGAACATGTCTGAATATGAGTTAACCAATTTTTTTTTAAAAAAAACTGGGCATTTTCGCATCACGACTCGACTGCAGTTCGAAAAGATCTGGACAAGAATTAGAAACAATAGACTTTCCAGACTAAATCGGGACATCTGGTAGTCTTCTGGAGCCGTCTCTCACTCCACAAACAACCCATTCATTTATGCAAGAACAAAATCGAAATTCTTGCAAAATATGAACAATCGTCAATGTTATTTTCGTAAGTTTTTATAGGTTGACATTTCAATATTTTGGTTCTCTCAAAGTTTCGGATGAGACGATACTGTACTGTCATCAGCTCCCCCATCAGCCATCGCGAGTTCCTTCAGCAGGTCGTCGTTGCCTTGTAATCAAGGGGTCCCGGGTTCGATACCCGGTGGAGACACATAGTGGTTCGGATCCAATTTTAAACTGTAGGTCCAGTTCCAATTAGCCTTACTGTGCATAAAGTGGACTTAAAACACCAGCTCAATCATTCAGCAGGTTTAATCCTAGGACTATCAGTGTTTCTCCATTGTACCTTTAGAGAAGAGCACCAAAGTTTCATGTTGTATACCTTTTAGTTTCGTGAGCAGATTCTTACCCGCAATTCTTGACTTCAATCGATCCTATGGAAAAACCATGAACTCGCTTGTGCAGTTGTGTGTGTGCTTGGAAAAGCAGAGAGAGAGGAAAGGTGGAAGGAAGAAAACCTGGTTCTCCCCTTTTGATTCTCGGGAAAACAGCCCGGGGGAGCATTTCTCTGCGTTCACTCTTGTCGCGCAGAAATCTCTGGGAACGAAGAACTCGAGAAAGGGCAAAGAACTAACTAGGGATCTCTTTGATTGGCTACTCAAGGACGATTAAAACGAGCAGGAAAGAGGACGCTTTCAGCCATATTGAAGCACGAACTAGGGCTCTGAAAGTACCCGTTGGATTTTATTTTCCGATACTTTCACGGTATTGTGATCCGCAAAAATGCCGCGTTATCCTGGAAATTATGCACAATTCCAAGTCTCCATTAATTTCCCACCAATATTGTGTGGAAAAATTATATTTTGTGATTACATAAAGGGTATTTTGTCCTCCTCTGTGTCCGTGCGTTCTAAGGCACCTTGCTTTGGATGGTGGCTACGGGACGGCATGGGTTCGATCCCGGGTTCAGTGTCCGGGAAATTTTCGGCCTGTGTATAGGGCCGGTCACAACCCACCATCGTGAGGAAATTGGGGAGCTCCGAGTGAGTGAGCTTAATCCGGTCGCTAAGTCCTACAACGGCTGGGGGTCGCGTGGGAGGGAGGCCAGCAGTCGGTAGGTAAGCCAGGGCCGAATATTGGGTTGTAGCGCTGTAAGGTTAGGATAAAGGGTATTTTAATATTCTTATGAAATTCTTGAATATTTTGAAGAAAACATATAAATTGATGTTTATAATTTGAAATAGTTACTTACTTTCACATTAATATTAATTAATATTTGAACAACTTTTAATGATTACAATTTTTAAGCATTGGTATCGATGAGAATAAGAGTATTGGTCTCCGCTCAGCCCTAACTTTCCATACACTCGAGAGTAGAGACGTGTATGTAGAGTTAGTATTGCATACTTCAAGAAAGGGCGACTTGTGACAGTGTTGTCAATCTGGTTTCAAACATTTACTTCATAATAGTAACATTACACGAACGGATGTACATACCAAATAGTATCCATTTGTTCAGGATTTAATATTTAAAATGTAATGATGTGTAGTTTCCCTGAAAGAAACCTTTTTCGTTCACTATTGTGTGGCCACGATCCTACTCTTCTTAGGCACGTATTTAGGGATAGGATGGGGGGGGGGGGGTGTCCGAACCAAGTGTCTCGGAAATAATGAGAATAATACACAGGTTTAATTTAATGTTAATCTAATTTATAGGTCTATTCATAATAATACTTAAATTAATTAATATTGTAAAAAAAATGACTATATAAGACTAGCAATATAACAGCACGAATTCATTGTCTAACTTACGTGTAGTTAACATCGCGAACATTTGTATAAAATCAATTGTCTTGGCAAGGAAATGAAGATCAAAACGATAAATAATTTCATACTTATTCAATAACTGAAAAGGCTGCTAGATCCAGTTGACGAAAAGTGAATTTCCTGATTAATATTTTACGCACATTATTATAAATAATAGTGTGCATAAATCTTCCTTGGTACAATCAATGAAAGCCGTATGATCCCAATCTAATCCTTGCCTTCTAGTAAGTTCGGCGGAAATTAATAACCTTTGATTGTGCAAAAAATGAAAACAAATATATTTTCATTTTTAAAATTTTGGTACTAGGTAAATCTTTCGGGGTGGTCCAGACCCCTTACCCCCGAAATACGTCATTGTATCCTTCCTATGCCCTTCATCGTTCGATAGGTTGTCAGTTGAATGCACTTGAAAGAACAAGTCGGATGGGGGGCAATTGTAAGACAACGTTCCCCTCCAAGAATGTTGGCGATGATGCAAGTAAGGGAACACTGGGGAATATCCAAGCTCTGCATCTGGTCATCTCTCTCCCCTGGCTCGCTTCCAGACACAGCAGCATCTGAACAAGCACTTTGGAGACTCGGATGCAATCACCAGAGTTCTGTCTGGTTAACATCTACTTCCTTTCGCTAAATAATCCTCGCCACTTCGTTACAATTGCTCTCCTCTTTTTCCCTTCTTTCTGCTCACGTCCGAGTTCTAATTATTGGTTTGGCTTTGTTTCATCTTGCGTTTCATTACCCCTTACGCTTTTCTTTTTTTTCATTTCCTATCTTCTTTTGTTCCGTTTCCTCTCTCTTCTTTTTTCCGTTTCCTCTCTCTACTTTTGTTCCGTTTCTTCTCTTTTCTTTCTTCCATCAATTATCTTTTCGTTTCTTTCCCTTTATTATTTACCTTTCCATCTCCTCTTTTTACTCTTCTCTTTCCGCTATTCACCCTTAATTTATGTTCCTATTATTTTCTTCATGTCATTCCCTGCATTCCCTTCTATTTCAATTTTTATAAGTTCTTCCCATTGCCGCATTCCCTTTAATTTATTTATCCAATTTTGAATCTTAATTTATGCGTTTTCTTTCTTTGCTCGATTTATCCTTTTATTTCACACATTCTTATCTCCTATTACGTTGAGCTAATTATTAATTTTTCTCTCAATTTATTTCTGCTATCTGTTTTCTTCGTTCTGCATGTTCTTCCTTTCTTTAGATTAGGTTTTTGTATTTTAGAGTTTATTATTGGTTTTTGTGATTTTTGACTTTCCCAAATTTATAGATGTTTATCTAGTCATTTACCGGGATCCGGGGATGCTCTCGATATCGTTTCAAAAAACAAGACCAGATCCTGCGAGACATGTCGAGACGAGAACGAGTCTATTTAAAAGCGAGACTAGACCGAAACTTCAGTATAATATTTGAATATACCTGCACAAAATTTAGTTTACAATGCCACGTCTTCGTACACATAAAAAGATATCCAACTGTTTATTATTTATAGATAAGTCATATGTTTTAAAATTCTAATTGGAAAGTCATTCCAGTTGTGACAATCGTGAGCCTGGGCTGCGTTATTGCATACTATATTGAGGATAAAATTAAGTTTTTTCGAGGGTTCGTAGCGTCGAAACGAGGCGTCAAGCAGAATTAAATTATTGAGAGAAGTTCTTTGCCTTAATGACTCTCTCGTCTCAACTCCATTCTATCCTTGATCCGCCACGGAAGAGCGAGGACAACTTCAGTGGACGCGACATTTCCAAATATATGCTGATCGTGAATTGCAGTTACAAATAAAATCATAAGTTTATCACTAATGTCATTCGGTCGTACTTGGAAACAAAATAATATCGATGCGTAATGTAACCTTTTGCGCAGATGCGGTGCACGTTTTCCTTGATTGCAGTTTCCATGACAGCTATAAGGGGAAGGACGGAATTAGCAAGTGCAGTTTCCCAGCGCAGCCTTGTTACTTCGATCTTCATCTTTTCCCCCATTACCCTCTTTGTGAAACATGACGGTTAACGAGTGGGACGCGGGTAAACATTGCCGCTAGATGAGGTGTCCATGGAAACAAAGCCCGTCTAAAATTTTGCGCGGATTTTTATATTTTACCTCCAGAGTGGTGTGATTTAAAATTTTGAAGGCCTGTCAAAGTGAACGATAAATGATTCCTCTGTCGGGGAAAGCTTGAATTGAGGTTCCCATAAACGTGCAACCAGGCCAACATTTATTTTTGTTGGGATTATTTGAAATGTTTGCCGATACCGATAAAGTATTGATGTAAGATTGCAAGTGTTCATTGAAGAACGTGAATGGTTCATTTACCTCCTTAATTAACGTGTGTAACCAGATGATTGCAATGGGTTTGGCCTTGAAAAAGAAATCAGCGTGTTTAGACAGTTACTTTACAGCCTTAGGGCATTTGAATTCCATGTTTATATTCATAAAAAAATAACTGAATGACAGAATGTTGCACTAAATCATACACTATTTATAGATACATCGGATTACTCTCTCTCACACACACGCAGAGTCAACTCGATAACGCAACAGCCCTTGGAGATTCAAGACCTACCAAGTATCCTTTCATTTCATTGTGCGAGTCATGGTCAGCGTGTCGAATACATTATATATACACACATACATACATATACACCTCACAAAACGTTTGAAATATTGCTACGTTAGGCAATAGGTGATAGACACGGCCTTGGAATGAAATAACACATGGTATCTGTCAAATGGACGTTCTCGTCTTCTCGCCGACATAGCTATGCCACCGTGCATATCAGCTATTGCCTAATATAATAATATTTCAAGCTTGTTGTGCCTAATATGACAAACTTTTTGTGAGGAGTACACACTCACACACCTACCGCCACCTTTTCGTGTATGAAAATAAAGTATTATTATTATTATTATTTCAACCAAAGAAATATGTTCGTTTGTGTGTGTAACAACATAAACGCACGATGAACATATCACACCATTTTTTAGTACTTATTATGGTGAACGTATGAACACAGTAACAAACCAACTTGAAGAGTACCGGAACTATCCTTCCTATGAAAATAGCACTGCAGTGTGAGTGAGTGTACATATATGTGTGTCTGTGTATCAGTGATGTCAGATGGTTATTTTTTAATGTTTTTACCACGCGTTAAGTACCGTCTTTTCATTTTATGGGTCTTTCAAAGAAACCCTCTCTTCGCAGGTGGGAGGTTCGGGATGAAGCCTTCCAATCTCCAAATATAACTTATAGTTTAGATACGTTTCCATTAAAATTGTGGTTTTTGTTGCATTCTAGATACTTAACCATAATTTTCTTCTTACGTGTATTAAATTATCTCCGCTACTAGAGTTAAAAGTAAATTAGTATGTATGGAGGTACTGATGCTGTGAACAGCTCCACGCCCCAGCTACCATTACTCCCGGGGTACCCATTAATAGGAGGATAGATGAGTCCTAAAGCTGTTCGTGCAAGAACTCGACTTCCGTGGCAGAGTTTTTAACACAGCGTACTTCGACGCCAGGCGTCCTGGGTTCGAATGCTGTTCTTTGTGAGCGTCCCTTCAT
This sequence comes from Lepisma saccharinum, assembly GCF_977018435.1. NCBI lineage: Eukaryota > Metazoa > Arthropoda > Insecta > Zygentoma > Lepismatidae > Lepisma > Lepisma saccharinum. The sequence goes on from NC_139253.1 coordinate 9,851,157, forward strand.
CAATTTTATATCACCAGCCATTCTCATCGTACCGATTAGCCGAAAGCAACGTATAAATAACCTAATTCAGTCAGTCAAAGCAAGTACCCGAGACATCCAATGTTCGATTCTCTCACGTGGCAGTTAGACACCTTAGTGACAGGACAATCGCCACTTTCGAGTTAAAAGGGACTAGCTTCATATTTCAATCGAAATCGCGGATTCTCTCCACGTCTCCCGTGCCACAGGATCTCGGACCACAGCTGCAACGGTCTCCTTAAAGAGAAGAGTGCTGTTAAAAGTTTCTTTCCGCGACGGCAGAACTCCCGGGCGGACGCACTGCGAAACGGGGATATGAATATTTCATTAGCACGGCTCTGATTATGAAGATTCGCGCTCAGACTCGAGGGACATGTCCAGAGAATATGCAGATTAGGACGGATTATAATCGATTCCAAACAAAGGTAGTCAGAAAATCGAACACTAAACTGCAGAGTAGCTATATAAGAGCGAATTAACGGAAGTGGGTTTAAGGGAGCTTTCAGACCGAAGCGACAAGGGACACATGTTGTTGCGGAACAGCAACGTTTCACACTGAAACGGCAAGGCCAGGCCTCACAAGCTTGCGTTCGATTGGTGAAATCGTGTCGTTTGTCGCTTCAATGTGGAATCTCGCCCTAGGAGCTTTCAGACCGAAGCGACAGGCGACGAGTAGAATCAAGACCATCTTTCAGATAGAGAAGGTAATGGTAAAAACCACACTGAAGCGGCAAGCGACACGAGTCCCTTTCAGCCTAAAGCCAAACATTCACCGCGCATGCGCGAACGACAAACATGATGCACAGTATTGTGAAAACGGAAATATTATTTTATTTGAAAAATGTAAATCCACTACCGCGTCAAAATTCAATGAAGTATGAACAAAAGAGAATTGTCATGTAGAATGCAATTGGATCTGGTTAAAATTAAGAACTGCCACTTTGATAGGTAAAAATAATACTTAGATATTGAACCCACCCTATTTCGTAATTAAATACAGTAAAACCTGTCTATCCCGGAACATGATGGTTCCGAGCAACATTTTCCGTCTTAACAGTTTTCTTTCTTATACAGGGTTGACTTTAAATACAGTATAGAGCGCTGCATGAAATAATGGAAAGACAGATTTACATTTCGCATTACTTATAATGTAGAGTACTAATGCATGGACGTACATGAATAAAAATGCGATACAGTCGCAATAAGCATAGCAGAGATTACAATTATGTAACTACACAACATGTTGGCACACTTTTTACAGTATTGTAAGAACATACAGTACGTTCTTATGTATCTTTTTGAACCCGGGACCCCTGACATTGTAGCGGGATGTGTATAGAGGGAAAGAGAAAGATTGAAAGATGGAATAAGAAAGGTGAAGAAAGAGTGAGATAAAAGTGAAGAAAAAAGAAAGAAACAAAGAGAGATAACAAGAAAAATAGAAAGATGACTACAGAAGAGAGGAGAAATAGACAAAGAAAGGTGGAGAAAGAGGGTAAGAGATGAAAGAAAGAAACGGAATCGTAACAGCTATGAGTATTGTAGCGCATTCTTTCATATCGACAATGTTACCGATAAGCGTGTGGCAACCGAGGCGTGTTTCACTTACAGTATTGCATTGTTTTCTTGCGAGCGAGAAAAATAAAGGAAGAAATTTCTGTCTTACTGAAAATAAAAACATCTCGTTGGTCTTTAAATGGTGTTCCGTTTCCGCGTTAAGGAGGTTTCCGCCTTAAGCAGGTCATTTTCAGGTATAAAATCGGTCCGTTCTGGGGACTTTTTTTTTTTCCGTATTTACAGGTTTCCTTCTTATATAGGTTCCGGGATATGCAGTTTTTACTGTATAATGAACGTGGTACGTCTGAAATGAAGAGAAACAATTGTTTAGAAACTTTTATCAGCCGCCCATAATTCTTGCTTGTAACCTTCAAAATATTTCGCTCATTGTTCTTAGGTAAGAATACGAAATATAAAATTGATTGCTTATAAATTGCAATAATGTTTATTTTGTAATTATGTAGGGCACGTATCTCTCAGACTATGGAACAAGAATCGGTGTTTTTTTCAGACCTATGAAGAATTTTGGTTACAGGCCACGCGTGTATTGTATGTCCCGCACCTTCAGATTTCATAACATTAATGTACCTACCCGTAATTCAATGAGGGTTGATTGGCTTTATAAGCCCTGCGAGCGTCAGGCTTCATGTGTTTATTGAGGGACAGGTGTTGTGGATGCAAGCGAAAGTGCCAGAGAGAGCATGAAAGGCTTTAATGGATGTCCATAACAAGCAGTTAATGTCCCTCTGCAAACATGATAAGTGGTCTCCCTGCAAATTGATGGCTGCCTATAGGCAACGGGGAGGAGAAGGTCACGCAATACTAAACCATGCATGTTTTTCCCTTGGGTGGGGCACCGTGCGGTCTTAACCACGCCTTCTTATGCTACGCTTTCGTTTTCCTTTTTTCCCCTGTTGTGCGCATCACGAACGCACCGCATCGTGGCAACAGTGATTGCTTCATTTACACTTTCCGAGATATAAAGATTACCGTCAGTGGCTGCGTGCGTTGTTCGCTTTACAGCGGCAAACAGACCATGCCTTAGCTAATATCTTGCGTTCTAAAGGCAAAAGGTTAAAATAGCAGGTCTGTAGGCTAAGCAGGGGCCACAGGCGTTCAGCCCCCCCCCCCTTGCGTCTGATTAATTTACCCATACGATCAATCCGCAACGTGTCGTGGAAACTCTCCTTTTCTGTCCTGTTTTTTCCTCGCCTTCTCTGAGGCCTCCTTGAACCATATATGATGTCTGTTTTGAATATCCACTCGTCACGAACTAGCAAACATGGTATTTTTGCATAAATCCATGAATGGTAAAATTAAAACCGAATTTCTAATCAATCTATTTAATCTACAAGTACCCACTCGGCCAACCCACAACGTAAAGCTCTATCATAATTCCACTACAAGGCTCTCCGTTCTACAGCGGTCTATTTGTATAGGTTTCTCTCTTATACAGTGCGTTCGAAAAGTCCTCGCACTCATACGTAAAGAAAGAAAAAAGAAAAGCTACCAAGGCATTCATCTGGATGAGGCGCCGCAACCGAATTGCGCACACTTTAGATCCAGGATTGCGCACAAATCTCACTGAGCTGTTTTGCAGATTTTGATCGAACTTTGCCACTTTGATACCTTTATAGTCTGTGCGCAAAACTGTTCTTTTCTTTAGACAAGAAGAGAGAGAGAGAAATTAGAAATAAAATAGTAAATCTCTTAAGGATTAAATAAAAATATAATTTGACCAGTAAATGTAGCAAGTCAAGATACAATTTTCATACCAATTTACATAATACAGTAAGTCACTATTGATGTTTTTCATACAATTTTCATACCAATTTACTCAAAAGTTAGGTTAGGGTAATGACTGCACAACAAACACTTCTGTCAATCGAAGCTCGTGACCTTCGGTATAAATACGGAGATACAAAGACCATTACATTCTAGTCCACCAATCAGGTTCATCCTCTATGCCTATCTAATGCTACCCTTCCAGCAAAAACACGTGTAAGTCCACACACACACAAACACAACAGAAGTGAGAACGGCTTGAGAACATTTTACATTTGACAACATCGCCTCATTTGTTTGTGCGCAATCCTGTACATTGTGACAGCTTATCAACGGCTTATCAGATACCACTGATAAAACCGGAAAAGTGTGCGCAATCCGGCTGTAGCCGGATGAGTTGGCAAGCTTGTCAGTAGGGATTGGTATGACCTTGAAGAACGAGTTTGTTATGTTTAGAGCAGTGCCGCTGTTACAGTCTCGGGGTGAGACTAACAATCACAGTTTGTCGACAATGCCTTTTAAGCACATCGCCCACTGAGAAGCGGAGAAATGCGGCTACAGAACTTCTGTTGTCTCTGCTTTTATTGAATCAAATGGTGTAACGTCCACTACAGGGAAACGCGGAATTTTCGTGCCAGAAGGATGCATGTTATATTACAGGTTATCGCCCATTGAGACGCCGGAAAAGCGTCACTTGTGTTCTGTTGCTCCGCGTCTCAGTGGGCGTTAATCTTTACGCGCACAGAGCGAATCGCTATGTTGGAAGCATAGTTTGAGCATCTCATATGAAAGATGTGTGGAGAAATGGAGAAGTCTATTTCCCGATGATCCGTCATCAGGAAAAACCGAAATGGATGATTGTTTCAAATTTAGTTTCAATATTCTTTTTGTGTATTTCAACGTGCGGAAAATGGTTTGCCGTCTTGTCAGTGTGTTACCAACCTCAGAGATTGCAGTTTTATTCACATTTACAAGGGTTGGATAAAAAGTAATGGCAACACTGCTGTCCCGTGAAAGGGGTGAGTCACAGCGCCACAAGCATTTCGTGGCTGATAAAGGAATGTCAGACGAGGAAGTATAGTGAGTGGGAGCGATTATATGTTATTCAGTCAAAAACAGCAGTGCTCTGAAGCAGAGGACGAGAGTGCAAGCGCCCTAACAATATGTTTAGGCAAGAAGAACAACGTCTCTCAGGCAGACGGTCAACGCAGCCTACTTCTGCACCTTCTTGCAACACCATCTTCGACTCGCATGAAGAAGGAAGCGACGGCACGGTGTCCCATCATCCTGCTTGACAATGCAAGGTGTCACACTGCGAACTATGTGACGGCGCTCCTGCATAACTGATAGTGGGAGGTACTGGAACATCCGCCGTATTCACCGGTATGAGACCGTGTGATTACGACCGTTTTGTCAAAATGAAGGAACCACTGGGCGGGAAGCACTACGACACGCGCGAAGCCATCATACCTGCTATAGGGCGGTCACTGCGGGACATCGACAGAGATGGACGCGCTGACGGTGTACGGCGCCTTCCATACGTGTGACAGAAGGTCGTAGAGATGAGGGGCGATTACTTTGAAGGAATGTAACACGTGCTCCTCTGCCAATACAGTCAAGTACCAATTATACCAGTGTTGCCATTACATTTTATCCAACCCTTGTAGTTTACAAATTTATTTTTTCTGCATCTCAAGATATAATTAACAAATGTATGTATTAATAACGTTGACAAGTTCAATAAATTATAAGCAAAAAATTGTCAAACTTTGAGTGCGGGGACTTTTCGAACGCACTGTATAATAACCTGCCTCTAAATGTTGATGTTTTCTTGCGAGAACACAGTTTGCAACAATCGTTAACAATGTATGTGTAACTTTTAAAATTTGTTTCTGTGCCACCTTGTTTTGTTGTTGTTTTCGGACTGTTTCTGTTACAGTTTCAATATTAAATGGCCATTTAGTACTGTATCTGAAACTTGAAGTAAATAGTTAAATTCCGCAGTATCTCTTGGATTATTGTTACTAATTCTACAAGGGATTTTTCAAAGGGTAGCAAGCAAGTCATCCCCCAAAACACTGCTTCAATTTGGAGTTATCTTGTTCTTGCAATGATCTGTCTCAGTCTTTTACATTAATTAACGCAAATTACTGTGACTGAAATGAAATTATATGTGTGAAATATGTGATTTAAGTCTGACATTCATTTTCCATTAGTTGTAAGGGGTGATCTTTTCCAAAGACACTCACGTCAACCTCCCTTCCACGTAGTACACCCTGGAGTGCATTTTGCTAGGCTACTCTCTGGTGTTTGAACACATGAGCTTCTGTAAGGCTCGGTCCACGTCCAATATCTCGGTGGGTTTATGCTCGTGTTGTGTCGTCCCTGTATGATTGTGATTGTCTCTTCATCCATCTCAACTTATTTCCATTCATCGTCATCTTTGCGATTAGCCAAAAGTGGCAGAAAAGAGAAGTAAAATAAACTAAATCATTTTCCATGGGGGCAAAGACCTTCCTTGCCCCCTCTCCGGATGCCCATGATTCCACACTTTTATCCACTTTCGAGATTTTGTTAGCATTCGCAGGTTAGATATCCGGCCAATCGGAATAAATTATGTTACACTGAGTTCTTAAGTACCGTGCGTTCGTTTTGACTCCTGGCGCGGATGCCGGCATTTTAGACCCGTGACGTCCCGCTTATCTTTACGCACATGCTATCTTTAACATGCAGAAAATTTGTATTTATATTGCATAGCGAATACTAACCTGTGTCATAAGAGTCATTCAAAGTGTATTTGGCTGGTCTTTGTTGACCGATATTATTTCCCACTCTTCCTTTATGCGTGTGTTAATTCACGCAGGCTAATGTTTGCAATTTCGTGAATTTTGCATGAATCTCTCATTTCGCAAGACAATTGAGTTCCACGAACAATTTCCTTCTTCACGCAAAGTAGGTTGGAGTTGAAAGGGCACCGCTGGCGGTCATCGCCTACGCCACAAAAGAGCCGCGTTAATAATTACAGACTCTCCAAGGCGTTAAATAATTCTGCAGTTTCGTCCGAATTGGTTCCCGCAACCAATGCTCGGGGAGATTTGTTTCTCGATTGATGGACATTTTGTGACATTCACAGTGACCTTCGCGGCACTTTAGATATTTAGATTATCCTACCAAAAGACAACTCGAAATCTCCAGGCCATCTCAGGTCCTGGATGACTGAGAAAGACATACGCATCTGCCATTGTCCTGTATCAGATACCAATTATTTTACTGGTATGAATATACAGCGTAAACCTGAACAAATAATGCACCACGTGTGTAACACTCTATTATATTAAAGTTATCCACCGAATTCATTGATAATTAAGTTGTTTTCGCTCGATATTAGCTTAATTTAATCAATCGCTTACACGTTGAATACATGGCTGTCTCTCTCGAAAAATAGTGACGTAATTCTATCTCTTATGATCCACAAAGGAAGAAATAAATTTCTCTTGCTTTTCCTTTACTCAGAGCGACGTAAAGTTGAAATCTTCGAATTGTTTGCAAGTAGAAAGAACGCACACACCAATGTGATTCCTTGGGATTGTGTTATGAACACAACGCTTAACATTGTTTTATTTCCTCGAGAAAATTCGATGTGCGTAATGTGTTAAGAAACAAACACATTGAATTTCGTAATACTAGTTGCAAGGAGAGAAAGACAACGAGTATCACTTAGTACTTTGAACAGTAAGGGGTCGTAATTTTAGGTAGGATAAATCATGGGGATGGGGAGGGTATTGTATCTGTGAAAGTATAGCACATGCACATTATATTCTTAAGGTAAAAGTTATAGCCTATCTGTAAATATTACATGAAAATACAGATTTGATGTAAAAGATCATGCCTGTAAATATCATATATGATATATATCATATATGATATACATACATAGGGCCTCCCTGATGGCGCAGTGCTCGTCACCTTGTAATCAAGGTGTCCCGGGTTCGATACCCGGTGGAAGCACATAGTGGTTTGGATCCCACTTTAAACTGTAGGTCCAGTCACGATTAGCCTTACTGTGCATAAAGTGGACTTACAACACCAAATCAATCAATCAATCTAAATACATATTTGAAATAAAATATTATACCTGTAAATATCACACGGAAAAATAAGATAAAATATTATACTTGTGAATATCACATGAAAATACATATTCTACATGTGAATATCACATGAAAATACATATTCTACATGTGAATATCAAATGAAAATACATATTCTACATGTGAATATCACATGAATATCACATGAAAATACATATTCTACACGTAAATATCAAACGAAAATACATGTTTGAGGTATTTGTTTGTAAATATCATATGAAAATATATATCGTAGGTAAAGGTTTCTGCAGTTCTTTTTTGTCTTGAGTGGGGCGTGATGGTTGAATGGATTCTTCCCATCCTTGGTCGTCACTGATTTCGAGCACCCTACCAAAAGTGTTATTTCTGCAGTCCTTCAAGGGCAGTTCCCGCTGTTGACGTTGGTTCCTTAGACGTTTCATTCCCTCCTGAAAGAGATGGAAGCAAACAAGGCCCCCTACTTAGGGCAACACCACTGCATTAGTTGAAACGAGAAAAGACGAGAAGAAGAAGAAAGCGGAAAAGAGCCCGAAATTGCTTCTTTCTTTCTGCTCGTTGCCATGGCGACCAAGTTTTGAGAGCTTTTAGCACGGAGTTGGTTTTTATTATTATTATCATTTCCGAACCCACTCGTCTGCTCATGAACAGTCTGTTAATCAACCAGCGAATCCATAAACCTACTTTTTCCTTCCTTAATGAAATCTTGGATAACACAAGGGAATGACTAACGTTATTGCATAGCAGAACGGCAACAGATAACAAAGGCATCTCTCGTTTGACGTAATTATTAGAATCTGCTCAAATTATGTCTTCCAGAGCACTTTTATCGAAAAGAGAACATTACCGTGCTTAAGGCAGCTTGCAGACCGAAACGACACTGGGGTTTCACATCGAAGTCACAAACGACAATCGACACGGACCATTCCAGAATATACGAAAGCATTCACTGCGCACGGACCGAAGCAATACGTAAGCGATAAGCGACGTGTAGCTTGTGTCGCTTCGGTTCTGAAGGTTGCATTTTTTTAAAAGTTCGTTTCCAAGTGACACGTGTCTTATCAAAATGAAACTGAAAAATATTTTCTTTATTTTCACGCGCGCGCTCACACACACACACACAAACAAATGATGTGGCTTTACAATTAGGGCAAATGTTCAGTCCATATAAGTCATCAAAGCACACAATTTTTCATTGTGATGCTAGCGCAGCGCCTTACGACGCCGGGAGTCCGGAGTTCGAATCCCGGACTGGGTATGGATGTTTTTTTGTGAGTGTCCCTTCATCAATTTCATAATATCATCAGTCATCGCCATCTTCGCGATTAGCCATAAGTAACAGAAATGCGAAGTAAAAATCAACCAAATCAATTTTCTTTGTCATGCGTTTCGGTTCGATGCTTTGTTTTGACGCTATGAGCCCTCGAGAAACGCATATTTAAAAGAAGAAAAGAATCCTGTGTGTTTTCATACACGCAGCACAGTTTCACGGTTGCCATTGATTTGCTAAGAGCAAAAGTTTATTTTCAAGTCATTTTAAGCTCAGGTAGGTTAATCGGGACTGACATACAGTTCAAAGTGTATTCCGAACCACCGTACAATGTTCTCCCACCGGGAATTCAAGTTTTGCCCAGGTGGCTTGGCCTACGTTACCTAGATTCGTAAGAAAGTTTGTTGTTTACCGACAGAAAAAAAATTGGGTGCAAACATGAATCTACGCAACTTTTAATGACATATGAATGAATTTCAGTAACATTAACACATAAATAACTAATACAATCTAACACGTGTGAGTAACATTGTATAAACTAACAACGCAGGTGTACAAAACCAAAATATCGTACACACAAGCAATGCGTGTTACATAACCACATGACTCATGAAAACGATTCCATCATGTACGAACACTGTTAAGGGACATTAAATGAATTAGTTTCGAGGGAGTGCTTGGTGCCTTCGTTATGATCTTTCCATTTCGTCCCTCTAGTCCTGCTTCACGGTGTCACACGCTCAATTTACACGTTCCTGCTCTTAACAAGAGCTTGTCAAGACATATATTATTACCAGATTTGGCATTGCATGTCACATGAAAGATGTATAGTTTTAAAAACAGACAAGGAGGAGGTCAAAGCAATTCTTAATTTGATTTCTCCATTACTTTACTTGCCGACATCGAAAATCGAAACTTAATGGTTTCATTTTGGCCATATTCTATTCTTGGTCTTCTTTGATGCTCTCCTTTGTTTCCACGAAGCAAATTAATAGATCAATATCGATCTCTCCGTCTATTTTCGTCTCCGTATCGAAAGAACAAGCGAAAAATACACCTATTGAATGTATAATGTTGAAATGAACTGGTTAATGATGGGAAACTCTAAGGTACCTGAATAGTTGGCGTTCTCGCCTTTGATGCTGAATGCCCAGTATTGACCTAACATCTTAAGGGCAGTTAGGGAGCTTCTTCAAAAGAAGTGGACTTCCGTCCAGAAGAGGCGATGGAACTCAATGCTTTCACCACACGCCACCAAGCGAAGGTCTTAGTCCTCAAAGAGCTGTTGTTCCACGAAGTCTACATCATTAGATGCTAAATTATTCGATCTAAAAGAATAATTATAATGTTTCTCTCAATGAAGCCTAATAACCTGTTGCTTTTGAAAGATGATATCTTATTGGTTGCAGACTGCGGTTCTAGCCAATGAGCGTCTTTCCGTCTCTTCTTAGAATATCTATACTTTATTTTTTCCTGAAATAATATTAAAAAGAACTTGAAGTAAAAATATAGCACAACGATGATTACTGTAGTGTAAAATCATGCCTCTTTGACTACAATATTTTGTTGTATTCTTTGAATAATTATTGCAGTAACAGTTTCCGCATCCAGTAGCAATAATTATATCTTATATTCCTTGTATGATGCCATCTATAATAGTTTCTTATAAACCCAGCTTAAAATATACTGCATATATTTTGATCTAATCATAGTTGAAGTTTGTTAATCAGCTTTTTGCTCGCGGCACAGTCATGAGAAATCTAGCGCTGTCATGAAATCATAAAAACAGAAGGTGAAATTCATACAATTACCTTCAACTGAATTAAATCCAAATTACGTCAGAAACCAATGTGTCATATGCCATGAAAAGTCTTGTGCAAAGGGTGTAAACGTTAGGAATTTCAGGGTCTGTTTTTATTATTTCATAACTGCGCTAGATTTCGTTTTATTGTAAATGTGACAAGAGGTGATGGTGAAAATATAATAAACATTAATTCTGTGCACACAACACTAATAGCAATATAGTTATGCAGTATATTTTCTCTTCCCATGCGATAACATGGGAAATTATAAACCAAAATCTTTATCTGGGGGACGAAGGCTTGATTAACATGGAGAATGAGAAGAATCCAGAGTGAGATAAATCCCTGGAAGTTCCGGGAGATTCCGGAAGAAGAGTCACGTGATGCCGAGGGGATAATTCGCCGCTCCGGGGGAATGACTTTGCGGATCGATAGCCCCCTTCACGTGAAAATATTGGAACCCGGGTCCTCGCGGCTACGGAGCGGCCCGGACCGAGAGGTTTTATTTGCACGGAGAAACCTCTCTTCTGCGAATTGGAAACGCTGTCAAAGGAATTCTATTCCGGAGCAACTGGAGCCCGAAATCGCATCGCTAACATTTCCCTCGAAAATGATTCTCGTTTGGGTGCTTACAGAAATTTCTTGCGTTCGGTATATCGAACATAAGAACAGAGAAGTCATCTCCGAATCATTGTGTCACAATATGCACCTATATTAGGGGCCTGGCGGAACAGGTCCGAATTTCAAAATTTCCTGACTTTTCGAGATTGCTTTTCAAAATATTTGGACGTCGAAAGCCGGCCTATCGTGTTGATTCCCTGGATATTGCAAGCAATTATCTTACATAGGACCGATACGGCAAAGGATTTTCAAGAACAATGCTTCTCAGCGCATCATTTTTACTAAAAGAAATAAACTTTTTGTATAACTGCCTGTGAAGAATACTAGCACTAAGTGATATGTTTTGTTCGTCTTCGTCTTATCTTGGTGGTTTCATAGAGATTGAGTGTCAGTCCCTTACTAGGACTCTTGACTCATGCAATACTATATAGCCTTCTATAGTCTAGTTACAATATTTCCTTGACGTAGTTCCTGCCGCTGTCGCAGTAATAGACCATGTTGATCGATTTATTCGTTGGTTCTTGCAGGAGTAATTTCTGATTGGCTGAGGTTCATTTCCGGTCACGCATCCATAATCTGTCCCAGCGCAACCCTACTTGACTTTTCCGTTAAAATTCACTGTCTATATCATTTGCATCCAATCCACTTCCCATGTGCTGTCCGAAGGGGACGTTGCTTGACTTTCTCAGGCTTCTTTCTTTGTGCATTACTGATGCATCACTGGTTTTCTCGCTGTCTTTTTGTTGTCCTCGGATGTTTACAAGCGGGGAAGTTCGTATATGTTTCTTCTAGGATCACGTTGTCCATGTTGGGCAGTTGTTGGAATCGTATGATGTGGCTGGGCTGCTCAGAATTTCGTCTTCTTCCTTTGCATAAAATCGTGGGTCTCTTGATTTGTCACATCATTCGTGTATGTCATACCTTTTATAGCCATAGCGTGTGTTACTCATATGTTTTGTTTCCTGCTTTGTGTTTCCGAGGAGATTATTGTTTTGTGTGTTATAAACAATGGCGCATTTTATTTCACATTAAAAATATTATATCGATAACCGATCGTGACTTTTGGTCCACCCTGTACAATGAAGACGCTAGATGGGGTACAAATTGGCCATTCCCAATCACTCACTTCCTCCCCAGCAGACTAGACAGTATTAGTTCTTAAGTATCAAATAATACGAAAAAATTATGCCTGTCTGACATTCGAACTCAGCATATTTATTTATAAAAGGTGTAACTGAATGTCGTTACGAACGCACACATTATTGTTGAAAGTTTCGAATAGCTATTTGAAAATCAAGTCTGAGTAGCCAGACGAACGAGTGTCTCAACTCTAAACACCTAGTAACACACTTTCAAAATGTATTTGTGTGTGTGTGTGTTCTCTTGCAGTCGGCAGCTAACCTCAAGAAATCTGATGCAAGATCATACAATTCCGTAACTGCCCAATGCACCTGGCCACACCTGCCTCCCTGCTCGACTCTGAATAATACATTCAGCCAATGCAGGATACCTGGTCATAAAACTAAAATATCTCTTTCCTATTCTCGCTTGTGTTGTCCGATGCAGCGACCTACTTTTCCCAGCAGATATTGTGTTCCTGCGACCTGACGTCCCTTCCCATCAATCACTTCGGTGCATGACAAAAGAGCGTGACTCGGCGAAAAATCCACATGCATTTTATACAGATACAACGCTTCTCCACGAAACCTGAAAACTCGATTCTATCTTATCTAAATATCCTGCAGGCATATCCGTCACCGTTTATGAATCTACTTAATTAAATTCTACGCCTGCTAGATCAGTTTGCACCAAACGTGAGATTCTTACAACCTAAAGTTGGAATTTTCCCGGCCGGCATGTACAAGTAGCATGCGACTCTCAGTATGCCACATGCGACATTCGGCCGTGCAAACTGTGAAGCCCGCTTTGTGTATACACATAGAGTAGATCATTTAAAGTGACATTCGAACGTCCATGTTCTCCCAATGGGAATCAAAGCCGGGACTCCTCGAATGCAAGGCAATAGCATCAAACCATAGATAAACGTATTATAATACGTTTATCTGTGATAAAACACTACACTATCAGGCATCTTTCCGTCGTGTCACACAAGGAGTATGTCGTTTTGTTGTTGCACTAGTTGAAAGATTCCAAGCGCGTGTGGCATAGTCGCATCATACACGCTGCTTCAGTGGAAAGTAACATGAGTAAAGAGCGATATAATTGATAAATATACAATCTTGATTCTAGATTATTTACAGTGTTACTGTACTAGATTTCCCTAGGTATCCTTACTTCTCAGAACCATTTGCAGCTTGGGCATCCCTGGTGACGTAGTGGTAACGTCGTCGCCTTGTAATCATGGTGTCCCGGTTTTAATCACCGGCAGGGGCACATGGCGTTTAGAATCCCACTTTAAACTGCAGGCCCAGACCCTACTAGCCTTTCAATGCATAAAGTGAACTTAAATAAAATAATAAATTCAATTCGATCCATTTGCACCTTCCTCGAGACGTCATCTTAACCTTCCAACAAAGGCCATCTTCATCTTCCTCGGATTTGGTAGCGATATACAGGGTGAACCATTTAAGCTGGTAACTTGGAATGTCTTACATAGGAAGCGTTTTCGAAAGAAATGTTTCAAATAAAAGTTAATTGACTTTAAGGGAGAAAGAGAATGCCATTATGTATGTTTTAGTAGACGGCTATTTTGAAGGTTATTTGAGGCCACAACATTTTTTAATGGAAAACTGTTTTGTTTACTATTTTTATTCTTCTTACAAAAATAAACAACTTTTATAGAAACAGTTTTTCCATTCATCGCGTAGTTTCACAGATATTTGACAAGTTAAAGAGGTAACAGAAATTTTATTTTTTTATTTGATTCATTCAACATATAAAGTTATGTATACTGTAATTACTGACTTTATTCAAAGTAGTATACCTATTTTTATGTGTCTTAATTTGCATCCTCTATCATCAAGGTATTGTCTATTCACAACTTTCCTGTGGTCTCAATCCTTTCTTTATCCCTCTCTGCTTGCTGTCCTATCAATTATTTCGCTCAGAAAGGAAAAGGTTCACGTAAGAACATCACTTTTAGCTGTCGAAGTTTGGACAGGACGAAAAGGATCAGAAGACCTGGTCTAAATCCTTCCTCAGATACATCTGGCTGTTGGACTCTGTTGCAGCGCCGTTTTTGAGATCCCACTTAAGCCTAGGACCATTACTTCCGGAAACGATTTCATGCCGAGATAACCCCCACGTTTCCCCTCCAGCGTCGCGAAGATGCAACGAAACATCCCAGCTGCCAGATGAAATGCAGGAGGTATTTCCTTCGCGCTTGAAACATCGATGGGCCGAAGCCAGTGCGTAGGCGCTGACGTGTTCCAAAGATGTAAAATTACGTTGCGGATCCTGAGTTACGTCAGCAAGGGCGCGAGCATACGCGGAAATTCAGAAATAACAGCCGGCATGAATATGAGCCACGAGCTGCCCTTGTTTCCGTACATACTTGTTTCACTAGAATGCTGCCTGTTTCCCGGCAATGAGTGAAGGTTGGTAGAGATTTCACTGTGCATTTTGATTGGTTAATTCCATTAGCGTCTCTTGGTTGTGATACTAGGTTAATAGCAGCGAAAGTTTAGAGGACCATGGGATGGAAATATCACGTTAAGTCACTCACAAGTTTAACCTATTGGCTACGAGGTTCGTGGCCGCAGTGGCTTAGTCGGTAACGCGTCTGACTACCATGCTAAAAGTCCCGGGTTCGATCCCCGGCCGGATCAAATCCTGGAACTTTTCTAACGTTGAAAGCGGCCCCGGCGCCCACCCAGCGTCGAATAACATGGGAACCTGGGAGAAATCCTGGGGGGTAAAGGCGGTCAGGGGCGTGATGCTGATCACATCACCCCCAACTACGACCGGATCAAGAAAGTGTGGGGCGTTACCCCCACACCCCATATACGCCTTCATGGCGTGGTGCTATGCACAGGGGAGTACTTTACTTTTTACTTTTTTTTTGGGCTACGAGAGGTTCTTACACACAAACACACACAAACACAGTATTATTTATATATATATATATATATATATATATATATATATATATATATATAGAGAGAGAGAGAGAGAGAGAGAGAGAGAGAGTGTGTGTGTGTGTGTGTGTGTATATATAGTTTCGTTATACTATCACATCACTCATTCTCGTAGTCGCGATTAGCCATACTTAAAAAAACGAAGTAATACGAACGGGTATGCATGTATGTATATGTATATATATATATGTGAGAGAGAGAGGGGGGAGAGGGCTGGATTATTTATAATGTTCTATGCCTTTGGGCAAGACAACTCTCCACTTTACACACTCCGACGGAACTCCCTTCTCGACGACTTTTCTTGCTACTGGAAGCTGGCTACCGTTTACTAACTAAGAAATTTATTGCCGCCTCGTCACAGAAACTGGCAAGGAGTGAGGAGTATCGGTGGCTTTTTTTAAAGTTACCACCTCGCATCCGTCCAGAGTGGATGGGGAAAATACCGAGACCTGAGTCATGATAACCACATTCTTAAATCTTCCCGCATATTTCTTCTGGTTGAATGATCACAATAAAGACAGGATTAGGTAACAATGCTGGTTGATTTATTTTTCTATGGTAAGTTGGCCATGACAGGGAACAAAACAACGTTTTTCTGCTGATTTCGCAAGGCGTTACGCTAACCAATAGAAAAGACTGAAATATATTTTTTGTATATTTTACTGTAGTAACAGAGTTGTAAATACAGTCCAAAGAATAATATTTTAAGGATGAAT
This sequence comes from Lepisma saccharinum, assembly GCF_977018435.1. Taxonomy (NCBI): domain Eukaryota; kingdom Metazoa; phylum Arthropoda; class Insecta; order Zygentoma; family Lepismatidae; genus Lepisma; species Lepisma saccharinum. The sequence goes on from NC_139253.1 coordinate 9,867,150, forward strand.
AACGTATTTAGCTTCTTACAGATGAGAAGCCTAACACTGAAGTCCTTTGAGAAGACTTACACTCTGTTACACAGTTTACTCGATGATAAAACTTTTAGCCACATACCTTTAACACGACCTCATCCAGATCATGTGTTGAACTATGACCTCCGTGGTTTAGTGGTTAGCATACGGTGATGCGAGCTTGTATTCTGGGTAAGACGTCGAGAAGTGTGTTGTTTCAACTACATTACAATCCCTCATTCATTTTTTAATTGTATGCAATTAACTGTAAAGAAAACAATTGACCCCTGTAATTAATTGTTAAGTGGAAGAGAAGGCATTAATGCCTTAACTTCGCCATGTAAACTAAGTCATTAATAAGTAAATAAATACATACGTAACGTAACCAGAGGCAACATCCAATGTTCTCAGCGTCCATGTAAATTATGCAACCCACGGAACAGTGCTGTTAATTTGGTTGCATAGAGAGCAGGATTAAATCAGGTACCTTGCGCTTGCATATTCAACCGAACGGACAGAAACGTATTGGCTCATTCCACAGTCGCATGTGACAAATATACCTTCACATAATTGTAATCTGGCTCACAAATGAAGTATTGAAATTAAACCTATTTTATCGCATAAATTGGAATGTTATTAACGGAAAATAATAATGTCAGAGAATAGATTAATTACATTGAATGTTTGGCTGTTTAAATTTCTTTTTTTCATTATCATGAATGTGACAAAAAAAATAGAAGTTACATTTCACATACATTTCTTCTTCTCCTTCTTCAAAATTATGTGAATTACACAAAACAACATGCATTTTGATTTTTTTTACAAAACTACTAAAGGACTAACAAATAAATATCCCTTAGCAGAAATGAGAGATTTCTATTAACAGCTTTTTAATGTAGTAAAATTGTGCCAGTCATGTATGTGACAGGCGATCAGGTTCGTGACATTTCATGAGAATACATGGATTTTGGTTACCTGACAAGCTCTTTATATTAATTTTACTTATCTGAGAATTGACATACCATAATTCCACGAAAATTAGGCAATCTTTTAATTATATCATTCAGCTGTATGGGGCCTACATCATTTTCTTGACATCCAAGAAGTTATGTTCAGACTATTTCTTAACGAAAACTACACTAATATCAGACTTTTGCACTGCAGGCACTTGTGCAACACATGTTTTCCACATTTCCTTTCTAAATCTTTTTACAGCAGGAAAGCGCCAGGTGAAATATTTGAATAGCATTTTGTAGCAGTTGATGACTGAAGATTCAATACCGTATGCACGACTTTGATGATCATACCATGACTCTTCATCCTCACAGTAACAAATCTCTTGTATCGGAGTGTTCAATGACTTCATGATCAACATTATCCCTGGAACATGATCTGATGACATATTCCTTCTTAATTCCTCTAGTTTCTTTACTGAGATTCCACTCAATTTGGACTTGATCTACACCTTTTTGCATCATTGAAATTATACTCACATTTGGAACTACTATTGCAGTTACTGCAGCTCGTTGTCATGACTCCTTCATACACTCGACACACACACACTGCCACAAATACCACCAATAACTCTTTCCAACGGGAATTGCGGAATACTTTCATTCAAAACTCGAAAATCGTTCTTGTGATCTGGAATATCAGGTAGACAAGGTAGGAGACGAACTTGTTTTTAAATTTACTCATTGGTGCATCACTCCAGATTATCACTTTCGGTTTATTAACTTGAAACCTGATAACTTCAATTAGTTTCAAAATTAAGGCAGACACGAACATTTTTATCTGATTTATCTTTTGTGTGATTAACAATGAGAGAACACTGTACCTTTTGCTTGTCTTAAAAAGGAGCAGCAGTGAATAAGGTCACACACTGTCTACTCCAAAGCGCCGATTGTATTTCAGATTGTCATCCACATGAATAATTCATGGCAAAATCAACAGTATCGCTTTTTTGTATTTCAGATGGAAGGCTGCAGCTTGAATTATTTTCAATTGGTCACTAGGTGTATTTTTTAAGGAGAAAACTTTGAATATCCAATACATCAGGATTTTCTGCTTTGAGCAAAGCATGTGCACTGTAAGGTAGTATATTGAACATGTTTTCTAATGCGATCTGCTTTGTAATCAAGGGGCCCCGGGTTCGATACCCATTGGAGGCACATTGCACAGTGGTTCGGATTCCACTTTAAACTGTAGGTGCAGTCCCGATTAGCCTATCTGTGCTTAAAGTGGACTTAACGCAACAGTTCATTAAACAAATTCAATCTAATGCCATATTCCCGTAGTCATCTCATCATGCATACCTGGAAGAGTATATACAATGTCCAAACGGTATATAAAAAACTATCATTAATACCTGCTAATAATCTGTATTCGCAGCCACTGTTAAATAGAAAATAAAATACACTATTCTAGTCATTAATATCTGCATAATGACAGTGTCACATACCTGGCTCAGGTACATGACCACCATAAATTGTAATATTGATTAAAGTTTTTTATTTTAATTTTAACAACCTTCCATGATTGCTTTTTGAACACAATATTTGGAGATTTACATTTGAAGCATGTAGTATGCAGAGGAAAAAATCCTGCGGACGGTCATGTTTGTGACTCCTGAAAACCTCCACACCAACATCTGATACCCAGAACACTCATAATGCACCTAAAGTTTTGTAATGGTGTAGTACCATAGAGTATGTATCCAAAATGGAAAATACATATATAATTAACACTTCAAGTTGCAGAGTAGATGGAATAGGGTATCAAGAACCGGAACATATTTCACTACAAGATTTCTGAACAGGAACACAATATTTGCAATATGCAATATGCGCCAACATTTGGACTTCTGGAGTTAAAATAAAGTTCACTACCAGAACAGGTTTTTAAAGAGAATGAAGTGTGTGCCACCATTATTCAATGAAAAAATATGGTACCTTGATTTCAAATTCTGTGGAGCCTATTGTATTTTCGTTATTTTACGTCACGTTTCTGTCACTTTAGGCTAATCGCGACGATGAGGATCCGAAAATGCATTGGATTACGATTTGTGAGCGAGATTGAGAAATAAAGGGGCTTCCGTAAATTTTAATGCAACTTTAGATTTGTCCTATTCTTTTTCATAACCACATTGAAAATCATTCTGAAATTTGAGAAAAATATTTCCTTTAGTTAATCAATTACTGGCTTCTTAGGTTTAGTAAGCTTCGTTTCACAGGAATAGATAAACCTGATCAATTTTCTACACGATTGTTGTTAAAATTTGGTTACTATATCTTGAGATTAATTGGGTAATTGAAATATTTGAGGGAACAAGCACAATGGGATCTTAGAAGAGAGACTAATTCAGATCACCCTGTATCCATAACACCAATCCCTCCCTCCCCTATATTTGTAAATGGAATTCGCCGTCCCGCAACCCTCGCCTCCTCAACGAAGTCCCGCTTAGACGCCGCATACGCGAAACATTCATATTCAAATGTATTCAGGAGGAACTGGTTCGTAAATTAACAATGCGTTCCGGTGGAAACGTTACAGTCTCTTCCCCCCTCCCGTGAGCCTGACCCGGTACAATCCTGTTACTCAAACCTCTGTGGTCTCATTTTTTTATTGTATTTCCTTAGTTATCATACACACAGATAAAATACATGCATTAATTAATGCGAAATGCTCTAGTTTCAAGCAAACATATAAATGCATCATGTTTTGAAAATGCACTAAAATGCATAAATATTTGAAAAATATTATTTATGTTACTATACTCAATAAAATGTGTCAAATATTTGATAAACTTACTTTCAAACAAAGCTAAACAATTTTATAATTCTTAAAATATAATTAGTCCTCCTGATGTTTATAATAATGTTTCTTATTTGGAATACAGGAAATGTAACATGCAGATCTTTAGCACCAAATTAACAAGTACAACATTAATAAGTATTAGTCAGATTAACAGAAAAATACATGGAAAGTAAACCAGCTCTATTAAGTAATGATCCAATGAAACGCAAAAAATATAAGAATGTATTAAATTCTGATTCAAGTACAAAAATGCATTCGAATGGGTCTCTGTATTTACCTTTACAGTTTTGATGCATTCATATACATCAGGTCTAAAGATTCGGGCAGCCAAGAACCAAGAAATCAACACAGAGATTTATAAATTGATGCATTGATGTTCATTAAATAAATGGTGTTTATGGTATTTGAGAAATTTCGGTGAAGAATTTGAATATGGTAAAAAAATTATGTATAGTTCCTCCCCCAAATATCAGAAATTAGCAACCATAGGGGATGCAGAAACTAGAGGAATTTCCCCCATCCCTCGTCAGAGTCCTTCCTGTGTCTGTTTAATATAGGATGATGTCATATAGAGACAAATGACTGATAATTGTGTACTACTTTTAAATCCCCGAGGAGAGGTGTCGAAGAAGTGGCGGAAAATTTTCACCATGCGATACATCTTTCCTGCGAAACAAGCTCCTGAGACACTCGAGATAATTTCTCCTCTTCAGTCTTGGCAAACACTTGTAGGTTCCCGCCTCCAATAGCAGCTCCGAACTTATGAAACTTAGCGATGCATTATTTCTCATAATACGGCTCAAATGACGCGCTCGTGCTTCGGAGGCAGAACGAGACAAGGATGATGAAGGGGCTCGGGTAACAAATGCGCTTTCATCCTAAAATATACAGCAATTTCCCTATCCTCGCAAACCAGTGAGTTGGGGATAATTTGAACGTTTTTCTCCCAAGATTCAATTAAGCGTGAGCTATCATGTAGAAATGTCTCATCCTCGACGTGAGTGCATTTCATTTACAGATGCTACGGTGCTCTGGATTCAAATACTGGGTGATTCATTTCTTTGTGATTGCCTTTCATCTACTTCACTCTCCTCCTTCCCCTTACTTTAGCGTCTCCCTGACAGTACTCAAGGAATCCAGGGTTCCGTTCCCTGTAAAATGCACATTGAACTATTGTTTGTTTATACGTTATACCTAAGAATATACAATGCTCCACAAAAGTTAAGGAACACCAAGGGATTATGAGAGCAAGTAGAGTATTAGAGAATATTGTAAATCTTGAGAATAACATGACAATAAAATTGTTCTTTTTCTCAATTTCCGTGGAGCATTTGATCCTGAGTTCCTGTTTATGGATAACAATGCTCGCCTGCACCGTGCACGTATTGTGTCGCAATTCCTGAAAACAGATGACATCACCCGTATTAAGTGGCCTGCATGCTCACCGGACCTCAATCTTATCGAGCATGTTTGGGATGCTCTTGATCAGGGTTATGAACACCAATAAGGTACAGATGCAACATGCAACGAAAATGACCAGCAACATTGCAAAATGGTACACACCCTGTTTTTGTGTTTGTTCCCTTCTGTTCCCTTGCTATTCCTTAAGTTTTATAGGCGCCGACTCCATGGGGTTGGGGGGGGGGGCTCGAGCCCCCCAATGTTAACGATGTGGGGACAGAGCCCCTAAAATAATTTTGCTTAAGAGGATCTAATGTATTATTTTGCTTCTCTTGTAAAGTTTACTCTGAATTGTGCCACATGAACTTAACTTTAAATACACATTTGAAATGTTCTAGACCATCAATTTGGGGGTCTGAGACCGCTAAACCATCAACTTTGGGGGGGCTATGGCCAGAGACAGCAAAACACATGACTTATTACTATATACTAAGTATGTAATTATGAGTATTGTTAAAATGTTTACTAAAAAGAGTTTCAAAAGACGATGTGCATGAGTAGGGTAGTGAATGAGACGTTCGAGCTACAAATGGCTCTCACATGACATTCAGAACGAGATCATTGATATATTAGGGAGATCTGTTTTGCGCTCCGTGGTAGCAGATATTAAATTAAAAGTCTGGATTATTTTGCTATTATGGTTGACGATACTTGTGACATATCCATCCATGGACAATTAATATTCTGCATTCGAACTGTGAATAAAAATTTTGATATTTTTGAGGAATTCGTGGGCTTTTATGAGATTCCGAACACTGAGGCCAAAACTTAAAAAAGAGAGAGAGTGAGTCATTCATTAATTTATTTCAATGATCATAGCCCCCTCAGTAATTTTGACAAGTCGGCGCCCCTGTTAAGTTTTGTGGAGCAGTGTATATCAGAGAGAGAAAAAAGATATGTATCAACACACGCATATAGTACTTCCTTCTGAAGGCACGTAACGGTACGTTGTACTGATACTCTTTTTCAAAGATGCGATAAATAAAGTTATAATTTTTCGTCTACACAATATACGGTAAATACGTACTAAGGAACGATCATGTATTATGAAGAGTACCGGAACCTTTGTCCTCAGAAAAAGCTCTCTCTCTCTCCTCTTCCCTCTCTGCATATATATATATATATATATATATATATATATATATATATATATATATATATATATATATCAATAATATATGTATATATATGTATGTCTGTATATATATATATATATATATATATATATATATATATATATATATATATATACATATGTGTGTGTGTGTGTGTGTGTGTGTATGTGTATATGTATGTATATATATATATATATATATATATATATATATATATATCCCTTTTTCTCTACATCAGAGTTAGAAGATGATGTAAATAAGCAAGATACAATAATTTATTATTTTGGTTAATTTACATAGCTTCTCTACATATCTAGGTTAAACACGACGACGAGGATGGATGCCGAGACAAACTCAGCCATAGTTTCAAGCGTTCTAACCCAGAATCCTGGATCGTGGCACCCTATGTCATTATATATATATACTACATAGTGTGTGTAGAAAGAGAGGGAAGGGGAGGAGAGTCCAACTCAACATAAAACGTACAACACATTACAAGACGAGTCGACGACCTTGCCAAGCCGCCAGCATTTTCTGCTGCTCGTATCTCCCTCAACTTGGGCCATTTACCCTTTTACGAATTGAATTAGGTGAACAGGATATCGCATCCGCCGATAGGCTAATCCAAACTTCCATCGTGCAGATGGGATTAAGCTGAAATTAGCATATTGGACGGCACGAAGGCAAGGAAATAAATTTACATGCGAATGAGGCAATTGACGTGCAGTTTGTACGGAGAGCAACTGGATCTAGACCTCGACTAATCACGTGACGTTCCACCAGAGGCGAGGAACAACGCAGACAGTTGATAATAAGTTCAGTGGCGTTGCTGTCATCCCCAGCGCCCCCGCAGGATTCTAAGTAAAATATAAATCGTTTAGAATATAATAAGTGATACCGCCAAAGAAGATGTATAACACGCCCTCTCTTTATGAAACAATATGTCATTGTTATTTGTAAACATAGGTATGCTTACTTGTGCATATTACATATTACTTGTGCAAGGTATATTGACCTTATGTACCTAGTTGGCATGGTAATTTCGATGGGTTTTTGTTTTTTAAAATCGTATCAAAGTACGTAGTATGAATGAATGTTGTGAAAAATGAAACATGGTATTGTGAAATAACTTTTATTAACCACACGAATTGCGTCTTTTAAAGATATACTGTGCATGGGAAAATAGAAATATAGTGACGAAATTCTTAAAACTAGGGTTTGTTTTTATTAAGTTCTGAGTTTAGTTTTTTTTTAAAGTTCAGTTTCCGCACAGATAGACTAACCTACAGTTTAAAGTGGAATCCGAACATTCTTTCCTTTCCACTCCTTTCCCTAAAGATGGAAATTTCTAATTGTGTCTCCTTGATTGCTAACCTCCTTCTATTCTCTTAAGATAGAACTTTGATAGAATGCGTATTATTACAGGGAAATTTATGAATTCATAGTTTGCAACTTGAGAGGCTGCTTTGTCTTTGTGTGTGAATGCATCATGTAAGAGTAGTTCTAGTAGATGCATTTGTATTAGTGAAAATTATAGTTGAGAACTAGCACGTCTCACAGATTTACGCGGGCTTCTCTGGAAAGCTTCCTGAACTGCAACCACTTTATCCTCGCTCGCACGGTTCCGACCACTACCTTTCTTCCTCAACAAAGACCCTGTTTCCAGCAATTGTTTATGCCATTTAACAATGTAATGACGTTCTGGTGTTTCCTGTCCATATTGTTGCCGGAATCTTCTTTGCACTGTTACAGGAGACTTCAATTCTGCAAACCAAAAGCAGCACTCAACTTTCTGACGAACAGTAAATGGCGCCATTGTAGAGGCTACTCATGCGCATGCTCTTAATTATGTTAAGATTTTTTTCCTTCTGGTGGTAAACAAAATCCTTTCTTCCCTCTTCCAAATAAACGTTATTTGACATTTCTATCGTTAACGATTGTTGAGTTATTTAAATTCTTTATTGGTATATTTTTTTCTCGGACACACTGTGTATCATAGAAGTGTATCATAACTAGAAATTTGCTACTACTTTCCTGTATTTTAAGTACGGATATATTTTATACTTTCAACGGATTATATCATCATAAAGATTAGCTAAAAAAAATAAAGTGAACAGATTATAAAACGAGGTAATTTTCCTGAAGAACAGGGAAATTAAACTGAAACGATTTGTCATCTCTGCTCTCGCTTCGAACACACATTTTTTTTGTTCTCTGCCCTAAACCTGACTTCCATACGCCTTGTTTTCTTCGCATCTATAAATTGCGGCATGCATCGTATTGAACATTCAGAAAAATCTCACATGAACATAAATTGAGGAACGGGGTTTAAACAATTCAGCTGTGGAAGGGAAGTGGAGGATGTATTCTCTTCCAGCCTGATATCCACATAATATTCACGTGTAGATATGTCGTGGCGAGAGCAAATGGGTTCGAGTCACGCTATCCTTCCGTCCGTCACGTTGACCCACATCCTGCGTCCCCTGCAGCACGCTGCGGGATAAAACGCCCTTTCTCGCTTCTCTACTCATTCCAACAAATTTTCAAAGTGAGGCAACAAGGTCAAATAATTATTAAAGAGAAGCGAAAGTTGACAAAAACAAAGCTTAAGCATTTAAAATCTAAATCAGTTTAAGAAAGTTAAAATCAGTTTCTACAATAGGACGTCTCCTGTATGCACCATAATATAACGTAGTTTGTAACACTGTTGATTTGCCTGTTTGTTGTATCGCTGTGAAACTTCATATGTTAATAATTTAAAGGCTCTTGAAAACAAGACGTAGTGCTGAACCTCCACAGTTCGCTACAAAGACATCACATTAAGTTCCCAAGTAGAAACGTTAGTTTGCCAAATGTATCTCAAGTTCAAGGTTGGCCTCATAATTTATTCCGGGAGGCGGGTGGTGGTTGGCTCTCACAAACGCTGTTTGAATAAGGCGGGAGATTCTCAGGAAAAGTGATCCCAGGTTTCCTTAATATGCGTGCACAAACGTTTCTAAGGCTCATCCAGCCTCTCGTTAATGGGCACCAGGCGAATTTGAAATAATGGCCATAAGGAAACTAGAAAATGTGTAATTATGTAACATTACTAGCTTATTCTTGTTTAATAATATGAAATTCGGTTTTAGAAATAAGACATTTTGACGACCTCCGTGGCGTAGTGGTTAGCACAGTTGAATTCCGGTCTGGGCATGGGTGTTCTTTGTGAGTGCATCTTTAACAATTTGATCATATCACTCATCCTCATCGTCACGATTAGCTAAAAGTGGCAGAAAAGCGAGGCTAAACAACAAAATTCAAATTGATTTCAGATTCAATCAAAACTGGATGTTCCATTAATTGAGTTTTATGCACAGATAAACTAATCTTGAATTCGAACTGCAGTTTGAAGTAAGATCCGAACCACTATGCGAAGATGTTCCATTAATGAAACTCTAATTATTTTATAACTAAAAACAAAGGTTGTTAAAAATCGTTGAACATTCTTATAACTGAAGCAACTTATAGCAAAACTAATGAAAAACATCAATAACTTTCGAAAAATAATTCGGGAACAAATGGGTTAATTCTTCAGTGTGGGGCTCAGGCCAGTATCGCCGACACTGTGAAAATGTAATTCTCCCAGCTAAATGGACCGGGATGTCCCAAGAGACGCAAGGACGAGGATATACCGTAATAACAAACATGTAGCTATAATACAGAAAGCACAAGGGAAAGTCGCCTTCAGCGTAGGCATTGTTGGTGGAACCCGCGAGAAGCCGGTCGCAGCCTGGCTTTTGTGCTATTTGCGCGGCGGCTATTTCTGCCAGGTCTCGACTCATCGGCACTCAGACCCCCTCCCACCTTGTCACCCCTTCCCCTCTCTGTCTAAGCAGTGCAGGGATTCCGGAATAAAAATAAGACGCTGTGGAGGACACTGACTGCTGGGGAAAGAAACTTCCAGAAGGCGCGGAAACATTTTTTCCCCGTATCACTATTGGTTCTGTTGTCTGTCGAACCGCGTGACTCGAGAGAGTTCGGAATGATGAAACTCAACACATCTTGCACTACGTTTCCAGATAGCTCTTCTCTCGCAATCTCTACCTGTTTTGGTTCGTGAGGATCGAACCTGGCCTTTTGAATCATTAGAGAGCCAGATTTGATTGATTTTGATGTTATGAGCTCATCAGCACATAAGCTATTTTTGTCCGCCACACAATGCAGGAACAAAACTGAACAATAGGATTTTAACAAGAACGTTAAATAAAGTATGTCTAGGACATAACCCTTTTATGACGACGTGATTCGAACAAGTGTACTAGGATTACCAGCCAGTTTAAATCTGCGACGCTAACGCATATTTAAACTGGCTGGTAACCTGAGAACACTGGTACGAAAATATATGTGTTAAAAACTCCCTAAATCAATTGCTAAAGTCTCCTAAGGCAAAATCTCCATACCCTAGTTAAGAGATGAGGCTGTAATGGAGCACTCAACACATGACAACACGATCCCACAGGGGATATTACTGGCCGTGGTTTCGAGCGACATTGCCTCGTTGCCTGCAAGAAGCAGTTACTGGGTGTACTACGGGGAAGTGATTTTGACTTTCGGCTGCCTTACGAGAAGGTCACCCCAGAAGGCCAGCCAACTAACTGCCGTACCTTGTTGCCAGATCAATCAACACAGCATTGCATCGTCTGCTAAATGCTGCTTTCCCTAGTCTTTGAGCACAAGCTAATAATATGACTGGTGTTTCTCCCCTCCCCCGTCCGTACCAACAACTGGCTTGAAGACTTGACAACAAAGTTCACTTCCTTTCCTCACGCTTTTCACACAACTTTTCTGCTAAACGACTTTCTATGGTCGAGGGGATATGTAGAAATTGAATCACATACATGAATACACGATATCTGGATTTGCAAACGCTGCATATAAAATTCTTCTAGTATATGCAGAGACCAATTTTATCTCCGTTTGGTCGTCCATATGATGTCCAGGGAAGGTTGCACGTTAGGAAAACACGTGGCTACTTCCATTCACACATGGATACGACAGAAAATATACTTTTATGTTAGGGAGATTTCAGACCGAAAAGACGGGCGACACGATACATGTCGCTTGGCTTGATCGAGTTGGCGTTTTAAGTCCACTTTATGCACAGTATGGCTAATCGGGACTGTACCTACAGTTTAATCTGGGATACGAACCACTATGTACCTCCACCGGGAATCGAACCTAGGACCCCTTGATTACAAGGCGACGACGCTACTACTGCACAATCGAATGTCGCTTGGGAACAAGCCAATCTAGCGGCATCACAGACCGCACAAGCATGCGTTCGATTAGTGGAATCCTCAAGCGATACGTGTTGGGTGTCGCTTTCCGCTTCAAACTGAAATTTCCCTCAGAGTAAGGGCATATATGGGCACGGTAATAAAATGGCCGTATTCCGTAGAGCAGCTATCAAGGGTGGAAGAAATATTTTGAGTTTTCCTTTCAAGTTCACTTTAGGCACAGAGAGTGAAATCAGGACTGGATCTACAGTTTTAAGTGGAATCCGAACTACTATGTGCCCCCACTGAGTATCGAACTCAGTACCCCTTGATTACAAGACGACGACGTTACCACTACGTCATTGGAGGACCAAAAAGGTAAAGGTAAAGTGTTCCCCTGTGCATAGCACCACGCCATGAAGGCGTATAGGGGGTGTGGGGGTAACGCCCCACACTTTCTTGATCCGGTCGTGAGTGGGGGTGATGTGATCAGCATCACGCCCCTGACCGCCTTTACCCCCCAGGGTTTCCCCTAGGTACCGATGTTATTCGACGCTGGGTGGGCGCCGGGGCCGCTTCCATCGTTAGAAAAGTTCCCGGATTTGAACCGGCCGGGGATCGAACCCGGGATCTTTAGCATGGTAGTCAGACGCGTTACCGACTTTTTTTTTTTTTTTTTTTTTTTTAAAGGAAAGCCCCCTAAGCGGAAGCTTCCCCCATCACATTCACTCATATCATTTCATTCACATTTCTATTACAGGACTTTTTCAGGACAGACAATCACAAATACCCATGCCTTACCCGGGACTCGAACCCGGAACCCCTGGCGTTGTAGCGCGCTCTGCTAACCACTTCGCCACGGAGGTCGACAAACTGAGCCACCGCGGCCTCATTGGAGGACCTCTGGAACAAATATCAGATAAGCATATAAAGGAGGGGAGCTGGAAAAAAATATGTACATAGATAAGGAGATAAAAGAGAGAGAGAGAGAGAGAGAGAGAGAGAGAGAGGGAGGAATGTTTTATCAGATAAATCTATGGAGGAAGAAAAGGATACAAATAATCAAGAGACAATACATGAATAACGATTCAAGAATGAGGTGCAGAAATTGTAATAGAGAAAACTATTTATAGATGAGGAGTAGATAAGAAAGAAATACATTGAATAACAGAGAAGGACAAGAGACAGAAGACAAAAAGAAACAGAGAAAGTGAGAAAACGAGAAATGAAGAATGAAGTAGAGGAAGATGGAAATGAGGAGAAAAAAGATGAGACAGGAAGAGAGTGAAAGAAAATTCTTACCTGATAATATTTATTCCACCCTTGAGCCCTGTCCCAAACCAAATTCTCTGCGTGACCATTGTTTCATGTATTGTACGGAACACCCACCCTCTTTTACCGTGCACATCTTTGGGAATAGCAAGTCCGCTCAAGCAAATGAGGAGGTTTACTCCATGCGGGTGCCTGCAGCCCTCACACGTGCCTTTCCATTTACTGCTACAAACAGAAGAAAAATAATTTATCCGTGTGGTTGTTGAGTAGGAATGCGTTGATACTTGCAATTCTTTGTTTTCTGCACTGATAATAATCTTGACATAAGGTATCGTGTGAGTCGTTTCTTTCAATGTTAGTGTACGGTCGCACCACAAAGAGAAAGACGGCGGCCAACCCGCGAACTAAGGTGGACAGTCATTTGTTTACTTCTCTCGCAGTCAGCGCTTCTCCTTAGTTTGTGTCTGAGCGCCCCCCTCCCACCTCCCCGTCTTGCAATATTTATAACCTCCTTCCCTTGCTTTGTTGTAAAAGAAATTAACAACGTTAAATATTACCTCTGCTTTCGCTGTATACGGTTTTCTCTTCATGTCGATAGACAACGTAGCACTGAACAAAGATGACGATGTGGTATTTTGGCAATGCAGGGGCAGGATTGCAAGGCAAGCAACTTATTGTATCACCCACGCTCCCTTTGCTCGCTTAGAGTTGAAAGTTCGACGCCAGCGCCATATGTTTTTTTTTCCTTGATGGAGAACTAAAATCAGCAGGGTGGGAGTTCCTATATTTTGGAATCCTCTGCCTAACAACATAACGTATCTCCGTACTCCACGGTACGGTGTCCATTTTTGATTTCAGTAGCTATGTCACCGAGTCCGTGTGGGAGTTTACTTTTCCTCTTCATTCCCCAAAATACTTATCCGATAAGGTCTGTTCTCGTAGAACATGAGCCGAACAAAATATCCGCAAGAAACACAATCTAAAAATCCCTAAACATAAAACCGCCACCTATAAAAAGTCCTTCATTGTTACAGGGATAAGGGAATGGAACAAACTGCCTGCACCATTGACTAACATTACTTGCCATCAAAGTTTTAAGAAAAAAAACTAAAGAAGTGACTATTGTCCCAACAACTTCATTAACTTTCATATGTTAACAGTTGCACCTGCACTTACACATCATACAATGCATACCTAACACCGCTCCCCCGCACACACACAATGAACTACTGAAGACTTATTACTTATCTTTACACCATAGTATATATACTAATCAATTCAATGTATCATTTTATTATTGTAAAATCTATATGTTATCCTTATTGTATTATCATGATCAATTTTTTTTTTTTCCTGTTTTTATTCATTTATTGTATCTTTGACAAGGGTTGGTTGTAAGAACGGCCCACGAGGCCGAAACACGCCTCTTAAATAAAGACCATTCTATTCTAATCAGAAAGTTAGCTGGCTGCGAATGAGGTAGGGTGATGGCACCATGGGGAGGGAGGGGGCGCTTTTTATAATAACATAAGGGTATATTATAGCACAAGAATGACCATAGATTCGTCTTTTCTGAGAAAACCATGTACGAGCGAGCGTGTTGGGATGGAGTTGGGTGCGGTGTTGGAGATATGTGCATAAATCACCGCAGCATAACACTGCAATTCTCATAAAATATATACAAGTATGAGCTTAAGAATAGTTTTGAATTGCATTTTGATGCAGAAGTTATTCGTCCTTCTATCATGGGGTTAGAGGAAACTCAGGGATAAAGTCTCTTGAAAGTGAGCACGTGATACTTTTAATTTGTAAACTTACGATTTTTCTTTTTAGTGAAAGGGAATGTTTATTTCTGCTGTCGTTTATCCCTTTTACCCCATTAGCTACCAACTTAATAACATAAAGAAAGGTTTCTGTATACTCACACCCCGTGCATTACCACCCACCGGTGCCTCATCAAAAGCCTGTTTACGAAACCCTACCTGAGTTTATTTGTGGCGTCCCGTCAGGGATCTGCATCTGGGCGAATTTAATGAAGGCACAAGCCTCGGATACTTCACCTAATGACAGTGACTGTCTTCGGGACAGATTTAACCGGCGGACTTCTGCGATGCTCTGTTGAAACATTTAAGACAACAGCCGTTGGAGCTGCATCGTTGCACTTCTCGTCCGTCTATTTTGTGGGTGATCGAACGCGTTGGGTTCATCGTCATCGTCGCCATTAGCCTAAAGGGGAAGAAAAGCGACGCAAAATAAGCCGCGAAGGCGATAACGCTAATCATTAAGCTACTCGGGAGCTCGTGTATTGCATATTAAGTGCATATATTTCGAAAGAGTTGTTATTCAGAATATAACTGAATCCTGCCCCCTTATCTGGACCATGACTAATCCAGAATTGATTCTGTTCTCAGCTTTTTCCTCGCCATTGCTCGCCATAGAATACCTTCTCTGAGACACCTCCATGAAACAGATATTATTTTTTTGAATATACAGACACCACACACTCGTCACGAACTAGCAGACATGAAATGTTTGCATAAAATCATCAATGGTAAAATGAAAACCAATTTCTAATTTCTAATCAACCAATTCAATCTATGAGTACCCACACGACCAACCCGAAACGTAAAGCTCTTTCACAATCCTTTCACAACGGTCTCTTTTCTATAGGTTTCCCCGCCAATATAATCATCTGCCTCTAAATATTGACGTTTTCCTGCCAGAACAGTTTCGTTAATCGTTAAGAATGTATGTGTCACTTTTAAAATTTGCTTCTGTCCATCTTGCATTGTTTTATTTTATTGTTTATTCGGACTGTCACAGTTTCAGTAAAAAATGGTAATTCAGTACTGTATCTGAAACAATGAGTAAATAAATAAGTAACAACTTTTTTTATGTCAGTCGATTATACATTTTGCTTAGATAACAATATGCATTTGCTACTATTTTGAATTGTCGTACATTTCCTTCATTGGACAGCGTAGTTCTATATTGGAAACTAGTATGTGGCAACAAAGATCAACCGGTATACATCAACAACCTGATACTGATATTTACTGATTTGATAGTCATCAAAATTCTCGTCAAGATAAATTACGTGAGAACTAATGCTTTGAACGGTGCTTGACAGCGATATAATTGAATTACTTCACCTTGCAACTCTTTCCAGACTCAGTATAGGCATTGTTCCACCCCTGGGTTGGCAACAAGTGGCGCCTGCGTTCAAAATAGAAGCATTACGCGGCAATTGGTGGCTGCCAAGAAGATCATTTCCTTCCCTTAGCAGAAATTGCTTCCATTCCCTACACCTGGCGCTTGAGTTGTGTTCAACAATCTGCCTCAATGAAATCTCTTTCCCAGACCTCAGTAAAGTAAGATTGTGCCACAAGGTGGTTAAAGCAAGTTGGATCAATTGCGAATATCTTTTAAACAAATGTCAGGTCAGCAGATGACGCTGATGTTCTTAATCCATTGCATACTGAATGAATGAGCAATTGAACATCTGGAAATTATGATCTGTGTACTTGCATGATTGACAGTAATCTGTGCGATCAAAGTACCTAGGTACTTTCATCCTCCTTATTGTGCCTGAGAGGGATTTATAGGGTAGAAGCACTGAATGCCACTCCCAATCGGGAATCGTAGCAGAGTTCTTAATCACAGTCAAATCCAAAGTCTGAATTCTTGTTTTGAAACTGGAATGTCCTGAGTTCGAACCTCGGCAATGAATGGATGTTTTCGTTTGTCCTTCAGTCATTAATCCTCATTGAAACGATTGGTTGGAGTTTAACCCCTTGAAATGTATTAAGCGGACGCTTCGAACTTAATTGTGTAAACCTGTTAAGCCAGTGATGTGGTTGATTGATTGATGTGGTCGAGCACTCCGGATAATATTGTTTTCAGCTGAGAAGTAGGGAGGAAGGGAGGGTAAAGCTAAAGAGAGGAAGGAGAGGGAGAGATAAATAGGAAAGGAGAAAGTATGATACATAGAGAAAGGGGGGATGGACCAGAGAAAGGAGAAAGATAAATATAGGAAGAACTAGAGAGAGCGAAAGAGGGAGATAGAGAGAGGAGGAAAGATAAAGAGTGAGAGAGGAAAATTATCAGATGTACAGATAGAAAGACGGGGAAGTGATATATATAGAGAGGGGAGATAGATGGAGCAGAGAGAGATAGAAAGAGAGGGGGAAGATGAAAAGGATAGAGGGAGATAAAGAGAGACACAATTGATAGCGAAAGAGAGTGATACATAGAGGGAACAGAGATAAAGGAGGGAGAATGATACATACAGAAAAGAGAGGGTAATAAGATAAAGAGGAGGAAGGAGACAGGGAGTGATGAGAGAGAGGGAAACAGAGAGAGAGAGAGAGAAAGTGATACATAGAGAGAGGGGAGGGAGAGAGATGGTGCAGGAAGATAGAGAATGGGAGAAAGATAGATAGGAAAATGATATATAGAGAGAAAGGAGATATTGATAGAGAGAGTGGAGCAGATAGAGAAACATAGAGGGGGAGATGCTGGGTCTGCATGTGAGCGCCTATTCAGTCGTCGCAATGGACCAAAAGGCGTGATTATTACATACACCCTACGCGATTGAAACTGCCTTTGAACTTCGATGCGTTAAATGTCAGAGTTAGCATACTCCCCCGAGCACATTGATATTAATAATTAATTGCTAGCTTGCCAGAGATATCACTTTATCCTGCTAACAACCAGCCTGGCATTGGTTTTGTCGCATTTATCCTCAGTGATTGCAGATGAAAATTGGGATGGTACCTTTAATGAGATGATATCGGCACAGAGTTCCCAGTGACATGAGAAAATCTGGGTAATAAGTACGGAACGGATTTTACGGAGCAAAATTATGGTCGGGAAAGAAAAACAAAGGTTCTGAAAATGTTTTTAAAAAAGGTGCAAAAAAGGTGCTGATAATTGCGTTTATTCAGGTCTAAACCAGTTACATTAATATTCTTTATTCAATACTGTAGCAAATAATAATTTAGTGTAAACATGATATAGTTTGTACCATTTTATAGCTCTTGTTCTGCTCTACAAAATGAGACTATAAGATCTTATGCACCTTCTCAAGAAGAGTGAAAATCATTTACTTTTCTGTCCACTTTTTTATCAAAACATGAAAGAAGAGGAAGGAAAAAGGTGCTGTTGAAGCATCAAAGAGGGGTAAAAAGGGGAAAAATTTGCTAATCTCATGAAAAGGTGCAACAAAGTGTGTTCATCTTAACTTGAGTTAATGTCCTAAAACACATATCTCAAACGTTCGGTGTAAAAACAGCTATATTTTAAAATCCACTCCCTAGTAATAAGGCTTAAAAAGTCATAAAAGAAAACACAAAACTTGTAAATGTCACAGAATATTAACTATGGTTCTTGTACTTGCGCTGAATATGATTTTTCTTTATTGCTATACAGCATATGTTCATTTGGAAGGAAAAATAAATATTTAACAATATGGTGTTTCTTCTTCTGAAGCAAGTTCCTTCATAATTCCACTCTAAAACATACACAGTAAGTTGACTTAAAATAAGTTAAAACACCGCAGAATGTTCTTGAAATCCATGGAAATGTCATGGGGTTTGTTTTGACATTATGAGTACCGTTCATCTTCATCGTCGCGATTAAACAAAAGAGATACAGGGCCTCCCCATGGCGCAGTGGTAGCGTCATTGCCTTGTAATCAAGGGGTCCCGGGTTCGATACCCGGTGGAGGCACAAGTGGTTCGGATTCCACTTTAAACTTTAGGTTCAGTCCCGATTAGCCTTACTGCGCATAAAGTGGACTTAAAACACCAAATCAAACCAAACCAAAAGAGATACAAAAGCGATATTAAATATCCAAATGCAAACAACTTGAACGAAGCATTCCTCTCCATTATTTTCATTTACCCATCGCGATTAACCTAGCGTTACAAATAATCGACGTCATGTTGAACGGAGTTTTTAAGTCCACTTTATGCACGGATAGGTTAATTGGGATTTTACCTACAGTTTAAAGTGAGATCGAACCCGGCCCCCTTTGGTTAGAAGACGACGACATTACCACTACGCAATCCTTGCATCGGTTTATTCAAGGGTCTCTGGAACCCACTCGGCATCCTACCTATTCTGATGCAGCCTACAGAGTAATGGTAGGCGATGCTTGTTAAGTGCCACACTACCTGGCCACCTTTATACCGTGCGTTCATTTCGATCTTCAGCCGAGAGATCGGGAGAAGCGTGGCGGGCGGCGCTGACGGAGATGCCGACATTTGCGTCCTGTAATGACCGCTTATTTTTATGGACATATGCATACATTCATATAAATATTGCAAAACGAGCACTAACCTGTGTTATAAGGGTACGGTTTTAATTTTAGTAGCTTAGTAGCTGTATGTGCTGATGATTTTGACACGTCCATCTCACGGCATAGAGGTTTGTTTGGAGAACGTTCTAACGCTGCACCAATTTCATCAAGTTTTGCTTCGGTTAGAATCCGTCGTTTTTGCTTAGGTGTTTTAAAATTTAACGATCCAGTTTCTCGTAATTTAAGTACAAGATGTCTAACCGTATCTCTATGTGGAGGTGAAACGCCTAGGAATTTCTGTACAAATTGCCTACACACGTCTCGACACGAGTTTGTTTTCACGTAAGTGTCATAAGAATTCTTTGTTCTAACGTGAATCTTGCGGCTGGCATTCCAATCGTCTCACTGACACAACACACATACACACTGCAATAACACAAACAAGTAACGGCAAGTAACCAAGAATATCAGTCTTGCGCACAGTACGAAATTAACACGCTCTTGGTTTACATCTGCTCGCCACTATATTCACAGCTCTGTCTTCATCTAGTCACGAAGGAACAAAAAACTCGAGCTCGGAGATTTCGGATTGCAAGGAAGCTCACGAAAACCATTGACTTTTAACGGTTTTGTCTGCAGCGTAATCTTGATACAGTGTTGCACATTCGAAACCTCCAAACGATCGACACAAAACTCTTTCAAGGATATAAACTTAAGCAGGACGTTACTGGTCAAAACTATGATTAAAATGTTTCATTATCTGTGGCTCTTAACATCGTTTCTAAAGCATATTTATTTGTGTATATAAGGGCAGAACTTGGATTAATTACAGATGATGAATTATAACACAGGTTAGCGCTCGTTTTGCAATATTTATATGAATGTATGCATATGTCCATAAAAATAAGCGGTCATTACAGGACGCAAATGTCGGCATCTCCGTCAGCGCCGCCCGCCACGCTTCTCCCGATCTCTCGGCTGAAGATCGAAATGGACGCACGGTATATTTCCAAACTGCACGTATATACATATATTCAAACAAAGCTAGAAATATTCGGAAGTTATAGTTGCGTCAAATGTATTCGAGTTAAACCAGTAACTTGCGTATCCGCGTAAAAAACGGTAGCTTAAATCTGTACGTAGACGATTTAGATTATATAACACACGTAGGTAATGTATTCTATGTAAACAACATGACCACGAGCTCAGTAACAGGTGTTGTGTGAAATATAATTACCATGCGTTCAGCTGGTCACGTACCATGGTGATTGAAAAATGTCATTTGTCTTCAAAAGAACATTGTCCGAATGTACTTTACATTGTCTACTTATGCAAACTGTAACTCTTTGTAATCTAGATGTAAATTACGTGTACACAACACATGTTTCTAATCCAGAATCTACAATATATAGAAATGCAAAGCCGGCCGGTATTATCTTCGTGCTCGTGATTGTGAACTAGAACTTTCGTAGTCATCTAGTCTGTCCAGAAATTGGACTCAACCCAATATGGCAAGCATGTTTGGCTGAGGTTTATAATACAATTTCGAACCAAAGAACACACACACACAGAGTTGTGATATCAGAGATTGACTCAGTAATCTCACTTGATAAACGCTAGCACGGAATGTAAAGGTCTTAGGTTCAGATCTTGGCCGAGTAGCATTTTCGACCAATCCTTTAACCATTTACATGCGTTAGTAATGTTATTTGTATCTATAAGACCTGATTCAAGTATGTAACATTCTCAGATCTGAATGTTCTTGAAAACAATTAACACAACCTAAAGAGTCCTTGTAATGGGAAAGGATAATACAGTCCATATTATCATTAATATCATTTACATCTTCTCCAACAACTCTCTCGGGACCTCTTACCATCTTGTAAGTTTATTCTATTTCCAATCAATTTTATTTTTAACATAATAGTTGCTTGATTTATTTTACCTCGCTTTTCTGCCACGTTTGGATAATCGTAAAAATATGGATGAGTGATGATATGGTGAAATTGAACACTCGTGCCAAAGCCGGGATTAGAATCCGGGATCCCTGGAGTCGTAGCGTGTTGTGATTGATTGATTTGCTTTGTTTTACTTTGCTTTTTGTGCCACTTTCGACTAATTTGCCAAGATGGAGATGAGTCATGATGTGATGAAATTGATGAATGGATACTCTCAAACATCCATGCCCAGGCCGGGATTCGAATCCGGGACCCCTGGCGTTGTAGCGTGATGTGCTAACCACTCCGCCACGGGGACCGGCGATTGATTGATTGTGTTGGTATTTTAAGTCCACTTTATGTACAGTAAGGCTAATCGGGACTGGACCTACAGTTTAAAGTTGGATCCGAACCACTCACTATTCCTGTCCCAGCTAACTGTAGAGCATGGCCGCGGATATCGACAGAGGAGGAGAAAAATCGAGTGGTGAAAGCGCAGCGTTGCCAACCGTACGGTCCTGACCGTACATGTACGGATGTACGGTCCGACCTTAGTCCGTACGCTAAGTGCACGGCTTGTCAAAATTTGCTCTTGCAGTTTTATCCCTAATATTTTCCTAAACCAATCCTACGAACCTGGAGACAAAAATACGATCCGTTTGCCATGTGCGTTCGGTATTGTCATTTTCAAAAGTTTGCAACGCTGCATATCGAAGGAGGAAACCGGGAAAACTCCCTTCGCCCTTTACACAATCCTGTTTCTTTCACTGTTCATTGGTGGAGCCATCTCGCGTCACTACTTGCGCAGAGACTTGTTCTCGTTCGCCTGGTCTACAGTTAGCTGGTACGGATAATATGTGCCTCCACTGGGTAGCGAACCCGGGACCCTTGATTACAAGGCGACTACGCTACCACTACGCAATCGGGGAGGTCCTCGCAGCGTGTTGTGCTAACCACTAGGCCACAGAGGTCTGCTCATAATATTAATGAATGAGAATATCTAATCTGATTTTATCCAGCTTGTCACATAATCAATTACGTTTGGTGGACCTGCTTCGGACAAAAATGGCATAAATGTTGTCATAATATTATAAACATTCTTTCACAATCAACAGTAAAACCAAAAATCAAATTATAATTCAATATATTGCTTTTTCTTCATTTTTAGCCACGCATTAAGTTATGCTGATGCGTTAACATCTACCCATGCCATATCGAAATGCACAGATGTCATGTCCATTTTTTCCACGTGGATTTAGGATTACAATTTATCGTATCAGAGTTTGTGAGCGATACGCTTTATTGAATTAACCAGTCCCGTGCATCGATCATTAACACGAACACACATGCATGTTTACGGGATAACCGCCAAGGACGGATGATCAATACGAATCCGATATGTGACCTCCAATTCCATCGCATTCTACCCATAACTGCCACAGTTACCTTTTACTCATGTACCCACACAAAGGGAAGCATGGCTTTAAAAAAGCAGAACAATGCAGGGCAAGAAGAGAACATTAGGAGAGAACAATGTAGTTTAAACAAAATATCACAGTTCATTGTTGCATATTCTAAGAGCTATTTGTTAAAAATGAAACTATGTTCAGGTCCGGATTAAACAAGGGCTTGGGGGCAGGTTTTTATCCAGAATTTTGTATCGGAAGGGTGTAAGAGTAAATTTAGAGCAAAATTGTTTATAAATTGAGCCTTTGTGAAAAATTTCAGGAGAGTGTTGACTAAATCTTGGGGGAAAGGGTGTTAGGGGGCTTGAGCTCCAGGCCTTCTCCTGCAAAGAGAAAAGCCACAGAATGGACAACGTGATACATTTGAAATTTGGTAAAAATATTTAAAAAAAATAGAACTAACCCATCTGACATAACTTGACCTAAATGACATAAGGAAGACCTTACGATGTTATCAACCCAGGTCATCTACGTAAATCCTGACCTACAACTTTAATAGCTTTACCATACTTTTACGTTCCTACTTAAGCATGTTTTTGATGTTTGTACATGTAAAAGTTAACGTAATCCAAACATCATGTTACCTTTTTGTGCTTGATTGCCCTTATAACAACTCACTTACTTATTTGTCAGAATTAAACGCACGTAACCTCACCTATAAATGCAACTGATACTATGGTTACTTGATTTTATAGTTCAGTGTCTTGCTCTCATAACAAGAACTTTCACTATATGCACAAATAGGCTAGTCCAGTAACTCCCCTAAAACAAGGAGTTAATTCAAATTCTCTTATTGCTGTTTCATTGTAAATGCTTTGCATTGTGTTCCTGCAGATGAAACCCAATTCAGCAATTGTTGATCGATTTAATTAATTTTACTTCGCGTTTTGTGCCTCTTGGCTAATTTGCGAAGATGCGGATGAGTGATGAAATGATGAATGGACATTCACAAACAACCAAGCCCGAGCGGGATTCGAACCCGGGACCCTTGGCGTCGCAGCGCCATGTGCTAACCACTCGGCCACAGGGTCCGGCAATTCAGCACTTGTTAAACACATATAATTTTAGTATACACATAGAATTTTAGTATAATATAATAGAGAACAATGTTGACAATGCTCGCATTTACATATTTACTTGCGTAATAAAATGTTTACGTACTTTGTTCCTACGGTAAACAGTAATTGCTGCTTTGTAGAACCTAGTGTGAAATAATTTGGATTTATGCGTATTCTTATCATTGTCATACATTCCAAATTTTAACTAAACGAGGAAATTCTACAGCTTAGAAAATTCGTTGCAGTCATGTATTTGTACAGTTCCATGCCATAATAAGTAACATACGTAAGTAAAGTTTTAAAGAAATAAACTCATGTCTGATTAAAGTTAGTAAACGTTCACTAATTCCGAATTTGAAGCTAATTATTAAAAACAACTTGTACAGCCACATTAAAATAATATTATTTATACGTATTCTAAAAGTTGTTGCAGAACTTCGATTCATTTTGAGCTCCCACGACACACAATACTAATACTGACTGTAATAATGATTTTTCAATATTGAAGTTGCAAGAAAAACATGGATGCTGAGTTTGAGTCCTGATAAAATATGTACGGTTCTTTGTTATTTTTCTGGCATCTATCTTAGGAGTTCAACATTCATATTTACCTAAAAGTGACGTAAAACAACAATAAAACAGAGAAAATCAAAACCGAGCGAGTTCATTAAATTTCGTTATTGATTCGAACTTCTCTTGTCTTATACAACCAGTTCGACTCCATTTTCTCTTTGCCTCACCGTTTCGTTTTTGCAATTTATTGTATTCTTTTTTCTCTCATTTCCTACCATTCTATTCCCAAGGGATACAGCTTTGTTCTGTTCGAATCCCACGCGATCCAGAAACGATTATCCTTTGTAAATCACTCAGGCTTTATTTTGTGTTTTTATTTCGCAGTTACTTTGGTTGTTTCCTCATTTACAAAAGAGCTCTTGCATGACATGGCATTTTTATCTCAGAGGAACGGAGGTGGTGTCATCATATGAAAATCAAAGCCTGCAAACCTACAGGAAAAATAAGGTTTTATTTTTGAAAAATTATAAACGCCCAACAACTCTTTAAATGGCTTTCTAAAACAAACAGTGCTTCTGTGTGCAGCCATAATTGTTTGTTGTGCCCCCCTTTTGAATGCGCCAAAATACCACCTATGATCTTTGTTCACGGTCCCTTGAATTTCTTGTTTTGTAGCTTGGAATGTGGAACACACGACACCAAGAATTGCTGTTTGTAAACGTTGTGGTGAGATTCATGCGCGTGAAATAGTTCCATCACATCCTGGCCAGTACTAAGCATCACGCCTCACTGTCGGAGAAAATAGGTCAGCAGACGCGAAAGGAAACTGCGGGGAGGGAGACGCGATGTTGAAAGAGAAACGGGCTGAAAGTAAACACTTTTAATAACGTCTACCAAGGCCATGTCATGAAGTTGTAGCACCCGAGTGTTTCTTTGTTGTGAAAATTTTTAAAGTTCGAATTGAATGGTGTTTCGTGGATGGGAAAGTGGTTTGTACGCTCTCAGGGGTATCGTTGTAGCCAGAAAGAGGCGGGGACTTGGCATAAAATTACTCTGCAAAGTTGTGGATGTTCATGTTTTCATCTTAGCTTCACGCAGCATCTTTTCTGTATGTTTGTTGGCGCAACGTGGGTGTGGTTATGAATAAGTCATGCTGATTGAGAGAGAGATCGATAGAGATACAGAAAAGGAAATAGAAAATTAGATGAAGAGAGAGAAAGAGATAGAAAATGAGAGACAGGGGGATATATATATATATATATATATATATATATATATATATATATATATATATAGAGAGAGAGAGAGAGAGAGAGAGAACTAAAGATAGATACATAGAGAAGGAGAGAGAGAGAACTAAAGATAGATACATAGAGAAGGAGAGAGAGAGAGAAATAAAGATAGATACATAGAGAGAAGAAGTGAGAGAGGGAGACAGAGAGAGAGAGACGCCGACAAACAGAAAAAGAGGAGAGATGGTATAAATATACATTACATATATTACAATGCTAATAAGAAGATAGCCTACTCGACGATTGAAAGAATTCGAAAAACAACGTGGTATATGCAAACCACAAATATTGTCTGTAATGAAGCTATACTCCGTGACTCACGGAACAGCATTTTTATCTCCAAGGCCTGACAAGAAGTTATTTCGTTGGGCGACGATGGATCAGCGCGTATACGTCCCAGTGCCGCTGTTTTCTCCCTTTATATACCGCTATTTCTTCTATTTCAAGTATCTCCCACAAGCGATTGAACCCGGGACCACTCTCACCAAAGCGAGAGCGGATACTCAAAAACTTTTTAAAAAATATATGTAATTTCGAAGATTCACGCTAAGTTTGAAAAGCGAAATGAGATAATTGTATGATAGTACACGCCTGATTCGGTGTTGATAATTGAGATGTATGCTGTGGCTTAACGAAATGTCATCTCACTTTGCAGACATCTCCAACTTGCCTCTCCACAATGCTCATTTGATCCTGCTTCTTGTTATGCGACATTTCAGGAACAATTACCGCTTCCACTGTTCTCCAGATGATATCTTTATCGCCCAGACAGGGGGAGGGGGAGACGTGAAACTTCCGCGAAGTTACCGTATTGCGAGCGATATATCGTTTGTTTGATTTAACTTCACAGAGGGGAACAAGAATATCTGACTTTTAATTTCTTTTTTTCCTATCGTTCAGTCATGAGTATTTTTTTCAGTAAAGAGGTTTTGTATTATCCAATTTTAAATAAATATTTTTTCGTGCACCTACTCGTAATTCCTATCTATATTGACTTCCGTGATAAATATAAGCCACTGTCATTATATTAGTCTTGATAAGTGTTTACTTTGTAATGCAGTGGTTTCTCGATATTCTACTTTAAATTCTGAGACACTTTAATATTCCATCCGCTGAGGTATATGTGAATCCAGTTTTATATATCTCTCTAGAAGCTAAATTATAACAGTCTAAACTGTATTCCCATTACTTAAATTTACTTCTACACTACTTTCAACTTTAGTTTCATATGTTGTCCAGTGTATTTTTTACCTTGTAAAATAACTTTTTAGTCAACTCTGAAATCAATTTCCTCTTCTCCTGAAATTGGCTTGTAAATTTTAATCTTGAACGTCCCTCTGGTTTATTTATACACCACATATAAAATTTGCTTTTGTATCATTCTAAATTTTCTTTCACACCTTTCCGAATTTACAGCTTTCCGAAATTTATATTTTGCAGTCTAAAATATATTATTATGTATAATTATAATATATAGCAATACGTATATATATATATATATATATATATATATATATATATATATACGAGGGCCACTATTTATATTTTGAGCATTGGCAACACTGATTGAAGTTAGGCGCGATTTGACGTTTACACGGAATCGTCTGGCATTATTGATCATAACGTACTTCAAATGTTTTGTCAATAGCTTCATTTGTGTTGTTTATGTTGCCTTGGAGATTGCGCGACAACAATAAAATGGAATTAACTCGTGAACATTTTCGTGCGATGATTTTTTACGATTTTCGACGTGGATTATCAAGACAAGAGTGCATCGATCAACTTACTTCCACATTTGGCGATGAAGCCCCATCCTTTGCCACTGTGAAACGCTGGTATAACGAATTTAATCGTGGCCGCCATTCGCTCACCGACGAGATTCGCGAAGGTCGTCCAAAATCAGTTGTTGTTCAAGAAAACATTGATGCTGTGCAAAACCTAATACTGCAAGATCGTTATGTGACATACTGTGAGATTGAGGCAACCATAGGCATTAGTTCCACCAGCATATATAAAATATTACATGATCATTTAGCTGTGAGAAAGGTAGGCTATGTTCTCGTTGGATCCCACACAATTTGACAAAATCTCAAAAAGACGATTGCGTCAATTGGTGCAAACAAATGCTCAATAAATACAATCGTGGTGCTTCAAAAGACGTATATAAGATTGTAACAGGTGACGAATCATGGATATATGCATATGAGCCGGAACGTAAACAGCAGTCGACTGTATGGGTGTTTCAAGATGAACCCAATCCAACAAAAGTTGTTCGCGCTCGAAGCACATCGAAACAAATGGTCGCCTGTTTTTTCGGGAAAACTGGTCATGTGGCAACTGTGCCTTTAGAGGAACGTAGAACGGTCAACTCTGAATGGTACACAACAATTTGTTTGCCAGAGATCTTCGGTCAAATACGGAAAACAAACAAACACCGTCGGATCATTCTTCATCAAGACAATGCCAGCTGTCACACATCTCGTCTAACAACCGACTTTATGAACAGTCAAAAATTCGAATTGATGGGTCATCCGCCGTACAGTCCTGATTTGGCACCCAATGACTTCTTCTTGTTCCCGAATGTCAAGAATAAATTGCGTGGACAACGATTTTCGTCGGCGGAAGACGCCGTTGATGCGTTCAAAAAACATATTATGGAGGTGTCTCAAGAAGATTGGAAAAACTGCTTTGACAAATGGTTCGAACGAATGCAAAAGTGTATTGACCATAAAGGAGAATACTTCGAAAAACAATAAAGCAGTTTTCAATGCCAAATTCCTGTTTTTTCATTGTTAGGCTCAAAATATAAATAGTGACCCTCGTGTGTGTGTATATATATATATATATATATATATATTGTTATACTTGTGTACGTGCCTCCTCGATGACTTGTATTGAAGGGGTGCCTGGTTCGATACCCAGTGGAGGCACATGGTGATTCGGATCCCACATTAAACTGTAGGTCCAGTCTCGATTAGACTTTCTGTGCATGAAGTGGACTTAAAAGAAAAAAAACTCATATTATACACACAGACACACACACACACACACATAGGTATGTCCCTATGGAATTTATCTTTACATCCTCCTTAATCCATTATTTTCTTTTGTACGTTGTACAGGGTGGGCCATATTGATGGGACACATTTCAAATGCATATATGGAGCATGTAGGAAGCAACATTTATTACAAAATTTATGGAAAACACTGCCAAAGGACGGGAGTTTTGCACTGTGTTCAGTGTTTGAAGATTACATCCCTGATATGGACACCACCTTGACGAGAACATTCTTTGTCTCGAACAGTCATGGCATAGTTTTGCACAGAGTTTCGGCTGGGATGGCCGATATCTCCCTTCGGATGTTGCCTTCAGTTCATTGATGTGTACACCTTGTCCTTTAGATAACCCCACAGGAAGTAGTCCGGTGGAGTTAGATCCGGGGATCTGGATGGCCAATCCCTGAAAATGTCGTCGAAGGGTTGTCATTGACACTACTGCTGTATGACTAGTGGCACCATCCTGCTGCAGCCACATGTCCCTTAGGCCAAGCCGTCTCATTTCGGGTATGAAGAATATTCGTAGCATCGTGTTGTAACGCTCAGCGGTGACTGTGACGGTGTCATTCTGTTCGTCTTCAAAAAAATAGGGGCCTCTCACACAGGCATAACTCACTACACACCACACAGTAACCTTGGCACTGTGCAATGGCTTTTCACGCAACAGTTGTGGATTTTGTCTTGCCCAGAATCGCCAGTTTTGTTTATTAACATACCCACTCAGGTGGAAATATGCTTCATCTGACGTGATCAAGTGTTGCACAAAGTCATCACCTTTGCTGATTAACCAATTACAGAATGTGGTTCTGTGAACCTTATCTTGGTCGAACAATTTATGCACCACCTGTAGCTTGTACGGATAAAGTTCAAAATCCTTTTTGAGGATTCGCCGCACACTGGTCCGTGGAATATGAAGTTGCTGACACAATCGCCGAGTTGACTTCTTTAGACATAGGTCCATGGCATTGGACACACGTTCAATGTTAATTGCACCACGAGACGATCGAGGTCTCCCAGGGTACCGTATCTTTTTGACATTTGCGATCTCACGAAAGTTGTGAACTGCACGCAGTATGACCTTTCAGGATGGTGCTACCCGTTTCTTGAAATGATGTCTGAAACGTCTTTGTGCTGTGATGATGGAGCTTCCGCTACTGAAGAACGCCTCCACGACGTACGAAATTTCAACTGCTGTCCACATCACGGTGATTCCCTGCAACAATGAAAGAAACATGTAACAGTAACTCCCATCCTTACACTTCCTATTAAGGTATATCTAAAACATGCACGACAGTTATTGCTCGCAGTAATATAAATATAAATGTGTCCCATCAATATGGCCCACCCTGTACTTCTAGACGCCATATAAAATTTAGCATCCCTCGAACCCTGTTTAAATGCCTGATAAGTAGAACTATAACGACATGTCCAGTCTTGTCTCTGTAACGTGTCTGATCTTGCTCTTTCAGGAAGACATGGTGTGCCTCTCCTGCACGGCCACCGGAGAGAGGGTCTGCCTAGCTGCCGAGGGCTTCGGCAACCGACACTGCTTCCTCGAAAACATAGCCGATAAGGTAAGTGATAAGCTGCTAGGATAAGGCATGCATTCGACACTGGAGTTGAAGAGAAAGCCATGTTACCTTTGGAATACAGCGCCTGGATGTAAAAAACCAGAAGTGGATTCAGAGCTAAAAAATTAGTAGAGACTAAGAAAGTATTTTTTTTAAATATGAAGTATTACATTTCCATTAATTAACAATATATTTAAATCCGTGTTAATTTTTTGATGAACGTAAGTAGAAAAAAGAGGACAGGTCGCTTGAAATTCATGCATGAAGCACGTTATGCGTGTCATAATTATGTAAAATAAAGTAAATTAGTTATTATTTAAATAATGGTAACTGTAACTGAGTTACTTGGTCAAATGAGTAACTGTAACTCTTGAGTGAATTATATTTTGGACGAAGTGACTGAAACTCTGTCACTATTATAAAGTAATATATTTACACCGATCCACACGAAGATCCTTTGAATATTTAAATTCGTAGCACAAAAATCACAGCTGAAATTGAGGACTAAAAGTGGTAACCGTTGTAAGTGCCAAAAGCTAAAGTGTTGGGAAATCGCATCGTTCCGCACATGAGCCCGTAAGAACGTGCACACTAGTGACCTCTTTACACGCCCTTTTGAACTACTTAGAGGGCTACCAGGCACATTTCACGTTTACCACATTATAAAGCATGACACATTTCACAGTTTAATGTGGAAAACGGTGTTTGAATTATTGTGGCACTTACAGGGTTCACCAATTTCAGTCTTCAATTCATTTCTTACACAAATACTCTCTCTGTCCCATAATTATTGTCCGGTACACTTTTGTTTGTTGTCCCATATTAATTGTCCGATAGGTAAACTGTGACATTGGTGTATACAGAAGAAGAAAATTAAACACGGGAATGAACCATACAACGTTATTACTCAAGGATCAGTACAAATTTTCTGATCAAGTATCCAAAAGAACATAAATAAATAAAAAGTCACCATTTTGGCATACCGGACTATAATTATGGGACAGAGGGAGTATATAATATCTCCATGTAACCTTTGCGAACACTTAATTTATCGTTCTCCATGACCCAGAAGATGTGATTGGTATTCTAATACTTTTATAATAGACGTAATACAGCAAAGTATAATGTGACCGATTTTATCCACATTTCTGGATCATGATTTCAAGTTGGTTCACTCGATGTCACTTGACTTTATGTGCAAAAACTCTTTTGTTGTTAGTTTGAAAATCCTTTAAAATTTGTTGCCAAAGTTGATGGACCTGCCCTTGCTCTGTGTTTAGAGTTAGATGGTTGTGAAGGATTTGATAGATTTTTTTTAAGGTTTCTAAGGCGAATATTTTTTTTCGAAAAAGTTACGCGGAATTATATATTCGTCTAAGAAGTGAATCATTTGAGTGCTTTACTTGGAATTCTGAGAAGATCTTGTATTTTAGAATCTGCGTAGGATGATTTTTCAAAACCAGAAACAGTCCCAAATTCCAAGGTGGTCCCAAATTCCAAGGTGAACGACAAATTTTCCTTCGCCTCAGACACGTTACATAACTCTCCCCTCTGTCGGTTGAAAGAACAGCTCCAATATTTGCGTGCTTTCCTAAAAACTTAGAAGAAGACTATGACGTACGATCCTTACAGATCAATAGGTCTTGCATAAGTATGTTTATATTTATGTAAGAAAAGTCAAATAAAGAATTATGCCAAGGAGAAGCAGCCAACCGATTCACATGCCATCCAAACTTTGCTTACAACGAAACGGTTTACGTCACCCCGTAAAAAAATGGAAAAAAAAAATATGATTTTGTGTCTTCATTGAGTAGTGTCATGTATTGGCGGATAGGCAATAGAAATATTAAACTCAGAATTTCCCCCAGGGCGATGAGAGAACTGGGACTAAATTTCAGATAAGTAGACACATATCTGCGGTGAATAAAGATCCAAATTTGTACAAAACTGAGCATATTCTTCGCCCAAAAGCGCATATAAAATGAGATTTTAGTGTTATAATGGTGATTGTAATTGTAATAGCACATTCATATTCTTCTAGAAAAATTTCTGGATAATTTTCTGCAAATACAGTGCTGGAAAGAATAGTTTTGTCTTTTCCAATGAGAAAATAGATCCGAATTCTTTATTTATAGAGTTAAGGTGATACCAATACCTATACTTTTACTTACTCCTGCCAATATGCATATGTCGACATTCCTAAGGAATTTAATTAACCTAAATAATTTTTACTTAAGCATGTTGAGGCATAGCGTTTTACCACATTAATACGCGTATTATATATGAATGCTGGTATAGGGCATTCCATGTAAAGGTGCCTCTGAACTGAACCTCAATTTTTAAAATTAACTGAAATGCTGTAAGTTTATTCCATCATGTGAGTGGAAAATCTGAAGTTGTCTTTTCAATAAAAATTAAGTATTATACATAATTAACTTAAAAGTGAAAAAGGTAAAGTGCTCCCCTGTGCTTAGCACCACGCCATGAAGGCGTATAGGGGGTGTGGGGGTAACGCCCCACACTTTCTTGATCCGGTCGTGAGTGGGGGTGATGTGATCAACATCACGCCCCTGACCGCCAGGGTTTCCCCCAGGTACCCATGTTATTCGACGCTGGGTGGGCGCCGGGACCGCTTTCATCGTTAGAAAAGTTCCCGGATTTGAACCGGCCGGGGATCGAACCCGGGACCTTTAGCATGGTAGTCAGACGCGTTACCGACTGAGCCACCGCGGCCAACCCATAATTAACATAATTAACTTAGAAAGTAAATAATATTTGACACATTATTCGTTTATTTTAACTTTTGATTTACGCGTGTTTTCTATTGTGTCCCTCCCATGACACCAGGAAACAATTCATTTCTCCTTTAACTGTTACATTACCCCCTCAACTCCACTCGAATATTCAAAGGTAAATTGCCTTCTCTTTTTTCATCATTTGACAATTCACAGAAATTAAAATTAATTTGTTATTAGTAAAGAGGCAGTGTTTCATCTGCTCCACCCGTGACACACAATTATTCATTTGTAGCTAAAAATCTGGGAAGGTATTTTAAGGGTAGTTATGTTTAATCAACAGTGTTAATTCATATTTCATTGCACAGAAATGGTAAGAGAAATGTTGCTTAACTATCAGTAGAATAGTTACTATCATATCAAAAATGTAGTCCGCGTGTCCCACCCTTGAAAATGGAATGCTCCTTATATATTTTTTTCGATTCATGTATGCAGTTATTGGAGTTATCAGGTTCGTTTTCGTTTAGGGAAGGTAATTTTAATCATACACATTGCCACAGAAATAACATTCTCTGGGATTTTGTATACCTCACAGAATACTTCAGACTGCGGACAGCTCTAAATTCATTTTTTAGGAGTTTGTTTCACATTTTGCACTTGCTTTCGCATAATTTCATGACTAAAATGTGGTGCGGAATATACCTGGCATCTTTAAAAACTCGAGAAATAAACATTACAGTGTTGCATCTCGCACATGTTTCCGTCCAAAACGACATATGTATGTCCTTAGTGCTAACACACTCGAAGCAGAATTCAAGCTTAGTAAATATACTGAAGAATATGAGCCAGATATTGTTATGGATATCATGTGGGGAGAGAGAGGGACTTTAGTCTTGAAATTGTCATAATGTGGAAGTTATAGAGGAACTGCTCAAAGCCTTTGGATCAAAAGATAAATTTTGAAGGCAAAATAGAATAACTTTAATGTTTATGGAGGTGGAGTTCATTTTGTATATCTAAATCCTATTCCTTCCCTGCTGCTTTAAAAGGGATATTCTATAAAATTGTGGTTATCACAGAGCGCTGCGATGTCAGGAGTCCCGGGTTCGAATCCCGACCTTGACATGGGTGTTCATTGTGATTGTCCCTTCATTAACTTAATCATGTCATCAGTCATCTTTCATCCTCATCGTCACGATTAGCCAAAAGTGGCAAATAAAGCGACGCTAAATAACAAAAATCAAATCAAATCTACAAAATTGGGCCGGAATTCGAAGTTGATTTTACTTACTGTTTTTGTATGTACACAAACATAATTCTCGGGAACAATATTTATTTAGTTTATTAGGAAAATTTCTCTTTAGGCAAATCTTGTGAAAGAGCTCCCCTTTAACCATCTTATTCAGATACCGCTCTGTACAAGTTTTACTGTATTTTTCCCCCCCAAATTACTTTCTAGGAATATTTCACTGGAACTCCTCAGAAGGAAACCTTGTGACTCACAATCCCCGGGGTCCTGGCTTCGGGCTTTGGTTGGGGGAGTCCTTTGAGCAACGTCTCCTCTAGGCTCGTGCCTCCTGGCAAAGCGAGAAGGACTTCAGAAGCGGGAGAGATTCGGACGCCTAAAAATAGGCCTCGAAAGGACGCCTGCCTGGGTGCGAAAGACACTCTTCGTTTCTTCTCCTCAGTTCGAATGAAAACAACCTCGCTCTCAAGGTTCACTGCTAGTAAAAAAAATGTGTCTCCATTTGTTCTGAGTTTGGCTCCTACACCAGCGACATTTTGTTACATTGTCCGGTTGACTTCATTAACGTTAGGTTAACCGCGACGGGGACGTGAGAGGAAGTACGATGGAAAGAAAAGAAGGAACTGTAGGTTTCCTTCGTTAAAGGTACAATCACAGAATTCGCCTGGGGTAACCAAAAGATGTAACGGAAATACCCCATCGATGGAAACACACTTTAACCTCCCTACCATATCAAATCAAAACCTATTCTCATCTGGCAAAAATTTATCTTACCCATATTAGTATAACTTGCTCTTACCTTAACTCGTGAAAAAAGGGTGGAAATATATTGTGCCAGAATGATAGGCATCCAAAAGTAATGCATTGTATCGCCATTAAACATACTCGAAATGCAGTGTGTGCGAATGATTGATAGATTTGGTTTATTTTACTTCGTTTTTCTGCCACTTTTGGATAATCGTGACGATGAGGATGAGGGATGACATGATATGATGAAATTGATGAAGGGAGACACACAGAACACCCATGCTGTCTGTGGCTCCAACCTGGTATCTCTGCTAATCACTCCGATGTCGGAATGATTATACAAAAATAATGCATTGTAGCACATTAAATTTTAACTTTTGAAAAACATGGAAATGCATTCTGTTCGAATGAATATACAAACTAATGCATTGTAGCACATTAAATTTTGACTTTTGAAAAACATGGAAATGCATTCTGTTCGAATGAATATACAAAAATAATGCATTGTAGCAAAATATATTTAAAGTCTTGAAAGGCAACTTGGAAGGCTTGTCTTGTAAATGTGACAAACCCCAAGAATTCCTGATAAATGTAAATAATTATGAATACATATATATTTTCTGGCACCTATCCCCTGGATTTGCGAACCACTTCTTCGATTTGGTCCTTCCCGACGTCTGCGTCGATTCCTCTGTTTGCCTTTTCCATGGCAGCCGCTCGTTGGTGCAGCTGCGGAAATATTTCATCCGAAGCCTCTGATCCGGGGGGAAATCGGAGCGTGAGAGTCCAATCCATCAGCCAGAAGCTCTGATTATTTTAGAGGGAGCTCCGCGTTCTTTCGATGGCTTACTCGTGGTGAATATATGCTCTCGCTTAGAGATCGGAACATCTGGTACCCCTGTCCTGATATCGGGAACGATAAAGGTGGATGTTGTGTATTGATTTCTCATCGATCTATAACATTATATCATGACTTAAATAAATTGCATCTTTAGCCAATCTCCGGGGTGAAGTGATTATCGCAGTTCGCCACGACGCAAGTGATCTCGGTTTGAAATCACTGGGTATGGGAGTTATTTGTGAGTGCCGCTTCATCAATTTCATCATATCATCACTCATCCTCAGTGGCAGAGAAGCTAAATAAACCAAATGAAATGAATCATTGAATGCAACTTTCATCGTAAAAATACAATTGATAACTAATGCAAGCCGACCTTCGTGACACAGATTTCCTGGCATCATGTCATCATTCATCCTCATCTTCGCGATTAGCCAATAGCGGAAGAAAAGCGACGCTAAATAATAAAAATGAAATCATACTTGGGTCATTCGGAAATGAATCGGACTGGCAACACTGCATCGTTGCAAATAACATGTCAAGCGAACTTTGTTTTGCTTAACGGTCGGACATAGTTCTACATTCTACCACAAGATGGGTCTGCTAGCGCCACTACCAGAGAATTGCGGACTCATAACGTGAACGGGCGTGAGTGAATACGTGACAAGCTACGAAATGGAAGGTGATTCTCGTGGTCAAAGGTTGACTACGTGGTTTAAAGAGGGTGTAAACTGCAAATTTAGTTCAGATTAGCCTATCAGCATAATATATACTTGCAACAAACTTTAGCAAAACTCTTTCTTTTCGGGAACGTGCACTGGAGCAGGTCTTCTTGTTCTTACGAGAACGAAAAGAAATGAACTTAACCTCAATAGTGACCAAGCTCTGAAGATTCCTTACATAAAACTCAAAAGCAAATGTCCATGCCTTGATTGATGTGATTTGTTTTACTTCAAGCTTTTTTGGCAGTTTTGGCTAATCTCGAAGATGATGATGAATGGTGAGAAGATGAAATTGATGAAAGGACAATCGCAACGACACAAGTCTCACAGAGAATTATCCTGGCAGCGAATCCGGACGCCAGAGCCTCGCTAGTCTGCAAAATGCAGTCCGGGGTGTACTAAGTGAAAGGGGTCGTGAGTGAGAGTCGAAGCGCGTTGTCCATAACAGTTGAAGGTCAATCCTTTCGCCTGTGACGAATCGCTTTCTCGCGCAGAACGATGTGATAAATGCTCCAATCTCGCCTGCTCCACGTTTCATGCAAACTCACCTCATTGCGGCCCAGGGGATTGCTTCTATTCACCCGGGAAAGAGCAGGTTTCTGGGGACAATCACGCCACCGGAAGTTGTGGGCCAGGCGGCGATTAAAACTTCGTGCATATCTGGGATCGTTTTGCGAGCGCAGGCATTTCGAGATGCTATCGATACTCGGAACAATCGATTGAGCTAGGTGTCACTTACCTTGGCAATCCCTTTCCCTTCTTTGAAACAAAGACATTCACGCCAATAAACTACATTAAATCATAAAAATGTTGGAGGAATCGTCAGGTGAAATCCTTCTTTCCTTTGGCTTACGTGCAGGGAGAATGAGTAATTGTTGCAGCAACAATGACCTTGAATAGATTCTCCTGCAACCCCCCCCCCCCCCCCGACTGACACGAACCAAGGGATACTGTTAACAGCTGGAGAAGCGATAAAAGAACCCTTTAAATTCTTTACGACCGTGACAGGCACACTTCATTCTACAAGATTACTATTTCTATATCCTGCTTCACTTGTAGATACAAAGTACAAATAGACTAAGGTTGTGGGACAAAATGCAAGCAAACGATAACAACAAAATGTATGTTCAGTTGAAAGAAATTACGATAATTTTCTGAAATCAGTGTTCAATTTTATATATTTATTTTAACAAAACTACAACAAACAGTACGGAATAAAAGCTAATAGTTAAATAATAAAATTATACTGCTGCAAATATACACCAACACCTTAAAACAATCTTATGTTGCAGTAAGTTATTTATAATAAAATAGGGAGATTATAAAATCCAATAAGGTAATAAGAAGATATACTAATTAATATTAACACCAGATTAGCCAATTCATCCAACACGATTGAATTATAGCGTAAACCAAGGGAGTGACAGAAGGAGACATAGGCGTTTAACATCCTTTTGCCTTTCTGTCACTTTTGGCTGACGATGATGACGAATGATTAGTGAAACTGATGAAGGGACATACATAAGGTCACGATTCGAAACTGAAACCTTTCTTTGGTGAGGTTGAGAGTCCGCCACTTGACGTGCTCATCCATCGAGATGACTCCACAAGCACGTGCCAAAAGCCATCTCGAATTTGTTTTTTGAGCATGTCCCTGCGTACCTGCAGAGGACATCATTTCTCGTCCACCAACGCCTGTTCATTATCACCTAATGGATCCACACATGTGAATTATGTATTCCAAGTTGGAACATGTAGACACTTTAATATTTCACTTTTATTAATCATATATTTCTTGAAATAACTTCAAAAATGTGACAACAATAAGGTATGCTAACGGAAATACAACGGGAAACCTGATGGTAAGAGACCTGTAGGAAGACCAAGACGAAGATGGAGGGACAACGTTGAGATGGACCTAAGGGAAATCGGTAGGGATGGAAAAGAGTATATAGAACTTGCTCAAGATAGGGAAAGATGGAAGGCCTGTGTTGCTGCAGCCATGAACCTTCGGGTTTAAGAAGGCTAGAGAGTTAGTTAGTTAGTTAACGGAAATACAATAACCATAATCAGTACTAAGACTATTTCATAGAAATCGAATGTGGATTTATATTTTGGCCTAGTCGAAACCGCCGCCGCCGTCTTGTAATTAATGGGTACCGCGTTCTATACCCGGTGAAGGCACATAGTGGTTCCAATTCCACTCTAAACTGTAGGCCCAGTCCCGATTAGCCTTTCTGTGCATAACGTGGACTTAAAACCAAACTCGAAGAAAAAACTATTTATGCCCGCAGATACTTTCAGTGCATGTAGTTGAATGCTCTTTGGCTCTTTGTAGGAATGGAAGCGGAAACTACACAATATCTGTAAAATGAAGGTAGCCTGGGTGGATTCGCTTCCCTTTCCCCCCTTCTTGAAACGTGACCGCGAGCAGCAATTGGAGGAAACCTTTGCTACTGCTCTTCGACTGAAGCTTTACGATCAATAGATAGAACGCATGTTAAGATAAGAATC
This sequence comes from Lepisma saccharinum, assembly GCF_977018435.1. Lineage (NCBI taxonomy): Eukaryota > Metazoa > Arthropoda > Insecta > Zygentoma > Lepismatidae > Lepisma > Lepisma saccharinum. Next base: position 9,906,069 of record NC_139253.1, read on the forward strand.
ATCTGTGAATTTTGTTGTTCGGATAACAGTACTTCAATTTGTTGATGTATTTTCAAGAAACTAATACAGATGGCAGTAAATTACGTAGGTTATATAAATATATGTTCATGTATAGTTTGAATTTTTGTTTTAAGTCCACTTTATGCACAAAAAAGCTAATGAGAACTGGACCTACAGTTTTAAGTGGGGTCCGAACCACTATGTGCCGCCACCTTTTCGTAGCATCTGAACATTCAGAATAGAGAACCTTGAGCATGATTTATTTTGAGATTTTTTTATGACAATGCAAGGCCATGCTATTTTAAAAATTGAGATCTATGGGGCCTGATATATATATGTATATGTGTGTGTGTAACTACATGCAAAATCATTTATGAACATACCACAATATTTTGAGTAGTTCTTAAGTTAGTGGAGAAGTTAGATTTACATTGCATCATGTTTACATATCACCATGAGAAAAGTGTTTTAAAGGAGATGGAAAAAAAGAGAAGAAAGCACCGGTAGAGAATGAGGAAAAGAAGACAATTAATGAAGTCACAGAGAGACAGAAGGAAAGAGAACAGAAATATGAGTGCGAAACAAATAAAAAAGAAACAAGACAACATACACGCAGAGACAGAGAAAGAGAAATGGGGAATCGTGAGAGAAAAAATAGGGCGAGAAAGAAATAGAGAAGCGAGAGAGAAATAACTAGAGAATTCAAAATGAGATAAATAAAGAATGAAATTGAAAAGTGAGAGAGAATGAAAGAAATAAAATAGAAGTACGAAAGGAATGACGAAAACAGAATGAAAGAAGGAAGAGGAATAACATAAGATCGATAGAGAGGAAAATAAAGAATAAACTGACAGAAAATGGGAGAGAAAATATAGAAAAGGAAATTGTCAAGAAGAAATAAAGTAAACGCTATCAAATAGGTACTAAAAGTAAGATTAGCTCGAAAGCTGGATGGATACAAGGAAGGAAAGAGACAAAAGAATTACAAATAGAAGGGTGGGAGGAAGAGGAAGTAGGCAATTTTTCCTTATCCAAGGGGACGCACGTGAGTTTTTATGATGAACGCAATAACAATGCAAGTAGAAGAATATCAGAACCTTCCTTCCCTACTTGAGAGTCCCAGTTCTAACGTCGTCGCCTTGTAATCAAGGGTACCTGGGTTCGAATGCCGATGAAGTCAGTCTTTCGAACTGTAGATCAAGTTCGGATTAGCCTATCTGAGCATGAAGTGGATTTTAAACAAATTTTAAGATGAACCATTACATTCACGATTAATTTAGTAAGGTAGAAACGCGATGTGAAGTAACTAAAATAAAAATACAGTGACTTCTATAGGTAGCAGGAAATTATTGAAATGTGTCCTATTGTTTAAGTTCAATAGTTTCCATTTTGCCTGCCACAATACAGTATGAATGGAGTGATGGTTGAAGTAGGGGGGCAGGAAGAGTGACCTTGCAAAGGTTTTCTAAGCCTCCACACGAACTTCCATCCTGCACGATCGCTTCTCGTGTCGCAAGAAGGGGCTGCTTCGGCAGTGCAAGGCCGGGTGCAACCTCCCTCACCTGCAGTCGCCGCTAACAGATGACCGCAGTGTCACTACGCACGCGCACTCCGATGCACGCATCTATGCGAAACTTCCTGCGTGTCTCGTTACTTCCGTCGATACTTTCGCTCCAGTTGGGCCCGTGCGTTGTCGAAATGCAAGTTGGAGCTGTTCTCACGGCGTGCTCAAAGGGTACCGCACCCCTGCGGTTTCCGACATTTTCATCCTTCAAATTTCAATGGGTGCATCAGCGCTTAGGCTATTTGTTACGGTAGTGCATACGGAAGAAGTCACCTTTCTTATTTTACGCCGCTTTGGCCTAATCGCGACGATGATGGACGATCATTTGGTAAAATTGATGTGAAGAGACTTAAAGGAGCACCGAAGACTCGAATCCGTAACCTTCGGTGACGTATTCACGGCAACAAGCACCATGTTTACATCAGACCTAAATTATAGTAGATGAAATAAGCCATTTCACGTGGAAATAATTGCAACACGAATGTGCCAAAATCTTAATTTTCTCTATTCATATCTTTGTGAAAAGTCTTCCATCTTGGAAAATGGCGGCAAAGGATAGCTTTTCATACTAGATTACTTGGAAACGGTTGGCCTCACGCACAAATATTTTCATATTCACTATTAGTAGAGGCAACTAACGGAAAATAATGTCCAGCAAGAAATTACAGAGTAGCTACTCATCGGGAATTCCTTGAATTCTGGGAATTATGCGTGAATTATTGCCTCCGGGAATTATGCGTGAATTCTAGGAGGATTTTTCTCCGTAGACGTGAAAAATTGCAAATATTATTAATTCAAATCCCATTGAATTTATACATATTTATTAATGCCCTGAGGCAGGTTATTCACGTTTTTTTACCGAGGAAGGAAAAGAAAAGAAAGCTGCGTGGAAAATAAAACAGAATTCTCTCAATTCCATTACTTTGTTAGTCTCCTTTGTATAGAACAATCTATCTCACAGACTGAATATTATTGCAAGATAACTTGAAGGTGATAGGTAAATTTGAGTTTGAAATTCTTATACAATTAACAATTTTTCGTAGATTAATTAGTATATCCCATAATATTTGTGACTTGTGTTTGTAGATGTATTTCGAGTCTGAGTATGTGAAATGGCAAATGTAGAATCCGCACCTTAAATTAAATATTTTAAATATATGTACCGTTTAATTGAATTGAATTAAAATTTTTAGATAAATTGGAATCGCACAGACCCTTTATACATCTAATATATTTGTGTGTGTGACTGTGTGTACGTGGGCGATAGTGTTGCCCACGGGACGAGACGGGACAGGCTTTTAAAAATTCGAGACGAGACGAGATTGATCATGTGTCCCGAGACAAACGAATATTTTCGAGACCAGACAGCATTTCACAGCATTTCCACGAGACGAGACAGGCTAAAGTCTCGTCTCGTGGGCAACACTAGTGGGCGATGAGAGGAGGTAATACGCAAGGCTGAAATAGAGAAAACATCTGCTTGTACCCTTGAATATTTGTATAGTTCGTCTTGAAAACCGGGAATTATATTTGAATTTTTTCAACGTCCTAGATTAGCCAGCCTGAATTAGTAGAACGCAAATGGCTTTGTTGTAGATTGTGTGGAATGGTATAGCAAATTATACGAAATGTTTATTTTCTACTGCGTCCTTTTTTATATTTAATTTCTCTAATGTGCAGTTTGTTTGTTTGTTATCCTCCTACTGTACATATATACAGTTATGTTATGATGCTGCACTTATCTTAATTGTTAAGCTCGGTATACTCGATTTGGCTCACCTTCCTATTTTTGCAAAACCATTTTCTACACGGAAAACGGTAGGTGGTACAGACAAATGTTTCATATCACAATCGTATTTTTTCCCCGCCTTTCCGAATCTGCATTCCAAACATACCCTTCCCATTTGAAAATCGCACGAACGGGGCATGTGCCCTCCACTAAAACCAAAAAGGGTGGCTTTCGGGCTGTTGCAAATACTTTCTATGGATTCTTTGGGCCCAGCTTAGTGGTGCATTTTTTTTGTTTCAACTTGATACGATCTCCCATTCTCGAGAAAAAAGTAGTGTCTGGGTCGCTCTGAAACACCCTGTATATATATATCTATGGCTTTTGATATCAACTTGGCTGGATCCTGTGCAACGTCGTGTACTTCTGCTTTTAGTTGGCGTTGGAAGTTACATAATTTATGAACTGAAAGGAGTATTGTACTATATAAATCAAAAATGGAAAAAGTTACGCTATTCATACTTTCAAAGATTACGAAATACATACACAATGGACCTGAAGGGTGGAGTCAGCCTCATCTAGGTATCCTTGTATTTTATCAGAAAATCATTTTCTGTTAGTTGTTGATAATTAAGATTCTCAAAAAACTTACTGTATCTCTGAAGGAATTTTGTTCTTATGCCATCTGGAGACTGCTTGGATATTCCAAAGCAGTTTTCTTCACGTGCAGAAGAAATGGATATCTTTCCCAGTACTGAAATGTGTTGAACAAATTGAATGATAAACAATCAGCATATGATTGTAAAATAGTGACATATAATGACAAACCTTGATAATTCTGTCCTTGAGCCGTACTGATCGAACAGTTATAATTTCCGACTTCAGCCTATCGTTGTGACGAGGGTTTGTGATCGCTCTTTCTCGGCAAAACATACACATTGCCTGACTTCACATACAGAACTTAATTTAACGCTTGAGGATGTATGTGTATTGTCACCCTTAAATCACATAGTCTGATTCTGGAGAAAGTCATACCAACAAAATAAGAGTAACAATAATAGTGTGCAAACAGCGGCTACCGCGGAAATCTAGGACCCCAAAAGGAAAAAGTTCACCTGAAGACGGTTCGGGAAAAAGCCATGACCGCAAGAAATGTCTACTGCCTGTCTGCTGTAAGAGTGAAGTCAGTGTAAATAAATATATATGACTTGTGAGAAATCCTATTGGTTAATGGAAGCTGGGCAGGAATCTTACGCGCAGGTATATAATCCACGTGATAACAACTCGTTTAAACCAGTTTCCAAATTCAAATACTTAGGAGTAATATTAAAAAATGAAAATTATATTAAAGAGGAAATAAAAAAGTAGGCTTAATTCAGGAAATGCATGTTACTTCTCTCTTCATAAACTTTTGTCTTCTCGTTTAATATCTAAGAAACTAAAAGTTAAAATATACAAAACCGTAATTTTGCCTGTAGTATTATATGGATGTGAAACTTGGTCCCTTACATTGAAAGAGGAACATAAATTGAGAGTATTTGAAAATAAGATCCTTAGGAAAATCTTTGGACCTAAAAGGGATGAGGAGACAGGTGAGTGGAGAAGGTTACATAATTTAGAAGTACATAATTTGTATTCATGTCCAGATATTATTAGAATAATTAAAGCAAGAAGACTTAGGTGGGCAGGCCATGTGTCACGAATGGGAGAGGAAAGAGGAGTTTACAGGATTCTTGTTGGTAAACCTGATGGTAAGAGACCTGTATGAAGGCCAAGACGAAAATGGAGGGACAACGTTGAGATGGACCTAAAGGAAATTAGTAGGGATGGAAAAGAGTATATAGATCTTGCTCAAGATATTGAAAGATGGAAGGCCTGTGTTGCTGCAGCCATGAACCTTTGGGTTTAAGAATGCTAGAGAGTTAGTTAGTTAGTTAAGACCACGTCACTCAACGGATGCGGGAAAGCTACGACCAATATACTCATGAGCAAAGTAACACAGGAATCAACAAATAGGAAATGAATTATTTCTCAGCAGAAGTAATGTGGTTTTGTTTACATTAACTTCATTCTTATAGTGGATTGAGAATAGATAGTCGTCTACCGCAGACTGGAAAATCTGCTCCCACTCACAACTCCAACCGCAGCATTAATTCGAATCCAGGGCGCCGAGGTGGAACTCCATGGGAACGCAATCAATGCTGTGAACCCGCTGGTTACCTGCGTTGCCAAGAGAAGCTTGCAACGTTTTTTTTATCCGCGTGGATCATGAACGACGAGCAGACATTCGTTTCTCTACATAATTTTCTCATGGTCTCTACGCTCAAATGTGTTTACAGCAGCCCGTACCCAAGGGAAGCTATGGGTGCCCCTGAACAATAACATGTTTTAATGTGAACCTATAAAATCATACGAATATAACATTGACGATTTTTCAGGTTTTGCAAGAATTTCGATTTTGTACGTGCGTAAATGAATGGGTTGTTTGTGGAGAGAGGCAGGCTCCAAAAGCCTGTAGCAATATTTGGAAATTTTAGTTTTACGACTAATGATTCAAGGCCACTAGGCGTCCCAATTTAATCGAAACAACAATTTTTTTTAACCACACGAAAGATTGATGATGAAGATTTTTTATTCGATTTTTGCTATTTGGTGTCGCATTTTTTCCACTTTTGGCTCATCGCGACGATGAAGATGAGTGATGATATGAAATTGATGAAGGGATATTCACAAACAACATCCATACCCAGGTCGGGATTCGAACGCGGTACCCCTGGCGTCGTAGTGTGTTGTGCAATGATGATGATGAAGATGATGACAGGATAGAGAAACGCTCCTGTCTCTTAAGTTGATGGTTTCTAGTTTTTTTTATTGTCTCTGTCATACACACACACTCACACTGACAAATACATTTTTTTTTCAGTACAACTAAACTGTTTGTTAAAAGAGCTTGTCAATAGGAAACCATACCGTTTCGCTGCTGAAATAAATTCTCTTGGCATCAAAGTATCCAAAGAAATGTGAAATGTACTCCCTTAATTTTTTAAGAGTGCAGTAACTTTGATGGATTGATTGATTTGGTTTATTTTACTTCGTTATTCTGCCACTTTTAGCTAATCGCAAAGATGGGGATGATGGTGATAAGGTGAGATGGGTGAAGGAACAATCACAAACATAACTAACTCTCTAGTCTTCTTAAACCCGAAGGTTCATGGCTGCAGCAACCCAGGCCTTCCATCCGTCCCTATCCTGAGCAAGATCTATATACTCTTTTCCATCTCTACCGATTTCCTTTAATTCCATCTCAATGTTATCTCTCCATCTTCGTCTTGGCCTTCCTACTGGCCTCTTACCATTAGGTTTCCCAACAAGAATCCTGTAAACTCTTCACAAACATATATGGACAAGACAACACGAGATCTACAGATGATTATACTGGGTGTACGTCCAGACGCCAGAGCCTCTCTAGCCTGTAAAGTACAGTCCAGGATGTATACGTGGAAGGGATGTTGACATTTGGGTGTTTTCAAAAAGGTTGCCCTTAGAAAGTGTGTGATAGCATCTCATTTGTTTTCACATGATATTTCTGAATTATTCAAGGGGCACATTCCCTCTGTTCCCTCCACCTGCGACGCCCGGGAAAATACTTACATCCATTGGCTTATCTGTGTCCTATTTTTACCTCGTCACTCAACAGGCCTCAGACTTCCTTTATGAGTTCCCGCATGATTTGGTTTGCAAGTTAAATTTTCTCTTCGAGCGGCTTGCTTCGGGGAGAAACTATTTATGTCGAAGGAAACAAACAAGCCGCCCCCCCCCCCGCCCGCATGTAGGATGCGCCCCCCTAATGGGCTCTCAAGCGAGGAGATGGCTCTTTGGGGAGCACGGAGAGTCATCAAGTCGTACGCTGGACATTGATCGCATAACAGTTTAGCGAGGAAGCTCCATTACAATATTGGATTTCCATGCGGTTTTTCATAAAGGTTATGTCACCATTACGGAACGGTGTGTCATATAAGTCACAGAGTGATAAGTAGGTAAATGTTGCCTCCCTTCCCCTGAAGGAAAGAATGAAGTATTCGAAATATTTTTCTATCTTCGTTGGCTTTAGTTTCGCTTATTTTAACAATTTGTAAGTTATTCACTTTAATGGTGATTTTTTTGCTCAGATTTCTTTTTTCCTTCCCACTTCTACATAAAATTGCCTGATTTGTATTCTCTACATTTATACAAATGACCAATTACTATTGATATTTTTTAATTTTTCTTACGTCGCCTTTTTGCTTCTTTAAGTTAATCGCGACGACGATGATAAATGATGCTTAGATGAAATTGATGAAGCAACACCCAGGACTAGATCCTGAATCTAGCACTCAATACGCTCAGCTATTGAGGCGATTAAATGACCAATTACATGTTAATTTGTCTGAAAACTTAACAACATTGTAATTGCTATATGACTTGAGTTACGTGTCCAAAAAACTATCATTTCAGAAAGCAGCTCTCCAGTACTGTTGCTGAAAATGAGGTGTCCGTTTAGGCATCTCGTCCTGTAGGAATAGCTCCAATATTCCCTCTCGTATATTCATGTTCATACCTTTCTCGTATCGCATTAAAATAAAATTTTAATGAAATCTCACGAGCTCAGCCTTCTAACAAACTGCTTTTATTTGTGTGTTACAGAATGTTCCACCGGATCTGTCCCAATGTGTCTTCGTGATCGAGCAGGCCCTGTCAGTGAGGGCCCTGCAGGAACTCGTCACTGCAGCAGGCTCCGAAACTGTAAGTAATAGAAAGTTCATTTTTCTACAGTTCGTTCTGTCAACACTTTGTAAAACCTGATTTTCCCCAGTTCATTCTGTCAACATTTTGTGAAACTTAATTGCCTCAGATGAAATCTGCGAGCTTTTTTCTTATATGTTAAAACAATTGACTCTGGGACTTTACTATCAGAAGGCCTCAACGTGGTGCAAGACGTTTATCTGTCTTGTACCGTTGCGGACATGTAAGACGCAATGATGTCGTTGTATGACAACCGAAAAAAACCCTCCAAATATTTTTTTCTTTTAGCTGGGTAAATTAATCACTAGGTATATCTCAGATCTTAAATTGATTGTCATAATCTTTCATATAATTTTATAGAAAAGCGTATATTAAATGCAAAATGTTGTAACGTTATACGAGAAATAAAAAGTGTACATTGAATCCAAAGTGTTGTAATGCTAAACGATAAATCAAGTATCCAATATTATTTTGTGTACAGTGAATGAGCAAGAGCTTGTTTGTTGTGTGACCTTTAGAAATTGGGTTCTCGCTAGAAGCGCTGACAAATTTGACAAATAATACTTTGCAATTTTTCCTTCCTGAAACCGTGTACATTCTGCACTCTTCTACTTCTTACACAACTTATGTTTTAGTAATTCTCATTTTATGTTGTTATTTAAAAATAAATTCTTCAAGCGTATTTTCCTAAACTTATTATTAAATTTTAAAAGGCAAAAAGAAATCATATGAAAAGAATGTCTGCTGCAGCTATTGTTGAAGGGAATTTAGAAAGTACCTGACAAAGCTACTCCGCCAACAAGAATGTTGAAAAACATTATGCACCTTTGATGACTGTTCCACTAAAAAAAAGTTTTCCTTGGGTCTGCAGTTACTAAAGACAATATTCCTTTCAAATATTGCAAAATGAGTTTATACGAGATGAATCCACAATTCACTTTTGATTGTGTCAATATTTGATTCAAGAACATTACCAAGGCAATTGTCGCTACATGTATTAGGAAATACAGAGTTATAGTAGTTTACTCAGTAATAATTTGGAAGATCTAGTTGAATATAGAATCTATGAAATGCGTGCTTTGAGGACGTGTTTGTTATGTAAGTAAGCTCTTAAAGAGGACATATACTTCAATAATAGTACTTTGTTTTTCAGATTTACGATGGTAGATTGTATGGTAGGCCTACAGATATTCCATTATTAAATTTTTTGTAAAAATACTATTGTAGAGGGCAGAAATATCAATAGGTTAAGTAGTAATAATGTCCTTTGTAATGAGACAATAATTGTCATACACTTTAAAGAATGCAAGAGTGAAAATATTTGATGTTGTAAGATTAATTGTAGTGTATTTTCTTGACATATAACTATTATGAGAACACAAAAAACATAGAAAAAATTCTCCTTGCAAAACCAAGTTCAGTGTTTCAAAGGTTTCATTATTAACACACTACAATCTATCATCACACTATTCTTCCATTGCTTTGCTTTCATCAATAATATGATAATCATTAATTCTAATTGTAACAACTCAAGAGAAGTGATGAAAGACACGACTCAAAACTACTGCAGGGCTACATTAATTTATTCTACTTTTTAAAATATTTATGCTCTTCTTGGACCACATTACTAACAAATGTTTAATCAACAATTTATTTTCGTGTAATAATAATTCAACGATACTTTTTATTGTTTATAACACCATCTTCAACAGTTGCATGCATTGTTCATATTCTATGTTTTTCTACCTAATTCCATTGTTTTATATCTTTGTTCCAGGAAAAGGATTCGCTAGTAAGTACAGCTCCGACAAAGAAATAATATAGGTGGTACCTTTTAACATTTCTCTTTCATCTATATTCTATTTACAATTATTTATTTCGTATCTTGGCTCACACTATAAACTTTCCACTAACAACAAGCTTTCAATATGTTATTTTATGTTCAATATGTTTAAGCATCATAAAAGAATACTAAAATAAGACGGTTCTCAATCTATTACAGAAGAAAATTAGTTCTCTTTGTCTAATGTATATAACATATATAATGTACATATATATGTATATAACAAAGCACAAGGAATTGTTTACAAAAAATGTAATTAATTCAACCCACCGGCAGTAGAAACTATAATGCATTACAATAAATTCGCAATTTACAAAGTGTCTAAATACACACATACGTACTCTCTTCAAACAAATGGCATACTTCCATTCAACATACAGATTATGCATATAAATTTGAGTAGTTAAATTTATTTTTAAAATGCATTCTCATTAAAAGCTTTCAACATTTTGTTTAGATTTTACTGCAGTTTTTATAATAAATGTATGAATCGAAGGAAGACTTGAGAACCGTTACGTAGTTACTAGGAGCATTTGAAACTTTGTAAAGTCGATGTACGTAGCAATAACTTTTGTTGGCTGTAATCAGGCAGAATTTGAATCCTTTTCTCAGATAATTTCAATACCAAAATGCCATATATTAGGCTTTTCAAAGCCTGATTGTACAGTGGGATTCATAAGTATTGTCAAGCAAATTGTCCACAACCATATTCATTCTTTTTGTTTTATGCAATGAGAGGTTTGGGAGTTGAAACAAAACTCCAAACAAACTGCTGACAGTCTCTGCATCAGCATACGTAAAAATCCAGTACTTATAAACGTGTAGGATGCAAGAGAATAATTAACGAAAATAGTCGTGGACAATTTACCGAGCAATACTTGTTGATTCCACTGTACAAAGAAATACATGTTATATGTGGTCAAGATAGGTGTCCATTTTGTGCATTGTACTTAATCCATTGAAGACATGGCATCTAATGTACAAATTTTTGAGTGCAACTAAGTTCCCAGTTCCTGAATACACTTTTCTACGACATTGAAGTCACTTGTATTGAAGACTAATATAGCTAATGTTAAACGTAAAGTATTTGCACTATGACAAAATTTGTACTGTAGAAATCAATTAACTTATTCCTTCCAATTGAATTACTTCGAGATCGGTAAATAGCGTGAATGGAATCCTTCTGGAACAATTATTCTGTACACAATCATATATTCAATCTAATTATATAATTTTGATGTGGCCATTTACTAAAATGCATTAGCCTACGCTCTTCAAGTAATGGCGCAAACAAAATCGTAATTAATAGAAATAATTGAAGTAAAATAGCTTTAAATTCTGCTCTGGAGTCACTTGAAAACATGTTCACGAGAAGATTTATGATATTCTTTTCAATAAATTTTCCCACACTTTACCTACCAAGGAAACTTTGGGTGCAATTTTCACGTATTTGGACCCTTCTTGACACATTCTGTGTCTATAGGATGAAGACGACCAGAGACTGGTGTTTACCACGCCATCTCGGTATTCGACCACGAAAAATAAATATCTAAAACTTCCGTCCATATCCATATTTGAGACACGAACAACTCACTGGAGAACACCTCAACTAATATTTTTATTGCTCTTGTGATCGACTCACGATCTGACCATCAAAGGTTCCAGATTCGAGTCCAGGAGTTTTTCTTTGTGAATGTACGTTTATCAATTTTATATAATCCTTATTCATCCTCATCGCTGCGATTAGTCAAAAGAGGCTGAAAAGCGATGCAAATGCATAAACTCCATGTACATGCTAAAACAAATTAATACCTAAAATTCACAGTCACTTGTTTGAAACTGCCAATGCACCATTAGAACTCCATATACCTTTCCCTTACATGAAAAAACAAAACAATATTTTAAAGCAACAAACGCACTGTATACGAAGTTCATCAACACCCACACATGAATACAAACCCTAAACTAGTGATAACATTCATAATATGTGTATTTGCCAAAGCTATTAATCATATTTACTTTTAATTTGAATGTTGCCTGTTATTTTAATTGCACATCTCACCTTTATCGTAGCTTTTTTTCTATCACCATAAGAATGTAAATGTATCGATATCGTTGTAGATGTAAGACAGTGAAAGAAACTCCTTTACATTATAACATCACAGATAACGTTGGTGTTTCACCTCCTCCGATCAAGGCACAACATTAAATGCACTAGTAGTTGCCTGCCCTGAAAATGAATGTGCATGTGAATATCGGGATTTCTGTCTCGGATATAGTAATACACTTCTAAAGGAGACAATGTATACCTTGCATGAATCGGGAATGTAAATTATATTTTCGAATTTGGTGTCAGGAGTTATTTTTAAGGAGCCCGCCTGCAGCTTAGAGGAGCTTTTTAGTTTGGTGGTACAGTCAGCGATAAAAGTTCTTGCACTGTTTTCAAACGGCGAATCCATATGTACCTTACGAATTTGCCCTACGCGAAACTGAAGAGTTTGTCGAACGTTCAGGTTACGATGCGTGGCTTGTATGAATGTTCGGAAATCCTCTTATGTGAAGAAGGAACGCAAATGAAATCGCAAGGACCTTTTCCCATAACTGTAATGTGAGTTATTTTACAAGAATTGTTACATGTTTCCATGTAGATGTTCACAAGCAGAAAGACATTTTAGTGAGGAGTAAATAAATAAACAAATTATTTTTATTATCAGATTGAGACAAGACTCACTCGTTATAATAACTTATACAAGTTAAAATTATTTCAGTATAATATATATGAGAACACTGGCGTCCGCAGGATTTTTATTCTGGAGGGGCTGGAATTGTAAAGGTGGATAGTACAAAGGTGCTTTTTTGGAGGGACGGCATACACGATAAGATATGAATATTTTAAATATATTGAACTTTCCACACTCTAAAATTTGCAATCGGGAACCATTTTAAGGGTTGTTTTACCACTGGTTTGTGCTTTTATTTGAGAATGTTGATTTTATCAAAATTTCGGAGGAGACTCTAGGCCTCTCAGTCCCCTTTACTTACGCCAGTGTATGACATAGAAATAGATAGACACCCACACATGATAATCTTAGCAAAGTAGATTTCAAAGGTTCATGGTAACATGTTTCATACTTTCTACAGTATTCGAAAGCTACAGTCATTTTTTAAAGGGATAATTTATATTTGTCTAGTTCAGTATGTTAGTACTAGATGGCGTACGCAGGTGGAAAGTAGAGATTGAAGCCGATAATTCTAGTAGAAATAACGAACCCAACCTATCACAGTGTGTCGTTTCTTTCACATTTTCTAGAAGCCAAAATACTGGATATAGACAAAGAAGAATGGCGGGCACCTTAAGAAATAACATACAGTTTTGCATTTTATATGTAGTTAAAAAAACAGTTTAAAATATCACGGTTTAAAGTTACATAACAACAAATTTTACTTATGAATGGTTTCATTCGACAATACTTTAAAAACAATTTTAAATATTTAGGAATTATATCTGAGGTATTATGTATTTTTCACCTCATCTATTTCATTCACTACAGCATGTATTGTCGCTATGATTATTTCGAACACAAACGAAAAAAAATGGTAGTAAAACGTTTAACTTTGGTCAAACTTTCGCTTGAAACAAGTTCTTTCTGTTTTCTAGGGCAAAGGTACCGGTTCTGGGCACAGGACACTACTGTACGGCAATGCGGTCCTTCTGCGTCATCAGAATAGCAACATGGTAAGCACGAAATGCATTATTTTATGTATTTCCTAGTTGGTAGTTAGTAAGCAAGGGATATAAGTCAGGGGTTTAGAAAGTATTTCTAAGTGGCTGTGAGTTTCTACAGAAAGGTGCTATTTAATTGTGATAGATTTTGTTCCATCCTTTTTGCTCAAGAATTGAAACAAAAAACACCAAAGAAGCTGCTGAAAACAGTCATGGACAATTTACATAGCAATACTTGTGCATCTCACTGTACATAAGTACCTCACTGGCTACAGTCCGGGACGTTGTAACGTAACGTTCATTCTATCTGATTATAAATGTAATTTCTCGCATATTTTATGTGGTCCATCCACTTCAACATTTTTTTCCCCTTTTTGCATTGTTTGGTATTAAATTGGTGGTTAAGAATAGGATAGGTTACTTTACTTTAGCGTATATGTTTTGTTCAGTAGGCATGACACAAGTGACGCAAAGTGTATAAGAGGATTTTTGACATAGCTTTGCACTAAATCGTATCGGATCAGTGTGACACTGCGTTGCCGTAACCAGAAAGCTCAAATTTCCCTTTCAAGGGTTCAATCTTTCCCCTTCATCAATTTATTCCCTCACCTTAAAAATATTGAAATGATGATCACACAAGTTTATCAACTATTATTATTTTTAGTGTTGGCATTTATTGAATAAGGAATAGACAATGAAGATTGTTAATATCTAATTTTACACTTTGCGATTATTCATGCTAGCTAAGTTATTGTAAAACTTTAAAGGTTAGGTGATAATGCAAACATATAAATTATTCTAAGTCTAATTTATAACTTTAATTTCGGTTCCTTTTTGTGGATGCGACGAGAGAATTAATAGCCTTAATTTTTCTTCATTATGTCTCTTTCACTGAAAAAAAAATACCTGAATTTCCCTCCGCTGAGGGAAATTTCCCTTCGCGTTTGCAGCACTGATGTGAAAGTAGGAATAGTAACCCGTGAAAGAAAAAGGTACCGAAGTTTGACGGTGAAGAGACATCCCGCGGATATTGCCCTTGTAGGGAATGCGTGTACTAAGGAGAGAGACGAAGTGGTTGCCAAAAGTCTGACAGATTACTCTCCAAGCCGAACGAGCTCCTTCCGTGAAGCAGGGAACTCTTTAAGAGTCTCAGCTCGATCGTCGACCTCTCCGTTCTTCGATTGTTCTCCCGAGGCATTTTTTTGCTTTTTGACAGGGCTCATTCTTGTCTTTGCTACGGAAGTTGAGGGGGTGGGAGGAGTTGAGGGTCTGGGGAGAGAAGATTCCGCCCTGGCGCCGGGAGATAAAATCCCAGGGGGTAGAAAAAAAAGGAAGACGGCTGAAGTTAGCAAATTTCCCAAAGTTCCTTAAAACTTGTGAAGCAATCGAAAGCCATTCGTTTCCCGAGCAACTCTCCTTTATCCCCTCTGTGTTTTCAGAGAAGAAAATAAGCGAGATACGAAATTTCTATTTCGGTTATTTTACCTCCTGGATTAATCGCGACAAAAATAATTAATGATAACACGCACCCGTGCCTTAGAAAGGATTCGAACCAAATGCCAATGTGTTACGATACTCCGCCTGGGTTCGGCATGCACTATTTTTTCTATTTTCAGCATCTTTTGGCGAGATGAATGAATAATAATTACATGCCCCCTCCGGGATTCGACCTAGGACCAGGGGCGAGATCGTGACCTTCGAAATTTATTAAAATGTGTTATTTTATCTGCGTAATTTTCGAAGGCCATGCTTTGTAATAGATAAAGATTTTAGATTGATTCTGCTTTATAGTTTTATAAACTCACTGTAATGTGATGAAACATAATTTTATCTTCGTCAGCTTTAACATGAACAAAGAATGACATTTCTCAGCGCAGCGGAGAGCTTGTTGAAATATGTATGTACAATGTTGTTGTCTAGATCTATACTTTGAAACAACATTTAGTATATTTTTCTTGATTACCAAAGCAAAGATCGATTATATAATGTAGCGATTATGATACTATCGATGTACTGTATATCGATATAGATAATATAGATGTTAACTTAGATAAAGTTTCGACACAATATCGATATATGGAAACATCGATCAATCCCCAGAACTGGACTGAAAAGAACGTTATTCCGAATGGGCATCAAGGAATTGAATTCATTAATTCCAGCTCAAGAACACAATCCTTTACTCTAGTTAGTTCAGGGCTGTCCAAAGTATGGTCCGTGAGTAACTTCCAGCCTGTGATAGGATAGTGTTGTTTTATTTTGCCCTCCTTAGCTGGTGTAATGATGCATTATGGTTCGCGATTGGCTACTGAATCTGCATAAAAAACTTTTCACACCAATGTTTTGGTCAAATATACACACATGCGTACTCTTAATTTTTTAAAACATGATAAAGTGCACTCTTAAAAAATCTGCAGCATGTAATATCCAAAGCAGTGCGATATAGTTTGCTCCTAAATATGCACTAGGGAAGAAATACGACGTAATTTTATTCCTGTTGCCAGGGCAACCAGCTTAATGGTTTCTCTGCCTGTTTCTCGACTCGCCGCGTGATGGCACCACCTTCCGTCTCCGGGCCGAGTAAACGAAAATTCGCTGCCCGTGACTTCATGTAACATTCAGTGCCAAGCGAATTTCCCCGCAGAATCTGAACTGATGTTAGTTTAATGCCTCTCTGCGTGTGAAATGCTGCCACGTCAGTTTAATGTATCCAGATTGAGCTGCCGTGGCTGGTATAACAAGAGAAAACCAAGACAGCAAGAGAATCGTAAAGCAAGATAAATTCTGGATGCACTAAAGGGGAGGGAATTAATTAGTTTCAAGTCCTCATGAGGAAAAGCTAATAACGAGGGAGCCTACGGGTTTTAACTACAGGATTTCCATCTGAAATTGAACTATTCTCCGCCCAAGGCAAGAATGGAATCGGTGTAAACAAATGCACGCGACGATTGAGAGACCATATTGACTGATTTCCTTGCACAGAAATGTGGCGTGGGAATATAGTCCGCTTGACAGAACCATTCCACCTTAAGCTACCATAATGAAATTGTGAGACTTTATTATCTGAATTGTATAGCTACGGTTAATATGTAGGTGGGGGGGAGGTTACGTATACTATTTTAGTAGTTATCTTGTTGCCATCTTTTCCTGCCTTTGACGTTTTTTTTGGGGGGGGGATACTGCACCAAACGGGAAGTTATGATCTCCACCAACCCCCCTCCCCCCTTGGGCACACCTCTGTCCGTGTTAGAGCAGCACAAGTCACATGCATTTGTTTACATTGAATTCATTCTTATCGTGGACTAGACTAATGTAAACTCTTCTTTCAATTCCCCTGTTTGTTGCAAGAGAATGGTAGAAGATGTGTATCCAGTGACTTGCTTGTGAATTCGACCATTGTTACGGGAAAATTTATTTTTCTCCATTATGTCGTAAATACTTCAAATGCATCCAATCGTATGCTTAATTAATTACATACAGCTTCGCGTAAGTATTGTTGTGAGATAACTTAATTTGATTTCTCCTTGCTGGCCTACATGATAAAGAAATACTCAGATTACCTCGTGATAAAGAAATACTCAGATTACCTCGTGTGTGCTAATAATTTGCCAACTTATTGCATTTGATTGTTGGTATAGATATTTCTGAAAATGGAGGGCTACGGCCAGGCACGTATCCATAAATTGTTTTCGGGGGGGGGGAGGGCTAAACAACATCTTTAGGGGTATAGAAAGAACGTTACGACTACATATATGTTTAAAACTAGTGGTGGTGGCAAGTGGGTGCCAAAACGGGGGAGGGGGGGGGGGGGATAGAGCAATAGCACAGTATGACAGAGACCCTGATGCCGGTCCTGGTCGAGCCTGTATTTTCTGCTAAAATTTCTACATGTGCAACATCTTCTTGCTTTCTCTTCTCGACATTCATAAAATTTTCGGCGTTAATGGCTGGCCCTTTGTGGTAGTTAGTGTTCGAACCTTATTGCCTTGAAAGTATTTTTTATCCCATGAAAGTCTCGGACTGCATACACGAAATTTGGTTTAGGCACAAATAAATCATCACTGAAAACTTTAATTTTCAGTAATCTGTGATGCTTAATTCTTTCTTAATGAACTGCTGCAATAGCTGGGACTGTTCATTAGAGAGAGACCATTGATCTCTTCAGCTCTTGACCCGAACTATAGGTTGTCCAGCGAAAAGAATAGACTGTTGGGTATATGAGAACAGCGTTGCCGCTTGCCGCAGGGGCGAGTAACGGACCTGCTGGCAGTGAAAGTACAAGACCAAACAAACGTGCGTGGCGCTTGAATCGCGGGTACGTACAAATTGAAGAAATAAGTTCACGGTGAGCTATTATTAAAAACATGAAACAAATTCACAAAATTACATAAACTGAAAGAATAATTCTTAATGAACTTACTTTTCTCTCACATGTCACTCCAGAGGGTTAATTCTTTCCATTGCAGAATAATCACCAGAATCATTTTCTTCTGTCAGATCATCATTCTCGCTGGAATCTTCACCCAAGTGGATTATTATCTGATCAACGTCATCCTGCAATTCATCTGCATTCCACATTTCCTTCTCTATGTCCATGACATGTTTTACGTAATTTTGCCAGTTTTCAACTGTTACTGTCTTAAATGATTCAGTGATTAAATTTTCAATGTCTTTAGTTTTGAATGGAGTGTTGTTACACCGCACATAATGCTTAACCTGTGACCACACAAGTTCAATCGGGTTCAGTTCGCAATGATATGGGGGCAAACGAAGCACCGTATGCCCCATCTGTTTTGCCATCTCATCGATCAGATACTTATCGTACTTAATTTTATGAATATTTGTAAGTTCCAGAAGATCTCTCCGTAACATGTCGTCATCATAACGAATGCCATGAGATTTCAACCATTCTCTTAAATAATTCTTCTTCCACGAGGTTGTCGGCATTGGCTCTTGCTTGCGGCTATGATAAGAGGCATTGTCAACAACAATAACACATCCTGGAGGGAGATTGCGGAGCAACTGTTCCCGAAAATACATCTCGTACGTTTCTCCATCCATTTCATCATGGGCATCTGCTGTATTCTTTTTGCACTGAAACACAAGTTGGGAGTTTTGCAGAAAACCGTGTTCGTTACCCGCATGCACTCAAGGAATATAGAGATTAGGTAAAGCCATCCGAAGATTGCCGATCTTGCACGAACGCGTGACGTCACCGGAGAAGCAGTGAGCTCGGCTGAAGTAGACGGCCCCTATCATTTATATGGGAGATTCAGAGAGCGAAAGTATATTATTACTTTTAGGAGGGGGAAAATAATAATTGTCATCCTCCAAGATTGTATTGAGGCATCCTTTTAATGATTAGTAACATAATTGAAAACGCGCTACTTTTAAAAGGGGGCAAAGTACATGTGAAAAAATGTATTTTGAAAATCCATATTCCTGAAACTTTCTGACCGATGCGTTACAAAGAAAGTTACGTGTTCTCCTTTAGAATTTCGTCATTTTACAAATCGTAATATAATTTTAACAAAAACGTGGCATGCTAAAGAAGAATTAAAGAGTTTAAAAAATAATTGATTAATAGACTTAGTTTATTTTACTTCGCTATCTGTCACATATGGCTAATCGCAAAGATGAGGATGCGTGATGATATGATGAAATTGAAGAAAGGAAAGTAGACCCATGCCCGGGCGGGGATTCGAACCTGGGGGCCCTTGGCATCGTAAAGCGTTGTGCTAACCACTTCGCCACGGAGGTCAGCATTACAAGGAAATAAACAGAAATTGGCATCTATGTTTTAATATGCGAGAAACATTTGCGAGGAGGTTATTGAAGTAACAAATAATTATTACAAGACGTTGTGATGAAAATTATTAATATATTTGAAATATCGAGAGTTGACCTTGCAGTCTCTAAATGTACTTTTAGGGTTACGCAAAACCTTTACTCAAAATTGATAGTGTAAATTTATAAGCTATTAAAATTTAAAACTTATTCCTGTTCGAAAAAAGAAACTGCCAAGTCAAATTAATATTTCGTAGAAATACATATATTTGTCTTTCATGAGGCCAAGAGAGTATTTGGAGGGGACGCTGGCTTGGGAAGGCTATTGCCCCGGATCTCGATCTGCAAAGGGGCTTCCAGTGGGAAAACATTCCTATGAAATAGTCCAGAAGAAGGGGCGAAATGATTTTTTTTAAATGGCTCAAGAATACAAAGATATAAGTGGATATTTGACAAGCTTAGTGTAAAACTTACAACTGAAGTCGTACGTGTGTGTGTGTGTGTGTGGGGGGGGGGGGGGTGGCTACGTGAGGTAACACAGTGGAATATGATACACAATACTAAAATTAAAATAAATATGTGGGAACAATAGAAATCAAAATATGTTGTAGCTAGTGACGGCGCAATAGTAAAGATGGAGGGGTAAATCATATTTTCCCCGGGCAATCATTTTTATTATTCCGTTACATACGACACAAAAATGCACATTTTGGCTAAAAAAGCATTCATTCATTTATTTATTTTGTCGTTTTACTAGGGGCAGATAAGAGGGAGAGAGAAATTGTCGAACGAGAATTAGGGGGCGTTCCTGCCCCCCCCCCCGTAGTGTGGTCACTGCCTATGGCTATGCTGGAGAAGAATGCACCAATTAATACGCTATTAAATAAAACAGATACTTTTAAAACTTTTAATCAAATTATTTGTGAACTATGATTTAAATTTAGAGAGAGCACATACCTGTTTAATTTAATTTGGATGAGTTAACTTCTGAAGCCTGCTATTTCCGAGCCTTCTTCCGGTGTAACTGCACTGCCCTTTGAGCCGTAGCTGCTGCGCTCAGGTGGCGGAACGAGCTGAATACTAATTAAAACAAATATGTGACAAATATATATAAAAAATACAACGTGTTGAAGCTATTGACGGCGCCAAAGAAAAGACAGAAGAGAAACGTGGAGAGTGCAGTGATATTTTACGGGAAGCAGCAGGCACGTATCCAAGAATTCCTTTCGGGGCGGCGGCTCAACACCATTTTTTAAAGGGGTATCACAATTGCATGTTTAAGGCCAGTGGTGGCAATTGGGTTCCAAAATGGGGGGGGGGGGGGACAAGGAGACAAGCATTAAGAGGACATAGTGTGATAGTGTGGAGGCAAAAGAATGGGAAGCAACTATCTCCTAAATCGTCGCCACTGTTTAAGGCTGTCATTTTAATCAGAACGTGAAATCGGGACATTTTCTACCACTCAACTCCTCTGTTTCCATGCATTAATATTGTGTGCCGGAACCATCTCAGTATGTATGTTTGTCCATTTCTTCTCATCAGGCACCAAAACATCTATGTACCAGAAGTGTTTTTACGAAGGTGTTACACATGCACGGAATGCACAATCCACTCGACAACGCAAGATTCAAACTGTGTGCAGGGAACTGGAATCAGACTACGAATATTTCTCTCTCATTCGAGCCTGAACACCACTAATGTGTCTTGTCCTCCCATGTTTGCAGCTCTTATAAAAGCCGAAACCCACCAAATTGTTCATATTCATGCCTAAGCACTCGCAAGTGTCCAAAATTGTCTGTTGAGTATGTGTCGAACCCGTAGCCTTAAACAAAAGTATTTTTTTATGCCATGAAATTCTCAGACTGCATACACAAAATTTGGTCCTGGCACAACCAAATCATCACTCAAAACTTTGATTTTCAGTTGATCTGTGCAGCTTATTTCTTTTTTAATAAATCGCTCCAATGCCCAGCCCGATACTGCCGAAATATTCACTTTAGAGAGAGAGACCTTCGATCTCTTCGTCTTTCCACCCGAACTACTCGTAGCACTACTCGAAGTTCCGCTGTCGTCAATGTTTTTAGCTTTGGGACCGAACTGGAACTAGTGGTAGACTTCGTTACTTTACGGTATTTAGTCCATTTCATTTTGGAATCACTAGATCTTATAAAGCAACCAATGGACACTGACTGATCACTAATCGACTGTATGAATTGTCACACTTACCTCTGAAGTCTCCACCTATTCTGTTGTACAGATCAACCGGGAAATTGAAGCCGCGTATTAATATCCTCATTATATTCTAGAACGTTTCGCAGATATCACGATTCGTAAATATTGCCAGTAGTTCGACTCCTTCTCTTTTTCAAGAACGTTCCCTCTCGCGCTTTCCAGAGATTAAAAAATTAAAATGAATCCGAATCGCCCTACCTGCGGCGCTACCTTTGTTGTGCAGCTTCCAAATGCTGACAAGTCTCTTCTACATAGTGTTCAAGTTCGCTACAACACCGAAAGCGTAAGAAAAGTTTACGTGCAATATTATTAACAACAGGGTTATAGAACATTCTCCGTCTTGCCTTGATAAGTATTTCTCTCCTAAAATTATCGTCACATTATTCAAGAAGACAAAAACCTAATTTTATCTAGTGTAAAATGAAAACTTTCCTGGTGGGGGGAGTCCACGAGTTACGATCCCCACCTTGGATACGCGCTATAAACAATAACAGGGTCCGTAGAACATTCTCCGTCTTGCCTCGATAATTATTTATCTCCTTACATTATCGTCACATTATTCAAGAAGTCAAAAACCTAATTTTATCAGTGTAAACTGAAATATTTACTTGTGGAGCGGGGGGGGGGGGGCCTCGAACCACCTGATCCCTACCTTGGATACGCGCTATTAACAATAACAGGCTTATAGAACATTCTCCGTCTTGCCTAGATAATTATCTCTCTCAAATTATCACCATATTATTCAAGAAGCCAAAAACCTAATTTTATCTAGTGTAAACTGAAAATTTTCTGAAGGGGGGCTTGAGCACCCTGATTCCCACCTTGGATACGAGCTGTTACCAATAACAGGGTTATAGAATATTCTCCGTCTTGCCTCGATAATTATTTCTCTCCTTAAATTAACGTCACATTATTTTATTTGACACCACAAGAAACAAAAAATCTCATTTTATCTAGTGTAATCCGAAAACATTCGGGGGGGCTTGAAGCCCCCTAAGCCCCCCCCTTGGATACGTGCCTGGGAAGCAGTCACGTTTATTACACCCTTACATTTACATACAATATTATAAAGTTCTGCTTTTAGATCTCGCACAATGCCTTTTTCACAAAAATGGGCAATCTCGCATTTTTTATATCAATCAAGCTGTGATATTTTAGTTTTCTTCCGTTAGTTTTCTGATAATAGTTTTCACAGCTTTCCATAGCATTTAGGCATGATTTCAGTCGACAAGAACAAAATAATCTTATTTCAAAACATAGAGCAAAAAGAAATCCAACGCGCTTAACTTAAAACTCCCTTACATTGGAAGCCTGGAGAGAACAAAACAGGGGTTCCTTCGTAACACGATTTCTTGAAAACCATTTTACACATATGAATCAACTTTGTGATAAATTGATTAGAAAGGATGAATCTTAACAGTAAAAGTTGTAACTTTTCCCTTGCTACTATATTTTAGAAGATATTCGTTGTCAAATTTCTCAATATTTGCATAAGGAACCAGCCTTTTCCGTGCCGTGTGTTTCGATGGTGACGTCATGCATCCACGGACAACTGCGCATACGATCTGCGCCGCCGAACGAGCACCCCCTGGCATGCACTAAAGCGTATCGCGCTCCGCGAGATGTTGGATTTTTTTAACCAGTGGAAAGACCTGCCAGAAACGCTTGTTTTGCAGTTGTAATTGTCTTGTCTTTCCATTCATAATTGACTGAGGTTCCGGTGTTCACCCAGGATTCGTCAGTGTAAACAATATTTATATTTTCACGCCTAAACTTCCTATTCTCTCTTAAATATTTATGGCGAAGAGAAATTAAATCTTCTCTTTCAATTAACATGGATTTTTGCCCCTTTTCTCATACGAAAAGCCAAGTTCTTTGAGAAAGACATGGAACGTTGATCTTTTAAAATTCGGTAATGTGGAGTCAGAATTAACAGCAGCAAGAACAGAATTAAGTGTTGGGGGTTTGTTTTTAAAAAAGAATTCGTGAACTTTACGTCGCACAGCACTTCTGACAAAATTATATTTTACATTTCTACTTGTAATTTGCGATCTTTTCCTGGGTCGTTTCTTACCTGCTGTTTCAAGAGGACCTTGAGAAACCTCGCCCCGAATTTTATACACAGTAGCCCGAGAAACTCCAGTTGCTTTCGCCGTCTCGCTGGCTAACCAACTTACACTGCGATCCGGATTTTTCTGTTTTAAATAAACAAAAATATTCATTACTATTTGCCTTTTTTACTTTTGAGAACCTCACCACGCCTTCTCTTCTTTACACTACTTTCGCTCATATTTCAGCATTAAAACCAACGGTTTTTTACAGCACAACACAACACAACCCAACGCACAGATCCGCCACAGTCATTCCTCGTCGAAACCAACGGTCAGTCACCCTCTCCTTCCGAGAAATTTTGTCTACCGCGGTACTGGCTGAGGGGGTGGGGTGGAAAGCAGTCGACAACGCTGGGCTCGCCGTTCCCCTCCATTCACGTGCCCCTGCACAAACAAAATTAAAAACACGCGCTGCTGGAAGGAAATTTTGCTGGTCTGAAAGCTTAACCAGTTCCAGAATAGCGTTTTACATTCCAAAGAAAAGCAAGTGTGTTCACCTTTGCGCTCAGTAGTGAAAACAATATTTAAAAAGAGGGAGGATGTAGGGAAAGTAAAAGCCCATTTGAAGCAACAGTCTATTCTTTTCGCTGGACAATCTATAGCAACTTTGAGGTTTCGGGAGATTCTGTATCATCAATGTCTTCAGCTTTAGTCCCAAACTGAAACTAGAAGTAGAGTTCGGTACTTTACAGGAAATTTACATCCACTAGTCGTCTTCATTTTCGAATCACTAGATCTCATGAAACTATCAATGGATACTGATTGATCACTAATCGACTGTATGAACTGTCACATTTACCTCTGAAGTCTAATTAACTAATTCTGCTGTACAGATCAACTGTGAAATTCAATCCGCTAAATTTTATCATATTTTCACGAATTTGGCATACTTTTCTTGAAAAAAGAGACATAATGCACACCAACCAGTCACCCCTTCATTGAGCAATTAATTTATTTTGCTACTGACAGTCTTTGTACAGGAGATTAAGCTACGTAAAATTCTCGGTGCACATTGTCGTGGCATGAAGACATACGTAGAGAGGAATTTCGGTCATCTTTGGGGGCGATGTTATCAACACAACGCTTCGGCCGCCTTATGTTCCCACAGAGTTGCCCCCAGTCATCCATTTATTTGAGGCAGCTGCTTTATGCGGGGACAAGGACGGAACATTTCCGACCTACATCACCTACCCCCGGAATCGAACCTGGGTATCCCACTGCCAATCACATACCCTACCAACAAAACCTCCGCGTAGTACATGAGTTGGCGTTCTTATTCATTAACGAAAGAGTATTAACCTCCTCCCACTCTCCTTGATTAAGCTACCTGTGTATTGCACCTTGGAGGGCGACAAATAACCCAATTTTTCCAGAGCACTTGACTGGTTGCACTACGGCAAGCACGGACTGGCCGAGCAACAAGAGCCATTATGATACATGGATCAACTCGCCCACGAAAACACAGCGTCCAATCAGAAATACGAATTTTGTTGCTATTCTTGCGGTTTTTTGTTGTTGTTGTTGAAAAATGAAGAAAACTTTGACACGGAACTCACGATATTAATTTAATTGAAATAGGAAAACAACAATTCATTAGGTGCATAACCAGTGAGAAATATAATAAGGAATTTAAAATGAACTGGGAGGAATCGCAAAGCTCTTTGTTCGTACTCATCTTCCAAGGACAGACAATAAAACAGCAAGTAAGTAGAACAAAAAATAGTCATGTTCGTTAAAAAAAATGTTTTCATAATTAGAATGATTTTGTTATGATGCACCCATTTTTTAAGATAATACAATACAGCAGTGACGTCATTGCCGAACTGGCTACGCGGTTCGTTCTCTATTTTTGCCGATCCTATCGTCGCCCAGTGCGCCCCCTCCCTAAATGTATTTGCCTTAGACTTAGAAGCATAGTAAACATATTATTGTGCGAAACCTTTTTTAGTTAGTAAATTGATTAATGTAAATCGATATTTTTATATATGACAGATTGTAAACAAATATTTGAAATGTAATTTATTTTTTCAGTGCCTGGCTTGCCTGTCCACTAGCTCCTCCAACGACAAGTTGGCTTTTGACGTAGGTCTACAAGAACATTCGCAAGGTAAATAGCTATATGATACTTAAACAATGAATTTATTGTTGAGTGGAAAACGTCGACGTTAGAAGCTCAAAAATCCCGCCAAACATTTTAACTCGACTGATTAAAAATTCCACAATATTTTATCACAGTGTGCGAAAAAAATCACAATATACCATCTAATTAGTTAGTATGAAGAGCCGCGTTAGCTCAGTGGACCTCCGTGGCGGAGTGGTCAGCGCAGCTTGCTACGAAGCAAGGGGTCCCGGGTCGGACATGGATGTTTGTGTTCATCTGTCCTGAAAGAAATGAAATAGTAAAACGCCTTCATGGTGTGATGAATCGCACAGGGGAGCACTTTACTTTTTATGAATTAGTACGAGAGGTGACAATGTTGTCATAGAAAGTGGCGGATTAATTAATTTATTTAACAATGGACCCCAAATTCAACACAACCTCCCTCGTTTGGTCCAGCATTCATGAGCGTAACCAGAGAGGGGCTCACGGAGCCATTGTTTCTCTTGAAATTTTGCTATTTCTCTTTAGTGAAAATTTTACACAAACAAAATGTCCTTTCGTTCTAGATTTTGGGTGCTAAATTCCAAAATGACATTGAGTTTTGTGGACTGGCCATAATTTCATGTTATGCAGAGAAATGTATATGCAACCATACGGAAATGTTACGCTCCGAAATAATGATCATGATGTCAGCGGGATCTCAATCTCACTTATCGCACCCATAGTGAAGACACTTCGTGTTCTGACATCATTTTAGTAGACATTCGTTGTTAGGTTAGACTCGTTATGTTTAGTTCTCGTAGCATACGTACAATGAAATATTTCTGAGGTTGACTAAAAAGTTATTATTTTTGCTAAGAGGACTAAACCTAACGACGAAGATGACATGAATGACGTCAGAACACGAAGTGTCTTCAATATGGGTGCGATAAGTAAGACCTACGTCAGATGTCGCTTCAGGCCTAAAGCATTGGAGATAAACATAGCGTTGGTTATATATTTGTAGAAAGTTAGAATTTAAAATTCCAACACGTTGAAAGGATGGCTATGGTAGAAAATTTCTTCCACATTATATCATGTTTGTGATGCAGGTATTTAAATAAATATTTTCTCAGCCGAGATGGAACACGGTCAGAAATGGCTATTACGAGTGTAAACAATAATTACCCGAGTTTTCGAGATTGTAGTCTTGAAGGAAGCTGGCAACACTGTGTGAACTAGAGATAACACCTGCCCTCGGATACAGCACCTTGAATAACGTAGTGTGGAAAACGGCACAGTTCTGCGCGCTCTGGCTGGTTCCACTCGAAAATGATCCGCTAGAGGTGCTGGTGTTGAACCCGGTGCTTGGTATTCGTCTACTTATAATGGAAGTAAATGGAGTTTTCGCTGCAACGTCTGATTCTTTTACATGAAGCATTTCTATGAATGTGATAATTGCTATGATATTTGGTACAGTGGTCGCGAAGATATTAACGAACATTCTAGACAGTCGACCACGTCCTGTTATCGTCATACTTTCGTTAATAATACGGGAGAAAAAAATACGCGTGGAATGTTCTTGGCAACTAAATTTTTGTGTATGAATTAGGTTCATTATTATTATCATCATCATCATTTCTTTTAAAGATATACACACTGAAGCATTTGTATTTTTGATATTTACTGTCTCTTTTCTTCCGCTTTAAACTAATCGCGGCGATGATGATAATGATGATTCCATGAAACGACAAGGGGAACCCCACAAAACTTTCTTAGTGCCATCGACATGAGTGTAAGGAAACTTTCAAACCAATGGGACAAGCGACATGGGATGTTCACACTGTCACACTAGTGACACACACTTCCAGACTGTAAAATAGCATTCATTGCACATGAGGGTCCAAACAGCAAACGACACGTTCATATGGCGTATTCGTGTGCTACTTGTTACTTCGGTCGGAAAGCTCCTTAAAGGAAGGGTGCTCAGACCGAAGCGACGTGCTACAGGGGGAGTTCCCAACTAAGTGACAAGCGACATGGTGCCTTCAGTCTATTGGCAAGTGTTCGCTGCTAATTGTGCGAACAACAGATAGGCGACACGAAAAACCTCACATTACAACAACAGATCTAGGTGACACGATAAGTCACACGTGTCGCTTTGTCGCTTGTGCGTCGCTCAAACTGGGCCATTTCCTCAATAGCTTACAACATGTTGCCGTGGTTTGTTGTTCACACATGTGCGATGCAATGAGTGTCTTGCTTTAGGGAGATTGCGCACCAAAGCGACAAGGTGCACGCGACACTTGTCGCTTGAGGATTTCACCAACCGAACGCTGGCCTGTGCTTCCCGTCATGCCGCTACGATGTGAAATGTTGCTCTTGATTGGCTCGTTTCCAAGCAACATGTGTCGCTTCAGTGTGAAAGTTGCCTTGGACCGAAGGACCCGTGTCGCTTTGGTGTGAAATCCTCGTATCGTTTGTCGTGTGTCGCTTTGGTGTAAATTCTCCTTCCGGAAACGGTGCAGTCAGAGCTTGTGTCCCTATGGTTCGAAAGGCTGCATTGATTACGGACTGCTCGCTTCCAAGCGACACTTGTGGTTTGTCGCCTCGGTATGAAATATCTCTATTAATATTCTAATAACATAGAAAAATAAAACTCTAGTACACAATCCAACACCTGACGTCCGGAATCACTTTGCGATGTTTCTTCTTGTGTTACGCATGCTATTTATTTATTAATTTTATTTTACTTTTCTTTCCAAATTAATGTCATTTCGTGACTGCAAATCACTCCACAAATATAACTGTTTCCATCAATTCATGTACCGCCTTTCAAGACAAACAAATCTATGTAATATATTCCAAAAACTAACAAAGCCGCATTACTTTCATAAGAAAATTAGCACCGACATTGATCGCACTGCCATCTATGTTTCTCATCCATCTGGGGAACCAGTTTCTTGGGTCATTTTCCACACTACACTATTCAAGGTGCTGTACCTCGGACCATGCCTCTCTAGATATTGCTGTGCGCCTCTCCTCTGCTGAGAAGGTCAAAAACATCCACCGCCAGAACGGACCTTGCTGCCTGTGGCGACCCCTTCCCTCACCCCCGGAATGACGTCCAGCGAGCACTCGATGCCTGTCCCTGGTTTCTGCTGGAAGAGAAAGAGGTCAACGACGCCATGGAGATGTTCCTGGAAACCCTGCATGCTGTAATAGAGAACTTTATGCCTGCCAAGAAAGTGCGTTCTGCAAAATATCCAATTTGCTTGGACAGCGAACTTATCCTTACATTGAAAAACAAATATCTGGCTTGGAACTTGTGGAAGCAGTACCCGAATGAACATTCCCAAAAAACGTTTAGTGATATTCGGAGATATTCAAAATATTTACTCAAAACAAGGTATACTGAAGATACAAATAACATAACAGCAGAGTGTGTTGCTTAACCGAAGAAGTTCTACTCATTACTAAATTCGAGATAACAGAATCCTCGTGTGCCTATGGAAATTGTCAATAATTCTGACACTGCTGTTGGAGACAAAAGAACACAACTTGTTAACACTTTTTTTTTTCATGAAAATTTCTCCTCAGAGACAGTTTCCGAACCTCTTCCTCATGTAAAGTCTGTTACTTCCCACAGTCTCTTTCTTCGATTAAAACTTCCCCTCAAGAAGTCAAAATCTCTCCTCACCTCTTTGGCGTTGCACTGGTCCTTAGGCCTCGATAAAATTCCGATAATTTTCCTTCGCAAAACTTTTGACTCCCTGGCTCACCCTCTGTGTCTCTTACTAAACAAGTGTTTTTATGCAGGTGTTTTTCCTGAACTGTTCAAACGTGCAAATGTTGTACCAATCTATAAATCTGGAGACAAACATTCTGTAAAATCTTATCGACCAATCTCTCTTTTGTCACCTCGCTCTATCATCTGTGGGAAAATAATCAGACAGACTGCTAAGGTTCACATCCCCCCTTATAAATACTGCTCAGCATGGTTTTCTTCCAGGCAGCTCTTGCTTGACCAATCTATCGGTATTACTTTTTCATTCTACTCAGTCTATCTCAAACGTTATATATTTGGACATTTCAAAAGCATTCGATAAAATTAACCATAATCTCCTTCATAAACTACAATCGAGATTTCACATCCATGGTGAACTTCTATCTTTGCTAAAATACTGTCTGCATGCACGAGAGCACCATGTTATCCTTTCTGGCTCCTCTTCCAGCTTTTTACCCATCGTGTCTGGTGCAACGTAAAATAACCTAACTCAATCAATCCAACAGCATTTTTCATTTTGCAAAAGAACTGTTCGCAGACATAGGTTGTTCCGAATAGAGGTGCGGGTATGACTATACAGAAAGGGGATTCTGACACTCACATATTTGGAGTAAAACTCAATCACGTCCACATTGTTAAATGTTTCCCTTAATTCAGTATTACAAGGCAATTTGACGAGTTCCATTTGCATGTTACCTGGAGAATCTTCCACATCAACACTGAAAGGGATGGAGACTATCTTAAACATGTTGTTATGTGACCTGAGGTCTTGAAATTTTGTGGCGAATTCAGATATTGATGCTGGGACAGCTTCGTATACTTCTCACGTTTTTGATATCAACACTTGATACATTTTTAATCTGATTCTCCCAAAGCATAATTTGGATTCTAAAGCTTTCACGTAAGCACTGAGATGACTTATCAAATTGTTATTCCTATGTAGTTTAATATTCAGTTAAGCAACATAGGCCATCCACTCTGGATTGCTCAACTGTTCTATTTTCCTATCTTGACTTACCGTGAACTCGCTTATCTCATCCCTCAGATCGAAAACTCTTTTGAGCACCACAACAAACTTCTGTAAAGTACAACGTGTCACCATGATCTGATTTGATATTAAGAAAGGTTTGTAACTGTCTGTGGTTCAATCCTAGAGATCTTATGAAGTACACAATTGGAACAATATCTCTCGTAACATATTTGAAACCCACACCTTTGGCACACAAATTTTCCTGGCACAGAATGCAGTGTTTTTATTTACTTCATTAGAGGCTTTGGCTAAAATAAAGTCAGTGGGCCCGTGCATCGTGGGTTGAAGACCACTGCTTTACAGCATGATACACTCAAATGACTTTAAGTCATATTAATTATGAAATGGGAAAGTGCTTATTTTGTGTGCGAAAAAAATAATGGAAATTCTTTTCCCAGTAAGGAAGGTAATTATAATGTGTAAAAGCAAAACAAAAACATCTTTTTTGTTTTAGTATAGTATTATTTGTAAGTATCTTGTCCAAAATTATGAGAGCTAATCAATACATTCTGATAAGCATAACAATCTCCTTAAGTATTTACTAGTACACCATGTACTCATGCTAAGCATAATTATATAAGAATTAGTGAAAATTTTTCATGAATGAAATGAATTGAACTTGCAACTTTAATTCTGAAGTTACTGTGTATTGCCAGTGTAAAATTTTTTTACAAATTATATGAATTAGTTTCTAAAAATTCTTCAAATTAGTAAATGGTTTCCTCTTTTCCAGGTGAGGCTTGCTGGTGGACAGTTCATCCAGCTTCCAAACAGAGATCTGAAGGTGAGAAAGTGAGAGTGGGTGATGATGTCATCCTTGTCTCTGTTGCCACAGAGAGATATCTGGTAAGTGGTGTACAGATTTTCTCTGAATTTCCAATCCTGACTTAACGTATTGATTGTGAACATCAGCAGAATGCATTTTTTCCCATAAAACTAGTTAGAAGAAAAGTTGAATTACTGGTGGTTTGATGCTTTTCTCTCGATTGTATCATTTCTTGTTTATTATTTTCTAATTAATGTATGCATTATTATTATTATTGTTGTTGTCATCTTGTCATTTAAACTTAAGGTAGATCTACCTTTATTTTTGTCTGAGGAATCTTCAAATTTTTACTAGAGTAGCTTTAGTTGAAACCGTGTAAGAAAATAGCATAAATGGCATAGCTTATCTAATCTAATAGGTCTGCACTTCTGTGTAAATATCAGACATACACATAATTTTTGGGTACTGTTGATACAAAATGTCTCAAATATGAAGTTTTGTAACCATCCATGTACACAAGTTGATATCTTTCTGCTTCTTTTTGCAAAGACAATTAAATGATATCACAGTGTTCAAATGTTCCACATGTGTGAATGTGAAAAAAACCACTAGAATGTAAATTACAGTAGTTATACTCACAACAAACAATTTGAAACACAAGAGCACCACAAAAATTATGCACATGTTCAGTAGTGGCTATTGGGTACAAAAACTGTTGAGGGTAAGGGCAGTTTACTTTCTCTTGGTAGACACGGCTTAGAAATGTAAGAAAACAATAAAGCATTAATCTGTGCTAATTCTGTTGTATTTTTCTTACAGCAATCAACCAAAGAAAACGGCCTATCCATTGTAAATGCTTCCTTTCATGTTACGCACTGGTCAGTTCAACCCTTTGGCACAGGAATCAGTAGGATGAAATATGTTGGTAAGTTTAAGTAGTATTTTCCATGGATTGACTGAATGGTAAATCACATGTATTCAATATAACCTTTCAAGTACTAAAACTTTGTAGATTCGGTAACTGAGCGGGCACATTCTTTGAAAAATATTCTCATTATCTAAGGTTCTGGGTTGAGTTCTGACCATATGGTCACTTCTTACATAAATATGTACATAAAGAACCATTAATTGTTTCCATGAATGGTGGCTGGGATTTACCAAAATCAGTCACTGAGTGAGTCACATTCTTGCAAGTAACATGGTGCTAATGTATGTTTATGTAGTTCATAGTACTCTGCAATTACAAAATGGACGATCAATTTAAGTATGTTTCCTTATATTTAAGTAACTGATAGGCCTGAACTCATTGCAGAAATATTTTTCCATAATCACATTCATTTCTGCTTTCTTTCCACAGGCTATGTGTTTGGTGGTGATGTATTACGGTTCTTCCATGGAGGTGATGAGTGTCTTACCATTCCTTCTACGTGGAGTGATCAGCCTGGCCAAAAGTGTGTAACACTCTTGGAATTTTTTCAAAATATTTGTAGTTAGTATTGACGAGCTGGTGAATCATACCAATACCAGTTGAAATGAAAATTTTACCATATTATTTTATATCTGTTTTTTTTTTAGGAATGGGACAAACTAAAAGGTACTCTATTAGTTTTGCCGATATAGACATAATGGTTTATTGTAAAAAAAATCATATTGCCAATCCAATATACGAGGCCCATCCAGAAAGTAAGTTTCCTTGGGGCTGTCTACAGAAAGAAACACAATTGCAACAGAATTTTTTAATGAAACAGATACAGCAATTGTTCAGCTATTTTTCAACATACTCCCCACCAGAATTGAGACGTTTGTTGTAAAGTGGGATCAACTTTTGTAACCCTGTGTCATAGAAGTCTGCTGTCTGGGATCTGAACCAGTGTGTGACAGCTATCTTTACCACCTCATCAGTTTGCAAATGATGACCAGATAGGAATTTCTTGAGGTGTAAGAAAAGATGATTATCACTGAGAGTGAGCTGCAGGCTATAGAGTGGATGGCCAAACACCTTTCAGTAAAGATATAATTCATGTGATTTGTTTCTTAAAGTATACTATTTTTCTCTATTTTTTCTATATTTTCTAAAAATATTGATTCTTGTTAATAGTAATTACCATAACATGTTCGAATTACATGGATCATATTAAAATTTATGAAATATAGTTACCATGACAGCATAGAAAGATGTCTATTTATGGTCACTTGTATGCTAAAACCAACATGTCTGCCTTTAATTACATGTTGTGAGCTTACACTCCGTATGATATCAGTTAAAGTCTTAACATTTATTATACATTCCATAGAATGTTATTAATGGTATTTTTTCAAATGTAAAAAAAAGAAAAGATTGAACAATCATTTAAAAAGGCACACACATGTGTGACTAACTTGTAAAAATCTGTTAATAAACAATCAAAGCATACTTTGCACATTTACACTAAACACTTACATCTGAATTACAGTTCTGATTATATTATGTTGCATTTACTTTCATTTGTTGTAATTTCTTTCACTGTGTTGTTTCTTGTTAAAAAATCATAAAGTCAGGCATATGATTTTTCCTTGCAGCATTGTGGTATATGAAGGAGGTAGCGTTGTTAGCCAAGCTCGTTCCCTGTGGAGGCTAGAATTGGCAAGGACCAAGTGGTCTGGAGGCTTCATCAACTGGTACCATCCAATGAGAATCCGCCATATTACTACAGGACGCTATCTTGCAGTCAATGAAAATAATGAACTCATTCTTCAGCACAGGTGAGATTATAGAACATTCATTTATGCATTAAAGTATCATGAAATAAAGTATGAAAACTACATGTGCCAAAATTATTCTCAGCCTGTTTTTAATGTTAATTGATACAAGCTGATAGCATAATTCTGTATGATGTCACACAGTTATGGACCAAGTTTTAATAGTCCACAATAACATCACATTTGTTTTGAAGGTGCATTTCCTTAACATTTGCTATTTCATCAAACAACATGTGAGATATTGCTCATGCATAAATAAGAACCACGTACTTCATCAGCAGTTTTTAAAGACTTTCCTCTTGCATGTAAATTTTACGCAGCACTTTGTCATAAATTACTGTTCTTCAACACCAGAAACATCATTATTATTATTGCATTAGATTTTCAGTATTCTTATTTTTTGTTAGCAAGTGAATGATGATTTAAACTGTCTAATCTGTATCTTTGCAGAAATGATGCAGCTGTGGCCCAGACATGCTTCTGCCTAAGACAGGAGAAGGATGATCAGAAGGTGGTGCTTGAAGACAAGGACCTGGAGATCATAGGCTCTCCTATCATCAAATATGGAGACAGCACAGTCATCGTTCAGCACTCGGAAAGCAGCCTGTGGTTGTCCTACAAGGTACGAACATGTTTGCATTTTTGGTATAATAATAATAATAATAATAATAATAAAACTGGCAGAATAATTAATTGTAAATTACAAATATTACAAGCACTTTTCTGTAGCATATTCAATTTTAACTGGAGCAGAAATTTGCAAATAACTGCCCTGAAGAGCATTAGACCTGAAAATAGTGAAGCACTTCATTTTTCAAGCATACAAACACTTTCTGTGCCTGCTAGGAGTTCCAGGTTCAAATTCCTGCCTGGGTGTGGCTGTTCTTTGTGAGTGTATCTCATTATTTTTCATTACTCTTCCTTATTGTTGTGATTAGCCAAAAGTAGCAGAAAAGCTAGGCAAATAACAAAAATCAAATCAAATCAAGTTTATTTTTGACATTTTTTGAAAGCAAAGAAAATTTGAAATTGAAATATTTCTTAACTGATATTAAAATTATGTCATGAATATTAGATAGGAGCATTGCTCAAAGTGAGGGTAATGCTTTTTCCCCATTACAAAAGTTTTTGTAAAGCATTCTCCCAGCTAGGTTAATTTCATGGTGTCTACCAGTCAAGAACGTCAAGAAAGCAACAGGTAGGTCAAGAAAGTCAAGAATTAAATAGCTATGATATGATATGATATGATATGATTTATTTCATTCCTTTGACCATTGTACAGTGGTTGTTTTCCGCACATGGTATGGAACATGTCAGTACATTACAGTTAATAATTATTTTCAAATAGGTACAAGTATGAAGATATTATACATAACATTTAAAAAAACATTGATTACATTATAATAGATTCTCCTTGTTCTTGCCAATGTTAGTTGCAAGGTTTACATTAATTTACATACATATAATAGATAAAATCAATACATACATATACAAGTCCTAGGAGTTCATTTAGGCTGTGGCAATTTGCAATTTATTGTCAAATACTCTTTAACAGAATAAAAGCAATGATCTAATAGGTATTTTTACATGCTTTTTATATGAGGTAGCTGATTATATTATTTTTATGTAACTTTGAAGGTTATTGAAACAGTGTATTTCGGTCCTTTCTCAAATAATCTGGTGTTGTGTGATGGTATTGTGAGGTTGCTGCCATTCCTTGTATAGTATTTATGTGAGGAGTTGTTACATTTGAAGGAATTGTCTAAATCAGTTTTACATACATCAGCAGATGAAGTATATACAAGCATGGTGAGGGTAATATGCCTAAGTTATTAAACAGTCTTCTGCAGGGTGTTTTCTCTTAGCTCCTGCTATTATTCTGACAATTTTCTTTTGCAGCACAAAAATTTTATTACTATTAGTGGAATTTCCCCAGAAGATTATACTGTATGTTAATAAAGATTGAAACATGGTGTAATATAGTATTTTCAATGTTTCTAAGTTTGATATTGATTTCAGTGTATTAATGGCAAATATAATTTTGCCTAGTTTTGCGGAAAGGTTATCTATGTGTGGGTCCCATTTTAAGCTTTCATGAATCCATACTCCCAGGAATTTGACTGTTTTAATGTGATGTACTGTCATATTACCTAATGTAACATTTGGTTCATTTATCATTTTATTCCTTGTGTGATGGAAATTGACAGCAACAGTTTTGCTGCTGTTTAATACTAAATTATTGTCAGAAAACCATTCGCTGAGTTTGATTGTTACATGTTTGATATTAGAGTTAAGGGTTTGTTCCTTACCACCGCTGATGGCTACACTTGTATCATCTGCATAAAGAGTGGTTTTTGCTGAATTTAATAAAATTGAACATTTAGAAATCTAAAATTGTATTGAGTTGTGCTTAAGATTTGTTCATTTTGTTTCTTAAGAATTACATTCTTGTATCATGAAGTTTTGTAAAAATATTAAATAGAGTAATATGGCCTTTTCTCATCCAATATGAAGTCCTCTGAAGCATTATTTTTTACATGCATTAATAATTAAAGCAAGTCTAAATCTCTTGTTAAAGTACAGCTTAAGTTTACATCAACAAGCTTTGTAATTAAATAAATTTTTAGAGAAGGGGGGGAAGGTAATGATAAAGAAAGATCAAGAAAAAGTCAAGAATATAGGATTTGTTAGTTTGGTAGATACCCTGAATTTGCATCTCCCATCTACTGCATTATCTTCTTGTTCATTCATCAGTCACCCCACCTATCGCCAAATTTGACAAGGCATTCATCCCATTAGGAATTTCCACTTTGAGCACTGGATAAAGTTCTCTCTCATTGTTGCACGGGAAGTAAAGAAGTTTCGTTCTCATTTCTTTGCCTTTTTCGCTTTTCACAAAAATCAGTCAAAAGTTAAATTAACATTCGGTATGTTACAGCCCCTACTCTACTCTATCGGGTACAGGAGAAATTCTAGAGTACTGTTGTGCATATTTTTGGCTTTGCTGAGAATATTTCTGCATTTTTCGTACATATTTGTAAATTTCATGACATATTTTCAAATTTATATGACATAATTACATACATATTTTACAGTTTTATAGGACATAAAGTCCCGGGCCCTAGTGATCAGTATACAAGAAAAACTTCAGCTACTTCAGTGGCACAACATGTTGAGTGTTCAAATCACAATCTCACTGCTGAAGAACCTTGGTTGAAGTCCTGGCTTGTGCATAATTGTTTCACTATCATTGATTTGTATTGTCACAATTAGACAAAAGTTGCAGAAAAGCAATGCTAAATAAGGAGAAAATAACGAGAATATTTACCAGACTATCTCTTTAGTCACAGTTCTTCTCTAATGATCATGGCATGCACACTGGATGGACTGTGTCTTGCAGTTGTTCTGTATTGGTATTCTAGATTGATTGATTGAACTGTCTCATTTTACTTCGCTTTTTGTGCCACTTTTGCCTAATTTGCAAAGATGGGGATGAGTGATGATGCAATAAAATTGATGAATGGACACTCGCAAACATCAATGCCCAGGTTGGGATTCAATCCCGAGATCCCTGGCATCGTAGCATGATGTGCTAACCACTCTTACCACGAGGGCCGGCATATTGGTATACTAGAAACTGCTGATACATGAAATAGAGAAGTATTCAAATATGTAACTACTGCAAGGTTCAGTGTAGATGCCTTTGAGAGGGAGTACAATTTCTTTTGACAGTCGCTTCTTTGTGTCCACTTTTAAACCAGGAACTTGTTCTGTAATATTATTCTTTGTAATGAATGTGTGTGTCAAACATAACTACTATTAAGAATAGCAGAGCTCCTGTATAGCTGAATAGCTAGGACTCTCACTTTTGGTGAAAGTGGTTCCAAGTACAATATCTGGCAGAAGCTCCAAAATTTTGGTTTTGATATAACATCAAAAGATAATTGGATATGATATTTGGAAAGCTACTTCAGGAGAAGAAGTAACAGACTCTGGCCTGGATAAAAATGGCATTTGGACTCTATGCACTGACCACGTGTCTCACAATGTAAAGTCAATTTAGCAGAATTTGACCACTATGGAGTTAGGATTCAAACATCTTGTTAATTGTAAGACTGAACAGTTCTTTGGCTAAAATCATAATCACAGTCAAAATTTATAGCTCTTTCTCAATAAGAATAAAAATTTCCTAGAAATTTTGTTCCTGATAAAAGGATTTGGTACAAAATATGTTCTTGCTCTAAATTAATTCCGGAACACAGATAATGCTAGTTTGATCAGGTAAGTACGATAGATGAATGAATTTTGCATTTGAAAATGTGAAATCTACTTTCAGATCAGTTACACAGTGACGGAGCTTGGTCTTGTTGCAGAGAAGAAAAACAAGCTTTCGCAGGTAGTCTCTGTGAAGCACATATGAAAAAATCACTCTTTTGCACCCTTGTACAGATAGTTTGACTCGTCGACTTAGGTGCAGTAATGAAATGTAGAATTGCTATCCACCAGACACGCAATAATATATTTGTAGGTGCAATGCTTGCTTATGAGTAATCAGAGTTAGCAGTATGATAATGTATTTTACAGATGCCATTCTTCACATAAAGTTTTGCCTTGAAGGGTACCACACAAGCAATAAACTATTAACCTGCCGCACAGAATGTCTTAAATGATTCTAAATGGGTTGTTTATTACTCATGTCTACTCTCACTGCAATGATATGACATGACTGAGCTGGGTGTAATAATGATATTCTAGTCATTGTCAATAATGGCACATGAGGATGAAGCCAAATACTTAATTATCTGTGGATGTTCAATTTGTTATTGCCACTACCTAAGGTTCTGGATTTGAGAAGCCACATCCACATGATCACACTTAACCTTAAGATATATAAGAGCAACCAAATACAGGCTCCTATCTCCAAGTTTGTAGTTATAGGTTGGTTAATTAAATGAAACACCAATAGTAACTGAATTTTTTTCATCTATTATTGGTACATGAAACTGCTATTTGCAATTCTTTTTTGGTATTTACAGCCATTGAAACAAAGTTTTGTGCTATGCCATGAACAAATCATAATTTTTAACTTAGAAAAACTATCAAAGACTTCGAATTAA
Source organism: Lepisma saccharinum (assembly GCF_977018435.1). Classification (NCBI taxonomy): domain Eukaryota; kingdom Metazoa; phylum Arthropoda; class Insecta; order Zygentoma; family Lepismatidae; genus Lepisma; species Lepisma saccharinum. Next base: position 9,945,357 of record NC_139253.1, read on the forward strand.
ACATGTGATTCTCAGTTTCCATGGAAGGCTGATTTCATCTTTCATCTTTTTCATCTTTCACTTTTGTTGCGAATAGAGAGTGCTCCCTTCAAACTTCCCTGCAAAGCAAATCATGAAAAATGATGGACAGCTTACAAAGAATCCATGACTTTGAGTTATGCTTTCACTCGCTAGCTAATGCCAAGTGGTTACATGGAGCATGTTGATGACTCCACAATAGTGAGCACAATTGGCCATGTGGGATGCAAAAACATATAAGGCATCGTTCAGATCCAAAGCCTGGGCAAATGCATTTGCCTGGTATTAATTGAATGTGCTATGTAAGTGCAGAAGCTTCATTCACTATGGACAATATGATCTTATCTCTCTCGAACTTAGCTCTAAAATTAAAAAGTATTCCAGTTTTCAGTTGATTTTAATTTTGCATACCACAGTACTACAATGCTTGCTCTTTTGTACTCTTGGTACTACTTTGATTGACATCGTTTGATATTTCTTTCTTTTACTAGCATAAAGTACAATCATAATTTCTCATAATTTGTTCAAAGTGATATTAAGGAGCATCCCGTATTACGCATCATCCTGAGGGAGGGATTGCTGTTTCACTACATAGGGCTCACTCATAAGAATGCCGTATTACTAGCTATTAGACATTGTGATTTGTCTGTTATTTTTTAGTGCTCAGCTTTTGTATATATTCTTACCAGTAATCTTTATACTTGGTTAATGAGATTTGATATTTGTAATTTCTTAATCAAACAATGTTCCTTTCAGTCATATGAGACTAAGAAGAAGGGTGTGGGTAAGGTTGAAGAGAAGCAAGCTATACTGCATGAAGAAGGAAAAATGGATGATGGGTTGGAGTTTAGCCGCAGTCAAGAGGAGGAATCTCGAACTGCTAGAGTGATTCGTAAATGCAGTTCTTTGTTCACCAAGTTTATCACGTAGGTTATTAATTTATTTGCTTTATGTTATTTCATTTAAAAATATCTGTGTGTGTGTGTGTGCATGCTATTAACTGCTATTCAAACAAAAAGCTTCAACTATTTCATCTTTCAATTTTCTAACTTGCTTTTCCATTAATGTAAACTTCTAACAACATAAAGAACTTGTTAAATGTAAAATGTTAGCTGAAATAAAATAATCACTGTGCCATTTATAAATATATACTAGTGGATAATATTGTACTTAAAACTTCTATCTAAATTTTTACTTGCTTTGAATGAAATCAATGTCCTCAAGAAATTGGTAAAAACTCCAGTGCTATGGATATTTTTTTTGCAAATATGCTATTTAATGATGCATTGCATGTGAGCAATGCATGAGGTTACATAATTTAGAACTACATAATTTGTATTCATGTCCAGATATTATTAGAATAATGAAATCAAGAAGACTTAGGTGGGCAGGCCATGTGGCACGAATGGGAGAGAAAGAGGAGTTTACAGGATTCTTGTTGGGAAACCTGATGGTAAGAGACCTGTAGGAAGGCCAAGACGAAGATGGAGGGACAACGTTGAGATGGAATTAAAGGAAATAGGTAGGGATGGAAAAGAGTATATAGATCTTGCTCAAGCTAGGGACAGATGGAAGGCCTGTGTTGCTGCAGCCATGAACCTTTGGGTTTAAGAAGGCTAGAGAGTTAGTTAGTTATTGCATGTGAGCTGCAATGGTTTAGTTGGTACAGTATCTGACTTCCACATGGGAGACCCAGGTTTAATTCCCAGAGTGGGTGATCTAAGGTCGGAATTTTTCTGGCCTTGTCCCTGCATAAAGTGGCTCTAGGGCTCACCCAGCATCAAATAAATGGGTACTTTGAGCTAACATAGGGGTTAAAGGTGCCAGAGCATGGCGCTGATCACATCACCTCCAAAAATGGCAGAGATCGAAGAAGAATGTGTGGGTCCCTACCCCCACATCCCCCTCGTGGCATGGTGCAAAGTATGTGAGGAAGTTTACCTACATTTAATGATGCCTTTCATGTTTTTTGTTGTTATAGTATATTGCACTTTTATCATGTTTTTTATTGTTTTACACTTTCTTAGATAAACACAATCTAAATCATTATGTGATATAATTATTACAAAAAGGAGTTGTTTTTCATATCAGGAGCAGTATTAAGATACAAATTGAAAATTCTTGAAATGCCTTTCTAAGTGAAAGATGTAGAATTTAATGCAAGAATATCTGGCTTGACAAGGACTCAAATGTAGGTCTCTGGCATACAGTGCAATTCCTCTACAATATGGCACAAACTGGGTTTCGGTACTGGTTGAACTTGCATTTTGTTGCTTAAATTTCTACAAAGCACATCTCTTGTGTATTCCAAAACCTGAGACAAGTAAAAGATGTATTGAGAGATTGATGTCATGTTCCAATATTCTTCCTTACATTCAGTGGCGGTCCCTCCATGGAACTGAGGGAACAGGCTGTTCCCTCCTACTTATCGCTCTTTTGAGCTATTTAAATTATCTATATTAGTGTAATAAGAACATTTCTTTCTCCCAAAATCAACGTTTCCAAAAGAAATACTGAAGAAAATCTTTTCACCGTGGCTGGATGTTTATTTACTTCTTCACCTACCCTCATCACATAGACAGCCTCATCGTTCCCACCCTCTATGGCCTGACGCCGGGTATTTCTGACCACGTGTGAAGGTAAACAATCCCCACAGTCCCACGGAAGCTGAACTTCCTAGCTGTTTCCTCGGAGAGATATAGCAGATTTTCTTTCTTTAGTTTTTTTTTGCTATGTGCTATAGTTTAATTGCATCGTGGTGATATTTTTGAGTGTAGTAAGCCGATAATTTCCTAATCTAATTACGAACTAGCATCTGACATTCATGACGAACTGGAAAAATCTTATACAGTCTAAGCGCCTGCTAAATGCCTTAAGTTGCCTTGGCTAAATGCTGCCAAATAAGCTTTCGATGGAACAGCTCCAGTGGTAGTGTCATCGCCTTGTAATCAAGGGGTCCCGGGTTTGATACCCAGTTAAGGCACATGGTACAGTGGTTCGGATCCCACTTTAAACTGTAGGTCCAGTCCCGATTAGCCTTAATGTGCATAAATCGGGCTTAAAACACCAACTCAAACCAAACCCAAGACCAAAGTTTCAATGCACGCAGCAGCAGGACAAAAATGCGAATGTTGGGAGTGGTGTATGAACGACCGACTGAAGATGAAAGCTTTTAGTTCAGTGAACTTTGCAGAAAAGACAGCAAACCAACACCTATACTAACTGAATTAAAAACTAAAATGAAATTGTACGCAAGACATTTTCAAACTAGTTACTACAACTCTGTAAAATGATTAACTGGTATTCTTCCAGTGACAAATTGTATTGTTGTTTGTGTTTGTTCCTGAGAAGGGAGTTTGGAAAAGTTCGAGTTTTGTCACATTAACAACTTTTACAAACTTAGCGGACGTCATGAAAAACTCAGCCATCTATATGCCATTATTACATTGAGGATGTTTGAATTACAAGAATACTCAACTCTATGAAAAAAAAATGTCAACTTAATCTAGAAATAAAGAGATGAAACAAGTTTCGACAAGACATTATTTTTTCTCTGATCACTCATAAATTTATTTTATTAATTTTTTCTTTGTTTTTTTAATGTTTATATTTTATCATATTTACTATAAAACTATTATTGTCATATAATTTTAACATGCCTCAGTGTATGTCACTTCTGACAATTTGTAATATATGTATCGATTATTTATTTTGATTCATTTCAATAAGGGTTGAAATTTACTTGGTCTACTGTATTATACTAAGACACCGGGGGGGGGGGGGGGGAGCTAGTGCAGGTGACCTGTTCCCCTGCCTGATTTAGCACCACACGCCACTGCATACATCTGATTCTACTTTCATATTTTTCCTTGTGTTACAGAGGTTTGGAGACCCTCCAAGTCAATCGCAGGTATTCCTTATTCTTCGAAACTGTGAACCTGTGTGAAATGGTTATGTGCCTTGAAGATCTCATCAATTACTTTGCTCAGCCTGAAGAGGACACAGGTAATTGTCATTTCATCAAAACACTGAAACATGTCAAATATAATCATTTTTGTAGAGCCAGCTGCAGTATCTAATCCATAGCCTATTATGTAGTGCAACATTCTTCCCTTTTTGTTGTTGTATTTATGCATATAAACACGTAATTCAAATTACGTGTTTTTGTAAAATATCTAAATATGCATACATTAATTAAGGAAGTAAACGAACTGTCTATGTTCTCAAAGTAACATTGCTATTTTATATGTTAATCGTACAATATTAATGCTAAATTACATGTTATTTATAGATACATTACCCAGATTTATTTTCTGGCTTTATAAATTTTATCTCTGTGGTAAAATATATTTTATATTAATTTTACCTTATGAAGCAAAATTTTATACAGTTATTCTGGATTGTACATGTTCTTAGTTTATAAGTTGTTTAGCCTGGAAAATATGTTATTGAGGTTCCACTGTACATCAGATTGGTGAAATTATCTATAGTTTTACTGATATGCTTATATGGACCCATACTAATGGAAGGCTGATTAATTGGTATCATAACTATAATAAACAGATACAGTATATCATTATTGACATACCAATTGAGTAATGACGAGTCAGTGCCATCACTAATATGTATAAATTCCATAGAAACCATAAGTAGTGTACTGTAAAGTCACATCAATTTCATCTAAGCCGCACGTCAGGCTAAGTTTGCAGCAGGTTTTATGTATCAATCCACGCGAGAACTGAGCTCAGAATCTTCCGTGCCAGTCTTTCCTCAACCGCCGAGCTGCTTACATCGCAGACACTGAGAATATCCACAGTATTGCCAACCGCACAACACACCAAAACCCGCATGCATGTCAAGTGGAATGTATTTTTGCTTCTCTTTGTCTCCTGAAACATAAAATTTTAGAAGTACTTTCTGCGCATATATTATTTAATATATGTGTAATTACTTAATATAAGAGCGAAATAACTTCCCTCTTGAATTTAATGACAAATTATTGTTTTTGGTTTAGAAAGAAATAGATTTATGAAAAACGTGGTTGCTTCGTCCGCAATACATCCGTTCCTGTAAGACACGCAATTCAAGTTATACCACCAAAAAAGCATGATTTGTTATTGGTGATATATACAATCAGGTGCATTGTCTGCTGCTATTACTCTGGTTTCAATTTATGAATCACTTCAGTAAACCAGGATTCAAATCTTGGTCTGTCCATTTCTTGCTGATAATCACCCTTTCTTTGCGCGGAACAGTAAATATGCACCTTCAACAAAGCTTTCATTGCCGCCAGTGGGTGAAACAATAAGCCTCCCCCTTCCCTTCATTTTCGGTTTCTTCAGCCCTGGCGGTGGTTTTGCATGGTGGTATCCTTCCATGTTTTATTCCCCCTTCCCCCACTCACCGAGTTGAAGGACGTCTCTTCCAAATAATAAACATGTTTCTTCTCACTGCAATATCTTTTAATACCGCGGAGATTCTTTTGTCGTCAAACAACAAACAATCGTTTCCTCTTGCTATATAAACTCAAACCGCAAATCATTCAAGACCCGTGATACAATTCGTGCGCACATTCACCTCACGCCCTGTTTTACTTTGATCTTGTTGCCGCAAGGAGGATTATGCATTTAAAACAACTTGCTTGACTTTGAAGAGCATTTCCCTTCGGATGAAGCGCCAAATAACATTCGGGTAAAACCGCGTGCTGAACAGGAGATTCAGCCATTCTCGCCGCTCTACAATAAACATAGGGTTAAAATAGTGTGATGTGCAACACTGGTATCACCGATTCCATGCGTTCTGCAACGCATTCAGTCTCGCTCGACTCGCTCTAAAGTTTCAATGTCTCTTCACACATTGCAGTTGGCGAATCTGCAGTTCTAAGTTCGTCTGCACAGTGATTGCAACCAATTAAGTCCATACCTGCTAATAGATGTATTATTTTGTCTGTGTATTACAAATTAAATAACTGTTTTCTTGTAAGTATGCAGTTGTGTCGGAATAGAACCCATCTCAGTGGAACTATATTCTTGCACGCACGTTTGGAACTACATATGCGAAAACCTGCTGCAAGGTTGACTTGACGTTTGGCTTAGTTCTTATTTTTATTACATTGTATTCATAAATTTTCTGAATTTCAACATGCTGATTTCTTTTGCAGAACATGAGGAGAAGCAGAACAAGCTTCGAGCTCTAAGGAATCGACAAGACTTGTTCCAGGAGGAAGGTATTCTGAACCTCATTCTGGATGCGATTGACAAAATCAATGTGATAACTTCGCAGGGGTTCTTGGCGGCTCTCACGGGGGAGGAATCTGGCCAAAACTTCGAGATCATCTCGGCATACTTGTACCAGCTTCTGGGTAAGTTTCTGATTGTCAGGTAGCTTTTATACATAAATATAATCCTTATACCTGCACCATGCAACATCTTTGCTTTACAAGCATTAATACATCAGGGTGGCTACTCACCGGGAATTCTGCAGGAATTTTTGGCTCCGGGAATCTGCTTGAATTTTCCTCCGAATGTGAAAAATTGCAACTTTTATTAATTCAAATTCCATTGAATTTATACATATTTATAAATGCCCTGAGGCAAGTTTTTCACAGTTTAGTTTTTATTTTTATCCAGGAGGAATAGAAAGCTGCTTGGAAGATAAAACAGAATTCTCTCAATCTGTTTACTTTGTTAGTGTCCTTTGCAGAACAATCTATCTGACAGACTGAAGATTATTGCAAGATAAGAATCTTGAAGTTGATTAATTAAATTTGAGTTCGAAACTTTTGTACAATTAATAATTTTTCGTAGATTGGTATATCCCGTAACATTTGTGACTTGTGTTTTAGATGTATTTCAAGTCTAAGGATGTGAATGGCAAATGTAAACTCTGCACCTTAAATTAAATATTTTAAATACATATACCATTTAAATGAATTAAATTAGAATTTTTGGATACATTGGAATCACACAGACCCTTTATATTGTTAATATATTTGTGTGTAAGTAGCGAGAGGAAATAATACGTAAAGTTGAAATAGAGAAAACATCTGCTTGTACTCTTGAATTTTTGAAAAGTTCACCTTGAAAACCGTGAATTTTATTTGAATTTTATCATGGTCCTAGAGTGGTCACCCTGTACATTTCATCTACACTTGCATGGACCATCAGTTGCGAGCTGCTCATTTGTAGTTGTAGCATAACACCAGGATTAAACATAGGTAAAGCCAATGTTTTTCCAATTAATCTTCACATCATTCTGTTGTCAATTTATGTTTAGGTTTTTCAAGTGATGTAATAAACTAGTAGAATGAAACAGAATTTCTGCAATATGCATGTAATGTTTTAGAGCTGAACTGATACTGATGTCAATGTATAGGTATCAGCTGATACCGCTATTGGATATTTGTTCATTGATACCAGCAGATACTTTTCCAGGGTTTGGCTATTTTTGTGGAGTTCTCAAGAATTCTGCATGACATGTTCATAGAGCCTAAATATCCTGGAAAATATGTGTCAGTATTGTGTGAATAATGGATTTTATGATTAAATGACAGCTATTTTAATGTTCCGATTTAATTCTTGAATATTTTAAACCAAAACTCTGGTAAATTGATACATATAATTGCAGTGGAGTACTTAAATATTAATATTAATGACATTGAACAATTTTTAATGATTACAATTTTCAGCATTGATGTCTGTTCAATGTGGTATTGGCTCACTCCTAGTTTTATCAGAACACTTATAAGAATCAAAGCTTTTATTTGCCACTTTTGATCTTTTCAGCTGCAATAATTAAAGGAAATCATACAAATTGTGCACAATTTGCGAACTCCAATAGGTTGAACTGGCTCTTCGGACGGCTCGGCTCACAAGCCTCAGGCGAAGGCAGTGGAATGTTAGACGTACTCCACTGTGTGCTCATTGATTCCCCTGAGGCCTTGAACATGATGAGGGTAAGTTCGTTGTAGATGCTATGAGACAAGTTCTAACTAGTCAGATGGGGTAAACCAATCAAGTGACAGGGATTGTGTAATGATTTTTCTACTCTTACAACGTCAGTCCTAGTTCTGGCAAGTGTAGTGGAGAGTGGGGATTACCAACCGAACAACAGCGGTGGCACCGAGAGTCACAACGTTGAGGGGAGGAACTATTACGTGAACCTCGTTCCACTTGCTGTTGCTGGATTGGTCGCTTCCCTATTTCCCACTTCCCTTGCCAGCATTAGGATCAGCTGCCATAAGAGTAGAAAATACCTTTAGTAGTAGTCTGTAATAATACTTTTCTGGAATGTTATTTTGTAGGCATCAGTTGAAATCAATGCTGATGTACTGATATCAGCATCAGCTTGTATGAATCAAATCCCTGTTGCCAGCTAAAATATTTGCACAGTATCAATATCTTGCATGTTCTGCAAAATGCTGCTTGACACTTTTGCAAAGTCTCTATATCCTGTTAATTATATGCAAATATTGTATGACAAAAGTGGGTCAATATCTGTACAACCCTGCTGTACACAATGCATGTATTTACTTATTTGCAGGACGAACACATCAAAGTCATCATATCACTGCTTGAGAAGCATGGCAGAGACCCCAAAGTCCTGGATGTGCTGTGCTCCCTGTGCGTTGGTAACGGGGTTGCTGTACGTAGCTCACAAAACAACATTTGCGACTTCTTACTCCCAGGGAAAAATCTACTGCTGCAAACACAGCTGGTAGATCATGTTTCAAGGTAAGTCGTCATTAGAGTTCTTCACTTCTACAGTGGAAATTGACCAATGAATATGTAAAGAATATAATTATCCTAACTTTGATTTACTGAACTTATTACATGCCTTTTACCAGAGTAGATTGACAAATAGGTATGCAGTTATGAAGAAAATGACGATTCGTGTATATTGCTGCATGTAAATTCAGATATATTTATATTACTGTTTAGTAGCCAAGCAGCAAAGATTGCAGAACTTGATCCTCAGCTGCAAAGTGTGAAATTCTCTCTCTCTCTCTCTCTCTCTCTCTCACTCTCTCTCTGTCTCTGTCTCTGTCTCTTTCTCTCTCTGTCTCTGTCTCTGTCTCTGTCTCTCTCTCTCTCTGTCTCTTTCTCTTTCTCTCTCTCTCTCTCTGTCTCTCTCTCTCTCTCTCTCTCTCTCTCTCTCTCTCTCTCTCTCTCTCTCTCTCTCTCTCTCTGCCTTTCTTTACACATTTTTGTTTCTTATTAATTTTCTAACAAACATTATCTGTTTGTTTTCATCACTTTAATCAACATATTTCCAAAATTTCAGCGTTGGGCCAAACATTTTTATTGGTAGAGTGGACGGATCAGCAATGTACCAGAAGTGGTATTTTGAGGTCACTTTGGATCATATTGAGCAGACAACCCACATGATGCCCCATTTGAGAATCGGATGGGCCAACACTGCAGGGTATGTATCATTAGATGCTTTGGGATTATTATTTTTATAACTGCATTCTCTATTACTCATTTCATTTAAAAATATTTCATGTTAGATGTTTTTGAAAGGTGATCATAGTTATCTTTCTTAGTCTTTGAAGATTTACAAGGGTTTTTTAAAATAGTCAGTGAAAATGTGTTTCTCTGAATCTATAGTTTATTGGACTCATGGTGAAGTTTTGATCACATTTGTTTACATTGAATTTGAAGCAATGCCGGTACAACATTGTAGTAGCAAAAGATGCAGATGTGACCAGGGCTTAGCATGCAATGTTAATTGGAGATTATCCATTGTCTCATGCTTTTAACTATACTTATTCTAACAGTACATATCAAGAGAACACCTCCTCTTTCATCTTCACCCAAAGATAAATTTGTTCACCTGGAGATGAGAGAAGTGTTGTTAAAAGCACTAGACAATGGATAATGCCCAATTAACATTGCATGCTAAGTAGAAACATTGTCACTAACATTCAGAGAATTATTTGACCATGACTTGAACCTGGGTGTCTGGCATACTGTACCATTGCTTTACCAAGTGAGCTACCGAGACAGCCCTGGCCTCGTCTGATTTCTTGCTTCTATTGTTTTACCTGCACAGAAAATGACAATCAATGGAATTTGTTGCTTTGAATTCACATTCTGCTCGAGCCTGCATACATTTCCTGCATGTGCCAGTGCGTAATGCATTACATTTTCATTCTATTCAATTTGTAATCTTGTTTTCCTTCTCTCTGCTGTAGGTATGTACCCTATCCAGGAGGTGGGGAGAAGTGGGGTGGAAATGGCGTAGGTGATGATCTGTATTCATTCGGATTTGATGGTTCTGCTTTGTGGACAGGTAAGAATCATTGGATGCTACTCCATTATGTTGTCTCTGAATTCAACTTCGAACAAAGCATGCTAATTATTTTAGATAAGAATCACAATCGGGGAACAAAAGTGTGTTAGAAATGCTTGTATTCTTATTTTTAAGGAATGTCTCATGGAGATTGGTCGGTTCTCTATGTCTGTACAATATGTCAATGCATCAGTTTATAATTAAAATTGCTGATAACTTCACTGATTCTATATTTCTGTATTCCTAATGGAGTACAGTCCTGCCATTTTGTTATTAATCGTTATGAACAATTGTATTATAAATTATACGAATGAATATTTACTTGTTTGTTACCCATGATTTCAATTCTTTCACACAATATTGAAGCATTTGTACAGGGTTTCTGAAAAAAAAATGAATGAAGTTTACAAGTACACATTGTATGGTTGTTTATGTTCTGCAACTTGACAGATTCCAAACAGTTTTGATTAGAGACAGCAATACTAGACAATATATTATGAAACTTACCAGTATGCAGTGAAGGCCAGCAAACAATCTAGTGTGTGCAAGTAGATGTAATGGGAAGTGTTGTTGCATCAAATTTGTTTGCATCGGTTGTTTTACTATCAGTCACTAATATTTCTGCCATTTTCGTTTTGCTTTGCTCCAGGTGGCAGAAGCACAATAGTCATTCCAGGTTTGACTGAGCCTTATATCAAGAAGGGTGATATCATTGGTTGTGCCCTTGATCTTACGGTGCCTATGATTTCCTTTACATTTAATGGAATAAAAGTCCGAGGTGCATTCAGAAACTTCAATCTGGATGGCATGTTCTTCCCTGTTATCAGTTGCTCATCAAAGCTGAGGTAAGCATCATTGTGTTCCACTGGTGAATATGTATACCTTTAATGATTTTAGAAGACACATAGGTAGGGCAGATTAATAGGTATCAATGCATCAGAAAATTGCCTATAAATTTACTAATATTTTTTTTCTAATTAAATTGTAATTAAGAATGTAATTCTTCCATTTTTTTATTTTGTTATATTTATTAGACCTATGGAAGATAAATCATTACTCTTTTAGTACCAGCTGTATAAGTACATTGGTATGTGCCTTTAATGGTAAAAGTGTTCATAATTCTTTTGATCTAATACTTCTATAAAAAGCCTGCAATTGAGTGTAAAACTGTTATTGTTATTTTTTTTTAAATGAATATAAAGGCATAATTTATGTAGTGTGATTTCACAAATAGATTTTTGAATGCAGTTTCTCTCTCCAAAATAAACCCATTATATTCCCATGATTACATACATTTTTCAAGGATTTAAATAATATGTATGGTTCTTTTATGATCTGTTGAATATTGGTTATTGGTATCAGATTTGGTACATTTTATATCAGTAGCTTATTATTACTAGTGTAAAACACTAATGTCTAGACAGATACCTTAAATAATAATCCAAATTTTCAAACCACTTGGATTCCTTTACACTATTTATGATGCTCATGACACATGGTGTAAAGTTCAAACTCTTTTATAATAATTGTCTCATTACACAGCCTACTTATAAGCAGGAAACAGAACAAAACAAAAAAGAGCATGAAACTAAAATGCTGCAAAAGGCTATCTCACTTGTGACATCAGGATAAGAAGGAAGAATATAAGGTAAAAACTCAAAGCACTCTGTAAAACTAGACAAGAAGTGGACTGAGTAAACAGGGATCCAATATTCCTGATGTGAACTAGCCCTTTGCAGCTTTTCATTTTCATGCAGTTTTTTGTTTCAGGCAGAGGTGTTTTTTCTTGTGAAGCAGTGTCGTGTTGACCTGGACTCCAAGGTGCAACAGCTCTCTACAGGCCAGAGCAGCTTTTTTATTGGATGACGTGTGGTCAGTGCATCAAGTCCCATGACCGCTGCTTTTGGCTTCTGAGACTGGAGCCCACTGCTTGTTCTTTTCAAGTAGTTCCCCAATTATCCTCATAAGGCCAAAATTTTGGGGCTCCTACTGGGAATCGAACCCTGGACTGCTTGCACCAAAGGTGGAACTGCTAACCATTTGGCTATGGCTACGTGAGAGCCTCAGTATCTCATTAGTATTGGTTAATAATTCATATTAATCTATCTATAATTTTTATGAAGATAGAGATACATTTTATGTATTTAAAATACATTTCTAGATACTAAGTTCCTTTTTTAACCTTTTATCGGGCAACCAGTGTCTATCAGACACTGTTGCTTATATTTTTTGTCACATACTCCAAACGATACTTCCTGTGATCATGATATTTTTTGACTTTGTTTCTCTCTTTTTTCTCATTTAACAATATTTGACTTTGTTTGATAAAGAAGGCCAGGCTTAAAAGAAATATTTTCCATTTCATTTACATAAACAGGGAAGCTGTGCTGTTGGACACAGTGTACAATTGATATGTAAAGAAGTCTACTTGAATATGTATTAACAATAAGACATCACATAAAAATATTATTGACACTAAAATAAAGAAAATGAAAAATATATGAGCAAATAAAACTATTTCCTCACACTACCTTTTGCCCTAACATGTTTCATATAGTATGCTGCAAAAAATACAACATGCAATTATGATGATGATGATGATGAATACAAGAATTATGGACATAACAATGATGATGAGGTTAAATATCATGTCACTGGCTTGTTTCCATAGGGCTGAAAAATTAAAATCTCGCATTAGAAGGGCAAAATCCATTTAAAACAAAGCAGTGTCCGACAAACACTGCTTGCCCGGACATGTTACAAAAATAGCTTGCCTGGATAAGGGTTAATGGCAAAATCAATTGCAGACATGTTAAGGCAAATGAATCATTCAAGTTCTCCATGAAATATTCAGCATTTCTGTATTGGATCACTTTACAGTATCTGAAAAATTTCATATCAATCTCACTACTAAATATGAATTAATTTTATAGCATGTGCAGGAGATAATCAGAAGATTATCCAGTGGTGAAAATGCTTGCAAAAATAGGCTGTTGGTATGAGTTTTGGTAATTACTTGTGCTGTCCTTGTTTCAGTTGTCGTTTTCTTCTTGGTGGAGACCACGGTCGCTTGAAGTACCCTCCTCCGGAAGAGTTCTCCCCACTTGTGGAGAGCCTTCTTCCCACTCAGATACTCTCAATAGATCCTTGCTTCTATTTCGGCAACCTTCACAAGGGAGTTCTGGCTGGGCCGTGGCACATTGAAGATGACACAGCTTTTGTACCTGTTCCTGTTGATACTAGTAATGTAAGTACCAGCCATGTATCTTATCACACTGATGCTTAAACATAATTTAGAACTACATAATTTGTATTCATGTCCAGATATTATTAGAATAATTAAATCAAGAAGACTTAGTTGGGCAGGCCTGGTGGCACGAATGGGAGAGGAACGAGGAGTTTACAGGATTCTTGTTGGGAAACCTGATGGTAAGAGACCAGTAGGAAGGCCAAGACGAAGATGGAGGGACAACGTTGAGATGGACCTAAGGGAAATCGGTAGGGATGGAAAAGAGTATATAGAACTTGCTCAAAATAGGGAAACATGGAAGGCCTGTGTTGCTGCAGCCATGAACCTTCGGGTTTAAGAAGGCTAGAGAGTTAGTTACTTAGTTAGTTAGTAGCTCTAGGTCCCCTACTTGATTCTAAACATACATTTCACGGGCACGTTAACTTCACAACAAACGAGGCTTACAGACTTCTGGGATTTATAAAGCGTACATGCAAAGAGTTCAAAAATGTCGGAAGCTTAATGATGCTCTATAATGCTTACGTTAGAGCGAAAATTGAATACGCAAGTATAGTGTGGCACCCTCAAACCCAGCAAGATATAAACGAAATAGAACAAATTCAAAGTAAATTCTTAAGACACTTAAAGTACAAACTAGATGGTATATACCCTCAAATGGAATCCCGTGAGAACCTTCTCAGATATTTTAACCTAACAACTCTCAACAACAGACGCATTATGCATCAGCTCATTTTCCTCCACAAAATTTTAAATAATCTCATTGAAGCTCCTTTCGCCCTGTCACAGCTCGACTTCTACGTCCCCTCAAGCAAATTACGACCAAGAAGACAACTCTTCAGCCTCCGTCGTAATAGAACCAACGCTCTGACAATATCCCCAATTTGGAATATGTGTAAAACATTTAATGATACCATCAAAATTGAAAACATTGTGCACTTATTTTGCCCGACCGCAATTTTGAAAAGGAATATACTAAAATTACAATTGTATGTTTGTTAAATGTTTTCTGTATATACATACTAGATTCATCTGTGCAATATTTCAATAATGTTATCACAAAATTATTGTATAATGAACGCCATTAATGGGTAATATACCTGTTGCGTTCAATTTCTGAAATAAATAAATAAATAAACCATACATAAAATGTTCAGAGCCTTTCCTTACATTGGGTTGTTCTTCAAGTTTAGTTTTGATTATTTTCACATTAAAATTAATGAAAAATATGGGAAGGCCTTTGACTCCTCAACCTCCTTAAATACTACCATGCGTACACGACATTCAATGAAAAGGACTGGATGACGTCACCTAAAAAACCTTTGCCTTCTGAAAAAATATTATAATTTGAACGGTATGATGCAATTAATTTTCCACATTATTTACTTTGTACGTTAAATTAGTTCGGTAAAGCTTGAATTGAGGAAAAAACACTCAAAGATTCCTTTATGAAGCAGACGATCAAATATATTACTGTGGACAATACCCAAAGTGTCTGGCGGAGTCTCTACTGCTTAGATCCAAGAAGCTACCAAGATAGGTCTGAATTACTTCATGCTTACCAGTGGTCGTTGAAAGTAAATTGTGAAAAATAACAATTTATAAAACTTCAATTGCATAGAAACTACTAAGTAACCTTTTATAAACAATGCAAATCCAATGGAATAATTTTTAAAAACACAGTTTCAAAAACAGCTTTTTGTTCTTTGAAAACAATGCATGCATACTAATTCTGTGTGAGGTTTGGAGACCTGAAAGCGTCGTTCGAACAGTCGACTGCATTCTTATCAAGCAAAGAAATAGTTTTACTTTTCTTTTTTCACAAGCGGGAGAAAAATGCCACACCAATAAAGGCAATAGATCGTTTCTCGAATTCAAAAGGCTGTCGAAAAACCAGATCGATATTCGATCGTATCCCCCTCCCTTCTCTCCCCCATCAAATCCCGGACACATACTGCTTGTCACTCCCCATTGTGTTTACTCATTCAATATGAACAGATTAGCTTCGCTGCTCACGTAGTGCCAGTCGCTTCGTTGGGCTGTGGGTTTACCAAGGGGCTCCGTATCGCATCCATATTCATGGGAGATGCTGAATGGAGAATCTGGGATGTTATCTCTAAGTCGAGCGAAAACCTAAAGATAAATGCTTGCGGGAAATATTCTGTACTAAGTTATGAAAGCGGTGCGGCATCCAGCGAGCGAGGCTCCACCAACTAATCCGGCGAGGTCTAACGTAGAAAGAGAAACGCTGTTCCCTAAGCAGCAACGAAGCGAGTCTATAATATCTGAAGTTCAACCGTGTCTCTCTCACTAGGAACATCTTTATACCTATTATTAAATAATGGCGTGAATGACTTTCAAGAATATACAAGGATTCAGTTTACTGCAGAAGTATTCAGGTCAGTTCAGGTATTTGATGTATGTCATTTACCGGGTTTCCCTAAGCCGTTATATTATTCTGTGGGGTTCTTATGGGAATCAGCCAACCAATCAGGCTTAAACCTTATGAATAATAAAAACATACCGATTCAATCGAAAGTTGTTACTTAATATGATAATTAAATAATTGTGATGGCCCGTCTGATTAATTGACCTGGCACCTTATAGAGTATCCCAAACAGGAGAAGCCTACTTCCGTGGAGAAGTAGTTAGCACAGCGCGCTACCACGTTAGGAGTCCCGAGTTCGAATCCCAGTCTGGATATGGGTGTTTTTTATGAGTGTCCTTTCATCCACTTCATCATATCATCACTCATCCTCATCTTTGGAATTAGCCAAAAGTGGCAGAAGAGAAAAGCAAATCAATCAATCAAAAAACCCAACAAAAGGATTTTTCAAACTACCTCAAGGAGTTCACCTTGTTCCGTGATGGTGAATGGGTCTGAGGCAACTTGATTTTGTGCTACAGATCTGTTTAATACTTAGGGTCTCCAAGAGCAAGAGAGTGTTACGTTTCATGGATCCGCCTCTTTTATATGGGTTATGACGTCGTAATTTTCAGTCACTCAATTAGAACTTCTGGCTAAAAACTAACAATGTTTATGATGGTTAGAGCCAAGTAATCTAACGAACCAACTTATTGCGTATAGTGTTCAATCCATAGTAATCTATGCATGTGCTGTAAGAATCAAGGTGATTTCATACAGGATGGCCAGAATGGACATTCCAGAAACTCGTCCTAGATTTTATGAGGAATAATAATAGTATAATTTTAACAACTTGTTGCACTTAATTCTCCACGTTACTTTGAATTATCCTTGGAAAGCCTTAATTGTAAATAGAAGCACACAGAACTCCTATTTCGTGTATATTTATGAACGCATCCGATCTACATCACATAGAAATTCCCGATCACAAAGACCATCGACGGATTGCATCTTGATAAGAATAAGAAAATTAATTCATTTGGCATAACATTTAATATAAAATGTAAACACACACACACACACGTGAATTATTGGAAGTGGTTCGTTTGTGAAGACTAGATAAGCTATTATTTTACTGTTCTTGACGAACCAATTCAACACACTATTAATCCTGCAATGATAACACAAGATTTGTCAGCTGCTGAACTATAGCTTATATTTGTTCATTGGTTTTTACTTTTAAAAAAATCTTAACGGGTTCCGGTGGGACCACATTTTGGTAGTTAGGAACGTAAACATTGTCAAATTTAGCGTCCAATCTGCTTCGAGAACAAGTACAGCGAAAGATTCCGAACAAAAAAGAAGTAACTTATTAACTCGCCTATATGTATGCATCTTGGAGCAAAATAACCACGAAAATAGTCACAGGCCAGCGGTGGGTGGCATCGTGTGCGTGGTACTGATACTAAAAATCAACTTCTGTCGCAGAGTACCATAAAATGAAAGGATTTCTTCAGGGTTAACTCCAACACGAATTGTCCCGAGCGTACTTTTAAGCGCCTTTACAGTGTTTCCAATTGGCTCTGGGCGGGACTTTGCCTCTCGTTAAACGAAGTTGCGACAGAAACTAATCAAAACTCCAACTGCAGCTAGGAATTGAAAGTTACCGAGAGTTCTCGCGGAAAACAGAAACTGAATACGAATCCGTTTAAATGCAAAATGTGGTTGAAAACTAGTTCTATCCTGTCTAAATAGTGCCCATATATACGTTTAAGTAAAACTATGATTTTACTATTCCAAATTAGTTATGCCATGTGTCCAATGTGGAAACGGATTTGGAAGGACAGCCCAGGAAATTCTATTTCCTTCTGAAAAGTCTGTGACAAGTGACACAAACCTACAAGTTGGAGGTAATGCAGCTGAGCTCTCTAATTTAATCGACAGCTCCAAGAAGGAAATCATTTCATTTCGCGCGAAGTTTACAAGGACTACGCATTCGAAATTAGGAAATTCCTTCAAAATTCCCATGTTCTCCGAAAAGAAATTAAATATTCTTCCAGTTCCAAAATCTGTTTAATTCTCTCGCCTTTCCAGTGTAAAATCATATAACAAGCTCTAAATTATTAAACGAGAAAATTTTCATTTACATTCACACACACATGAAAAAAATACCTTCTCTCTTTTTCTGTTATTATAAGTGAGGGGGGTGTGGGGGTAAATATCTATTAGATTTCATTCAGTTATGTACACTCACGGACTCTTCTGGATTATAAGAATTTCATTGACTTTCAGTGGGATCGTTATAACCAGGAAGTGTCCGTGACTGTACAATGCAAATCTAAGGAAAGCATGTAAAATAATATAGATTGTCGAGTCTCAGAGACAGTAGAGTGGTTATACAAGGTCTGTCCCAAAAGTAATGAGACTATTTTTGGTGGGCCAGTCAAAGGAGTCAGGGATGGATCTATTGGGCAGGGCGGTTAGTGGGGGATGTCAGATAGTCTGATGTAACTCGGTTGTCTCCAAGCCGTTCCAGCATTGGGATCGCCAGCAAAGTGAGAAGCTGTTTTAGTGTCGCGTCACGGCCGAAAATGCAGCGCAGTTCGGAGCAGCTGTACGCGACAAAATTTTGCTTCAAAATCGGTAAATTCGCTACCGAAACACTTCAAATGTTAAGACAAGTCTATGGGGATGAGACTTTGTCGAAAGCACTTTGTCCAAAAACGTCCAGAACTGCCAACCATGTGACTCAGGTGACGTCTGTTTTGGACTCTGGCCGACATTTGAGTGTGTGATTAATCGCAGATAAGGTGGAACTGCAAAGTTTTACATGAAGGTGCTCGATCGCTTGAGAAAAAGAGTCGCCCGCGTCCGCCCAGAGATTGCAGACACCTGGTGTCTCCACCACGACAACGCACAATCTCACTCATTGCTACAAGTTAGGGAATTTCTGGTTAGGAAAACGCTTTCGCAACCACCGTACATCCAGTACCTGGGCCCGAACGACTTATCTTTGTTTCCGATACTCAAATTCGGCCTGAAGAGACACCGTTTTGGGACTATTGAAAGGGTCCAAGAAGCCGTGACGAGTACTCTGCAAGGCATCTCAGATCAAGACTTCCTGCACTGCTGTATGGACGCTCAAGGACCCTATTTTGAAGAATATTACGTGTATTTGAACCTAGTTTTAATTAGTCTCATTACTTTTGGAACAGGCCTTGTATATATTCCCTTCTCGCAAAGATATCATGCGCTCCATTCCGGAGGAGGGACATATGATTGTCGTATCGCAAATACTCGTCTTCGGTTATCCTCTTTGTGCATAAAGCAAAAGCATTTATACCAGAATTAAATAATTTTATGCATCCCATCATATATACCTCTCAGTGTTAGGAAAGTTACTTTTTAACTTACTTTAAAAATAACTGTAAGATACTATTACAGATATTTGAATGCAATATGTTTAAATATGAAAATATAGAGATAAGAAAATTCAAAGTACACCATTATACTTGGAAAAATTGTGTGGTGCAAAGCAATTTGCTCGTAAGAAATGTATATAATTTATAACGATTAAATTTTCTTTGTTTGAGCAAAATTATAATTATGTTCAATACTGTTACAATGTACGAGAAGTAAGTTAGTTACTCGTTACTTGAAAAAGTAACTGTTAATTCCAAACACTAATTCCTGAGAAATAAATATTTATCTACCTGTTTGGCGACGCAGGATGTACGAGAAGTCACATTATTGCGCCCTGTTTCCAGATAAACAGCCTTTGATTCCGAGGTGGGGGAGCTTTTCAGAGTTTCGCATTCAATGGAATTGAATCTAATTTCAAGTATTAACCTATGTAGCTGTAGATACCTTACAATAATAGTGATTATTTCTATAGCTCCTTCTTTTCTTCTCCCCTATTTGGTTATTAGGAGTTCACTGCCATCCTGTCCCCTCTCAACTTCCTTCCCTCTTTGTCTAGACACAATGTGCGAAATTTATTTGTGTCTCTACACCCACCCCACAACTACGCCGTGTCGGTCTCTCACTTATTTCGATTCACTTATTTCCATCACAAAGTTTCGTATCTCCTTCCCTATTCTTTTACATTGGAGTCTGAACCAGGCCAACCCTGTTTATCTTTTGCACCATATAAGTCCATACAGTTTCTTCTTCTCCATTCCAAGTCCTGAACCAATGCCGATGAGATTATCTGTACATAAAAGAGAATTAAAACAAGCTGTTGTGCTTTTTCGATAATCTTGTGATAAATTGTAGGATGTACCTAACGGCGTAAACTAATATTTTGACTTAATCGCGGCCGTGTGGAGAATTTATGGAAGTTAGTGTCATATCTCGTCGGATGGCAAAGTCTCTTTTGCTCATCAGCCAGCAAGAGAGAAACCTAATCCCTTCCCCCACGGATCGTACAAATTTCGCGGCTTTTCGCAAGGGCTACCAACATGAAGCACACGACTCCCCGGAGGCTTGCGATTAGTTTAGTTAATTAATCAGGGCTGCCAACTGATGCATATATCTTAGAGGGGGACGAGGAGGTCGTATTTCTTCTGCTCGGCTGGATAAATATCCGGTAGACGGAAACTAGCCATACGTTGTATTTACAAATAAGAGAGAAAAGTATTCATTATAAATTGGCATTCCATCTATTTCAGACTCAATTTTAATATATGTATTTTTTTAAAAAAAAGAATGGCGTAATTAGAATAGTGAAATATATCTTTTCAAAACTGGTTTCAAATAATAGTAATTGAAAGTCCTAAAAGCAGAAACCTTATTTTGAACTCATATTGAAATAACTTTAATATTTCCAGATTGTGAAAACTGAAAGTTGAATGCACAGCAAGAAACAATTCACTCATTTTTAAAAATATGTATTTCTTACTGTAATTATTTACTTTGTGACAAATTGTTTAGTATTTGTTAACTGCTTATTTTAGTAACATATGTCCTGAAGCAGAGAGTACTGTCGATCCCACTTTGGACTGTAGATACAGTCCCTGTTAGCCTCTCTGTGGATAAAGTGGACTTAAAACAATTCCCCTTCTGTTTATGCAAAGAGTACAGCAAAATCTTGACTTTACATTTTCTAAGACATGTGGCAAAGGAACTTAAAAAGCAGTCAAATGTAAACTCCAGGTTTATTTTTATAGTATATTTCTTTATTAAAAGCAGGAAGTTAATTGCATAATGCAGGAATATATAAACTTCAAGGAGATAAACTGAGGTTGCAGTGTATATTTTTCCTTCAATAACATCAATAAAATTAGTACACCTATTGCAATGCTCTTATATGTAACATATTACTAATTATTTTGGCAGGTATCTCTTCCAGCTTATGTTGAAAGCATTAGAGATAAGTTAGCCGAAAATATCCATGAGATGTGGGCCATGAACAAGATAGAGGCCGGGTGGGTGTTTGGTGAAAGACGAGATGATATTCGCAAAGTACATCCATGCCTGACACAATTTGAGAAACTGCCCCATGCAGAAAAACGTTACGACTCTCAGCTTGCTGTTCAGACACTCAAGTAAGTAATTGCATTAGGTTTGTGTGAGATGTAGCTCTTGTATATCAGTTGGTGAATGTGTCTGTGAATAGCAAAACCTATTGTTTCTTTCATCCTCCTGTACATCTTTCTGCAAAGACAGTGTGTGATTTTTGAATTAAGATTGGGCTGATATTGCTTGGATCAATACTAGTACCAATACTTGAATGCTGTAACAATTTAAAATTAATGAGAATAGTCTTTACAATATAATTGTTATTATGGCTGTTTGGACATCAACATCCAATAGGCTGTAAAGGAAATGTGAACAAATAAAAATTATTTGCGATATGCATGAATTACCTACATACAGTATGTGCCAAAGTATACAGTACTGAAATTAAAAGACGAACATTACATTGTTGCCATCTGTGAGTTTATTTATCCTGAAAGAAACACTAACATACACACTATTAGTAAGTTTAAAACTTTCTTTTCACTACTGAGAACACGAGCGGCTGGAGCTATGCCCCATCGACAAATGCACATGCACGTTTGAGGTGAGCGAGTTTCAGTACTGTATATTTTGACGCATACTGTATTAGCTACTTCTGAGTTTTCTTTGGAGTTCAGATATTTGTCCAATTGTGGGACGAGTTTCTCTATTGCTTTATTGAAGATTCTGGAAACAGAACCAGTCATGAACACCACCCATAACACTTGATTTGTGTTGAAGTGTTGATTTCATAGCCACGATGTCTTATTGGACATGGAAATCAGCAGGATGATGTCTGTTATGTAGGGTGGGTGGTCAAATACAGCAGAGAATTTTTGCTTGCAGCTGAGTGAGGGCATGTAATGTCATGAAAAAGAACAACCTGTCCTCTACCCCCATTATTATGCACATCTGTTCGTTCAGCATAAAACGTCTTGCACCACTCTGTAACATACTTGTCACATAAAATCTAGCTCATACGCAACTCTCATTTGACAAAGAATTTGAGCTGAACCATGCTTTTTTCAGCATGCAAAGAACAGATTTCTCCATGAATTTCACACGTGGTGGCTCATTTATCACAGGGCACATGTTTACAATATCACAGCTAATAAGAAAAACATAGGAATGGCAGATATTCAGTGTTACCAACCCCCCAACCTTCCTATTTTAACCTTGCTCTCTTGTTGTAACCCATTTTGGGTGGCATTTATATGTTTTAAAATCTTAGAAATACCTGAGTAAGTGCCTAGAAATGGGACTGAAACATTGAAGGAAATTTCCAAACATAATTACTTTTAAATACCTTTGTAATTATCTTATTGAGGAGTGGTGGTGGTTATATAAACATTCAACAGAGTGAATGTAATTATAATTCTGTTTCTTAAATCTAAAAGGTCTGTAAAGCCAAACTGAATACACTATATTTATGGATTACATTATGTATGGAACCAATTATTAAAAAGTATTAATTCCTTCCAGAACCATCCTTGCATTAGGATATTACATTTCCATGGACAAGCCGCCTTCCCGAATCAGATCTACGAGACTTCCAAACGAGCCATTCTTGCAGCCAAATGGGTACAAACCCGCTCCACTGGATCTAAGTGCAATTACTCTGACTCCAAAGATGGAAGAATTGGTCGACCAGCTGGCAGAGAACACTCACAACCTCTGGGCCAAGGAGCGCATCCAACAGGGATGGACCTATGGTCTGAATGAGGTAATGATGCAGTTATTAATGTATCTAATTAAATAGTGTCTGTTTTAAAAGCAATGTATAATACTGCTGATAGAAAGGTTGCCCAGATGATGGATAAATAAATATCTGATGTACAGTTTTCTAAAATTCAGATAAAATGTTCTCTAGTAATCCTATCTGATTTGATCAATTTAGCTATCACTGATGTTAAAAATATTTGTGGTGATAAAAAGTATTACAGTGGAACCTCGATTTTATGTTTTTCAGGGACCACATTGAAAAAAATGGACAAAAATTTTATAACATTTTGCTACGTTCGTACCATTGAGATTGAATGTATAATGTGGGAAAATGTAAATCAGGGTTTTCACTGTATTGTTATTAATATTTTGTTTAAGTGAGTTTTTTAAAGTGACTGTTTCCAACTGGAGGTAATGGGGCACTCCTTTGATTCCAGGATCCAGACATGAGACGCAGCCCACATCTTGTGCCTTACGGTAAAGTTGATGATGCCATTAAAAAAGCTAATAGGTATGTATTCTCTCTCTCTCTCTCTCTCTCTCTCTCTCGCTCTCGCTCTCCCTCTCCCTCTCCTCTTCCTTCAGGTCTACCTCTGTGTGGGTGGGTGAATGCATGTGTGTGTGTGTAAAAAATTTTTGGGAGCGAATGCAGAATATAGAGAATATCTCCAATTTTGTTAATATTTGGTATACTAACTAAATTTGGCCTTCTAATCATGAATCTGTTGCTAAAATGTGGGGGCCATGTCTGGAAATTGTGAAAAAAGCTGATGATAGTTGAGATTTTTTTTTAAAGCATTGTTTTACTAACAAAATTTTAACTAAGCTTGCCTAACCTAACCTAACCTAACCTTACAGGAAATAGTTTGTGGGGCTATCTGTGAATGGTTTGTGGGGCTATCCATCATTGTTTTGTGGGGCTACCTGTGCATGGTTTGTGTGGCTACCAGTTTATAATGTACTGATCAGAAGGCCAAAATTAGTTAATCTACCAAATATTAACGAAATTCAAGGTACTTTATTACCCTAACCTTACCGGAAAAAGTTTTGTGAGGATATCAGTTAAATCTTTTCCCAATGAGCACATATTGTAACAAAATATAAGTTTTGTAGCACTAGCTTCCTTACAACCATTTTTCTAGAAGAACTCTCGAACACCATTGCCAAACTTACCTCTAATCAAAGTCCGCATTCCACATGCTCTTCTACCTTGTTGTTCTCACTGACCAAGCTACAACAAATGCTCTGCAAGTAACGAAGGACCAGTGTGGCAATGCTGTAGACAGCCCAACGAATGCCGAACATCACTTGTTCATATCATCAAACATGGTTGTTATGTTTATGTATGGAGAATGATTGTGGTAATGAAGAACGTAATTTTGCAACATATATAGACGTAAGTGTACAATATTTACACGTGACCCCCAAATCTTAACTCCAGATACGTTACCAGGACTGCATATTTAGTGAGTATAAGACGTAGGAAACGAATTGGAGACATTCTATATATTATGCATTCATATCAATTGTTGTAATATTCTTATAGCAAAATTCCCAATTGAACTGGTGACTACAATGCTTAGTATTTTGAGATGAAAATGTAACTTTCAAGAATCAGTGTCCTAAATATGATAAACTGTCATGGTTCGTACTTGACAATAATTGAATCTTAATTAACAAGACACTGAAAAATTCCACAAAACATCTTTGACTTCATTCAACTCCCTGATGATATCTCTAGGTAATCCTACAAATTGGTTGGTTGCTTTATGTCAATGATGCTGCTTATTTCTTTGTACCATTATGTTAATTGTGATGATGATGCTGGAAGAAATGTGGCAAAGATGTGATAGGAAGAGCCTGTAGTCTTCATTTTGCTGGAGTGGCTGAAGGAAAACACTGACAAATGCAGCACTCGCCCAAATATGAGACGATCACTTTTACCCCTTACCTAGTTTTGTTCGACAGGTGATAAACATTTTAGAGGAAATAAAATAATACATTTCTAACAGCTCTCTTTTCATATGAATAATGCTGTTTATTTATTTTTCAGGGATACAGCCAGTGAGACAGTCCGAACATTGCTTGTGTATGGATACAATCTAGATCCACCCACAGGAGAGCCTCATGAAGGTAATATTATTGCAATATTATTACTTCCATATGAAAATATGTCCCATTTGTTCAAATGTTAGTATCATTACAATTGTAAAGGAAAACAAATTTTAAACAAGTAATTGACTGACCTCCGTGGCAGAGTGGTTAGCACAGCACACTACAATGCCAGGTGTCCCAGGTTAAAATCCCAGCCTGGGCATAAGGTATTCTTTGTGAGTGTCCCTTCATCTGTTTCATCATGTCATCACTCATCCTCATCTTTGTGATTAGCCAGAGTAGTAGAAAAGCAGACTAAAATAAATCAAATCAACAACAATTGTAAAATGCAATTTTGTCGGATAATATAGCATATCTTGCATAAGTTCTAGGATTCTTGAACACCTCATTGGAATTTTGCTGGTACTGTGCCATCAGAAAAGTATCTGGGCTAGAATTGGTGATTAATTTTTAAAAAGAAAATCACCATGTAAAATCTTGCATTGTAGGAATTGTTGACCGAGTCAGAGGTAAAATCACCATTTTCATTGATTAATAATTGAGTTTTGGAAGATGTGTGCGACATGGGAGAACAGTTGCAAGTGACACAACACAATGAATACTTAACTTGTCTTGCCAGGACATTATAGTTTGGCAATGCCTATATAATTACAATTTATGTTGATTAGTTTCTTTGTTTTTGTAACTGAATTAGTAATGCATTCATGGTATTTACAGTTCTCATCCGAGAGGCCAAAGGAAGTGGAGGTAGCTCCTTCAGGACGTACAGAATAGAGAAGACATATGCAATGACAACTGGAAAGTGGTAAGTCTGGAACAGATATGGTACATTTTTACATAGTTCATCTATTTCATGCTCTCAAAAACTGAGGAACAAACTGGCTTAATTCTTTATTTCTCTGCCAATCATTAAAGGATTTAATCTTTTCAGATTGTTCAACTGTTGTACAGCTTGATATACATGGAAAATATATTTTCCATTTACATGTAACTAATGATGTTTTGAAATTGTTTATATTTGAGTTTCAGTTTTGGTTTTAAGTCCACTAAACTCTTTCCAGGTATTTTGAATTTGAAGTCCTGACTAATGGACCAATGAGAGTAGGGTGGACAAGAGTGGATGCTAACCCAGGATGCCAGCTAGGTAGCGATGAATACTCATGGGCTTTTGATGGATACAATGTAAGTAGTTTGGTTTAGTAAGTGTAAGGTTTTGGTGGAAATGTCAAATAAAACAATAATGATCTTTTATTTTTGTTTATTTGTCTGGTTTTGTTTTTTCATGTACTTTGTATACAACACTGTTTATCTTGATAAATGATTTAGTTATTCAACTAACAATATCTACATCTTGCCTGGAATTCAAATTACAGACACTATTTTATAATTGAATTTACTTAATTTTTAATATATACATACATTAGAATACTAAAAATTTGTTTATTTATAGTTGATTTAGTTTCCTATTATTAAGAGGAATTTTCTGTAAATTTACTAAATTATGTATGTGTTCCTTGCTCTTTTGTACATAGTTTTTCTGGAATCCATATTGTCATACTTTCTGTTCTAACTCTGACTGAAGTATTGACAGAATTCTATCTTTCATAACAAAACTTCTGATTGAATAATTATACCTTCCAAATTTAATTGAAACAGACATGAATAGTACATTTTTGCATGCTCAGTGAATAATTGAATGCATAGTAGATACAGTGAATTATAATTTCATACATAGAATTTATTTAGTTTGTTCATAACCTTGCATTTTATATTCACATAATGTTGTATGTGGAAATGAAAACTTGGAGGTAGACTAACATTGATGTTGTAAGATATATGCTCATGCCTATATATGTTACACACACACATAATTTTTCAAAGCCAAAAAGATATAAACTATGTACTTTTAAGATAATGCAATATATAGCCAGCACTTAGTGAACATCAGGATGTACCTCAATTCAAAATTAATTAGATAATTCATTTTAATTAGTTGTATGTAATGAGGAAGAAAATTTAGTTAAAACTGGAAATATGGGTCTTTATATTATTCTCTTAATTTAATATTTTATAATTTTTATTAAGCAGTTCTGGGTAAATTACCGATTAGACTTGCAGGACTTTTTCTCAGAATTTGTGTATCTGAGAACTTGGCAAAGCGTTCATATATATATGAATCCATTGATTATATCAAGGTTATTAGAAGTATAGGTTGGGCCAATCCGTTGTTTACTCGTAATGACGAAACGACGGTAAGAGGTGAATTTATCCATGAAATGAATTCCAAATCTATGCGCTAGTGTTGCACTATGCAGATAGGAAACCATGCCAGAAACTGAACACACGAAATCGAGTACACTAATGAGCATTTCCACCCATTTACATTTTGTGGCTTCAGACAAATTGAAAATAAATATAGATAGGTATTTATTGTTATGCGGGAAATAATATTTTTGATCGGAACGGGAATTTTTTTTAAATCCCGACATTCGGGACGGGAAATATTCGCAATTTCTCGACTAGTCGGGAAATCTCAAATTCTCATTTTCACCTTAAGTGATTTTCTTTGCATTTCTGGAATGAAAACTAACAATTTCCGATAAGTTCCAGACACTTGCAATGTAGAAAACGTCAAGAATTAATACCGTTTTAAAATGACCATTCGGTATTTCCCGACTGCTCGGGATCCAGAAATTTAGGGAAGTCATTTGCTGAAGTCGTGATAGGGACAGAATTTTTCTTTCCTATCCCGGTCCTGACTTTCCGAGATACCGCACACCACTTGTTATTATTATTTATTTTAGTTCAGCACAAGATACATTTTCCAAGTACGTTGAACATAATATATACGTTATGTACGTTTTTCAAAAGGATTCTTCGGTCACCGAGCTTTGGATTCGTGTGGAAACGCTAACGTGAATCATGCTAATGCTAGAATCTGCAGTGCGCATTTCTGCCCAGAAGATTATGTACGTAATCTGAAAAGTCAACTTTTAGGTTTACATCGAAGAAAGATCCTTAAGCAAGAAAAACTTCGACTCCTTATTATGAGCAGGAATGTAGGGATTATAATCCTGGTAAATACTTCGCCTACCATTTCTTTACCATTGGTGTACAATTCTCTCTCGCTTTTTCCCTACATATTCACATAAAGCAATAAAAATACAAACTGTTAACTTTTCATTCCATTTTGGTTATTTATTAAACGGTACGTCTTTGTATTTTTATTTGATAAATTTACTTTGCTCTTCCGGCCATTTAAGTCAATTGAGATTATGAAGAAGTGATAAAATAGATGAATGGTCAATCCCAGTTCCCCTTACTTACAAGAGCGACCACAAGAAAAAGAACCTTCCTCCTCTTCCGTTTAACTCGGACTATAAGAGAGCATGCTCCACTCTCCCCCTCCCCTCCACACTGGAGTACGGTGCACAGGAGTCGCGAGTCTGCGCAGGTTTCTTTGCTTGTGGTTCCACTATACATTGTGGTTGCTACTAGTTAGTTCATTGACCTAAGTTCTTGGAAACCTTGGTTCCATCATGGACGTCACATACGAATGATAAATCGCATTTTGGAGTCACTATTCATTTATTTATACATGACGTCACGTAACTGCAAGAAGAAGCACCAGTAAAGATAATCGCCACCAGAGTTCCAGTTACAAGCTAACTGTACATTGAAAAACAGAAATTTTCACTAACTTCCAGTACGTGCTAACATGAACCTTAACTGAACATTGAAAAAACGGCCCTAAACAAAAAAAAAAAAAACTCAAATAATGAATTCGACAATGTAAATCATTTGATGAAGTGAACTAATTCTGAGTGGACTAATCGCAAAGGACATAATCAGCTCAGATCCTATTACTTCTTCATGGTATGTGACGTAAAGTTCCCGCCCAACCGTTTGACGGTGTTAGTGGTTATCGCATCTCCTTTTCCATAGCCTGTAGTACACAACCTCATCTAGACATTGTTCTTGTTCTGGTGTTTAATATCTGCATACTGCAACATTGTCGTTTTGTCATTTCACGTGACTTCACATTGAAGTGATGCATTCACTTGGCCGGTCACACGTCATCGCACGCAAAAACTTCAACCGTTACCATGGTTTTGGGCCAGGGCTGGATTATATGTCATAGTTCATATATTTCTTGCAGCTCTTCGTAACATAGAGTAAAAGAATCAAGTAATCTGAATTTGGCAGCTTTTACCCATTCTTTGTGATGACATCAGCATGTGTCTACATTTGAAATAATTGTCAGTTTTTGTAATTTTGAAATGTAGCAGCTGGAATATAATGGATGTCAAATAATAAACTGTTTGCCAGCTATCAATATGTCTGCATTGTGTTGTGGAATGATATGCCATAGAGAGAATGAAGATGTTCTGTGCCCAACAATTCCATATTATTAAGTCTGGAGATACAGTGTTCATCTAAAAATGCATGTCAAAGCAAGAGTTTCATTTGCTTGTGAAAACATTCTTGCACTGTAAATATTATCTGATTGTGACTTTTGGCCCATGCTGAAAACAAAGTGATACATGTAATGCCGGCATCGGCAATAAATATTTTGTTGTGTTTTGTTTCAGTTATTTAGAGCACAGTTGTATGATGCTAACCTATAGTTCCACTTTTTTTTTTGTCATAGATCATCTTGTAAGAATTTTATGGCATATATTTTCAGAGCATCACACAATATTAATTAATAGATGGCACACACTTTTCTTCTTTAAAATTTCTTGTACATTGCCAGCTCAAAATCATTAGCCAAAATTTTATGTGAATCAGCGAGTTACATTACTGTGGAGCATTTATTGCAAGCAAGTAGTACTATTAACTTTATCCTAAATTGATATGAAGTGCTGCAGCATTATTTTTTAGTCTTTTGAAGAGCTTATCTGTACGTACTACTACAATTTTCTTATTTTCTCACTGCATGAAATGTACCATAGGTGTGCAAGGTTCATCATGATGTTTATGATCCATTTGGCAGAAGGTATCAAGTAGGGGATGTTGTTGGCTGCATGCTTGACTTACATGATAGAACAATAAGTAAGTAAGGTCATTTCGTGTAGCTGTATATTCTCTCCATGTCTCTTTCTGTGGACTGGCCCTTATCTATGTTGGTATATGCTTGCGTGTTGCTTCCTTCTGTAGTTCACCCTATGAATGCGGAGTTGTATGTCAGCGTTCATTTTTACAGCATCTAAAAAGATGACCAGTTGCATTCTCTTGTGGAAGAGGCTGTTACAAATTTATGAAGATGCACATGAAACTAAATCAACCTGTAAACAAGTTTCATCCTGAACAGTGTAATCCACCATGCAAGATTGCATAGTTTTTAAATATGATGTCACAAAATTTCATCTTCTTGTGGGTATGGTATTGAAAGTTGGATTCATAACCAGTTCATTGAGTCCCATTGACACTGTTACCTGTATTCTTGCCTGGAGCTTGCTATTTTTTCTAGTAGCTATCCGATTGTTCTCAACACCAAAATCACAAGCATAGTATAATGCAAAACCAGTACTGTTCACCTATTTTCAGATATTGTTCTTGGTTTCATTTGCTCCCTTGAAATTTTAATTTATGGCACCATTCTACATGTGAGACCATGGGATACACTGTAAGAAACCATATTGCTATAGAAAACACATTTGAGACATTACCATGAACATCCAGAAGGAGAGTTAGGGGGCTGTATCAGCCTAAAATTATACATTTCATACATAATTTCATTTCAATCACATTCATTTGTTGTAAATATTGTAAAGTACTGATGATTATAAGTAAGGCAATTACTAGCATGCAATGTTATTGGACATTTTTCATTGCCTAGTGCTTGAATCTGTACTTAATATAATACTAGTTTCGAGAGAACCTCTTCCCTCATCTTCAGGTGACAAATTTAGTAGTTGGTTAGCACACTGGATTTTTAGTAAATTGCAGGTTTGTCATAGGTTCAACATCCACCACTATCAAAAAATAAAAAAAATATATTTGTTCAACTGGAGAGGAGAGAAGATGTGCTTCTCGAAATGTGGTGTTGGAATAAGAATGAGTTTAAACACTAGGCAATTTATAATGACCAGTTAACATTGCATGCTAATACAGAACCATTGTCACTAACATTCAGAGAATTATAAGACAATTGCCGATTGTCGCAGGAACGTGAAAGTGTGTTTTTGGAGCAGGCAGTACTGTTTTGTGAGGGAACAGCATCTTGATTGCCCCATCCCTGAAAAAAACAAATCCAAACATCCATGGACACTACTGGCAGCTTACCACAATTGTTAGCCATCATAAACTATCAACTTCTTTCTCTGCATTTCCACTTTTAAGTGAGTATTTAGAAGAGAAAACCACCCTCGTTGTCTTCAAATATTCAGTCCTTAATTCTGTTGAAAATGTGCAACAATTTGAAACACACAATCTGCATTCATAGGGGAGAACTCAGCTTGCTTCTATCATTATATGTAATATCTAACTTCAATCCTGTGGGTGTATTTGTGTGTGTGTGTTAGGTGATATATTTAAAAAATAATAATAAAACACACAAATGCACTGTATCCCTGCAGTAACGTTCTTGTCTTTATGCCTTTTACACATTTCGCCTTCTGTTTCTTTTAATTTTAAGGAAGAGAAACATTTTTCGGGGGCAGCTGAAACTTTTGGCAAACAGTGGCAAGTTGGAGATGTTGTAGGAGTTTTCCTCGATCTGATAGATCGAACAATCAGTAAGTCCTGAAATTGGTACAAGGGTCTACTATCACATAGATGAGCATGTTTTCGTTTGATAGCTAATGTATAGTAGGACTGAAAATGAGATAGTTGATGGTGTAGAATTTAGTTGCTAGGATAGAAAACATGTTAGAAGCCAAAAACTAGAAACACACCTACCAAATCACTAAGATACTTTAACTGCTTATCCAAATGCATGTCTAATGTGAATTAGTGAGAACAATAGAAATAGTTTTCTCATGCATACGAGGTTAAAAATTTTGCATGGAAATGATTGTTTACTCTTAAAGAATATAGAAACAAGTATTTTATTATAACAATCTCACAGAATGCAATCGTTACATGTTAATATTCATAACTTCAGCAAATGAATGACAGATATTTACAATTCTTAGTAAAAAAAATATGTAATTATGAGAGTCAAAATATTGCACAAAAAATAACATTGGATTATAGGCATGTATGCAAAATTTTGAATGCATTTTACAAGCAATAAGTATTAGGTGCTGCTAAAATAATTGCAAGCACTTAATGTATAGATTTCTCCCATATTCTATCCTTTGACATGATATCACACTAATATTTATACCCTTGAAACTCTTCCCACATTTAACAAACATTTTAGCACTTTATTATGGTCATTATTGAGATTGAGAATTTGCTACATTTATGCACACCACTAATTTTAATGATAACCTGTATTGGGAAAAAAAATCATTATTTTTGTACATAAGTATTATGAACAGCTCCTGTTTTAACAACCTTTATATTGTATTGTATAAAAGCTATTATAATACCTATCCTGCCTTGTCTTTTGTTCTTAGTCTGGAGTTGTAAATTGTGATTCTTGTGAATTTTATTTCTGAATTTGCCAGAACACGTGCACAGGGGAACACTTTACCTTTTTACCTTTTTTATTTGCCAGAACACGTGTACCATTTTTTCATCATTCAGTACACATTTATAAGTTTCAATCTATTGTTGCTTTTATAAAGCCAATTTTTTCTACTTCAAATATACTACACACTACAAGCATATACAGTTCTAGGGTAGAACTGATTAATTAGTGATCTATCAGGATGAGCCCAAAACACACATTAGTGTTTATTTATCAGTTAAAGGGCTCATAATTTTACTAGGGTTAATCAATACCAATATATCATTATCAGAAAGTATTGGTTCCAGTTTATTCACCAATACCGCCAATACTTTTCCAGAGTTTGGGAATCTCACAGGGTTCAGGACAATGATGCACAACACTTTTGCAGTGTCTAAATATCTTGCAAATTATGGAAAAAATGCATAACTTTCATTATTTTGACAATGGCATTGCATGGAGAAAAAGATTTTGTGATTAAATAATTATCTTATGTAAAATTATGAATATTTTAAAACACTAGTGGATAAACATGGTATAGTTCCAATTATAATTTTAAAGTTATAAATATTTTAAACTACTTTAAATTGTTTAAATTTCCAGTATTAGCATCAGTATCAGTGGGATCAGTAAAACTATTGTCATTGGTGTCAGGTCAAAGTGGCATCAGCTATACTTTAAATTACACTGATTCCTTATTTCAATCTATAATTAAAAACAATTCTTCTATTTTGTTATTTTTCTTGGTCATTTACCCTGTTTTTTTATATAAAATTATATACCAGCTCGGTGGCTGAGTTGTCAGATTTAGAACTTGTCACCAGAGTCTCCAGGTTTGAGTCCCCCCTGGGTATGGGTGTTGTTTGTTATTGTCCCTTCATCAATTTCTTCTAATCATCACTCTTTCTCATCATTGCAATTAGTCAAAAGTTGCAGAACAGTGATGCTAAATAATAAAAATACAAAAAACAAATGCTAATGATAAAATAATACAATAAATTTTATTTTTTTGGCAATATTAGTTCTACACTCTGCTGCAAAAAAGAATTACCCCCTAGTGATAAAATCTAATATTTTCTTTCAAGCAGTATGTTTTATTTTTTTTTGTAATTATTTTGACAGTTGTACATACTGTATGTAATTTTAACATTTTCTGAGATTTTACTTACTCTAACAATGAAGGTAATAATAAAGAAATCAACAAAGAAAGCTCTTAGTTAATTAAATTGTTAAGCTTTATGGCCTTTCACTATTGTTTAGTTTCCTTCTAAATATGAACTTACTTTCTATTGTTTCAAGTACATTTACGGCAGTTTGGGGGCATCCATTTTACGTTATTCTAAAACAATGAAGCTAGCTCTTCCATTGTTGGCACCTTTTAACAATGGATTTTCACACTTTATCTAAATTTATTCTCCTTCAGAGTCTCAACTTTCTGCATTGTTTGAAGTATGTTGAAACCAGTTTGGGAGCATCCATCTTTACATGTTCTCCAACAATGAATCTTGCTCCCCCATTGTTGGCACCTTATAACAATGGATTTTCACAATTTATCCAAATTTATTGAACTTCCTAATCGCAACTTTCTGCACTGTTTCATCCATGTTTACGGCAGTTTTGGGACATCCATCTTTACTTATTCTCCAACAATGAGGCTTGCTCGACCATTGTTGGCACCTTTTAATAATGGATTTTCAACAAGTAAAGATTGATGCTCCCAAACTGGATTCAACATACTTCAAAAAATGCAGAAAGTCGAGATTCAGAAGGAGGATAAATTTGGATAAAGTGTGAAAATCCATTGTTAAAAGGTGCCAACAATTCATTGTTTTAGAATAAGTAAAGATGGATGCCCCCAAACTGGTGTAAACGTACTTGAAACAATAGAAAGAAAGTTGATATTTTGAAGGAAACTAAATTGGCATAAAGGATAAAAATACTTAGTGAAACTGTTCCAACAGTGCAAGAAAATTATTACGCTTTATTACTAGGAGGCGATTCTTTTTTGCCGCGGAGCGTAGTTTCTCAGAACTTTCTTAGGTTGACACTACCAAGATTTACACACCCTTATTCAGCGTTTGCTATTTTATAAGACACTGACAGATGGCTGGATGTTGGTATTGGAAACCATTTCATATCTGCAACTTTTTTGCGAAACATCTTACAGAGAAGTTTCACATATCCCATGCCTTATAGAAACTATTTGGTGTTAATATTCATTCACAATTAAGAGAACTGTATGACAGTTTTTTTACATTCCTTGCATCTTTTCACTGTTCAAAGCCTTTTTAATAACATGAATATGTACTTCACAGGCTTCTCTCTGAATGGTGAGCTTCTGATGGATGCTTTGGGTGGTGAAACATCCTTTGCAGATGTACAAGGAGAGGCCTTCGTTCCTGCATGTACTCTGGGTGTAGGGCAAAGAGCGAAGTTTACGTATGGACAGGATGTAAATACACTGAAGTTCTTCACCACTTGTGGCTTGCAAGAAGGATATGAGCCTTTCTGCGTGTAAGTAGAAGATATTACTTTCTGATTATAGTTACAATTACAATAAACTCAGATTGGATAGTTGTACCCTGTTTTTTGTAAACATGTACCCCAAATGTATCTTATCTAAAGCCCAATCAACATATAACCTCCATATTGGTATGTATTGATATTAAGAGTATATAAGGAAGAGTTTAGTATGCTATATTAATAATGGATTTCTTGATTCTGAAGCACAAAATTATGCTTATGTGCCAGGTAACACTTTCCAGAGCCTTAGTAGCGTGTAAGTTATGCAAAAATCCAGAAGTGTTAATAAAGAATTATTTATTTTAATACTACAATAACTTGAATGTGTAAATATTTTACAACAAAATTTGTATAAACATTGTAAATTTGCAATGTAATATTTGAGTTCAATATTAATAGCAATTGCAGAAATGCCTAAATATAAATACTGGTAGAAAAACAAGCTATTTTATGTACACTCTTCTTCCATAAAGTGAAACATTCTATAAGGTTTGACTGGCAAAGTATGTGCCACTTTTTCTGAACAAGAGTGTACAATAACAACACCAAAATTTAATTTGCAACACCAAATTTGAACCTGAGATGATGTTAGCTTTTGTATGAAATTTGTAATATTTTGCTCTCAACAAAAGTGCAGCTCTTGCTAGGGAAACCATCAAATACCCTGAGCAACCTTAATTTTTGTTGGCTAGCATTTTGTAAACCTATTCATGATTTGCGTTTCACATTCTGTTCTTCCAACAGGAACATGTATAGGAATGTTACGTACTGGTACACAAAGGATCAGCCAATATTTGAGAACACGGATGAGATCCCAGATGGCAAGATAGATGTCACCAGGATCCCTGCTGGATCAGACAGCCCACCTTGCCTTAAAATCAGCCACAACACATTTGAGACCATGGAGAAGGCCAACTGGGAATTCTTGAGGCTCTCTCTGCCTGTGTCTTTCCAGCCATCGTTTATTGAGTAAGTTTCTTTTTTTAAACCTCACCTGTTGTGATCTTGTGTGTTGTAGTTTATGGCTTGAACACAATAAAATCTAAAATTATACCCTGGCCATGCTATCTCCCGGCCCCCATTCATAGTGCAGAACAGTTATTTTTGACAAGATCCTGTTTTCCTGCTGCTGCTTCAGGGAGGAGGGATTATAAGGTTGCCACTTGTTGCCAATTGGCTGTTTGACAGGAAGTTTTTCCTAAGTAAATGTGGCAACAGCAGGTCACTACCACAAAGGTGTTCTCAACATAGGGAGTTATCTTGGCTGGACTCTGTCATATTTTATCTTCCCTTAAACATGGTGTTTAGAAGGGTGAAGATTATCAAGGAAGGAGCTCTCTCATTTGACAGACTTCCATAAATTGATGAGGTCAGAGATAAGCTTTGCAGTTCGGTTGATTGTTGTTAGGTACATGTGACCTATTTAATTTAATTATTCTTCCCCCTCCAAAATAACTCCCTTGCACCTGACAGCATTCTGGAACCATCTGACTACTAAAAAATCTCCAGTGGTCAGCACCAGAAGCTTCTTCCAGCCCTGGCAGTGGTTAGAATAGTAACCTGCAATGGAATAATAAAAGTAAATATGTTGTCTATCTATCATACATAAAATACAAAAGACCCAGGTTCAATACCTGAATGAGTCATAGTGTTCATTACCATTTTAATGATTTATTACTCTAATTTATACTAAGGTTGATCGTACTGGATAGCCTATGAACAGTTGACACATTTAAAATCAAATAAAATATTCATCTTATGCAGCAAAATTCCATGGAAAGGCTTGTAGGGGTCAGACAGCCATTGAGAAGCTATGGAAGAGAATGGATGTATAGTGAGCAGCACTTGAACAGAAATCTTGTAGCTGAATCACAAAGTGTTATGATGACGCAAATAAAATTTTGAAACCAGCCACCATAGCACATTTGTTAGCACAGCATTCCATGATGCCAGGGGTCCTTGGTTCGAATCCCAGCCTGGGCATGGATGTTCTTTGTGAGTGTCCCTTCATCTGGTGCCAAAAGTGAAGTAAAATAAGCCAAATCAATCTGAAATTTTGACCTGTATTCAGATCTGATGGGTCTCACCAAGATATACACTTTCTTCAGTTATGTAGGAAGTTTGAGGAAGATTTGTGTTCAGTGTGCAGTGGAATTCATGAAGACTTGACCACCAAGTCATACTCATCTTGAAGATATTGTTCATCATAATAGATCAGACTGAACATGTACTGTAGTAGACCAACTTGCGTTCATTGTGAAATAAAGTTTTTCAAAACTTAAATATGTTGCTGTTCATGGCCAAACTGTGGACTTATAAAGTGTCAAATGATGATATATTACATTTCCTCTTTGCAGTGAAAATGAAAAAATGCGGCGATGGCAAGAGATCAAGATTCGTCAGCACAGACTACGGGTGGAAGCAGAGCAGGTGTCTCCTGCCCACTTGGAACACATCATGAAGTCTGGGTTTACAATGAGTGACATCAAAGGTACTCTTCTTTACATCTATTTGCATTAACTCTCTCTTGGAGCATTAAAATGATTGATCTTTTCATAAAATAATAATGTGTAGGACTTTATAATTTGCATATTTGGTTTTATTGGCGTACAACCAATTTTTTTTACAAGTCTGAAAAATCAGATTTTTGTTCTTCAGTCTGAAGTACAGGTGTCTTATATAATCACAATATAAATGTTATTACAATTAATAAACAATTTATTTACATATTTTGCATTAGTATCCATCAGCGCCTGAAGTGGAAAATGGTAGCTGGGTGGATGTTTGATCGAACCTTGGTGTTAGCTGGATGATACTCTCATGGTTTAACATGGTGACAACGAGACAACTGGGGGATGTATTCGAAAATTTTGCTAGCTGGGGTGATAACATCCCCCTGCATTCCCCCTCACTTCAAGCACTGGTACAAGCCATAAGCAGGATATGTTGAAATTTAGAGGCAAGAATTATGGGAGGCTAATAAAGGTTTCTAAATTTGTGTCTTTTCATTTCTGATGTGCCGCTGGTGCACTGCATTTTATTACAGAACTGTATGTGTGTTCAATATCAAACTATTATTTTACCTATCAAAGTGGCAATTTTTAACCATATCCAATAAAAATTATCTTTC
This sequence comes from Lepisma saccharinum, assembly GCF_977018435.1. NCBI lineage: Eukaryota > Metazoa > Arthropoda > Insecta > Zygentoma > Lepismatidae > Lepisma > Lepisma saccharinum. The sequence goes on from NC_139253.1 coordinate 9,983,890, forward strand.
CTTTACTTTGCATTGAATTGTGATGCTGTAGTGAATTTTCTTGATTTCATACAAAATAATATTTTCACTTCATGATCTCATTCTATGATTTAAGGGATAGTGCATATTAACTATTTTTGATTGAAATATTTGAACATGATTTTTATGTATTACTTTGTTTGTAATATGATTTTGGTAATTTTGGATATTTTCAAGTATGTCAAAACAATTCATAAAGTCAGGAGAAATCAAATTGGTTGCTAAATTAGAAGCACCAGCATCCTTTAAACTCGCAAGGAACTATTCACAAACAGTTATTTTTATTTTGCCCAGGGCCCCCCAGAACCATGAACCATGGAGCCTTGGTTGCTTCTCCCTAGGACCAGCTTGGATATAAATGTACAGAGAAATCATAGAATATTGTCTTAGAAGTAATGAAAAATCATATTGTGTATTATTCCAGAAACATTCGTCCAGCAGCACAAAAGTGCCTGGTTTGCATTTTGTGTACTGGCTGGGATACCAAAACGGTATCCTCCAGTATCAGTGCATTAAATTAAAACATATACTGTTCAAGCCCTAGTTTTGTTCCAATGAACTGCTGCAAATTGCAGGTTTGCAGAGAGGCTACTCGGAGGATGCAGTGGAAGCAGACGAAGTGATGGTGAATGGTCCAGGGAAACCTTTCCGTCCTCCGAGAAAAGGCTCTCTAAGCAAAACACAGAGCTTTGAGAATGCCATCGATGGCCAGCTCAACGGCACAATCGAGCCAGGAAAAATGCCTCGTGCAGCAAGTGAACTGGACATCAACAGGATGAACGGTCAGCAAAACTCCATTGAGCCTGCCAAGGAAGACAAGAAGAAACGAGGCCGTTCACCATTTAGGTAAGACACTATGCATTTAACTAAAATTTCTCATCAAGGCCATTCCTGCTAATCATTTGACTGATCCAAAATTCCCATGTATATAGGCAAAATTCTACTGAAGCAACATGCAGCATGTGACTCAGGATTGGAAACTTTCAATATGTACAAGAAAATGATCGATCACAGTATGCAGTAATTTTCAGTTTTTCTCACACTGCAAGTGGTGTAAGAGGTGACCCATTGTGAAGATGCCCAAATATCAACATCTGCACTGCATTTTGCAGACTTGTGAGGCTCTGCCATCTGGACTCTTAGCCAGTATAATCCTCTGTGAGTCTTGCACTGTCCATCTGTGTTTGTGATTGCCCCTTCATCGATCTCGTCTTATCACCTCTCATCCCCATTATCGCGATTAGCAAAAAGTGGCAGAAAAGTGGCATAAATTAAAATTAAACAATCAGCCTTACACTGGAACCTACACAAAATATTTGCTTGTGTCCTAGAAGTGTTTTTAATGTTTTCCCTGGGATTGTTGTGCTGTTATAAAAATTGTTTACATTTGTATTTGACTGAAGATACGTTAGTCATCACTAACCAATGTAAAAAGTACACTCCAGCAAAATTGGGATTTTGTTTTCTTTTTTCTTTTCAAATGTAGGATGGGACAGATTATGGTTCACAATCAGTATCAGCTGATTTTGGTTTATCTTTAAAATTGCAGATACCGATCTGATATTTCTACAAATAACCTGCAATTTAGTACAAATTGTGCCATTTTATTACCACTTTGAACTGATATCCATACATTGATGTCTGATACTCGTACACTTTCCCACGGTGTAAAAAAAAAGTGAAAGTTGCAACAATTAAAAGTTGTTTAAATTATTCATTTATATTATTGTATAAGTATTCTGCTCCAATTACATGCATCAATTTGCTTTAAACTCGATAATTATATCAAAATATCAAAATTTCTTGTATGTAACCAGGATGATTTTTTTTAAAATCATTTATTGTATCTCGGACAAGGGTTGGTTGTAAGAACAGCCCATGAGGCCAAAACACGCCTGCTTAAGTAAACACAAATTCTATTATATTCTATTGGCATTTTTGCAGACTCCCCAAAAGACCAAAATGCTGGGAAAATATCGGCAGGAATCTGTAAATAAATTCTAACCAACAATTTACATACAAATGCCACTGTTATTAGTATCAGCTTAGCCCTAAATTTAAGTCTGAAAAGATATGGTCCATATATATCATATTTTTGTAAATGTGTAAATATACAGTTTTGTTTGACAAAACCACACCCACTGCATTCATCTCATTACTTACATTAATGAAAGAGATGAACGAACCAGGAAGATTCTTCGTGAAACATTTGCATCTTTATATTGGATCATTATCTATATGTTTAACGCATCAGTACTTTATCAGAATTGACAACATTTTCATATGGTCCATCCCTAATTCAACGGTTTACTACTTTTTACTCAGATTTTTCAAGAAGCGTGATGCTAGCGGTGACAGAGCCAAGAAGGCAAGGACTCCGGAACCAACAACGATAGACCTTCCACCGGAGAGGAACAAGCCCCTGGGAATGGGACAAACAAACTCTTTGAACGTGAAGGGTGCCTCGGTAAGGGTTTCTCAGGTAATGTTTTATACATACAAGTTTAAGCAAGGAAATGCAAGCTTCACTATCACTTGGTAGTCTAAATAGAGGAATGGTAGTGAAATGCTCTTCTCATCTACAACTCTGCATAATTTAAAGGAGTACAGTAAGTTATGCTTTCTGTGATGACTGTGCTATTGTGCCTTTAAGTTCTTACATGCACCCTGGTCTTCAAAAGATATCATACTAAACCAACACGTGAAAAATAACATTTAAATCTAATTTTTAAATAACAAGAGCTGATATAAAATTATCATTGTTAATTTACTAACATTAGTGTCGAGCATTAAAGTAACCATAATGAATTAATTTTTATGGAAAAATTATAATGTCATTTACTTAGTACAGAACAAGTTTTGTAACAGTGTTTCTGTTGTTTAAGAATATGCCAAAGTAATCATTACCATAGAATTTTTCTTCTCTTAAATTGTGCCTAACATTCTTTTTGCAAGTTTAACTCCTTTGTTGCAGTAACTGAAGCTTTCAAGGAATAATTTAAATGAACTATTTACCTGCCAACTATTTCATATAAAGGAGATAGGTGCCAAATTTTGGCTACAAAACAGTCTTTGTCTTCTGTTATTTATGGATTTTTAATGGCTTTACCATTGTTTAGCTGTCTTCAGAACAGGAGCATCTCAATTGAGCTATTTTATTTGTATTTTTAAAATTGTAGCTATGACTCTCCAATGGCCAGTCCTTGATGCTTCTGGTTCTTATGGTTGTTTGAAGATAAATTGCAATGTGAATTGTTATTTAAGCATTGAAATATAACATACATTAACCAAAACTTGAATACGTACAGCATTTATTACCATGGTCTTTTTTTATGTTTAAGTGAGAACATGAAGTGTTACAAGAAAAAACTGGATAGCTTTATACAAATAATGTATTTTTTAGTTCCTCTGAAATATGCAGGTAGAAATGTTTAGTTTGTTTTAAGTCCACCTTATGCACTGAAAGGCTAATCTGGACTGAGCCTACAGATTAAATTGGGATCCGAACCACTATGTGCCTCCACTGTGTATCGAACCTGGGCCCCCTTGATTACAAGGGGTAGGGGTAGTAATGTAGAATATTTAATAATAAAGTTATTAATATTTTTTTTAAACATGGACATGGTGTATGTCTGTTAGAAGAGAGTGTTAAAAACATTAAATCAGTGTTGTTTTGAATAGAATGTTGGGGGATAGAGAAGCTAGAAAACTTGTATGTCAGAGTCAAATGTTAGCAAACAATAAGCAAATAATCATCATAGAAATTGTAATGTAATGCATGTCAAGATTTCTCACTTACCACAGAACCACTTTGCTATATCTGCTGAATATGGTAATGGTACTGATCTTGTGGCTTATTAGAATACTTATTTTTGCAGAGCGACTTGAAAATAGTTCCACCATCAATCCCCGAGAGGGCAGGAAAAGCATTGTCAGCTGGTGGCGTGGAGTCTGCCGGAGATGATATTTTTGATGCTGAATGCTTGAAGCTAATTAATGAATTCTTCTATGGCATCAGAATATTCCCTGGACAAGATCCCACCCATACATATGTTGGCTGGGTAACAACGCAATACCATCTTCACGACAAGGACTTCAATCAGAGCAAAGTGCAGAAGGCATCCATCACCATCTTTGATGATTATGACAGAATCAAAGAGAAGTAAGTACCTTTCTAGCATTTTTGTCTTATTCTTACATGTTCTACAAGCCGCTGTGGTGTAGTTGGTAGGGTGTCTGCCCTGTGGGAGACCCTGGTTCGATTCCTGGGGTTGGATGATCTTAGGTTTGAATTTTTTAGGCTTTTCCCTGCTTAAATCAGCTCTGGAGTTCACCCAGCCTCAAATAAATAGCTACTTGGGGGTGGCCGGAGCAAGGTGCTGATCACATCACCTCTGAAAATGGCTGAGATCTAGAATGTGTGGGGTCTTACCACACATCCCATCAAATGAGCCTACATGGTACAGTGTGTGCATGGGGAACTTTACCTTTTGTATTTTCTAATTTTAATTTATTCTCATAGAAGACCAAGACCAATACCAATACGAAACTCATAGCACATTTCGTTGGTCTTGCCACTTTTGTTTTTCATTCTTTATTTTGTAATAATAATAATATCGTCATATTTATTGGGCTGTCCTCTGTGGTGTCAGTTTAATGTGCTACAAAGCAAGGCCCGGTGGCTCAGTCGGTAACGCGTCTGACTACCATGCTCAAGGTCCCGGGTTCGATCCCCGGCCGGTTCAAATCCGGGAACTTTTCTAACGGTTGGAAGCGGCCCCGGCGCCCACCCAGCGTCGAATAACATGGGTACCTGGGAGAAACCCTGGGGGGTAAAGGCGGTCAGGGGCGTGGTGCTGATCACATCACCCCTACTCACGACCGGATCAAGAAAGTGTGGGGTGTTACCCCCATACCCCCTATACGCCTTCATGGCGTGGTGCTATGCACAGGGGAACACTTTACCTTTTTTACAAAGCAAGAGCCCAGGCTTGAAGTCCACTTTATGTACGGAAAGACTAATTGGGTCTGGACCTACAGTTTAAAGTGATATCCGAACCACTGCACAGTGATCCAGAATGCCAGAAAAATCGGCAAAAATCGGAAGCTCACTATTTGACCCCTAAATCAATAGAAATGTGTAAGATTAGCATTTTTAAGGAAAAATTGACATTTTAGGTCCACAGAATTCACATGAGATTGATTGTTTTGATTTTTATACAAAAAGTATAATTTTAACATATTTCATTACACAGATGAGACCACAGTAAAACTAAACAATACACACAATGCACTTGGAAAACTGAAATACATTCCCAGAAATATATTAAATAAGGATAATAATAATAATTGTGAAATTATCTTTATAATGAATTTATGTCCAATAAATGTTTAAAGCCAGGAAAACAGACTTCCTATCAAATCACTTTCAAGATAAATTAATGTCTTTTAAGGCACTAAATAATATCAATTCACTGGTTTCAATATCTTTCCTTCTCCTTCAATTGTACTTTGGTGGTGAATGAGAGTTTCTTAGACATATTTTCCCGACTAAGTTCTTCAGTGTATCGCTTTTTATTTCTGTCGCTACTTTCTTCAAAACTGATAATCTGCTTTTGAGAGTGCATAGAGTAGAAGAAAAGCAACTACAAGCACCCAATTTTTCAAAGTCAATTGAAATTACTTTTTAATAAATGTATAATCTATTTATTATTTTCCTGTAGTTTACGGTTATTACAAGCATAAGAAAACAGTTTTTCTTTGTGACGTTTCAGGAGAACACACGCTCCTTTCATCAGACATTTATTTTCATTTTGATTAAAGATAAATGTCTGATGAAAGGAGCGTGTGTTCTCCTGAAACGTCACAAAGAAAAACTGTTTTCTTATGCTTGTAATAACCGTAAACTACAGGAAAATAATTATAACTCCATTAAGCCTTGTTTCCATGATTATGAAAAACTAAATATGCTGACCAAGGCAGTAATTTATTTTATTAAAAACATAAACTAACGTAACGTTTCAACCTTCTAGCAAGGTCTTGATACAGAGTCTGAAGAAGACCTTGCTAGAAGGTTGAAATGTTACGTTAGTTTATGTTTTTAATAAAATAAATTACTGCCTTGGTCAGCATATTTAGTTTTTCAGGAAAATAATTCTACAATGCAAGCAATGCGTACATACAAGAAAAACTAGTATCCTCCACTTGCCAACAGTTTTCATATCCTTAAAATACTTTGCTGCAGAACCACAACACATCAACAGTAATGTTTCTAACACAATCTTTAGTGGTAGTGTCAATATTTATAGAATCTAACACGAATGAAACAAATGCTTAATTTGATCATTCCTATCTTCATCAAATTTTTCATGTGCATTTCTATGACACACCACCACCATCAATCTGTAAGGACACGCAAATGAGTAAAAATGGTCCAAGAGATTTTGAAATATTTTTTCATCTTTACCAATGAGTACCTGAGGCTACCCTTCTCAGTACCTTTCCAGTGAACACTTCTGAATGTCATGATCTTGAATCAGCTGTGGGGCTTCCTTAATTCCCCTCACAGGGCCGTAGAAACACTGCCTGTCTAAATTTCACCCACACTTGTACTCTGCATTTCGGCTTGATATTAAAACATGTTCCTTTTTCCTCATTTTTAATTTTTATCAATTCTGAAATACAATAAAGATGTTAAAAAGAAATACAATTACTTTAACCAATAAAGGTATTGTTAATCAAATGCTTTAATGTAATTATAATTTGGACTGACGAACTAATTTTGCTTCTGGGCAATATTTACTTGAACACAGCGCAAGCTTTTGTCAAAAATTTTAGGGAGGCTGCTAATGAAAGTTTTGGGGGGTTGTGAAATCAGAGACCTCCAATTCCCCAGTGTGCATACACATCACCACTTTTGATTCAGAGTTGCCAGCTGACCCCACTAACAGCAGAGCACACATTCACAAATAAGCTAATTTTGTCAAAAGTAGCAAAACTTTCCTCCCATCCCGTTTTCTCAGTACTTTAGAGTATGCTTTGCTTTAGAAATCATCGCGGGAAATAGTGGCGAAAGCTATGATAACTCAAGATACCTTTTTTGTATTTTCAAGTCAAAAATAAAAATGCTATATTTTACTTTAATTCAAATATGTGTTCTTTTCCTGTGTATTACTGAGAAGTAATGAGTCTACCTAGCACAATGTTATTGTCCGACAAAAAAAATTGCTACAACAGTTCTTAAAAATAAGTACAAAGTAGAGTCCAAAAATTCCATTTTCATGAACCAACATTTTTAGGCCCGATAATCGATTTAGAGAAAAATGTCTCTGCCAGTTTCATGCCCCATTTAGTTGTTTAGAGAAGTGTTCGTTTTATCCCAAAATTTTTATCCCAAAATTTCTATTTTTGCCTGACTTTTTTGGCATTCTGGATCACACTGCATTGTGAGCCTCCATCGGGCATCAAACCCAGAACCCCTTGATTACAAGGTAAAGTAAAAAAAAGAAAGGTAAAGTGCTCCCCTGTGCTTAGCACCATGCCATGAAGGAGTATAGGGGGTGTGGGGGTAACGCCTCACACTTTCTTGATCCGGTCGTGAGTGGGGGTGATGTGATCAGCATCATGCCCCTGACCGCCTTTACCCCCCATGCTTTCCTCCAGGTACCCATGTTATTCGATGCTGGGTGAGCGCCGGGGCCGCTTCCAATGTTAGAAAAGTTCCCGGATTTGAACCGGCCGGGGATCAAACCCGGGACCTTTAGCATGGTAGTCAGACACGTTACCGACTGAGCCACCGTGGCCTCTTGATTACAAGGTGATGACATTATCATTATCACTGCCATCAGGGAGGCTCATCTTCATTGTGATTAATCCAACTGGTAGAAAAGCAATGCAAAATTACATAGAAAGACAGAAATGTAAGTTGCATTACCAGGCATGTTAGTAAATTATAACCTAACCAACATTGTCAGCTTTTGGTGTAAAAACAATTGTACAGGAATCATATATAAGGTAAAGTTCCTTCTAATTTAGCTTGGATACGGATAGAAATGTGACCCAAAGTAACAAATACATGATGCTAACAGATATATAAATATTTAGTGCATTTTTTTCTGTTTTCCTGCTTACAGTGTGGACCGACAGAGTTGCTACATGGTTCGAGCAGATGAGCTCTACAATGAAGTGACTCAGGACTCCTCTGGCAAGGGAGCCTCACAGGGAATGTTCATTGGGTGCTTTGTGGACACAGCCACAGGCCACATCAGCTTCACGTGTGAAGGAAAGGAGACCAAACACAGATATAAGGTATTTTTGTGTGAAGTTCCTTGCTAACACCCATATTACTAGTCATGTCCTGTTATAATTGTGACCAACCTCTGGAATGGAGTGGTGATCATTTTGCACCTTAATACTAGGGATCCTAGCCTCATGCAGTACATTTGCTTCATCGTCTTTTCATCAGTTCATCATTCATTCTCTCCATTGTGAGTACTCTAGAGAGGTAGAAAAGTTTGATGAACAATAATCAAAATAGAACTAATATTTTAAAAATATATATCACCATCATCATTCTTTGCCGTTTCCTTGGGTTGGCATAGAGGCCAAGCCTCTTCATTTTCTTCTTGTCTTCCACTATTCCTCTCCTTTCATAGTGTTCCAATCTTGTCCTCTTCTCCTAACACTCTCCATTATCTGCTCTTTCCACCTATATGTGTGCAGGTCAATTTATATGTATTTGCAACTTGTGCATATAATTATTATGTAGGTGGCTCAGTCGGTAACGCGTCTGACTACCATGCTAAAGGTCCCAGGTTCGATCCCCGGCCGGTTCAAATCCGGGAACTTTTCTAACGGTGGAAGCGGCCCCGGCGCCTACCCAGCGTCGAATAACATGGGTACCTGGGGGAAACCCTGGGGGGTAAAGGCGGTCAGGGGCGTAATGCTGATCACATCACCCCCACTCACGACCGGATCAAGAAAGTGTGGGGCGTTACCCCCACACGCCCTATACGCCTTCATGGCGTGGTGCTAAGCACAGGGGAACACTTTACCTTTTTTTTTTTTAGTGAAAGTGCTTTCTTTTTTCTCCAGGAAAGAAAGGTTCTGGTACTTTACACGAGTGCCATTGCTATTGAGACGCAAAAGATAGACAGTGAATTTGGAATGAACGGCTTCTACGAAAATTATGCAGTTAAACTGAAAGTGTGGTATTTTCATATACAGGGTGTTCCAAACTGATCTGAACGATAAAAACACATTCCATGCGCAATACCACATAATCACCGATAGAATATCCTGTGAAATACTTTCAAACACATCCTTAAGTATGTTTTGGAATGGTCCCGGTAGTTATGCAATGTCAGTTTCGCATAGGATTTCATAAAGATGCATCAGCAAAGAACTCTCATCAGATCCACCGCATTAGCATTGTGGTGCAAATTATTGATGAGAACATTCTGAAACATGGTGAAACGTGTCCGGAAGGAGTTAGATTAACATATTGACATGTGCAGAGTAATGAATGGTGTTCACATTGAGCATTTATAAGTTAACTTTGTGATAACCATTGACATTTAAACTTGGATAGTTATATTACATACGTGTAAAGTTGTATCTTATTTTGACAATTTATGAATAAAATATAACGGATTGAAATCGTTCACATCATTTTGAAACATGGTGTATAATTGTATGTATTTATGAGCTTAAGTGTTCAGTAAATAGGACACATCTGACTACCACATGGAAGACCCAGGTTCGATTTCCAGGGTGGGTGATTTCTTGTAAGAAATTTTTCCTTCAATGTGCCTGCATGGAGCAGCTCTGGGGTTCACCCTGTCACTAATAAATGGGCATCTGTGGGTAAAGGTAAAGTTGGCTGGAGAATGGTGATGATCACCTCCACAAATGGCCAAGGTTGTGAATGTGTAGCCCTACCTCAACATTCCCCCCCATGTGCATGTTGCAATGTGGGGGGTAGCTTTAAAATAATGTATTTATACACACACACACACATAGATATTTACTTAGTTTTGAATTTATATTCCCGGCTAGTATAAAGACATATCTTTGCATACAACCAGAAGAAAAGCTTTATGTGCAAAATTCCAGTGTTTTTTTCCATTTTCATTTAACTGTAATTCATATTGCCCAATCACACATTTTCAATCGAATTAATTACCCACTTTTGCTTAAAAATGAGAATATTTCATATGTAAATGGCATGTAAATGTATTGTAGAATATTGGTTTTCCTCTACATGGGTGGAATTTGAGTTTCTCCTTATACTTTTCCTTGTGGTTATTATACCAACATTCATTATTTTATTTACATTGGTTTCTGGAGAGCAGAAAGAAACATGAAAAATATAATTGAAATGTACTTCTCTCTCTGATATTCTACATTTTTAAAGTCATCTATCTTAAAATGCCAAATACCCAATTTTTTTTTTTTTCATGTTTCTCCTTTTTCTTTATGCAGTACATTAAGTCATGTTAAAACTTCCAGTACATGTAATCCTTGGTTTCTTTCCAGATGGAGCCAGAAACAAAGCTCTTCCCTGCTATTTTCGTTGAAGCCACAAGCAAAGAAGTGCTGCAAATTGAACTTGGAAGAACGAGTACTACTCTGCCTTTGTCAGCTGCTGTACTCATGAACTCAGAGAAGCATGTCAATCCTCAGGTACACTTCATTAAAGCATTATAATATGTAAGAGGAATAATGGAAAAGTACTGGTCCTTTTGCAGAATGAAACTGCCAGGTGGAATTACTCAAATTCACAATTTTTATTAATTCTCGTGTGTTTTTATCATCTGATAATCTCATTATTGGATATTTTTCAACATAACTCTGGTAGATTAATAGCTGCAATTGAATACTTAAATATTAACCTTTATAAATATTTTGAAAAACTTATAATTGTTACAGTGTTTAAAGTTTCAATATCAATAGAAGTACTATTTTCAGTATTACGATTGGTTCAAAGTGGTATTGTTCAGCCTTATACTGTAATAATAAAAATTTATATTATTTATGTTTTGACGTAGAAAACATGCTTAACATACCTGTTAATAGATGCTCCCTTCTTCCTGCCCCTAATTTTGGATAACTATTGCCTTCATTGTCCTGTTGCCACCTTGTAATCAAGGGATTCGGGTTCAATCTCCTGTGGAGGCACTATGAACATTGGTTCCACTTTAAACTGTGTGTTCAGTCCTGATTAGCTTATGTGGGCATAAAAATGTACTTGAAATAACTTTTCTGTATGTGCATCAACCTATTACAATGCACACAGTTGTTCTATGAAATTACTAATAGATTTTTGAGAAAGGGCAACATGAGAGAGAAAAATTCTTCCATGTAAGTAATGTACTGTATAGCTTTTAATAATGAAGAATGGAGAACGCAGACCATTCTGAAGAACTTCGGCACTATATTCAATAGTTATCCTAACTGACACCATCCAGTCTCCTGTAATATTGACATATGTACCTTATGAAGAAATGTGCTTTTCTCTTGTCTTGTAGTTTCCACCAAGATTAAAAGTCCAGTGCCTTAAGCCATACCAATGGGCAAGAGTACCAAATGAGTACCTTCAGGTGCATGCTCTCAAACTCTCAGATATCAGAGGCTGGAGTATGCTTTGTGAAGACCCTGTCTCTATGCTGGCATTACACATTCCAGAAGAAGATAGGTGTATGGATATATTGGAGCTCATTGAAATGGACAGATTTTTGTCGTAAGTTTCATCCTGTTTTCTTCCCCAGTAAAAATCATCATAGTGCTTATGTCATGGTAGGCTTGTTAACTATTAATGTTAATTCAAATACTGTTATTGTAGAATAGTAAATGAACTTTCGTTTTATGTAACATGTTGATCGGTATATAATATTTAACTCTTTCGCTGCGGAATTCTCTGGCACACAATATCCCTTGGCTGCGTAATTAAATTTGAAAATATATTTTTTTTATAAAAAAATAGTTTTCACAATTACATTGAATTATATATGAGAGAGAACTTACAAAAGTCATTCCTTGCACTGGAAAACCATTCTGTAGTCCCTGGTGGCATGATATTTTGAAAAATTTTGAAATTTTGAAAGAAAAAAAACACATTTTTTTAGAAACAATAATTTTACAAAAATTTTTTTAGAAACAATAATTTTACACAATTAAATTGCAAAATATGTTATAGAGAACTGACAAAAGTTAATCCTTGCACTGGAAAACCATTCTGTAGTCCCTGGTAATATGATATTTTAAAAAATTTTGAAATTTTGAAAAAAAACAACATTTTTTTAGAAAGAATAATTTTACAAAATTACATTGCAAAATATATTATAGAGAACTTGCAAAAGTCATTCCTTGCACTGGCAAACCATTCTGTAGTCCCTGGTGGTATGATATTTTGAAAAATTTTGAAATTCCCGCACGTAGATCAATGCTGTTTTGCACTCTGCACCATGATGTTACGGACGGCGGTACAAATTCTTCATCAGACACTACACAATCACTGTCAGCACTTGAAGTCTCAAGAAAAATGTCGCTATTATCGTCACAACTTAATTCACCTTGTGATTCTGAGTCGGCAAATTACAGTTGAGTAACATCATTATCAGACAAGTGTTGACGACTTGACGAAGCCATGTTGTTTACATTTGAACATGCATTTGAAACTGACATGTCAGAGCACTCAACGCTCGTATGTCAAAGAATTCTAAACGGAGGCGTAATTAGCGACATCATACGGATAAAAACAAAACTACAAGTTCAAATAGTTCAAAATACTATCAACAGATGTCAGAAGGCTACTAAAAGCGACATACTTCAGAAACGCGACACCCGCAGCGAGTGGAAGTATGAACTCGCAATAATGCAACTTTCGCGGAGCAAGGCACCTGGCGTGCTGTGCATAAAAGCGACGACTGCAGCGAAAGAGTTAAACTGATGATTGATTTAAATTGATGATGACTGATGATTAACCCAGGTTACTCCTATTTCTTCTGAATGTTGCATTTTTGCATTAGTTTTAAGCTATAGTATTTTACAACAGTTACTTGCAACTCGGTTCAGAACTGTTTTTTTCTGGACTTTTGTGGAGTCAGCTCCTCAAAAATGGCACAAGACACTTTTTTAGAGTGTAGATATCTTGGCAATTATGTAAAAAGCTAATTTTCATTATTATGGCAAGAGTATTGTGAAGAGAAATGGATTTTGTAATTAAATAATTATGAAAGTATGAATTTTAAACCAAAACTTTGATAGATTTATACAGTATAGTTCCAATTGAAAACCTACATTTTAAAATTTATACTCTGAAATGCTTGAAATAGTTTAAATTTTCAAGTATTGGTATCAGTTTCAATGGGATTCAATAAGAGTATCAATATTGGCATTGGTATCAGGTCGAAGTGGTATCACCTCAGTCTTGCTAATTTATATTATAGTATTGTATTTAATCTGTTTTGTTTACTAATTCAGGTTCCATTCTCATACGCTGACTCTGTACGCTGCCCTGTGTTATCAGTCCAATTACCGTGCAGCCCACACACTGTGCCAGCATGTGGATCAGAAGCAGCTTCGGTATGCCATACGCTCGGAATACATGTCAGGTCCTCTCAGACGGGGATTCTATGACCTGCTGATTGCACTTCACTTGGAATCTCACTCAATAACAATGTAAGTATTGACTATCTCTGAAAAAAATATTTTCATATTAATTGAGGAGTCTAATATCAAAGGCAACCAAGTGTTGGAAACATGCGAAAGAAGATTATCAGGAAAATGTCTTCCAAACTTTGCAGATGGTTAACAATGATATACAACATCATGGAAACAAAAGCACTAAAATAATGTGCAAAACTGGACCCAATTGTAAATAGTTTAAACTATGGTTGAATAGTTCATACCATTGTAAAATAGTTTAAACTATTGTTAAATAGTTGGGCTGCATTGTTTTGAACTTTATTGCACTTGGCTGTGTTTAATTAAAGGTGTAAGCTATCTTGACATCATTGCCTTTGTTTCTGTATGTTTGAGGCCTATTTGCCTTTACACTTGGCCAAGTTGGTAAAGCATCTGGTTACCATGTGGAAGACTGTTACGTACCCAATAGGACCAAGTAATGTGAATAGTTTGCCAAAGACGAATAGAGATGGCAGCACCAGGCGTGCAAGGTTAAGAATTGGCAAAATATATGTGAATAATTTTATAAATAAGAACAAAGCAAATTGGAAAGATGAAAAACAATAGAATATATTATAAGAAGACAAAGAATAAATATGAAAGAAGTAAATTAATATATATATTTTATAAATCAAATCAGTGATCACATGTAAGTTAATATGAAAATTAAGGAAGTCAAAGCACTGATACAAGTTTGCGTCTTTGAACAGATAGTGCATCTGTATGATTGATTTACCATTCCTATAGGGGAAATTTTGTTTACATCAGTGGCGAGCGCGTTCCGATCGACGCCCCACAGCACTTTTTGGTTGCGCAGTTTAACTGTAGCACCTACTTGGATGCGCATGTCAATCGGCTGCACCAAGTATACACTCTGTTGTACCTAGTTAGTGGTGGCGCGTTCCGATCGAAGCCCCAAGGGAGGATATTAGTATTATTCCCAAAGCTTAGAGGAAAAAGGAATTCGTTAAATAGTCAAAACCGAAATAAATTGAAATCCAGAGGGAAGTCCAGATCCTCCATATCAAGAAGGAAGTCCAGATCCAGACCGTCCATTGAGAAGGAAGTTACGATTCAGGCCGTCCATCAAGAAGGAAGTCCCGACCCAGAACGTCCATTAAGAGGGAAGTCCAGACCGCCCATTGAGAAGGAAGTCCCGATCCAGATCTGCCCACTACGAAGGAAGTACATATAGAAGAATATCCAAATAAAGAAAATAAATAATAAAAAGAATATTGAGATGAAAATTGACTGTAACGAGAAAATTATAGAAGAATGTAGCTTATCATGTAAAATTCTTACTCCATGTATCCTGTGTTTAAATAATATATTCGTTTAAACGTCTCCATTGGAAGGCATCCTGTCTGGTTTCGTTGTCTACAAAGAACCCTACCCTGTAGATAAGCTAGCTGAGTTTTAAGATTAAGGTTTATGTACCTTTGCACCAAATGAAGGTAGCATTAAATAAATGGCGACCAACTTTTGGGGCTAGAGAATTAGGAACCAGACAGCGAAGAGAGAAAGAATAATTGAAAATGGAGGAAAAGGATAAAGATGGAAATGAGAATGGGAAAGCTACAATGAAGGAAGATGGAGAAAAAAGGGAAACTTTCATTTGTTGCGGAGAGGAAAGAAACAAGGAAGAAATTATTTTCTGTGTCACATGTAAGGAAATGAAACATTGGACGTGCGAAGGAATAAGAAAGGAGAAATACATATCAATAAGTAAAAGGGAAGAAGATTATACATGTAAGGAATGCAAGAAGGAAAAGCTAAAAGAAAAGCAGAAGAAGACAGAAGAAATAAACTTGATGGAAATGTTCCAAAAGCTGTCAATGCAGATAAATGAAAATAACAGAGAACTGAAGAAGATTGAAGAAAGTAATAGGAAGGCGGAAGAAAATAAGAGAGAAGTAAAAGAAAAGTTGGAAGAAAATAACAGAGAAGTAAAAGAAAAGTTGGAAGAAAATAACAGAGAAGTAAAAGAAAAGTTGGAAGAAAATAACAGAGAAGTAAAAGAAAAGTTAGAAGAAAATAACAAGGAAGTGAAAGAAAGGCTTGATGAAAATAGTAGAAAATTAGAAGAAGTAAGAAATGAAAGCAAGAAAATGTACGAGATAATAACCGAGACATGTGAAGAAAATAGAAGATCATTGGAAAAGAAGATAGAAGAAACAACACTGCTAATTGAAAACAAAAGCGTGGATATAAATAGGACGATCGAGGAAGAAGTTTCAAAACTTAGAGAGGAGAATATACATAGAACCAACAGTATGGAAAGAAAAATTGTTGAAAATAAATCGCAAATAGAAGCAGTATCTTCTAGAGTAGATGCAAATGAAAGCAAAATAGAAGAAGCAAAGGTCCTAATGGAAGATAGAAGCTGGGAAACACGCAATAGAATGGAAAAGGAAGTTCTAAAACTGAGAGAAGTAAGTACGCGGGAACTGCAAGAAGTTCAAGAAAAAACTAGCAGTATGGAGAAGGACATTGCGGAAAATCAAAATAAAATTAATGCAGCAGATAACAAAGGAAAGGAATTAGACAGAAAATTAAATGGGGCAGTGTCAAAGATAGAGAAAACAGAAAAGAAAGTAGAAGAAGTGGAAAGAAAGTTAGGAAAGCTATTCATCAAAGAAGGAAACATAAATCCTAGGTTTCGAGAAAGTGAAGAAACGAAGGTTAAGAAAGAGCTGAAAGAAGAGAGTTCAAGCGATGAATCGACGACGGAGGAAGAAGAGAAGCATAAGAGATATAGAATAGCGGGAGGTCACAAGAAAAGGAAATGGAAGAATAGCGAAGATGAAAGTAATAATGAAAGGCTCTTAGACATATTGGAAAATGAATTCCCGAGAGACGAGAACTATAGGACCAGGATACCTAGGCCACAAGAATTGCAGCATCTTCCAAAATTCAATGGGAATATATCTGATAAATGTCCCAGAAAGTTTTTAAGGGAACTAACAACAAATGTCAGACTTATGAGGATCCCCGAAGGAATGATTTTGAACGTCATAGAGACATGTTTTGAACAGTCGGCAGCAGGATGGTACCAACTAAATGAGCACAAATTTAGAAATTTTAAGGAGTTCAGCCGAAAATTCCTGAACTACTACTGCAGTAAAGACATAAAGGAAAGGCAGCTAGAAGCATTAAAAAGAAGATATGTAGATTGGTCAAAAGTCGACAGCCTGGAAGAACATACAAGGGAGACTCTTAGAAGCTTCAATAACCTAAAGGAAGGATGCAGTAAAGAGGAGTTGGTTAAACAAGTTGTCCAAACATTGCCATTAAGAATACAGAGAGCTATAGCAGCGGTTAAGATAAAAGCAGTTGATGATTTGATTGAATATCTAAGAACCGAAGATGTGCTAACAAAAACTCAGAATTCCTGGAACGATAAGGAAGGAAGATTCTACGGAAAGAGGCAACATTCAGAAGAAGAAGGGCGCTCAAAACCAAAGTTCCGGAGACAGGAATTTGATGTAAGAAGAATAGAAGTTAGAAACCAGAGACCAAGTGCAGAAAGAAGAGACGTAGGAAGAAACAACGGAAGATATGAAAGAAACATAGACTCTGTGGAAGAAAGAGAGAGAAACGATGATAGATATCGAGGAAATTGGAGAAACGTGAGAGGCCAAAATAATTTCCGAAGATACGGAAGAGGAGGAAATCAGCGATGGAGGAACATATATGAACAGAACGAAAGAGAATACCGAGTAAGTGTGCCCAATGAAGAAATGGAAAGAAGAAATGCACTTCCGGATGTAGAAAGAGACGAAGCCATAGAATTAGCCAGAAATTATTGTAATGACGGAAGAAGATTCCAAGAGGGAATTACAGCAGATGAAGATTCAAGGAATGCCGAAGAGAATAGAGGGTCAAACATGTAAGGCTCTTGCAGCATCTCCCTGGTGTGAGAGCAAAAACAGAGAGAAATGTAAGGCAGGGAGAAATTGTAAATAGAAATGTACATAGTGAAAGAGATAGTCTTGAGTTATATTTAATAGAAGAGCCAAATTTCAATGACCTGAAGCCAGGGAGAACTTTTTATGTAAAGGCAAAAATTATAGAATTAGAAGTAAAGTGCCTAATAGATTGTGGTAGTGTGGTAGAAGTAATGAGTTATGATTGTTGGAAACGGATAAAAGGAAAATATCCACAAGCTCGTTTAGATGCATCAGAAAGGGATAAAATAAGATTGGTCATGGCAGCAGGGAAAGAAGAATATAAAATACAGGGAACCGTCGGCGTAATGATGAACCTTCAAGGTTTAAATTTTCCTGTCAGATTTCTCGTAGTAAAAGGTCTAAGAAGTGATATGATATTAGGAATACCATTTTTGGAAAAATATGATGGTCATATTTATATCAAAGAGAGAAGATTGAATCTAGAGTCATTGGAAGAAGAAAGACTAGATGTTCCTATGGAAACTGTAAACAACGAAATGGAGAGAAAAGAATGCATTGGCAACCTCAATTTAATGTACGGACAGATGAAGGCAGTACCAAATGATATAGGTGAAGAAATTGAAAGTGAAATGAATAAAGAAAATGATGAATACACTGCATCTGTTGAAGAGATAAAGAATAAGGTTGATGAGTGCAAAGATATCTCCAAAGAAGAGAGGAAGGAATTACAAGAAGTTTTGTTAGAGCATAGGAATTTGTTTAGCCAAAAGCCAGGACTCACCAGAGGGTATTCCTACGAAATAGAAGTAGATACAGAAAGACCTATAGTATCTAAACAGTATCCGATACCTTTTGCGAAAAGAAAAGCTGTAGAGGAGGAACTCAAGAAATGGTTAAGATGGGAAATTATAGAAGATTCAAATAGCATACATGTAAGCCCGATGCATGTAGTTGACAAACCCAATGGAGGAGTTAGACCAGTCTTAGATCTGAGAGAATTAAACAAACACGTATTACTTCCAAGAAACCAGGTGGATAAAATAGATGAGATGCTACACTCATTTGCAGGAAGCAGATACTTTACTTCTTTTGATTTGACCCTGGGATATTTTCAAATTGAGATCGAGAAGAAGTCAAGAAAGTATACAGCATTCAGATATGGCTCAAGATTGTTTCAATTCAGAAGATTGCCATATGGTTTAAATTCATCGGTTTCGGCATTTATGACTGCGTTGAACAAGATATTTGGGATAGAAACTAAGCATTGGTTAGCCATATATGTAGATGACATGTGCATTCACAGTAAAGACTGGGATTCACATATAAGAAGAATAGATTGGGTATTGAACAAATTAGGAAAAGCAGGATTAACCGTCAAACTGGAGAAATGCTATTTTGTCAGAAAGGAAGTTAAGTTTTTAGGTCATGTTATATCCGGTGGAGAAATTAAGCTATGTACAGATAAGGATGAAGCGATAAGACGTTTCCCTAAGCCAATTACAAAGAAACAATTACAGAGATTTCTTGGAATGTGTAATTGGAGAAGCAAGTTCATTAGAGATTTTGCACAAAAGGCAAGACCATTGTATGAGCTATTAAAGAAAACTAACAAGTGGAATTGGGGAGAAGAAGAAGATAAAGCTTTCGGCGTACTGAAGATCGATCTCATATCATCGCCTGCCATAAGCCAACCGAATTTCGAGAAAACATTTTGCTTGGGAACCGATGCATCTAATATAGGACTAGGGGCGTATCTATTCCAGAAGGACGGGAATGGAGAAGACCAAGTCATCCAGTATGCTAGCCGTTCTCTTAAGACTTTTGAGAAATCCTATACTATAAGTGAACTCGAATGCCTAGCCATCCTATTCGGAATACAAAAGTTCTCACCATACCTCAAAGGAAGGAGATTTAAGGTATTCAGCGATCACAAAAGCTTGGTCTGGTTAAATTCGGCAAAGCAGTGGAATCCTAGACTTACCAGATGGGCCCTGTTAATACAAGAATATAGCTTTGAAGTGATTGATATAAAGGGCAGGGATAATCAAATTGCCGATGCATTAAGCAGAGCTCCAATAAGACCCCAACAAGAACCAGAAGAGATAATTAAATTGTCCATAAATGCGATTGTGGAGGAAGAAATGAAGAATATAGTAAAAGAAGAATGGATAAAAGAGATGAAAGAAGATGAAGAACTTAGTACTATATTTAAAATATTGGAAGGAGAAACTATTGTTAGAGAAACGAAGATGAGAAAAGCCAGAATCAAAGGGAATTACAGAATTATAGAAGGCATGATTTTTAAAGTGAACATTGAAAATCCACACCAAGTAAGGTTATGTGTACCCAAAACAATGATTTATAAGATCTTAACAACAGTACATGAAGAGTCAGGACATTTTGGGACAGACAAAACTTTGAGGATGGCACGTCGTTTTTATTTTTGGAAGACTCTGAAAAAGGATGTTGTGGACCATGTTAGAAACTGCGTTGTATGCATACAGACTAAGCCATCTAAATGGAAATTAAGAAAGGAAGAATTACACGTTATAGCTCGAAGGCCATTGGATTTAATATCCATAGACTTAATTGGACCACTGCCGAGATCAAGAGGATTCCAATACATCCTTACATGCGTGGACATAAGTAGTAAATTTGTAATGTGTTACAACATAAGAAAAGCAACATCAAAAGAGATAGTTAAATGTTTCGAAGACGGTTTCACTAAACACTATGGAATTCCTAGAAAGGTGTTAACAGATAATGGCACACAGTTTGTATCGGAGTATTTCATGGACTATATGCAATTCAAAGGAGTCAAAGTAATAAATGTAACGCGATACCACCCCAGCTCGAATCCCATAGAACGATACAATGGAGAAATAGTCAGACTGTTAAGAACATACTGCCACGATAACCATACACGATGGTCAACTGTTGTTAATAAAATAACTAAATTGTTAAATAACGCATTGTCAGAAGAAACAGGAAGAAGCCCTGCTGAATTATTTCTGGGATACACGGAGGAACCATATGTGTTTGAAGAATTGGAGTGGCCAGATATGATGGAGCAAAAGAGCGAAATGAAGAAAGTGATATCAGAACTGTATAAAAAGAGAAATAGAAGAAAGACAAAGGAAGAGAAGAAGGTTAAGAAAATAGATATCAAAAAAGGAGATTTGGTGTTTTGTAAAACACATCCGGTGAGCAAAGCTTCAGAGAAAGCTATCAAAAAGCTATTTTTCATATATGAAGGCCCATATGAAGTGATAAGTACTTTTAGAAATACAGTTCTTCTAAAGCACATAAAAACAGATGTAGAAAGGAGAGAGAATTTAGATAACATTAGAAGATATAATTGTACAGAAGAGAAGAAAGAAAGCGTCAAGAAGAAATAATAGACTTGTACATATATAATTTGAGAAAAAAATGTATCTGCATATATATATATATATTACGACAATTTTTTTTTATGGCCAACGGGGGGAATATTGTGTTACGTACCCAATAGGACCAAGTAATGTGAATAGTTTGCCAAGGACGAATAGAGATGGCAGCACCAGGCGTGCAAGGTTAAGAATTGGCAAAATATATGTGAATAATTTTATAAATAAGAACAAAGCAAATTGGAAAGATGAAAAACAATAGAATATATTAGTAGTGGTATTTACGGTAGGGACAGTGCCACTTACAAGTGTAGAAAAGGCGAGGCTATTTGATTGAACAATCAGATTTGCTTACACTTAAAACAATGCCAAGATGGGGCCTGTACCCCAATTCTTCAGGTGTGATATGCTCTGATTTTTAAGAAATTCTGAATTTCTAGTGTAGAAAAGGCGAGGGCTCAACAGATAGATTTACCCATACTTAAGACAATGGCAAGAGGGGCTTATACCCTAATTTTTCAGGTGTGGAGGTTTGGGTTTAAGTCCTCATAAAATATGAAGCCTCCCCTGATGGCAAAATGATAATATTGTTGTCTTGTAAACAAAAGGCTCGGGGTTCGAGTCCTGATAAAATATTTAAGATTGAAATACATGTGGCAAAATAATATGTCCACAAGTGAGATTTTGAGAATAATTACTGCTAGTTGATAGCCCCCAAATCTGAAACCCCCCTCCCTCCTCTGCTCAGACAGATTCGGCCATGTGTGTAAAAGCTATATCTGTGTGATTGTTGTTTATAAACTTGTCAAAAATATGGCTTTTTTGTATGAAAACATACAATCCTGAATACAATTCTGGTTTTGTATTGTTCTGTTAATATAAACACAAGTGAGACTTACAGAATATTTATTGCACAGTTCAAAATCCAATTTTGAATTGTATTTAGTTGATATAGAGATGAGGTTTTAAACCTGGTGAAGTGTGTTGTACATCAGCAAAACTATCACCAAAACCTAGTTACTGCTGTTGTTTGGGTATAAAAGCACCAGCTCAGCCACTAACTGCTGAACCCAACTGATATTTTTTATTAAGTATAAAGTTTTGAATTGAAGCCCAGAAAATCTTATATAATAAACAACAAGAAAAAATGCCAAAACAAAAATATTGCAATCGGTGTAATAAAAATATATCTAGTTCTCATTGGGCTAGGCATTGCCGTATTTGTAACTCTAAGAAATGCAGAAAAGCCACAAAAATGTGTCCAAGATGCCATAAAATATTAAGCAAGGCATATTACAAATGGCATAAGTGTAATTCTTATGTACAGTCATCAGCATTGCCCTCACAACCATCTACATCTGGTCTGAAAAGAAAGCACGAAGCACCTCTTAATGCCAGAGCAGCAAAGCAGCCACGCTATGCACCTATCCATAGCAGTTTTAACGGCCAATTAAGGGATCACCGTTTTGTATCAGAGCCAAGATGTGGTATTGAGAATTTTTTGAACAGTAAAAATTCTGATCTGCAGGCAATTCTAAATGCACAAAATGGCTCTTATAAGCTATCCCTCAAATTGTTTGTACAATATAAGAAACCAAATGGCACAAAATTTACACAGCCCCACATAACAGAAACTGTACCGGTATATTCAAATGCAAATTCAGACACAATAATAAGCAGCTTGATAAATCAACTGAACATTAAACACTCTGAATTTGCGGCAAAAGAGTCAGGATGGAGCCTATGTGGCTCTCCGCACAAGTTATATGTTAATATTTCTGAATTCAGCCCATTAAAAGGTTCTACATATCTGCCATTACCTGCTAATATCAAAAACAAAAGAGCCGTGGTCAATATAAAAAATAATGACGCGAAATGCTTTTTGTGGTGTATATTAGCTGCTTTGTTTCCAGTTTCAAGGAATCCTGAGAGAATAACTTATTACAAACAACATGAACATCTTTTTGACGATGCAATGGAGGGTTTGGAATATCCAATGTCTGTACAGAATATTGATAAATTTGAAAAAAGGGCCAGGCATATCAATGGCAAACAATTATCTATTAATGTATTTATTTGTTCCACTGGCAATTGCCCGATAGCACCTCTCAGAATCAGTACACTTGATGATGAATCTGCTGTTCCGATTGATCTGCTCTTAATTGAAGGGGATGGCACACATCATTATACTCTGATACATAATCTTGAAGCTTTAGTGAGAACACAACTAGACAAATCCAATACAATATTTAAGTTGTGCAGAAGATGCTTAACTGTATTTGATGGTCAAAAAATGGTGAAAGGGGTTCGGGAAGAGAGTGCAGAAATTGCCAAAAACAAGTTAATTGAGCATCTGAAATACTGTGGGAACCATAAACCTGTTCATATGGTGATGCCTAATCTAAGTGAAAATTGCAAATTCAAAAAGTTTGAAGCCTTGTTGGAACACCCAGTATATATTGTCTGTGATTTTGAATCGAACCTCAAACCTCTTGCATTCTGCAATCCAGATCCCGAAGAATCTGCAATTACACCATACCAGCTACATGAACCTTCCAGCTTTTGTTGTGTGGTTGTACAGGATGGTGTTGTTATTAAAGAATATTCATACATGGGACCAAATGCCATCAAAATATTTGCACATATAATAGAAAATGTGTGCCGTGACATAGCATCTAACATCTTATTAATATCAAAGCCTATGTTGCCTTTAACAGAGAAAGAGATTGAGGATTTCAACAATGCAGAAAAATGCCCGGTATGTGATTGTGAATTTTCAGATACAAATATCAAGGTGAAACACCATTCTCATACAGATGGTCGATATAAACAGGCCCTGTGTAAAAGCTGCAATATTAAGATCAAGAGACCAAGATTTATCCCCATATTTTGCCATGGAGCATCCAATTATGATTTTCATCATCTGATCAGGTACGAGGGGTTTGACAAGGAGAATTTAAATATTTTAGCTGAAAATGATGAGAAATATATATCTATTAGCAAGATAATTAAAGTTAATGGTGTTTCTATTCACATAAGATTTCTTGATTCTTACAGATTTCTGTCGGCTAGCCTGCCTACACTGGCAAATCAATTATCTGATGATAAATTCAAAATCACAAGTGCCTCGTTTCCAAATCTGGACCTGAAATTAATTAGGCGGAAGGGTGTATATCCATATGACTATGTTACAGATTTTTCTAAATTTGATGAGTGTTCCCTGCCACCACAAGAAGAGTTTTACAGCAGAATCAGAGGATCTGGAATTACTGATGAAGATTATCACCATGCTCAGTTGATGTGGAACAATTTAAATTGCCAGACATTTGGTGATTATCACATGGCATATTTGAAACTTGATGTCACTCTCTTAGCTGATATAATACAGGCATTCAGAAAATCTTCCATGCAAAATTATAAACTGGACCCAATATATTTTTACAGTGCCCCGGGTCTAGCATGGGCTGCAACGTTTTTGAACACTAAAATGCAATTGGATCTGATCCCAGATCAAGATAAGTATCTGTTTATGGAACAATGTATAAGAGGAGGGATGGTGCAATGTTCCCAGAGATATGCCAGAGCAAATAACAAATATATGCCTGATTATGATCCAGCACGGCCATCAAATTATATAGCGTATGTAGATGCCAACAGCCTCTATGGTCATGCCATGATGCAAAAACTGCCATATGCAGGGCTTGAATGGGTTGAAGATTTCAATATTGAAGATCTTAAGGACTTTGATGACAGTGACGATGGCCTCTTCTTAGAGGCTGATCTGACAATTCCTGATGATTTGCACAATAAATTTTCTGATCTGCCCCCAATTCCCGAGGTTCAGTGCTCACCTGGCTCTAAACAGAAGAAGCTCATGATGACTCTGGAGCCGAAACAAGGCTATGTCATATATTACAAAAACCTCCAGTTCCTGATGAAACATGGTGTCCAAGTGACCAAAGTTGGCAAAGTTTTGAGGTTCAGGCACTCAAGATGGTTGAAACCATACATTGATACAAACACAGAGCTTCGAACATCTGCAAAGAGCCAATTTGATAAGGGCTTGTTTAAATTGATGGTTAATTCTGTGTATGGCAAAACAATTGAAAATGTCAGAAAACATACCGATGTTAAAATAATTACTGACCCCAGCCTGAGCAAAAAATTGGTTGCAAAGCCCAACTTCAATTACAGAAGAATTTATGATGAGCACATGGCACTTTTCAACATGAAGAAAACAAAGATTAAGTTTGATAAACCTATTTATGTAGGGGCTGTGATATTGGAATTGGCCAAATTACATATGTTAACATTGTATTATGATGTGTTGAAACCTTTTTATGGTGATAATATAAAATTGATGTACATGGACACTGATAGTTTTATTCTTGATATTAAAACAGAAGATGTTTATCAAGATATGTCACAGCCTGAATTGTTTCAATATTTTGATACCAGTGAACATACAATAATTCAACCCCACAACAAAAAGGTGCCTGGCAAGTTAAAAGATGAGACACTTGGTGATGTTATTGTGAAATTTGCTGGGTTAAGTGCCAAGGTGTATAGTTTTAAAACATGTAGTGCTGTTGTCAAAAAGGCCAAGGGTATTGGCAAAGTAACTGTTGAAAAAGACCTCCAATTTGAAGATTATGAAAATTGCCTCAAATCCTATAGCACAATCAAAACATCAGAATCCAGAATTCAGAGTGTGGATCACTTGCTGACTTCAAATATTGTAAGAAAAGTGGCTCTGGACCCACATGATGATAAGAGATGCATTTTATCATGTGGCATACATACTTTACCTTGGGGGCATTGTGATTTGAAAAATGGCAAACAATGCCCAATTACAGAGCATGATTTGAAATAAATAAACATGCCTATGAACTTATTTGGGTTCAAAAAACAGGCTATTATGGAGCTGCCAACACCACAACCCTCTTCTGATATGCTGTCTAAACTGAGTGGCTTGTTAATTATTCATCTGAACAGCATACTTACAGATGTTGATGATGAAACAGGTAAAATATTGTACATATTTAACAATAATTTAAATCATTACCAATTACCTGTAGGTGGTCAATTGCAATTTATTACAACCCCTGAGGGTGATGTCAAGATTTCAGTAGGGAGAAATATTTATAGAATTAAGCACTCAAACATGATTTCTGGCACTGTATATACTGTTTCTGCTGGTGACTGCTTATATATTGAGGTCCCGGGATCATATGACAAGCTTATACCCTTTTTTATAGAATTAAGAATCAGATACTCTATAATAAATAACCACTAAAACAAAAATGCCTAATGATATATTTGGTCATACAAGACATGAAGATCACAGTGATGAGATTCTGATGCTTGATGTCAGAGTCAAGAAATTAAGAAGTGATTTACAAGCTTTACAGACCACACTCAATGCCAGTCTTCAATTAGAAATTACAAATTTGCAATCACAATGCATGGACCCTCTTCTTAAAATTGATTCTGAACTCAAAGTGCTGCTTCAGAAATATACTGACCTGGCTACATTGGATAATTTTCAAAGTTTAGAAGAAGCTGTAGCAGCTCTTCAAGCCAAATTTAAGACCCAGGCCACCAACTCTGAGCAATTGAAACAACAATTGGAAGAGCAAATAAATAATGTCCAGGCACAGCTCCAAACAATTGTCAAAAGCATAAAATCACAAGAAGATTTTGATCTAGTGATTTCCACTCTAAAGGAACAGATTCAGTCACTCCAGATACCTAATCTGGACCCTCTGAACAATGCCATAGCCGAGGTTAAAGAAAAAATTGAGACACTTGAAAATTTTATGAACAACTTGCCATCTTCTGATGCTTTGAATGCAATAACTCGGAGTGTAGCAAATATTAAGCTGCAACTTGAAACATATGAAGATTTTGGAAAAATTCAAAGTACCATAACCCATCTTGAAGGTACAATAGCAGCAGTGCAAAATGATTTGGCAAATGTACTAGAATCTCGCCTGCCTGGGATTGTAGATACCCTTGTCAGTGTCCAGCAACAAATCACAAAGCTTGAAAACCTCAACACTGAATCTGAGCTATCTCATTTTCATCACTTGATAGATGATATCCAAACAAAGCTTGAAATTTTACAACAATCAACACCCTCTCAGGCAGATATAGCCCTGCTCCAAAATGCTATGCAAAATGTGGCTGATGCATCTGAATTAAACAATGTGAAATTGGCACTTGAATCTTTGCAAAATACTGTATCAAATCTTCCCACATCACAGGAACTTAAAAATATTAAGAGGGCAGTGAATCGCATATTGAAATCAGAAGATATCAAGAATATCCAGGCAGAGATCAAACATCTCACTCAGACAGTGGCCACTCTACCAACCAATCAACATATTAATGAACTGCATGCCCTGTTTGAGGATATCAGAAGACAGGTCCATGATCTTACTGCTCAAAATTCAAAATTGGCAGTTGTTGAAAATTTGCAACAAATTGTAGCTAATATCAAGCAACAGCTAGGAACCATGGAATCCAATCAAGCAAATGCTCTGTCTGTTTTTGCCACCCAGCTTCAAGAGATTGTGCAACAATACAAGAGACTTGCTGTGGACATAAAGATCAAGCCAGGCCATGATGATGTTGTTAGGACCATCAATGAGCACCTTGAATCTGTAACAAGCAGATTGCTTACAGCAGAAAAAGAAATAACCGGCATAATCGAGAATCCAAAACATACAGTAATTCTTGAATTGTACAGCATCCCCAACAAAGAATATGATTCACCATTTACACCAGGTGGCAAAATATATATGCTGTCCCCTGCACAATTTTATTACCAGTTTTTTGTTGGGGGCACATTGAGACCAATCAAGATCAAATATTGGCTTCAACCACAGGCACACCACTACCCTACCTTATCAATAACAAATGCTGATAACAAAGTGAAAATCACCAGTGTGGAGTTAGAGGATTTTACAGACCCCAATACATTAGAAACAGCCTATGCTGAAGATGATGGCACTCTGGAATTTAAAATACAAATAGGGGACAAATTATATTTAGAAAATCCTGCAGTCTCAGCTGCTGAACACCCCATAGTTGCAATATTCTTGTTTACATATTATGTCTAGACAAATTATTGTTGATGAATTACACAGACAAGCCAGACATAATTTTAAGAGGCTCCCAGTAGTCACAAAAAGCATAGATGATTTATGGCAGAGCGACTTGATTGAGTTGTCAAGTGGACAGTTGAAAAACTTAGACAAAATCAACAAGGGCTACAAGTATCTACTCACTGTAATAGACACATTTTCAAAATTTGCCTGGGCTGTGCCACTCAAATCCAAGACTGGAAAATGTGTTACAGAAGCCTTCAGGACAATCATCAATCAGAGTGGAAGATCACCGCGCTATTTGCAAACAGATAATGGCAAAGAATTTTATAACTCAGCGTTTCAACAATTTATTAAAAGCCAGGCAATAAAACATTATTCGAGTTACAGTGATCTCAAAGCCTCAATTGTAGAGAGATTCAACAAAACCCTAAAAAATCTTATGTATAAACAATTTACACTTCAAGGTAATTATAAATGGATTAATATTCTTCCAGAACTTCTACATAAATATAACAACTCAGTCCATTCTACAATCAACATGAAACCCTCTGAAGTAACTTCATCTGATGAGCAAAAATTGATCAGGACTGTTTATTATCCTAGATATCGGCCAACAACAAGAAAGGCCAAATACAAGGTGGGTGATCAAGTAAGAATCAGCAAATATAAGCACTTATTCAAAAGAGGCTTTACAAGAAACTGGAGCACTGAATTATTTACAGTAGTTCAAGTTAAACCCGGGACCCTTAACACATATATAATAAAAGATCACCGAGGAGAAATTCTCAAAGGCAGGTTCTATGAAGAAGAGCTCAGCAAAACTAAACAGCCTGACACATATCTCATAGAAAAAATCATCCGCAGAAAAGGCAACAAGTTATTTGTTAAATGGCTAGGACTTCCAGAACACAGCTGGATCGATGCGAACAAAATAATAATATGAACACCTGGGATGTTATAAAAAGGCTGCCAGAACCTGAACAACAGAATAAGAGAAATGGCAAATTGCTACCTGAAAATATTAGGTGTCTTATTGTTGGGCCATCTGCTTGTGGTAAAACTACACTAATGGTTGATAATTTTTTATTGGCACCCAACTGGTTAGACTGGAAAAACAGGCACTTGTATATCTTCTCTAAGAGCTTGGAACAATTAAAATATCAGCAGCTGATGAAGCTATATGATGGATTGGATATAGCCACTTTTGAACCAGATGTTAAGCCACTTCACGAATGTCTCGATAATTCTGTTGTTGTGTTTGATGACATTATACTGGATAATCAAAACAAGGTTAGAAATTTCTTTACACAGGGCCGACACAAAAACATTGATTGCTTCTACCTGGCACAGACTTTTTCAAAAATACCGAAGCAGCTGATCCGAGACAACAGCAATTTTATATGTGTGTTTCATCAAGATCATACCAACCTCAAACACATACATGATGAATATGTAGGTGGGGACTTGAGCTACAATGATTTTTCTAAGTTTTGCAGCAGGTGCTGGAACCAGGACAGTTATGGGTTTGTCACAATTGATATGACAAGAACACCCAATAGTGGCAAATACAGAAATAAAATCAACGATTTTCTAGACATTGAAATATAAATAAATAAACATGAAAAGGCCAATAATTGATGATCTTAAGTTAAGAGATTATCTTGTAAAAAGATTTAAGGGATGGAAATCACAGAACCGGGGAATTTATGAAAAACACAAACAAACAGAACAGCCTGTAATTGATGCTATTAATAATTTAGGTAAGAATATCAAAACTGTTACAGAGCAAAATCAAAATTTGATCACAGAGCTTGTACCTGTAGCTGCTAGGAACATATTAGATTATCCATTCACCCCACTTTCCAGTATTCATACACCTAGTCCTGTTGCTCCTAGAAGAATTGAAGCTACTCAGGATCCTATTGAATTGGGTCTTCTTGCTCAAAAATATTTAACCACACCTAAAGACAATAAAGATGAGGTGTTTGGCTTATATGCTGACACAGAGCTTGATGGCAGTATCATACATAGAATTGGCAATTTCAGAGTAACATTTATGGGAGATGATCTGATTGTTTATTCAGAATCTCGTCTCGGAGAAAAAGGTGCTTTTGTTAAATATCCTGGCACACCTGGATTGTGGGAACTGATGACTAGGAAAAGGCCTGGCAGCTATACAGATCAAGATTATGAACATTACAAAGAAATATTAATAAAATCAGATGCTCTATACCAGAACAATGATCCCACACAAAAAAGAGTCAAGTCGAGCAGTGGAGCAAAATACAACAATTTAATCAAGCCCATATGGTCACAGATCAAGACTGGCAGTGGAATCAAACAATACAACACCCTGCCTAAAGAATTTGTGTGGGTTGATGATGTCAGGAAACTTGTAGATAGGTTATTGGTGATAGCTGGGGAGGAAAATGCTGGGAACCACAATTTTTACAATGAAAAGGTTGGAATTATGGACATGATAAGCACCAAATTGTCTAATTTTATAGTGAATGACACTAAGGGGATTGGATATCTCATAAAAATTATTAATACTCTACCACCTAAATTTTGGAATATTTCTGAGGGTCGGGGCCTGGTTAATGACATCATAAACAAGCTGCCATTTGAACTACACATTCCAGGCTATCAGTATTGTGGTCCAGGCACAAAATTGGACCATAGATTAAACAGAGGTGATCCTGGTGTTAATCCCCTAGATGCTGCTTGTAGAGACCATGACATAGCATACAACACACATTCTGATCTTGACAAGAGACATGTTGCAGACAAGAAATTAGAAGAGGCTGCATTTGGTAGATTTGTAAGCAAAGATGCTTCTTTGAGTGAAAAAATAGCAGCATTGGGGACCACCATAGCTATGAGCACCAAACAAAAACTGGGGTGGGGGTTGTGAATATGTATATAATAAACCTACAATGAAGGCCAAGGGTGTTATGTATCAAATACCTTATGCAGGTCTTAAATCTCTTAAAACTATTGACAGTCTTTTAACCAAAAAGCAGCGCAAGAAAAAAAGCTCTTGTATTGCAAAGGGGCATGGTATGAAATTGTTGCTTAGCACCCCCCAATTAAAAAAATTACAGCAATCAAGAAAAAAATCACATGTAGGGGGATTCATATTTACCATCCCTGCCATCTTAGCTGCTCTCGGGGCTGTTGGGAGCTTGGCCGGGGGATCAGCTGCCATAGCAAAAACAGTAATAGATGCCAAGAAAAATAGGGCAGAATTAGATGAGCAGAGGCGCCATAACCTGGCCATGGAAAAACAAGGCAAAGGTGTTAAGAGAGCCATGAATAAGTTTAAAAAAAACAAGAGCCGCTTACAAACCAAGATATTGAAGCTTTAATCAAGCCACTGGGCATCAAACATTTTAGAGGTGTGTACATGTCTGATTCTTTACCGGAACAACCACTCAACAAAGAGTGTGGCATTGTTAACTTGGATAAGTACAAAAATCAGGGCACTCACTGGATCTGTTATCTTAAATATTTAAAAGATGAGGCATTTGTGTTTGATTCATTTGGAGGTGTTCCTCCTGAAAATTTAGTAAAATATCTAAATTCAGCTAATCTTTATTACAATAATGCCCGTGTTCAAAACTTCAAAGATGTTAATTGCGGACATTTGTGTTTATCTGTTCTCAGATATATGTCTCAAATAAATAAACCATCAATTGAAAATTTTCAAAAGGCCTTGTGGTATCTGAAACATCATGGGGGTATTCCATCTCACCAGCCAAAATTCAATATTGAAACTCAAATTACATGATGACATAGTGTATCCCAAAACAATAGCTCTCAGAGCATTTTATGGCATGTACCTGATCCCTAATATTACGCACCACAACAACACAATTGCAGTAGGGGATTAAAAAATTGTCATCACTCCAGGGCAGTATAATCTGTCCACTCTAAATGCTCAATTACCCAGAGGTATAGTGTTAAGTCAAAATTCTGTCACTCACAGAGTAGAGATTGTATCTGCTACAGAGACAGTGGATCTGGGTACTATAGGAGAGCTGTTAGGATTTGAGAACAACACAAAACTTGAACCAGCAATCAAACACACTGCTATGAATATACCTAAATTCTTAGCCATAGAGACTCTGAATATTCACTGTAATGTGGCTGAGGGTATGATTACCAAATCAAATGGCATAGGCACTCACAAACAAACCGGCATCATTGCAACATTCAAACCTAATTCCGAATTTATGGAGCCCATCATCTACAATCCATCCCCAACATTATATTTTCCTGTGTGCCATAATAGAATAGATTACATTGAGTTGATGGTCACTAATGAAAAAGAAGAATTAGTTGATTTTGCTGGAGCCACAACAACTGCAATCATAGAGATTAACATTTAAATAAAAATACATACAATGGAAAATATTGAGAGTTATGAGCTACAATCATTCCCTCCAAACAGGAGGACATTTGCAAATTTAAATCAACCCAACACAGAAATCGAGGTTGATCTTGATGTAGGGGATGGCTTTATACACCCCCACAGAGCAGATCTATACATCAAATTTGATGTTGTAAAGCTCGATGGAACAGATTATCCGGCAAATTCAAATATAAGATTGGTGGATAATTTTGTGCCGCATCTATTCTCTGAAATTGAGATCAGAAAGCATGGTGTTGTTATAAACAGAATAGATTATCCCGGCATTACCTCCACAGCTTTGGCCACATTAAAATTATCCAAAACAGAGGCTTCATACTACAAAATAGGTGGATTTGAAGCTGGTGAGAAAATATTATCTAAAAACCACACAGTGCTGTTCCCTATGCGCCTGTTGCCAGGATTCTTCTCGGATTACAAAGAAATTATGTGGAAGGGTGGGTTAAGAATTACATTTAGAAGAGCTGCAAATGATAATAATGCTTTGATGAGGTACAGTGCAATAAACTCTACAGGGGAAGCTCTGCCTAATACCCTACCTGATGAAGGCAAATGCATTATTCAGACTATGGAGCTAAGAATCCCTGTTGTTGAGTATGAGGCCAGCTATGCTCTTAAATACAAAGCTGATATCCTAAAAAATCCACACATTCCTCTGCAATTTTATACATATCAATCTGTACAGAAGCCCGCATCTGGTTCCTATTATGAGTTTGATGCTACAAATTCATTCTCCAGTATTCAATACGACATGCCTGATTTTGTAGTGGTATTGTTTCAGACTGGAAGACACAATAATCAGGAAAAAAATTCAAGTAAATTTGATAGCTGCAACATCAAGAACATATATCTTAAAAATGGCAGAAATGAGGTATTTCCTAGAGAAAATTACAATTTAGACATGTCCAAGGATGATTTCCTCAAATTATATGAGGCATTTTCGGCTTTCAAAAGGGTCACTACTGGCAATACTGACATGTATTACACACCAGATGAATTCAAAACACAGAGACCCATGTTTGTAATCAACACTTCAAAAAGAAAACAAGTTGTGGTGAATGACAGGACAAACATTAAAATTATCTGTGAATTCCACGAGGCATTACCCGATGACACCATATGTAGTGTTATTCTCATAGGCGAAAAATCATATGTTTATGATGTAAGAAATGAGAGAGTCACGGAGCAATTCTAGAGGTCCGACTCAAACACAGAAGCCCTTTGATTACAAAGCAATAATACCAACACTCTGCTGTCAGAGAGGCCCCAGACACTCTACCAGCTTTGAAACCTCAACTGTATTATCAGCTAGCAGTGAATATCTTATGTGTGGGCAGTTGTATATATTTCAATCTTATATCAGGACTCGAACCCAAAGCCCCTGATTACAATGCAACAATATTAACACTTCTCAATATGGAATATGCCCACATTTTACTAGGTTCTGAGACCTTAATACAGACAAAATTGGATTTTGAACTGCCATAATATTTTCTAAGTCTTTGCCTAGGCTCATATTATCAGAATAGAATTGCTTTCAGCGTGAAGGGGGTCAGTTCATTGCCACTGTGTGAAAATATGTATTTTTATCTCAATAATCTTTGTTACACTTTTACATGTTGCAGACATGTTACACTTTTTCCCCTGTCGCACAGAAAGATTAATGCCCCCTTCAGTGAATCGTACAGAAAAATCATTAATGCTCCCTTCTAGCGTGTAGATTTTATCTCTTGCGTGCCGGCAAGACATGGAGGCAATTAATTATGCCTACCCACTATTCTTCTATTGTATTGAGCAAGTGGTTATAAAACATGAGAAAATAAGAAAATTGAGAAATTCAGTTTTTGTACAATATATTGTTGTAAAACATTTTTTTACCAGGGTTTCAGATTTGGGGGCTATCAACTAGCAGTAATTATTCTCAAAATCTCACTTGTGGACATATTATTTTGCCACATGTATTTCAATCTTAAATATTTTATCAGGACTCGAACCCCGAGCCTTTTGTTTACAAGACAACAATATTATCATTTTGCCATCAGGGGAGGCTTCATATTTTATGAGGACTTAAACCCAAACCTCCACACCTGAAAAATTAGGGTATAAGCCCCTCTTGCCATTGTCTTAAGTATGGGTAAATCTATCTGTTGAGCCCTCGCCTTTTCTACACTAGAAATTCAGAATTTCTTAAAAATCAGAGCATATCACACCTGAAGAATTGGGGTACAGGCCCCATCTTGGCATTGTTTTAAGTGTAAGCAAATCTGATTGTTCAATCAAATAGCCTCGCCTTTTCTACACTTGTAAGTGGCACTGTCCCTACCGTAAATACCACTACACATAAGAAGACAAAGAATAAATATGAAAGAAGTAAATTAATATATATATTTTATAAATCAAATCAGTGATCACATGTAAGTTAATATGAAAATTAAGGAAGTCAAAGCACTGATACAAGTTTGCGTCTTTGAACAGATAGTGCATCTGTATGATTGATTTACCATTCCTATAGGGGAAATTTTGTTTACATCAGTGGCGAGCGCGTTCCGATCGACGCCCCACAGCACTTTTTGGTTGCGCAGTTTAACTGTAGCACCTACTTGGATGCGCATGTCAATCGGCTGCACCAAGTATACACTCTGTTGTACCTAGTTAGTGGTGGCGCGTTCCGATCGAAGCCCCAAGGGAGGATATTAGTATTATTCCCAAAGCTTAGAGGAAAAAGGAATTCGTTAAATAGTCAAAACCGAAATAAATTGAAATCCAGAGGGAAGTCCAGATCCTCCATATCAAGAAGGAAGTCCAGATCCAGACCGTCCATTGAGAAGGAAGTTACGATTCAGGCCGTCCATCAAGAAGGAAGTCCCGACCCAGAACGTCCATTAAGAGGGAAGTCCAGACCGCCCATTGAGAAGGAAGTCCCGATCCAGATCTGCCCACTACGAAGGAAGTACATATAGAAGAATATCCAAATAAAGAAAATAAATAATAAAAAGAATATTGAGATGAAAATTGACTGTAATGAGAAAATTATAGAAGAATGTAGCTTATCATGTAAAATTCTTACTCCATGTATCCTGTGTTTAAATAATATATTCGTTTAAACGTCTCCATTGGAAGGCATCCTGTCTGGTTTCGTTGTCTACAAAGAACCCTACCCTGTAGATAAGCTAGCTGAGTTTTAAGATTAAGGTTTATGTACCTTTGCACCAAATGAAGGTAGCAAGACCCAGGTTTGAATCCTGGGGCAGGTGATGTGGACCAGGAATTTTTCCAGTCATTTCCCTGTTTCTACGCATCTCTGAGGCCTACCCAGCCTCTTATTATTGTTTACCTGGGGACAACCCTGGTGGAGAGACGGGGGAGGGGGGTAAAGGTTGCCAGGCATGATGCTGATCACATCATCCCAACTATGGCAGAGATCAAGAATATGTGGAGCTCTTATCTCCATATCACCCCACATACCTTCAAGTTATATGGAGTGATATGCTTTACCTTTACTGGGCCAAATTGTACAACAGTAGAATTATGTACCTTTTCTCATCCATAATCCACAAGGATTTAAACCTTTTAACTGTACTGTAATGCTGATTGATTGCAACAATACTTATTTCTCTACAGAAGAGCAGAACAGACAAAGGACATTGATTTGGCTTGCCTGAATTTATTTATGCAGCATGCATTTTCTGGATTACAGTCAGATTGCTTACATTTTTACAGTTTTATATGCATAAACGTTATGCTTCCCTGTTTACACCCAATGGAGCAATGCTTACATTCAGCAAATTCTACTGAATGTAAGGAAGATTATACATTGTGTTTTGATACAAACAATTTTTAATTGCTGTGTCATTAGTGTACTATTTATTTTCAGGGAGGTGTGCAAAAATGAATACATTATTCCACTTGGACCAGAGATTAAAGAAATGTATGAAGATCCTGAGATGTGTCACAGCTTAAGATCACTGAGGACAGAATCTGTTAGACCACAAATTAAGATGACACCTATATCGTATGTATATGCAATTTAATTTGTTTACCTTCAAGAGGTCATAATTTAGCCACATGAAACTTGAACATTTCCATTGTAATGTGTAGCAGTGTCCACGTCACAAAAATATATAAACTTAATATTTACTTCTATATGTTAATGGTTAATTACCTAGTAATGTGGAACACACCTCGTATATAATCTATATATGCTGGTGTTAGTTATAAGTTCCAAGAGTTTGTTTCTTTCTGCCAGAAAGCTGAGCTGGAAGTTTATTATTGGTGACAACAATGCAGGAAAGCTAACGCTATTGTGTAAAAGCCAGGCAGCTTACAAAAATTTTGTCACAGGGAAAAAGACAAAAGATTAGGCTGTCTTTCCCACTCTATATCTGTCGTGTTCCTTGGCGGACAATAATTAAACTTATATCATAATAATCCCTGATTCTTTAGCTGCAAGACAGTATTTTCAGAATTTAGTTACATTAACACAAAAGAAAGTTATGCCCGCGCAAAACAAAACCTGTATATAAAATAGTTTTGCTTAACATTTTCAAGTTGTATATTTTTTTTTCTTTGTTGGCATATCGCGTGGCCATTACAGGGAGAGAGGGGAGTTGAAAGAAGCAATACTCCCTGGTCAAATTAAATACTGAGTATAACATTTAAAATTCTATTGTATATTTATTAATCACAAAAGGTTAAAAAAAATTTGCATGTAACTAATTATGTTTCTCATTGATACTTAATTAATTTGTATTTTATTGTGATGTGATATTGGTTGATGTTAAGATAAAAGTTTGTAAATCCATCACGGTACCGAGAAATCCAATATATGCAGTGGAGCTCGGTGGCTCGTGGCCTTTTGTATTTGAACATCTGATAAATGCGAAACTCTTATAACCATCTTTTCTTTCAACGCTCGAACTTCTGCTTTTACATCCACTTTGATCTTAGAAATTTAGTTAATTCTGGGATTACCTTAGGACAGTTACTTAGCTCTTCTGGTCAAAAGGCATATATTCTCTCTGTCCTATGCTCCTGGTCAGGAGATACAATTGAGAGAGTTGTGATTGTCTTGGGATATGCCAGAATTCAGGATCAGCCGATAGACTGTTGGTAGTAAATGTTTGTAACCCTGGTCGGGGTACATCTTTTCTTATTCTGTGGTCACAGAAGAATCTTCGATTCTCTGGTCAGAGGCTGGGGAGAGAAAAGGAAGTTGGGTACTTAACTGGATATCGACAGAACCTAGTGGGAAGAAGGATTGTCGACTGCTTGTAGGATCTTGGTCAAGCTCTTGAAGTAGATTGAGAACCTATGACCCAGAATTACGACAGACCTTTCATCGAGAACTGAAGCAGTCGGATTAACCCGAACCTTGAGCCGAGGAGACTCAAGCCCGGAAGAGTTATTGAGCATAAGCCGAGGCTCAATAGGCCCATCTACCAAGTAACGATCCAGGGTGGATCTTACATCATTCTAGAAAAATAATAATCTTGTGTATGATGAACTTAGCTAATATCAGTAATTTTTAATGATGTTGAGATGGTATAATGTTGTAATGTTATGTGGACTACATACATTTGAAACCAAGAACTTCGATATAAATTGACATCATTGATGGTTGGGGTTTGTCAAATGCTGATCTACCATCTAACCCAATACTGTGGTGGCTGAACACAGTGAGTGGCCAACTTACATTCCTATCAATGTAGGTTTCAAGTTCAAGTCCTGACTTTGATATTGTTACTTTATCAATATTTATATGATCATCGTTTATGGTCATCACTGCAATTAGTATTCAGAAGCAGGAAAGCAATATTAAAATAAGAAGAGTCTGTATGAAGAACATGCTTATGATAAAATGACCAAAACCTTTATTTATAAGAACTTTTATAAGTTTATCTTGCTTTCAGATAGTTTTACTGTACATAAAATTGGGTTTCTGCATGTTAAATTCAAATAACCTACATGCTTGTCTTCATAATTTTAAAATATAAATCAGAGGGACATAGAAATGGTATAAAGCTAGATTATCTTCATAATTAAAGTGCTAACCACTACACAGTGTGCTACACTGCCAAGTATCCTGGATTCTGGCCTGGGCATGGCGTTGTTTTGAGTGTTTCTTCATCAATTTCGTCACATCACTCATCCTCATCTTTGCAATTAGCCAAAAGTGGCAGAAAATCAAAGTAAAATAAACTAAATCAATCAATGCTAACCAATAGAACATTTTTATATTGGTATTTAATATAAAAATGGTTCAAACTATTCAGAAAATAAGTTCTCAGAGAGGTTTGAAAAATGCAGCACACAAATTTGTCACAAATTTATTATGGCCAGAATTCTTACACCAGAAACAACTTCTCTATGTATGCAGTCAGTACCAATGTTATGGTACTCGTCTTACTAGAAGATAAGTTTTTGCAGATCCTCATTGAAGAAATCTGCAACTTGATTTTTTGTCACTCCCTGTCTGCATCTGCAAGCCATGCATGTTGCAGTTTTAGATGAGTATGCACTGACACTGACCTTTCAGGTCAACAAAATATTGCTTCCTTTTTTTAAAATAGCATACGAGAACTTCATGATGGTTGCAGTAAATGCAGTTTAAAATTACTTATGTGAAATTTTCTAAATTTCACGTAAGTAATACTAGAACTTATTTTCTGATTAGCTTTTTTTTATTGCTGCGAGTAAACTGCAGTGGCAGTATTATAGATAAGAATGGAACTGAATGCTGGTGATTGTTTCATTGGACACGTGCTTTATTGCAGAGACCAAGTTGAAGACATTAGAAACTTGTACAGTCCAGCATTTCCATTGGATGCAGTACGAGATTATGTAATGATGGCGCTTGATGAAGCAGTCATGATCAACCAGGTGCACAACAGAGATCCCATTGGTGGAAGTAATGAGAATCTCTTCCTGTAAGTATCCAATTGCAAACAAATTTATGACATTTTGTACATTGCTCAGCTGTGCAATGCACAGGATATTGCTGTACCTTGCCTCTATCTTTAAGCTATCTGCCTGGAAAGATGAATTTCATTTTCTGTAATATCTTCTATTCTGTGGACATAATTCTCAGTTTCAAATCATTGTCATGGTGACCATATTATTATAATAAATTAGTCACCTGTCTCTTCATCACCCTTATTTATTCCTCCTGTCAATTTGTTATTTCCAGCTTGTCCACATTCTTCCCTTTTATCGTTATTTCA
This sequence comes from Lepisma saccharinum, assembly GCF_977018435.1. Taxonomy (NCBI): domain Eukaryota; kingdom Metazoa; phylum Arthropoda; class Insecta; order Zygentoma; family Lepismatidae; genus Lepisma; species Lepisma saccharinum. Next base: position 10,023,655 of record NC_139253.1, read on the forward strand.
TATACCTTAACTGTTGCTCTATTTCTCAATCATCTTTGTATATCCATAACAGCTGATTCTCACCTTGTCAGTTCTGTCTTGTAGTATTTCGATTCCCACTATTTTCTTGATGACATCATTACATGTCTTGTCTGATTTTTCCTACTACAGTCCATATTACTTTTCTATTTATTTCTTCATTATGCACTTTTCTGTACTATATATTATTGGAATGTACTATGTATAATTGGAGCCAGGGCATTTGACTACCATGCAGGAGGCCTGGGTTCAGTTCCGAGGATGGGTGATCTAAGATTCAGAATTTATCTGGGCTTCCATGCATAAAGTAACTGGGGTTCACTCAGCCTCAATTAAATGGGTTACTGGGGTAACCTTAGGGTGTAAAGCCAGCTGGAGCACAGTGTTGATCACATCACCTCCAAAAATGACGAAGATGGAGGATGTGTGGAACCCTCCCTCCACAACTCCCTTGTGCCTTAATGACATGTTACAATGTGCATGGGGGACTTTACACCTTTTTTACCTTACTGCTATGTATTGTAGAGAACTTTTTTTAAGTTCAATACATAATCACAAGATATATTTATCATATTTCATCAGTATTTGTGAATGATACATTTTATTCTCACTTCACTTTGTACATTTTATTAGCAACTTTATTAGTATGGAAACTAAATGGTTTATAATTTTATAACTTATACTTTTTTACAGTAGTAGTAGCACTCATAATAGTATTTTAAAATGATGCAATGTACTGCTACTAACAATTTGCATCATCTTCCTTTTTTTTTTCCTTGCAGTCCCTTGTTGAAACTGGTAGACAAACTCCTACTTGTAGGTGTGCTAACTGGTGAGGATGTAGAAAAGTTGTTGATCATGGTGGATCCAGAAACATGGGATCCTACATTCGATAAAGGTAAGCTTAGAGTTATTGTTGAATATTCAATGCCTAGGGGCTGACACACTCTTCTATGCTTTATTACTGGACTGCTCAGTGTTGTAACTGAGTGAGCATATGTTGTACTTCATTAAATTACATTAAGTGACAGAATTGGGTGGAGGTGAAGACACACGCACCAGTTTGTGAGATGGCAGACAACACCGGAACAAGAATTGTGACTGGGTATCTAGGGAAGTTTCCATATTCACTTTTGTACATATAGGCTTCCTAAAAAAACAGACAGGTGGCAGTGTGTTCCAAAAGTATGAAGGATTTATTTTTTTCCTGAAGAAAATGCGAAAGTGGTTTGATTCAAAGTGCTCACAAATTAAAAGATGCTGTGATGTAATCAGGTTATCTTTCAGACAATTTTACAGACTATTGCCAAATCTGCATTAATTTCTTCAAGAATGTGAGAGTTATACATAGAACAAATGCTGTAACATTTTGTTCACCACCCTGGAACATCTTATTTATCATGGTTGACCTTCAATTGATTGAAGTCCACGTGTCTTCACATAAAGCAGTGCCTAAATATAACACCTTTTCTTAATGCCATTACAAACACTGGCTTACATGATTGTGGGAACCAATTGCTTTCAAGTTCTTAAAGAAAGTAAGTTTTAATAACAACACAATTAACATCTATTATGAACAGAAACTTAGATTCTTACAAGCTATCTGTATTACAGATGTATGAGGTGGAGTCAAGAAAATGGAGAAAATTACATAGAATAACATTCATTCATCACAAAATGCGATTTTAATCTCTTGAAAATAAACATTCCCTTTTATATTCAGTTATTATCAGTAGTAATACAGGAAGTAATACTTTTAGTTATTGATTACACTGTTTTTTACTTTTTATATTTAGAGGGTAAAGATGAACACAGGAAAGGATTGTTGCAAATGAAGATGGCTGAAGGAGCCAAGTTGGAGATGTGTTACTTGCTACACCATTTGTGTGACAATCAACTACGACATAGAGTGGAATCCATTGTTGCTTTCAGTCATGATTACTTAGGAGAAGTTCAAGCGGTATGTTGTTTCAATATGTGCATCAGTTTTAAAACAATATACGCTTTAGCACTTGTGCTGTCAACATGATGAAAACATAAGGTTAAAAAGTTATAAAAGATTATGGGAGCGCACCAGGCATCTGTTACATGATTGCCTATTTACACACAGCCAACTCTGTCTTCTGCTTTTTATTCTTTTATGCCTTTTTTAACCTTGTGATTTTACTTCTTTTCCTTTCCAGAGGAACATTACCAATTGTTTATTGAAGATTTCAATGACAGTTTTCAGATAAATGTCTGTGAATATTTTCTACAATATACATTCAGTTATAATAAATTAATAAGTTTATATTTTATTATTTCAAGTGTCTTTGGTAAAGATGCTCTATCAGACATTTACTGGTAGTTGTTACTTAGTTTTATAAATAAAGGAAACACACCATAAACATTACGGTGAAAAATGTTATAAATAAGTAGTATAAGTGATTTTTAAACTTATTCTATTGGTTTTTGTGTTAAGCTATATTCATTAAATAAAAACTAATTGGATGTAAACAAATAAACTAGTTGGAATCATTGTGCACCGAAAAGGGTTTTTGAAGTAGCAGGTATGGAAATTGATATGGGAAATTTATCTGTGAAGATCATAACCCTGTACCAATCTCCAAATGCAGACTTACAACTTTTCTTTCCAAAACTAGAAATCATGTTAACAAGAATAACAAAATCAAATAGTAAAGTTATTATTCTCGTACATGAACCTTGCATGTCCTATAAAAACAAAGCAAGTTCAACCAAATAAGAAAACAAAAACTTGGGTCACAAATGAAATAATACACGAAAAGAACAACTTCAAAGACATTTATGAAAAATGCATATAACGGGGAAAAAAATTGTGAGTCATACAAAATAAAGAAAAATGAATATAAAAAAACTAATAAAACGTGAAATATCTACACACCTCACAGATAATATTAGGAATAATAGTAATAAGTCAAAGGCAATTTGGAATATCATAATTGAGCAGAGAGGCAAAACATTCAATAAGTGCAATGAAAATACCACATTAGTTGATAATGAAATAGAAATAACCAACTGATATTTTTAATAGGTATTTCACAAACTTATATGTAAACTGTCCTATTGGCCCAAAAAGTGCCCATACAACCGAAATTAAATCCATTGTTTTAGATGAAATAACCATAAATGAACTACAAACTACTATAAAAAAAATAAGAAGAAATCAGCAGGTCCAGATGGTTGGTAAAATTATGTAATTAAAAAATGTTCACAGTACATGATACAATTGTATTATCATTACAATATGCAATAAACTCCTCAATAAAAAGTGGAATGTTCCCAAAATTATTGAAGAAAAGTATAATCAAACCAATACTCAAAAAAGGACTGGAGACTGAAATAAGAAAACCACAGACCAATAACAATCACATCATCTTTCTCTAAACTGCTCGAGAAAATCATCTGTAATAAAATATATAATTTCTGTGCCAAATTTAACATGATTAGTCCGCTACAATGTGGGTTTCAAAAAGATAAATCGACAAGTACAGCAACTTCACAATTTATTGAGATAATTATTTTCTCACGGATAGACCACAGTGTACGCAGATACAACACACTGAAAACACGGTGGTTCATAAAATTGTATTATCTGACACTGAATATAAAAAAGCAGGAGTTTCTCAAGGCTCCATACTAGGCCAACTACTGTTCATATTATATATCAACGATATACCCACCTCAGACAACACAAAAAGTTTAGCATTCGCAGATGACACAACCATAACTTGCAGTGCCAAAACACAAGAACAATTATAAATACAAACCTACTCATCAGTAAATATAAGAAGTCAATACTTAACACTTACAGTGCTAATCAGGTATATATACGGAGTTCCCGAACTTCTCTAGTGTGCGGATTACGTATATATATATATATATATATATGAGTTTAATTCAAAATTTATTTAAATGGTCATTTGCCTTACGTTTACGGAGTTAGCACTCCTGAGTAATGTTTGGACATCGTACTTCCTCATACTGCCACTAGATGGTGGGCAAATGCTCATAACGGTTCTGTTCGCGTCGTTGTCTAATAGCGATATGCTATTTGTTTACAGCCACGATGATATATCTTGTCAACTTTTTATTTTTAGTACATTTCATATCATTTATGACGCTACATCCAAGGTAGCCATGTGGTTATAATGTAACATCATATATCAAAATAAAGAGGAAGAATAAAACTTTTCAACGGTGTATGACTCGTATATTTTACATTTTTAGTTTTTGAGATATGATTTTTTAAAAAGTAGTGAAAATGGTCAGCATTCTTGGGATGGAAAGTGACTTAGAGGTCAGCAATGTAAGTGTTAAACTCATATAGCTTGAATATAAACTATCAAAGAACAATGTATATGGTTTTCAACCCTGGAAACAAACACAATTTTGATAATATAAATGTACGAATAGATGACAATGAAATCAATTATGAAAATCCAGTAAAATTTTTAGGTTTAGTTATTGATGATAAATTAAGATGGACGTAGGAAAAAATCTATATCTTTTAAAACTCCTAGCACAATATGATGTGTCTGAAATAAACAAAAATCTGTACTATGGACTTCTATATCCGTACCTAGAATATTGCATAATAGCATGGAGAGGAGCTGCACAGGAATACACTCAAAGATTGCTTACTCTACAGAAAAGAGCAATACGGTATATGTTTAAAATACCGATGAGAAGCTCATGTAGAGAATCATTTCGATAAGACAAAATTATGACTATATATTCGTTATATATTTATAAAGTAATTGCTTATGCACTAACACATGGTAAAGTGGATAAAAATTGAATTGGTCCATCAGTACAACGCACGCCAAAAAGAGAACTTTCATATGCAAGCACATAGACTTGCTCTTTCAAACAAAGCACCTCATGTTGAAGGAATAACTTTTATAACAAACTCCCCACACATCAAACAAATTACTGATACATACAAGAGACTGAAAGAAATAAAACAGTACCTAACAGACAATGAATGCACTATACAACCTTAATGAGTTAAAGTAGCAAACTGGATCATTGAAATACTTTATTTTAATATTGAAATTTGGTAATGCATTTTTCTTTTTACAAATTTAGCATTTGTAACCTGGTCTTGTATAAATTATGTTAACTGTACTTAACAGACATATAACTGTTAACTGTATAACCCTAACGATTATTTGTATTTTTTCTTGCATTTTTCTTTTTATTGTAATTTTTCCCATTCTGTTAACTTAGCATTGTATGACGTTTTCCAAACCCATGTTTATGGGTCAACGGAAATAAAGAATTTATTATTATTATTATTATTATTATTATTATCATTATTATTATTATTATATGTATTTGTGTATATCATTGTTTTTAACATTGCGAATATAATGTACAATTTATCACATATATGCAGCATGTAAAAATTTTTGTTTCTATACTGTATACTATAGCTTATATTATATTTTCATGTATCTGACAAAATCCATACCCATGCAAAATGGGCAAAGGATGAATAAAGATTATGATATGAATACATATTGATTTTATCATAATATGTTTGTTAAGGCCAATATATCAGTCACCAAAGATTGTTGTCCACTCATTTAATGAAGACTGTTAAAACAGTTGAAATGTTGAGATGAAAATTAATACATGCCAGAAAAACCAATAAAGTTAGTGTAAAAGAAAACACACAACTTATTCATAAATATGTTGGTATAAAGTGTAAGTTATGCTTTAGTTGAAAAAAAAAAAAAAAGCTAGTGTGAGAAATTGTGTAATTCAACATTTTGGAGTATTTCTTGAAGTTTAACTTGAAATAATTTTATTCACACATCAAACATAAGAAGCCCAAAAGGAGTATGACATAATGATCTTTATTTCTTCGTGCTCTAGGACCAGTTAAGGAGATATATTGAAATCAAGCAGTCTGACTTACCATCAGCCATTGCTGCCAAAAAGACGAGGGAATTCAGATGCCCTCCACGAGAACAGGTACTGATTTTTTTCAATAGCATGACTAATAAACAATGTCTTGTGTGAAGTAGATACCCTTATAATTAGACTTAGAAAGTACAGCAATGGCGTATGCCTGTGTGAAAGGCTAGAAGCTTTTGCACATTTACGTATGCTTATGAAGATTGGGAGAATACTTTTCTCTGTATGTCACATATTTAACAATACTTGTACTGTATTGTAACTCCAATATTTTAAATTATCTATTATAACATTGTATCTTCATATTATATGCTCGACAAAAGTGGATCTTCGGTTCAGTGTTGAACAAATATACAAATGTGAACATAAATACAAACTTTACTCCCAATTGAAAATATTGAAAAATAAAGTAATAGCATGTTAAAACACATGCATCACCACATATTTGTTTATATTTTTAAAATTACAACTGCTAATATTTAATACGTATATTTATGCAAAACTTGTCAGATGTGTACATTGTTCTTATACCCATGATAATGTACCACAACAAAAGTTGTCTGCCTTGGTGGCTAAGCATATTGATTAGTTGACTCACTATCTCACCACCTCCAGGGGTTCTGGGTTTGATGCCTGTCATGGTTATTCCTTAATCAATTTCTCATATGTGTACTTATTATTCATCACAAGGCAAACACTTAACTACTTTGGACCCATGTTTGACAACCAGCTTTTGTTTTGAAAGTCTTTCTATGTGAAGGCTGATTGTGATGTTAATGATCACATTATGAAGGTTGGGGTTCTGATCACAAGTACTGGCATGTGATCTACACATTAAATCATCTTAAAAACTCATTATAGCACCACCCATCATGATGCAAATGTGTTCATTTACATATATGTGTATACTTAGCATTTGGTGTTATAACAAGAGCAATACGTGCAAAAATTTAAGAAATAACATACAAATTAAAAAATAATATATTCAGTTTTTATTAGTTAGTAATTTAAAAAGTACCTGTCATTTTCTATATTATTCTTTTTGTTTTACTTGTTGTTGTACATTCTCTACAGTTAATATTTTCATGTACTATGCACTTTGATTGAAACTCAAGTAAATATTTGTCTGCATAAAGTTATATATCCGTGCTACAACTTACACTGGCATTTTTTATTGAGTATTTCCATAGGTAGTAACATACATTATTTATTTACAGATGAATTCTTGCATCTCCTTCAAGCCTTTAGAGGATGATGATCTTGAAAATTGCCCAGTTGGTACAGAAATTCGTGAGCCATTGAGAAGTTTCCATGATGACTTCATGGCAAAGGTGTCTCTCACTGCTCTTCAGGAACCAGAAGTGGAAGAGGTTAGTTGATCAAGTATTATCAGATTGCAAATATTGATTAATATTAATGGGTGGGTATTCCACTGCAATTACAGTATAAACATTAATTTACCAGAATTTAGCTTCAAAGTATTCAAGAATAACATTAGAATGCCAAATGACCCTGCGAAAGACCAAAATGCTGGAAAGGGAGAGAGAGAGAGAATATATATATATACTTTTGCTCTATCTCTCTCTCTCTCTCTCTCTCTCTATCTATCTATCTATCTATCTATCTATCTCTATCTCTCTCCATGGCAGAGTGGTAGGCACAGCACACTACGGAAATATATGTTGGAGTTTATTTGCCGATACCTGCTGATATTTTTCTGATGTTTTGAACTTTCATGGCAGTTTTGAATAGAGTTATTATCCTGGAAATCATTCAAAATTCGAGTTTCTTTTAACTTTGCACCAGTTTTGTACCCAGAAACCAAATTTTGTCCGTTGAATAGCGGAAACTGCCGGCCGTATCTGCAATTCAATGCTTGCGGTGTTGCCGTGTTCCGTGAACAGCTTTATTCCGCTGAATAAAAATCTCTATAAAATCGGTTTCACAATGAAAATGCATTTTAAAAACAGATGCAAAGATGTAGGACTATCTAATACCAAGAAAAAGTTGTTTTGTTTGGCAAAATTGAAAATAACAGTTTTTTTTAAAGAAATTTTGAAAACTTGAAAATTAATAGTTTAAAATCTACTAAATTTTCATAATGATCAGACAACCCATTTTTGATTTACAGAATTTCCAAGATAGTGATCGTTTGCAAACCTCCAAGAAACCAGCCCTTTTTTTTTGTTCTCACGACAATAAAAAAATAAAAGGCATACTCGAAAAAAAATGGCTAGCATAGATTAACGTAGAATCGAATAAGCTAAATTTTGATGTAACTCGTATTAATGTAGGTCTACTGGTTAATTTTTAATTGGAGTATCTATAATTTTTAATCCGATAGTAGTAAATATCATTTAATATCCCTCACGCATTATTACCACTCTTCCTTACAATTATCTGTGTTACAAACTTTGCTGCTTTTTATTCAGTAATTCAGATTAATATGGTGTGCATACCCTCACTGTTGACTTCAGTTATAAAAAAATCACATTGAATTGTACGTCTTCTTCCAATCCCCATTGCTGTTTATTCACCATTTACAGTGCAGTTTTTCTACTATTATTTAATGAAATACTGCATCCTTCCCTGTAGGAGGCACCTTCTGAAGAGACAAAGCCAACCCTCATGAAGCGAATGTACAACTTCATAAATGCCGTAAAGGAGGCAGACGAGGAACCCAAGGAGATAGAGCCTCCCCCAAAGAAGACTCCTGAAGGTAAGTTTATTTCCTTGAAAATAAACTCCGTGGTATGTCAATGCTTTTGTATGAAATTTTTACGATCTTGATAAAGCACTATTCTGCCATTCTCTTATTTGTATGAACATAAATATACAGGGTGTCGCAAAACTCTTTCAACAACGCTTGGGTGCTGGTAGATATCATAAAAACAAGTAACTTTTCCATATAAAGTTTACCTCGAAAGCGCTTAGTTTCTGTGCTATAAGCGTTTAAAATCTATCCTGTACGTATGCAACCCAACACAGCAAACACTTGCTGTGACATAACTACCAGGGGCACGTGTTTATCGGGTTTATATCCTGGCCTAGACATTGGTGTCATTTGTTATTTCGTCATATCATTCTCATCTTTGCGATTAGCCAAATGTGGCAGAAAAGCGAATTAAAATAAACCAAATCAATCAATCAATTATGGAGATATTTTAGAATGAGTAATCTTGAATTTCAATCTGCCCGTTATCTGTCTTGGTCAGTTTATGAATACTGTCAATGCTTCTTACAACATCGAAAGTATCATTAATGTTTTGAATTTTGCTCAGGCAAGACTCCCAACTTGTTGTTTTCAAGTCGTCTCTCTTAACGAGGAATGCTAGTGGCAACCCTGTCACGCGCCCCTGGTAGTTATGTCAGAGCAAGCGTTTGCTGTGTTGGGTTGCATACATACAGGATAGATTTTAAATGCTTATAGCGCAGAAACTAAGCGCTTTCGAGGTAAACTTTATATGGAAAAGTTACTTGTTTTTATGATATCTACCAGCACCCAAGCCTGTTGCGCAACGGATTATTATTATTAAATATCTAAATATACTGTTTATTTCATTAAGGCAAAACCTATTATAGTCAGAGTCTATACAGGGTGGCATACAAATAGTTGACAATATTTATCTTTTTACAAAATCTTATTTTACAAAGGAAATAATTACATCTTGTATACAGGCATGTTGGTCCTTTATTATTATAACAGTTTTTAGTTGAATAATAATAAAACAAGGCCTCAACTAGTTTTCTCAAATTTTGAACAAATTATGAATGTAATTTAATTTGGCCTTATCCGTTTTTCTTCTCGTGACACTGTTTTTAGAAACTGCTTCTCTTCTCATTTTAAAGTGAACTAATTTATATTGTCAAGGTAGAGGTGTACTTTCTGATCATTCAAATAGTATTTACTGATAGTTCTCACAATTATACGAGGGTTGTTGGGGAAATTCTCAAACTTTTGAGCTACTGGTGTGAAGCATCTATTCTTGGAACATAGTAACAGCTGGATAAATAATCTGAGGAAAACTGTGCTTAATCAGTGTATGTTTGTGTCAACACACATGCAGTACATCAGGCAATTGTAATTAAAAATGATCAGTTTCCATGAGCAAAGAATTTTGAGGTGTCATGTCACATTTGGAAATGGAGCTTTAAGCCACACTTAAACATACCCTTTGTGTAAATGTTTCAAAAATAGCAGAACAACATTCGATGATAATTATTAAAGACCACCATCTTCATCAATGTCTGAAGTGGAAAATGTTAACTAGGGGAATGTTGGGCTGAGTGTTGGGGTTAGCTGGGGGATGCTCAAGAGACAAACAGGTGGTGCTTTGTGAAAATTTTGCTAGCTGGGCGATACCATCCCCTCTCACTTTGAGCATTGAGCTTCACCTAAAACTGATAGAAATTGTTGCAAAATTTAGGGACATCATTGTTCTAACTTCAGGTTAACTGCTCATGGATTGGTTCAAGTAGTGAAGTTCCAATGACCCAATGATTGGAGTTAAATCCAATGGCTGCTCCATTTTGACAATGTTCCTGTGCACATAGTGCTATACGTCCATCCATTTTTGGCCAAACATGAGATCATAGTCATTACACAACCTACTTATTTGCCTGGTCTATCACCAGCAGACTTCCTTTTATTACCCAAATTGGAAGGACAATGCTTTGACTCGATTGACTTTATAAATGGAAATTTGCTGATGACAAATATTTTGACAAAACTAAACAACTTTAGCAGTGATGTATACACAGAGGAGAGAAGTATTTTGAAAGCAACAAGGTCTTAATATCTTTTACGTTGAGTGCAAAAGTGTTTATTTACATTTCCAGACACAACTTGTACACAGCAAGTATTTTTGTTCCATAAAATGACAGGTGTATACCTCGCATACTTTATGTGTAATATTTTTTTTGCAGAAAAGTTCAGGAAGGTTCTCATAAACACAATAGTAAGATGGTCCGAAGAGGCTCAGATTGAATCATCTAAACTTGTTCAGGAGATGTTTGGGTATGTGCTTTTCTATTCCTTGTTAAAGATATCTTAAAGTTTAACCCAACCATGTGTAGGTAAATTATCTTGTAAAAACACCCTAAAAATTCGCAAGAAAAATGCTAAAATGCAACCAAATTTTCACATTAAATCAGTGTGGTTATAAGTGATGGAAGGTTCCAATGAATTGTGAGAGAGAGGAATTCTAAGAACCAGTCTTCACTCAATGTGCCTGGATCAAACATTTCTGAGAAAGTGTAGAAATGTTTGGTGGCTTTTTACTGTATGTGCTATTTTATGGTGCTTTACTATGTGGTAAGTCACACATATGTAGTCATACTGAAGTGCCATATGCTTATGTCACACAGATCTATTCAAGGTATACAGCAACCTTTCTTTGTTGTTAGGCACCCTTGGACGTGTGAACACTATTGCCATCTCGCTGCAATTGAGGGAACTAATTCAATTGAGCTAGCTCTTTGAAATAGCTTATGACTAGGGCTGACTTGATACCACTTTCAGCTGATATCAATAGCATTGCCGATACTATTCTCAATTCTATCTGATATGAATGCCTATGCTTGAACACACTATCAATTTTTTAAAAAAATCAAAATATTGATTAATATGCACTGATTTTCCAGAGCTTTGTTTTAAAATATTCAAGAATTACACTGGAATATTTAAATCCATTTCTTCACATAATTCTGGTGCAAAATAAACAAGAATTTTGAATTTTCCAAAATTCAACTGCTTAGGAGTAAAACTTGATAACCCACACTCCATTCAGAGTTAACTTTGGATCCTGGTGCAGGACAGTATCCTGTTGCTGCACAATAGTGAATGAAGTGCAGTCAGTAGTAGATAACTGGCAGAAACCTATTGGCACATCTGAGTAACCCATAAGCCTCAACGCAATGGATAGCTTTCACTTGTTTTTCTCATTTCACTATTTTTGTGAGTTACCTAGTTTTATTCCAGAACCACTAAATTCCCAGGATAATTAGACTCTGCAAAAGTTTTGTGCCACATTTTGGCAGACACTGAGAGACTCAGATCTGGGAAAAGTGTTGGCCAGAATCAGTAATTAAATTGGAACTGATAATTTCTGTTACCTACATCACTTGTATTGGTCAATACTAATAACATTGGCATCCATATCAGCTCAGCCAAACGTATAATACAAAGAATTACATGTTTGTTTGGCACAGATTACAAGTTCAATCCTTGGTTGAGTCACATATTCACGTAACTTTTCACTAAATGCATGGCCATGAAATTAGGTGGGTGGCAGAAGTTCGCACTGTTGCTATGTCGGAGCACAACCACGTGCATTTGGAGATTTAAGAGGAATTCTGCGCAGCCACCTATTTTCATGGCTGTGCTTATAGGTTATGTAGTTTAGCTCTAAAACATCACGAAGGAAACCTGCAGAAGTTCCACAGAGTATTCAACTTTTAGATCAAAGTTTAATTTAATATTTCAATGATTTCATGATAATCTTTATTTGCGTTCTTCTTCCTTCAAAGTATATGGCACTGTCATTTTTATTGTTTTCCAGCTTGCTTGTGAGACAGTATGACACAGTAGGGGAATTGATGCGTTCCCTGCAGAAGACTTACATCATTAACAGCAAGACAAGGAATGACGTAGCTACCATGTGGATCGGACTCAGTCAAATTCGATCTTTACTGCCTGTGCAGATGTCACAGGAAGAGGAAGAACTCATGAGAGAGAGGCTATGGTATGTATTAACGGCATTTGGAAATAACTGAGTGATGCATGCATAGGTATTGTGTATTGTTTGCATTTGCTATAGCATTTTGTGATAGCAGACTCTATGAAGGTATCAACTAGTGTTGGGGATTCTAATTGATATTTCCAGATATTAAGAGCCGCGGTGGTCTAGACGGTATGGCATCTGACTGCCATGTGGGAAACCCTGGTTAGATTCCCAGGGTGGGTGCTCTAAGGTTACAATTTTTGCACCCTTCTCCCTGCATAAAGTGCCTCTGAGGCTCACCCAGTGTCAAATCAATGGGTACCTGGGGGCAACTCTGGCTGGTAAAGGTGGCCAGAGCTTGGTGTTGATCACATCATCTCCAAATTGGCCAAGATCAAGAAAGTGTGGCCCCTACCCTCACATCCCCTAAATCACCGGGAATTTCAGGAATTATGCATGAATTTTTTGCTCCGGGAATTATGCGTGAATTCTACGTGGATTTTCTCCGTAGACATGGAAAATTACAACTTTTATTAATCCAAATGAATTGATACATTTACAAATGCCCCGAAGCAAGTTTTTCACAGTAGCTTTTTTTTATCGAGTAAGGAAAAGAAAGCTGCCTGAAAAGAAAGCTGCCTGGAGAAAAATAGAATTCTCTTGGTCCATTTACTTGGTTAGTGCCAAAGTGCTCTTTGCATAACAATCTATTTGACAGACGGATAATTGCAAGATATCATGAAGTTAATTAGGTAAATTCGAATTTGAAATTGTTATACAATTATCAATTTCTCGTTTTCAATTCCGTAACATTTGTGAATAAGTTTGTAGATGTATTTTTAGTCTGAGTATGAGAAATGGCAAATGTAAATTCCACACCTTAAAGTGAATATTTTAAGTTGTATATATACCATTTAATTTAATTGAATTAGAATTTTTGGATTCATTGGGATCACACAAACTCTTTATATTGCTAATATATTCATGTGTGTGGGCGGTGAGAAGCAGTAATATGCATGGTTGAAATAAATAGAGAAAACATCTGCTTGTACCCTTGAATTTTTGGAAAGTTCGCCTTGAAAACCAGGAATTATACTTGAATTTTATCATGGTCCTAGAGTGGCCACCCTGTAAATGTGCATTCATGGCATGGTGCTACATGCACAGGGAACTTTACCTTATTTCCAGATATTAATTCAGCAATGTCTGCTCAGCTATTAAGTTCTTAACATCTGCTGGCGTATCAATTTTATTAAATATTTGTAATTTTTAGCCTGCATGTATCAGTATTTCAATTACAGTTTTCGGAAGATAAGTCAGCTAATTTCACTACTTTCTGTCTTCCTCAGTGAATAAAGAGAGGTATTTTCTTTAATGTGTGTGATATTCCGTCATCTGCAAGCCATTTTTAATTGTTGGATTTAAATTTCCAGGAAACTTGTGAACAACCACACATTCTTCCAACATCCAGATCTCATCAGGATATTGAGAGTCCATGAGAATGTGATGGCAGTGATGATGAACACTCTGGGCAGACGTGCACAGGCTCAGTCTGACACACAGACCACTGGCCAAGAAGGTGAAGCTCCAGCCAAGGAAAAGGTAAGCAAACTAACATACGAGGTCAGTGTGTTGGTACTGAAGACATTGGAAGGATTTAGCTCATTTATGTAACTTTATCATTCATTGTTGGTGAAATAGGTTATTTTGACAAATGAGGATAATAGCTCTTATACTCGCAAAACGTGTGACTGAAACATATTCAGTATACATGATGGCTGTGGTAAATGCTCTTTCTGATGTTACACTCATATTCCCACATTTTATTCCATATGGAAGGTGTTTCATTCATCATGGATGCGGCAAATGCATAATATTCAAAATTAGTGCATCTATCATGTTGACCACCCACAACTACCAAAAAAAGATAAATGACAGGAGAGGTGTGCATTTTTTAATGCTTCAATTAATTTCTGTTGTAACTACATATTTCCCACTGAATAGTATGTTCTTGTATACCCATCTGCAGTAACTTTTCAGGAAAGTTGACAGCATTCAGCCGGTGATATATAATTTTCTGCTATATTAATAAATGGGTATGTTGCTGAGTGTGATATTTCCTGAAAGTAATATTCTGTGCACTTCTTTTGCAGGACACGTCCCACGAGATGGTAGTGGCATGCTGTAGGTTCCTCTGCTACTTCTGCAGAACCTCAAGGCAGAACCAAAAGGCCATGTTTGATCACCTGGCTTTCCTTTTGGAGAACAGCAACATCTTGCTCTCCCGTCCTTCTCTGAGAGGCAGCACACCTTTGGATGTCGCATACTCCTCTCTCATGGAGAACACTGAGCTGGCTTTGGCACTCAGGTAATTTTAATATAATCACTGTTTACATTTCAATCCTAGAAAACTTAGTTCTTTGTCAGTACACTGGATTAAAAAGAGATAATATGTACAAGTTGATGTTACAGCAGTATTTTAAGTGCCTAACTGTTGGAGACCTCAGTTTCAGAAATTGAATGTCTGCATTATCTAGTTGAGATAAAACTCAAATTTATTGATTTAAAATGCAGACATTGAAACATGAAGGTTGCTCCTATGTAAGATTCACTGTTCACCATTAAATTGGCAGTTGTCACTGTAAATGGCTATTTTTATCCTTGATGATGATGTTGGCTTGTGATGCAATCTACTTATGTGTTCTGCAGATTAGTGTCTTATTGTTCTTCACACATAGAATTGTCAACACAAAAATTTCTCTGCATATGATTTGCAAACTTTATTTATGAAGCAATGTCTAGTTATGAATAAGATAAGAACTTCAGATGTAAACAAGGTGTAAGGGGTGACCCTGCCACATAATACACACAAATGTCAACCTCACTTCCACATAGTATACCCTGGAGTGCATTTTGCATACTAATGAGGCCCTGGCATCTGGACCAATGGCCAGTATAATGCTCTATGGGACTTGTCTTGTGTGTCGTACATATGTGTTTGCGATTGTCCTTTCATTTACTTCATCTCATCACCTTTCATCCTCATCTTCGCAATTAGCAAAAGTGGGAGAAACGTGAAGTAAAATAAATCAATTCAGATGTAAACCTTTCTCTAGAAACAATCAAATATTTTCAGTGTGTTGATTGTATCATCATCCTACACCATTTCCAGTCAATTAGTTTAAGACAAATAGTTAAAATGAAGTTACTATGTGAACAATGTTATTAGAATCACAAAATCTACAAATTCATTTTTTTTTTTCATTTACATGCAGTCTAAATTTGTAAAGAATTTTTTTTTATGGACATCATGCGCAAGTAACATTATTGCTTTCCACAGAGAGCATTACCTGGAGAAGATTGCTGTGTACCTGTCTCGGTGTGGACTTCAGTCCAACTCAGAGTTGGTGGAGAAAGGGTATCCAGACCTTGGCTGGGACCCAGTGGAAGGAGAGA
The DNA here is from genome assembly GCF_977018435.1 of Lepisma saccharinum. Taxonomy (NCBI): domain Eukaryota; kingdom Metazoa; phylum Arthropoda; class Insecta; order Zygentoma; family Lepismatidae; genus Lepisma; species Lepisma saccharinum. Next base: position 10,039,794 of record NC_139253.1, read on the forward strand.
GATATCTCGACTTCCTCAGGTTCTGCGTCTGGGTTAACGGTATGTTTCTGTCTTTGTTCACCTCTTAATTTTGATGTGTTATTTACTTCATTTTATATTTTGCGGACATGTGATACTTATTTTTAGGTCTGACCCAGTATGAGAAAAATAAAGTTCCCCGTGCACTTTGCACCATACCACAAGGCATATACAGGGGAATGTGGGGGCAGGGCCTCACACATTCTATCGATCTCGGCCATGTTGGAGGTGGTAATCAGCACGATGCTCTGGCTGCCTTTACTCCCCAGGGCTGCCCCCAGGTACCCATTTATTTGAGGCTGGGTGAGCCCCAGAGCTGCTTTATGTGGGACAGGGCTGGAAAAATTATGACACTAGACCACCCACCCCGGAATCGAAATATCAGAAAGGTAGGGTTTGAAATTTAATCCCCAGTATCGACTGATACTTTTCAAAAGTGTGTGTATCTCATAGGATCTGTAAATGTTTTGTCTACACATTTTTATGCTGTGACAATTTTGCAGAGTTTAAATATCCTGGAAATTATGCAAACGATCAGTACACATAAGTATTGTTTAAATTTCATGCAAAATTTACTCTACTTCTGCAAATATGACAGTGCACTTGTTCAGAACTGGATATGTTCAGAGGTTTAAAACATATGTTCTTGTTTTATGGTCTGTCTTTGTAATATAGATCATACAAATTACATCATTATTTGTTGGAAAAATCGAGATGCCACACAATGATTTACAGTGGAACCTTGATAACTCGAACGTCAACATCTCAAATTCCTTGATAAGTCATTTTTTTGTAATCCCCTTGAATTGTCCATAACACTCAATACTAGTTTTACCTCAACAACTCGAATTAAACCTTGATAAGACAAATTTTTGTACAGTTTATGAGATGCCGTTCGAGCTCAATAACTAACTCGAAGGTAGACTATAAAAACCTCTATGAGTCTAAGTTAAATTCTAATCACCTCTATAAATTGAAGTCTTAGTCGCACAGACCTCAATAAGTCGAAGTGTAGGGTGCACATGTACAATGGCAGGTGATCAACAATCGTGTCGGGGCTTGAACTCCCCCACCCTGCCGTGTATGTAACCATCACTTTAGACCTCTATAACTCGAAGTCGGCGATTTTGGCCCTTAATAACTCGAACCTTGGTAAGTCGAAATCCTTGATACCTCGATTTTTCTTCCCCCCCCCCCCCCCCCAAAGTTCGAGTTATCAAGGTTCCACTGTATTTCCCTTTGGAGGGAAGTTGATTGGGCTTCGTAACACAGTATGCTAGACATACAGGAGCTAGTGATTCTTGACCCTGTCTTGCATTGTCCTGTCCTTCTAGTATAATTCTGCTCACCTGCCTTATTTCATGGTTGCCAGGGTAGAGCCATATACTCCAGTTGGTTTGAACCAGAAGAAATTTATTTACTTTTTTGTGATATTGGCTCAAGTAATGTTACTTAAAGTGATACTTAGATTGGCAGTTCTAACTCTATGATACATTTTTTTTTCTTAAATATTCACGATCTTTTAAATCTCTTTCCAGGTGAAAGTGTTGAGGAAAATGCTAACTTGGTCATCAGGTTGCTGATCAGACGACCAGAATGCTTGGGTCCAGCCCTGAGAGGGGAAGGAGAAGGCTTGCTGAAAGTAATTATGGATGCTAACAAGGTAGTAAAATAGTTACTATTTCTAATACTATATTGTGCATGTGATAAGTATAATTCGTGTTCTATAAATGTAAAACTATCAAAGTAAACCTGAGGAAAAATTTATTGTAACATCTGTCTACTTTGCTTCAAATGTAAGAATGCAGCATTTCCATATCAAAATCAAGCAGCATGAAAATACAAAGCTATTGTTGTAACTTGTGAACATAAAAGAGGAAATGGGAGGATAGTAAAAACTTGCACTTTGAAGCTAACAGGTTGGATGACCCACTAGAAGCATGGATTTTTTTCAGGGAGGGGCAAGTAAGGTATTTTTTTTTTTCAAGAAAGAGTGGGTCAAACAAGGCATATTTTCTCACATAATAGCATTATCTCTCAAGAAACACTCCTTCATTTTAAACGCTGCAATGCCTTTTCAATAATTAACATAAATGACTGACTGAAATTATATGTGTGAAAATATATAATTTTAGACTGACATTAATTTTACACGGTGTAGTCGTGGCCCCCCCTTTGCCTCCCTTCCAGACTTCCGTGGAAGATAATGTAAGCTTAGCATAGCCTACAAAAAAATACTGCTATACATTTTTAATGGAGAGAAATTTGCATGCAACTTCTTTTGTTTCAAAACTGTACAAAAAAATAACAGTACTTTGTTTCTATTCCACTAGATATGCATGAAATAGAGTTCAGAACTTTTTATATGCTGTTTGTACTTCAATAATTTATTTTTCACAAAAGAATCTTGTATTCAAAAAGTTTTTAAATTTAATGCGTACTATTCACCGATGGTGTAATTTTTAATTTTATTTTGTGGAATGTTAACATGTCAAGTGAAAGGTTTGTGAGACTTTCAATTATCACAGTTTTCTAGGATCAGTTTTTACTTAACTGTTCCTATAAATTCATAACATTCATGCACATTTCATGGGTAAGACCACAAATGTTCAACACACATTTACACTGAGATTTTAATATTTTTCTAGTTTGAAATAAGAGCCTTTAAGTGTAGCTTACTTCAGATGTTGATATATAATCTTCTACTTTTTCATTTTACATTTTTTGTCTATAGATGTCAGAGCGTATCAGTGCCCAGAGAAAGGCCATGGCTGAAGCTGAGGGCCAAATCCCGAACTTGCAGTTTGATCACCCTCTCCCAGAGTCAGAGGATGATGAAGACTACATCGACACAGGAGCTGCCATCCTTTGCTTCTACTGCACATTGGTTGACCTCTTGGGAAGGTGTGCTCCCGATTCTTCAGTCATAGCACAGGTATGTATTATTGACTTTCTCCTGTTTTTTGTGGTCATGTCATGCATATGTAAGAATAATAATTACCATATTTACTCATGTACAAATGCACACTTTTTCCAAACTTTTTGCCCCCCAGAACTGTTGTGCATATTACGTACGGAATAATTTGGACTGCCAACATGAAACCATGCATGTTTTCACTATGTCACTGGGTATGACTATAGGCATGCAAATTTCGTTTTTGACGAAAACATGAAATATGAAATAACATGCTGTAATGTTCATTTTTCATGTTTCTGAAATGTGTGAGGCGCATTTTTCTACCCTGTTTTGTCACGAAATAATGCGAAATGAACTGCAAAATGCGAAATATACTCTTAAACACGCAATTTACCGTTTATATACCGACACAACACTTTCTGAAGTCTGAAGTATCCTTTGAGTTATGCAATTCACGGAAAATTGATTAATTCTGCTGTAAACATTTGAGAAGCAAAAATGGATAGCTTTACACAGGAATAAACTTAATACTCTGGTAACTACATAAATGTGCTATTAAAAGGGGTAAGTTTATTTTGTGTAATAAGTGCAGTTTTAAATCAAATTTAGGATTATATTCACAATTTTAAAACCAAAATTTCATTTTATATAGCACATTTGATGTGATTATTCACCGTTATAACACAGAAATTTTATTTTATTTACCGCTTTTGAACCCGAAATCAACTTTGTTTTTGTACTGAAATTTTGCTTTTCTATTTACCAAGAATATGTGCCTCTAGGTATGACACATATATATCAACAGGTGCAAATACAAATTACCAGGTTGGATATCTTTAGTAATAATATTTTTTTTAAAAAAAACAACCTATATAGTGAAATGGTCATTTCCCATGATTTTTTCACTTTGTATTGGAATGTTTTATGACACACAGAAAAACGGCGCAGTTCTGGCAGTATTCAAGCATGCACCTCCCATGACACAGGATGTGAATCGCTGGTATTTGTCGGGCAAGAAATAATAGAAAATAACTTCTTAGGTGTTGCAAATCCATAACATAATTTTGATCTGTCTTTCTTCTACTACAGAATAAACAAGATGGTTACAAAAGTGAAAGCTTTGGGATGCTAAACACAGGAGGGAGAGGGGGGGAGAAGAGGCATGCATTGGTGACTCATTACATACACAAGACTATATTCTCCTCTTTGTCCACATAGCAACAGGTGACTCATTGAATAGGTACGATGTCATTCGCTCTTGATCGGCATAGCAACAGCTTTACGACCTACAACTGAGAAAGTCATCTCTTGAACCTGAATTGAATTGCACATTATATAGGAGATGTAACTGTTTGTCTCTTTTCCCCATAAAAAACCATGGTGCGCATGTGCATTATACATGCGTAAATACATATGTTCATTGGTATATGTGAATTGATAAACATGTAATTTTTTTCTACCTTTTCCAGAACAAGAACGAATCCCTCAGAGCAAGAGCTATTTTGAGGTCCCTTGTTCCGCTGGAAGACTTGCAGGGAGTTTTGAGCTTGAGGTTCACCCTGTACACCCCAGCAGTCGGCGAGGAGCGTCCAAAGAGCGACATGCCATCAGGTCTCATTCCTGGACATAAGCAGAGCATTGTCCTCTTCCTTGAGAGAGTTTACGGAATAGAGGAGCAGGAACTGTTCTTCAGAATCCTTGAGGATGCTTTCCTACCAGATCTTAGGACAGCTACAATGTTGGATAAGGTACTGTTCACCATTTTAGAAAATGTTAACAGTATATGTATTATTGAGAATTTGTTAAAATGCCTTCATTATACTGGTTTTAATTTTTTTTTAAAAAATATAGAAGGGATAGATTGATTTGCATGTTGGTGTGTCGCTTAATGCACACAAAAGTGTAAATATAATTTGGAAACATAGCTAAAATTAAAATTCAAAACTACACTTTGATATTATCACATAATTCCTTATACTGAGCCATTACATATGATATAGACAACACTTACACAAACACACATTTATTTTACTTCTTGTTACTTTGCAATATTTGACTGATTAATTGGTTTGGCACACACAGGAGATTTTTGACTTAAATTCCTATGTAGTATATGTTAGAAATATTTGGTTCCGAAAATTCTCATACTCAAATATGTTCATGGAAACTTTTCACACATGTTGTGGTCTGTGAATTGACTCATTTTTTTTTTTTTTTTGTTGTTCTTGTTTTTTCTGTCTTCTGAAATAAAACATGTAGTTTGCAGCTTGGCATATTATTTTCTTTATAAAGAAATGGAAAGTATTCAGGTTTGGATAGTACCATAAATGTTAATATTATATCTGTGTGAAGCTTGAAGCTGGGGGAATCTAAGGACCGTTGATGTTATCAGTGTTTCAAAGGCAGTGTCACTAACAAAGACAATTTTGCACATTTAAAACAGAGGGAGCAAGAAATCGGTCAAACCCAAGGTTGCCTTGACAGAGCTCTGACACGGTGTGCCAGAGATCTGGATTTGAGTCCTGGTCAAGCCTGCATTTTTCACTTAATTGTCTATGCAGATTAATTGATATTTGCAAGACTGATATTGATACAAACAAATATGCAAATTGCATGGTTTCTAAAGTTTTGAAGTGTGACTAGAAAGCAATATGTCTTTGTTCCTTTGGGTGAATAAGTTATTTTTAAATACTTTGTGTTTTTTTTCAGAACGATGGCTATGAATCTGACATGGGATTAGCAATGAACAGATATATCGGAAACTCCATCCTGCCTCTCCTCATCAAGCATTCCAATTTCTACAATGAGGCCGACAACTATGCCAGTCTGCTGGATGCCACGCTTCACACGGTGTACAGGCTGTCCAAGAACAAGATGCTCACCAAGGGGCAAAGGGAGGCAGTGTCCGACTTCTTGGTGGCTCTCACTAGCCAGATGCAGCCCTTCATGTTGCTGAAGCTGCTGAGAAAACTAACCGTTGACGTTTCCAGGCTCTCTGAATACACCACTGTTGCTCTCAGGGTATGAAAAGCCATGTTTCAACTTAATTAAAGAATAGTGTATGCCTTGTGAGTTAGATATTTACTTTATTGGTATTTCTGGCAGATATTGAAATGTTTACAGTGAAACTAATTTCGCATTCCCAGATTTTAGATTTTCTCATTTTATAGATTCAATCGTTATGGTCCAAAAAGTGTAATATGTTACAAAATATTCCTAGATGTTACATTTTCCTACATTTTATGTTGGTCTCCTGAAAATACATAAATCGAGGTTCCACTGTAACTGTTTCCAATAAACTTTATCAGGTAAAACAATAAGCTAAGTTGGATATTGAACTGCTGGTTTAATTATCAGTGCATGGATTGCATTCTTTTAAAATAAGAAATTAGTTTCTTCAGTGGCTGAAAATCTTTAGTATTCAGTGTCTTTGTTTTAAGTCCACTTTATGAACAGACAGGCTAATTAAGACTGGACATACAGTTTAAAGTAGTATCTGAACCATTATGTACCTCTATATAGTGTATCGAACCTGACATTCCTTGATTGCAAGGCAATGCCACAACACCATCACGGAGTTCGAAAATTGTTTAATATCGTCAATGTTTCAACATACAAGTTGTATATCTTGCAACATAATCTGTAAAAGATGGCAAAATTCTGCCTTCTTTTATGTTTTTTATGGATACAAATATATAATTCATGTATCCTAGTTTCATGTAGTAAATTTCTGAATAACCATTTTTTTCTAACCTGAACCCCATTACAGTCACTTGCTACATGCATAAATTAAGGAAGTGAATGAACCATTCACTTCATTATATCGATTAATTGTGTTGCCAAAATTGTATCTGTAACTTATTTGTATTGGTGAAGATTTCATAGCAATATACAGTATTAGAAATGTAATGTTGGAATTTTGTAAAGGAAAGTCTACATATTTCATTTTAAGACTTTCATTCTACCTTCTGAAAGTATTGTTTTCTGGTTTGTGTAAATTTATTTTTTTATTTTTATTATTTTTCCAGCTTCTGACACTACACTATGATAGGTGTGCCAAATACTATGGATCCACATCAGGACAAGGGAATTACGGAATTGCAAGTGAGGAAGAAAAGAAACTGACCATGATGCTGTTCAGCAACATCTTTGATTCTCTGTCCAAAATGGTTAGTTACATTTTTACCCCTATGATTCAAACTGCTACTGCAAACCCACATTGTTTTGTTTTGTAAAGTTAGGTTACAACAGAAATTCAGTTAAACTGATACCATTGAATACTATAGGTTCAAATGTAGGTTACAGCCTCCAATAGTCCAAGCAAATGCTAAGGTCATACTTTCAGTTGAACAATTGACTAGAAATATGAACCAATAAACAATCAATAGATCACAAGAAAATATAAGAAAAAGAAAGTTGAAGATGTAGTTAAATATTTGGTTAAGTAATTAGTTTCTGACTTTAATAATTTATTATTAAGTTTCATCTTTGTCACAGTTGAATTATCTAGGATATTGTTATTTACATAAAAATATGAAGAAACAATTGATTTTTGTTTCTTTTGGTATTTTAGTTGTTAGGAGAAAACCTTTGCCGCCTGACTAAATATGACTACAGTTAATTAATGAAGTAATTGATACAAAGCCAATGAAACATCCATGAATTGTCCAGGATTCAAACCTAGGACCCCCTGACTTCATAGCATGCTATGCTAGACATAGTTGATGAACAAACACATTGTAAAATTTTCAATAAGAAAATTGTTTATTGTTTTTGATACAATATCTAAGTCTTGAACAATTTATTCATAATTTATTTAAGTTGAATTGCTATCAATGAACAAAACTTACTTCAAATGGTCAGACTAGATACTTTGTAGTGACTGACTTCTTATCTGCACTGGTCACCATTTCTTTTGAATTATTCATGTTACAATGTTTGGAAATCTTTGTTCATTTTCAATGATTTCACTTTGTATTTGTTATTTTTTAGCAACAAAACTATGTGTTTGATCTGAATTAATTGCCAAAGCAAAGGCACATGTGTCCAATCTAAGGTACTCTTGTTTGAATAAATCGAAAAAGATGAGTTATATACTGATATTTTTTGTTTATTCCTTGAAAAATAGATGACACTTTATTTGAAAAATATGTGACTGTAACACTATTTCTCTCCTTTGTCATGTTTCATAGGATTATGACCCAGAACTGTTCGGGAAGGCTTTGCCTTGCTTGACAGCCATTGGATGCGCCTTGCCTCCTGATTACTCTCTCCCCAAGAACATGGATGAGGATATGTACGGAGGCAAGCATGCTTCGGAGCCCGATGGCCCATATGATCCACAGCCAATAGACACATCCATGTGAGTCTGCATGAACATGGGATAGATGCTTAGATTTGTTGGAATAATAAACATGAAAGCAATGTGGTACACTGCCAAAATTAACATTTCACGATTTGAAAATTTGCATTTTATGTTGACCTTAACCTTACTTGATCCATTGGTCTATAATTACAATACAAGCTAAATACCTTCCTTTCTGATACTTAAAACAGTGATATGAAATATAAATACTAAGAAATTTGAACTATTTCGGAATGGTTAACCTATGTCAGTGTGGTAAGATGTAAACATACAGTGGTGTTAAGATAAATCTAAGGAGTGTTATAATTAAATGGATTTAGTGAAACGTAGTACATGCAGATCTGCTATATGTTATGCTTATGCTTTAGCTGTGATCACCTTCTTATGTGCATATTTATTTATTTTATTTATTTTTACTTTGCTTGCCTGCAACTTTTGGGTTCATAATTCTAAGTGGTTCGGGAAAAAGCACTTAAGTCCAAAGAATACAATTTTTTTTATGTTTATTCTTTTAATACAAAACATTACAGACATGAGATACATGTTGGATCAGGCCCGTAGCCAGGATTTTATTTGGAGGAGGGAGGGCTTATCCCTAATTAACATAGGCATTGCCAGAAATATTTGTAGAGGGGCAGGCCACTAATAAAACTTGATTAGTAGAAATAATAATGACAATAATTATTACCACAGTTATTATTGTCATTTTACAATAATAACTATTATAAGTTATTAAAAATAAAACAATTTTAATCTAAATTTATTGTTATTATTATATAAATTGAGAGACATTGCTACTTGATCTACCGTATGAGTGAATATCCAACACAAGTGTTGTCCATTATTTTTCTTACATTTTGTACAGTTAGTGTACTGAAATTCATAGTTATTGTATTGTTACTAACTTTTACACACTCCGTTAAAAAAGGCTTTAAAAATTAGGGCCAAATTTTACTCATAAAGTTTATAATGTGTGACCTCTTACAAAGAAAACTATACATTTTGAGAGTTGTGGATCCATTAATTCTTTGGATTAAATGGTAGAATATAAAAATATAACCTGGTTTCTCTATTATACACTAAACTTTTTTCGATCTAATGTTTAATCCTACTAAGGAAGTAAAATTAATTACCACTATACACTATTTGAATGAGATATTTGTAGGATTTGGGGGGCAGGGGCTTCAGCCCACTTAGCCCTCCCTCTGGCTATGTGCCTGTTCTGGATCAACAATGTTTAGAATCTTTAGTCTTTACACGTGCCCAGTATAAAATGGAATATCATAGTTTGTGACCTATGCACAAACACTCAAGATTTAGGTTTGTCATTATTTGCACAACTACCCTATTCTTAATAATTGTTCTGCAAATACTTTTTTTCTGAATATTTATTGACTTTATTTCAATTAGCATAAGTCCCATTTAGGTAGATATGAAGGAGTATCTCATATAATTTAAAGAAAGTATGGCATGTGTTTATAGACTTTTTGAAATTAGCTTTTATTTAATTTTGAACAATATTTCAAAGAATTATTATCAAATTTCTAATCTTTTTTTAAGTTCCAAATGGCTGTCATTGTGCCATTTTTACTTGATAAAACTCACCTAAACAGAAATGTAAATTATGGAAGTAGTTTTTTACAAGGCTGTTCAACACATTATACACTTTATGTTGCTTTAGACACAATTGTCCTGAAATAGACTGCACCAGTTGCAAAGTTACCAATGAAAGTTATGCATATGTTCCAGCGTGAACCTGAACAATGACCTCAACACAGTGGTCCAGAAGTTCTCGGAGCATTACCATGATGCCTGGGCCAGCAGGAAGATGGAGTACGGATGGACACATGGGGACCAGTGGTCTGATTCTTCAAAAACACATCCTCGTCTTAAGCCATATGGCATGCTCAATGAATATGTGAGTAGAGGAAGATCAACTGAAATCATTTGTTCAGTCTAATTGTAAATGTTACTACAGAGATGAAATTTGGGTAAGACTTTATACATGCCTGTAATGTGACATCAAAAAAGTTCAAGGATAGCAATTGAGCCTAATAAAAGCATTACATGATTAATAAGGCACTAAATAATTCCACCTTGTAAATTAATAAATTTACTGTCTCGAATATTCACTACTAGTGATTCATCAGCATCTGGGAAAAAAATCCTTACAAGCTTGTTCTGTTGATATGTTGTTATTTATTTATTTCTGTTATATTTAAGACTGCAAAATTCATGGAAATAATCAATGTGTGAAAAAGTAATGAAAATGTCGGGCAGCTTTGAAAATACATCTAAAGAAAGTCAAAAAAATGAAGTGTTGTTTGCTCCTGCCAGGATTTGGGAATGAAAAGAAATTCCACTCTATTCATGAATCAGCATCTTGATGCAAGATATTTTATAGAAATGCCCTTGTAGTCTATTTTTGTTCATTTATTTTGAAGAATGTTGAATAAACTCTATTCTCTTGAATAACAGTTGGTTATTAGAATACTAAAGTTACATAGAGTCTAAACTCTAATATTGCCTAAGAAAATCAATGAATTTTTCCTGCCAAACTAAGCCCTGTATCTACTTGTACTGCTCAACTCAATTGAATTATGTAATATAAACACAGATTGGGTTTCTGGGTAGTTGAATGTTTAGGACACACACACAGATACATTCGCACATTATTAGAGGTAAATAAAAAATATTTTGGTACAAAAGAGTCAATTTCGGGTTCAAAAGCAGTGAATAAAATAAAATTTCGGTGTTATAGTGGTGAAAAATCTGAAGAGAAACGGCATATAAAATGACATTTTGGTTTTAAAATTGTGATTATAATCACAAATTTGATTTGAAAACCACTTATTGCACAAAATAAACATATCCCCTCTAATAGCACATTTATGTAGTTACTAGAGTATTAAGTTTATTCCTGTATAAAGGGGTCTATTTTTGCTTCTCAAATATTTACAGCAGATTTAATTAGTTTTCTGTGAATTGCATAACTTCAGAAAGTGCCATGTCGGGAAATAAAATCTAAATTTCATGTTTAAGAGTCTATTTCGCATTTTGCAGTTTATTTCGCATCATTTCGTGACAAAACAGGGTGGGAAAATGCACCTCACACCATTCAGAAACATGCAAAATTAACATTACAATGTGTTATTTAACATTTTGGGGTTTCGTCAAAAATGAAATATGCATGCCTCTACACATTATACATTCAGTCTTGATGGTTCCAACATAGCAAAATAATATAACATTTTACCTGATTTTACATTTTCCCGCATTTTAAGTTCTTTTCACCTTGGTCCCCTGAAAAACGTAAAATTGAGATTCCACTCTGTACATATTGAGATGGTACGTCAGAGGTGAGGATGACCCTTACACAATAACGTCACGAAAACCCCAGCTCCGGTTCCATATATTCCCTACAAACATCAACTTTCAACTTTTGCTTTCAGACTGGCTTTCGTGTGTATCCCTCGTAGCGCTAAAATGCAGGTTGGAGAATTATGACTGAAATTGGCTGATATAACAAATACTGTTTGTTGTTCACTATTCAAATATATACATGCAAATAAAGGAAGTGTTCGAACTGAATATGTATTTAACTTATATCCTGTTCCTATTTAACCAAATACTACATGTAGAGATACCCCAACAGCACTTAAGATGTCATTTAATTGCAACACTGTAACACACTTCTCACTGAACCAATATCAATAACAATATCACTTGATACCAGATCTGCACCTAAGACTTTACTTCAGATATACCCCTTTATTAGTGTGTGATTCAACAAAAGTTAATGCAGTGGTGCATCTAAATGTAAACATGACTCAGCTTTGAACATAAGTACAGGTAGCTTTACTTTTCATTTCCCCTGTCGGTTGGGTGTGTGTACTCCCCTAAGTTAATACAACTGTTTGATGACCAGCATTTCCAAAGTTTCCCCTCCTGTAAGGAAAAATGCTAATATACACTCACACAAGCAAGAAAATTACTACTGATGTTTGGACACATATTCGGGATGAAATAGAATTCAGAGATAGTTGTACTTATTTATTACAAAGTCATTATTCACAACGGTTGCTCATAAGCAATGACCTACTTTAAGAATCTCATCAATGTTAAAGAATACATGGGAAATTATAGAACAAACAGAACAGCTGTTTTCCTATGACCAGTGAGAATTTCTTTCATCTGTTTAAATTATACTAATAATTTGGCAATATTGCCCTTAATACTCATGACATTAAGTGAAAACTAATACTGATTTTAGTTTTTATTTGAACAATCAGTTCAATGATGGTCATCTACCTATTTGCAACCTTTGGAAACGATTAGCATACAATCTCTGTGTTAACCATATGTATGCCCATATATGGTCATGTGACCTTGACACAAAAATATTAATTGAAAATATGCTTTTTCAAAGCCTAAATTCTAGAAACATTTTACATACGATCACATATGCACCAAGCTTTATCTATTCTCAACAAATGTAACGTGTTTTCTATTCGTAATTTCAGTACAATGCAACTTTCGATGTAATGGCGTTGCTAGCCATTGTTCTCGTACCATGAGCTCCAGAAAGTAGCGACCGCGATTATTTTTCTTCTCACAATACACATGCGAGCATGCTTAGGTGGTCGACGTTAAATTTGACAGATCTACCTTTTTAAGTACTGGGACATGAGCTTGTGCAACATTAATGAATTCACAATTGCTTACCTCCATGGAAAGCGTGGGAGACATCATGCGAACATTAGGCCTACCTATTTTTATCGTTCAATATCACAATCAGCTGATCCTTCACGACTTACAATTACGGCAAGTTGTGTTTCGAGCATCCAAAATTGAAGATCATGATATCACAACCACATGCATAACGTGCGGAAGCAAATATCGCCGACATGTATACCACTTGATATTTTCATCCAAGTACCATGACATCCATCTTTTTGCGGGAACCCCAACACAACTCTCTTCTTCTTCCTTGTACACCACGTTCGACCCAAGAAACTCTACTGTTATTTTCCTCGTTAATTGAGCACTGTATATCTAAGTGTGTGTATCAAGGACCCCTTGATGCTCATTTAATGCATATAGCTGACTATACACTTTTATAACTGCATGGAACGTAACACGCTGTATATGTTATATTATATGGGCAAGTTACGGCATCCTGTAAAATCACCCTTAGACCAAAACACCCCTGTGCATAAGGCGACAGCAAACCTTTTGGGGCTCAAACGTTAAGAAATGTATACTTTGATAGCCTTCGGCCCTAACAACAGACAAAGAAGCTTGAACAATAATACAATTGATCATGACTTTAATTGACAGACAGATTAGTCTTAACTGGAGGAAGTACATTTTAATAGTGAAAAATGACCATTGCCATCTAGCAGTGTAATCCGATACTACTGGTAAGGAGCAATATCTACCTTCAGCATTGGCATGCCATCCATTGTGAATTCTCTCCACTACGAGTAGGTATAACCTTATACGTGAACATTTAAATATCTTTCCCTGCACCCACATTCAAAATGATATGATATTATGCCATATGACAATTCTTGTCATAATATATTTATCCCTTGTCGCCCTCCTTCCTTTTATCCACACACACACATACATATCTTACATTGCAACTATTAATTCACATCTTTGTTTTGTATTGCAGGAAAGGGAACGCTACAAGGACCCTGTGAGAGAGTCCATAAGGGCTCTAGTTGCTCTCGGCTGGAACATTGAGCACTCAGAAGTTGACATTCCATCCAGCAACCAGTCCAACCGCAGAGCCTCCAAGGCAAGCATGGTATGTCATGCATTAAGTTGATGAAAAATATATATAAAATGTGAATAACATGTACATATATATCCTTTACATGCATTGTTCAATGTTGAAATTAATTGGCTCTTATCATTCAAAACACTAACTGAATTTTATGTATGCATGCGTAGACAATGTTCAGTGTTGCAAAATACTTAACTGATTTATAACACAAGAACTTTAAATGTACCTCATAGTGGTGTAGCATTAGTCTTCATCAGGAAGAAGTTAAACTTATTTTGAAGTTAAAAATTTCATGACACTGGAAGATACTAAAACACTCAGGTTAAAAATTACATGGCTAAATGCTTTTCAACCATTTTGAACTGAGCATTTTAGTGTATTGTCAAGTTATTAAATTTTTAACTGCAAATTAGTTTTAACTTAGTCCTGTTCATGACGAAGATTACAATGTACATTTAACTCTTTTATTATAAATCTTTGATGTTATATATGTGTTGTCTTGTAACATACGTAATTGTATTTTATGTATATTATGCTCTGAGAATTAAATTTGTAAATAAATGCACTCATTTAAGTAATGTTGTATATAAGCATAATTGTATATAACATGAATGTCAATTTGAACTGTTATATATATTTTTCAGAACTTAATTTCATGATCATTTATTCTTGTTCTGAGTGATATGCTTAACATAAGAGCATGTTTATGTTGCTTGTGTGTTTTGTTCAAAAAAGTAATGTATTTCCAGGGCTACTGCCAAATAGAATGTATCCTATTTTTGTGCTTCATTTTCTTCGCGAAAATATTAATTATGAACTTTGTGTTTTCAAGAAGAAAGCTTCCATGTTGGCACTTCTTTGCTTTCATTTGATTGACAGTCATTCCGTTTTGTATGCCTTGATGGCACTGGTTTGATCATATGTTTACTGGATCATAAAATCACTGTTTTTATGTGCTGTCTGTTTAGATGTGTAATTTGACCCAGATGAAAAGGGAATGGTAATGGGGGAAATGGAACCATAGACTCTACATGATGTACGCTGAAAGTGAAGTGATAGATTGCATCGGGAACGCACATTTCAGGCTTTCCAGAATTCACTAGTGTTCATCTGACTGGTCAACAAATATGTCAAATTCAGTGAAGGTACTTCGGCAATTCCTGGGACCTTTCTCAATCTTTTCTCTTCTCCTTGTCTGTCAGAAGGTCATTGGGGACAAGCTGTGCATGCACAAGACTACCTGGGAGAGGAAACAATTAATGAATCAATCTACCATACTTCAGATACAAATGATTGAAAGCTCTATCAATGTAAAGTTGTTCATATATGGGATGTAGATGATAACCATTATGTTAAAATAGCTGTAATTTATTCACTAAATCCAATTCTTCATACCAAATGGAGCAGAATGAAAGTGAGTAAAGCATTTGCATCAATTTTGCGATGCTTCATGCCAGAACAAATGACTTTGAAAGCATATGTATTTTCATGCTCATTAGAGCAAGATAGTGAGAAAATTTTAAAAATTATTTCACGGTATTTATTTCTTCTCCCATTTTAAATGTTAACTACAAATAAAAATGGTATAATTTGAAAAACACAGCCCAGCAAAACAGGCTCCTTCAATGACTTGCAGTACATTTTAGTTTATATTACATGCAAGCAAAGTTGCAGTAATATTTAAGGTAACAAGATACTGTAAGTCCAGATACAGTTTGTTCGTGCTCAGTTTAACAAAATCAGAGTATGACATTCCCTGTGTTGCCTACATAATTGATATTAAGAAACAACAAATTTCAAAGCGTCAAAGCCATTTTGATTCAAAATGATGCTATCTAGTAGAAGCTCTGGTGGACATAGTTGAATACTGGAATTCTGAAGCATGAATCCATGCACCAGTGACTTCTGGGAAGCACGGTTAATGTGCAACAAACAACCTGGCCACAGCAATTCAGTGCCACCAAATGCTATAAAACTGAACTATCTGTAGACAAGTGCAAACAGAAGATGCTATACAAGCTTTTAAAAGATTCACAAAGAAAAGGAAACACAAAATAGGAAATATCTTCAATGCAGTGTATCATCAGTATTTTACTGCAGTTCACCATGATGCATATTGTTAATATGTCACACATTCACCACTTGAAACATTTATCCTGGCAATAGGGTAAGATACATATGTCCCATTCATTTATAATATATCTCACCATTAGACCATGACAGTTGGCTTAATACCTGTAACATCCAGCTTAGTAAGAGTGCAAATGAAAAGAACCACATGGTACAATAAATGTCTCACCTTCCTGAAATCAGTATATCCCCACTTTCACTCTTTTACATTGTAGAATTTTTCCACATTATTTTATTTGTTATTCCCTACAAAATGCTTATCTTTGTGACTTGACATATTGCTGTTTTAATTTCATGTTTATAATAATATAATAATGTTTCAGAAAGATTTTAATAATTTGAATTTTTAATGGAAATGGTTTATTGCAAATAATCTGTACCTTAAATGCTTTTACTAATCACTCCTTACATTAGGGATGAGGCCGATTTGTTATCTAGTCATTATTGGCCAATAATGACAGATTAGTTTATTAATTGATTTGCCAATAATTTTACAGACCATATACACTAGTTTTTGTACAGTAAATGTCTAAATCCAAAGTTTTTTCTAAGGCAAAACTCATTGTTTTCACCTGGTCATAAGCAATAATTAATGAGATTGTTTAAATATTTGAGTTCTTCATAAAATTTTTCTATTTTAGAATAGTGAATACTCTCAACATTTGAGATTTTATGTTGTCTTGTTAGTATCAGAAACTCTTTCGTATCGGTTCATCCCTAATATATACACACAGCAAAATGTATCTTCGGAAATATAAGCCATGTTCCCCTTTTACAGGGAGGAGGTGGAGGAGAATCGAGCAATGCATTTAACTACCACCCTCGACCTGTGGACATGACAAACCTCACTCTCAGCAGGGAAATGCAGAACATGGCTGAAAGGCTGGCAGAGAATGCTCATGACATCTGGGCCAAGAAGAAGAAGGAGGATTTGTCTGCCTGTGGTAAATATTGATATTGTGCATATGTAGATTTTAAAATGAAAATTGAGATTGTGTCCTGAGTTATGGGGGTTGTAATTTTAGTTTATAACCTTAATTTTAATAGTGATGGAATAGGTTAATTGAAGGGCTCTGGTGTAAAACATAGTGACATTTTGGTCATTTCTGAGTTCGTTAAGAAAAACACTTATTTGAAGCTATTGTAAATTAATTGTTTTTGTGTTGTGTTTACCAATTTCAGAAGGCTTCACTGAGTCCAATGCAAATTGTATGATATGGCAATTTCACTCGAAAATTGAAGGATGGCACATTTTACTTCGTAACTCAAAAATAACCAAAATGTCACTTACCATGTTTTACACCCGAGCCCTTCAATTTATACCCTATCAGTATTGGGCAATATCGGTGCATTAGTGTATTGGTCAGTGATTGAAGTGGAAATTGCTAGCTGGGGAGGTGTTTGGTCAAGCCTTGGGGCTAGTGTGGTAACATTGAGACAGCTGTGTGAATGCTTTGTGAAAATTTTGCTACCTGGGGAAGATAACATTCCCCTCTATTCCCTCTCACTTCGAGCAAGGGTATTGGTAAAATTATTGATATTATCGATCCAAATATCTATATATAGGCCATAATTTGATGCACTATGTCATCATTTTGTTATTTCTGTGTTGATAAACATATGCCCTACTTTTATTAAGTAAATATCTCAATATGCAGTTCTTGTTCAAAGCGAAACTCACTGAATTGTACAGATATATAACAAGCTCTGCCATTCCTTATCCTGAGCAACATAAATCTTCCATCTGTCTCTATCCTGGGCAAGTTTAATCTATCTGAACCTATTACTTTCATATCTTAATATTGTCATTGTTTTGACTTTTATTTGACTTTTGTCATTTAGTGTAACTTTTCTGCAACTTTAAGCTAAGGGTGTGTGATGATATGATGACATTGATGAAGGGACACTCACAAGGAACATCCATGCCCAGGCCAGGATTCGAACCTAGGACCCCTGACATTGTAGCATGCTGTGCTAACTACTCCACCATGAAGGTTGGCTTGTTTTGTCTGTCCTATGGGTCTCTTACTATTAGGTTTCTCAATAAGGATCCTGTAATCCTTTATATCCTCTTCTATGCATGTTGTATGGTCTGACCAATCAAGTTGATAAATTTTATGTCATTATCAGGAAAACATTTCATATTGATCCCTGATGCACACATTTTGAAAATTATCTTGTGTGAACTTGTAAACTATCGCTGAATTGGTATCACTTTCAACTGATATTATTTTCACTATAAGTAAGTATCAAGCAATAATTACCATCGAATTTCTCTACTCTCAACAACATATAAAATATTATCTAACATTCTTTTAGCAAGACTAACCCCGTATGCTAATGAAATTATAGGTGATTATCAATGTGGATTTAAACGTAACAGATCAACTACAGATCAAATTTTTCACATCAGACACATACTTCAAAAAAAGTGGGAATATAATCAAAATGTCCATCACCTATTCATTGATTTTAAAAAAAGCATATGATTCAGTCGAAAGAGATAAATTATATAATGTATTAGTAGAGTTTGGAATACCTAAGAAGCTTGTTAATATGATAAAAGTATGCACCAGTGAAACAGAAAGTAAAATTCGTGTGGATATTAATATGTCTGACAAATTTACAATTCATGATGGGTTAAAACAAGGAGATGCGTTATCTC
Source organism: Lepisma saccharinum (assembly GCF_977018435.1). Taxonomy (NCBI): domain Eukaryota; kingdom Metazoa; phylum Arthropoda; class Insecta; order Zygentoma; family Lepismatidae; genus Lepisma; species Lepisma saccharinum. The sequence goes on from NC_139253.1 coordinate 10,058,683, forward strand.
CATTGGTCTTTAATTTTGCCTTAGAATATGCTGTTAGGAAGGTAAAAGAAACTAACGAAGGACTAGAATTAAACGGTGTGACTCAGTTGTTAGCATATGCAGATGATGTAGACTTATTAGGGGATGATATAAATACAATTAAGAATAATGCTAAAATATTTTTCAAAACTGCTAAAGAGATAGGTTTGGAAGTTAACAAAGAGAAAGCTAAATATATGCTTACAGGCCGAAACCAAGTGTTAGGTAATAATCAAAATCTAATTATTGATAACAACTCATTTGAACCAGTTTCCAAATTCAAATACTTAGGAGTAATATTAACAAATGAAAATTATATTAAAGAGGAAATAAAAAGTAGGCTTAATTCAGGAAATGCATGTTACTTTTCTCTTCATAAACTTTTGTCTTCTCGTTTAATATCTAGGAAACTAAAAGTTAAAATATACAAAACAGTAATTTTGCCTGTAGTATTATATGGATGTGAAACTTTTTATCTTACATTGAAAGAGGAACATAAATTGAGAGTACAGTAGAGCGTCGATTATCCGAACGTCGGTCAACCGAACGACCGCTTAACCGAACTGTGTACTCGCTCACACCTGTTACTCTCCCACCCTACCGTCCATCATCCCCCTCACTCCCAAACCAAGTTTCCCACAGTAGTCGCCGCACTGAGCCACCGCTGGCGGAACATTGCTTCTAATGGGGCCTTCATAAGGCGCTGCTGACCGGCCAAGCCGCCAGTCGCTGTGTTTCAACAATCAGCACACTTCTGCCGGTGTATGTATTGTTCATGCAAAATGCGTATGTAATATGTACATATTTTTGTTTAATAAACTGTACCACATACTATATATTCCTACTAAAGTTGCCTTTGTACGTTACTTTGTAATACTTAAAGAGATGCCTGTTTTTATGAATAAATTTACTGTACAGTACTTCTTTTTGGCAAATAAACATGTACAGTTTGATTATCCGAACAAACCAGTTTTCCGAACACCCATGTCCCCCAATTACTTCGGATAATCGACGCTCTACTGTATTTAAAAATAACTCCTTAGGAAAATATTTGGACCTAAAAGGGATAAGGAGACAGGTGAGTGGAGAAGGTTATATAATTTAGAACTACATAATTTGTATTCATGTCCAGATATTATTAATAATCCTTTGTGCAACAGCCCTGAAGAGCCTTGGCTTACCTACCGACTGCCAGTCTTCCTTCCACGCTTTCCTTCGTCACCTCTAAGCATGGAGATCTGCACCCAGTATTGGAATAGTCGGGGGGTCAGCCCGACGTATCCCCAGCCATTATAGTAGGTTTCCGGGACCGGATTACGCTTACTCATTCGAAGCTCCCCAATTTCCACATGATGGTGGGTTGCCACTGGCCCTATACGTAGGCCGAATAAATTCCAACCAGAGCCGGATTCGAACCTACGCCATCCCGCAGCAAACGATCTCAAGACGAGTGAACGCCTTAACCCGCTTGGCTACGGAGGAGGACCCAGATATTATTAGAATAATTAAAGCAAGATGACAGGTGGGCAGGCCATGTGGCACGAATGGGAGAGGAAAGAGGAGTTTACAGGATTCTTGTTGGGAAACCTGGTGGTAAGAGACCAATAGGTAGACCAAGACGAAGATTGAGGGATAATGTTGAGATGGACCTAAAGGAAATTTGTAGGGATGGAAAAGAGTATATAGATCGTGTTGCTGCAGCCATGAACCTTCGGGTTCAAGAAGGCTAGAGAGTTAGTTAGTTATAAGTAAGTTTCATTTCAAAATTTAACCAACATACTATAATCCAAGTGTTCTGCAGAACACCAGCAGACACTTTCATGGAGTCCAAATATCCTAAAATTGATGCAAATGCTTTACTCACTTTCCTTCTGCTCCATTTGGTGTGATGCACTTCATCATTAAATAGATTTAGTGACTAAATGACAGCTACTTTAACATCCTGGTTGTCATCTACATCCCATATATGAACAACTTTACATTGATAGAGCTTTCAGTCATTTGTATCTGAGGTATGGCAGATTGATTCATTAATAGTTTCTTCTCCCAGGTGGCCCTGTGCATGCACAGCTCGTCCCGTATGACCTTCTGACAGACAAGGAGAAGAGAAAGGATCGAGAGAGGTCCCAGGAATTGCTAAAGTACCTGCAGTACCAGGGATACAAACTGCACAGGTAGGCAAGTTATAGTCTAGGACTGTAATGGATTTAAATAATATATAATACAAATATATGTATTATACTATCTTTTTTCAAATGAAAGCTTAAGATGTGTTCTATATTTAAGGTTAGTTTATGTTTTTAGATAGGAGCAACCGTTAAGTAGTTAATCACGGATTAGTAAAAGAAAATCATATTTTTCACTAATCGCTTTATCTTAATCATTAATTTGCTAATAAACTAGGCATCTGAGAAGAAAATGTTCCAAACAAAATTTGTAGCGTAAACGTTTATCTTTAATTTGATATATTACACTTGTTGTTTTTGACCTCAGAATTAAAGTAAAATGAATGAATTATGTAGTGTGTGCAGCAGATTCTTCTAGCAGGAAGTGTCCATAGTTCTATTTAATTACACTTATTTCGTATCATCAATTACAATGAATGTTTTTTCCTTTCATTCATATTTTCAGAAATCAAATTGGTTGTATATATATTGTATTTCTCTTAAAAATGTTATTTAAGGTAATTTTACAAATACAAAAAAAAATAGTATTTTAAGGGTTTAATTCGTCTAAAGTCTTCTAACAAACATTTCGTAATGTTACCAAATATACAATACTATTGTATAGTTCGAGAATTATTCAAGAGTTTTAACTCACAGTTATTCACGTAAAGTATTATAGTGAGTTTTTCTGCAAAAGCACTATTTTTATTTTACAAAAATAGATTTAATAATATATATGAAAGTTTACACTATTTGGAGCATTTCTGAATAATCCTGAAGCCACTGTTAACAAGATATATCAAATCAAAAATATCCAATATGGCGGACTCTTTTCAATATAGTGGCCATCAGCACGCAGATTGGCTATTCAACTGAACATGTCTTAAGTGGTATAAAAATTGATTCTACCAAGTCTCATGCTTTTATCGAAAGTCAATGATTCCGGACTTAACCGCTGGACTGTGATAAAGATGCACTTTTTTGGTGCTGTCCTCCATTTGGAGACACATTTTATGGTGCATCTTTCATTAAAATATATTAAATCTTATATCGTTTTAAAGCTTATAAATTAGGCTATAACTTATATTTGAAACAATTTCTTGTCATTTAATTTGTTCAAAAGTTACAATGCAAAAACTTCAGAAAGTACTAGAAAAATTCACTTTTTAAAGTTTATTTTTTTAAATTACGGCAACACAATCAACATTATCAAAAAAATAAACAGAATCTCTTTTGTAGCCCATCTAATGAGGATTAAGACGAAGAAAGGATCTGTCTATGACCATTGGTTACGGAGGTATAGGTCAATAATTAAGTCTGCAAAATTGATGTTTTGGGTGGTGCTGGGGGGGGAGAAGCAACATGAGGAGGGGTGGGAACTTTTGTGATTTTGCACTACTAGTAGTGTTCTAACAACTGACCAGAATTCAGCTTTTACGGAATTTTCCCCGACATTGGCCTTTTTTGTTGTGCTTCATTGACTGCGCTATAACTAAATTCTCTATTTTGTTTAGACCTAGCCGTGGAGGAACTGACGCTGAGCAGATAGCTACTGCTGCCCCCCCAGAATTGAGGTTCGCTTACAGACTGCTGGAGAAGCTCATCCAGTACCTGGACACAGCCACAGTCAACATGAAGCTTCTGAAACCGTCCAGTACTTTGAGCAGGAGAAACAGCTTCAAAACTACCTCCAGGGACATCAAATTCTTCTCAAAGGTGAGCATGTCTATGTTGCTTCCTGAAGTTGTTCATACTGTTAATTGCTTTTATTGAAGGCAAGGATATGTATTACGTGACATAACAAGATAACCAGTATCAGTAAGAGGGCTGGGGCATAAGTCATATCAACTATATTTTTCTCAAAGTTAAATATTAAATGCACATTGGGGGGGGGGCAAGGGGGAGGGCAGATTTTTTCTATGGAGGGACGAGCAAAGTATTTTTCCATGAGGCATATTACGCCGATTATAGTGTTGCCCCCTCAAAAAACACCCCTTGAATTTGATTTTGTCGCATTCCTGCATCCCCATCATAATAATTATTGTAAATTTCTCTGACTGAAATCAAATTATACATGTGAAAATATACTTTTAGGTTGACATTAAATTTCTAAGGGGGAGATGTGGTCATTCTTGGTGCTCTTCCAGATGTCCATGCCACTTTATTATTATATTTTCAACCAGAAATTTAGGATAGAGTATTCTTATCGCCGTTATTAAACGATATTATACTCTTTTTCTTGTATGTACGCATTGCTTGCATGATAGAATTATTTTCCTGTAGTTTACGGTTATTACAAGCATAAGAAAACAGTTTTTTCTTTGTGACGTTTCAGGAGAACACACGCTCCTTTCATCAGACATTTATTTTCATTTTGACTAAAGATACAGTTATAACAATGGTTAGTAATTTTTAAACAAAAAGAATCTGTTATATAATGGATGTTGTCAATGTTACATTGTTGTAATATAGCAACTTAACTGTGAAAAAAGCAGTCTATTTTATTTTTATTTTAGATTTTTTTTTTTTTTTTTTTTAATTATGAATCCCAAATATCATCAGGTAATTCAAATTCATCATTGTTTTCACAAAGTCTCTTGATGTTTTCTGTTACATTAAATTTTAAAGATGGTGGCTTACTCCATTTGTGAAAAAGAAAACTCCACACTGGATCTATGTTACCATTTTCATTATTTAATTTATTCCAGTGTTCTTCTGCAATGAACGAGGCTTCCCAGACATTCAACTCTGTGTTTCCCGTTAATCTTTTTAAAACCCTTCTCTTTTTAATCAAATGCTTCTCTTCGATGATATGAGTTGACAAACCTGTTCTTGGGTTTAGATTTATAATGTCCAAATCATGTTCGTGCCATCTAATTGCCATTTTCCTTGCTGTTTGTCCCACATAATCTTTTGAACATGAACAACTTATATTATATATTCCTGTGGTTTCCACATCTGGTAGCGAGTTTCTCATTTTGAATTCATTAAATGTACATTCCAAACTTCTTGGTGATTTAAAAACAATTTTGAAATTAAAACTTCTAAAAATTTTTGCAATTTTATGTGAGAATCCCTTGTGGAATGGAATGCACACAAATTTCTTTTCAACAGATTTTTCATCTTTGTCTGTATTTCTCTCTTAGATGGCACGAACATGATTTGGACATTATAAATCTAAACCCAAGAACAGGTTTGTCAACTCATATCATCGAAGAGAAGCATTTGATTAAAAAGAGAAGGGTTTTAAAAAGATTAACGGGAAACACAGAGTTGAATGTCTGGGAAGCCTCGTTCATTGCAGAAGAACACTGGAATAAATTAAATAATGAAAATGGTAACATAGATCCAGTGTGGAGTTTTCTTTTTCACAAATGGAGTAAGCCACCATCTTTAAAATTTAATGTAACAGAAAACATCAAGAGACTTTGTGAAAACAATGATGAATTTGAATTACCTGATGATATTTGGGATTCATAATTAAAAAAAAAAAAAAAAAAAAAAAAAAATCTAAAATAAAAATAAAATAGACTGCTTTTTTCACAGTTAAGTTGCTATATTACAACAATGTAACATTGACAACATCCATTATATAACAGATTCTTTTTGTTTAAAAATTACTAACCATTGCTATAACTGTATCTTTAGTCAAAATGAAAATAAATGTCTGATGAAAGGAGCGTGTGTTCTCCTGAAACGTCACAAAGAAAAAACTGTTTTCTTATGCTTGTAATAACCGTAAACTACAGGAAAATAATGATATTATACTCTTAAAGAAAATGAAGTATTGTGAAACTGAAAGTTCAGAGCAATTACGGAGGAAGGAGGTGGAGTGGTGCAATCACAGGGTGGGGTCACCTTGGACGGAAATCAATTTTAGGGGGCAAACATTGAAGTAAAGGAAAGCAAGACTAGCCGAATCTAAGAGTACCAGACAGAAGGATACTCAAGATGGAATTAGTTTTCACATCTTTCATGCATTATTTCTTCCAGACGGCTAACAGCACCTGCAGCGGGGGCACAGAGCTCCAATTGGCCCCTCAATTTCAAATTTTATACAAATAGAGATACATTTCGTAAAATTTTCTTGCTCACTTCACTCGCAATATCTACTATTCTTGCAGTCTTGTCAAGTTCAGCGGGGGTTGGCCCCTGAATGCTGAATGGTCTAAATGAAAAAAATTGCAAAAAAGAATGCCATGGTGCTCCATGAAAATTTTTGCAACTTATTAAATCAATACCGTTTTCAGTTTGCAAAAATTTGGATCTGAAATTTTTTTTGCTCGCTTTGGTCGCAATTTATTTTCTGTACTGCATTATAAATGACCAGGAAGAGAAGTAAGAACAACTAAGTACTACTGCTAAACGGTCTGATGGGGATGGGTGCAATAAAACTAAAACAGTGAGATAAAGTAGGTTTTTCTTTCCCAACTAAACTTTCCTCAATGCTGTTGCCCCCCGCCCTCAATCGCAGGGTTTGCGCATGCCTATGACTGTGGTCCCACAATATGATTGTATGTCCTAGAGAATATGACACCCGTATTATGTTGATGCATCACTAGATGGCCATGTGATGAACGGTTATTTTACAGGTGACAGTGGTAATTCATTGTTTAGTCAACCATCATGCCACGGTATGAACAGCATTTGTGTATCAAAATAATCGTTCTTCAGGAAAGAAATGCCAGAGAATGCCACAGACAGCTGGTGGAAACTGTGGCGAATAGTGTCCTACCGTAGCATGCACCTCTTTTGTTCTTGTAATGCTCTATAAACACATGTGGCACGATGCTATCTTAAAGGATAATTGCTCTCTTTCCTATCCTATACCTGGTACACATCAACTGCATTGTTCATACATTCCACAATACCATACACCGCCCCTTCCATAATAATAACAATAAGTTCATAAATTGATGTAAATATTGTGTACATAGACGTTCATACTTTCATGTATTCTTTTTTTCTCTCTTCTATCTTGTTATTTATTCACAGTGTATTATGTTAGATATAATTGGGAAATGTATCCTGTGCTGAACAAATAAATAATAATAATAATAATATATTTCAGATTGTCTTGCAAAATAAAATAGTTGCCATAACTTACGCCCTAACCTTCGTATTATGTATGGTTGGGAACTGAGTTCAACACATTTTTGTTTCAGGTTGTGTTGCCCCTAATGGAGAAATATTTTAGCACTCACAGGAATTACTTCATTGCTGTTGCAACAGCCACCAACAATGTAGGAGCTGCATCTCTGAAGGAGAAGGAAATGGTTGCCAGGTATGCATCATTTATCATTTTTATACAAGGTATTATCAATTAGTTCCCTCAATTCACTCACAATACACACTTATTTTGACTGCCTTTCATATGAATTACAAATCAGCTGTCGCATTTGCTTTTATGTCTTGAATTGTTGGGAAACCTTTACCACTGATCCCATCGTGAGAGTTCGGAGCAACCAAAAGCTTCAAAGTGCCAGATCTCTCTCTCTCTCTCTCTCTCTCTCTCTCTCTCTCTCTTTCTGAATTAAGACCAACAAACATTAGTAATGACAAACCAAACACTATTTTTCTCAAAAATATTAATGAAATAATAAATATAAAATTGCTAAATTATTGCAATGTATTTTGGAGTCATATATATTTCTGAAAAGAAAATTGTACATCTCTTTTAAATTAATGACCACAAAGTTTTACCTTTATTTTGTGCTATTTTTCGTGCAATATAGCAAATATAAGTTCAGAATATTAAACACAGCCCATTGTAAATGGTGAGTGTGTCATTAGATGGTGAAAATATTTGTTCACAAGTGAAATTGAATCATCCTCTTGCTATGAACATAGATTATGTCTTAAACTTTCCCACTGTTAATTAAGAGTCTTATAATCTTTTCCAGCTTGTTTTGCAAACTGGCAAATCTCCTTCGGTCTCGCTTAGCAGCATTTGGAAGTGATCTCCGTATAACAGTAAGATGCCTGCAGGTGTTAGTGAAGGGAATAGATGCAAGGTAATGTTCATGTACTCCACACATAAGCTTATATTACAAATTATTTTAAAATTTTCCAATAACTTCTGTAGTAATGCAGTCAAATTTTAAAAAATAACCCAATGTGGTGGTTTAGTCGGTAGGGTGTCTGACTGCCATGTGGAAGACCCAGTTTCAATTCCCAGGGTGGATGATCTGTTGTAAATTTTTCTGGCCTTGTCTCTGCATAGAGCGGCTCTGGGTCTCACCCAGCCTCAAATCAATGGGTACCTGGTGGAAACCCTGAGGGGTAAAGGCAGCTGGTTTATGGTGCTGTTCACATTACCATCAAAATGTCTGACCCCCACATAATCGTAATCTTTATTCATCCGTTGACCCATATTTTCATGGGTATGGCTCCCCTAAACGTACCTTCTTGGCGCAGTGCCAAGGAACTTAACTTTACTTAAATTCTTATATGTTCCGTTTGAAATTAGAGTTACCTATATTGTACATGGTTTATTTTTTAAAGCGAACAAATTGGTTACATACATCGATTAAGGAGGAAAATAATCACTGTATTTCTCAATGAAACATTAAGTTATTTTATATTTGATTGGTACAGCAATTATTTATTAGTACTCTATTAATACCAGTAATATTTTGTATTGGTGAATATATACATACACGTGTTAGTTCTTTATCCGCAATAACTGTTTAGTAATTATACAGTAATTTCTATGCATGTTAATTTTAACACTCCCTTAGAGACCTCACACAGCTCAATGATTACTGATTCACCTCTGTATTTGAAGCATTTGTGCTAGTGTCAAATGTGTCAGTTGTGAGGGTAGCAAGGCCATTGCCCTAACAGCACTGCAATGAACAATGGAGGTGAAAGATAGGGGTAGAAAAATCTTTAGATAGTTTGCAAATTTATGACACTAAGACAACACTCTTTCTGTTGTGCAATTGGTACCCCAATTGTTCCCCTGTGGACACTCCAAAAGTAACAAACTCAGGTCAATTAATAAAAAGTGGGAATGGGGCTTTATGCAACTGACCATACATCACTCAATAAAAAGCTGCTTTGCAGACATTGGCCCTAAGAGAAATGTTGCACCACAGAGTTTATTTTAATACTCTCCTTACATGTGTCCTAAATCCACAATTATCTTCTTATATACTGTTTTCAAGAGCTATTTTATTTTACTGTATTTGCATATATGTTTTAAGAATGTTACTATGTTAACTTTCTTTTACAGATCATTAACAAAGAACTGTCCAGAATTCATCAGAACATCTATGCTGACATTCTTCAACAACACATGTGAAGATTTGGGCCACACGATACAAAATCTTCAGGATGTAAGTCACCTTTCATGCTTGTTACTTGAGTATGTACATTTTGAATATTTGTGCGTTTACTCACTAAATATATTCACAGTATAAAAAGTATAAAAAACTTACGTGAGTGAGTATAATAGTCGTAAAACTACTTGAAGACGACGTTTCGCGAAGCTATTCTTCGCTTCTTCAGGTATTTCTTTTCAGTATATAAAATACTTCGTCATATATGTAAAATTAAATCCAGGATTAGGTAAAAAAAAGGGTATTGGGATATGGAATTTAAAATTCCATGATGTTAAAAGTGCCATGTAGGCTAAAAGATAATTCTAAAAGAACGGGTGTACCCATACTACCATACAGAATGAATGACTGGTGACTTTTAGCCTACATGGCACTTTTAACGTCATGTAATTTTAAATTCCATATCCCAATAACAGAATGAATGACTGGTGACTTTTAGCCTACATGGCACTTTTAACGTCATGTAATTTTAAATTCCATATCCCAATACCCTTTTTTACCTAATCCTGGATTTAATTTTACATATATGACGAAGTATTTTATATACTGAAAAGAAATACCTGAAGAAGCGAAGCGTAGCTTCGCGAAACGTTGTCTTCAAGGAGTTTTACGACTATTATACTCACTCACATAAGTTTTTTATACTTTTTATACTGTGAATTACTTGAGTATGAAGCATGTTTCTTACTCGTTCATGTCTAGAAAATATAATTTGAAATATTAATTGTTTCCTGAAAATATTCATATTTGCTCTTTCTTTGTTTTATATATGAATACCCAAAGTTGGATCAATATGTTTGCCACACTTTTTTTCATCATATAGTGCTTGACAACCATTTTCCTCCTTTCAGGGCAAATACAGCCACTTGCGAGGCACCCATCTCAAAACTTGCACCTCATTGGGTTACATAAATGGTGTCGTCCTACCAGTCTTAACAGCAATGTTTGATCACCTAGCAAACTGTGAATATGGAAGTGATCTTTTGTGTAAGTCATAAATTATTGTTCTTATTGTCCTTGTCACAACCGTTTCTAGTGGAAATAGAAACAGTGTACCTTCCTTAGTTATTTTTAAATTATGCTGATCTGTATGCTACCTGAAATTGTTACAGACTCTGTTAGATTTAGTGTTAACAGCAAACTTCTTTCTAGATCCACCATCTTAAACCATTACATAGCAATACAATATAAATAGCATACTAATATGTTATATTTTTCAATTTTTATTAAAATGATACAAGGATATTTTACAATTAATGAACACATTCACATTACTATACATTATTGTATAATTATGTTCCATGGCCGACTGATTCCTAGCCATGCAACTAACTGGTCATATGTGACATATGTAAATACAATATGTACTACCTTGTATTTCACTATTTTCTCTTTTTTTAAGCTGAAGAGTTCATATTCTTTGTTTTGTTTTGCAGTGGATGATATTCAAGTTGCTTCCTACAAAATGCTCAACAGTCTTTACACCTTGGGAACTGATGGAACTCTTACTCATGAAAGGTATAGTATGAAATTTTGTTTATTTGACTGAATGTTGAAAGTTGAGCCCCATTTGAAAGATAATCCTGGCTAGGCCCCTGATTGTTGCTATTGTTATTGACAATCCTCCTGTTGAAATTTATGGGAGATCTGAAATAATACTGGTCTGTCAAGTACGTACTGGGAATTGTTCAATAAACTCAAAATATTGGTTTAATCATCCAAATTTATTTTGTCGCCTTCAAAATAGGCCCCATTTGATGCGATACACTTATACCAATGAATAATCCAGTCGTCGAAACACTTCTTATAGGCACTTTACGGTATGGCCTTCAGCTCCTTCTCCGAATTTTGTTTAATGGCTTTAGTTTGGGCAAAGAAAAGTCACACATGGCCATATCTGGCAAATACGGTGCTTGATCAATGATATTTGTTGAGTTTTTGGTCAAAAATTCACATACAAGGATCAATGTGTGGGATGGTGCATTATCGTGGTGCAAAATTCAAGAATTGTTCTTCAACAAATCTGGCCTTTTCCAGCAAACATTCTCTCTCAAATGCCTCATAACACCTAGGTAATATTGTTTGTTGACTGTTTGCCCCTCTGGAAGGAATTCCGAGTGGATAACACCACGATAGTCAAAGAAAATAGTCAACATGACTTTGATTATCGAGTGATTTTGACGTGTTTTTTTTCGGTTCCGGCTCGTTATCGAAGTGCCATTCTGAAGCTTGTTGGCTGGTTTGCATGTCAAATCATAAACCCACATCTCGTCATTAGTTATGATGCTTTCATGAATGTAGGGTCGGAATTGGTTCATTCAAACATGTCTTCAGCAACCTGTTTGCAGTTCTCTTTTTGAAGAAAATTGAGCTCCTTCGGAACAAGTTGTGCCGTGATGTGTCTCGTGCCCAAAACATCAACTAAAATGGTGCGAACGGATTCATGAGACATGCCCAGATTCTGAGCTATCTTCCTTAAGCTTGAATGATGATTTTCCATCACCATTTCCTTCACTTTATCTATGTTTTCATCAGTCGAAGACATTGATGGTCGACCGGACCGAGGCAAGTCTTCAACCTATTCTTGTCCTTCTTTGAATGCTTTGTACCACTCATATGCTCGTGTTTTCGATAAAGCTGACTCACCATAGGCCTTCTCCAACATTTTCAATGATTCAGCACAAGAAATTTCGTTGGCAACATAAGATTTGAGGCAAACTCTTTGTTCCATATTTTTATCCATATTAAAAATCACAGTGCACACTTGAGGTCGACTAACTTAAGCAACAGCTGTAAACAAACTGGTGGACAGATCGTGCCAAAACTCTACGTGACATTGGTACCAACGTACAGCACAGCAAAAAAATTGTTTTCATACATTTTACACGGGCTTTTTAAATGAACAATTCCCTGTATTTATTTGACAGAATGTATGTACAGTACTTTGAATTTTGTGGTGTTAGCAAACCAGAATATTTTTATTTTCTGAGAGAATATTGACAGTATTTTTTTCTCTTATTTTTTTAGGGGTGTGCGACCTTCCTTGGCTCACATCTTTGCATCATTTCACTAGTAAATGAACAACCAATAGTGCATGCAATAAATAAGAATAATTCAAGTACTTGAATGAATTTATTATATCCATTCATCTTTTATTGCAGGAAGTATTTGAAGACTGAGATAGAAAGACACCGGCCAGCACTTGGCACTTGCCTGGGAGCCTTCTCCTCCACATTCCCTGTAGCTTTCCTGGAGCCCCACTTGAACAAGCACAATCAGTTTTCCATCCAGCAGAGATATGCAGACCACTCTCTGGAAGCTCAAGGTTGGTTGAATTATGTATCAAAAAGATACACAAACTGCAGGATGGCAAAGTTTTTAATCTCTTGTCATAGTTCACTATAGGACACTGAAATGGAGCTTTCAAAATGACAAAGAATAAAAGAATAGCATTGGCATTGCTAAAAATTAGGAATGTAACAGATTAAATGGTACTCTATTGATATCGGCCGATATGGGCATATCAGTGTATCAGTTTATCAGTAAAATTATCGATAATTTACCGATCTGATATATCTATAAATATTTTATAATTTAGTAAGATAGTCTGCCATTTTGTTATAATTTTTATGGATATAAACATACAGTCTCCATGCTTTGCTCTTCATTAAAAGTAAATCTTTTGCATTGCAGTCATCTACTAACACACATTTATTAAGGAAGTGAATGAACCATTTAGAATTTTATATCGAATCGATAGAATATCGGTTATCACCTAATTTTATATCAGTACTTTATCAGTATTGGTCCATCCCTACTAAAATATGTAGCCTGTAACGGTCAATGTGAGTGTAAAACAGATGTTGTTTCAAGTTGATATAAGACTTGATGGACACACTAGTATAGTTATATAGCTGTGGACATATACTGGATATATGCGGTAAGTTCTAAATATCCTCTGCAGGCAGCCAAAAGATACCCCCAGAAATAGATATCTAAAACTGAATATCTAATCATGTAATCCACATCCAATAGATATGTATGGGTTTGAAGTAGCCATTGTAGATATGATGTGTGGGAAGTTCAATTTCTCCCATCCAATTTCAAATATGTATTAAACTTTCCCAACTATATGGGCTTCACATTACACACACACTTGCTACTTGCAGATATCCTGGTGCGAATGGAGGAGAGCATGCCCACGTTGGAGGCAGTGTTGGGTGAGGTTGAGCAGTTCGTGGATTCTGAGAAAAGCCACACTGATGCTCCGCATGTCATAGATGTCATCTTGCCAATGCTGTGTTCATATCTTCCTTTCTGGTGGTCTCAGGGTCCAGATAATGTTAGTCCTACAGGAGGGTAAGTCTTTGTGATAATAATTTATATACTGATACAAAGTTTTTCAGGTCATGACAAAAGCATTCATATGTTACTTTCATTTAATTGTAGTATACACACTTTACTTTTGCTCATGAAAATACTGTGCACATTATCTAAACTTCTTGCTCCAGCATGTTTTTCTTTGAAGAAAAAAATGTGTTCACTAATTATATATTTCTTTGTAAAATATCACTAATAATAATAATATATACATGTGCCACTTCCAATGGTTAAGCACATTGAGATTGTAACTTGCAATGTTGCCATTCATGGTTTCAGATTTGAGTCATGACCTGTGCATAGGGTTTCTTTCCACCAATTTCATCAAATCCTCATTCAACCTCATTTTCACAAGTAGCTTAAAGATGTGGAAAATTTATGCTAACTAAGAATATCATAATTACAAAAACAGAATGTGCTATTTTCAGAAATTAATGATCCATTAAAATGCATTAAAATAATCTGCTAACAAGGACTTCCTTTTCTAAAGGTGTTATGGTACATTTTTGGAAGCAGAGTCCTGAGAGAAATATTGTAAATATTTTGTAAATATTCATAATGTTGTATTGCTTTCAGATTAAAATTGTCTTTTGAATATTTCTGTTCTTTCACCTGATTCATATTTTTCTTGTTATTTTCCTGATTACATTGTTTCATGATATATAAAATATTAGTTGAGAAAGTTTTGATTATAAGTAGATTTTTTGCTTGTGGATATGAATTATAATTAGCTTCATCTATAATTTTTTAAATTTTTACTATGTAGGTTTTGTATAATAAGACAATATTATTAGTGGAAACTTTACTATACTGCCAGTCTGTGATTGAATTGGCACTTCAAATATTTAATGAGCTATTGCATTTTATATTCAGGGAATAAGTGAAGTAAACTTTAACCAGAATATTGCAACCAACACTCATATGTAAGTTAATGTGCTAAAATTTCTTCCAGGAACCATGTCACAATGGTAACAAGTGAACACATGAACCAGTTATTAAAGAGTGTCCTGAAGCTTATCAAGAAGAATATTGGAAATGAGAATGCTCCATGGATGACAAGAATAGCAGGTGAGGAAAACAATTCCAATACCTTCATATAAAGCATACTGCATTTCCATTTTAATAGGAACTAGGGACTGGACAAATTAATTAGGTCTCTATTGGTATTAGCCGATAAAGGCATATTGGTAATTTTACCGATCCAATATATCTGTAAATAGCCTGTAATTTAGTGTACAATTATGGCATTTTTTGGGGGGAGGTGATATAAACATAACATATAATACAACACAGTCGTTTTTGTAAAGAACATTTCTTAATATACTGTTTATTTTTCAAAGCAAGACCGATTGAAATCATCTGATTACATGTATTAATTAAAGAGGTTAATGAACCTTTCACATTCTTTAGGAATTTGCAATTTTATATCGAGTTGGGAGAATATCAATCAGTATCGGGAAATTTCATATCAGTACTTTTCTTTATTGCTCTTGACCAAAATTTCATATTTGTCTATCCCTAGAATAGAGGGAAGATCACTCATAAACACTTACAATAGAAAATGTTCACTCTAAACTCAGAGAAATGGGTGTGCTTTGTTCTTTCTTACATTAAACACTGATTACAAACATTACTGGAGCGTAACTGTGGTACTTGTTACAACTTTTATGCAATAAAATCATAATGAATCAACTACATTTGGCCAAGGAAAATGTGCTTTTCAATTAAGATAGTGTGCCCAACCTGAAAGAAAAAGATCAATTGGAAAGAAATCTTTGAGCAACAATGAAGTCATTGATACCATAAAAGTCTATATTGATGAGCTTGAGATATCATTATACTCTATCAATAAATGTGAATCAAAGTGGGTTTGGCTAAAGGAGACTATTAAAAGTTTGTTTTAAGCTCGTGTTATGCTCAGATAACCATGCCTACATTTTAAAGTGGAATCCAAACCACTGTGCAATGTGCCCCCACTGGGTATAGAATCCAGGACCTCTTGATTACAATATGTCATTATCACTACACTATCATGGAGGCAAGAGACTATTCAAATTCTTGTAAAAATGTCAACCCAATAATTTGCTTACCTTGTTTACTTTTGAATATTTGTCAACTGCCCCATGCATATGCAGGGAAATATAAATTGTGTACTTATGAGTATTTTTCATAATTTTCTTCACCAGCAAGAATATTTCTTTGGTTATTTCACTACCTCTTGAGATTAATTTTGACAATTAGGATGAACGATGAAATAGATCAGGGCAAACACAGATTCATGCTTTACCCAAGACTTGTACCTAAGATTACAGGGCAAAGAATGTCAGTGGAAGATTGTGAAATTTAATATTTGAAATAAGTAGGTTAGGAATTAATATTTTGTTGAATAAAAACCTGACTCTCTCCATTATCTTGAACTTGTTAATTTATTTTTCCATGCAGCTTATACACAACAAATCATCATAAACGTATCAGAAGAACTGTTGAAAGACCCATTCCTTCCACTGGCAGAGCGAGTAAAGAAGAGGACAGATGCTATGTATCACAAGGAAGAAGGGTTGAGAGGATTTTTGAAATCTTCTACAGATGACACGTCTCAGGTAATATTTGACTCATGTGCCCACACAGAAGTTGAAAAGTAGAATCTTTATATTCCCAGATTTTACATGTTATGGCAATATGTGATAACGTTTCCTGTATTTTACACTTTCCGCATTGTGGCACATGACTTTTCATCTTCTGCCTCTTATAGACATGATCTTACCTACCTTCCACTGATGGATAAGGTAACTTGTGTGGCATTAATCCTGATGGTGTGAGACGTTTGTAAAATGTTGGTAGATGTTTACACTAGGGCTGAACAATATCAATACCAATGTATCGGTATTGAAAAGTATTAGTTGGAATATAATCACAGATACTGGTCAATATTTCTGGAAGTACAGGTGTTTTCTCGAATCTGTATAAATGCCACAACACTTTTATTGAGGCTAAATATTGTAGAAATTATGCAGAATCATCATAATTTTTGCAATAATATTGTACGGAGAAATAGATTCTATGATTAAATGAATGTTATTCGAAAGTTTTCTTCTTCTGTGCTTCTATATTTACTGAAGAAAAATAAAAGCTAATTTACAGCATAAGTATTATGATGTTATAGTTTTATTATGATTAAAAATCAACGATGAAATTAAGTGTGGTGTGATGGCATCAGACTATGCAGGCACATCTATACTACAGCTTGTTGGTAAAATTGATCAGTAGCGTAAGCAGGATTTTATCAAAGGGGAAGGGGGTTTATTTCTAAAACATTCTGCAAATTCACATTACCATTGTTTTATTATACTTTAATTAAACAATAATACTCATAATTAATTAATAATACTTATAATTAATTAATTAGCTGACTTACTACTATTAATTAGAGGCATGCATTATTCGTTTTTGACGAAAACGCGAAATGTGAAATAACACACTCTAATGTTCATTTTTAATGTTTCTGAAAGGTGTGAGGTGCATTTTCCTATCTTATTTTGTCATGAAATAATGCGAAATGAACTGCAAAATGTGATATATACTCTTAAACACGAAATTTACTGTTTATATACCGACACAACACTTTCTGAAGTCTGAAGTATCCTGAGTATCATGCAAAATTCTGCTGCAAACATGTGAGAAGCAAAAATGGACCCCTTTATACAGGAATAAACTCAATATTCTGGTAATGATTTAATGTGCTATTAGAAGGGATATGTTTATTTTGTGTAATAGTGCAATTTTTAAATCAAATTTGGGATTATATTCACATTTTTAAAACCAAAATGTCATTTTATATGCCACTTTTTCACTGCTATAACAGCGAAATTTCATTTTATTTACCACTTTTGAACCCGAAATTGACAGAGTTTTATACCGAAATTTTACTTTTTTATTTACCAAAAATATGTGCCTCTACTAATAATACTACTAATACCACTACTACTATTAAGTAGTAGTGATCTACATAAATATAGTATTTATGAAAGCAAAGAACTAAATTACTTTCTAGTCATTCAATTTTTATCAAATCCTGGGAGCATTATTTTGTTTCTTTGTTATGAAATAATTGTCTGGTCAATAAGGTGAGACATTTTGAGGATGAAGAAAATCCATAAAAACAAGAAAAAGAAAATATATTAAAATAAATTGAACTCATCCAAGGAGCTGTGGTGGTTTGGACGGTAGAGCATCTGACAACCACGTGGGAGATCCGGGTTCGGTTCCCGAAATTAGTTGGATTTTTTCCGGCTTCTTCCCTGCATAAATGTCCCCGATAATTCACATCTGGATTGTCTCGCTGTTCTTACCAAAAAAGAAACATTTTATAATGTTGAGCTTATTGTCGTTTGAATAATTGTCTAGTCAACAAGGTGAGACATTTTAAAGAGATACATTCAAACGTGCTGCGGTAAACAATGGGAAGGCAGACTGGTGACTGTATTCTTGTCTGCCTAGCCTTTGTCTATACATTAACCACTTACAATGAACCAAGAACCTTATTTAGTTACTTCTCATTGTTCACACAAAAAATACATGTTCACTGAACACTGGTGTACATAGAGGGGTGGCTGATAGTGTTTCAGCCCCTACTGAAGTTTTGAGATCAGAATTTTCAAAAAAAATCCGTTAAGAACTTTAAAAAATCAAAATGTGTAAATGCAAAACCTCTTTTAAAGTGAGTCCCGATTACCATTTTTGTCTTTGAATACAACTTTAATAGACTGAAAAGCTCCAACAATATGAAATAATTAATTATGCATCCTGCCCTCCAAAATGAAGCCATGTGCTATCCACATTTACTATTCCAGCCCCTGCCGAAAAAAATCCTGCGTACGCCAGTGTAATGAGCATTGTTGCAACTGAGATACAAAACAACTTTTTTCTCTTTTAAATCATAGTTACCCTCATATTTTATTTTCAAGAATTCGTGTTTATTTTCAAGGCATCACTCTGAAAGATGCATGTGTTTGGAATGCTGTGCTTTTCTCCATGCTGCATGGAAATAATAATTCAAATTATTTTTTATTTTTATTAGTAGTTGTAGTAGTAGTAATAGTAAGAGTATTGTCCCAGATCTTTGACTGTGATAAATTGGCCATTTAATTTTTTACACAGCATTTTTCATAATATTTCACAAGCTCAAGGGGGGGGGGTTAAACCTCGTAACCCCCCCCTTGCGTACGCCATTGAAATTGATGATAGTTTTACTGATTTAATATATCTATAAATACCCTTTAACTTAGTGAAAATCTGCCAATTTGTGCTTTTTATGATTAGAGTACTTAATTCTTATACTCTGGTTTTACAAAATGACTAAGTGTTCAGTTTGTGTGTCTCATGAAAATCATTTGAACTCACCTGGTTATGTACAGTACATTAATTAGTCAAATGGACCATTCACATTGTTTATGAAGTACATATTACAATTTCATATTTGATTAGTAGAATACAGGTTATAGATATCAGCAATTTTTAGATTCATATTGGCAATAGAATGATGTGGGTCCATCAAAAATATTTAACATAATTTAATTGGCTTTGCATATCCTATAGGTTTCACACTATTATGTGCATATCTTAACTATTGACTTTGTCTATTGCTGTACTTGGCCTAATGACAATAAAATTTTATAATAATAATAATAATAATACCAGAAAATATGTTGGTTATTTCCTTATTTGTCTCTAATGCAGTATTCTCTCTCTCATTGTAGATTGAATCACAAGTTCAGGAAGAATGGCAACTTCTAGTCCGGGACATTTATGCCTTTTATCCATTGCTCATCAAGTATGTTGATCTTCAACGTAACCATTGGCTGAGGAATAATATTTCTGAAGCAGAAGACTTGTACAATCATGTTTCTGAGATATTCAACATTTGGTCTAAATCTCAAGTGAGTAAATCTACAATGAAAATTATATTGAACAGATAATAGTTCTAAGAAGCATTAAAGTAATGCATTTTGATGTCAATTGTGAATGGTTTACCATAAAATATTTTCTCTACTTTCACAGGTTGTACAGCATACAATCTTGTATATCATAGAAAATCTGACTGGAACTACATGTAAC
Organism: Lepisma saccharinum; assembly: GCF_977018435.1. NCBI lineage: Eukaryota > Metazoa > Arthropoda > Insecta > Zygentoma > Lepismatidae > Lepisma > Lepisma saccharinum. The sequence goes on from NC_139253.1 coordinate 10,078,703, forward strand.
AAACAACGTACCATAGAAAACTTAAAAAGTCCAATATTTCAGCAATTTTCGTACTGCCATTATCTAGAAGGATGAAAACAGCTGTAAACAAACAGTTGTGGGTTTTTAGCTTTTTACAGCTGTTTTGGCCTATCTCCTTATTCCTCAATATTGCTTGTGCAAAATCAGCAAATATTTGGCTTTTACATTTCCTGTTGTATGCTGCTTATTTCAATTGTAGAACATGTTTTTTATTAACTGTGTAATGTACCTTTGGCTATTTAAATACTGTAATAGATAAATTAACAAAATGTTTTTTTTTGTTTCAGTACTTTGTGAAAGAAGAACAGAATTTCATTTCTGCCAATGAGATTGACAACATGGCTCTCATCATGCCTACCTCAGCCACTAGGAGGTCAGCGGTCATTCCTGAGGCTGGCGTTGCTCAGGGAGGTGGAAAGGTTAGGCATTTTGCTTCCATTTTCTTCTTCTATTCACAAGATAAATTTTAGTGACTGCTTATATGTAAAGCTTGTCAATTCAGATTTCAACTCTACAGTTCACCTACAACTAGACTGACTATCGCTTACACTGATTGATTGAGCTGGGGTAGGACACCACAAATGTTTTACAATAAGATAACAATAATAACAGTGATATACATTTGGAACAAAATAAATTATTCTTCTTCCTCTAAGAAATTATTATTTTGCACAGACAGCATAACCACTGGTTGAGTCAATCTCTTATACTATCTGTGAAATTGATAATCGACCAGGAAACCACATAAAAATCTTAATGAAGAGCTTCAGGATTCGAACCAGCGACAGTTTCAAAATGTAGTAAATTCAAGCATAATAATTCAAGCTTAATCGCTATAACTACTAATCTCCTGTTGATTGCAAATCGTGCATTGAGGAAACTTATTTGACAAGTGTCTTGAAAGCTTATGTTGTTAATGACATTTGATAACTTAAAATCACTGAATTTTAGGTTTAAAATTGGCATGAATGTTTTAAGATTAATATTCATGTTTTGTTACAGAAAAAGAAGAAGCAGAACCGTGATAAGAAGAGAGACAAGGGGAAGGAGCTGGCTGCCAGTTTGATGGTCGCGTGTCTCAAGAGGCTTCTTCCAGTTGGCTTGAACCTGTTTGCAGGAAGAGAGCAAGAGTTGGTGCAGCATTGCAAGGATAAGTTCTTAAAGGTAATAGAGCCTTCAAATTACAACAGCACAGTCCATGAATTCTTATTTTAAAAGGTTTTATTTTCTAAATTTATGAAAGGAACTTGGTATCCTTATCAGGGCAGTGGTCAATCATTTTAAGCCTACATTCCTTGAAGGTTTGATGTTAGATAAGGCATAACTTACACCACATGCCATTATTTCACTAAGTAATAAAGACCAGTTTTGGCATTTACTTATTTTGTCCTCTAGCTTTCACCACATCATGTGGCTTCCTCAGGAGATAAGACAAGATTGATTGATTTGGTTTATTTTACTTCGCGGTTTTGTGCCTCTTGGCTAATTTGCGAAGATGGGGATGAGTGATGAAATGATGAAATTGATGAATGGACATTCACAAACAACCAAGCCCGAGTGGGATTCGAACCCGGGACCCTTGTCATCACAGCGCGATGGGCTAACCACTCGGCCACAGGAGAGATAGGACAAGAATAATCAAGATTTAAGACATGGGAAGGTAAGTTAAGGTTAGAAAGATAAAAAGATAAAAGACAGTGCAGTGCCCTGTCACTCCTTCCTACTCCATGTCTGGCTCAAAACTGCCAAAACTGGTCTTTATTACTTAGGTTTGATGTTAGTTTTAGACATTGTGGATGTGGTCACTTTTAGACATCAAAGGCAGAATCAACATTTAGTGCAAGTTAATTGATTATACAGGGTAAGTTTTGGATGCCATGGTGGGATTTTAAGTGTCAGGGGCAATCAACATTTAATCTGATGTTAATTGTAGAAATTTCAGATGTCTCAGAGGTGGGAGCAGTTAATTATAGATATCAAAGGATGATGATTGTCTTTATTTGAAATGTTTGGGGAGGGGGTCGCTCACTTGACCCTCACTCTTGATCCTCTCATGAACCTTATTGATTATTGCAAGGACTGACTTGATACCACTTTGAAACAATATCTACATTAATAATCTTATCTGCTCTCACTGATAGTTCTTTAACAGTAACTCTTGAAGTGTTTTTAAAAATAAATCTAATATTCTTCCTCAATAAAATTGTAAATATATATAGCATGTCCCATGTTTTTATTGAGGGGTCGTGGAAAGTAGGGGAACCAGGCTGAAAAGTTAGGGGATTGACAGGGTAAAAATTTGGTGGGGGGGACACACATTCACCTTGCCCAGGTGAAAATCTTATCTTATCTTAAGCCATCTGAATTCTCCCCTCTGGTTGCTAAATTTTGCTACTGGGGGAGGGGACTGTATATCACATCCCAATGCTTCGAGAGTAGTTATTGGAATTTTTCACACTGCATTCTTATTGTGGTTAAAAGAAATGGTAAAAAACAACATAAAATAAGAAAAATACAAAAAAATGAATGTGGTAACAATTTAAAATAGCGAATTATTGCACACGTTTCGTTTCAACTATACCATATCAATCTACCAAGTTTTACTTTAAAATAATCAGATATTCACATATTCAATATATTGGAACCTTGAATCTGCTATGTACTATTTTGTGTATTTTCCCCCCAGAAAATGCCCGAATATGAGATTCTGGACTTTGCCAAGACACAGCTCACTCTGCCAGACAAAATAGACCCAGCAGACGAGATGTCCTGGCAGCACCATCTCTACTCAAAGCTTGGAAGCAAGAAGGAAGTTGTTGTTGAGAGCAAGGCTCAGCAGGTGGACGAAGTTGTCGAAAGGATTGTCGCAATGGCTAAAGTATTGTTTGGACTCCACATGGTAAGTTGATATCAGTACTAGCTAATATTTAATAAAATTGTTTGGAATATTCAAGAGCTACAGCAAGGAATTGATCATGTAAACACATGTCGAGAGGAATTTTATGCAAATATTTTGTACATAATTTGATAATTATAGTGAATCAGGGTAAATTTGTTGTTTATTATAGTGACCTTGGTGCAGTTGGACCAGGCAAAATGCTAAAGTGATGAAGTAATAATTTGAAATAATGGGTGGGAGTAAATTTTCCGAAAGATGAAAGCTTAGTCAAACTAACCTGAGGGTTGAGTGAACACTTAAGAAGAAGATAGTTCATGTTAGGGAAAATAACAAATGTGGTTGATAAGACGAAGACGTAAGCGAGTTACTCAGTTATTTCCACGAAACTTACTTGTAAATGTTCTATTAATTTTGGTGGCCTCTGCCACCATCCACTTGGGAACTTGATGCTTCACTGTTGGGTTGACTTCCAGTTCCTGTTATTTCCTCGCTTACTGCTAGAGGCGCTATTGTAGCCTGTTCGTCTGCTGCATGTGATAGGTTTGAATTGTTACAATTGCGGGAGCCAAACATGATGTGCCTGACCACTGTCGATATTCAGATCGCAATTATGCACGAGCTCTCAAACTATCACATGCAGCAGACGAACTGGCTACACCAGCGCCCCTAGCAGTAAGCGAGGAAACAGGAATTGGAAGTCAACCCAACGGTAAAGCATTAAGTTCCCAATTGGATGGTGGCAGAGGCCACCGAAATTAATAGAACATATACAAGTAAGTTTCATGGAAATAATTTAGTAACTCGCTTACGTCTTCTTATAAGAAGATAGTGTTCCAAAGTAGTGCAAAATGAATGATAATTAAAATGCCCAGATTACAAGGTAACATTATGGAATATGTCCACATTGTTTTAAATTCGTGGCTGTAACTACTTTCTATTGTTCTATTTAGTCTTTGGCTTGGTTAACAACTTGAGGTACACTTTTAGAAGTAACCTGTTGCAATCTTCTATTCCTCTATTTTTCTCTACTCTGTCTCTCTCTGTTCTAATAATATAATTCTCTTCTTTAGTGGAACAATTCTCCAGTGGATATATGATGAACATTGTTCATATCTAAGCAGTATCAACAATTGATTTCCCTTTTTTAGATGATCAAAGAATGTAGTGTGTTCTGCCTATTGAATTGATTGATAGCTGTTTGTACGTATAACTCATATTTATGAGTTCAAATACCATCTTTCTTGACTCTCGTTGATAATCTCTATTGTAGATGAAGGATGAATCTTTCATGTTGTTTTTTTTCCTATTCTGAATATATCCTGAAATTCCTTGATGTGTTTTTATTATTTTGCCGTGTACCTAGGCCAGATCTGGTAACATTATTCAAGTGCTTGATGTGCTGTTGTATTGTATTTGGCTGATGCTGTATAAAGCATTAGATTTCAGGGTGTTGCTTTTTGTAATGATTTGGCACTCCTTTACTTCCCTTTGCGCAAGTTAGGTAATCAATATTTGGAAAAATGGTAACCAATACTCTAATTGATACTTCATAACAATTTTCCGCCAGTTCATGGATAGAAGAAGCGACAAAATTGATTTGATAAAGAAATTTACAACGAACTGTGATTTCGGCAAGTGTGAAGTGATTTTCAGGGTAACTAATGTTCTTCAAATCATGTAAAAGAATGTACGATTAGGTGCATATATATCATCAGATTTTGCAGATGGGGACAAACCAAGCAGAACATTTGTGTAGAACTTGATACTACTTGGCTTGTACCTAGCTACTGATACTAGGAATGTAAACATTGCTGACTCTTCAGAATATCACAAGTATTATATACTATATAAATATACTGATGGTTTTCTTTAAATTTATTTTATTAGTAATGATGATGAACCTAGCAATACTGTCCCGAAATATAGTGCCATGTTAAGAATTCAGTCTCATGGCCAGGATTAACTACTAATCTACTGGTTAAAAGAAATTTGTCCTGTTCTTCACTTATGTTTAAAATAAAACATTTATACCATGCCTTCCTAGTCACATGAAATTACTCTCTAAAGCAGGTTGTTTTTTTTTCCAGAAATGAACATGATTTCTCATGAAATTTTCTTCAGATATACAAAATTAAATTTGAATATTAAACATAAACATAAAGGAAAACTCAAAAAATTAATGTTGTTATTTAGTTCAACCTTAAATGAAATCTGTTAAATGACTGGGTCAGGCTTAGAGGTTTTATTTGTTTTATTGAAATTTTAACGTTAATTGCAAGTTTAACTACCCAAGCAACCAGAATCATTGGGACGAACAAGTTTTTATTTGGGAAAGGTTGGGTTTGTGTTGGTTGACAAAATAACTTTGGTCCTATGTTGTGCTAACAGTTGTTTCCAACACTTGCCAAACCCTAGAAATGAGTCAAAATCGATTATTAAAAGTACCACATTCTAAAGTATGTGGTAGTTTCTAAAATGTAAATTTACATATGCCAGCGTTTGTTCCCACTTATTTGTAACTCTTGAGTCAATTGTGAATCTTTTGTCATCAGCCACCATGGATGGATAATATTTCTATGTTGTGAATGCTCAATAGCATCTTTCTGTGAATCATATGATGCAAAGTTTTGTGAATTGAACTGAAACTTGTATCTAACTTATGCTAAGAGCAGGGTTGGGGGATGGGGATTGAGTTCAGCAACAAGAAGTGTTTATCTCATCTCGTAGTCAGTATTGGAAATTATCTAACTAACTAACTCTCTAGCCTTCTTAAACCCGAAGGTTCATGGCTGCAGCAATACAGGCCTTCCATCTGTCCCTATCTTGTGCAAGATCTATATACTCTTTTCCATCCCTACCGATTTCCCTTAGGTCCATCTCAACGTTGTCCCTCCATCTTCGTCTTGGCCTTCCTACTGGTCTCTTACCATCAGGTTTCCCAACAAGAATCCTGTAAACTCCTCTTTCCTCTCCCATTCGTGCCACATGGCCTGCCCACCTAAGTCTTCTTGATTTAATTATTCTAATAATGTCTGGACATGAATACAAATTATGTAGTTCTAAATTATGTAACCTTCTCCACTCACCTGTCTCCTCATCCCTTTTAGGTCCAAATATTTTCCTAAGGATCCTATTTTCAAATACTGTCAATTTATGTTCCTCTTTCAATGTAAGGGACCAAGTTTCACACCCATATAATACTACAGGCAAAATTACTGTTTTGTATATTTTAACTTTTAGTTTCTTAGATATTAAACGAGAAGACAAAAGTTTATGAAGAGAGAAGTAACATGCATTTCCTGAATTAAGCCTACTTTTTATTTCCTCTTTAATATAATTTTCATTTGTTAATATTACTCCTAAGTATTTGAATTTGGAAACTGTTTCAAACGAGTTGTTACCAATAATTAGATTTTGATTATTATCTAACACTTGGTTTCGGCCTGTAAGCATATATTTAGTTTTCTCTTTGTTAACTTCCAAACCTATCTCTTTAGCAGTTTTGAAAAATATTTTAGCATTATTCTTAATTGTATTCACATCATCCCCCAGTAAGTCTATATCATCTGCATATGCTAACAACTGAGTCACACCATTTAATTTTAGTCCTTCTTTAGTTTCGTTTACCTTCCTAACAGCATATTCTAAGGCAAAATTAAAGAGCAATGGAGATAATGCATCTCCTTGTTTTAACCCATCATGAATTGTAAATTTGTCAGACATATTAATACCCACACGAATTTTACTTTCTGTTTCACTGGTGCATATTTTTATCATACTAACAAGCTTCTTAGGTATTCCAAACTCTACTAATATATTATATAATTTATCTCTTTTGACCGAATCATATGCTTTTTTGAAATCAATGAATAGCTGATGGACATTTTGATTATATTCCCACTTTTTTCGAGTGTCTGTCTGATGTGAAAAATTTGATCTGTAGTTGATCTGTTGCGTTTAAATCCACATTGATAATCACCTATAATTTCATTAGCATATGGGGTTAGTCTTGTTAAAAAAATGTTAGATAATATTTTATATGTTGTTGAGAGTAGAGAAATTCCACGGTAATTATTGCAGTTCATTTTATCACCTTTTTAAACAGAGGAACAATTATGGATTCTTTCCATTGTTGAGGGATTTCTTCTTTATTCCATATTAAACAAATTAATTTATGAATTTGACATATTAATGAATTTCCACCATATTTAATTAACTCAGCTGGTATTAAATCAATGCCAGGTGCTTTGTTATTCTTTAGCCTTTTAATAGTTAATAGATAATTGGAAATTATCACACTGGCGAAATTTTACCATGGTTCAAGATTTATTTGAGTGTTTTTTTCCTTACTCTATGGTTACTATAAGCAGATGAACTATTTATTTAGTAACGGAAACAAGACTTGTTAATCATATGTAAAAAGTGGAAAAATTTGTAGGTTGGGTCTATCTGAATTTTCAGTCACATAAACACCACGTGTTTGTTGTCCCTATATTGGCACAATGCCCTAAATTACCATTGACCAACAGCCTGATTTTATGTTTGTCCAAAATTTTTTAGTACTGTTCGCCTAAGATTGTGCCAATCACATCTGGTTTCTTGGGTATTATGTTAATGCTTTCATAATATAAAAATATGCCTACGGTAGGTTATGCTTTTATATGTGGAGTTCTATGTAGGTTCCTATACTTAAGGTTTTGTAGAAACGTTTTATGTAACTAGGAGACGATAGATAATTTTCAAATATGTTTATTTTATAAAATATCCTTATTGGGAAAGGAAATACTATTTTACAGCTTTTGTTTGTTTGTGAAAGTGCTTGCTGTTTCTAGTTTGTTACTATTTATGCATTATCTTGCTTGTTGATATTTTTTGTTCTTATTTCTGTTTTGTTTTTGCTTGTTCCATATTTCTTGCACATTTGCTTTATTTATTATTTGAGCTTTTTCTTATTTCCAAATTTTGTGTTATTTCTCATAGATTGATCATCCTCAACAACAAAGTAAAGGATACCATCGATCGGTTGTATCCACCCAGAGGAAGCGTGCTGTGATAGCCTGTTTCCGACAAACATCACTGCATTCACTGCCCAGGTACTTCACCCCGCCTTTTACGCTACACATTCACTCGTGAACAGTACTTTATGAAAGAAAGAAAAAAAAGTAAAAGAATACATATGTTTATCCAATTTATGGGGAATGTTTTCAACTAAGTAAGCTGCAGATCTTAAGTACTTTTATTTTAATTTGCTTTTTTACTTTTCCGTTTGCATTTTTGTTATTCTTACTTTGTTAGTGTGTGTTTTTTAATTGGTAGTTTGTAATAATACTTATAATTATTCAAATACATTACAGACTCTTAACTTTGAAGACAATAATATGATAATTTAATGTAACACTGTAAACATACGTATTTCAGAGCTAATCCACACATTTTTTGATAGTATATTCATAACATCATTACTTAATTAATAGAGACACATTGAGCTATTGCTTCTTTTAAATAGGTATTAGAGATGGGACAGATTTCTTGGCTGATATTGTGGTTGATAATGTTGTAGCTGATTACAATCAGCTACAACATTATAACCAATAATTATTTGTAAAATTGTTTTGTTCTTTTTGTTAGGTATACCTAGGTATATGTCTATGAGAAGTCTGTAACTTGTCATCACATTTCTGAAGTTTTTACTTGTGATGAATTAAAAAGAAAACCCATGTAGTCAGAGTTCATCAATTGATTTGAGTATATTATTCATTCAGGTCCTATGCACAATATTTGGCATGTTATATCACTATTCTAATGACATTGAAAAAAATTAACACTTCCTTTAAAGAAGGATATAAATTTAAAACTTGCTTACGCATCATTTTGCTCCTAAACCTTGATGTTCCAGTCGCATTTCTGGAACCTTCCTCATGAGTTTATTCTAGGAGTTAAAACAATAACAAAAACTTAAGGGATAGGTTAAGAAGATAAATTGCTTAAAAATAATTAAAATGGTAAGGTGTCATATCGGGAACTTTTAGCACACTGAAGAAATCTCTGTCAGATGTAATCATGGTGAACCTTCCTACCTGTGAACATGATTTCATCTAATATTTCTCATCTCCACTTGGCTAATACGTTTTCTTCATACTCTCCCTGTCTGCCTCCTCATAAAAGTTGTCATATAAATAAAACTTCTGAAGTTCATCTGAGCAGGAAAGATTGGAAACTTAAAATTTGTATGGCAACATCTTTGTTTTATTAATTCAGCAATGCTCTCCTCATTGTGGTTTAGTTTATGTTCTTGTTCATGAATACATCTTGCCTAGCAGCTTTTCGTTCAGTTTCTTTTTCTTGTTTGAGTTGGTGTTTTAAGTCCACTTTATGCACAGTAAGGCTAATCGGGACTGGACCTACAGTTTAAAGTGGGATCCGAACCACTTGTGCCTCCACCGGGTATCGAACCCGGGACCCCTTGATTACAAGGCAAAGTTTCTTTTTCTTGTATCACCTTCTGCCAATCTCTGTGGCAGAGTGGTTAGAATAGCATGCAACAATGCCAGGGTTGCTGGGTTTGAATCCCAGCCTGCGCATGGCTGTTCTTTGTGAGTGTCCCTTCATCGTCTTCATTGTATTATTATTCATCCTCGTCAACTTGAGTAGCCAAAAGTGCCAGAAAAGCGATTCTAAATAACAAAGATTAAATCAAACCATTGTATCACCTCCATGGGAAAAAATTACCTATTGGGTGTCCATCCAGTAGATAACAGGTTAACATGTCTGCACTTGTTGAGAAAAACTTTGTATTTGTTTGTGCCAAATATTGAGCTTCCGTTCAGCCAAACAGCACTCTTGCCTTTGGCACAAAGATTTGTATATTTTACTAATATACAAGTGTCATTATCAGATGGTGCATTACACAGTGCCAATTAATGTCTAGCAATCACTAGAGGCACATATTTTTGGTAAATAAAAAAGCAAAATTTCGGTACAAAAACAGACTCAATTTCGGGTTCAAAAGCGGTAAATAAAATAAAATTTTGCTGTTATAGTAGTGAAAAAGCAGCATATAAAATGATGTTTTGGTTTTAAAAATATGAATATAACCCAAAATTTGATTTAAAAATGGCACTTACTACACAAAATAAACATAACCCTCCTAATAGCACATTTATGTCGTTAATAGAATAGTAAGTTTATTCTTGTACAAAGGAGTCCATTTTTACTTCTCAAATATTTACAGCAGAATTAATCAGTTTTCCGTGAATTGCATAACTCGCAGGATAATTCTGACTTCAGAAAGTGTCGTGTCAGTAAATAAACTCTAAAAATTTCGTGTTTAAGAGTCTATTTCGCATTTTGCAGTTCATTTTTCATTATTTCGTGACAAGACAGGGTAGGAAAATGCACCTCACACATTTCACAAACATGAAAAATTAACATTACAATGTGATATTTCACATTTCGTGTTTTCGTCAAAAACGAAATATGCATGTCTCTAGCAATGACCTTGCTGTGAGCCACATGCAATCAGATATTTGTGTGAATGGTTATTATATGTTGCTAAGCTGAATTAATATGATTAATAGTACTGTACATATTAGTAATCCATTTTTCAAATTTCAAATTAACTGACTCATTCTTCCAAACTATACTATATTTTTTATAATAGTTTAGAATAAGAAACCATAAGAAGCAGAAGAGCATATATTCCATCAGTTATAACAGAAGAACAAATAAATGCTTCGTGTATGTACATAAAGTGGGGTAATTGTGAACTATGAATGAAAGCATGTCCCCATTTCTCTTGTCTTGATCGCTTTGCTTAACCCTGATACCATGAAAGTAGAGGCCTACGCATTGAGATAAAAAAATATTTTCGAAAATATAGCATTTTTTCTTATTCAGTACTTCTTGTAAATTGAATTAGCATGTGTTGAGCAGTATAGCATATATTACCTGGGACAGGTAAGTCATTAAACTGAGTGCATATTCATTTTTTTTTTCTTACCCTGCTTTTATGCTTAAGAATACTGATGATATTTACATTCAATAATTGTTCTGATTGCTTTGAATAAAGTGCACACTGAGTGTTGCTCTATAAACTTAAGTAGGAATAGAGTTGTATTAAACTATTAGTTAATACTTTTAAATAGGGTTGAGCTGATACTGTTTTGAAGCAACGATGATACATATGCCATTCCTCTGACTGATTTTCACCCATGCTCATACTTTTACTTATTCCTGACTATATCAGTACTTTTATTGATTTAATAAGTAGGTCTTTCATTGTGTACCATCTTAATCTATCAGGGGTTTATTCATTTGTTATTGTATTTATTTTTTGCTGCCTTGGTAACCAAGTGTGTTGAATGCTTAAGCCATGATCTCACCTCTGAAGGTTTGAATCCGAACCTTCCAACAATTTTATCTAATCATCCTTCATTTACATCATCATAAATGATTAGCCAAAAATGGCATAAAATAAGGGAAATTCAGACCCACTTTTATTTTTAAATATTCGTAAGTTTATATATAGCATGATTGGAATATTCAATTATCTGTCATTTCATCATAGCTGCGGTAGCTCAGTCATTAAGGTATCTGACTACCATGTGAGAGACCTGGGTTAGATCCCTAGCAGGGGAAAATCTGGGATATTTTCCACCTGTTCAAGTGGCTCTGGTGCCCACCCAGCATCGTATAAAGAGGGTACTTGGAGGAAACTGAGGTGTAAAGGTAGCCAGGGGTGTGGTGCTGATCACATAACTCCCACTTTCAGCTGTGATGAAGAAACTGTGGGGCCCTAACTCCACACACCCCTATATGCCTTCATGGCATGGTGCAAAGCACAGGGGAACACTTTACTTTTTTTTTTACTGTTATTTCATCACAAAATTCAATTTTTTACTCAGTAGGTAGCCTAAATGTAAGGTAAAGTTCCCCGCACACTTTACAGCATGCCATGAAGGCACATATAGGGGGATGTGGGGGTAGGGTGGCCATTTTTCGGAGTTGATCTGATCAGCACTATGCTGGCCACCTTTACCCCCCAGGGTTGCCCCTAGATACCCATTTATTTGAGGCTGGGTGAACCCCAGAACTTCCTTATGCAGGGATAAGGCTGGAGAAATTTCGACCTTTGATCACCCAACCTGGTAATCAAACCTGGGTCTCCCATGTGGCAGTCAAACATCCTACCGAGTAGACTACACCACAGCTCTTTTTTATACAGAACTAGAGCAAAAATTAATGAAGTTTATGATTTTCAAATAATTTTTATGAAAAGTGATGAGTGGGATTTTGTAAATCCTATGAAGTACCTGAATTTTGGAAAAATGTTAATCAGTATTGCTGATTAAATTTCCACATACCAACAGTATCAACTAACACATCAGTAACAATATTGGCTCAAACCTACTTTTAAATAATCTAATGAATGCATATTTTTTATTACAATAGTGGCACACTAGATGTCACTTTCTCCTTCCACCATGAAGCCTTTCACACATGTCTGAACCCCTGTCTTGTTCTTGCACTGTGCTACCGTGCAACAGCTGACAGTACTAACTTTGTGGTTGTTAAGATTGTGTACTTGTTTCACAACTGTGTTATTATTTATATCTTGTATAACATTGTTTCTAACCAGCATGTCCTGGCATGTTCCTCAAATAGCAGGCCAGTAGGCCATCCCCTACTAGCTCAGGATGGAAGCGAGTGTTGTCCGCTGCACGCAAAAGAGCAGCAATCGCTTGTCTGCGCAGTGAGCCACTCTACACTTTGAAGAGGTAATTGTGTACGTGTTTTTGTACATTTTTTGGTATTAGTTTTATGTGTGCTGTGTCATTGTCATAATTAAGCTTATTCACTCAATGCATTTTCATTCAAATTTCTCCCTGATCAATTCCCTGGGCAATTCCATGAGAAGTACAACCAAAATGTCAAATTCTCAGATGTTTTATATGACTGACTCAATGACTTGCAATGGATAATATATTTTTGTGACATCAGTGGGGGTGGGGGGGAAGGAGGATGTAAGGGGATGCTATCTCCCAGCTAAGATAATTTGTGTAAGCATCCCCAACCTATTGCATTGCTTCCATGTTGATCCATGCAAGCAACTCCCCAGCTAGGAATTTCCACTTTGAGCACTATATGACACACACTCATATATATTTTCATACATTTTTCTTACTGCTGTGTTAATGATAACAAAACAATTGCACCCATAATGTAAAAATCTTACATCCGTAACATTTTAATTATTCTGTACTTAGGAAATAAAGAGCAACTAATTATTTTTACCATCCAGTTTATAAGAGCTTGATTTTTTATCATTGTTTACATGTCAGAAGTTTTCATGTTTGTCTACTCATCTCACAGAAGGATGATAATTATTCATTGAATGTATGTTTTCTTATATTTTCTGAGTTACGTCTGTAACTGTATAATTTTTATGAACGAATGATGAATAATTATAGTCCATCTCCAAAATATGTGTAAAAATACATGTCAATAACACCTTTGTAAAATATGATTTGTTTCCATAATGCACAAAAACGGGCCTCCCTGATGGCATAGTGGTAGCATCATCGCCTTGTAATCAAGGGGTCCCAGGTTTGATACCCAGTGGAGGCACATAGTGGTTCGGATCCTCCCTTAAATTGTAAGTTCAGTTCCGATCCGATTAGCCTTTCTGTGCATAAAGTGGACTTTAAACAACAATTGAATCAATCTATCATAATGCACAAGGCTAAAGTTTGAAAAATGTTTCATCCATAGCTATGGAATTGCCCTCTATTATTTGTTTTATATAATGTTGAAATACACAGCACTAAAAGTTAAGTGTTTTACAAACTTCCCATGTGCATCGATGGTGTATTAATGACTATATGGCTTCTGAATGCTTGCTGATAACTTCAGGTATCTGAGATTCATATGTATAACTATACATACACTGAAGTTTCAAAATTTGAAATCGTGAATATGGACTTTTGAAATAAAAATAATGCAAATTTAACTTCAACTATGTTTAAAATTTAGATATGAAAAGTAGAAATCCAAATAATATATGTGTAATTATTTGTAAAGAATGATGTTGATTGTATTGTGGTAAGGTAAGGTAAAAAGGTAAAGTTTACCATGCCATGAAAACATATTCAGGTGATGTGGGGGTAAGGCCCCACACATTCTCGATCTCTGCCATTTTGGAGGTGATGTGATCAACACCATGCTCAGACTGCCTTTAACCCCAGTGTTGCTCACAGGTACCCATTGATTTGAGGCTGGTTGAACCGCTTTATGCAGGGACAAGGCTGGAAAAATCACGTAAGGTTGTAATTTTCACCCACCCTGGAAATCTAACCCGGATCTCCCATGTGGCAGTCAGACGCCCTACAGATTAGTCCACCGCAGCTTGATTGTATTGTGCTTACAACTTTTATTTACAGATAATTAATGGAGTATAATTATTAAGTGCACAATACATGCAATTGTCTTCAATTACTTCTTCTTGTCAATTACTTCAGCAATTGTCTTACAATGGTGTCTTGTATATTGCTCACCCTCTGTGTTTACAATGCATACACCATATAATTAATTCATTCCTAATTACCTAATCCTATTTAATGTATTGCCATAGGAGGATTTTTTCAGCACAAATCTCTGTAAACATAATAGTAAGAATAGAGCAGCAGTTAAAATGAATGGTTCTGAGCAACTGTACATTATTTTTGTCATTGCAAGAAATCTCCCATTCCTGTGTACATTCACAGGCGACATTGAGAATGGACCACAAATATCTCATAAACAGGGTACAATGGAGATTATGTGACTTATCAATATAAGCAAGAGATGCCAAGTGCTTCAGCTTCTGCCAGTCCACGCACCTTGTGATTACACCCCTGTGTAATCTCCATTTCTCTATCGATTCTTAGCTCCCTAGGGCCTCCCTGATGGCTTAGTGATAACATCGTCGTCACCTTGTATTCAAGGGGTCTCAAGTTTGATTCCCAGTGGAGGCACATAGTGGTTTGGATCCAATTTTAAACTGCAGGTCCAGTCCCGATTAGCCTTTCTGTTCATAAAGTTGACTTAAAACCTCTTAGCTCATTTGGTGCTGATGCTTAATTAACTCATTCACACTTGAGCTAGACTCAGATTAACTGAAGAACAGAAAACAGGTAACAAAAGTAGTTTGATCACTGGAGTCGCATCAGTTGTGGTGACCTTTAGATGACTGAGACACTAAAAAATCTCACTAGCAGTTCTGGCCTTGGTATAACTCAAGCACCCAGTCTCATACCAACTATTCTAGCCTTGACATAAATCAGTTACTGAAAACAAGCAATTTATGGCAAACTTCAGATAGCTCAAACCAAGGAAGTTACACCTGTTGTACTAGCCTTGAT
The DNA here is from genome assembly GCF_977018435.1 of Lepisma saccharinum. Classification (NCBI taxonomy): domain Eukaryota; kingdom Metazoa; phylum Arthropoda; class Insecta; order Zygentoma; family Lepismatidae; genus Lepisma; species Lepisma saccharinum. The sequence continues at coordinate 10,094,021 of NC_139253.1, forward strand.
ATAGCTCAAGAACTGTATGTCACACCAGTTGTATTAACCTTGAAATAGCTTAATTAGTGGAGGTCACACCAACTTTTGAGATCAAATTTGTATATTTGGGACTTAGAAATAGTGGTGAAATAACAACTCTTTGTACCTCTGCTAAAAATAGAACCACATCTTTTAAACTTTAGTTTTACACTTGGAAACAGCATGTTATCTTAAATATTTGCACAGGCTTATTGCGTGCAGTCAAATTCAGCTACCATAAAAAAAAGAGCCTAGAATGTGAGTGAATTTTCATCCATTGATTGTTATTTTAAAATATGTATTAACATAATTTAATCCTTATATCCTTTGGTATTTATTTCCAAATTTTAAAGTTCTAAAGAGTAACTATTTATATCTATTTCTTCTAGGCATCAAACGATTAACATATTCCTTCGAACCTACAGCGAATTATGGCTGGCAGAGGAGAATGTTGGACAGGAAGTCATGATTGAAGATCTCACTGTAAGTACAGTGATTTGCAAATTTTAATTAGGGTTAGATGAATTTGATTAACCTTTCAATGTACGAGGGCAAATCGTAAACCTTTGCCCCTATTTTTTTTCAGCCGAAAGATTAGTGTGATTGAGAAACAAAGATATACATTCAATGCAATAGTTTTTTTTCTTGGAACAGCCCAGCATTAACTGTTGGCTGCTCTGTGGCACAGCACTGCTGTCAGTGGCTGTAGTACTCAACACGTCCACGTCACATGAGCAGCGAAGTGCTATTTATTTTTCTATGGAGCAAGGGATGAACGCCCATTGAGATCCATACAGAAATTCAGCCAACGTGTGGGGATAATTGTTTCGCTTGAGAAGCGTGCAGTGGTGGTGTTATGAGTTCGAAAATGGCCGAGAAGACCGTGACAATGCTCCTCGCTCACAATGGAAAACATTGCTCACAGTCTTCTGGGATCACAGAGGACCACTCCTGCTGGATTTCATGCCACGAGGTGACAACATCAACGCTGACAGCTATTGTGGCACACTCTCACGTTTCCGAGCTACCATCAGGAAAAGCTCCAAGGGTTTCTCAATGTGGGACAATGTGGTTAATGCCAGGCCTTAAGTGGCAAACAGAACCATCAACAGACTTCAGTCATTCGAATTGGAGATTCTGGAGCATGCACCATATAGTCCAGACTTAGTCCCCAGTGATTTCCTCGTGTTTGATCCACTGAAGAAGTTCCTGGCAGGACAGTGGTTAATTTACTATGAAGAAGTGGTTCCACGATCAACCGGCCAAATTCTACAACAGTGGCATCTCCAAACTAGAGGTGTGATGGGACAAATATCTGAACCGTTGTGGTGACTGTGAAAAAATAGTACAAGGTACATAGAACAATTCCTATATTTTGATTTCCCTGTATGTTTATTATTTGGGCTGAAAAATAATTGGGGCAATGACTTTTTGATTTGCCCTCGTAAAATGGTTGTAATGCACAAACAATTAGCAGTAACACTCGTATGTGGCGGAAGTGTAATGCTCAAATCTTCTAATGTTCCTCTTTGGATTTTATTTACTTTGTAAGCTCTTTTAAGTCTTACTGAGTTACAATAGTGTCTTTTGTTTTTCTTCACTATTTTAACAGACAATTTGAAGATTTTATTGCATTTACAACATCATCTTGCTTATCTGATGATTCAGTTTATCCAAAATGATTTTAAGTAAATTTTAGGAATCCACAGAAACATTTTTCTGTTACTTTAATCAATATTTCATTGTGTGAGAACCAGAGCAGGGTTGCTACGCATTTGGAAAACCTGGAAAACGGGGAAATGTCAGGGAAGAGAAAAAGTTGCAATATGAACAAGCAGTTCACTTCCATTTCTGGATTTGGTTCTTGTGATTCCACTCCCAAAAAGTATTCAGTTTAGAAACTTGTTTCTTTTGTTCCTTTGATTCTCATTCTTGTGCAAAATTATGCTTCCTTCGAATGTCTGTAATAAATTTTCACTTTTATAATACTAGATATTAGAAAGAATATCAAAGTAAAACTTGCAGTTCAGATATCTGATTGATAACTAAGGTACACGGTGCATTCAATAAATAACTGGAAAAGTAGTATGAAAAATCTAAAATACGACAGCGATTGTTATTTTGTGAAGGCATCTGTAAGCTATTCATAGCTGGTGCTGGCATGCCTGCCTTGCGCACAGGATGCTGGGAAACAGTTACAGTCACCCTTACAGGAGTGCTCCAAGCTGGAGCAGTGAAATGTCGTAAGATTTTTGTTGAGTGAAGGCATGAAACGGACAGAAATTCATCGCCACATGATAGTTCACTATGGTGACAACTGTATGAGTCGATCACAAGTGTATGAGTGGGCTGAGAAGTTCAAACAGGGCCAAACCAGTGCATCCAGTTCACTCTGTCACTACAGTCACAGAAAGCAACATTGCTCAAGTGGAGGACTTGATAGCGGAGAACTGTCAGTCAAATTGCTTCCCAGATGGAAAAAAGTGTAGGATCAACCCACCATATCAGTCATGACATACAGAGGTTCAGGAAAGTGTGTGCTAGGTGTGTTCCGAAACGTTTGACACCGGAAATGAAGGAGACACGTGTTTATGTGTGCAGGGAGCTTTTGCGCCATTATGAAGCTGACGGTGAGGCATTTCTTCATCGTATTGTCACTGGAGATGAAAGATGGGCTCATTTCTGTGAACCGGATATAACCGATTGTTGTAGGACTTATGCTTCGGAATGAATGAGGATGAAAAGGAATTCACTCCCCTCTTAAATAATAGACTGAGTCCCAAAGACAATGGAAAATAAGTGCTCGTGAATTTCGGTGCAGGTTCGTTGCAACAGTCGGTGAAAGAGAGTTACAGCATCTCGTCTTTGCGGTTGATGTCCGCACGCGCTTTGCTGGAAAAACGCAAAAAGTTTGCAGTCGTTCGAGCTGTTGACATTTTTTAGATTTCGTCACTGCGAAACACAAAAATGCATGGATAGTTTGAGCCCAAAAGAGAACACGAATGGTGAACTCATAGTTTGAAAGACGAAAAGACTTGTAGTGTGATGGATCGGCGAGAAGTGGCTTCTACCGCAACTTTTTAAGGATACAGACAGGAGGATTGAAGAGGAAGGGCTAACCAGAAGTTGAAGAATATAAGTGCTCAGTGTTTTTTGATAGTGAGTATTGTTAAGTGTTGAAAGCTCTCAATATATGGCCTTTTTAGCGTCGATCATTATAAAGTTAAAAGTACAGCACTGAACTATACAACCGTGAGTCATATTTCTCAATGTGTATATTAGCTTCTATTTTATGTTAGTTTTTTAAGTATGGTTACATTTTTGAATCTTCACTGAGACAATCAGGGCATTCTCTGTGAATCCCTGTATCTGGACCTTTCCACGTAAATCAGGTGAAGGGCCTCCTCATAATTGTTTGTTAATTAGAAATTCAGAAATAAAAGTTTGTAAAAGGTTATTTTCATCTTTGCTTTACACAGTAAATTAGGTTTTGTGAAAAACTGAAAATCCTGTTCGTAGCTTGAACGAAAGCAGTAACCTCTTTCTTAAGCTAAATACAACTTTTAATGTTATACGGAATGTAACAGGACAACAATGGAATGGCAACATCCTTTGTCTCCCAGACCGAAGAAGGTGTGTGCTCAATGGAGTGCCGGAGAGGTCATGTTAACTTTGTTTTGGGACCACAACGGGCCAATTCTTGAACATTACATGCCCAGACGTCATAATGTAAACCAGTGGCGGTGCCAGGATTAATCACCTGGGGGTGCTGAGGAGGTGCAGAATGAAATTTAGGGGGTGCAACATTGAAAATAAAGAAAACATAAAATATGCATGCATGTTTTTGTCCCTAAATCAAATACTAATCAACATTTAGTAGGCATCTATGATAATATACTAATGAAACTGAAGAATACTAATGACTAGCTTCATTTTTGCCTGATTTTAGCACAACGACGATGTTTGGAAATTTGAAAAGAACAGCTTGTTAAAGGGAGGCCAATGACATATATGGACGACTGGAGGATTTTTTCCATAGAGAGGCAAGCAAGGCAAGGCATTTTTGCACGGAGAGGAATATCCCCCCCCCCCCCCTAATAGCGTTGCTCACTCTCTCTAAAAAAAAATCTTCAGTCTGAAGTTGCCATGTTCCTGCAACGCTCTTATAATAATTAACATAAATGACCGTGACTGAAATGTACACTTTTAGATTGACATCCATTGATTTAAGTCCACTTGATAGGCTTATCGGATCTGGGCCTACAGTATAATATGGGATCCGAACCACTATGTGCCTCCACCGGGCATTGAACCCGGGATCCCTGGATTACAAGGCACAAGCAGTTGAGGTACGCAATTCAGTTATTAATCAAATGTCAAATATGTTGTATAATTAACAACAACGGCTGAGTGTTCAGTTTTGCATGCATTGGGTAAAGGAAAGAAAATAAATACGAAATCATGTAGTCACTTTTATATAATTATCATTTTTTTAATTTTTTTTTTAATTTTTTTTTTTTGACTGCTTCACTTTTCTGAAAATGTTCTGTTTCTTTGTTACCCCTCTTTTCATTTTACACAATGCATAGCCTACCTTTCGTCTGCCCAGATGCTGTGGTGTCAGGACAAAACTGTAAGTGCACAGCAACTTCTTACTTAAAATTTATTGGCCTGCACTGTCCCCAATAATGAACTATAACATTCCTTCGCGTATATTTGGCCTCTTCATAACAGTCTTTGAAAAAGTCTAAAATGGTATGTTTACTAGAACAAATAGAACGAATTAACAAGGAAACTACAGTCATGATAAAACTCGCGTTAAATAATTTCCTGAGAACGACCTGATGATACTTGAAAGCAACTGAATTTTTTGTTCCAATGCGACTTGAAGAAAAGAGGAAGAACAAGTAGGCAGACAACAAAACCGTGCATCAACAGTGCAAAGGAAAACATACAACTGACACTGAGCCTACATTTATCGAAAAACACAAACATTCACAAACAACAAATCTAAAGAAATAAAGACAAGGGCCACTGATCTTACAGTACAGGAAAATAAATGTGAATATCTCTTTGAGAGTAGGACCAATGCTTGCCTGTTGTAAATAATAGCAGCAGTCTCACTTCAGTACCTAACATTCAGACCTTAATATGACAACGACATGACATAATATGGCACTGTAAGAGGTAATATTTTCAGTAGAATATAGGTTTTGGATATAGGATGAGGGTCGCACCCCCTGGTGCTGCCCCTGATGTAAACAGTACCGCCTACTCCAACCTTTTGTGTGAAAAACTGAAACGAGCCATTCTGCAAAGACGATGAGGTCTGGTGTCCACTGGTGTGCTTTTGCTCCATGACAATTCGAGACCACACACTGCCAATGTCACATTGTCTACCATCGAGGACCTAAAGTTTGGGTGCTTACCCCACCCTCCATATTTGCCCGAACTTGTACCTTCCGATTTCCACACCTTGGGCCCACTTAAAGATGCACTAAGTGGACTGAGGTTCCAGAATGACGACAAAGTCCAGTCAGCGGTGCATGAGTGGTTACACATGCATCCAAAAGATTTTTTTTCCTGTGGAATCAATGCCCTTATCAAGCACTGGTGTAGGTGCATTGAACTAGGGATGAACAATGTTGGAACACAGTACTGTAGTTCTTTTGGTGGTTGTAATAAATATTTGTTACAATATATTTCCAGTTGTATATATTGAATGATCCTTGTACATTGACAATATTATCATAATTATTGGAAAGGTTGGTGAAGATGAGGTTATCGTCTATTATTTTATAGATCTTAGTCTTGTTGGCATTTCCTATAGAATTCCCAGATGCTGTGTACTTATAAATGTAAGCAAGAAAATGAAAAATTGTGTATGGTTTATAAATTTTTCTGTTCTTATATTGTGGAGATCTGTTACATTGAAATAATGTACCTCTGTTACCTTAGCCTGAATGCTAGATGCACGTGATTGTAGCACCCAATACATTTTATGCAGATTGTAATTTTACATTTTAATCTTCGAAGTTCTTGTGTGTGCAGAATGAAATTTGCTAAAAAAAAAAAAAGTTGTGAAAGTGAATATTCATAATAATTAACAGATTATGTATCTAATTTAAAAACACAAAGTTCAAAAGCAAAAAATCATGATGATAAAAATGTCTGAAAAAAATATCATTTTTGGACTGGAAAACCTGGAAATGTCAGGGAATTTCATAATTAAAAAATCGTAGCAACCCTGTAGAGGTATGGAACTCCAATTTATAAAATTTGCAGTGGATAAATGTCAATTTGACTCCAAATAAAGCTCTTCAGAGGAGTTCTTTTAAACAAAACTAAAAACCACATTTTGGGAGTTATGTTTCTCTGGTTCTCACATGATGATTTGATAACAGACACATGTAATTCCATAGCAGATAGCTATATTAATAACATTATTCAGTACAGTTTTTATTGTCATGTTTATTGTAATTTTGTAACATGTTTAATTCACTCTATTCTGGATTATCTGAAATGAGCATGGATTTAGGTAAACAAGTTTTTATTATACCTAGGTAGTGCTATCTTTGCAACTGAAAGAACAAATGTAGAATGTTCTATCAGAGAACTGAAAGTTATTTCTTTCTAATTTTGGATACAATCACGTTCAGTGCTTGAGGTGGAAAGGGTGACAGTGGAGGGATGTCATACTTACAATTGAGTAAATTTGCATAAGCATCCCTCCACTTGCTTCATTGTCTCCATGTTGAATCATGTAGCCATCCCCTTACGTAGGAATTTCCATTTCCAACGCTAACGTTCCTATATTTCCGTTCGCCTTTCTGTTTTGATGGAAGTTGTCACGCTCATTCACAAACATCTTTTGCTCCATTTCAGCAATCATTTGAAGATTCTGAATTGAAGAAGACCGATGAAGAGGAAGAAGAGGGAAAGCCAGATCCCCTGACCCAGCTGGTGACCACCTTCTGCCGTGGAGCCATGACAGAGAGGAGCGGAGCCCTGCAGGAAGATCCTCTGTACATGTCATACGCAGAGATCATGGCAAAGTAAGCAGTGTTTCCACACACATGTACATTGTAGTTCTCAGATATGTTTCACTTTGTTCTCTACAAGGACCTCATCTCTGTAACATTAGTTTTAGGGATGTAAACTGATACCAATTATCGATGTTCTACTATTCTAATATTAAATGGAAACTATTACATGAAGAACCTGGTTCATTAACCTACTTAATTAATTCATGTAATTGGTAATCACAATCCATTTTGTCCTTTAGTTTGTCTATAAATACACTGTACAAAACCATGATACATGAATTATTGTTGTGTTCTCATGACATATATGAAACGCACACATCAGAAATAGACCTTCATAATAAATATATACATATATTAATATTTTAATTGTACTTAGATATACACATTATTTTCATATAACTGATATACGTAATAAAACTTTATCTCTCCATACATGGGCGTATATATATAGTTCACGTAAGGGGGGTTCAACTCTTGTTATGATTTAGGGTTGCTTTATTTTATAAGTGAAAATCCGGGACACTGCTGACCGGAAGCTTGTTGGGGAGAGGGACCGGATCAGACAAAGTTCTGTGTATGTATATATCCATGATCATATCCTTTACACTTTTTCTTTAAAAAAAAAACTATCTCAGAATATGAAAACTTTATTTGAGAACTGCAGACTGAACAGTGCGGGCATTCAAGCACTGACTGTTTATAGTAAACAGCTTACTATGCAGTGGAAGAGATTTGCAACTGAAATTCAGTGCTACTAGCAGATGGCAGTGATATCGTGAAGTCAAATATCTTTGCAGCATGAATACCATCTTATACATCTCTAATTTAGGAGAATAAAATTAGTCCGAAGAAATTGTTATGAACAAGTGGAAAGAACAGGTAATCTGGTAATTTTACTGAACCAAAAGGGGGAGGGGGGGGGGTTGGACACGTTGAACATCTCCCTTAAATTTGCCCATGTCTCCATAGCTTATTGCTGTGCACAGAAGATATTCACATGTCTATAGTTGCCAAATTATGAACTCCCAACATTTCACTTCTCTCATTGTTTTACTTCTGTTGATACACTCCATTCTTATTATTGTTATCCATCATCCAAATAACTATCGTAGATAATGTATCTGTATCTGAAACAACATAAATATAAATGAATGAACTACTACTTTATTGTCAACCTTGTATACTTTTTTAGATAACTGTATGTTCAAAAATTCATTTCTAGGAAAGTAAAACTGCATGTACATAATTAGATAGTCCTTGTACTATCTGACTGTGGAAGATGAGACTAGCTCGAGAGGGCAAAGTAGGCAGAAACGCAGATCACTATTTCTTTTGTATGCATTTGGTAGATTTGTTTATCATCACTTGATTTGTCGTGTTTGTGATGGCTGTTATAACTTAACATATTTTTCCAGTGATGTTACTATGTGTGAAACTTCAATGATGCTTCAGCAGCATAGTTCATGGAATCTGTTTCCTTTCCCATTACACTTCTATTTTTCCACCAGACAAATTCACTCGGAATGTGCTCATTTGCATTCATGGTCTCGACTAACGTAGATGGACTGTATGTACATATTCCTTGCATTGATGAATTCTTCTTCTACTTTGTGCTTAAATGCTTGTAACAACTATAAACTAGAAGAGCAAGAACTAGGTAGTATTTGATCTCTTTCCATTAGGGCTATTAATGCAATTTTATGATTTTATTTAACTCTAGGTCGACAGGTGAAGAAGAGGAGGAGGGAGGTGATGAGGAAGGGGGAGGTGAAGAGGAAGGAGGAGCTTCTATCCATGTAAGTTAGTTTATTGTATACGGCAGTTATGATTATATATAATCCAAACAAAAGAAGCTTTAACCTTGCTTGAAACTGTGATCTCAGTTTCCCAATAATAACTTATATTCATGCTCCTAACCCATTAATGTTGAATGCTTAACTCTTCAAATATACAATAAATAATGTAGTTGGTATAGGAAATTTTATTATTCTTGTGATATATTACTAATACCCTAACTTTCTTCCTCACTTACTCTTACACTGGGTTTATTTAAAGCCTTGAAATTGATTTAAAATACATTTTATTGAAATCACTAATCACTAATAAATAATATTTCTCTTGAAGAGAACCATGGATAAACTAATGGTAAGTACTCTTACTTTTTGTACAATTTACAACATTTTGGGTTATTATTAGCACTTGCAATCAATTTTATTTTTGCGAAGAAGTATGTTTTGTTTAGACTGCATGCAGGCCCGGATTTCCCAATAGGCCTCATAGGCCCGGGCCTAGAGTGGCACTTTAGTAGGGGCGGCACGATTGTTTGTTTTCAATTTATAAGGAATACCTAATTCTCGGATTGCCTCTTTTTTTCCTCCGGACACACGAATGGAATGACTTAAAGTAGTTGTATTGTAAATATAAGTTAACGAAGAATATTTCTTAAGAGAGATAAAAGAAGCTAGCAGGGCTCAAAATTAGTTTACTAATTTGTTGTTTTAATTACCGACAGTGTTGTTTCGAATGTACAGTATTGTGCTGAGCCGGTTCGGCGATTGCGGCAAGAACGTGGAGCCTGCCACTTGCTTTTGAAAGACAACACCGGCTTGGCTCCGTTCCAGGAACGCCGTTCCTTGTTACTGCCACCTGCCAGCATTGGCCACATATCAAAAGCATGTGATTCGCGTTGCATTGTTGAGAATTAAACTGTCGGCGCAAGCATTATTAAAGGGGTTTTGCATTGTACTATTCTACTGTTAGTTGCTCGAGAATATTATTCAAGAAGTAGGTGGTGTGTCTCGTCTCGCGTGTGCAGTGTCCGACGTGCGTTTGTTGGGGTAAGTTTAAAATGTCATTATGCTCATTGTGAGTGATCAAAGAGTAATAATACTCAGTGGGTCACAATATAAAAAGAGAAAAGCAGAGAAAGATGAAAAGCAGGTACAGACCCAGCATTGTGGAAAATTGATGAACAAATTCGTGACTACGTAGCTGTCCTTGACATATCGCTTTGTTACATTTTTGTATGATGGTATGTACCTATCACTTAAATAAAGTAAAAATAAAAGTCTTCTCTGAAAAACAAGGTAAATGTTAACATTTGATTTATATAATTTATGTCATATCGCTTTGTTACATTTTTTGTATGATGGTATGTACCTATCAATTAAATAAAGTAAAAATAAGTCTTCTCTGAAAAACAAGGTAAATGTTAAAATGTAATTTATATAATTGATAGGGCCTCCCCGATGGCGTAGTGGTAGCGTTGTCGCCTTGTAATCAAGAGGTCACGGGTTCGATACCCGGTGGAGGCACATAGTGGTTCGGATCCCACTTTAAACTGTAGGTCCAGTCCCGATTAGCCTTACTGTGCATAAAGTGGACTTAAACCACCAAATCAGTCAATCAATCAATATATAATTTATGTCATATTGCTTTGTTACATTTTTGTATGTAACTATCATTTAATTAATACTGCATTCCGTTAATAGTAAAAATAGTAATACAGAAAATAATGATTTTTTTCATTCTTGACAAACTGTATGGGGGCGGCAAGGAGGTAAATCTGGCCCTGACTGCATGTCCTGCAAAATATGAAATTTTCTCTCTTAATATATGAAAAATGATCCAAAATTATTTCTTTGACAGGACATTTAGTTTGTCCCACATATTTGTTTTGGCAACTGCCTTAACTATATATTCCTGAATATCAGTGAACTATGTAAATGCAGTGAATAATATTGTATTTCACTGCATAATCATCACAGATTTTATGCCAATTTTTTTCACAAAAAAGTGTGGTGTGGCTATTGTGTGAAGTTTTTTTTTAATTGTGTTGATATTACCAGTACTTAAAAAAATATTTATTACTAGAAACCCCCTTTCATGCAAGATTGAGGTGCATGGAATATACAGCGTGTCCACAATGAGACTCCAACATTTTGAAAGTCTATAACTTTGTAATTTCAGATTGTACAGCTGTGATTCCAGAAGAAGCAGAAGCAGAAACTCAAAAAGTTTATGTGGCAACGTTTTAGTGCGCGCAATAGCAGTAGTGGCGCTGCAACAATCGATCGTTTGAAAATGGAGATTCCAAACGAGCGTGCACAGGTTGTGTGGTGGTATGCAGAAACAAAATCAGTTATTCAAGTGCAACGAAACTTTCATCGTGTGTACAATAAGGGTCCTCCGACATTCAAGACTATCAAGAAGTGGTGTGATCAGTTTTTGGCGACCGGCAATGTTTTGAAAGGACGTGGTGGTGGTAAACCCATGGCGTGAAATCGACCGAGGCGCCCATGTACAAGTGCACTGAACTGAATTTTGTGAGTTACACTGAAAACTTGATGAGTTACATTATCATTTTTATGTATCGTAATTATAGTACACCAAACTGATTTTGTTTCTGCATACCACCACACAACCTGAGCATGCTCGTTTGGAATCTCCATTTTCAAACAATCGATTGTTGCAGCGCCACTACGGCTATTGCGTGCACTAAAACGTTACCACATAAACTTTTTGAGTTTCTGCTTCTGCTTCTTCCGGAATCACAGCTGTACAATCTGAAATTAAAAAGTTATAGACTTTCAAAATGTTGGAGTCTCATTGTGGACACGCTATATTAAAATTAAATAGTTCAAATTGATGTACATATTTTCTTTGTGACATTTTAGCAAACATTTTTATAGTCTGAAAAGAAAGTTAACACATTAATCGTTATTGATTTGTGCATTATAGTCAAAATCTTACACTTGAGAAAGTTTAATCTTCTGTGTCTGAAGATTCTGCGCTGGTATCATTGGTTCTGTTATCTGATGCACTGATGGGATGATTACACAATTAAAGGTTATAAACCAATTTTTGGTGCAGTTCTGCAGTGAAATATGGTATTTTATTTTTCAGCACAAGGTATAAGATTGTTTCTTGCATCAAGTTTTCTGCTGTACTTTTTTGATATGGTAGCACTATGTTATGGCTGGTCCTCATGGCAGAGTGGTTATCACATCGTGCTATGATACCAGGGGTCCCAGCCTGGGCATGGGTGTTTGTGAGTGTCCATTCATCAATCTCATCATATCATAACTCATCCCCATCTTCGCAAATTAACCAAAAGTGGCACAAAAAGCAAAGTAATATAAAGCAAAATCAATCAATCACTTAATCAAAGCACTATGTTATGCATGTTAATGTATTGTTGTTGTCTCCCATAGGAACAAGAGATGGAGAAACAAAAGCTGCTGTTCCACCAGGCAAGGCTCTCGAACAGAGGAGTAGCAGAGATGGTTCTCCTCCACATATCGGCAAGCAAGGGGCAGCAGAGTGAGATGGTGATGAAGACTTTAGAATTAGGCATATCAGTGCTTAGGGGAGGCAACTCTGACATTCAGTTTGTAAGTTTACTTATCTTCAGTAGCATTCTCAGAAATTTTAAAAATAGGGAAGTTTCTCTCTTCATTTGTTCTGTTAGATTGTTACTCTTTTGTTACAAAGGCTTATCCAATATAAGGCTGAGTCAATACCAGTTTGAACCGATACAAATATACCATAGACATGCCCAGACGCTCTGATTAGGGGCGGCAAAAGCCTTGCTTTTAAATGGTAGTTATTTTAATCTTTGTATAGTCTCATAATAGAAGTATTGATAGAGGCACATATTTTTGATAAATAAAGTAGCAAAATTTCAGTACAAAAAGAGGCAATTTCAGGTTCAAAAGTGGTAAATAAAATAAAATTTTGAAAAATTGGATCCAAAGTATATAAGAAAATGACATTTTTGGTTCTAAAATTTTGAATATTATCCTAAATTTGATTTTAAAACTGCGCTTATTACACAAAATAAACATATCCCTTCTAACAGCATATTTATGTAGTTACCAGAGTATTAAGTTTATTCCTGTATAAAGAGGTCTAGTTTTGCTTCTCAAAATTTACAGCAGAATTAATTAATTTTCCGTGAATTGCATAACTCACAGGATAATTCAAACTTCAGAAAGTGTGATGTCGGTAAATAAACTCTAAATTTCATGTTTAAGAGTCTGTTTCGCATTTTGTAGTTCATTTCGCATCATTTCGTAATAAAACAGGGTAGGATAATGCACCTTTCGGAAACATGCAAAATTAACATTACAATGTGTTATTTCACATTTCATGTTTTCATCAAAAATTAAATATGCAAGCCTCGAGTATTGATTTTAACTGTGGTTGAGTGATGTGACATAGTTGTAATGTAATAATTATCTTGTAAAATTAGTTATAAATAAGTCAGTTAAAAAAAGGAAACGGCATCAATATTGCAACAATGAGAGTAACAAGGCATTAATTTTGGGAGGGCCACCCTGATAGTGTAGTAGGTCCCTTTGTAATTAAGAAGTTGCAAATTCAATCCCTGGTGGAGGTGCATTGGTTCGGATCCCACTTTAAAATGCAGCTCCAGTCTCAATTAGCCAATCTGAGCACAGGGTAGGTTTAAGACAATCTTTGACTAAAAAGATAGAAATACAATTGGAATGGAACAATCTTGAAACATGATGTATGAGGGGTAGAAAGAGAATTTTAAAAACATCAAAAAAGTGTGGTTTCATGCATTTTTAGTGTGAAATAATTATTTAGAAGACAGCAATGAATTGAGTAATTTTGTGTTCATGTAGGGAATGCTGAACCATCTAAAGGAGAAGAAAGATGTTGGATTTTTCACTTCTATTGCTGGCTTGATGAATTCTTGCAGGTAATTGAATATTTTCCCTTTATTTACAATACTTAATTCAGAATATCCTGGCATAAATTTGTGGAAAAGTAACAGTCTCTTAAACACCTAGAATACTATGTGAAATTAGAGATTGTCTTGGTAGCTCCTAGAAGTTGGAGCACTGAAGTCACATCAGTGGTCAAATGCACTGAATAATGAGCTACTACCATCAGCCTGGGAATGAATGTTTCTTATTTAATGCTGTTTTGTTTTTAAGTGTAATTGCATTTAACTAAAAGAGGCAGAAAGTGACACCAGATAAGAAAAAAATGAAAAATACATTGTATAGTATTGGCATAAAATAACTAACTATAAGGTTGAAAATTGCAGGCCATCTCCTGATCTCCTGTGTTAGAACACAAAGTAATTTGCTACTTGGAGTGAATTCTCTGAATTACTCAGAGTTCTGCTCATAGAAGTAATTATTGATGAGATTAGGTAGAGTCAGATTATTTTCGGAACAGCTCTGGCTGACTGCGCGAGTCTAGCTAGTGAGCCTACCGACAGCGAGGAGCGTGAGGAAGAGGGTCCGCGATTGGTGCCGGGTTGGAATGACTTCAGTAGCTCGCTTGTTGATTGGCTGCTTCGGAAGTTGTGACTCGCTCCCAAGCTGCAAATGCACAACAGTCAGGGATGTTATGGAAATAATCTTACTCTAAGAAACTAAGAACTTATTTTACTATTTTGTGAGGTAAGAATTCAGGAAGATTGTGCAGTACTGCTACACTTTGAATAATGTAGATAGTTACTGTCAAGTCATGTGCATATATATACATTTAATCTGTAAATGAAAATTGTTACCTGAAAGCTGTTTTCAGAACTCTAATATGACTCACCTTTGCCTTAACCTTCCAGTGTGCTTGATCTGGATGCCTTTGAGCGTAACACCAAGGCAGAGGGTCTCGGAGTCGGTTCGGAAGGAGCTGCTGGCGAGAAGAACATGCATGATGCCGAGTTCACTTGTGCTCTATTTCGGTTCATCCAACTCACCTGTGAAGGCCATAATCTTGGTATGAGCACGTTTATTGTGACATATACATACCTTTGTGCCTGTACTATCATTTAAATGAAAATTAACACAAAGTTGTACAAGTAGGACTTGGATCAGATCAAAGCCTTGAATTGGGATCATGTGGGTACATTACTAAAATTTAAATTCCAAGCTTTGTTTCAATGTTTACAATATATATTCTGTGATTGAATTAATAGTATGGCAGAGCCATGTAAATGGTACCTTGCTTTATTAACAAGATTTAAAGTTACTTTTCTCTGGACATGCATTGCCAACCTTTCTAAAATCTATCAACTGACCTAACATCATTAAAAGGAAACTTGCAAATTAATTCTTCATGCTTTCTTTCCATTATAAAATAACATAACTATTGTTACGTACATAACTTTTATTCTGTGCTTATGTTGTCATTGTTACATGTGTATTCTTTATAATTACTCAAGTATTTTTCTTTTTCTATTGTTCCATTAATCTCTACTTTATTATTTGTGTATTGTTTTTTCTTCATCATTAACAAAGTGTGGTTATTAAACCAGCACAAGAGGTAGAAACTAATTTGCTTAGGTAAAGAAAAAGAAGAATATTTTTTTAGTGTGGGGGAGATTTAGTAATTTTTTTAAGATGTACATAATTGTTAAAATAAAATTACAGACTTCATGAAGGTTTCATAGGAAAGCTGAAAAAAATGAATGCTTGTTTCTTTTTTTCCATATTATTAATTTTTGTCAGTAGATGTACTTAACAACAATCTATATATTACAAAATGTAAAAATTGTGATGGTTATAATGTTTTTGCATTTTTCAACAGAGTGGCAGAATTACCTGAGAACACAAGCTGGAAACACGACAACTGTAAATGTTGTCATCTGCACAGTTGACTACTTGCTGAGGTTGCAGGTAATAACTTGTCATTCTTTGATAGGATTCTAGAGATTATATGTCTATAAGGATGTTGATATGATGGAAGTTAGTGATTTTTAATTTCAGTAAAACACTAGGCAATGGCAAGTTTTTAGATTTGCAGCAATTATATGCATATTTAATGTTTAGGAATAACTATCAACCCAGGCCTAATAGCATTCATGCTTTCACTATTTATTCAATATAGGAGGTTGTGAGGTGGAATAAAGTGCAGAGTGCAGTTCTGTCCTTTGACTTGCCAAATAGTTTATTGTAAATATTGCATTCTTGTCATTTTATTTAGAACTCAATTTCTTATATGTTCTAGGAATCTATCATGGATTTCTATTGGCACTATTCGAGCAAGGAAATCATAGACCCTGCAGGAAAATCCAACTTTTTCAAAGCCATCGGTGTGGCTAGCCAGGTATTCAACACCCTCACTGAGGTTATTCAAGGTCCATGTACGCAGAATCAGCAGGCTTTGGCTCACTCCAGGTACGTTGATTCCTTGTTTTGCAGTTCTTTGTGTACTTATATCACAGAGAAGTAGAATCAGAGAGTTGGTTTAATTTCAGTATGCTGGTGCGGTGAATAAACAAGCTGATAACCTTAAACTTGTTCTGTTTATTTGAAGTTTGGTTACATGTTTGTTACTTTGTTACTTAACTTAAAAAAACGTTCCAATATTTTAGACTGAAGTCACAAGACAACTGAAATTCTTGTCAACCTGTGCCCTTCTTCAGGAAATGGGAAAAAATGTTTAAAATGTATAATTAAGTTAAAAACTTACATGCCTATTTATTTCCATGTCTTCCAAAAAAGTAGGCATTTGTTTACTCATAGACGATATTGTCTATGAGTAAAGCAATATTGTCAAACAAATGCAACCAAAGGTTTAAAAGATCCATTGGTGGGATCCAATGCATATCAAGTTGTAAGAGACAGAGATACTGTAATTAAATTCATGTAATGCTGATGAAGATGAAAATTGCTCTATGTTTCCTGGGACAAATTAACTCTGATTTATCCCTATTTCAGATTGTGGGATGCAGTGGGAGGCTTCCTGTTCCTGTTCTCCCACATGCAAGACAAGTTGTCCAAGCACTCCAGCCAAGTGGACCTCCTGAAGGAACTCCTCAATTTGCAAAAGGACATGATCACCATGATGCTGTCCATGCTTGAAGGTTAGTCATTAGAATTCCTTCCATTACATTCTTTATTCAGTTATGTTGATTGTGTGTTAATTCCATGCATAAAATATATGTTTTTAAATTTTAAATTTCTTGTAAAATCTTTATATATGAAAAAAATTGTTATATTTTGTTAAGTGCTGAAACGATGCCAATACCAATGTATTGGTATTTATCAATAACAGGGGCATCAGTTGGAATGTTTTTCCCTCTACTGAATGGAACTTGAACTTGTTTTGGTCTTTTGCAGGGTCTGTCTGCAAAAATACTGCACAATACAGCACTTTTATGGAGGCTAATTATCCTGGCATCATCGCCTTGTAATCAAGGGGTTCCAGGTTCGGTACCTGGCACATAGTGGTTCGGATCCCACTTTAAACTGTAGGTCCAGTCCTGATTAGCCTTACTGTGCATAAAGTAGACTTAAAACACCAATTAATTAACTCAAAATCTAATTATCCTGGAAATTATGCAAAATTCAGTTGTGTGAAAAACTGGGTTTTGTGAATTTAATATTCTGAAGTAATTCTTTAATATTGTAAAGCAAAATTCTTGTAAATTGATTATTAATAATATTTTGAACAACTTTTGTTACAATTTTCAAGCATCAGGATCTGTGGGAATTGGTAAGAATATTGGCATCGATATGGGTATTTGTTCCAAGTGGTATCATCGCAACCGTAATTTTGTTCTGTGCAAGCTTAGAAGAATAATTGTTTCTTTCAGGAAACGTTGTGAATGGTACCATTGGAAAGCAGATGGTAGACACCCTGGTTGAATCTGCATCCAATGTTGAGGTAAGATAAAGCCACTTTAGTTCTTTTTCGATGAGCAGTAAAACTATAGAGGAAAACAGACTTCATGTTTGGGGAATAAAATATGCGGTTGATGATAATAAGACATAAGCAAGTTACTAATATTTATCCACGAAAACTAACTTGTAGAGGTTCTGTTAATTTCACTGGCCTCTCCACCATCCACTGAGAAACTCGTTGCTTCACTGCTGGGTTGGCTTCCACCGAGTTCCTCAGCGGATGGTGGAGAGGCCAGCGAAATTGATGTCTTATTAGAACAGACTTCAAGCATTATAACTGATAGAAAGGTAATGATTAAATAGAAAATAGTTTCTTTATATAGAGTAATGTCAACTTTACATTTTACAAGTATGTAAAAATCTGGTAAAATTTTATGACATTTTGATTTATTGGGACCATAAATATTCTATGTATACTGCAGGAACATAAAATATATATCAGGGTTTCACTATACTTGAATTGGAATTGATACTAATTAATTGGTACTTCATTGGCAAATTTTGGCATATTAGTGTATCAGCTTATCAGTAACAATGAAAGTAAATTTACTGATCTGACATCCCTATAATAACCAGAACTTAGTGCAAAATTTGTAGTGGTAACATATTTTCCTTGTAATAAAGAAATCCTGGGTTCGATATCTAGTGGAGTCACATAGTGGTTCAGATCCCACTTTAAATTAGCCTATCAGTGCATAAAGTACCCTTTAAAAAAGTACTTTATCAGTAGTTTTCAAAACTCTCTATTAGTTTATTCCTATTTAATACAGATGATTTACTTTTAAGCTCAATAATTTAGCAAAATAAGGCTGTATTAGCTAATGAAATATACAAGGTTCATTCAATAAATAACTTGAAAAGTAGTATAAAAAATCTAAAATACGACTGTAATTGTTGTATGTTTGTTATTTTGTGAAGGAATCTGTAAGCTATTCATAGCTGGGGCTGGCATGCCTGTGTCATGCACGGGACACTGGGAAACAGTTACACACGATGGCGGCACCCTTACAGGAGTCCTCCAAACTGGAGCAGCGAAATGTCCTGAGATTTTTGTTGAGTGAAGGCGTGAAACCGATAGAAATTCATCGCCGCATGACAGTTCAGTACGGTGACAATTGTATGAGTTGATTACAAGTGTACGAGTGGGTCGAGAAGTTCAAACAGGGCCTAACCAGTGTTGAAGATTCTCCGCATCCAGGTCGCTCTGTCACTAGTCATGGAAAGCAACATCGCTCAAGTGGAGGACTTGATACGGGAGAACCTGCATATTACTGTCAGTGAAATTGCATCCCGGATGGATATATGTGTAGGGTCAGGAATGTATAGGTGGTTCAGGAAACTGTGTGTGAGGTGGTTTCTGAAACATTTGAGACTGGAAATAAAGGAGAGATGTGTTGATGTGTGCTGGAAGCTATTGCGCTATTATGAAGCTGACGGTGAGTCATTTCTTCATCGTATTGTTACTGGAGATGAAAGTTGGGTTCATTTCTATGAACCAGAATGTAAGAGGACAACAATTGTCATGTGCCTGATCGGCCGACACAATCACGAAGGTGAGACAGAATATTTCGCGGGAGCGACGACAGATGGCAGCGCACCAAAGAACGAGAAAGAGAGTTGATTGTAGAAATCAGAAGAGGATTGATTGATTGATTGATTTAGTTTATTTTACTTCGCGTTTTGTGCCTCGTGGCTAATTTGCGAAGATGAGGATGAGTGATGAAAGAATGAAATTGATGAATGGACATTCACAAACAACCAAGCCCGACCAGGATTCGAACCCGGGACCCTTGGCGTCGCAGCGCGATGTGCTAACCGCTCGGCCACAGGGTCGGGCAAATCAGAAGAGGAGAAAGATGATTATATGTATTATAGTAAATAGGAAATAAGTAAATGAAGAGTATAAAAATGTATATAAGAAATAAATAACATATTGTAAATAGCAGATTATAATGATCAAGGATATATTCATATACGGAATATTCAGGAAAGTTAATAAGTGAGGTGATGATTTCAGAACTGTGTCCTTTCCCGATCTTTTACATCGGAATTGATTTTTATTTACCTCTGGTGAGGAGAACATCGCCAGGTTTTGGTTGTTTGTCCCCGGTGGTGCTGTTGTCAAATTAGATGCACTGAAGCACTTTCCGGCTGCCCTAGCAATATTAGTAGCACTGGGCCATAGGCAGCGCATGCTATTAGCGATCCTTGGTTATTTCCCTTTGGTTTCGCATAGGAGGTGGCGCTGTTGTTAAATTAGATGCCCCTGAAATCCTCTATAGCTTTGGTTCAATTCTAGGCGAAGAATGCAGCATAATGATTTTAGAGATTATTGAGAAGAGAATATTTGTGATAAATAGAAGAAATAAGATTTTTGTTGCAAAAAGAAGAATAGAAGAAATAAGAATTTGTAGCAAATTTAAGAAATAAGAATATCCCTGTAGATAGAAGAAAATAAGAATCGCTGTGGAAAGAAGAAATAAGAATTGATTTGAATAGAGGATATAAGAACTGTGTAAATAAAAAGGGATGACCATTCGTCTATAGAAGAAATCGACATCATAAGAAGATAGAAGAAGAAGACTTTCCTTTTTACCAAAGAAGAAATTGATGTCAAAAGAAGAAAGAAGAAGAAGCTTTTCCTCTCACTAAAGAAGAAATTGATGTTATAAGAAGAAATAAGAAGAAGCATTTCCTTTTACCAAAGAAAAGAAGTTGTACAGATAGAAGAAAGAAGAAGAAGCTTTCCCATTTTACCATAGAAGAAATTGAAGGGAGAAGAAGCCAGCTCTTTTACACATTAGAAGAATATAACTTATGTATATCCAATCCAGCTATATATTCTCTGTACGTTGTTAAGTTTCTCAGAATATAGACTCGCCTTTAATTATATCCTTTGACTATAAACACTTTCTTATTTGCATTTTCGAATCAAGAACCCAATAACCCTGAGATTAAGATTTATGTAGCCGTAGTATAAGTTTATTTAAGAAGTGCACACTAGGGTGGTAGCACAATGGAATGGCAACATCCAGACCAAAGAAGGTGTATGCTCAACGGAGTGCCAGAAAGGTCATGTTAACCAATTTTTTAACATTACATGCCCAAAGGTCATAATGTAAACAGCACCACCTACTCCAGCCATGAAACCAGCCATTCTGCAGAGATGACATAGTCTGGTGTCCACTGGTGTGCTTTTGCTCCATGACAATGCGACACCATACACTGCCAATGCCACATTGTCTACCATCGAGGACCTAAAGTTTGAGTGCTTACCCCACCCTCCTTATTCATCCGATCTCGCACCATCCGATTTCCACACCTTTGGCCCACTGAAAGATGCACTAAGTGGATCAAGGTTCCAGAATAACGACGAAGTCCAGTCAGCAGTGCACGAGTTATGCATGCATCCAAAAGATTTTTTCCCTGTGGAATCAGTGCCCTCATCAAGTGCTGGTGTACGTGCATTGAACTAGGGGGGAACTATGTTGGAACATAGTCTGTAGTTCTTTCGGTGCTTGTATATTTGTTACAACATATCTCCAGTTATAGTATATTGAATGAGCCTTGTATATATATTTGTTTAACACATATGAAATCCAGAATTTTTTTTGGTTATTTTTAACGTTTTCTTTGAAGTTTTAAAGTTAATTTCATGTCATCATCATTGTCATAAAACACAAATACTATTGACCATAACTAAAATATATGCTAAAGGCATCAAAGTTTTAAGAATATCCAAGTAACCATTATAGGGTTATTTTTTAAAATTTTCATAAAAACCGTTAACCAAAATTTTTAAGTGTTTATAGTAAAAAATTGAATTTCAATTAATCAATTCTTTGCTTGATACTTTTGTCCAAAAAATTGCAATTTTTCTTATTTCTGTTTTCTTTTATCTGAATTTTTTCAACTAAGCTTTGTGCATAATAAGTATTTTATATAGAATGACCTAATGAACTTGTTCAATTAATTGGGTTCTTTTCTTATTTCAGCTGATTTTGAAGTACTTTGATATGTTCCTCAAGCTGAAGGACTTGACATCATCTGCAAGTTTCCAGGTATTCATCATCCCATAATAATACTTCCAATATTAACTTTTGCAAACAGATAAACAAATCGCGCTAACCAATTTACTCATTCACTCTGCTGATATGATGATTGTGATATTGAAAGGTAATACGTTTGGATAGGTTGAAGTTTTTCTATCAGCAGAGAAAGAGAGTGAGTGAGTGAGGGGGGGGGGAAGCAGGGAGGGAGGGAGTAATGATCCTTTCTCTAAAAGATAAAATCAAACTAGAAAATGTTATATATGGCAGAACTAAATAATCAGTTTATAATGACATACTACAGGTAATTTCATAGATGTAATTCTTCTATATATATTTGCACCATGCTTCCTTAATTTTATTTCTTGTGTTTTTTATGATAGAATTAGATTATTTTTCATTACTTTTCTGCCACTTTTGGATAATCATGATGATGAAGATGGGTGATGTGATGAAATTGATGAGTGTACACTCCAAAAGTACATCCATGCCCATGCCGGGATTCGAACCAGTGACCCCTAGCATCATAGCATGCTGTTCTAACCCCTCTGCCACAGAGGTTGGCTTATATTTGTTGAGTACAAATGTAAAACTGCAGTATTTTTTCAACTTATTTTCAAAATATACAGTTTATCTTTCAGTAGAGAAGCTCAAAGGAGTTTATTGCTGTTTAAAATAATTATGGAGATGAATGACGTGTTCAGGTTCTCCATCAAACATATCCCATAACTGTACTATCAGTACCTGTGAATTTTTTATCAGTTTCAGCAATTATGAATACATTGAAAACTTAACGCATGGATTGTTTTATGGGATTAATCATGTTGCTATTTTTCCCCACAGGAAGTAGACATCAACAAAGATGGCTGGGTGACACCAAAAGAGTTCAAAGAGAAGATGGAGCAGCAGAAGAGTTACGCGATGTAAGTGTCCTTTCTCAAGTACTTGTTTTTGTTACTTAAAGTAATGAGAATCTCTGAATTTTGAATGAGCTATTGGAGTGACTGTTAGCTATATTATTTCCTATTGTGCACAATATTAGAGTTTGGCTCTGTCATGGAATATAGAAGATTAAAAACATACCACAAATTTAGAACAAGTACAGGCAAAATTATTGTAGGACATGAAATACAAATTGGAAGGTGAATATGCTAACCTTATAGAGCAATTCCATATGCACAGACTTGACCACAGAAGGATGGCCTGAGACCTTATGCTACAACTTGGATGGATGCCACTGTAGCTTCCACAATTCACAGTCCAAATTCTGAACATTAAAACACTACCTAAGCGTGGAATCTACTATGTGAGCAGAGCACGAGAAAATATCATAAAAAGATCACCTATTTGAAGAATGAGTGTGCTCTACAATGCTATAGAAAAAGAGAATAAAAAACATTTCTTTGTTTGCAATATTATATTTGCAGTTCAATGAAACAGTCACAAATATGTTGGCTAAAGAAAAGATTGGAATGAGGTACAGAACTGCTCAGTACTGTTATTCTATTTGTTATGTAAGAAATTGTGCAACTATAATATGAACTCTGTAAATTGGTGTAAACCTGTTGCATTCAATAATAAGTTTAATGCTGGATGACAAGCTAGGAACATGGATACAGGTTACATCTTGACAAGTTTAAGTCCAAGGTGTAACATGATTTACCTTTCCATTTTCTCATTAAATTAGATCTTGAGACATGTTGATAAAATATCACCACTGTTTGAGTATCCTTCTGTTTCAGTATCCAATCTGATTTTTATTTTGTAATGCTTTTCTGTTTCTCCCTTGTCCTGCAGTGAAGAAATCAACTTCCTCCTCATGTGCTGCGACACCAACCATGATGGAAAGATCGACTATGTGGAGTTCACGGAGAGGTTCCACAACCCAGCAAAGGACATTGGCTTCAACTTGGCTCTGCTGCTTACAAACTTGTCAGAGCACATGCCAAATGAACCAAGGTAAGTTTTACCTATACTGTATGCAAACACTAGTTCTTGTGAAGATATTCTCAATTATTCACTTCATGTACGTATATTGTATTGTATAAATTGTTAATTGTGGAATGATACTTCTTTTACAGATTGGCCCGCTTCTTGGAGACAGCTGGTAGCGTCCTCAACTACTTTGAGCCATTCTTGGGAAGGATTGAAATCATGGGTGGCAGTAAGAAGATTGAAAGAGTATATTTCGAGATCAAGGAGTCCAACATTGAGCAGTGGGAGAAGCCTCAAATTAAGGTAATTCTTACATGCGAATTCTTCAGCGGCAGCTCTAAGGGGAGAGTCATCATGTCGTGGCTCTACCCTCAGAAAAAGCACTTGCACGAACAAGGAGAGCGTTCAAGCTTACGGCTGCCTCAATTCCTGCGCCACATCCCCAGCTGTTCTCTCACTTGCTCCGGGCCAGCATAGTATGGCCCTTGCACGGACATATGAAAAAGTCTCCGCAGGAAATGAGGAAGGAGGTGGTAGCCATAAGACAACCAGCTGTGCCTATTTTCGGCTGGCACAATGCGAGAGCTTTCACATTGTGTTCACATAGTTGCAAACTTCATAGAGAAGTGACTAATCCTGACCGATTTTAATACTCGTTGGAGAAGTAATTCACAAGAAAGATACTTTCCTGCCTACTTGGGAAGAACAAATTTAATATCTTCTCAAATTTATATAATCATTTAGATAGATGCATCTAAAGAGCCATCCAGTCTTTTTTGTTATAGATTTCTTCCTTAAGAAAAGATACATCCCTTGCTCTCACGCACACAGACACTCGTGTGTTGCAACTGACATTGACAGTATTGAAGACATTTTCTGTAAAAAAGACTTGTATAAATATCAAAGGGAATTCACATCACCAGGGGATTTTTTGCTTTAATATTTGTAAAAAATCACACGTGAAATATATCAGAATAAGAATTTCACTTGGAGATATAATTCAATTTCTTGCATTGAATTTTAAAAATTGTAGATCCACAGTTCATTTAGCAGATAATCATATTTTAGTTGTTAGTAACACTGATTGTTGATGTACCGTCTGCGGTGCTGGGGTTGTAAATTATAAACAAAGCAAGGCGAGAATACCGTGTTCGACTTGGTGTGTCTAATTGTTCAGTGTTTTTCTTTTTAGTGAAGTGAAAGTGTCCGATGGTGTGTGAAAGGAAGGGTAGCGAGTGAAGATGAGTCAGATTAGAGCATTATTACATACACCTTTTTCCAAGGTACTATACAATATTAAATTAAAAGTTAAACAACTTGGCCGTCCCACATCAGATTTAAACATCATTTCTATTTAAAAAAAAAACAATAAAAATGGTAAAGGTGGCAGGCATCGAAATTTTAATTTTAATAGTCTCATTTATTTCCTATAAACTCTGGCCGACCTCCATGCACATGTCAGGGATCACAGGTTCAAATCCCAGCCTATAGGCATGGGTGTTCTTTGTGAGT
This sequence comes from Lepisma saccharinum, assembly GCF_977018435.1. Classification (NCBI taxonomy): domain Eukaryota; kingdom Metazoa; phylum Arthropoda; class Insecta; order Zygentoma; family Lepismatidae; genus Lepisma; species Lepisma saccharinum. The sequence goes on from NC_139253.1 coordinate 10,119,239, forward strand.
ATTCACTCATCCTTATCTTAGGAACTCTGAATTTTTGTCTGGAATTTTAGTAAACAAAGTTCCATTAACATTTTCTCTTTCATTAGATTTCTATGACATTGAATTTTTTTTTAGATTTCTTGATCACGTTGGCACTACCCATCAAACTAGCTGCCAGCCGTCATTGCATAGCTTAACAATAACATAATAAATGCATACATATATATAGAATAGACATGGAACAAAGTTATTGAGAGGGCCTCCCTGGTGGTGTAGTGGTACATCATCACCTTATAATCAAGGTGCCCTGGGTTTGCTTCCAGATGGAGGCACATAATGCTTTGTATCCCACTTTACTTTGGGTCCAGTCGCAATTAGCCTTTCTGTGCAAAGACTTCCAACAAACTCAAAAACAAGTAATTTACACTCTTGTCACTATCAGCAAGTGTAGATATATCCCTAAGCCAACACTAATCTCAAACTATGGACAGGCCCACCAACTGTGGCAACTGAATTATAAGAAAATTCCAAACTTACAACAAAAGAATATCACCATATAAACTAGTGGCATGTAGTGGATCAGCCTTAAATAAGAAATCACAAGTATGAACAAATTGTTCATATATTCTGGCATGCTTGGAATGCTATAAAAAAAATAATGTTAATTAATACGTTTCTGTGAATGATAACAGTGGATTACCAAAATTGATAGGTCAATGAAGTAATTTTTCATGAAAGCCACATGGAATTACATATTTCTGTAACAATGGACATGTCAGTTTATTGATAAAATTGCTGATAGTTACACAAAAGCTCAAATTTAACTTGAAAAGCACCTTAGTGTTGTATGTACGTACAATCCAATTTTGCTTCTGACTGTGTGAGGCAAGATTGTACGTTTCTCCCTGCTTATGTCTTATTTTTATGCCATTGCAGGAATCAAAGCGAGCCTTCTTCTACTCCATCGTAACAGAAGGAGGTGACAAGGAGAAGCTGGAAGCCTTTGTAAACTTCTGTGAAGATGCTATCTTTGAGATGCAGCATGCCAGCGCCTTGATGGCTGTGGATGAAGGCAGCGGAATGGGTCACGCTAGGGAATCTTCCTACCATTATGTGTCTGAGGAAGATGAAGAAAAGTAAGTTAAAGTCGGTCTTGATAAATCAAAACAAATGTAATTATAATGCTTATATTGTACTTGAATTGTGTTGGAAAATATACCATGTGTCAGCGAAGGATTGATACTTTCGGGGAACAAGTACAAGAACTACAAAATATGTAACTGGTATCTGCAGAGAATCGCACTGTCAAGAGATTAAAAATCGCTGGTGTATCTTCATACATGTATATATTCACCATCAGGTTCCATTACTTTCACAAGATGTTTCACAAGGATCAACCACTACTACTTGATATTCATGATTTAAGTTCAGAATTACTCAGCTCTAGAAACACTTGACAGTAACATAATAGAAAGAGTATAGGATGATCTCTGTAGATTACAGACAGAGCATTTCTCAGACTGCAAATGGTGCTTGCTCACATTGACCATCTTAAGGATATGTAAGACTTACAGAGTTTGTCTTTCAAATGGCGTAGAAACTCCATATGTGTACTACTTATCTTCGTATAACAAAATAGAAGCGTGTTAGTAATATGCAGACATTCACTAAAATACTTTTAAAAGCTTGTTCCATGTTTTGTTAACATCTGCTAGTCCCTGAAGATACAAACAGTGTGTTTGTTAAAAATTAGATAAAAGTGTCTTAGTGTTGTATGAAGATACAATAAATAACTAAAATGATCTAATAACTTTTTCACTTTCAAAGGATTAATGTATTATTTCTTCATTCTCTTTGTTTAGTTGATTCATTCTGAAACAAATATAAATGTTATCACGTCTGTATTGGACTAACTGTAACTGTTGTAATTGTAACTGTCCCCGGCCGGTTCAAATCCGGGAACTTTTCTAATGGTGGAAGCGGCCCCGGCGCCTACCCAGCGTCGAATAACATGGGTACCTGGGGGAAACCCTGGGGGGTAAAGGCGGTCAGGGGCGTGATGCTGATCACATCACCCCCACTCACGACCGGATCAAGAAAGTGTGGGGCGTTACCCCCACACCCCCTATACGCCTTCATGGCGTGGTGCTATGCACAGGGGAACACTTTACCTTTACCTTTTTTTTATCACGTCTGTATTAATTTAAGTAGCATAGTTTCATTTGATTGCTCAGCTTGAAACAAGAACCATGAGATAGTAACAAGTTTCCATTGATTTGTTTATGTTTTGAGATCAAAATAGAAAGCCAGCAAAATCATGAAAACTCTTGTAACAATGTCAGCTAATTGAATTGTCTTATTCTTTTCTCAGATCTGCAGACCCAATAAGGAGAGGTATACAGAATGTTAAAGATAACATTGCATTAATTTTGTCCATGCTGTCTCCATCTTACATTAAGCAAAAAATTGGTGAAATGCAAGAGATGTCCTTTGTGGAATTGCTGCTTGGTTTCTTCAAGCTGTGGTTCTATGCTGTCTACTACTCAGGCTTCGGTGTGTCTGTCATTCTACGGTAAGTGATCAGCTTCTTTCAATTAAGAATGCTGTACTAACATTTAAATAACATCCTTGTTTTATTTTAGAAAACTAAATAATGCCTTTATTAAAAAGAAAAAAAAACCTTATTCTAAAAACACTAAAATTGCTTACTTACCATTAGCGAGTAGTCCAATTTTAGTGTTTTTAGAAAGTTTTTTCGTTTTAATAAAGACATTATTTAGTTTATCTCAAGTGAGTAATACGCACTCGTGCTATTATGTGTTTTATTTTAGTAAGAAGAGTATATTAGTGCATGGAAAAATATAGTAGAGGAAAGAACACTTTCCAAGGACATAAGTTATGATTCATGGACTACTATGATATTTTATGTTCTTTGCATTGCATGTTGAAATGGTTTATGATAGAGATGTTACCAAGCTAACTTATGATGAACGACTGTTGACTCAAATTTGAATACCAATGTCGGTATCAAAATAGATAAATATATGCCTCACCTGAAGATGAGAGAAGAGGTGTTAGAATAAGTATAGTTAAAAGCACTAGACAATGGATAATGTGAAATTAACAGTGCATGCTAATGTTCACTAACTTTGAGAGAATTATTGTATAGTATGGTGGTACTGTGCATTCTCAATAACTTTATATTTTTATTAATAAAACCAGTTTTTAGCATTTTTTAAATTGTTCTTTCTTCATCAACGTTCTACTTTCCATCCATATTCTTTGAGCAATAATTCCAATAGCTAAAAATGTTATTTGTAAAACAAAATCCCCCAAGTTTGCTTCTCTGTAACAAATGTATTTAGCAGACACATCTCGGCTCTACTTGGAGAAGAAGTGTGCATAAAACTTTGTAGAATAATGTAATATGTGCTTGTTTGTATTACTTTTCAGTCAAATGGTAAATGCTGTGATGAAACTGATGAGGGGAGCCCACACGGAAGAAGTTGTAGAAGAGCCGAAAGAAGAAGAGAAGATCGGTCCATTACGATCATTACCCGCGTTACCACCTGCGGAAGATACGCCACCGCCTACGCAGCTTCAAGCATTTGGGTTGGACATCACCAAAGAGGAAGATGGGCAGTATGTTGCATTGACATTGTTTTGAACATAATAATTCTATTCTTATACTTCTTATTTTAATTTATAACTAACTAACTAACTAACTCCCTAGCCTTCTTAAACCCGAAGGTTCATGGCTGCAGCAACACAGGCCTTCCATCTTTCCCTATCTTGAGCAAGTTCTATATACTCTTTTCCATCCCTACCGATTTCTCTTAGGTCCATCTCAATGTTGTCCCTCCATCTTCGTCTTGGTCTTCCTACAGGTCTCTTACCATCAGGTTTCCCAACAAGAATCCTGTAAACTCCTCTTTCCTCTCCCATTCGTGCCACATGGCCTGCCCACCTAAGTCTTCTTGATTTAATTATTCTAATAATAACTTATTTTAATTTATATAAATTATAAATGCACTAATATGGAATTTTTATCAATACTTGTAATTAAGAGTGTAGTAATCCAATATGAAATGACGAAAGTTTGTGAAGAATCTGAAATCAACATATGTGAAGTGATTAATCTATTGTGTGTTGCTTTACAACCAGATTCTGTTTGAAGCTAACTTCTAAGTCAGTTTATATTTCATATTTATGATCACAAAAGAATTTGCATGGAGAACATTCATAACTATTGGTATAGATATTGAATCAATAACATAATTGGTAATTTAGAGGTTACCCATTGATTAATTAACCCATCTGAATATAAATGATTTATCTTCTCTTACATGAAATGTAAAAATGTCCACCACAGTGAAATTTATTATAACAGATATAAAAATATACTCTTTGCCTTGAATAAACTAAAGCATTATGACATCAAATCATATGCCTGTATTAAATCAGAACTTATTTTTCTCTTTTGTAATGGAAAGATGAATGAAGTGAAGCCTGAAACTGCAAACATTGAAAAATAGCACTTAGTGTTGCAATTTGCAGAATTGATCTTTGTAAAGGTTGCAGACTGTAAGACCTGTAGATGATTAGAAGTGACCAAATTGCATCACTTACAAACAAAGATAGATGGAGAACTACTTCAAAAGACTAAAGTACTCCATTATTGTGTTTCACAACTACCAACAATAACATAACAAACTGGAAAATGTTCTTCTGTAGTATAGTATTTAATGTTATCATATTGCGATTGCAGGTTCATGTGTTCGATTCAAAATGAGAGCCACATTTTGGTAGTTTGGATTCTCACTTAAATCTGTGTATCCAGTCCTTATTATCCTATCTATGCATAAACTTTTATGAATTGGAAATAGAGGACAGTTAAATCACAAAGAAACATCGGTGACTTTCATTACACTGAATCTAGAATCCTCCACCAACACAAAGGGGACATGCATTTAACAAAATTTTCAGTTTGCTGTGAAGTAGTTATTGGAAAGACATTCAGTATAACAGCTTATGAAATTTTTATTTAGGTATCACCTGGCACCTCACGAGAGTGCTCCTCCTTCGCCCCAGTCCAGCATGGAGGAAGGGGGAGAAACAACACCAGAAGAAGGGGGAGAAGAAGGTAGGCTTGCTGAAGGAGAAGAGGGTGCCCTTTCATTGGTTGATCTCTTGGGGTAAGTACCTTTTATTGCAAGTTACGCACACAAAAGTTCACATTATGTATACTTTATTTGACGATTCTATGCTGGCATCAGCCTAACATTCCCTTAATTGTAAAATGAATAAAATATTGTTAAATACTTGATTTGTCAATTGTTATAGACAGCAGGAGATTAAGACTAGGCTGTGGAATCTGTTTATTATTACAAATGGTACAATGAGAATTTATTTTGATAATTTTTCTGTCTTTAAATATAGGATACCAACTATGATTTAATGCAGGTGTCATGAGTACTTACTATGTCAAATTAGGTGTTATATATAATAGAGCAACATTTACACAGTGTTGCCTAGTGCAAGAAAAAAATTAAACAAACCATTGTCATCCTTGGTCTTTCCAAAAAAAATATTGATACTGTTTTATATCATGTATATTACATTGCTGTAAACCTCTGAACAGTCCAGTTGTGAGCAGATGCAATGTGGCAACAGTGCAGAGTCCAGCAGCCACCTCAATTCATGCCCCAAGGTGTCGAAATCATGCTGTTGTAACTTAGTCATATTGTGGAAATTGTATTGGTGATGAGTGGAAGAAATGTGGTAGATAGAAATAAGTTGTTTTATTTCCCATGATTTTATCTTTCCAACAAACTTCCTTTGAAATTGAAATTCGTGTCTGGAGACACCAATGCCATCTGTTGAGGAGAGTTTCGACTTTAGCAGTAGTAGTTTACACCTTGATTGTAAGTCATGTTTTGAAAAGAGCTATAATTTGTCTTTCTTGAATAAGTATATTGATGAATAAGTATATTGATGGATGGATATCATGTGCTACTTGTAGTGGTGAGCAGGCACGTAAGGCAGCGGCATCAGCAGCAGAAGCAGCAGCACAACAGCAGGTAGCAATGGCAGCAGTGGAAGCAGAAGCAAACAAGCAGGAAGCAAGTCCTGAGGCATCTCCTGTGTCTCAGGTAATGAAACCACTTCCACTTCGTTAAGGCCTTTATGTAGAAAGAGATATGAACAGTTTTCTCTCCATTTCATAACTGAAGTAGAGGGACTTATCTCACCATTTATTGGCTTATAAATAATAACAACACTAGCCTGTAAACGAAAACTTTTTTTCTGCGGTATGAACCTCAACAGACGACTTTTACTAATTGTGATATGCTCATTTCGAAAATGTATTCAGTTTCGTTGTATCCCGTCTGCCAGGGTGCGAAATCACTGCAGATTGGTGGGGGGGGGGGAAGGATATATATATATACCATTAATCATGTGTCAATTAGTCAATAATCAAATTATATTATAAAATATACAATATATTATATCGACTGTCCATTTAAAATTCGATTGCAAATTGATTTTAATGTAATACTAATGCTATGAACATGAACAATGATTTGCGTGCCTAAGGGGAAGGGGCAAAAATTAAAATTCACAGCTAATTGCCATTACGTGTATATACTTTGCGGAAGCTGACGAAAGGCAATGAGAAATGGAGAAGAAATAACAAATCGGACTAATTTATAAGTTCTGGGGATTGCTGGGTTCAGTGTCCTTAGAGATGAGGATCTTTGTTGTCTGTTCTATGTGTGTGTTTTCAAAATTATTCCAGTGAAGTATATTCGACTCTGAAACTAATTGTTTGTTTGTTGTTAGAACAAAACCCTTCCCTCCCGAAAAAGTTTGGTGGGAAGGAAATTTCAGGACAAGATTGTTGCTGGGGGGAATTTCCCCTGTCCCCCCGGGATTTCGCACCCTGCCGTCAGCGTATTTCACAATATGTTATTTCATTATTATATCAATTTATCGATAACAGCAACATTTAGAAATAGCGTAGAAATTGCAAATACAAGATAAATACAATGAATTATAATAATATAGTAACTGTAGTATGCAAAAATAAAATCTAATTACATTTATTATGTAATATATGTGTCTAAATACATAAAATAAATTATATATTCTACGTTAAATGCAAGGAATAACCAACCTCATATTACAACCAAGCACTTTGAACTTGTCCAACATTTCTCATAATGTCTGTACAGTGAGTCCTTCACATTACCAAGAAATTTCCTCACAACTTCTTCAAATGGTTCTCGTGAATCTTCTTGAATTTTGCTCCTCTTGTTGAAATCATCATCAATCATCAGCTTACGAATTGCAGTCCATCAAATACACCTTCTCTGACTTTAGCTTGTGATAATGAAGGAAATTTCATGCATAAGTATTGAAAACATGGGCTACTTTTGTCTAGTGCCTTTACATACTGTTTCATAATTCCAAGTTTTATGTGTAATGGGGGAAGGAGAATTATATGACTATCTACAAGACTTGCTTTGTAACATTTCGGGATTCTGGTTTCAGTTCCTCTCTTCCAGGCCAATATACAGTATTCCAATGTTTGTCTCTGGCCCTGCTATCTCACTCACACTTAAAACAGGGAAATTTCGTGAATTCTCCCGGTTGTCCCAGTAATAAGCCAATGACTTTAAGGTCACTGCATATTTGCCACTAATGCTCCTGGTACTTTATTTTGTTCAGAACTAATTTCAATGTTTCATATGACTCGGCTAGGTATGTAGAATGTGCAAGAGGAGTGGATACTAATTTATTGCCACTGTGTAGCGAAAAGGCTTTAGGCTTAATTCACAGGAGTCTAGGAAAAGATGCTAGGAACTGGGATCCTATGCTTTCTCTCCTAACTGTTGCACAAGATTAGGGATATCTGTACAAAATACCAGTTGACCTTGTGTGTAGTATTTCCGAAAATGTTTTGTCACGATTTCTATTCCAAGAACATGTAACCCCAGGAGGCAAAGATTCTTTTCATGTAGTCTTGATCCAAGTCATTCACTCTTTTCTTTCGTGAATCCAAGGTTGCATACCAAATCATTCAACTCAGGTTGGGTAAATAGTTTCGGTGAAGTGTCTAACTCTTCTGTTTCGGGATACATTTCATCACTGCTTGAATTTGAGGAACTGCTTTCAAATTCATTGTCACTTAAGTTTTCTTGTGGATATTTAATTCCTTTCTTTTTTGTTGTAACCAGTAACTTGAGACAAACCAAAATAAGTCATCATGATGATTTTTTTTCTATTTGCCTTCCACCATAGGTATTGCGAAAGGCATTGCCTTTCATTTTCCTTCATACCAATAACATAGTCCCTCGACACAAGTGTTACATGCACTATGTGGAGCAAAACATTTATCCCGATAACCTACCTTCACTCTGAAATACAAAAAATACAGTTTATTCACGAAAGACTCTTATTTTCCGTACCTTCCCATTGAACATATAACACCCACAAATGTTTCAACACTGCCATTGTTCATCATGTCTAATGTATTTCTCATTTCATTTTTGTTTCATTCAAGATCTTTGTTCATATTCAGCATAATGTGGAGACATGTAGTTGTATTACTATGCTATAGCTATATATAGGAAAAACTTGCATTGTTCAACAACTGGACGTGATACACAAAAACTGTTGTTATTTTTGGATTTAGGTCATTGATGTCTATTTGAACCACCTATTTTCATTTTTACCGCAGAACCATTGCAGGCTACCGTTATTTCCATTTTCATACTTACATAGTATCCAGTGTGGTATTTAAGAAATTTCCAGTGGGGGTGAAATTCTATTGACTGTCTAGAGACAGCATGAG